>NC_067246.2:102397600-103647600 GCF_019359855.2 Lolium perenne | reverse complement strand
CGCCCTGCGCACGCATGGCCGCTCCACCGCCCCGCCTCGCCCCTCCCATCGAGGCCGCGCTGCAGCTCCCCGCCTGAGGCCGCGCCGCCACTCCCCGTGTGGTCGGAGACGGCGGAGGAGGCCTGGATGCGATGAATTTCTCCTGGAGGCCTAGCTCATGTGGCCTGCGACGAACAACAGCGACACAACAGATGGCCAGATGCAACGGCGAGGACATGAACATCACCAGCTAGCGGCATGAGAGTAATTGCAATAGTATAGTCAGCGGTTGGCTATAAGCAAGATGACATGTCATATATAGCCAACATATAGCTAAGAGCAAGTACAATAAGTCCTAGTCAGCTGGCTATAAGGATTAAAATAGTATATTATTGCTTAGTTGGAGGAGAGAGAGGAGGAGAGAGAAGAAGGGTGGGCTCTTATGCAAGAGCTAGCTCTAGCACGTGCTCCTAGGCACTTTGTGAGAGTGAAAGGTGGGTCATACATTGGTAAAGTACTACACTTTTATAACTCACTATTGTATGTGTTAGCTCTAAGTTGGCTATAGATGATATGACACTTGATTTATAGCCAGCAGCTGGCTACACTATTGGAATTGCTCTAACAAGGGTACAATAGTTGGCTATAGAAATGTACTAGTTTATCAATACATGGCCCACATTTCACTCTCACAAAGTACCTAGGAGTACGTGCTAGAGCTGGCTCTTGCATGAGAGTCCACTCATCTTCTCTCTCCTCTTCTCTTCCCTCAAACTAAACACAAATATTATATTTAAATCCTTATAGTTTGCTGACTAAGTCTTATTGTACTTGCACTGAGCGGGTTACTTCATCGCGCCGTCCGGGTGGGTTGCATAGGGCGTCAAAACAGGACGGGACGGCCATGGCCGGGCCGCGCGTGCTCGATGCCGTCTCCGACTCGTCCACGACCGAACTGCTCAGGCTCTCCGTTGGTTCTACGCGCATGGGACATCGCTGACGATGGGGTACGTACTGGTCGACGGAGTTGCTGCGTCGGAGGAGTCCGCCTAACTCACGCCATCAATTGCCGCACCTGGCTGACGGAGCCGCCGGATCCGTTGCGTCGGAGCGTCGGAGCCAGGGGCGAAGCTCCCAGTAGGTCAAGGTAGGGCACCCGTCCTACCTTAATTTTTGGTGAATACACTTAGATGCGCGTGTTTTTTCTGAAAATTTTAAGTGGTCATAAGTCCAAAACAAGCTTCGTATGTATGAAAATGTTATGCGTGTTTCGGTGAACACTGCACAAAATCGATTACAGACCAAAGAAACATAGACTATTTTAACCTCCAATCATAAAATCGTATTCTAAGTTCAATGTAAATAACATTGCTGTATTACATAGATGTATTATTGAATGTACCCTAATATATACAAGATAAGGTTGAGTTATTCATTATACATACTTGTAGAATTGAAGACTTCAAAGATTTTCATATATTTGAAATGCACGTCATAATTTCTCGGACCACATTATTACCTCATTAAGGTGACATTGGGTTTACCGGTGGTGACATAAAAAATTGAAAGGAATTTTCCAGCAAGAAAGATAATCAAAACCGAGTTGCCCGCAACGAGGGATAATCAAATGTCTTGATAGTTCGAATTACATTATATTTTTAAAAAGATGTAAAGCTTTGCCCTTGAGTTAGCATTATTGGTATGTTTTCTTTTAAACAGAAGGCCATACGGCCCGGCTTTATAAATAAAGCCCACAAGGCAACAATCCAACATAGTCTTACATAGCACAAACACATAACTCGCCCTAAGGCGAACCAGGTCAGTCCCAACCCACGACACGGAGAGATGCGAGGGTGCGAAACAAAGCACGCCTAGCCAACACAAACACCACAACCACATAGATAGATAGATAGATGGATAACTAGGGAAGTCCATGGTGTAGAGCCTGGGTCCCCGGCTACTCAGCTCGCAGTCTCGCGTACAGCCTCCTGACGTCGTCCACCGCCGCGTCCAGCATCGCCCGATCCCTCTGTCTGACCAGAACCCTCCAGCACTGCATATGTATCAACATTTGGTAAAAAACATCAGCCGGGTGTCCGATCAACTTTCCTTCAATGGTAAGCTTGTTGCGGATAGTCCACAAGGTCCAGCACTGGGCTGCGAACGTGAACCAAACTAGCCTACGCATCGGACCGTAAAGGCCTTGGGCGATTGCAATGAACTCCCCCAGCCCTGCGGGGTTCCAATCACAGTGGAGGAGTTTCCTAACTCCAGACCACATCATTCTGGCGATGGGACAGGAGAAGAAGATGTGATTGCAATCCTCCACCTCCTGATAAAGCGCACATCTCCCATCCGAAGGTCCATGTCTTTTAGCAACTTGTTCACAAGAGGGAAGGCGTCCTCGGATTAGTTGCCACAAGAAGACCCGGATTTTGGGAGGAACCCTAGTGCGCCAGGCCTCTTTGAAGCAGGTAACCGACGCCCCCTGTGTCAGTGCCAAATAGACTGAATTGGCAGTGTAGGAACCTGAAGCGTTGATACGTCCAAAACGTATCTACTTTCCCGAACACTTTTGCTATTGTTTTGCCTCTAATTTGTGTATTTTGGATACAACTAACACGGACTAACGCTGTTTTCAGCAGAATTGCTCTCGTGTCTTGTTTTTGTGCAGAAATTCAACTTTCGGGAAAATCCTCGGAATTTATACCAAAGGGCCTATTTTACCAGAAGACTCTCGGAGCCAGAAGGGCAAGCCAGGTGGAGGCCCGAGGGCCCCACACACCAGGCCGGCGCGGCCCAGGGGGGGCGCGCCGCCCTAGTGTGTGGCCCCCTCGGCTGTCCTCCGACGCCCCCTCTGGACTACTTTGTCAACACCCGGATTTTTAAGTCCAGATGCCTATTATGCCGTACATCGCAATCCCAGGAATAATGTTTTTGCGAGACATAATAGTAAGTAGCATAGAGTCATCATTTATTACAACACATATTGTCTTACAACCATAGATCACATGATCCAATATTACACGAATATATTGTTCAACATCACAAATAGTAGCGGAAGCGAAGTAGTAGTGGACTATCTATTCCACAGGCAACGCTTGACGTTAGAAGACGATCCTAGTTATCGTAGACGTCCTGTTGTCCGTCATCCTGATACTGGTGCTCTCCTTCATAGTCTGGCATTTGAATAGCCAGGGCAAAGCCATGAGTACTTTTAAAGTACTCGCAAACTAATTCTATAATAATTACTCACTAAGTGCAGTAAGGGGGTACTAAGCTCTAGGTTTATTTGCATAAAGCCAAGTTTTAGTTTGATAAATCTTTGGTAAAGCCCTATCATGTGCTAGACTAACTCAAGTGGGAACATTAGTGTCATTCCCACAACTCATAGTGATTCACCACAATATCACCTTTCAATTCACCATTCCTTTTTAAGATCAAAACATATTAATGATAACGGAGATAGTATGGCCTTTCCAATCGTCCGTAACCGTGGACACGGCTATTCGAATAGGTTTAACACTCTGCAGAGGTTGTACTCTTATGCCACAACTTTTGATTTCATCCGTCGAGGATAACCCCGAATCATCGTAACACAGTACGCGGATCATCAACCATAACCTTCCACTTATATATGCTAGTATGAGCACCTCTCCCCATGAGCTTGGCCTCCCGGTGGAAACCGCAGTCAACCCGGGAACTGCACAGGGCTTGGGCCGTACATTCACCTCATTTCAACATCAATCCACACTTAACGGAGGCAGCCGCAGCGTAACCCCTATGATGTTTGTTCAGAGGGAACCCATACTAAAATACACAAGTTTCTAGTTAAGCCCTACCCATAATCAGGTATTGTGGGGGTACTTGTATAATTGGAAGGGTATCGCATTCAAACCCAATTATCAATTTTATCAAAAATCACCATCTTCTCTTGTTCAAATCCACCTCCACTTTACTTTCTTTCAAAGTCATTTCACTTCACCATGTTCCCATCTAGAGTAGTCAATTTTAATTGATTAGCACTAGCAACTATATGAGGGGTGCTATCTAGCTTTGAGTTGTGCTAATCTATTCCAAGTATTGTTCTACTCTAGACCAAGTGAATCATAAATCAAAAAGTACCTTGAAATAAATAAGCAAAAGAAAATGTAAGTAAAAACATGGGATAGGTAATACATAAAAATTAAAGTGTGAGGGTGCCTTTGCTCTTGTAGAGCTAAGGACTTGTGTTTAGTAAGGGTTAGCTTGCCTTGAGCTGGGTAGTTATCGAAGTTCTCTTCTTCTTCCTGAGAGTAGCTCTCCTCCTCTTGGTACTCCTCGTTACTAGCGTCTATATACGAATACGAGGTATAAATAGTAAACCAAGTTCACATACTAAACTAGAAACACTCAAAAGAGTTCACACACTAGTCCTAGTATCAATCAAACATGGCATGGTGAATTAGTTGATTTGCCTTTATTTGAAAGAAAATAATTTTCTCTCATTATTCCTATTTCTTAAATTTGGTATGTAGAATTTTAGAGGAATTCATTTCTTCTCATTGCCTCTTATTAAGATTTAATCTCTTCATATAATAATAGGGTATGAAATATAGGTTGACCCAAAGTCAACATTTCATATCTATTATATGTGAGTTCAATTTAATTGAAGTGCTACACTTCACATAGTTTTAGTACTTAACCTTTAAATGAATTAAAATCTCTAAGTAATAATTCTCAAGGGTTCATTAGCCTAAGTCATTCCCCCTGGTTATTAATACTTAGGATCACAATTTAAATGAGAGGTAGCTCTCATATTAGTGTTGAGTTTGAATTCCAATTTCAAATGCTCTAGAATTGACTACATAGCCAATTTATTTGATCTAGTCCATGATCATACAAACAACATGCCTATGTTATTGCATAATAAATTAGAGGACATCATTTGTGATTTATTAGAATTGGAATCAATTCAAAATCTATTCTGGTTAAAATTTAAATAAAGTTTGAATGTTCAAAAGTCCCTGTCTTGTTCTTTTTATCAAATTAAATCTACTATGAATTTGGAGGTGGGGCCAGTGGCATTGGATAGATAAATTCATGGGCTTTCCAACGGTATAAAGTTTGCTAAATTTGGTTTGGCAGATTTCAAACTATTCAATTTTTACTAAACCATCAGCAGGGCAAATTTGAATAAAGATTAAATCCAAATTTGAATTGCTGGGCTAGGCGGGAAACGTTACTGGGCCGAAACGAAATTAAAAACCACTTCGCAGCCCAACAAGCAACCGGTGCGGGTGGGCTGCCCTGACGAGGTGGGGGCCACCTGTCAGCGGCTCTTTAAACAGCGAAACGGTATGCGGGATTTAAGCCGTAGGATTAGAACGAGATCCGATGGTGTGTGAACGTCGTCGTCTCCGACGAGCGGCGAGCTCCCTGGCGGCGAGCCGAGGGGGTCGGAGGGCGTACCAGGCCGTTGCAGGTGTCTGGCAAGGTGCGCGGAGAAGGTGTAGTCGATGAGGAAGCCCTGGGTGCAGCGGCGGCGCTCGGGGAGGCGCCAATCGAAGCAGAGCTTCCGCGGGCTCCGGCGGACCTCAGCTTCCAATTGCTGCTGCTCCGGCGAGGTGGTGCTAAATTGAGGTGGGGAGAGTGTTCAGTGAAGGGAGGGGAGCAGATGGTGTGAAGGAGTTGTGGGCTGAGGAGCTCTATTTATAGCGGGCGATGGTGGCCGTGAGGTGCTGCAAGGGCGCATCGACGGCGTGGCCTCTCCGTCGATCGAAGGGGCAAGGCGAGGACGGCATCTTGTAGGCGTCGTCCTGGCGATGCTCGAGGACTAGCTGGCGTGGAGAAAAGGTGAAGGGATGGCTCGGGCGCTTGCAGGGTTTGCGGCAGGGCGTGCGGCATCATTTGGTCGAGGACGACGGCGATGGTGCAGGGACAGGCATGGGTGCTTGTCTAGCGTGTAGAGGGCGGGGAGTAGCTGCTCAACGCCGTGGTAGGGATGCAGGGGGAGGACGGTCGCGCTCGAGTGGGCGACGTACTGGCGCGGCCAGTGCGCGCTCACCGCGTTGGCTGGCATGCCCTGGCATGCTTTGGGCGCGCGCTTTCTGGCCAATGCCGAGCGTTGGCGTTGCAGGGGCTTGTACCATCGTGGTCCTTGTGCTGTGTAGATGCTCCAGGACAAGGGAATGGGTTGAGATGGTGGCCAGAGGTGGAGATGCCAAAGGTGGCCGGCATGGCCACGGTAGGCATTAGTCTAGGGTTTCTTTTCTTCCTCCTCTCACTTTAATCGACCAAGGCCAGTACTGGGATGAAGCAGGGGTTGTAAGAGAGTGCAATGATCAAAGATTAAAGGGGTTTAGTGAAGAAACCAGAGGGTAAAAGGGTGTAGCTCAATTCTGGATTATTGCATGCAAGTTGTTTGATCATATGGCCGCATGAAGTTTTTATTTGAATTTTGGAAATCTTTTTGGTGAATCTCATTTATAATATTAGAGTGAAGTATTGGTGGTGGTGGCACTCAATTTGGAGTTGTTTTGCAAAATGTCAAAAGTGACATGATCTTCACTTTATTTCAGCATCCCCTCTTGTCACTTTTATTCTGGTCAACCTAGTCAACTCTAGCCATGGTGGTCAACATCAAAGTTACTCACCTTGACATGGTCTTGGATGACATGGCTTTGGTTGACCAAGTTTAGTTCAAGAAATAAGAAAACCAGAGGGGTAAAGTAGTGAAGAAAATAATTTTGGGACAAGTGACCATTATCATATGTATGTAAGATTTTTGATTTCCTTGTGTTTGATTCTTGATCCAAAGATGCAATTGTGTTAGTTTATCATATTGAAGTATTTTACAAGCAAGGGAGCAAGCAATTATGGCCTTGGTTGAGGATTTGCAATTTTGCATATTGTGTATGTAAGTGAAAAATGGGTTTTTCCCATTTTCTTCAGTTCTCCTCAAATTAGGGTTTTGTGATCTTGGTTAGGGTTCAACTAGCAATTGTTAACCATACCAACACTCATCATGGCAATGGCACAAAAGAAATCACTCAAATGCAAGAAACTATATGTGGCACTATATGCATATAAAAAGTTTTTGTTAATTGCAAATTTTGGGTTTGGGGAAATTATCTTTCTTGTTTATTATTGTTGAAACTTGGGATGTTACAAACCCTTCCCCCTTACAAAAGATCTCATCCCGAGATCTGAGAAAACTAGGTACTAAAGAGATATGGGTACTCAGTCCTCATAAAGTCTTCTCTCTCCCAAGTGGCTTCTTCTTCGGTGTGATTACTCCATTGGATCTTCAGAAACTTGATACTTCGGGTACGGGTGGTTCTGAAAGCTTCTTCCAGGATGCGAATAGGTACTTCGCGGTATGTCAGATCTGAGTTGATATCCACAGCTCGATGGTCGATGTTCTTGAAAACCTCGGTCTTCTCAGGCACTTCTAAACACTTCCGGAGTAGCGAGATGTGAAACACATTGTGCACCGCTGACATTTCTTCCGGTAACTCCAGCTGATAGGATACTTCTCCTCGGCGACTCAGGACTTTGAAAGGTCCGACATATCGGGGTGCGAGCTTTCCTCTAAGCTGGAATCTCTGCATTCCTTTAAGAGGGGACACCTTGAGATATACGAAATCTCCGATCTCGAAGGTCATCTCTCGGCGTCTTTTGTCGGCGTAGCTCTTCTGTCTTGATTGGGCTGTCCTGAGATACTCGCGGATCTTGTGAACCTTCTCTTCGGCTTCTCGGAGAATATCTGGTCCAAAGACTTGACTCTCTCCTACTTCCGACCAATTCAGAGGGGTACGGCACTTCCTTCCGTACAGTGCTTCGAAGGGGGCCATCTGCAAACTGGCTTGGTAGCTGTTGTTGTACGAGAATTCTACGTACGGTAAGCAGTCTTCCCACTTAGATCCATACTCTAGCACACATGCTCTCAACATATCTTCAAGTATCTGGTTGACTCTTTCAGTCTGTCCATCTGTCTGCGGGTGATAGGCGGTGCTGAAATTCAGACGAGTTCCGAGTCCTTCATGTACTTTCTGCCAGAATCTGGAGGTGAATTGGGATCCTCTGTCGGATACTATCGACTTCGGGGTTCCGTGCAGGCTGACTATCCTTGAGATATATAACTCTGCGAGTCTTGGTCCTTGATAGGTGGTCTTGACGGGGATGAAGTGGGCGACTTTGGTTAGTCTATCGACCACTACCCAGATGGAATCATTTCCTTTACTAGACTTGGGCAGTCCGGTGATGAAGTCCATTCCTACGGAATCCCACTTCCATTCGGGAATCTGTAGGGGTTGCAACAGTCCTGCGGGGCGTTGATGTTCTGCTTTGACCCTTTGACAGATGTCACACTTGGCGATGTAGCTTCCAATTTCTCTCTTCATTCCATGCCACCAGAATTGTTCTTTCAAATCCTGGTACATCTTGGTTCCTCCGGGGTGGATGGAGTATAGGGTGTCGTGAGCTTCTTTCAGAATAACTTGCTTCAACTCTGAGTCTGATGGCACGCAAAGGCGCTTGTTATACCATAGCACTCCTTCTTCATCAACGGTGAATCCTGGTGCTTTTCCGGCGGCTATTTGGTTCTTGATTCCGTCAATGCTAGCATTTCCTTTCTGAGCTTCTTTGATCTGACTAATCAGGGTGGGTTGGAGTTCAATGCTGGCGAGGTATCCTTCGCTAACCAGTTCAAGCCTAAACTGTTCAAACTCTTCAAACAGGCTGGGTTGCTCAATTGCTAACATGGAGTTCAACTGACACGGCAGTCTACTTAGAGCATCCGCTACCACATTGGCCTTGCCGGGGTGATAGTGGATTTCCATGTCGTAATCCTTGATTAACTCTATCCATCTGCGCTGTCTCATATTCAGCTCCTTCTGCGTGAAGATATACTTCAAGCTCTTGTGATCCGAGTAAACCTCGCATCGATTACCCATGAGGTAATGACGCCATACTTTCAGTGCTAACACCACCGCTGCTAGCTCTAAGTCATGGGTTGGATAATTCTGTTCATGCTGCTTCAGCTGTCTGGATAGGTAAGATATCACTTTGCCTTCTTGCATCAGCACACATCCAAGACCAATCTTGGAGGCGTCACAGTACACATCAAATGGCTTGGTAATGTCCGGCATAACCAGTATTGGGGCTGTTGTCAATCTTAGCTTGAGCTGTTGAAAGCTCTCTTCACACTTGTCGGTCCATTCGAACTTCCGGTCCTTCTTCAACAATTGAGTCATCGGTCTTGCTATGCTCGAGAATCCTTCAACGAATTGGCGGTAATATCTCGCCAATCCGAGAAATGCACGGACTTCTGTCTGAGTGGTTGGGGCTTTCCATTCTTCAACAGTCTTGATTTTTGCGGGGTCAACGGCAATTCCTCCGGCTGACAAGATATGACCCAAGAATCCTACTTCTTTCAACCAGAACTCACACTTGCTGAACTTGGCATACAACTGATGTTCCCGAAGGGTATCTAGGACCACTTCCAAATGTTGCTCATGTTCTTCCTCGGACTTGGAGTATATGAGGATGTCGTCGATGAAGACAACGACAAACTTGTCCAGGAAGTTCATAAAGATCTTATTCATGAGATTCATGAAGTAAGCGGGGGCATTGGTCAATCCAAATGACATGACATTGTACTCATACAATCCATATCTGGTGGTAAAGGCAGTTTTTGGGATATCGGTGGCACGAATCTTCAGCTGATGGTATCCTGTCCGCTGATCAATCTTCGAGAATACTTGGGCTCCGGTCAGCTGGTCAAACAGATCTTCTATCTTGGGCAACGGATACTTGTTCTTAATGGTGACATCGTTGAGCTTACGGTAGTCCGTAACCAAACGAGTGGCACCGTCCTTTTTATCCACAAACAAAACTGGCGATCTCCAAGGTGACGCACTTGGTTGAATCAGACCTTTGAATAGCATATCATCCAGTTGCTTCTTCAGTTCCACTAACTCTGCCGGGTTCATGCTGTAGGCTCTCTGGGCTATAGGTCCGGTTCCGGGGATTAACTCGATGATAAACTCGATATCCCGATCTGGGGGCATACCGGGTAGATCATCCGGAAACACATCAGGATATCGACAAACGACCCTGATCTGATCCAAGGTGGGTTTGGCTAGGCTTTGGTTACAAGTGAATTTTCGGGGCATCTTTTCAGATATGTGTTCGACTATTATTCCGGTGCTACTAGTCATGGTGATGGCCTTCTTGGCACAATCAATCAGTCCATGATGTTTCGCCATCCAGTCCATTCCTAGGACTACTTCCAAACCTTTGGCTCCCAGAACAATCAAATTTGCATAGAATTCTATTTCATGTATTCTGATTGGCACATCTATGCAAATTTTTCTAGCTTTAGTGGTTGATCCAGGTATTTGAACTATCATGCCATGCTTCAAACTGATGGGTTGAATCTTACTAGTGCATGCAAAATCTTCGGTAATGAATGAATGCGATGCTCCAGAATCAAACAGCACTCTTGCGGGTATTGAGTTAACAGAGAACATACCCAGCACAACGTCTGGGGCTTCCTGAGCTTCTTCTGCATTCATGTGGTAGAGGCGGCCGTTGCGGTTGTTCGGGTTGTTGGGGGCGAACTTCTTGTTGGTGGTGACACGACGCTGCTGCTGCGCAGGGCCTGAGGTGTTGGTGGCAGTCTTGGCGAGCTTCTTGGGGCACTCATAGGAGAAGTGCCCAGCCACTCCGCACTCGTAGCAGTTGTAGGTGGACTTGTCCTTGGGGGTGATGGGAACAGCATTGCTCCCAGTCCTTGGAGCAGTGTTGGAGTTGTTGTTGGGGGCGCGAGGTGGAGCGCGGTTGAAGTTGTTGCTGTGGTTGTTGTTGTTGTTGTAGTTGTTGTGTCCTCCTGACCTGGGGTTTCCTCCACTCCGGTTCTGATAACTCGGACGTGGATTCTGCATCGGGGGCTTGTTGTTTCTTGGGGCGAACCCTCCACTTGAGCTGGGCGATACTTGTGGGTGTTCTTTGGGCCCACTGGTTCATCATACGGCGCTTGCGGTTCTCATTGGCTTGGTGTATCTTCCCCTCCATCTGGATGGCGGAGTCAACGAGGGCTTCTAAGTCAGCAAAGGGGATATTGATCAGCACAGTCTGCATCTCATCATGCAGTCCATTCAGAAACCTCTCCTTCCTCTTCTCGACGGTATCCGTCTCATCCGGGGCGTACCTTGACAAGGTGAGGAACTTGTCGCGGTATTCTACCACGGTCATTCTGCCTTGTTTCAATTCCCTGAACTCATCCCTCATCTTCTTAATCAAACCCGGGGGTACGTGATACTTGCTAAACTTGAGTTCGAAGTCTTCCCAAGTCATCATGTGCCCCGCATTTAATGCGCGGGTACTTGTCCACCAGGCACGTGCAGGTCCAGCCAGATAGTGGGTGGCGAACAACACCTTCTCGTTGTCCTCCACTCCGGCAACCTCGAGATTGTTCTCCATAGTTTGGAGCCAATCATCAGCATCGAGGGGTTCCTCTGTCTTGCTGAACACCGGTGGGTTGGTGTTTTGGAAGTTTTTCAGCTTTGACCCTGGGTGGTCGTGGTTTCCGTGGCCTTGATTGCCCTGAGCAAGTTGTTGAAGTGCAGCTAGGTTGGCTTGACGGTCAACTCTCTCAGCTTCTCTTTCTGCCATCATCTGTTGCAGCATTTGCATCATTGCGGCTTCGTTGCGAGTTGGGGGTGCCATCTGAACAGTGATAGGGATCATGAGATGAGAGGGAAATTTCTATGGCTCATTTTGGGTTAAAATTTCACACAACTTAAAACTTGATTCATAATAATAATATTACACACACACAAACATAGTCATGGAGGTAGCAAATATTACAAGCCAAATGTTCCGGAGGGTTTTAAGAACCCTTTCAACAAACTACGATACATGGGGCGGGTACAAAGGACCGATACATAACACGGGACGCAAGTGCTCAGACGGGACTACTCGCCATCGACGTTGATAGGGTAGACATTGTCTACCCCGGCATCGAGGTGCTCGTGGCCATCCTCGTAAGGGTGGAACTCCAGGTCGTCGTCTTCCTCCTCCTCGTAGTCGTCGTCGTTGCTGACGTAGGAGTAGCCGTCCCCCTGGATGTTCTCCCCTTCACCTTCGCCTTCCAGCTCCTGGATCTGCTCAGCTTGGGCAGCGATGGTCGCCTTCAGAGTGGCAATCCTGGCCTTGAGGCGGTTGATGGCGTGATCCTTCTTCTGGTTGGCACGGTGGAGTGCCCTGCGTTCTCCGGCGATCACCCTGATGGTGTCCACCTGCTGCGCCAACTGGATGTGAGTGTGGTTGGCGTATTCGCGGGAGTTGTCGAGGTCGATGCGGGTCTCACTCAACATGAAGTCAAGATGATCCACATGGTGGCGAAGTTGCGGGTGCGACGGCAGGTTCATTGGCACTCCGAGGGAGTTGTGCCTTGCATAGTGCACAAAGCGACTATCCGTGAAGTCCATGAAGTTTTGCCCGCACAGACGTGCGAGTCCTTCCTGAAGTCCCCTTGCGAGACCATCCGCCCAGTTGTTCTCCCTGAAGGAGAACTGGATCCTTGCGCTCATTGGGAGCGTGAACCTTCCACGAAGGTCCACCATGATCACCCACTGAAGTTGACCACCGGGCTGGTCATTTAGCATTCCGCCAAAGACTTCCGGTGGTGGGCGCCCTAGGAACTCTGAGAGGGAGAAGAGGTCCCTCTCAAAGATGATCTCTCCACCGTTCCCCAACTGATAGAACTCAGTCTGGAGAAAGGGCTGCGCGTCCACGACGTGATCCATCTGTAGAGAGATTAGATGATTAGTTAGAGAAGTGCAAGCGTTCCAAATTTTAATGCATTTAGAAGAGGGTCATGAATTTAAAGTTTGTAATAGACTCTTCAAGGTAAGAAAGTGAATAAGGTTTTCATAACTAGTCAAATCATGGAATTTGAAACTAAGTTTTTGAGCGTCCATTCTAACTAGGGTCTCCTAAGGTCAAACAATGGCTCTGATACCAACTTGTCAACACCCGGATTTTTAAGTCCAGATGCCTATTATGCCGTACATCGCAATCCCAGGAATAATGTTTTTGCGAGACATAATAGTAAGTAGCATAGAGTCATCATTTATTACAACACATATTGTCTTACAACCATAGATCACATGATCCAATATTACACGAATATATTGTTCAACATCACAAATAGTAGCGGAAGCGAAGTAGTAGTGGACTATCTATTCCACAGGCAACGCTTGACGTTAGAAGACGATCCTAGTTATCGTAGACGTCCTGTTGTCCGTCATCCTGATACTGGTGCTCTCCTTCATAGTCTGGCATTTGAATAGCCAGGGCAAAGCCATGAGTACTTTTAAAGTACTCACAAACTAATTCTATAATAATTACTCACTAAGTGTAGTAAGGGGGTACTAAGCTCTAGGTTTATTTGCATAAAGCCAAGTTTTAGTTTGATAAATCTTTGGTAAAGCCCTATCATGTGCTAGACTAACTCAAGTGGGAACATTAGTGTCATTCCCACAACTCATAGTGATTCACCACAATATCACCTTTCAATTCACCATTCCTTTTTAAGATCAAAACATATTAATGATAACGGAGATAGTATGGCCTTTCCAATCGTCCGTAACCGTGGACACGGCTATTCGAATAGGTTTAACACTCTGCAGAGGTTGTACTCTTGTGCCACAACTTTTGATTTCATCCGTCGAGGATAACCCCGAATCATCGTAACACAGTACGCGGATCATCAACCATAACCTTCCACTTATATATGCTAGTATGAGCACCTCTCCCCATGAGCTTGGCCTCCCGGTGGAAACCGCAGTCAACCCGGGAACTGCACAGGGCTTGGGCCGTACATTCACCTCATTTCAACATCAATCCACACTTAACGGAGGCAGCCACAGCGTAACCCCTATGATGTTTGTTCAGAGGGAACCCATACTAAAATACACAAGTTTCTAGTTAAGCCCTACCCATAATCAGGTATTGTGGGGGTACTTGTATAATTGGAAGGGTATCGCATTCAAACCCAATTATCAATTTTATCAAAAATCACCATCTTCTCTTGTTCAAATCCACCTCCACTTTACTTTCTTTCAAAGTCATTTCACTTCACCATGTTTCCATCTAGAGTAGTCAATTTTAATTGATTAGCACTAGCAACTATATGAGGGGTGCTATCTAGCTTTGAGTTGTGCTAATCTATTCCAAGTATTGTTCTACTCTAGACCAAGTGAATCATAAATCAAAAAGTACCTTGAAATAAATAAGCAAAAGAAAATGTAAGTAAAAAACATGGGATAGGTAATACATAAAAATTAAAGTGTGAGGGTGCCTTTGCTCTTGTAGAGCTAAGCACTTGTGTTTAGCAAGGGTTAGCTTGCCTTGAGCTGGGTAGTTATCGAAGTTCTCTTCTTCTTCCTGAGAGTAGCTCTCCTCCTCTTGGTACTTGATACGTCTCCGACGTATCGATAATTTCTTATGTTCCATGCCACATTATTGATGTTATCTACATGTTTTATGCACACTTTATGTCATATTCGTGCATTTTCTGGAACTAACCTATTAACAAGATGCCGAAGTGCCAGTTTCTGTTTTCTGCTGTTTTTGGTTTCAGAAATCCTAGTAAGGAAATATTCTCGGAATTGGACGAAATCAACGCCTAGGGGCCTATTTTTCCACGAAGCTTCCAGAAGTCCGAAGACGAAACGAAGTGGGGCCACAGGGTGCCCAAACCCTAGGGCGGCGCGGCCTGGCCCCTGGCCGCGCCGGCCTATGGTGTGGGGCCCCTGTGCCCCCTCCTGACTTGCCCTTCCGCCTACTTAAAGCCTCCGTGACGAAACCCCCAGTACCGAGAGCCACGATACGGAAAACCTTCCGTAGACGCCGCCAACGCCGATCCCATCTCGGGGGATCCAGGAGATCGCCTCCGGCACCCTGCCGGAGAGGGGAATCATCTCCCGGAGGACTCTACGCCGCCATGGTCGCCTCCGGTGTGATGAGTGAGTAGTCTACCCCTGGACTATGGGTCCATAGCAGTAGCTAGATGGTTGTCTTCTCCCCATTGTGCTATCATTGTCGGATCTTGTGAGCTGCCTAACATGATCAAGATCATCTATCTGTAATTCTATATGTTGCGTTTGTTGGGATCCGATGAATAGAGAATACTTGTTATGTTGATTATCAAAGCTATGTCTATGTGTTGTTTATGATCTTGCATGCTCTCCGTTATTAGTAGATGCTCTGGCCAAGTTGATGCTAGTAACTCCAAGAGGGAGTATTTATGCTCGATAGTGGGTTCATGTCTCCGTGAATCTGGAGGGGTGACAAGAACCTCTAAGGTTATGGATGTGCTGTTGCCACTAGGGATAAAACATTGGTGCTATGTTCAAGGATGTAGTCACTAGTTACATTACGCGCAATACTTAATGCAATTGTCTGTTGTTAGCAACTTAATACTGGAGGGGGTTCGGATGATAACCTGAAGGTGGACTTTTTAGGCATAGATGCAGTTGGATGGCGGTCTATGTACTTTGTCGTAATGCCCAATTAAATCTCACTATACTCATCATGATATGTATGTGCATGGTCATGCCCTCTTTATTTGTCAATTGCCCAACTGTAATTTGTTCACCCAACATGCTGTTTGTCTTATGGGAGAGACACCTCTAGTGAACTGTGGATCCCGGTCCAATTCTCTTTACTGAAATACAATCTACTGCAATACTTGTTCTACTGTTTTCTGCAAACAATCATCTTCCACACAATACGGTTAATCCTTTGTTACAGCAAGCCGGTGAGATTGACAACCTCACTGTTTCGTTGGGGCAAAGTACTTTGGTTGTGTTGTGCAGGTTCCACGTTGGCGCCGGAATCCCTGGTGTTGCGCCGCACTACATCCTGCCGCCATCAACCTTCAACGTGCTTCTTGGCTCCTCCTGGTTCGATAAACCTTGGTTTCTTTCTGAGGGAAAACTTGCTGCTGTGCGCATCATACCTTCCTCTTGGGGTTCCCAACGAACGTGTGAGTTACACGCCATCAGTACTCCTCGTTACTAGCGTCTATATACGAATACGAGGTATAAATACTAAACCAAGTTCACATACTAAACTAGAAACACTCAAAAGAGTTCACACACTAGTCCTAGTATCAATCAAACATGGCATGGTGAATTAGTTGATTTGCCTTTATTTGAAAGAAAATAATTTCCTCTCATTATTCCTATTTCTTAAATTTGGTATGTAGAATTTTAGAGGAATTCATTTCTTCTCATTGCCTCTTATTAAGATTTAATCTCTTCATATAATAATAGGGTATGAAATATAGGTTGACCCAAAGTCAACATTTCATATCTATTATATGTGAGTTCAATTTAATTGAAGTGCTACACTTCACATAGTTTTAGTACTTAACCTTTAAATGAATTAAAATCTCTAAGCAATAATTCTCAAGGGTTCATTAGCCTAAGTCATTCCCCCTGGTTATTAATACTTAGGATCACAATTTAAATGAGAGGTAGCTCTCATATTAGTGTTGAGTTTGAATTCCAATTTCAAATGCTCTAGAATTGACTACATAGCCAATTTATTTGATCTAGTCCATGATCATACAAACAACATGCCTATGTTATTGCATAATCAATTAGAGGACATCATTTGTGATTTATTAGAATTGGAATCAATTCAAAATCTATTCTGGTTAAAATTTAAATAAAGTTTGAATGTTCAAAAGTCCCTGTCTTGTTCTTTTTATCAAATTAAATATACTATGAATTTGGAGGTGGGGCCAGTGGCATTGGATAGATAAATTCATGGGCTTTCCAACGGTATAAAGTTTGCTAAATTTGGTTTGGCAGATTTCAAACTATTCAATTTTTACTAAACCATCAGCAGGGCAAATTTGAATAAAGATTAAATCCAAATTTGAATTGCTGGGCTAGGCGGGAAACGTTACTGGGCCGAAACGAAATTAAAAACCACTTCGCAGCCCAACAAGCAACCGGTGCGGGTGGGCTGCCCTGACGAGGTGGGGGCCACCTGTCAGCGGCTCTTTAAACAGCGAAACGGTATGCGGGATTTAAGCCGTAGGATTAGAACGAGATCCGACGGCGTGTGAACGTCGTCGTCTCCGACGAGCGGCGAGCTCCCTGGCGGCGAGCCGAGGGGGTCGGAGGGCGTACCAGGCCATTGCAGGTGTCTGGCAAGGTGCGCGGAGAAGGTGTAGTCGATGAGGAAGCCCTGGGTGCAGCGGCGGCGCTCGGGGAGGCGCCAATCGAAGCAGAGCTTCCGCGGGCTCTGGCGGACCTCAGCTTCCAATTGCTGCTACTCCGGCGAGGTGGTGCTAAATTGAGGTGGGGAGAGTGTTCAGTGAAGGGAGGGGAGCAGATGGTGTGAAGGAGTTGTGGGCTGAGGAGCTCTATTTATAGCGGGCGATGGTGGCCGTGAGGTGCTGCAAGGGCGCGTCGACGGCGTGGCCTCTCCGTCGATCGAAGGGGCAAGGCGAGGACAGCATCTTGTAGGCGTCGTCCTGGCGATGCTCGAGGACTAGCTGGCGCGGAGAAAAGGTGAAGGGATGGCTCGGGCGCTTGCAGGGTTTGCGGCAGGGCGTGCGGCATCATTTGGTCGAGGACGACGGCGACGGTGCAGGGGCAGGCATGGGTGCTTGTCTAGCGTGTAGAGGGCGGGGAGTAGCTGCTCAACGCCGTGGTAGGGATGCAGGGGGAGGACGGTCGCGCTCGAGTGGGCGACGTACTGGCGCGGCCAGTGCGCGCTCACCGCGTTGGCTGGCATGCCCTGGCATGCTTTGGGCGCGCGCGTTCTGGCCAATGCCGAGCGTTGGCGTTGCAGGGGCTTGTACCATCGTGGTCCTTGTGCTGTGTAGATGCTCCAGGACAAGGGAATGGGTTGAGATGGTGGCCAGAGGTGGAGATGCCAAAGGTGGCCGGCATGGCCACGGTAGGCATTAGTCTAGGGTTTCTTTTCTTCCTCCTCTCACTTTAATCGACCAAGGCCAGTACTGGGATGAAGCAGGGGTTGTAAGAGAGTGCAATAATCAAAGATTAAAGGGGTTTAGTGAAGAAACCAGAGGGTAAAAGGGTGTAGCTCAATTCTGGATTATTGCATGCAAGGTGTTCGATCATATGGCCGCATGAAGTTTTTATTTGAATTTTGGAAATCTTTTTGGTGAATCTCATTTATAGTATTAGAGTGAAGTATTGGTGGTGGTGGCACTCAATTTGGAGTTGTTTTGCAAAATGTCAAAAGTGACATGATCTTCACTTTATTTCAGCATCCCCTCTTGTCACTTTTATTCTGGTCAACCTAGTCAACTCTAGCCATGGTGGTCAACATCAAAGTTACTCACCTTGACATGGTCTTGGATGACATGGCTTTGGTTGACCAAGTTTAGTTCAAGAAATAAGAAAACCAGAGGGGTAAAGTAGTGAAGAAAATAATTTTGGGACAAGTGACCATTATCATATGTATGTAAGATTTTTGATTTCCTTGTGTTTGATTCTTGATCCAAAGATGCAATTGTGTTAGTTTATCATATTGAAGTATTTTACAAGCAAGGGAGCAAGCAATTATGGCCTTGGTTGAGGATTTGCAATTTTGCATATTGTGTATGTAAGTGAAAAATGGGTTTTTCCCATTTTCTTCAATTCTCCTCAAATTAGGGTTTTGTGATCTTGGTTAGGGTTCAACTAGCAATTGTTAACCATACCAACACTCATCATGGCAATGGCACAAAAGAAATCACTCAAATTCAAGAAACTATATGTGGCACTATATGCATATAAAAAGTTTTTGTTAATTGCAAATTTTGGGTTTGGGGAAATTATCTTTCTTGTTTATTATTGTTGAAACTTGGGATGTTACATACTTAAAGGGTTCGATCTAAAAAACGCGAGGAAGAAGTCGAAGTCGCCAGAAACCCTCCAGTACGCCGCCACATTGCGAAACTCCGTCTCGGGGACCAGAAACTCCGTTTCCGGCACTCACGGACGGGGAATTGGAGGAGATCATCGCCATCATCACCACCGACATCTCTCCATCGACCAGCAATGCTTCCCCCATCCATGTGTGAGTAATTCCCCCGCTGTAGGCTGAAGGGGATGGTAGGGATTGGATGAGATTGGTCATGTAATAGCAGAAGATTGTTAGGGCATAGTGCCTAGTGTCCGTAATTGGTACTTTGATGATATTGTTACAACTTGTTATGCTTAATGCTTGTCACTAGGGCCCGAGTGCCATGATCTCAGATCTGAACATGTTATTGTTTCATCATGATATGCATTGTTTTATGATCTTACCTGCAAGTTGTATACACATGTCGCTGTCCGGAACCAAAGGCCCCGAAGTGACAGAAATTGGGACAACCAGAGGGGATGGCGGTGATGTGAGGATCACATGTGTTTACGGACTGTTAATGCTTTGCTCCGGTACTCTATTAAAAGGAGTACCTTAATATCC
The DNA here is from genome assembly GCF_019359855.2 of Lolium perenne. NCBI lineage: Eukaryota > Viridiplantae > Streptophyta > Magnoliopsida > Poales > Poaceae > Lolium > Lolium perenne. Next base: position 103,628,133 of record NC_067246.2, on the reverse strand, counting down.
AGTAGATTCCCTAGAGGCCCGGCTGCCACCGGCTGGTAGGACAAAAGATGTTGTGCAAGTTTCTCATTGCGAGCATGTACGACTATATACGGAACACATGCCTATGGATTGCTTTGTACTTGGACACCGTTTTTTTATTATCTGCAAATGCCCTGCTTTGATTGTTACATGAGTTTCTCTCATCCATGCAACGCCCGTCATCCATCCCTGTGCCTACAGTATTTTAATCCTGTTGTTTACTATAATCACTACCTTGTCTCGTTACTCTTCGCTGTTATTTCGCTATCATCTTTGCTATAAAACACTCTTGATAAACTCTTGCGAGCAAGTCTGTTTCCAGGTGCAGCTGAATTGACAACTCCGCTGTTAAGGCTTTCAAGTATTCTTTGTCTCCCCTTGTGTCGAATCAATAAATTGGGTTTTACTTCCCGCGAAGACTATTGCGATCCCCTATACTTGTGGGTTATCAAGACTGTTTTCTGGCGCCGTTGCCGGGGAGCATAGCTTTATTTGGAAGTTCACTTGGATTGATATTGTTCGCTGCAAATTCTCCATCATGGGTAAATCTCGCGATCCTAAAGTCGCCATATTACCATCCACTACAAGAAAAGGTACAACTCTGAGTACCTCTGCTACTCTTGATTCACCATCTGTGATAAGTCAACTTGTTTCACCGCCGCAAGCTTCACTTGCTGGTACTTCTGCTAAATCTGAAAACTCTCATAATATCGATAATGTTTCTGCTGTGCTTGATGATAGTGGTTCATTGGGATCTTTTCTAGATGCTACAATTGCTAGGTCTAGACAAATTGAAAATGCTGAAACTCCTAATGAAAATGCTGCTACACTTGTTAATTCACCTGAGTCTGTTGATTATTCTAGTGATGATCCTGATGAGGATTATGTAGAGCTTAATGATGATTTTATTAATAGATGCAATGCTACTGCTGATGCAAGAAAAATTAAAAAGTTTCTCGCACAATATACTGTTAGACATAAGCTATCTCCTGATCCTAAATTTGCCACATCTCCTATATGCATTAAGGATAAAGATTATGATTTTTCTCTTGATCTATCTCATATAGCTATTGTTGAGAAAACACCCTTTTGTGGTACTGAAAAAGAAAGTGCTGTAGAACACATGAATGAACTTTCTTCTATGAGTAGGTTGTTTTCTGATGATGTTAAGATGCGTACTTATTTCGTTGCTAAAATTTTCCCTTTCTCATTAAAGGATGATGCTAAAACTTGGTATAATAATTTGCCTCCTGGTTCTATTAAAAGTCCAGGTGATTTGCTTGATGTTTTCTTTCGGAAATACTTTCCTGCTAGTGCTCAACATGCTGCTTTACAAAAAAATTATAGCTTTGACCAGGAAGATGGAGAGAAATTGCCTGAAGCATGGGCGAGATTTTGCTCTCTTATCAGGGCTCGACCTAGACATGATTTGGAAAAGCATGATTTACTTGATATATTCTGTAGTGGACTAACCGTTGAGTCTAGAGCATATTTGGATAGTTGTGCTGGTTGTGTTTTCAGGAAAAGAACTCCACATGAAGCTGAAGAATTATTGGCTAAAATAGGCCGGAGTCATGATGATTGGACTACACCTGAACCAACTCCGACGCCAATATTGAAGAAGAGGGGTTTAATTAAATTGAATGATGAAGATATGAGGGAAGCCAAGAAGTCTCTCAAGGAGAAAGGTATTAAATCCGAAGATGTGAAGAATTTACCTCCCATAGAAGATATATGTGAGATAATTCCCCCTTCATCCATGATTGAGGTAAACTCCCTTCAACGCTTTACTAGGGAAGATATTCCGTATCCGAAACCTCCTGCTCAATGCTTAGATGAGTTTGATAATTATATTGTTAAGCAAGAAAATTTTAATATGAGAGTAGAGAATCATCTAATGGAAAATTCTCAAGCTATTAGCAATTTGCATGATATTGTGGAGAGAACCTCCAATGATGTTAAGATGCTTGTTAAACATTTTCAAATGGTTCAAACTCAAATTGATCAACTCACTAAAGTGCAAAATGACTTGTTAAAAAATAATTCTAAAGAGAAACATGCTTATGAAGTAACAACTAGAGGCGGTGTCTCTACCCAGGATCCTCTATATCCTGAAGGGCATCCTAAAAGAGTTGAACAAGATTCTCAATGAATTGAAACTAGTGCCCCTTCTAAGAAAAAGAAGAAGAAACATAAAAATGTTGTAGAATCCTCTGAACCTGTTAATGATCCTAATAGTATTTCTATTTTCGATGCTGAAACTGAAAGTGGTAATGAACATGATAATGATAATGATAATGATAAGAATGATGCTTCTGATAAAGAAGGGGTTGAGGATGAACCTGAAAAGCATGCTAAAAATAAAAAGTATACTAAAGAAGATTTTATTGCTAAGAAACATGGTAATGAAAGGGAACCTTGGGTGCAAAAACAAATGCCTTTTCCTGCTAAGAAATTAAAATCAAAGGAGGAAGAACACTATAATAAATTTTGTGATTGGATGAAACCTTTATTCTTGCAAATCCCTTTGACTGATGCTATTAAATTGCCTCCTTATTCAAAGTATATGAAAGATATTGTCACTAACAAAAGGAAAATCCCCAATGAGGAGATTTCCACTATGCTTACTAATTACTCTTTCAATGGCAAGGTTCCAAAGAAGTTGGGCGACCCAGGTATACCTACTATTCCTTGTTCTATTAAGAATAATTATGTTAGAACTGCTCTATGTGACTTGGGAGCCGGTGTTAGTGTTATGCCTTTTTCTCTTTATAAGAGACTTTATTTAGATAAGTTGATACCTACTGATATATCTTTGCAAATGGCTGATAAATCTACTTTATTTAGATAAGTTGATACCTACTAATAACTGCTTGATATTAACTGATTTTGTTGTGTTGGAAATGCCTGAAGATGATAATATGTCTATTATTCTTGGGAGACCTTTTCTTAACACCGCAGGGGCTGTTATTGATTGCAATAAAGGAAAAGTTACTTTCAATGTCGATGACAAGGAGCATACCGTCTATTTTCCCAAGAGGATTGATAAATTATGTGGAGTTAATACCATTTCTAACGTGAGAACTATCAAAGTTGGAACTATTGATTGTCCTATATATGAGCCTAAAGAAGGATATCAAAATCTTATGATTGGATCCATATCAATACAATTCAAGGTAACATGATTGATTTGAGGTTTATTTCTTCTTATGCTATGTAAAATTTATTTGGTGGCAAGACTTGATCAACCTTGCTAACAAATACTTTTTATATGCATAGAGGAGGTAAACAACATTTTTTTCTTCCTCCACTTGTTCTACTTGCTGTAGCACTTTTGATTTGCAAAGCTCCTTAGTTGTATAGAAATTTCAAAATCTTTTTCTGTCCAGTAATAATAAACTTAATACCCAGAAATGTGCATTTTTCAAAGTTTTCAAAAATTCACAAAAATTATACCGTTGGTCCTATTTTTTGAAGACGCACCTGGGAGCACCTGGGGATGACCAGTGGGGCACCCCAGGGTGGCACCCCACAAAGCCGGCTGCCGGAAGGGGGCGCCCACCCTGGTGTGTGGGCTCCCCCTTGCCCCACTTTTTCATCTCTTCCTCCCACACTCTTCTCTCTCCCGAAAAAACTCGCACCAGTTTCCACTCACTCGCATTTCTGCTCAAGAGCTCAAGATTTCTCGATCTCTTTGCTCAGCCCAGTTGTCCCGAAATTTGGCACATTTGCTCTCCGGTATGTGACTCCTCCGATTATCCAAGTAGAATTTTGTTTGGTTGAGTATATCTTGTATATTTTGCTGCTGTAGGTAACATGTTTAGTGAGCTTGCATGCTTGTTCTAAGATGTATAAAATAGTTTTGATGCATGATTAGTACTCTAGCAAGTTCCTATAGTAGTTCCCCTCAATTATATGTCACCAAATCAAATTTTATAATGTTTGTTGAAAATTTCAGAAAATGGAGTGGAATAGACATCAACTAAACCAACAAGAATTGGAGGTGCAAAAAGTCATGAGGGTGAACCGCGAAGAGGGAGTATACCCCTCTTACTACCCGTGCACAGATTCATGAGAAGTGCAGGAATCTTGGGAGATGTTCAGAATCTAATTTCTCGTGCAGGGTTGAATGATTTTGTTGACGGAGAACCATGCCAATATGCAAAATTCTCTATGTCTGTTGTGCAGGATTTTAAGTTCAATTGGTCGCAATCTAACCCCATGGTTCAGTACAAAATTTATAATAAAACTGTCAACTTGCCATTCGATGATTTTTGTACAGCGATTAGAGTGCCGCAATGGGGATCATGCGAGAAGATAAGGGGATCGCCGCGAGAGCTCTTAAACCTCTTCGAGATGATTTGTCATGGAAGGAGCTTCTCAGAGGATGGTGGTAAAATCAGTAGCATTCAACTCCCAGCTATCCGCTACTTTGCTTATTTCATTACTAAGTGCGTTCTTGCTAGAAAGAATGGTAGTAAATTATCTATCCAGGATTTAGCTTTCCTAGCTGCTGCACTGCGAAGTAATAGGGCTTATAATTTGGGTGCATTGATAGCCTATAGACTTGCTACTAACCGTGAGAAGGGCGGAGTTTGTGGAGGTCTCATCGCCTCTCGTTTACTAGCTTTGCATGGTGTAGAACCTCACCATCTTGATATTCAACTTCCCATAGAGAAACTTGACATAGTCTCCATGATTAAACATGAATTTGTTTCTGATTCATCTAGTCTGGGTAACCTATCTTACAAGATAACATTTTACAAGAAAACTTGGAGAACAACTAAGAAAACTGAAAAAATAGTAGGATTGCCTGCGCCTGTTCTATTTAACCTTGATTCCAGGGAGGATTGGTCAGTCACAGAAGGTGTACTGAATGCATACATAGAGGGAGGAGGTCATCATGCAAGAGACAACACGGAGGAGGCCGAGGAACACCTCGACTCGTCATCCGATGCAGCAAGTTATTCGCATCAACATTTTGGGCATGTGGAGCCTCCACGCTTTTCTTCTGCATCGGACCTCACTATGACTATGCCATGTATGATCCACCGGCGTGGAACAACGACCCTCGCTGGGGTTGAACTCCACTTAGGCCAAAAGCCTAAGCTTGGGGGGAGGTATGCCGGCATCACTCATTCTTTGCATATTATGGTTGCTGGATACTTGTATATACTTGTTTAGTTTCTTTGAGTGGTTTTCTAATGAGAGGGAGATGATATTTGGGGAAGTGCTGCCTGAAAACAGATTCTGGACTGTTACCGAAAAAATTCTCAAAAATAGCCAGAACGATATTTTGCGAAGACAATTTTTGTGCATATTCCCCAGGTTATTATCTAACTTTCATTAGTTGAACACTTTTCGATTTGAGCAGCGGAAGAATTTATTACAAATCGGTTACTGTACTGCTGTCAAGTTTGACGAATTCCTGCTGCTTTGTGTTTATGTGACTCTTCTAGTTTCCATTTTCTTGTTTTGCTTTGTTTCTTTCCTAAAACATAAAAAGACCAAAAATATTTCTGTTGTTTCTCTTCACCATTTGTTTATTTTGGTTTCTTGCATTTATTTTACTTTATTTGCTATCGATGGTTTGCTATAAGAAAATCCAAAAAGATTTTGCTTTGTTTGCTTGTTTTCTTTTGTTCTTGTTTCCAATTCGAAAACACCAAAAATATTTGCTGTTCTTCTTTGGTTTTGTAAAGTTCATTATGAGTTCAATGGTCTTCGGTGGCTGGAGCGTGGTTTTCATTTCATATTATCCAAGCTACACAAGTGAAAGGCAATAATGACGATCTATGACAATTCGACTGTGGTGAGAGGCTGGTATGAACTCTATTTGTTTTCATTTTTGTACATATACTCATCCATGTGAGCATGCTTAGTTGGTTCATGTGAGGTATATGTCATTAAAGAAAGTCTAGTAGTTCATGATCTCTCATGTTTAGCTCCAATTTATTAATATGAGTAGCATGTCATGGATGTTTGCTTGCATTGTTTTATTCATGAATAGGTATGACATTGTGGTATCCTCCTCTGAATAATTCATTTGAATCGACTTGGCACATGCTCACGCATGCATATGACTGAACAAAAGTCAATTAAGCCTCTATGATTTACATTGCTTCAGAGTTCTTGTATCACTTTTATGCCTCCGTTAATTTATTTTGCCGCAAGCATGATTATGACAGTGACTGCTCTCTTGATTTGTCGCTCCCTAGTATATTGCTAGACTTCACTTGTACTGAGCGGGAATGCTGCTCGTGCTTCCAAACCCCTGAAAACCAAGTTGTTCCAAAGTGTCCACCATAAATACCTATGCATGGCATTTCAAACCATTCCAAGTAAATTCTCATGCGCTACCTTTAAAACCTTCAAAATGCTTCTCAATTTGTGTTAATGTTTTATAGCTCATGAGGAAGTATGTGGTGTTTATCTTTCAACCTTGTCATTTACTTTTGACGGACTTTCATAATAAGAGCTGGCAACGGGGTGCCCAACCCCAACTAATAACTTCATTAATAACTCTCTTCACATGTTTTGCTCTGATTCAACAGTAAGCAACTTAATTTTGCAAATAGACACTCCTCCATGATATGAGATTGATGGAAGGCACCCGAGGATTCGGTTAGCCATGGCTTGTGTAAGCAAAGGTTGGGGGGAGTGTCGCCCATAATAAAACTAAAGTACATGTGTAAACAAAAGAGAAGAAGGATGATCTACCTTGCTGGTAGAAATAACGTCCTTCATGGGAGCCGCTCTTGAAAGTCCGGCTGGTGAGGTAGTTGGTGTACCCATTACCATTCGTTGACAACAATAAACACCTCTCAAAATGATTTTACTCCTGTTTAAAAAATAAAAAGCTCTAGCGCATGTTAATCCCTGCTTCCCTCTGCGAAGGGTCAATCTTTTACTTTTATGTTGTGTCTCCATCCTTTCTTTGAGCACTTTCTTGAGAGCACAACTGTTATTCTTAGTGTAATATGCTTGTCCCAAAATATGATTGACCGTGGTATAACTTTGATGCTTTTATCTTTGACAATCTCTATTTCTAGTCTTTCTATGAACCTCAGAGGTGCATGGGCATTTATGTTTTGCTGTTCAAATTCGGGCAAGCGAGATACCACTTTATCATACCCTTTTATGAACATTGCAATCCTGCTTATAGACATGATTCATGATGCTTATTATTAATTGTTGGTACCTTTCCATGATTGACATAGCTATTAGATGATCTTATTTGCATGTACCTTATGATGAACTGCCTAAGTGTTAGCCATATCATGAGAATATTTACATTATATGAGCAAATGTGTTCGTGAAAGTTCTTTTATCGCACTCAGTTGTTAACTGAATTGCTTGAGGACAAGCAATAAGCTAAGGTTGGGGGGAGTTGATACGTCCAAAACGTATCTACTTTCCCGAACACTTTTGCTATTGTTTTGCCTCTAATTTGTGTATTTTGGATACAACTAACATGGACTAACTCTGTTTTCAGCAGAATTGCTCTGGTGTCTTGTTTTTGTGCAGAAATTCAACTTTCGGGAAAATCCTCGGAATTTATACCAAAGGGCCTATTTTACCAGAAGACTCTCGGAGCCAGAAGGGCAAGCCAGGTGGAGGCCCGAGGGCCCCACACACCAGGCCGGCGCAGCCCAGGGGGGGCGCCGCCCTAGTGTGTGGCCCCCTCGGCTAGCCTCCGATGCCCCCCTCTGGACTACTTAAAGGGTTCGATCTAAAAAATGCGAGGAAGAAGTCGAAGTCGCCAGAAACCCTCCAGTACGCCGCCACATCGCGAAACTCCGTCTCGGGGACCAGAAACTCCGTTCTGGCACTCCGTCGGGACGGGGAATTGGAGGAGATCATCGCCATCATCACCACCGACGTCTCTCCATCGACCAGCAATGCTTCCCCCATCCATGTGTGAGTAATTCCCCCGCTGTAGGCTTAAGGGGATGGTAGGGATTGGGATGTGATTGGTCATGTAATAGCATAAGATTGTTAGGGCATAGTGCCTAGTGTCCGTAATTGGTACTTTGATGATATTGTTACAACTTGTTATGCTTAATGCTTGTCACTAGGGCCCGAGTGCCATGATCTCAGATCTGAACATGTTATTGTTTCATCATGATATGCATTGTTTTATGATCTTACCTGCAAGTTGTATACACATGTCGCTGTCCGGAACCAAAGGCCCCGAAGTGACAGAAATTGGGACAACCGGAGGGGATGGCGGTGATGTGAGGATCACATGTGTTCACGGAGTGTTAATGCTTTGCTCCGGTACTCTATTAAAAGGAGTACCTTAATATCCAGTAGATTCCCTAGAGGCCCGGCTGCCACCGGCTGGTAGGACAAAAGATGTTGTGCAAGTTTCTCATTGCGAGCACGTACGACTATATACAGAACACATGCCTATGGATTGCTTTGTACTTGGACACCGTTTTATTATTATCTGCAAATGCCCTGCTTTGATTGTTACATGAGTTTCTCTCATCCATGCAACGCCCATCATCGATCCCTGTGCCTACAGTATTTTAATCCTGCTGTTTACTATAATCACTACTGCTGTCTCTGTTACTCTGCTGCTGTTATTTCACTACTGCTACTGCTATAAAACTGTTACTACTGATAAACTCTTGCGAGCAAGTCTGTTTCCAGGTGCAGCTGAATTGACAACTCCGCTGTCAAGGCTTTCAAGTATTCTTTGTCTCCCCTTGTGTCGAATCAATAAATTGGGTTTTACTTCCCGCGAAGACTATTGCGATCCCCTATACTTGTGGGTTATCAAGCGTTGATGGACCAGGAGACTGTGTCCTCCTCAATCCCTGGCTGCCATCCCATGGCCTCCCGACAAAGGTTGTCCCATTCAACCACTTCAGCCGTGCCAAAAGGTCACCGAAACTCAACTCCCCATTCCCCAGGGTTCCCATCCCGTGGTGCCGCATCAGCCACCGAAATAAGCGGATCGGTACAGCAGCTAAAGAGACGGGGGAACCTAGCCATGAAGGGCCCCCGGCCCGTCCACCAGTCCAGCCAGAACCTCGTGCGTCGCCCATTTCGTGCACTATGTTTGGCTCCCAACTTGAAATACCATTTTATTTTATGTATGGAATTCCAGAACTGGGAGCCTTTAGTGGGGACTGTACCATCAAAGAGGTCCCGACCCCTCAGGTACTTTGCACGAATGATGTCTGCCCAAAGACCCTCGGTGTCCTGGTACAGTTTCCAAATCCATTTGAGCATCAGAGCGATGTTCATGAGTTTGGTATTGAGGATTCCCAATCCTCCGAACGACTTAGGTTTACACACCGTAGCCCAGTCTACCATGTGGTACTTCCGTTTGTTGCCCACTCCTTCCCAAAAGAAGCGGCACCGTGGTTTGTCCATGGCCTTGTGCGTACTATCAAAGAGCATGTAAAGGCTCGTGGCAAACTGCGGGAGGCTGGAGAGGCAAGAATTGGTCAGCTCTAGCCTTCCTGCCAAGGCGAGGAACAGTCCTTGCCAGGGGTCCACCCTATGCCCAATCTTCTCCGGCAAGAAGTTCCAATCCGCTACCCTAAGCGACTTGTCACTAATAGGTAAGCCCAAGTACTTAATCGGGAACTCCCCCCTTTTGAAGTTGAGCATACCCGCAACCTGGTGTTGAAGCTCTAGGGTGACCCCTGTCACGACCACTTCACTTTTGTCGAAGTTGATTTTGAGCCCCGACATATTCTCAAAGCAAAGGAGAATAGTCTTAAGGTTCGCAATTCCTACCCCCGTAGGTCTAATCAACACCATAGTGTCATCCGCATACTGAAGATGTGTAACCCCCCTGGGATAAGGTGCGGGATCACACCCTCAATGTGTCCCGCGGAACTAGCCTTTGCCAGAATGGCAGCAAGCCCATCCACAATGAAGTCAAATAAAATCGGGGAGAGAGGGTCGCCTTGCCGAACTCCCCTAGCATTGCGAAAGAACGGCCCTATCTCGCCATTGACATTGATGGCAGTCTGGCCACCCTTGACCAACTGCAATAACCGGTGGACCACCCTCGCGGAGAATCCTTTCCGTAGGAGAATCTCCTGTAGGAAGTCCCAATTGACTCTGTCATAAGCCTTTTCGAAATCCAACTTGAGGAGCAAGCCCTCTTTCTTCCCCACCCTGAGTTCATGTGCAATCTCATGCAGGGCAAGAGCACCCTCGTGCAGGCATCTCCCTTTGATGAAAGCAGATTGGCTCCGATCAATCGTCCTATGCGCAAGTGGTGCTAGCCTAATCGCGTACGCCTTGGCCACGAACTTGAAGATGACATTAATGAGCGCAATAGGCCGAAACTGTGTGATCCGATCCGCCCCCTTAACCTTCGGGATGAGCGAGATAATCCCAAAATTAAGGCGAGCAATGTCCACCCTCCCTAGGGCGAAATCATTCAAAAGCTTGAGAATGGGAGCCCGAAGGGTGCCCCAAAACCGCTTAAAGAACGCCACCGGAAACCCATCCGGACCAGGAGCCGAGTCCGGCTTCATACTAGCGAGAACCTCATCCAACTCGACGGCCGTGAAGGTGATCTCAAGGCCCCAGTTCTCCTCGGCAGAGATCCGTTGTTCCTCATCCCAGAGGTCCGGGCCAAGGGAGAAGACCCTCTCCTCCCCCTTGGACCCCATCAGACCCTGATAGATTTTACTTATAATCAAATATGTTTTCATTTTTATCGTATTAAAATAATATTACTGTTTGTAGGACTATTTTGGTATTTGCATCATTTAAGATTCGCCAACTGGCTGCACCTGGCCGACGGAGCCGCTGCGTCCACGTCATCTGCCGCACCTGGCTCCTCCCCCGCGTCTCCTTGCCACTGCTCCCTCGCGTCTCCCGCACCTGGTGGAAAAAGATGAAATCTTGGATCAGAGAGGATTGAGAGACGTAGGTGGGAGGGACCGATGGTCACGAGAGTAATTATCTCCCCTGTGTGGAGCCCATGTATCTGCATGAATATATCCTTGAATTATTCAACTTTGATGGAAGAAATACCCTGCCGTCATGTTGGCCCCATCCCTAACGTGGACCAATAGGCCTTGGAGTTCCCACGGGAGCAAATGTCTCTAGGTTCATTCTATTCACCTTGATCTTGTGGTGGGGAGCTGGTTTAGCTCGGCTTCGGATCCCCTGGAGTTGGAGTCAACTCCACCGCGTGGAGTTAGGCAAATCCCAGCCCTTCTATTCTTTCTATGGTCTAGATTTAATCGGCTGTAACAACCTATGATTTATCTACTAATTTGGAGGGAAGTTTTTTTTTCCTTTTCATGGTTCCCTCCAAAAATAACTAGTCGCCCCATTTTTCCCACCAAAACCACACCACGCATTGTTGTTTCCCACCAAAACTAGCACATCCATAGTCATCTTCCTTTTCACGATCTGTACTCCTCAAAACCTCCAGATCTGTATTCTTCATCAAAACTCCAGATCTATATACTTCTCTTCTCTGCTGGTATTGGTGGCATTCACTAATGCAGCCAGAATGCAACAATGGACATCTCAGCGAAAATCTCAACGTGGAACCAAACAACAGGGATGAACATGCTGCAAGTTGGACTCCCAGGCTAGGTATGGAATTTAGTACACCAGATGAAGCATGGAATTTCTGGGTTTCTTATGCAGGCAAAACTGGATTTGATGCTAGAAAACACTATAGTAATAAAAATAAGAATGGAGTGGTGACATCAACAAGATTCTTGTGTGGAAAAGAAGGTCATCGATCAAGAGATAAACGCGAGGATCAATACAAGTCTTCGCGAGCTGAAACAAGAACAGGATGTAATGCACGGATGGGAATTATTTTGAACAGGGGAACTAACAAATATCAAATACATGACTTTGTGGCAGAGCACAATCATATCTTTCTCGCCGAGATATGATCCACCTGATCCCATCTCGCGGAAAATTTGTCCATTGGATGCAATGGACATAGATGCGGCAGATCACGCTGCATTGCACCAAAGGCGACACATGTCTTTTCTCGGAGAAGTAGTTGGTGGAACCTCCAATCTTGGATACACACCGCAAGATCGGAAAAATTATTTGAGGACTAAGCGCCAACGTAGTTTGCGGTATGGGGAAGCAGGAGGTTTGTTAAAGTATTTTCAGCAGCAAGTCATTGATAATCCATCATTTCATTATGCTATTCAGCTAGATAGTGAAGAGCAAATAACAAATATATTTTGGGTTGATGCTAAAATGTTAATAGACTACGCTTTATTTGGTGATGTGATTACATTTGATACCACATATTCTACCAACAAAGAGTACAGACCTTTGGGAGTTTTTGTTGGATTTAATCATTTTCGAGAAGTAGTGGTTTTTGGGGCAGCTCTCTTATATGATGAAACAGAAGATTCTTTTGAATGGTTGTTTGAAACTTTTCTAGCGACACATAATCAAAAAGCATCCCAAAACAATTTTTACTGATCAAGTCATAAAGAATGGGCAATGCAATTGGCAAGGTGTTTGTGGATACAATACATGGTTTGTGTTCTTGGCACATGGGTCGAATGCAAGAAGCATTTAAGTGCATATAAGGATGAAGAACCAACGAAGTGGTCCTCCCTAGTGACCCTGGTCAAACATTGGATGAAGAACCAATACAAGGGGTCCTCCTTGTGATCCTAGTCAAAAAAAGGATGAAGCAACAAAAATTTTGAAGGAATACAAGCGTTGCATGTATTTATATGAAAAAGAAGAGAAGTTTGAAGAAGTTTTCAAGTGGATGCAATCTCAGGGGAAGAAAGGGCGTTGGCTGGATGGTGTTTACAAACTCAAGCACAAGTGGGCTTCTTGCTACATGAAGGATGTGTTTACATTGGGAATGCGAAGCACACAACTCGTGAGAGCTTCAATAAGGATCTCAAGCAACATCTCGAAATTTAATTTAGACATAGTGAGGTTCTTCAAACATTTTGAAAGGGCCGTGCAAGAGAAGCGTGAGAAGGAGATAAAGTCCGAACATGAAGCTAGGAAAAAATTGCCGATGCTAAAAATCAAGGGGCACGCCAAAGACTACAACAAGCGACAAATGTTTATACACCACCTATATTTAAACTCTTCCAGGAGGAGTTTGAGAAATCAACGACAAATTATATCAAGAACTCGGTGCGTAATGATTCGATCGTTGAGTTCGGTGTTGCCACTTGCAGCCTTGAAGGAAAGTCAACTAATGATTATGGATATAAAGTATATGTTCACCCCATTAATCAAACAGGTTTCTTGCGGTTGTAAGAAATTCGAGAAACTTGGGATCCTTCGTAGCCATGCTTTAAAATCACTAGATATGATGAATATCAAGTTGATTCGAAGCATACATTCTTAAACGATGGACAAAAGAAGCAAGATCGGGCATCGTGCAAGACAACAGAGGGAAGGAAATTGTTGAAGATCCCAAGTTAGAAAAATTGCAACGATACAAATCTTTATGCAAAAGGTTTGGTCGCATGGCTTCGAGCGGTGGATTTTGATGAAACGTATTTCTTACTAGACAGTTCAATTGATTCAATGAACAAAACCATAGAAGAGAAGATAAAGGAAATTTTCAAGCGGAAGATTGTCATGAGGAAAGTTCGCCATGGCACAAGAAACCTTGGATAGTAGAGTGGGTGGTTTAAAAAAAGAGAAGGCCTAAGAGTAATAAGAGACCAAAGGATTGGGTTGAATCAATGCAAGAAAAGGCTAAAAAGAAAGGAAAGAAACAAAGAAGTCAACACAAGGGAAATCCAAAAAAAGAAAGAAAGGTGGAACAGGACAAAAAGGAGGGTCCAAGTGATGAAGTACAATACTACAAAAATAATGTAACAACTATCGCTCATCCCATTGGTCCATGAGTTCCGACATACGTATTGAGTCTAATCATGAAATTGTTTTTATTACCTACGGTGGTGTCGAGGTACCAATAGATATCTTGTGGATGAACGAAAATGGAAATGCTACCGGTTTCACTAATCGTTGTTGGTAAGATATCAACTAGTCTATTTACAAAAATTGAGAACACTAAACCTTTGGTTTCTCACAAGTTTGTATCATAATTCAGGGACCGAGCGATAATGGTTTACCTCCATCACGTACTCATCTTACGGATACGACATCATACACTCAAGTATGTACTTTATGCTATGTTATTGAAACATAATCTAATTGCAATATATCATATTTCATTTCATTCTTATTTTGGGTTTGCATCTACTATCTGACAGGAAACAAGTATTAGATATACTCAAGATGAGCAATTCAATTGTCCTCCTGTCAGTACCATTCCAACAAGCCAATTTGCAGGATACTATAATCAATTCTTGTGAACAAGCCAAGAAACATAGTCTATTTTATCATATGTACTAGTTATGTCAATCATTGACACTACAGTGCACACTTTTCCCTTAATTTGTAACTGCAAGTACCGTATGCTATACAGGAATCATAAATTGATTGGTATATATATTTTCTTACCATTTCTTGCTCGAGTGGCCGCTGGAATCGCTCTCTGGAATCGCTCTGTGTGTGCACCTGCTCTTCCTCCCATAAGCTTGAGTTCCTGAAGCCTATGTACTCTTGGCGCGAGCTCCTGGAGGCTGGAGCGGACTTGGAGGAAGCAAAGTCCCAATTTTGGGTGCGCTCCTGGTGCGGCGGAGACTTCGTGGAGGCTGCAAGCTCGCGATTTGGGGCGAGCTGCAGCAGCGACTCCACGGAGGCTGCAAGGTCGCAATTTGGGGCGAGCTCCTGGTGCGGCCTCGACTTCGTGGAGGCTGCAAGCTTGCGGTCGGTGGCGGCTCCTCGTGCCGCGGCGGCTCGGTAGAGGCCGCAAGCTCATGGCGACACAGCACCTCCGTGGAGGAGGTCCTCGCGACCTGGGCGAGCGCATGCTAGGATGGAGACGCTAGTGAAGGAGGCCGGGCTTAGGCCGTCGATTGGCTGCCGGAGCTAACGAGGGGCGTATGCGGCCTGCCGGAAGGGATGAATGGGAGCTGTTGCAGGGATACAGAGGGGAATCGTGAACCTGTGATGTGGTGAAGCTTCAGAGCCTTATCCAGAAGAGGAAAACGAAGCTTTCAAGAGGATATGAACAGCATTTTAAATCTAGACCATAGAAACAAAAGAAGGGCTGGGATTTTCCCAACTCTACGCGGTGGAGTTGTGTCCAACTCCAGGGGATCCGAAGCCGTTTAGCTCCATGTGCTGAGTGCTTCAATATGCTTATGCTATCACCATCGCAAGAGAAAATGCTACTCCCGCTGGGCGAAATTAATTGAATCAGCTGGTATTAGATCAATATCGAGAATCTAGGGGGATGTTAGAATCTATACCTCCCATTTAAACAAAGTCGATCGAGGTGTTTAACTTGGCAAATCGCATGAAAACTTGTTTTAGCTTATACTACTATAGGTGAAAACATCAATGTCTTTCTAGTAAAGCTGATCTCTCCTACTCTGTATCTGATTCGTGATGCATCTCACCCTTTCAGAGCTGAGACATAACCTCGCCCCCAACATCAGTTCAGTCCCACTATTACTCGTTCGTTCAATCGTTCTCACTTGTAATTTGTGAAGCTGTAGACGCAGTTGCAGCTCCAGCTTCTTGTTCCCCCCGAAGAGAAAGAAAAATCTCCACCTCCCTGCGGACCGGCCGCCGGACGGGTAGCAGAGTAGCAGAGCGGTGACCACCGCGACCACGATGAGCAGCATGGTCCAGCTCGTTCCGTGGCCCGCCGATCCTTTCACCACCGGCGTCGCCTCGTCGGCGTGCCCGCGCGAGGAAAAGCTGCCGCCTGCTCCCGCGCGCTGGAAGGTCAGCTTTTTTTTTTTTTTTGCTTCTCAAATGAAACCTACTCCTGCGGTCCTGCCGTCTTCGGGGACGCGCCCTACGCGTTCCAGCCCGGGGTGGACCTCTCCGGCTCGCTCCTATACACGCCACTCCTCGTCAACAACGTGAGCACCGCCGGGGTGTCCAGCAAGGGGGACAAGTCGACCGACTACTTCATCGGCGTGACGGCCATCAAGGTGAACGGCCGCGCCGTGCCGCTGAACGCCACGCTGCTGGGAATCGACAAGCAGGGCTTCGGCGGCACCAAGCTGAGCACGTTGGCGCCGGCCCTACACCGTGTTGGAGACCTCCATCCACAGGGCCGTCACCGACGCGTTCACGGTGGAGACGGCCATGATCCCTTGCGTGGCCGCCGTGGCGCCGTTCAGGCTCTGCTACGACGGGAGCAAGGTGGGGAGCACCCGCGTCGGCCCGGCCGTGCCGACCGTCGAGCTGGTGCTGCAGAACGAGGCCACGTCGTGGGTGGTGTTCGGGGCCAACTCGATGGTGCCCGCCAGGGGCGGCGCGCTCTGCCTCGGCGTGGTAGACGGCGGCCCCGCCCCTCGGACGTCGGTGGTGGTCGGCGGCCACATGATGGAGGACAACCTGCTGGAGTTCGACCTGCAACGGTCGCGCCTCGGGTTCAGCTCATCCCTGCTCTTCCGGCAGACGACTTGCAACAACTTCCGCCTCGGGTAGGAATGGTTGCAGCCTGTATGTACGTCTAAATGCTAATCCACAGTCAACTCAAACAGAGGATTTGCTCTGGAATTAGACCTTAGGTAATTACAATTGGCTTTGACTCAAGTTGGGCGAGGTTGCAATATGCCGGCCAGTCAGTTTTAAAGCTCTTTCTTCAGCTTTTTTTTTTAATAGCAAAACTCTTCCTTCAGATCGGCTACAGTATTTCAAATGTTAAATTTGACTTTGAGGGGAACACCGGGACTGAGTTCAAATGAGAGGTATAGATACTAACATACCCATAGATTTTCAAGATTGATCTAAACCACAAATGAACAACAGGCTGGCCTTTGGTCCGATACTCCAACATGTACGGCAATGATAGATTACAAATCTCCTATGCGCTCTTGACACTGAAATTCAGCTTCAGCCACAGTGATTCATCCTAGTACATGCACGCACGCTCGACTTGGCTACGGCCGAACAAACATCTTAATCCACCTCCCTCTCTCCGCGCCCCTGCCCATATGGATGACGAGGAGTTTGGAAATGGCCGCCTCGGTCAAGCCGCCTCGGCGGAGAGCTTCCACGGCGGGGCGCATGTTTTTTTCCACGTCAGCCATGAGGCCCCGAGGGACGCGGGAGAAGCCGATGCGGAGGTCGTCGTCGCTGCCGATGATGCCGCGGAGGAACTTGATGGACAGAACGAGGTGCTTGTCGAGGCTGCGCGCGAGGAGGATAGGCTCGCTGGCGATCTTGCGGGGCTCCAAGCCGAGGGAGGCGAAGAAGTCGAGCTTGGGGCGGAGGATCCGTTCGGGATCGAAGATGAGGATCGACGCGGCGCTGCGCAACGTCCGGACGATGTCCGCGTTGGTGAAGCCATAGTCTTTGAGGAGGGCACGCACTGCGTCGGCCTTGTCGTTCGAAAGGATGCGGGTCTTCTGATTGGTGGCCGTGGCGGCGGAGGCGGCAGAGGAGAGGCCGCAGGAGATGAGGTAGGAGACGGTGGCTGGGTAGAGTTCGGAGTTGGGTACAAAGCAGACGGCAGTCCCGCGGCCGTCGCCTGCCTCCGGTCTATATAAAGAGGACGCACGCTCTTCTTTCTCATCCACTCCTTCAAATAAATTCTAGCCGCCACAAGCCTCACCGTAGCGCCGTCTAACTCTTCCTGCGACGCAGCCAAGCTCGCGAGGAAGTCCATGGTGGGTCCTGGTGGCCGGCGAGGCGGTCGAGGCCGCGGGCCTAGGCGCCCCCGGGGCCGGAGCATGGGCCGCCTTGGTGGAGCAGCTACGGCCCCACGGTCGCCGTCGCCTGCGCCCTCCTTGTCTTCGCAGGAGGGCCGATGTTTCGAGTTCCTCCTTCGCATCGACGACGACCCACTCGGCATCAAGCGTCTCCCGGACAAGTTCGTCCAGTTCGTCGATGACGTCGAGCCGGCGTACTTGCAACTACGGGAGGCCAGCTACAACTTCTGCCGGTGGACTGTCGAGGTCTTATTCGACGGGCAGGGCAAGATGTACCTGCACACGGGGTGAGACAAGTTCGCCTGCGACCTCGCGCTCGAGCCCGGCTGCCAGCTCACCTTCCTCTACGAGGGGGACGACGAGATGATCGTCAAGGTGTTCGATGACACAACCTGCCACAAGCACTACCACACCGGCGAATCCGGCTCAGACACCGATAGTAAAAACTTAGAGTGTTCTTTCTTTTGTAGCGAATATGGCTACGGGCCAGTTGAAGCAAGTAGTGAAGGTTTCTGGTTGTTCTTCCTCAAAAGAACCAATAGGGGTACCATCACTAGCTGGATTTTCCAGTTTGGGTGACTGGAAGTGCCTAAGAGTGTTCTTTTTTGGAAGCGTACAAACGGAACCAACACAACTGGTTTTCCTTTTTTACAATGTTTTTATTTGTGTCAACCATGGTTCAAACTATGTATTAGTTTGTGTAAACCATGTTCCCAATTATGTATTAGTTCGTGTAAAACCCTAGCCGCCACAAGCTCCACTGTAGTGCCGCCTAGCTCTTCCTGCGACGTAGCCAGGCCCGCGAGCAAGTCCATGGCGGGTCCTGGTGGCCGGCGAGGCGGTCGAGGCCGCGGGCATGGGCGCCCCTGGGGCCGGGGCCGGGGCCGCCGTGGTGCAGCAGCTACGGCCCCATGATTGCCGTCGCCTGCGCCCTCCTCGTCTTCGCAAGAGGACCGCTGCTTCGAGTTCCTCCTCCGCATCGGCGACGACCCTCTCGGCATCAAGCAGCTCCCGGACAAGTTCGCTGAGTTCGTCGATGGCGTCGAGTCGGCGCACTTGCAGCTACGGGAGGTCAGCTGCAACTTCTGTCGGTGGACTGTCGAGGTCTTGTTCGACAGGCAGGGCAAGATGTGCCTGCACACGGGGTGGGACAAGTTCGCCCGCGACCTCGCGCTCGAGCCCGGCTGCCAGCTCACCTTCCTCTACGAGGGGGACGGCGAGATGATCGTCAAGGTGTTCGACGACACAGCCTGTCGCAGGCACTGCCATACCGGCGAATCCGGCTCGGACATCGATAGTTAAAACTTAGAGTGTTCTTTCTTTGCAGCGAATATGGCTATGGGCCAGTTGAAGCTAGTAGTGAAGGTTTCTGGTTGTTCTTCCTCAAAAGAACCAACAGGGGTATGATGGCGTGTGCTCGTCGTATGCAGACACGCTGTTGTGGAACCCAAAGAGGAAGGTGTGATAAGCACAACAACAAGTTTTCCCTCAGTAAGAAACCAAGATTTAATCGACCAATAGGAGAAAGGCGTGACTTCTGAATGTGTTGCTGGCTGACTACTGGCAGGGCGCAATACCGACGTCAGCAGCAACATAGAACCTGCACACAACACAACCAAAGTACTTTGCCCCAACTTACAGTGAGTTTGTCAATCTCACCGGTTTACTGAACACAAAGGATCAGACGTATCGAATGGAAGAAGATGTTTGCAGAAAGTAAACTGAACAAAATTGCAGTTGAATTTATCAGTAATGGAAATAGGACCAGGGTCCACAATTCACTAGAGGTTTCTCTCCATAAGGAAATAGCATGTTGGGTAAACGAATTAAAGCTGGGCAATTGACAGAGTATCGATCGATACATAACAAGATGATTACTATGATAATTTGGTATTGGGCATTACAACATAATACATAGACCGTAATCCAACTGCGTCTATGACTAATAATCCACCTTCAGGTTAGCGTCTGCACCCCTTCCAGTATAAAGTTGCAAGCAACAGACTATCGCATTAAGCAATGTGTGTAAAGTAAATAATAGAATTACCCTTGGATAAAACATTGTTGGGTTATCTCTCGTAGCAACAACACATCTACAACCTTAGAAGTTATAAAGTCACTCTCCCAGGAAACTAGAGGCATGAACCTATTATCGAGCATAAATACCCCCTCTTGGAGTCACAAGTGTCCACTTGGCCAGAGTTTCTACTAGCAACGGAGAGCATGCAAGATCACAAATAACATATGACATGAATATATAATCAATCTCAACATAGTATTCAACATTCATCGGATCCCAGCAAACCAAACATAGAGGATTACATAAAGATGATCTTGATCATGTAGGGCAGCTCACAAGATCGATACATGAAGCACAAAGTGGAGAAGACAACTATCTAGCTACTGCTATGGACCCATAGTCCAGGGATGAACTACTCACGCATCACTTCGGAGACGGGCATGGCGATGTAGATTCCTCTGGCGATCATTTGCCCCTCTAGCAGGGTGCCGGGAAGAGCTTCAGAACCCACCGAGATGGGTTCGGCGATGGCGGCCGCGATGGAACTTTTTGTGGATGGAGGCTCGGGTATCCATGGTTTTCCCGAGAAGATGTATAAATAGGCGGAGGATTTAGGTCCGTGGGGTGCCCGTGGGCCCCACACCTACCCTAGGTGCAGGCCAGGCCTAGGCCATGCCTAGGGGTGGTGTGGGCGCCCTGGTGCGCCTCTTCGTCTCCCCTCCGGACTTCGTCTTCGTTTCAGTAAAATAATGACTTCGTTTTTTGTTTCACCCAATTCCGAGAATATTTCCTATACAACTTTTTTGAAATATAAAAATAGCAGAAAACAGGGAACTGGCACTGTGGCATCTTGTTAATAGGTTTGTGCCGAAAATCATGTAAAAGTCCAACGAAGTGTAAACAAAACACATATGAATTGGTTTAAAACAAGCATGGATCATCAAAAATTAGAGATACGTTTGAGACGTATCAACATCCCCAAGCTTAACTCCTGCCCCTCCTCGAGTAGGTAAGTGATAATAAAATAAATATTAAGGTGACATGAAGCCAACACAATCTTGATCAAGCATGTAAAGCCTTGTGAGCTGGGATCTAAGTACTCTAACATAGACATGATAGATATAATTCAATTGAACATGGCAACTATGTTATAACATGAAGTATAACTCAAACAAAGGATCACGAATAATAGTGCATTGAAAGCAACTGTGTGTTTATGATGATAGAGTAAACATAATAATGTGGTACTCAACATGCATGTCCTTATGGAATAGAAAAACATAAATGAAAGGACACCTTCAAATTTCAGAGGGTGACTAGATACAAATAATTTAACAGCAAGCAATAGCGCAATCATGAATCAATCAATAATAACTTTGGAACTATGCACATTGCACTAAGAATAAAAACTATGCTCTCTTAATCGGTGCATAAAGTAGAAGGTGGAGACTCAAGATGAAAGTAAAAGAAAGGCCCTTCGCATAGGGAAGCAGGGATTACCCATGTGCTAGAGCTTTTTATTTTGAAAGCAATAGGAGTGTTGAAAATATTTATTTTGAGAGGTGCTACTTATGTCAACGGTAGTAATAAATAGTATGGCTTATGCATAATTACTTACTATAAGTTTGCTTGCCTCATGCATAATATACCAATATTGATCACACCTTGTCCTAATTAGCCTGGACTTCCATGGATTTTCATCGCATACATATGTTTTAACCAAGTGTCACAAAGGGATACCTCCTTGCCTCCTGTACAAAGGTCCTTCAGAGATGGATCTCATTTGATTTCTCAATTTTGATGAATCTCAACTTTATTGGACATCCATACCGGAAAAACAAGGACAACAGATATTTGGAATTTTGCCCAGCTGAAATTTCCACCATGTGAACATGTATTTAATTGGCGGCCCAATGTTCCTCTCTAACAATATGCATACTCAAATCTTTGCACCTCATGGTAAATCTTCCTTACTTTAAACAAGATGAGCATGCATAGTAATTCACATGATATTCAACAAATCCATATTGATGGTGTTCCTCATGATAGCATGGTTATCACACAACAAGCAACTATAATAACTAAAATGCATAGGACATAATGCTTGCCACAATAGTTTTTAGACCACTTTCCCATGAGCTATAATTTCCACAAAATAAGTGATTATTTTTGAAGGTTTAAAGGTAGCACACAAGCAATTTACTTTGGAGTGGCGGTAAAATACCACATGTAGGTAGATATTGTGGACACAATTGGCAATTTTGGTTGTTGGTGGTTGGATGCACGAGTAGAGCTCATACTCAGTACATGTGAAGGCTAGCAAAAGACTGGGAGCGACCAACTAAGAGAGCAATAATGACCATAATCATTCATATCGACAAAACATTATCAATCAAAGCATAAAGTGATATTACAAATCAAAAATTAAATGATCATAGAGGCTTTAGTTGTTTTGTTATAGTCATAACATGGTATAAGCATGCGCCAAGTCAACCCAATAAAGCATCAAAAGAGAATACCACAATACTATGCTTTTGTGATAGAAACAACACATGATTCTTTAAATGACACATTATGCACTCTCAGACATTTGAAACAAGTCATGCTAAAACAATAAATACTAAGCATATGACAATAATAACATCCAACATGACATGCCAAAGTCTATGCCACAATCTAGATAAGCTTCCATTTGCATCACTATAGTTATGAAATATTTTACTCGTATCCAACACCAATCAACTTATTTGAAATAAATCTAAGAGATGAAATACATTATGAACCAGAGAGATAATCATACATAAAGAATACTAACATGCTCTGAACAAAGTTTAAGTGAACAAGAGCTAAGCGCAGTACCATAAAACTAGAACACTCGTAGAACAATAACAGCGAAAACTAGAGCGTTCTATGCAATTAAAAAGGAGCGGATCTTTCTCCAAAACAAATGTGCCGGGATCCAACATATGCTACAGAAAAAAAAACAAAACAAAATTCAAAAAACAAAAATAAATACGCCCCAAGAACAACACATAGCGTATGAAGCAACAAAAATAGAGCGTATAGAGAGATGACCTGTTGCTTCGTTGATGAAGAGGGGATGCCTTAGGCATCCCCAAGCTTTGATGCGTGTACCTCTTGAATATGTCTTGGGGTGCAGGGGCATCCCAAAGTTTGAGCTTTTGTCCATTCTTCATCCCATCACATCATTCTTCTTTCCCTACACTTGAAAACTTTCTTCATACAAAAACTTCGCACAATTCTTCATTAGTAGCATTAGTACAATCAAAATAAATGAATCCACTTGTGTTCAATACTAACATATATAAAGCATAAGCTACTTTAGCAACCTTTCAAATAGTTCTTTGATCAAAAGAACTCAAAAAAAAAAGATTTTAACAGGCAAATGCAAATATTGCCGAGATCTGTCAAAACATAACAGCAGGTAAAGATCGACATTTCCGAAAATGCTTTATTGTTTATTTCGAAAAGTAGTAAACTAATGAAAGTTAGATAATAACCTGGGGCATATGAATAAAAAATGACAGCTCAAAATTACGCTCTGGCTATTTTTACGATTTTTTATGGTAACAGCTCAAAATCTGTTTTCGGACAGCAACTTCCCCAAACATTACTTTCTTCCTATTAGAGGCTATAACTTCCAAGACTCAAATTTTTTTACTGTAAATAAAAAATAGGTTGTCTCCCATAAACGCTTTTTGTATTTAACGCCTTTCAGCTAGGCACATTAAAAATGCGAGCATCAAGTATTATCAAGTGAAGAAGCATCAAGATCAATGCGAGAAGTCTTTTCAACAAAGATTTGTATTTTATAAATATGAGTCTTAGAAGACCCTTTCTCTGCACTTTTAGGTTCACTACTTTCATCAAATAGATTTTCAGGAATAATCCAATCAAAATTCTTTTCCCAAACTTCATGCACTGCTACTAATTTGAAAGGTATTGGTATTCTACCTTCTTTACTACTTTTGGTTTGGTCAAGTGTACCAAAGATATCTACACATGAGCCTAGCTTATCAAACCAATCAAAAAAATTCCTAACTTCTATAACCACATCTTTAAATTCTCGAAGCAAAGTTTCTAGGATAAAATCTTTCTTTTCATCGTCCTCAATTTCATGGAGTTTAAAAAAACATTTGCTGCATAAAAGGATTAAGCCTAACAAATCTAGTCTCCAGCATTTAAACTAAACAGGCTGCAACAGTTTCATAATCATGAGCAAGTTCTACGAGGAATTTATCCTCAACATCTTCATGCTTACTAACATGATTGGAGAATTTTTCAATGTTATCTTTCCCAATTATAGAACCACTACCTACAGATAGGCCCTTCGGATCGTACTTAGGAATCAATATAATGAAATAAAAAAGAAATAAAAATTATGTAATAAACTAATTTTTGTGTTTTTGATATAAGACAACTATAAAAGTAAACTAATTTTTTTGTGTTTTTGATATAATGAAAGCAAAAAAGAACAAAGTAAAGTAAACTAAGAAAACTATAACAAAGTAAAGATATTGGAGATGAGAGACTCCCCTTGTAGAAATCCTCTTTCTCCCCGGCAACGACGCCAGAATACAATTTGCTGGTGTGCAGTTGACGTGGGAGTTAGAAATCTATGTGGTGTAATTTTTCTTCAGTTTCCCGGCAACGGCGCCAGAAAACAAGCTTGATGGCGTGTACTCGACGTATGCGGACACGCTGTTGGGGAACCCCAAGAGGAATATGTGATGAGCACAACAGCAAGTTTCCCCTCAGTACGAAATCAAGGTTTAATCGACCAGTAGGAGAAACGTGGGACTTCTGAAGGTGTTGCTGGCTGACTAGTGGCAGGGCGCACTACCGGCGTCAGCAACAACGTGGAACCTGCACACAACACAACCAAAGTACGTTTCCCCAACTTACATTGAGGTTGTCAATCTTACCGGTTTGCTGAACACAATGGATTAGAGTATCGAATGGAAGGAGATGTTTGCAGAAAGTAAACAGAACATGATTGCAGTTGAACTTATCAGTAAAGGAAATAAGACTGTGGTCCACAGGTCACTAGAGCTGTCCCTCCATGAAGAAATAGCATGTTGGGTAAACAAATTATAGCTGAGCAATTGACAGAATATCGATCGATACATGAAAAGATGATTACTATGATAAGGTATTGGAAATTACAGCATAATACATAGACCGTAATCCAACTGAGTCTATGACTAATAATCCACCTCAGGTTAGCGTCCGCACCCCTTCTAGTATAAATTTGCAAGCAACAGACTATCGCATTAAGCAATGTGTGTAAAGTAAAAAATAAAGTTACCCTCGGATAAAACATTGTTGGGTTATCCCTAGTAGCAACAGAATACAACCTTAGAAGTTATAAAGTCACTCTCCCAGATTACTAGAGGCAGGAACCTACTATCGAGCATAAATACCCCCTCTTGGAGTCACAAGTGTTCACTTGGCCAGAGTTTCTACTAGCAACGGAGAGCATGCAAGATCACAAATAACATATGATATGAATATATAATCAATCTTAACATAGTATTCAATATTCATCGGATCCCAGCAAACCAAACATAGAGGATTACATAAAGATGATCTTGCTCATGTAGGGCAGCTCACAAGATCGATACATGAAGCACATGATGGAGAAGACAACCATCTAGCTACTGCTATGGACCCATAGTCCAGGAATGAACTACTCACGCATCACTTCTGAGGCGGGCATGGCGATGTAGATGCCTCCGGCGATGATTTTCCCCTCCGGCAGGGTGCCGGGAAAAGCTTCAGAACCCCCGAGATGGGTTCAGCGATGGCGGCCACGACAGAACTTTTCATGGTTAGAGGCTCAGATATCCAGGGTTTTCCTGAGAAGATGTATAAATAGACGGGGGATTCAGGTCGATGGGGCGCCTGGTGGCCCCACAATTCCCCTAGGCGCGGGCCAGGCCTAGGCCGCGCCTAGGGTGGTGTGGGCGCCCTGGTGCGCCTCTTCGTCCCCCTCCAGACTTCGTCTTTGTTTCGGTAAAATATTGACTTCGGCTTTTGTTTCATCCAATTCCGAGAATATTTACTGTATAACTTTTTTGAAATATAAAAATAACAGAAAACAGGGGACTAACACTGTGGCATCTTGTTAATAGGTTAGTGCCGGGAATCATGTAAAAGTGCAACGAAGTGTAAACAAAACACATGAATTGGTGTAAAATAAGCATGAAGCATCAAAAATTATAGATACATTTGAGATGTATTAGGAACCTGAAGAAAAGTTACACCATAGAGATTTCCAACTCCCACGGCAATCTGCGCTCAGCAGAGGCTGAAGAGGAGGCGGCTAGTGTTTTGGAGAGCGACGGCTATATTTTTTCCCGTGAATCTTGATACAACGGCTATGTGCATCTTGGTTATGCAGAGGCTGAATGTAATTGTTTGTTTAAGTAATGAAATCGTTCATTATCGAAAAAATATTGAACAACATATTCTGTCTCATGAGTTGTTTGACACCAAGGTGACAAGGCCAAACTACCCCCTCTGAACTCTGAAGACTGTCTGCCACGTTCATGTTCAGTCTGGTGCCAAGTTCGGTTTGTAAAATTAAGCTTCAAAGATGGGGTTTTCATGCAAAATCCCTCTGGCTGCAACTTCGCTCGCTTCCTTGGCCAGCGTTCGAACATCTTAACGGGAGAACCTCTCCCGCCTATGATGGATCCCCGCTGGTTGTTGTATCAGCGCCGCCACACCCCCTCTAAACGCGAGGCCCTTCTCCTCGTCATCGCTATCCTCCGGAACCCTCAAGATCCCCTCCGTGTCTACTCCTTCGCGCCATGCCCCAACCTCAGCCCCCACCTCCCGGCCGGACCCGTCCCCAGAGCCCTACCCGCCGCCGATGCTGTCGCGCTCGAGAACAAGAGACTGAGTCCACTAATCAATTGCCGGTAGTTCACGATTCTGTTGGGTTTAGGATTGCCAATGCTTGTGATGGGCTTTCTCTACTGAGCAAGGCTCATAACATACTCGATGAAATGACTGCTCGAGGCGCCTCTGTGGGGCTGGGTACATACTACCCAAACATGAAAGCATATTGCAAGGAGCAAAAGACCACAGAGGTTGCACAGCCTGTAGCGGAGACTACTGCAGCAAGGTTGCTGCTTGATGCTGGCAGTTATGATGCTCTTATTGATGCTTCGGTGGCATCCCATGATTTTTCAGTCTGAATTTGCTCTTTTCAAGGATACGAGGGATGCAAGGCTACCAGTTCTTAGGTCAAGTTATCTTACTACAATGACAAGGCTTGACAGATAACAACCAGCCTGAGCTCATGGCATCATTCTTGCATGCAGTAGTTCATGGCCCAAGTGTAGAGATCGCTACGCATGATTGGAGCTCCATAAAATACATGCATTTTTATAAGGTTGGGAGGATAGATGATGGTTGGAGGACATGCCGGAGGATGGTATTCCTGCTATCTGAGCAAAATAATCAGATGTACCTCTCACTTATCAACGGCCATCTCTCTGCTGGGAATTACTCTATTGTACTCATATTATGGACAGAAGTGAGCACGAAGGGGGCTGATTTCACCCACGAGTTGATTGTTGCCTTTCTGTATGCTTTGCTCAATATGGCAATGCAGGTGATTGAAAAGACACAATAGTTGAAAATGTTTGTGGATAAGTGGAGACACAAAGAGGCATTCATGGAAAACCATATCAAACTGAAACTGAAACTCGCGAAGCTTCAGGAAACTGGAAGCCCTGATCATGATGAAGAACTGGGATGGTCTTAATTTAAAACATTGCAACCAATCATGTCCTTCGTGGCTTAATTTGATCACCCATGTTTCTGTGAGAACTTAAATCCTTTTGGAAGCTGTAGCAAGCCAAAAACATCAGAGATGAACAGGCATGGCGATGTGTGATCATAATACGTTCGTAATTGAGGTTAGGGAAGCTGACACACTTGTCTTCTCTTATTTTGTTTCCAGGTATAGCTGTTTTAGTTCAGAGAGCATTTACTTTACTGGCTGACTTGGCTTTGTACTAGTTTTGTAACTAGCTTGTTCTAACCTCCAGACCCACTTAAGATTCTTAAATTAGTGAACAATAAGTTTCCCCTCATGTCACTAAATTATAATAAGTTTTCCTGAAATGCTTCTCATGGAATGCATAATCTGTTGCTGTGAACTGGTGATAAACAATATGATATTTACTGATAATTTCCTGTTCATTTTCTCCATTAAGCTATCATTTAATGTTTTCACTCTCTGCTTACTGTCAAATGCAAAATAGTTATCGAGCCTCCGCCTAAATTAATTCTTACAGAACATATGACTGTACTGCAACGGAGAACTGGGTGCGCCCTTAGGGCCTGCTTGGAGTGGTGGTAATATTTGTGTCTCCACCAGTAATTATCTCTAGATACCGATGGATACATAGGTACTACAACCAATCCAAATAGCCCCTTACTGTGGACAAGTGAATACCAAAAACCGGAATTGGTAAAAACAACCGGCTATTAGAACCGGACAAAGCACTAATATTGGAGTCACGGTGATACTGGAAATATGTGAAGTGCATAAGGGTCGACAGTAGGACTTGTTTTGAGATTTCAGATTTCTCTGTTAGCCATCTAGCAGGGAAAACTGTTTGCTAACTTTGTGTGTAAAGGGTTTTCAAAACCCTAATACCGCATTGTGTAGTCAAATTAACAAAAATGTGGTTTAAAAATAGCACGCATCAAATAAAAAGGAACTGCAGGTTATAGTATAGCATCCATAGTGTCACTAAATTCACAAGAAAATCCAACAGTATGGTTACAGGGCAGTCGATAATACAGCAATAACATGACATAGGTCTGGTTCCTAAACCATTATTACAGGTTCCCATTATAGGCTGAAAATTGCAAATAGTAAAGGAAACATAACATAGTTCTGGTTGTTAAACCATTATTACAAGTTCTCATTGGAAGCTGAAAGTTGCAAATAGTAAAAGAAATGTAATTATATATTGTAGTAACACCAGGAGAAATACAGTTGATCTGAACTGACAATGTATTCGACGCTGATTTACGTCCTTCCATTATCATTGTGCCTCCCTTTCCCTCTGTGCAAACAACAAGCCGTCATCACAAGATTACTGAGCACATGTTAGTATTAGTGCATTTTAACATGAAGAATATTACCTGGTACGTTGTACATGAGACTGGCTGTTGATCAAGGATGTTTTGATAGTCGCAATGTTCTCAGACATGAGATCGATGGTCGCAGCCACAGACTTAGGACATAAGCCATTGCCATGTGCGAGCTTCAGAAGAATCTGGAACCCCACGGTTACAAGAGTTTCTCCATCCTCGCCTAGGGCAATGCCACCCTGGGCAGACTCACTGACGGGGAGGAGGGAGAAGCCGGTGGGGTAAATGGATACATTGCTCTCCCCCATGTCCCCTGGGCTCAGGATCTTGTTCATCAGTTGGGTATCGATGGGTGCGTAAACAATGAACGAGCCCGACACGTCATAGCAGCTGTTCTGGAGGATCATGATGTTTTCCCTTTTTTCTGCGGCATTCTGGTCAATCACATAAATATACTTGAGTTAGTGGAGTGAGATATCTGATTACCTAAGAAAACGATGGCTCTTGTAGGTACTGAAGCTAGATGTGTTTGGTACCTTAACATGCAGTGTGGAGACGGTATCATCACCTTCTATGCTGCCAGAGACACAGACTTCCTCCCTCACGACACCACCTTTCACCAGCACATCCCACTGTGTAAGGTACACATGACATGAGTACATAGCTAGCTTGCGGAGAGAAGCGAAATGCCCGTACCACGTGTGTGATTGGAGAGGTAGATCAGGGTATTTTCATTGGTGTACCTGTGCACGCAGCGTGTTGTTCCTGAGCAGATCAAACGTGACCCTAAGTGGTATTGGAAGCTGGAACGATGCGCTCACAGACACAATAGCTGTGTTCGGGCGGTCATGGTTCCTCCTATGCGCGATCTTGATATCTTGTTCCGTACCAGCGCCGCACACGATGGTCCATGCGTCCTCAGGGATGGCGGCGACGCTGTTGCTGTAGCTGACAAGCAGGCCATCGGCTAGCTTCATTAGGGACTTCCTCCCCTTTGAGTTGGCTGAAACAAACCAAAGAGGAAAAGCTTGTTTCTGTAAAGAAATGCCTTCCAGGATTTGCTCAGTTCAGAGTATCAGACACTGAAGATCTGTAGGTTCGACTTACCTCTTAAAGCATTTCTGGTAATAACGTGGAAGGTGTCTCTTAAACGCAAGCACTGTCGTGCGATGCTGGTTGCCCAGCGCCTAGCTCCAAACATGAGTCCACTCAGACATGGCTGGTAGAGGCCTTGAACTCCGGTATCATCTACTAGAACATGCTCTATGACGATGATCTGCCAACAAGATTTCCGAGCAAATAAAGCATGGGCTAATTCGCCTTCATATATACCAGTATCACCACATGGTAGTTATTTATCAATTTTCAGTCTTTCTTTACCATACCTTGCAGCTGTTATGTTCTAGGGGCTGAATTAGCACTCCTGAAGGCATCTTGCGGCATTGGAAGAAGGTGCAATCACTGCTATCCAAGGACACGTCAACAATGAGTGTTGTCCCGTTTTGTAGCTCCCTGCAGGACCTCACGAATGTGCATTTCCTCGATGGTACCAGGGGGGACGGGAACACCATCTCAATTGTCATCTGTTGTTTTCAAGCAAACAAAAGATGTCAATTAGTGAAGAAAACTAATTTTACCTTAGTATAGTGTGCTTGTTTTGTCGGTAATGAAGATTTGTCTTATTTTGGACAAGATCTTTGCACTAAAGACAAAAATTATAAGCCATACATACCAAATGCATAGCGCCATCGTAGCCTACATTAGTATGCCACTTATAAGCCTTAATGGTTTTTGCACTTGACAGAATTCCGGGACAGAGAGATGCATAGCACTCCTGCATTTATTTAACATTAGGATCAGATCGCGACTTGAAATAACATCAACTGCATTAGCATTGAATTATGTACTTTTTTGGTTGACAAAGAATAACTAGCCTTTTTATACAATTTGTATATAACTTACAGAATCCATGAGATAATCCATAATATTTTTGGTGCCCATCATGACCACAACATCAGCACGAGTGGCCTCGGTCTTGAATCCTATTTTATCTGCACTATTTTTTCCACCAAATTGTGTAGCATAAGCCATCTTGTTCAGTATTTCAAATGAACCACCAGGGACAGGCAGCCATAGAGGGCCATGTGAGTTGGACAAAATGGTAAACTCATCCATTGCATTATTAGTTAGTTCAACAATAATTTGTATGTCATTTTGTCTCGTAACAACATTTTCTGCAGACGAGTCATGTTGGAAAGGTTGTCTGGAATTTTGAAGTGTTTCAGCTTGCAATTGGGAAATCTGCCAAATGAAAGGCAAGACATTAGTAAGTGAAAATAATACAACATTGGTGCAATCTTCATAATACTCTGTAGCTTAGTGTTATATTACTGAACTTGAAACATATTCATCCAAATGTTTCTAGCTTACTGAAACTTGATTGAAAATGCCTGAGAGGCTTGATTATATGTGTACCTCTAGCTCCAGCCAGTTATTTTGCTCTTTGAGCCTTTGCATATCTGGAGAGAGCTGGTTATCTGGCAGTGGATCACAAGTGGGACAAAACATAGTCCTCTGAGCTTCCTTAAGCTTCTTATTTTCTTCGCTCAACCTTACATTCTCCACTTTCAATCTATAGTTCTCTTCTTTTTCATTCAGATTCTGCAGTTTATGTCACAGAACATGTACAGAAAATTATAACTAATTTCAAGATAGAGTGTTTTCTACGATACATCCTGATAAGGGCTAAGGCTACATACAGTAAGTGTAACTTAAGAAGTGAAGCTATGACAGTGGAATAATAGCTGATAATGCATACTTAATGGCGAGGTAGATGATCTGATACAAACTGTATAATTGAGATTCTGCGAATGTTTAAGACCAGACCTTGACTTGTGTTATCTTGTTCTGAAACCAAAACTTCACTTGTTGTTCTGTAAGACCAGTTATCTCACTCAGCTCCCTCCTTCGATATTCATCCGGGCGAGTACAAAAGCTAAAATGTCTGTTCATTCAAGTGAGAAAAAAATGACAATTGGCAAGTCGTTAAATTCTTGTAACAAACTCAAGAAGTGTGCAGGTGTGTAAACTATTATCCTTCTCACATTTTCTTAAAGAGGCCTTTTTACATTTTATAGGTAGATCAATATATTAGAAGAAGGATCAAACATGGGATATGTATTTACATGATCATGTGGACAAACCATCACTGCTACAGATACGATGCAATTCATGTCAACCAAATTTATTGGGTTAAAAATTACTAAAGATCAAAATATTGTCATGAATATTTGCACTTCTAAAAGAAGAAGATAATTATCAACTTGAAATCAATCATAGTATCCTTAGTAGTATCCATACCCTTGAAGTATCTGGTTCTGCCGGAAAGTGAGCCTCTGTAGGCGCTTCTTCCTTGGTTTTGGGCCAATGCCATCTTGATCATTAGTGGGGTTCCCCCGACTTATGTTTCTGTTGCTAAGCGATATGTCAAAGTCAACATTATCACCATACATCCCATCTAATTCTTCAGAGTAATTGTCAAAGGTTTGCTGCTCCTCGCCGTGTGCTTGACCACTCGCCCGTGGCATGCCATTCTGATATTAAAAAATAGTACTTACACTTTTAGATTCATACTCCACACTAAAGTAAGAAACTTACACTAGTAAGTTGAATTTATTTTTATTAAATAATAGAAGAGTTAAAAGGACCCTCTATATGGACTCCATGAGGTTACAAGTTCGCATATTAGTCCAAAATAAAAGAACTTAGAAAATACATTTTCATGCTTCAAACATATGCTATACATTTAGTATCCACCCACACATTTGTTTTCCTTCCCCAGTGGGAGAATAAGAATAGTGTAAGTCGGAAAATTCAATTTGGCTCTCGGGAAAATATGCCCCCTCCACCTAAAAATCATATTTTTAATTTTCAAAAATTCCAACAAAAAACTTCGCATGTACATCTCAACAATCTATGTGTGTTCGTACAGTTTCACGAAAAACTGACGTTTTTCTATGGCCGATGAAAAAAGATAAAACATATCCCACAAAAGCCTTGTTTTTAGCATACAACTTTGTATTTTTACACAGTCCAAACGACAATTTGATTTTTTTAGGAAAGATTTTATGCGCCCGTAGTATGCGAAGATATACACGTGAATTTTTGTTTATTTTGACATTTTAAAATGTATCTAAGATGCATATCAAAATAGAGGAAGCATATGCACCCAAGAGACAAAAGATCAGTCTGGTAGGTAGGCTTCGGCTTGTTGTGAAAACCTTGAATAGAGTAAGAAAAACAGATCTAGAATACGTAGCCATTCTCATCCCAATATGAACAAGCCTAATCCCGAAAAAGATGGATTCCCATTTTTCTAGGATAAGTTTTACAATTTAGTTTATATTTACACTATACTAGTATGATTTATTTTGAAATCAGATAGTGCATACAGTTTATTATTTTGTCTGACTTTGTGTTGGTCCCAGAAATCTATGTTGGTCCCAGAAATCTAAGCTCAGGTTGGAATAATCAGGGGCCGCGGAATGTACGTATATACCTCTGGCATAGTAACTTCGATGATTAGATAACACCTCTACAAAATTAGTTGGTGGATTTCACGGAGAATCGCGCAGGTAACAAATGGAAGTAGCCAAATAAACAAAATCAGCAAAACACATACTTCAATATCTCTAAAAGTATCACGTATTTAACATTTGTCGATGCTCACAGAGGAAACAATCAACATGCATGTGCTTATGTGTTCATATTTTTTTTATCCCTTTCTACTAAGAATAACACATACTACCACGTGGTCTACGTGATAAGCAACCAAAAAAAAAAAAAAGAACAACACATACTGAAGAACTCTTCGGAGCATGAAGATAGCAAACAGCAAAAATTCCAACTAGGTGTTGTTAGAGATGGGAAAGCAAATATACCGACTGTCTCCCATGCCCACCATGAGCAGAGCCATACATCTTCGCCAAGAACGATTGGAAGCCCTGACCAGGTAGATCAATTCCAAGTTGGAAACAAACACATACGGCGTGTGTCTCCAGCACTCATGTATTGTGTGCAGTTGTGCTATGTGCCTCTTTCCTCTGCCTTTATTTATAGCCGTCCTCTCGGCCTTTCCCTTGCCTAGTGGATGCTGCACTTTAATTATTTTTGTTGGCTTCAGAAAATTTACTTTTAATGGTCATTAGATAATATATAGAGAAATTAACTTATAATTTGTTTTTTTGTGAAACAATGTACAATTATAGATGCTCACACATGTGCACATTCACTCACCCCTAATACCCCTATGAGCACCTCTAATAAACTGCGCTCAAGAAACTAATCCGACGGGTTTTGAGATTGACGAAGTTACCACATGCGTCTCGTTGTCGACGGGAATACCGCCCCCACTGAAGAATAATCCGCCTTTATGAGACGCCAAAGTGTCAAATATGTGATTTAAACTCTAGTGTGCTGGGGTGCCACTTCCCTCATAACCATTCAAGCACAAGTTGAATCTTTTAACTTGTAATTTGCTTGTCCTAGTTACTTTTCACTAAATAAATGTGCCCAAAATTAGCAGGTCGGGCATGATGGCATGAGGGAGAAACTATATGGATTACCATTAATTACCACCAAATATGCATATAACGAGCCAGTCTTCATTTTTAACTTGTTAAGGATAATGAGCCGGGGGACTTAACGATCATGCGTCTTAGTGGGCCGAGCATTCATGAACTGAGCAGCTCGTTATTCCAATCCTACTCACGCAATGAGCCTAGGATTTACCATAATAGTTTGTAAGGTTTTGGTAGCACGGCGATGGTAGAGTTGGGTTTGGGCCGCTAGAGAGGCCGACTAACTGACATAAACTTGTAGTAGACTAGTACGACGGTATCATGTGGTAACTGGGTCGGGCCGGTGTAGCGTGCAGTCGGTAGGATTGGGGATCCGATATGACCTCCGGTGGGGTCGAAGTGGGCTCAAAGGGGGACAGGGACGGTGAGCTAAAAAGACAAAGATAGCGAACAAAGTGAACGATGCTCGTCTTTTTTTTTTGGAACTGCAACCACCATACTATATTTATATTTTCATTTATCTGGGCAAACTATTGAGGAGGCAATGCAAATCAACCTCGTACTATCTAGGATACAATGTAAGATACAATGACAAGCATCAAATATAAAAGTATAGTAGGAATCGCAAATGTTTCTCACGGAGTTTCTATGCTAGTAAGGAAAATGGTGGTAAATATTTTTGAATGGGCCGCACGAGTGGCCATAAACCAAAAGATACCCAACTATACTAGTTTGACTATGCCACAAAAGCAACCATGTCGTCTTTGATATGTTGGGCATGTCATATCTAGTTGTGTAAACGCACATATGTTTGTTTTATTACTATATGGAGTAATATATACCGACGTGCCCAATGTTGGTCTCATAGGATGTAGTATTCCCTAGTAGTAAACTTGCAGATTTAGACAATTTACGGGAAAGTATGAGCACATTGCAACAATGATCATTAATGTTTTCACCGAATTGATAATTTTTTTAGTATTTCTTCTCATTGTCAACGGTTTAAAATGAAGAAGTAACAAGAAATAGTAGATCACATTGATCAATTGTAACACTTGGGTCACACTTTCTATGTTAATTTGAGATGAGACTAGCTTAATTCAAATCAAATTGGAGAACTTGTTAGTGCATACTACAGAGCTTGTTTAGTTTTGTACCATTACAGTAAC
This sequence comes from Lolium perenne, assembly GCF_019359855.2. Taxonomy (NCBI): domain Eukaryota; kingdom Viridiplantae; phylum Streptophyta; class Magnoliopsida; order Poales; family Poaceae; genus Lolium; species Lolium perenne. Next base: position 103,592,459 of record NC_067246.2, on the reverse strand, counting down.
TGATTTCATCAGTGTGCGCTAAGTATAAAACAATTCATGTCTATCTTCGTCGGTTGCCGCTATGGCAAATAGGGACAAACCAGGCATGGTCAATGAACCAAAAGTGTGACATGCGTGTATATATATTAAGAGATATGTATCAGCCAAGGCGATCCGGCGTCATTCTATCTTGCTAATGTCATTCTATCTCCAAGATCTCAATTAATGGGGCGTGGATGTGCTTCGTGGAACCCCACCTCACCTGCCACCAGACCAAGGACGCAGCCATGTCATTCTATCTCCAAGATCTCAACTAATGAACCATTGATCACAAACTTTCTGGTGTGTATATATGTTACTAATGAGAGCGCATCTAAATCTGAAATGGTAATGAACGTGTATGGAACAACTGTGAGAAAAGGAAAAACACAGGAACGCCCAACCACAGATTAATGATGCATATCTTCGCTAGCTAGCCACCGATTATACGCGTGGATACATGATGCAATTCCATCCCCACTTTGGCTCATTGCAGACGGTCCAACAAGGAAATAACACGTAGAGGGGTTACTGATGATACATGATGTAATTCTATCTCCACTTTGGCTCCTTGCAGACGCTCCAACAAGAAAATAATATATGTATACTGATGATGCATTGTTGTATATTACGACGGGAGCATTCTATCTATTGGTATAAATGTGCATTTTTTTTTTTAGAAGTATAAATGTGCATATCTGAGATAGTAGTATAGTATACTCCGCAGATACACAACTCGACACCAGTCTGATGGGCTGCATGAACCGAATTATTAATTCCTTGCAAGTTTTAGATCCAGCCCACACGACATAACTCGTACCAAAACTAAAGATGACAGACTTGGTGCATATATAGAGTAGAGAAAAAAATGTTTTGTATTCCTCAGGACCCAATTTATTTGTTCAAATAAACTCGGCATATTTTTTCACCGAAAGACACGTGTACATCACGCAAGGAACGGAAACAACGAATTCATATTCACTTCCTTGTTAACTATAGCCATATGGCGGCACAACACACATATCGGTACTTGATTTCTCAGCTTAATCATATGCAACCCATCTAATTTCAGTTGCACATACACTACTCAATTCTACTGTACACTATGTGTGTGTTTGGTAGCCCGCACGACCTCCAACCAGATCATGGGGAGACAAATTAGGCCCGATTGGTTGCATAGGCTTCATTCGTATTGTGACCCGCACGGGTTTTAAAGAACCTACGGGTCAGGCTCTAGGGGACAACCGAATTAGTAGCCTTCGTAAAGCGGCAGATCTAGTCTTGGCTCCTTGTTGCTCGTCCTTGCCGCAGTTATAGTCATCAATCATGGCGATGCTGGATGTTGAGATCCACTCAAAAATAACCTCCACGTGATTGGTTCTGATCATTCTCCTCTTCCTCCATTTAATGTTGGAGTTTGAATGTTGGATTTTGGACAGCTGCCGCTAGTTTTTTTCCCGCTTCCAATAAATTCATGTTTCTTTCTTCTTTCCACGCAGCATTTGTTTCCCCAAATCCTACATATCCGGCGTTCTGGTTTCTTGACTCTCTCTCATGGAGTCCTGGGCGGATCGGTTCTTGTTTCGACGATTTTTTCATCGTTGACCCTTGCGCTAGGATGAGCCTGGTTCACACTAGGGCCACATTGTCTCGTTGCTCATTCCATTTCCCTCCAGTTCGGAGGCCTTCTATGTGGTCCTTGGAAGGGAAAGTTTGGCGTGCTGGAATTTGATGTGTTAGCTATAACAAACTGAGGGAAAAAGGGAAGCATGGATCCCACATACGTGCAATAATCGGGAGGCACCAAATACCAATGACTTGGTCTCTGTCCCGTCTCTTTAGCACCTAATCATATAAGGGAATGGCTCCTACGTGTGATGATTAACGACACACAAAAAACAACTCCAGAACAAAACTACAGATCCTATTGAGGTGCGAAGGGAGCTGAAGACTAACGATCACCGCCATCCACCATGAGGATAGTGTTGGCGGCTGATGTCTACGCACGCTTCTATTCCTGTAGACAGTGTTGGGCCTCCAAGAGCAGAGGTTTGTAGAACAGCAGCAAGTTTCCCTTAAGTGAATCACCCAAGGTTTATCGAACTCAGGGAGGTAGAGGTCAGAGATATCCCTCTCAAGCAACCCTGCAATTAAGATACAAGAAGTCTCTTGTGTCCCCAACACACCTAATACACTTGTCAGATGTATAGGTGCACTAGTTCGGCGAAGAGATAGTAAAACACAGGTGGTACAGATGGTTGTAATATTGCAGGAAGTAAAGATGCAGTAAAACAGTAAACAAGCGATGTTTGCAGTATTTGGAAACAAGGCCTAGGGATCATACTTTCACTAGTGGACACTCTCAACATTGATCACATAACAAATAAATAACTTCTCCTCACTTGTGCTACATACACTCTCTTGTTGGATAACAAACACCATTCATTGTGTAGGGCTACAAGAGCTCCCTCAAGCCGGAGTTAACAAGCTCCACAACATTCGGAATTCATATTTAAGTAACCTCTAGAGTGCATAATAGACCGTTGCAATTTAGACCGAGTACTAACATAGCATACACACTGTCACCTTTAAGCTACGAAAGGGGGGATAGATCACATCAATACTATCATAGTAATAGTTAACTCCATAATCTACAAGAGATTACAATCATAACCTACGCCAAGTACTACATGATGCACACACTGTCACCATTACATCATGAAGGAGGAATAGACTACTTTAATAACATCACTAGAGTAGCACATAGATTAATAGTGATACAAAGCTCATGATCACATAAAGATCACATGGGAGAGAGAGATGAACCACATAGCTACCGGTACAGCCCTTAGCCTCGAGGGAGAACTACTCCCTCCTCATCACGGGAGACAGCAGCGGTGATGCAGATGGCGGTGGTGTCGATGGAGATGCCTTCCGGGGGCAATTCCCCATCCCGGCGGCGTGCCAGAACAGAGACTTCTGTCCCCCGAATCTTGGCTTCGCGATGGCGGCGGCTCTGGAACTTTTCTCGTATCGTGGCTTATTCTTTAGGGTTTTCACGACGGAGGCTTTATATAGGCGGAAGGACAGCCTCGGAGGAGTCCTGGTGGAGCCACACCATAGGGGGCGCCCCCCCTTGGCCGCGCCGCCAGGTGGGGTGGGCCCCCCAGGGCTCCACTCTGGTCCCTCTCTGGCTCTCTGGAAGCTTCCGTGAAATATAAGATCGTGGGCGTTGATTTCGTCCAATTCCGAGAATATTTCCTTTGTAGGATTTCTGAAACCAAAAACAGCAGAAAACAGGACTGGCACTTCGGCATCTCGTTAATATGTTAGTTCCAGAAAACGCATCAAAACGATATAAAGTGTGAACAAAACATGTAGGTATTGTCATAAAACTAGCATGGAACATAAGAAATTATAGATACGTTGGAGACGTATCAAGCATCCCCAAGCTTAGTTCCTACTCGCCCTCGAGTAGGTAAACGATAACAAGAAAAATTTCTGAAGTGACATGCTACTTACATAATCTTGATCAATACTATTGTAAAGCATATGAGATGAATGAAGTGATTCGAAGCAATGATAAAGACAATGACTAAACAACTGAATCATATAGCAAAGACTTTTCATGAATAGTACTTTCAAGAAAAGCATCAATAAGACTTGCATAGGAGTTAACTCATAAAGCAATAAATTCTTAGTAGAAAGCTTTGAAGCAACACAAAGGAAGATATAAGTTTCAGCAGTTTCTTTCAACTTCAACATGTTTATCTCATGGATAATTGTCAACACAAAGTAATATAACAAGTGCAATAGGTAAACATGTAAGAATCAATGCACAAAGTTGACACAAGTGTTTGCTTCTAAGATAGAAAGAAGTAGGTAAACTGACTCAACAATAAAGTAGAAGAAAGGCCCTTCGCAGAGGGAAGCATGGATTACTATTTTTGTGCTAGAGCTTTTCATTTTGAAAACATAGAAACAATTTTGTCAACGGTAGTAATAAATCATATATGTTATGCATAATACATCTTATAAGTTGCAAGCCTCATGCATAGATTACCAATAGTGCTCGCACCTTGTCCTAATTAGCTTGGATTAACACGGATTATCATTGCATAACATATGTTTCAACCAAGTGTCACAAAAGGGTACCTCTATGCCGCCTGTACAAAGGTCTAAGGAGAAAGATCGCATTTGATTTCTCGTTTTTGATTATTCTCAACTTAGATATCCATACCGGGACAACATAGACAACAAATAATGGACTCCTTTTTAATGCATAAGCATTCAACAACAGATAATATTCTCATAAGAGATTGAGGATTAATTGTCCAAACTGAAACTTCCACCATGATTCATGGCTGTAGTTAGCGGCCCAATGTTCTTCTCTAACAATATGCATACTCAAACCATTTGATCATGAAAATCGCCCTTACTTCAGACAAGACGAACATGCATAGCAACTCACATGATATTCAACAAAAGGTGTAAAAGTTGATGGCGTCCCCAGAAGCATGGTTACCGCTCAACAAGCAACTTATAAGAAATAAGATACATAGCCACATACTCTTCACCACAATAGTTTTTAAGTCTATTTTCCCATGAGCTATATATTGCAAAGGCAAAGAATAGAATTTTAAAGGTAGCACTCAAGTAATGTACTTTGGAATGGCAGAGAAATACCATGTAGTAGGTAGGTATGATGGACACAAATGACATAGTTTTTGGCTCAAGGATTTGGATGCACGAGAAGTAATCCCTCTCAATACAAGGCTTAGGCTAGCAAGGTTGTTTGAAGCAAACTCAAGTATGAACCGGTACAGCAAAACTTACATAAGAACATATTGCAAGCATTATAAGACTCTACACTGTCTTCCTTGTTGTTCAAACTCCTTAACCAGAAAATATCTAGACTCTAGAGAGACCAATCATGCAAACCAAATTTTAACAAGCTCTATGTAGTTCTTCATTAATAGGTGCAAAGTACATGATGCTGTTGGAGATATGCCCTAGAGGCAATAATAAAGTGGTTATTATTTATATCTTTATGTTTATGATAAATGTTTATATATCATGCTATAATTGTATTAACCGAAACATTAGTACATGTGTGATATGTAGACAAACAAAGAGTCCCTAGTATGCCTCTTAACTAGCTTGTTGATTAATGGATGATTAGTTTCATAATCATGAACATTGGATGTTATTAATAACAAGGTTATGTCATTGTATGAATGATGTAATGGACACACCCAATTAAGCGTAGCATAAGATCTCGTCATTAAGTTATTTGCTATAAGCTTTCAATACATAGTTACCTAGTCCTTATGACCATGAGATCATGTAAATCACTTATACTGGAAAGGTAATTTGATTACACCAAACGCCACTGCGTAAATGGGTGGTTATAAAGGTGGGATTAAGTATCCGGAAAGTATGAGTTGAAGCATATGGATCAACAGTGGGATTTGTCCATCCCGATGACGGATAGATATACTCTGGGCCCTCTCGGTGGAATGTCGTCTAATGTCTTGCAAGCATATGAATGAGTTCATAAGAGACCACATACCACGGTACGAGTAAAGAGTACTTGTCAGGAGATGAGGTTGAACAAGGTATAGAGTGATACCGAAGATCAAACCTCGGACAAGTAAAATATCGCGTGACAAAGGGAATTGGTATCGTATGTGAATGGTTCATTCGATCACTAAAGTCATCGTTGAATATGTGGGAGCCATTATGGATCTCCAGATCCCGCTATTGGTTATTGGTCGGAGTGAGTACTCAACCATGTCCGCATAGTTCACGAACCGTAGGGTGACACACTTAAAGTTGGATGTTGAAATGGTAGAACTTGAATATGGAATGGAGTTCGAATATTTGTTCGGAGTCCCGGATGAGATCCTGGACATCACGAGGAGTTCCGGAATGGTCCGGAGAATAAGATTCATATATAGGAAGTCATATTCCAAGTTTGGAAATGATCCGGTGCATTTATGGCAGGTTCTAGAAGGTTCTAGAAAAGTCCGGAAGAAATCACCATGGAAAGTAGAGTCCCGGAGGGACTCCACCTTGCATGGCCAGCCAACCCTAAAGGGGAGGAGTCCAAGGTGGACTCCCCTAGGGTGGCCGGCCAACCCCCCTCATGGAAGGGGGGAATCCCACCCCAAGTGGGATTCCCACCTTGGGTAGGTTTCCCCACATATGGGAGGTTTCATTGTTGGGGTCTTATTCGAAGACTTGGATACCAACACTTGGGGATTTCCACCTATATAATGAGGAGGAGAGGGAGGGGCTGCCCACTCTTAGCCGCACCACCTAGGGCTGCCCTTGGCCGGCGCCCTAGCCTCCCCTCTCTCCCCAAACCCTAGCGGTCTCTCTCCTCCACCACATCCCGGACGCTTAAGCGAAGCTCCGCCGGATTTCTCCACCACCACCGACACCACGCCGTTGTGCTGTCGGATTCAAGAGGAGCTACTACTTCCGCTGCCCGCTGGAACGGGGAGGTGGACGTCGTCTTCATCAACAACCGAACGTGTGACCGAGTACGGAGGTGCTGCCCGTTCGTGGCGCCGGAAGCGATCATGATCAAGATCTTCTACGCGCTTTTGCAAGCGGCAAGTGAACGTCTACCGCAGCAACAAGAGCCTCCTCTTGTAGGCTTTGGAATCTCTTCAAGGGTTAGTCTCGTTCATCCCCTCGTTGCTCCCGTCTTCTAGATTGCATCTTGGCTTGGATTGCGTGTTCGCGGTAGGAAATTTTTTGTTTTCTATGCAACGTTATCCTACAGTGGTATCAGAGCCGTGTCTATGCATAGATGGTTGCACGAGTAGAACACAATGGTTTGTGGGCGTTGATGCTCTTGTTATCTTTAGTTTGAGTACTTTGCATCTTTGTGGCATAGTGGGATGAAGCGGCTCGGACTAACTTTACATGACCGCGTTCATGAGACTTGTTCCTCGTTCGACATGCAACTTGTATTGCATAAGAGGCTTTGCGGGTGTCTGTCTCTCCTACTATAGTGAAGATTCAATTTACTCTTCTATTGAAAACATTAGTATCAACGTTGTGGTTCATGTTCGTAGGTAGATTAGATCTCTCTCGAAAACCCTAAACCACGTAAAATATGCAAACCAAATTAGAGACGTCTAACTTGTTTTTGCAGGGTTTGGTGATGTGATATGGCCATAATGTGATGATGAATATGTATGAGATGATCATTATTGTATTGTGGCAACCGGCAGGAGCCTTATGGTTGTCTTTAAATTTCATGTTGAGTAGTATTTCAAAGTAGTTGTAATAGTTGCTACATGAGGTGAACAACCATGAAGACGGCGCCATGAACCTTGACGCTACGCCGACGATGATGGAGATCATGCCCGAAGATGATGGATATCATGTCCGTGCTTTGGAGATGAAGATCAAAGGCGCAAAGACAAAAGGGCCATATCATATCACATATGAACTGCATGTGATGTTAATCCTTTTATGCATCTTATTTTGCTTAGATCGCGACGGTAGCATTATAAGATGATCCCTCACATTAATATCAAGATAATAAAGTGTTCTCCCCTCGTATGCACCGTTGTAACAGTTCGTCGTTTCAAAGCATCTCGTGATGATCAGATGTGATAGATTCAACGATTCACATACAACGGGTGTAAGCCATGTTGCACACGGAATACTTGGGTTTGCTTGACGAGCCTAGCATGTACAGACATGGCATCGGGACAATGGAAACCGAAAGGTTGAACACGATTCATATGGATGATATGATCAACATGTTGATGTTCACCATTGAAACTACATCATCTCACGTGATGATCGGTTTTGGTGTAGTGGATTTGGATCGTGTACCACTTTACAACTATGAGGGATGTTGTATTAAGTGGGAGTTCATTAGTAATTAGATTAAAACATGAACTAATTATCATAAACATAGTCTGAGTAGTATTTTGAATTAATTTTGTAGTATTGGCATCCGTTTACTACTATGCGCTAGTCTTATAATTGAGATAGAAATACTGTTAAAATCTGACTAGAAACTTTACGGATTGGTACCGTATTGTTAATGAATCAAGAAATGATTAAGTCCTATTGCAAACTTTTAGTAAACCTCACTTTGTTGATTCAGGGAGCTATGGTTTCAATTAGTACCTAAAGTTATCTTGTCTCCGTGAAACTTGAAGTTCAAATCTGTTTGAAAAGTAAGGAGCTGATAATTTAGTTTTCAGAAATAATCAAGGTACGAGATATATGTGATATCTAAGACCTTATTGCAAGATGATAGAATATAAATTTGGTGAGACTACATAAACTCATAAGTTTTATGGGAATGTACGAAGGTTGAAGGCAAGGCGTCCCAATCCTCCAACTATTGGGGCACTAACGATATTCGCATATCCATGAAGTGATTGTCCTTAGTATGCACCGTTGCTAAGACTCGTCGTTTGAAGCATCTCGTGATGATCGGGTGTTATAGATTCTACGTGTGCTTCCAACGGGTGCAAGACAGATTTGCATATGCGAATACTAAGGTTTAAACTTTATGAGCCTAGCATGTCTGAGACATGGTCTAAGAAAGTTATCATGAATTGATGGATAAAATTATGAGTGAAATTGTTCATCGTATTACAAAGTTACTAATAGTGAAATCTGAAGCACTTGTCATATGATGATCAACTTCAAAGTAAGAACCTCAAGGTTATTGGTATTTGACCAACAAACCTAGAAGTTATTGATGTTGAAATGTTTTTCTGAATAATGAGGAAAGCTAAAAGAGAAACTGCAAAAGATATTTTGGCAAAAGAAAAGAAAAGACTAGAAAGTCTAGCTCAGGTGTATATAAATGATATACATGTTATGGTTGTATTCCTAGTTAAGTCACACAATGAAATTCTTGGGTATTAGTACCATATTGGTTGGTATGAAGTGTCATACAAAACAACGCAATACAAGAATACAATGGCCTAAGTGACTGACAAGGAATATGATAGGAATGCACGTCTGGAACAAAATAAAGTGTTATTATGTTAAATGCGTTGGCATTCTATCTAGCCCTTAGAATTTATAATAAAGAACTTAATAATTGTTATTTTGCTCTGGTCAAATGAAAACAATGAGTTGTTCAAATTATGACATTACTCCATGTACGATGGATAAGTTATTATAAATCTTAATGGTGAAACATACATACATAACACTGACGCTAAAAATGCCATAAGGCAAATGATTTGAATTCCACTTATTTGTGGAACCGCAATTTAGGTCATGTTAGAAAGGATCGCATGAAGGAACTCCATGCAAATGGATTTTTGGAGTCATTCGATTTGTTGAATCGTTTGGCACTTGCAAAATCTTTTCTAAAAAGTAATGACTGAAATACCGTTCATAGGCCGGGCAACTAACTTAGTGAAAACATACATAATGATATATGTGGTTCACTGGGCATAGTTGTGTGCGGAAGATTCTTCTACTTCATGAAAACTTTCAAACAATGAATTGAGTATATAAGTGGATATATTCAATAAGGAAAAATTTGAAACATTTGAATAGGATTCAAATAAATTTCAGCATGAAGTGGAAATCATCGTAATAGAAAAATCAAATATCTATGATTGGATCATGGTGGAAATATTTGAATTACGAGTTTTAGCGAACATCTAAGAGAGTTATGAAATTGTTCTACAACTCACATTTCTTGGAGTATCATAATGATGATATAGTATCCGAGATATGTATCCAAACCTTGTTGGATCAATGATGAGATAAAATATTGATGCCATTATATTTTGTGGATTATGCTTTAGTGACTACCGCTTTTACACTTAATAGAGCATCATCATGATCCATTGAAATGACACCATACGAGTTATGGTATGGGTATGAATCCTAATAGTCTTTTCTTAAAATTTTGGTATGCATAGCATAAGTAAATAAGTTTACAACCAAAATCGGATGAATGTCTTTGTTGGTTATCCCAGAGAATTGATTGGGAATTCTTCCCACTATGTAGACAAAGACAAAAGTGTTTGTCAATGTTTCTTATTTTCAAGAAATTGTTTCTAGCGAAGTATTTGAGTGGGAGGACAATAGAACTTGATAAGGTTTATGAACCTGAGCATAATGATCAGAGTAGCACAACATCGGAATTGGTTTCGGAAGTGGCCACGACGATCATGGCTCCCATGACTACAAAGTGTTTTAGCCATGGAGATCGAAGTACATATTGAACCTTGTAGGTATGGTTTACTTTGTGATCAAATAAATGATTTGTGGACAAAGGATTGATTTTGAACAATGATAAACCAACTACAAACAAAGAAGTTATGATGGGCCCTGACTCCGTTAAAATGGCCATACGCCATGAAATCCATAATAGATGAATACTTTTTGAAAGTAAATGGATCTATAGACTTGGATGAAATATCCTTAAAGAAGCTCGACTTGTCGAAAAATTGTTTACGACAAAGTTCAAAGAGTTGACTACGATAAGATTAGATCTTCCGTAGCAATGCTTTATAATCTATGTGGATTATTCTAGTAATCACTACATATTTCTTTTATGAGATATGCTAGTAGGATGGCAAAATACACTACTTAACAGAAGTATGTATACAAGATACAACCAATTGTTTTGCTAGTCCGTAGAATACTAGATAGGTATACGAACTTCAATTGGATGAAGTGAGTATTACGGAGTTGGAATCTTCACCAGATGAAATAGTCAAAGAGTTTTTGATTTCATCAGAAATGATGAAGAGGCTTGCATTTGCAAGAAATTAAGTGGGAGCGCTGAGACATATTTATAATACTTTATGTAGATGACATATAGTTGGTTATAAATAATGTAATTATATACTTGATTAAAATGTTTCATTGAAAATTAACTTCAATGAAAGGATATGGACTAAAACATATTTAGTGTCAAGATCTATGAAGATAAATTGAAACACATAATAAGTTTAAGTCAAAGTACATAGAATGGATATTGAAATAGTTCAATATAGAAATATTAAGAAAATGTTCTTGTCATGTGAAGGTTTAACAAGACTTGAGTGTATCTGACACTCGATGAGTAAAAACACATGAGTGATTTTAGATCACGAATAATATGTACAAAATCAGATATCTTGTGCTCTAAAATGTTATGAGCATATACCGGAATGATTCATAAGATGATCATGGGACGACAGTAAGAATATCCTTGAGTACTTTAGAAGAACTAAGGATATATATATATATATATATTTTTGTATGAAGAAATGACAAACAAATCGCTGTAAGGTGTTACACCGATATTGGTTTTATCACATATAAATTATAATTTCAATCTCAAATTAGACTAAGTGTTGTTTAAAAGGTAGCACAATGAGCTAGAAATTGTCTATGCTAGATTTAGAAGAGTTCTAAATATTGTGACGGATTCTACAAAAGAAGGCAGAGTATGTCATTGTTTTGACAATGACAAAGGATGTTAAGTCAAGAGGTTCTTTGAGAACTTGGTGTCGTTCCGACAGAGTCAGAACTTTGAAGCTATATTGTATGTGACAATATTAGTGACATATTTCAGACCGCGGAATTAAGGTTCCACCAGAAGACCAAACATATTTAATGCCGACTCATTTGGAAATGAGTGATGCGTTGAGACGCAAATGAATTACAAAATACATACGTTTCTGAGCGTGTCAGATCCGTTGACTAAAAACCTCTCCCGTGAGCAATACATGATAAAGCACCATAAGGCCAAGGTGTTATATCTTTACAAATGTAAACTAGATTATTAACTCTAGTGCACGTGGGAGACTGTTGGAGATATGCCCTAGAGGCAATAATAAAGTGGTTATTATTTATATCTTTATGTTTATGATAAATGTTTATATATCATGCTATAATTGTATTAACCGAAACATTAGTACATGTGTGATATGTAGACAAACAAAGAGTCCCTAGTATGCCTCTTAACTAGCTTGTTGATTAATGGATGATTAGTTTCATAATCATGAACATTGGATGTTATTAATAACAAGGTTATGTCATTGTATGAATGATGTAATGGACACACCCAATTAAGCGTAGCATAAGATCTCGTCATTAAGTTATTTGCTATAAGCTTTCAATACATAGTTACCTAGTCCTTATGACCATGAGATCATGTAAATCACTTATACTGGAAAGGTAATTTGATTACACCAAACGCCACTGCGTAAATGGGTGGTTATAAAGGTGGGATTAAGTATCCGGAAAGTATGAGTTGAAGCATATGGATCAACAGTGGGATTTGTCCATCCCGATGACGGATAGATATACTCTGGGCCCTCTCGGTGGAATGTCGTCTAATGTCTTGCAAGCATATGAATGAGTTCATAAGAGACCACATACCACGGTACGAGTAAAGAGTACTTGTCAGGAGATGAGGTTGAACAAGGTATAGAGTGATACCGAAGATCAAACCTCGGACAAGTAAAATATCGCGTGACAAAGGGAATTGGTATCGTATGTGAATGGTTCATTCGATCACTAAAGTCATCGTTGAATATGTGGGAGCCATTATGGATCTCCAGATCCCGCTATTGGTTATTGGTCGGAGTGAGTACTCAACCATGTCCGCATAGTTCACGAACCGTAGGGTGACACACTTAAAGTTGGATGTTGAAATGGTAGAACTTGAATATGGAATGGAGTTCGAATATTTGTTCGGAGTCCCGGATGAGATCCTGGACATCACGAGGAGTTCCGGAATGGTCCGGAGAATAAGATTCATATATAGGAAGTCATATTCCAAGTTTGGAAATGATCCGGTGCATTTATGGCAGGTTCTAGAAGGTTCTAGAAAAGTCCGGAAGAAATCACCATGGAAAGTAGAGTCCCGGAGGGACTCCACCTTGCATGGCCAGCCAACCCTAAAGGGGAGGAGTCCAAGGTGGACTCCCCTAGGGTGGCCGGCCAACCCCCCTCATGGAAGGGGGGAATCCCACCCCAAGTGGGATTCCCACCTTGGGTAGGTTTCCCCACATATGGGAGGTTTCATTGTTGGGGTCTTATTCGAAGACTTGGATACCAACACTTGGGGATTTCCACCTATATAATGAGGAGGAGAGGGAGGGGGCTGCCCACTCTTAGCCGCACCACCTAGGGCTGCCCTTGGCCGGCGCCCTAGCCTCCCCCTCTCTCCCCAAACCCTAGCGGTCTCTCTCCTCCACCACATCCCGGACGCTTAAGCGAAGCTCCGCCGGATTTCTCCACCACCACCGACACCACGCCGTTGTGCTGTCGGATTCAAGAGGAGCTACTACTTCCGCTGCCCGCTGGAACGGGGAGGTGGACGTCGTCTTCATCAACAACCGAACGTGTGACCGAGTACGGAGGTGCTGCCCGTTCGTGGCGCCGGAAGCGATCATGATCAAGATCTTCTACGCGCTTTTGCAAGCGGCAAGTGAACGTCTACCGCAGCAACAAGAGCCTCCTCTTGTAGGCTTTGGAATCTCTTCAAGGGTTAGTCTCGTTCATCCCCTCGTTGCTCCCGTCTTCTAGATTGCATCTTGGCTTGGATTGCGTGTTCGCGGTAGGAAATTTTTTGTTTTCTATGCAACGTTATCCTACAGTGGTATCAGAGCCGTGTCTATGCATAGATGGTTGCACGAGTAGAACACAATGGTTTGTGGGCGTTGATGCTCTTGTTATCTTTAGTTTGAGTACTTTGCATCTTTGTGGCATAGTGGGATGAAGCGGCTCGGACTAACTTTACATGACCGCGTTCATGAGACTTGTTCCTCGTTCGACATGCAACTTGTATTGCATAAGAGGCTTTGCGGGTGTCTGTCTCTCCTACTATAGTGAAGATTCAATTTACTCTTCTATTGAAAACATTAGTATCAACGTTGTGGTTCATGTTCGTAGGTAGATTAGATCTCTCTCGAAAACCCTAAACCACGTAAAATATGCAAACCAAATTAGAGACGTCTAACTTGTTTTTGCAGGGTTTGGTGATGTGATATGGCCATAATGTGATGATGAATATGTATGAGATGATCATTATTGTATTGTGGCAACCGGCAGGAGCCTTATGGTTGTCTTTAAATTTCATGTTGAGTAGTATTTCAAAGTAGTTGTAATAGTTGCTACATGAGGTGAACAACCATGAAGACGGCGCCATGAACCTTGACGCTACGCCGACGATGATGGAGATCATGCCCGAAGATGATGGATATCATGTCCGTGCTTTGGAGATGAAGATCAAAGGCGCAAAGACAAAAGGGCCATATCATATCACATATGAACTGCATGTGATGTTAATCCTTTTATGCATCTTATTTTGCTTAGATCGCGACGGTAGCATTATAAGATGATCCCTCACATTAATATCAAGATAATAAAGTGTTCTCCCCTCGTATGCACCGTTGTAACAGTTCGTCGTTTCAAAGCATCTCGTGATGATCAGATGTGATAGATTCAACGATTCACATACAACGGGTGTAAGCCATGTTGCACACGCGGAATACTTGGGTTTGCTTGACGAGCCTAGCATGTACAGACATGGCATCGGGACAATGGAAACCGAAAGGTTGAACACGATTCATATGGATGATATGATCAACATGTTGATGTTCACCATTGAAACTACATCATCTCACGTGATGATCGGTTTTGGTGTAGTGGATTTGGATCGTGTACCACTTTACAACTATGAGGGATGTTGTATTAAGTGGGAGTTCATTAGTAATTAGATTAAAACATGAACTAATTATCATAAACATAGTCTGAGTAGTATTTTGAATTAATTTTGTAGTATTGGCATCCGTTTACTACTATGCGCTAGTCTTATAATTGAGATAGAAATACTGTTAAAATCTGACTAGAAACTTTACGGATTGGTACCGTATTGTTAATGAATCAAGAAATGATTAAGTCCTATTGCAAACTTTTAGTAAACCTCACTTTGTTGATTCAGGGAGCTATGGTTTCAATTAGTACCTAAAGTTATCTTGTCTCCGTGAAACTTGAAGTTCAAATCTGTTTGAAAAGTAAGGAGCTGATAATTTAGTTTTCAGAAATAATCAAGGTACGAGATATATGTGATATCTAAGACCTTATTGCAAGATGATAGAATATAAATTTGGTGAGACTACATAAACTCATAAGTTTTATGGGAATGTACGAAGGTTGAAGACGCAAGGCGTCCCAATCCTCCAACTATTGGGGCACTAACGATATTCGCATATCCATGAAGTGATTGTCCTTAGTATGCACCGTTGCTAAGACTCGTCGTTTCGAAGCATCACGTGATGATCGGGTGTTATAGATTCTACGTGTGCTTCCAACGGGTGCAAGCCAGATTTGCATATGCGAATACTAAGGTTTAAACTTTATGAGCCTAGCATGTACAGACATGGTCTCAGAAAGTTATCATGAATTGATGGATAAAATTATGAGTGAAATTGTTCATCGTATTACAAAGTTACTAATAGTGAAATCTGAAGCACTTGTCATATGATGATCAACTTCAAAGTAAGAACCTCAAGGTTATTGGTATTTGACCAACAAACCTAGAAGTTATTGATGTTGAAATGTTTTTCTGAATAATGAGGAAAGCTAAAAGAAAGCGCAAAAGATATTTTGGCAAAAGAAAAGAAAAGACTAGAAAGTCTAGCTCAGGTGTATATAAATGATATACATGTTATGGTTGTATTCCTAGTTAAGTCACACAATGAAATTCTTGGGTATTAGTACCATATTGGTTGGTATGAAGTGTCATACAAAACAACGCAATACAAGAATACAATGGCCTAAGTGACTGACAAGGAATATGATAGGAATGCACGTCTGGAACAAAATAAAGTGTTATTATGTTCGTCGTTGGCATTCTATCTAGCCCTTAGAATTTATAATAAAGAACTTAATAATTGTTATTTTGCTCTGGTCAAATGAAAACAATGAGTTGTTCAAATTATGACATTACTCCATGTATAATAAAGATATACTCTGGGCCCTCTCGGTGGAATGTCGTCTAATGTCTTGCAAGCATATGAATGAGTTCATAAGAGACCACATACCACGGTACGAGTAAAGAGTACTTGTCAGGAGACGAGGTTGAACAAGGTATAGAGTGATACCCAAGATCAAACCTCGGACAAGTAAAATATCGCGTGACAAAGGGAATTGGTATCGTATGTGAATGGTTCATTCGATCACTAAAGTCATCGTTGAATATGTGGGAGCCATTATGGATCTCCAGATCCCGCTATTGGTTATTGGTCGGAGTGAGTACTCAACCATGTCCGCATAGTTCACGAACCGTAGGGTGACACACTTAAAGTTGGATGTTGAAATGGTAGAACTTGAATATGGAATGGAGTTCGAATATTTGTTCGGAGTCCCGGATGAGATCCCGGACATCACGAGGAGTTCCGGAATGGTCCGGAGAATAAGATTCATATATAGGAAGTCATATTCCAAGTTTGGAAATGATCCGGTGCATTTATGGCAGGTTCTAGAAGGTTCTAGAAAAGTTCGGAAGAAATCACCATGGAAAGTAGAGTCCCGGAGGGACTCCACCTTGCATGGCCAGCCAACCCTAAAGGGGAGGAGTCCAAGGTGGACTCCCCTAGGGTGGCCGGCCAACCCCCCTCATGGAAGGGGGGAATCCCACCCCAAGTGGGATTCCCACCTTGGGTAGGTTTCCCCACATATGGGAGGTTTCATTGTTGGGGTCTTATTCGAAGACTTGGATACCAACACTTGGGGATTTCCACCTATATAATGAGGAGGAGAGGGAGGGGGCTGCCCACTCTTAGCCTCACCACCTAGGGCTGCCCTTGGCCGGCACCCTAGCCTCCCCCTCTCTCCCCAAACCCTAGCGGTCTCTCTCCTCCACCACATCCCGCACGCTTAAGCGAAGCTCCGCCGGATTTCTCCACCACCACCGACACCACGCCGTCGTGCTATCGGATTCAAGAGGAGCTACTACTTCCGCTGCCCGCTGGAACGGGGAGGTGGACGTCGTCTTCATCAACAACCGAACGTGTGACCGAGTACGGAGGTGCTGCCCGTTCGTGGCGCCGGAAGCGATCGTGATCAAGATCTTCTACGCGCTTTTGCAAGCGGCAAGTGAACGTCTACCGCAGCAACAAGAGCCTCCTCTTGTAGGCTTTGGAATCTCTTCAAGGGTTAGTCTCGTTCATCCCCTCGTTGCTCCCGTCTTCTAGATTGCATCTTGGCTTGGATTGCGTGTTCGCGGTAGGAAAATTTTTGTTTTCTATGCAACGTTATCCTACAGATGCAAGAGCTTAAACATGATCTATATGAGCACAACAATTGCCAATTATCAAATTATTCAAGACATTATACCAATTACCACATGAAGCATTTTCTGTTTCCAACCAAACAGCAATTAATGAAGCGGTTTTCAACTCCGCCATGAACATTAAAAGTAAAGCGAAGAACACTAGTGTTCATATGAAAAAGTGGAGCGTGTCTCTCTCCCACATAAGCATGAATTTATTCAAAGAATGAAAATAAAAAAACGAAAATAAAAGCACACAGACGCTCCAAGTAAAGTACATAAGATGTGACGGAATAAAAATATAGTTTCACTAGAGGTGACCTGATAAGTTGTCGATGAAGAAGGGGATGCCTTGGGCATCCCCAAGCTTAGATGCTTGAGTCTTCTTGAAATATGCAGGGATGAACCACAGGGGCGTCCCCAAGCTTAGACTTTTCACTCTTCTTGATCATAGTATATCATCCTTCTCTCTTGACCCTTCAAAACTTCCTCCACACCAAACTCAAAACAAACTCATTAGAGGGTTAGTGCATAATCAAAAATTCACATGTTCAGAGGTAACACAATCATTCTTAACACTTCTGGACATTTCCCAAAGCTATTGGAAGTTAATGGAACAAAGAAATCCATTCAACATAGCAAAAGAGGCAATGCGAAATAAAAAGGCAGAGTCTGTCAAAACAGAACAGTCCGTAAAGACGAATTTTTTTGGGGCACTTAACTTGCTCAGATGAAAAAGCTCAAATTTAATGAAAGTTGCGTACATATCTGAGGATCACGCACGTAAATTGGCAGATTTTTCTGAGTTACCTACAGACGGGGATGCTAAATTTCGTGACAGCAATAAATCTGTTTCTGCGCAGTAATCCAAATCTAGTATCAACATTACTATCAAAGACTTTACTTGGCACAACAATGCAATAAAATAAAGATAAGGAGAGGTTGCTACAGTAGTAACAACTTCCAAGACACAACAAAACAGTAGCAAAAATAAAAACATGGGTTATCTCCCAAGAAGTGCTTTCTTTATAGCCATTAAGATGGGCTCAGTAATTTTAATGGTGCTCACATAAGGATGAGAGTTGAAGCAAAAAGAGCATCAAAAAGCAAGTATGAAACAAATTTAAGTCTAACCCACATCCTCTGAAAAGGAATCTTGTAAATAAACAAGTCATGTAAGCATAATGCAATAAGCATAGAAAGGCAATACAAGAGCAACTTCAAGATTCTCAACATAAAGAGGGGAAACTTAATATTATTAAGATGCATATAACCATGTTTCCCTCTCTCATAATAACTTTCAGTAGCATCATGAACAAACTCAACGATATAACTATCACATAAAACATTCTTATCATGAGCTACATGCATAAAATTATTACTCTCCACATAAGCATAATCAATTTTATTACTAATAGTGGGAGTAAAACTACCATAACCATCATTGTAATCATCATAAATTGCAGGCATGGTATAATCATAATAACCTTTATCCTCCATAGTAAGTGGCACCAAAATACCACTATCATTATAATCATCATAAATAGGAGGTAAAGTATCATCAAAGAAAATTTTCTCCTCAAAACTTGGGGGACTAAAAATATCATGCTCATCAAAACTGACCTCCCCAAGCTTAGAATTTTCCATAGCATTAGCAACAATGGTGTTCAAAGCATTCATTCTAATAACGTTGCCATTAGCATGCATATAAAGTTCCATAGGTTTTTTAATTTTCTCTTCAAACACCTCATGTCCTAACTCAAGATAAATACTATAAAGATCTCTAATATTTTTGTTATTTTCCATTAAGCCTAACTAGTGAAAACAAGAAACAAAAAGATATAATTGCAGGATCTAAAGGAAATATCTTCGAGCACTCACACACCGGCAACAGTGCTACGAAATACCTTAGTAGTCGGAGGATGTGAATACCTTTTACCTTACCTCCCCGGCAACGGCGCCAGAAAATAGCTTGATGTCTACGCACGCTTCTATTCCTGTAGACAGTGTTGGGCCTCCAAGAGCAGAGGTTTGTAGAACAGCAGCAAGTTTCCCTTAAGTGAATCACCCAAGGTTTATCGAACTCAGGGAGGTAGAGGTCAGAGATATCCCTCTCAAGCAACCCTGCAATTAAGATACAAGAAGTCTCTTGTGTCCCCAACACACCTAATACACTTGTCAGATGTATAGGTGCACTAGTTCGGCGAAGAGATAGTAAAACACATGTGGTATAGATGGTGGTAATATTGCAGGAAGTAAAGATGCAGTAAAACAGTAAACAAGCGATGTTTGCAGTATTTGGAAACAAGGCCTAGGGATCATACTTTCACTAGTGGACACTCTCAACATTGATCACATAACACATAAATAACTTCTCCTCACTTGTGCTACATACACTCTCTTGTTGGATAACAAACACCATTCATTGTGTAGGGCTACAAGAGCTCCCTCAAGCCGGAGTTAACAAGCTCCACAACATTCGGAATTCATATTTAAGTAACCTCTAGAGTGCATAATAGACCGTTGCAATTTAGACCGAGTACTAACATAGCATACACACTGTCACCTTTAAGCTATGAAAGGGGGAATAGATCACATCAATACTATCATAGTAATAGTTAACTCCATAATCTACAAGAGATTACAATCATAACCTACGCCAAATACTACATGATGCACACACTGTCACCATTACATCATGAAGGAGGAATAGACTACTTTAATAACATCACTAGAGTAGCACATAGATTAATAGTGATACAAAGCTCATGATCACATAAAGATCACATGGGAGAGAGAGATGAACCACATAGCTACCGGTACAGCCCTTAGCCTCGAGGGAGAACTACTCCCTCCTCATCATGGGAGACAGCAGCGGTGATGAAGATGGCGGTGGTGTCGATGGAGATGCCTTCCGGGGGCAATTCCCCGTCCCGGCAGCGTGCCAGAACAGAGACTTCTGTCCCTCGAATCTTGGCTTCGCGATGGCGGCGGCTCTGGAACTTTTCTCGTATCGTGGCTTATTCCTTTAGGGTTTTCGCGACGGAGGCTTTATATAGGCGGAAGGGCAGCCTCGGAGGAGTCCTGGTGGAGCAACACCATAGGGGGCGCCCCCCCTTGGCCGCGCCGCCAGGTGGGGTGGGGCCCCCAGGGCTCCCCTCTGGTCCCTCTCTGGCTCTCTGGAAGCTTCCGTGAAATATAAGATCGTGGGCGTTGATTTCGTCCAATTCCGAGAATATTTCCTTTGTAGGATTTCTGAAACCAAAAACAGTAGAAAACAGGAACTGGCACTTCGGCATCTCGTTAATAGGTTAGTTCCGGAAAACACATCAAAATGATATAAAGTGTGACCAAAACATGTAGGTATTGTCATAAAACTAGCATGGAACATAAGAAATTATAGATACGTTGGAGACGTATCAGCGGCGTCCCTGCACTATCAAAGCCATGGGCTTCAACATGTTTGCATCTAGCGGGCGGGAACTCTTCTTCATCTACCAGTAAGTTAATCTCCTAATATCTCTATTAAGATGCTCTAATGGATGATCAGTTTATGTTTAAGTTACTCCTAACTTTGCAATTACAGTTAACAATGGTATCAGAGCAAGATCTGATCATCTTAGAGTCGGATTAATTAAATGATCACGTTTTATTCTACTTGACTTTGAACCATTACTATGAATATGTTCACAATGTTAATTACTTCGACCATGTATTAGTACTGTTTCCTTTTAAATTAAGAATGGAGGAGAAGGGGAATCAACAAGTAAAAATGAAAAGAATAGGAAATCTCCCGGTTTCCCCAATATTCCCGGAAACCCTAGCCCAAGATTGAATTCCCCCAAAGGAAATTCTACGGACTCACTTGATGACGTGGCATCGATATTGTTCCTCCGAGATCTCGTTCGACAGTGGGTTTGTGAGGGCATCAACATCGAGGCATTGTGTCCACCCAACAGAGAGGATGATCGGAATGATGCGCTAGTCACGACACGAATGAAGGCGAGCTAGGCCTCCGAGCCGTGGCTGCTTTCGCGCTTGACGGCCGCCGGCGGTTTTCTGTGAGCACCACTGCCTCCTTACAACCATATACACAACACGACAACCACCGTCTGATGGAGTAGTTCGCGCCCTCAAGTCAAGGCCCACTCTGCCGGTGAGTGGGGGGCATTGGCCAACAGATGTCGGGTTCCCTAGCTATCATGGACGGACGTGCCTTCTCGCTATCGTGTAGGATAGTGCTAAGGTTGGCCAGTACCGCCACCTGCCCTTTGTGCAGGAAATATGAAGGATAGAAAATGTCCTAGTGTTTCACCGGGCACGATTTTGATCTGACCGCAATGGTATGTGGCCGTCGGATTCAATCCAAAGACCCAGAGTCCCGTGGGTAGGCTTCTAGAGCTTATTGGACCAAATGAAAGGAAAGGCTCCAGTCTATGTTATCTTGTCCCATCAACAAACATTTTTTTATTGAATTAAGCTACGATAGAATCTTAACAGGCTTCCACGGACTTAATGAGCCAAATGTAGTTTAAGAATTTTTGTCTAATTTTCACTGTTTTATCTGATGTTTACACTATTATGATAATGTTAATACTCTCTCTGTCCCATGAAACATGTTGTAACTTTTTCTAAATTTGAATGTATGTATCCACTAAATGGTCTCTAGATACGTCTAAATTTGAATGAACTTCCGAAAACATCGGTGGGTTCGAGGGAGTACATTGTTTAAATCACAAATGGGCCGGAAATGGAGGGAAAGATAATGTTCAAATTTTTCCTAAATTAAAAATATATATGAATAGATTGTTTATTTGTGCCATAGAATTCCTGGGTGGGACTCTACATGTTTTACTAAGTACGAATAACTATGTTTTGGAAATACTGAAAAACAACTAAGTTAATGAACCATCTGAGTGAAAAGTGGCATTGATTGGTTTACGTTGAGTGGTTACAATGGAGTCATGGTCGTGTGTATCACACTTGTGGACAGCCATCCAGGTATCAAAGAGATTGGAGGCAATCAAGTTAAGAAGATTCCAGTGCAACCACGTGTCATATGGGCTCTATCTTGACTAATTAAGTTGCGAGAGCCCAATCCAACGTACAGAGGGTGGTAGTTGTTGGTAGGACGAAGCTTGTCCGTTGTGGTTGGGGGATTGCTTCTGAAAGGTCTCGTCTTAGTCTTCTACTTACCATTCGAGCAAAATGAGCATCATGGTCAAAAGGGCTGACTGACTTATGTGGGTAAATTGTACAACCTCTACAGAGTGTCAAACTAAGTACTTAGTCGTGTCTCCGGTTACAGACAATTCTGAGCGTCCAGACTTTGAAGTAGTTTAAAAATCTCCTCATCCCAATTTCTTAAGTTAAAACTTAGTGGGTGAACAAGGGAAGAAAGATTCACCGGGGAATTACCGGTTGTTTCTAGGTTCATTGATTTCTATCAATGTTACTGCTTAACTTATAATGAAAAATGTGTTTTGAAAATGATAGGTAAAGGAAAACTTGTTTTGCGCAAATCAGCCAAGCTCCACTTAGCCAAATGAGCATGCAGTTGTCTAGCGATAGATGTTTCTTTTCTTGTGACATTTGCCAATACAATTCAAATGTATTGACCATTTGTAGCTATAACTTTACCTGTTGCAGATATTTTGGAACACAAGTGAGTTGCGATGATGAGGGTTATGAGTCTATCCTCAACATGCTTGTCTGTAGCACATGAAGACAAAGGAATCCATGCTATCTATGTTGTTCGTTGTATATACTCTAATGTTAAGCTAGCCTTGTCTATGCAATTTGTAATCTTTTATGTAAATGCTGGATCATACGATGTAATAAATACCTTTTTTGGTATTACATCATGTACTGTGTGTGCTAGCGATTGATCTAGAGACTAGCACACTTTTTGGTATTACATCATGTACTGTGTGTGCTAGCGATTGATCTAGAGGCTAGCACAGATACGCACAGAGATTGGCACCTTAAAAGGTGAGGTCGCTACAGAAGGACTGAAGAGAGAACAAAAAAGTCAATGAAAGAAAAACAAATCAAGTAATGAAAAACTAAAGAAATATACTTAGGAATTCTGATAAATACAAATAATTCAAGTCAAAATAAATGCAAAATAAAGTAATGAAAAAGTGAAATACTGAAAGTCAAATAAAATAGACTTAAGATGGGACCGAAGAAAGAAGAACAATGGCCGAAGAAAATGAATGGTTGAGGAATTAGTGACCACACCATTGAGAAACTGAGAAGCTTGATACTGAAAGGATATAGAAATGGGACTAAATTGAAATACTGAAGAATCAATGATGTTTCTACCTTGGTGGTCATTGGAGAAATGTCCCGTCTGATTGTAATAAAACACGTGGGCGTAAAAAGGAGAACCAGGAGTATGAAGAATAATGCCAAATGACCATAGAAAAAGGCAGTGGGCATATACTTACTAAATTAATGAAGTCTGGGGACAAAACTAGGAATTTCATGACTTAAAGAGTGACTAACAAAGACCGAAGAAATAAATATTGAGTGACTGAAAACAGAATGACAAAATCCTCTTTTGGTCAAGATAATACTACTCAGATATAAGGATGGCTCTGGGTAGGGTATGAGCAGGGTAGAGCAATACCATAACCATACTCATATAGTCAATGGGTACAAAATTTTACCCAAACCCATACCCATGGGTAAAAAACTTTACCCATACCCATACCCGATGGGTACCCATACCCATTAATTGGGTACTCGGTGGGTAGGTTAAATTGTACATAAGTCACTCGCAATTTACATTTACCGGTAACAAATTTGATTAAAATGAATTATATCAACTCAATAACATGTACTTGAGTACATAACAATTAACAAAATATAAAAACCACATTCTCATATTCTACTCATAAGTCAACAAATTAGACGTGTCACATACGAAATTGACGATTAACGGGCAGGATATGGGTGTACCCGCGGGTACGAGGCTACACCTGTGCCCTACCCATGACTTAGTGGTTAGGGTATGGGTACTATCCATGACCATGAAAGTGTACCCATACCCTACCCATGCGGGTACGGTACCCGCGGGTACCCGTACCCATGGGTAAAATTGCCATCCTTACTTAGATAAGCTAACTTGATTTCTGGAAAATGAGACAGTGTCCTTGTACTCAAAGACAAAGTGAGCAATTATATATGCGAGTAGCACTCAAACAACTTATCATACTATTCAGATATGAAAACAATTCTATGATGTTCCATCGACAAAAACAAAACATGTTTAAAAATGAACCAAAACTTTGTGAAATGGTAAATCTTAATAGTATACCAAAAACATAAAATTTAGGCCATTCTAAGAGAGGCAAGAAAACAAACACCACTATCACGCAGCGCAAAAATGCATATCATGCGGTCAATGCTAGTTGATATTCACCTTGGCAAGATTGACAGATGAGAGAAAAATACAACGACATTGAACGAACAAAGGTAATGCAGAAAGGCAAGTAGTTCACACCCAATGAATATGCATAGTACATGCAGCCATCGCATTGCACCTCCTAAAAAGGATGTTATGAATTTTTTAATTGTCATCTATTGAAAAAATAGATGTTAGCTACTTGTCCATCTTCATTTTTTGACGCTACAAGAAAACTGAAGGGAACTCGGTAGTACAGTGTAGACAGCAATGAGGTTTAAGTGTTGTTGTTTATTGCTGCAAAGAGCAATATTTAAGAATAAAAGTAGTACTGAACTACTGAATCACTACATGCCCTAGCACTGGAGGTTGCTATTGATTTCTACTATGTTTATAGAAACCCAATTCCATGACTGAAACTCACTTGGCAAACTGTGCATGGTTCCTAATCTATAGGAAAAAAAAACCTCAAATATTATTTCATTTCGCTACTGCAAAAATCCAATTAGCTACAACCTGATTTTCTCTATCCACACGCCAACCTAGACTATTAGAGGCTTCGCCAACTGTCCTTCGCTCCAGATGGTCAATGTATTCAGACTAGCCATCTGTCCTTAGCCATCAAAATAGCTGGTTGAAAGAAGAAATACAACTAGTGAGGAAGCACAACAACAAATTGCTACAGATCGAACAAACAAAATCCCTCACATCTGTCACTATGCGGAGGACATTTCACTGACATTGAAATCACGGAAATTTTGGAAAACCACTAACACAAATCACTTAAAAATACATACCGATGCAGCCAAATATGGATAAGAATCTCAGGCACTGCCTTGGTTGCGGCTTCTGTATAGCCTATCCTTCATTCTCTCCATTGAATTGATGCGAATGTTGCCTCTCACTCTCTTGTCTTACCCTCTTGTTTCACCTATCAGCATTTTCACGCATCGGACTATCTGAAGAGAAGCATGTGCAAAAATTAAAAACAAGAGATTTCTATTTTCGTGCTCTCAGGTCCTTAGTTGTAATAAGTTTTTCCCAGCTCGTTAGTTTTTCCTCGGTTTTTCCCAAGCCCTTGTCTGAAATCCTCAGAAGGACCTCAGACGGGAGGATTCCCGTCTAGTTAACCGTTCCATGCTGACATGTGGGGCCGTGTCGTGTGGGGCCGCGTCGCGTGGGGTTGGTGGAAAGGGACCGCGTGGGACAGGACAAGACCGCGTTTGATTGTACGTGAGAGCTCGGTTCTATCTCTCTCGCCCAAATTGGTATTTTTCAGAGCGCCTTTTCCCCTCTCTCTGTAACAGTTCTCTCTCTTTTCACCAAATTAGTATCAAATCTAGAGAAGCTTCTATTTCTGCCTTTCTTCAATGATTATGCCTTTTGGCCCTCGTTTTTTGCCCAATATGGTAACAAATCTAGTAGAAAATATAGAAGCTAGTATAGGATAAACTCACAGTAGCATAATAAATCTATAAAACTAAGTATAATACATAAATTGCATGCAGCAGCCAAAAGCAGCCAATAAGGATGTTAATGTTCACGACAAACTAAGCTGAAAATAAAACAAGACGCAATGTATGGCCAACATGAAGATTAGGATACCCCTGAATGAATGAATCTGTTCTTCATTCAACATATATTTCTTCGTCGCTCCATTCTCTGTTCTGAAGGAAATATTCATTGAACTCCTTCCATCTGCAGTGTGCAGCCAATACATCCTCCAAACGGTATGGCCTTTGTTCATCTCTCAGACCGTAGTTTCCTAATCTATCCACACGTAGTGGTCACTCATCCCAGGCCTTTATATCATCAAAGTACTCTCTGATATAACCCAAATCCGCGTAGTAGATGCAGCCAGGTCGAAGTGTCGGGTGCACTCTGGTGCCAACGGAGATACACCAGATATAATGGATGAAGAAGGCACGACTGCCAATGTTACTGACGGCATGGAGAGAGCGGCTCTCAGTGTCCACACGATACACCAATGGTTAACCTTCCTCCAAATGCATGTTGTCACTGCCACCGCCCAACAACACAAGCAACAGATCACCATCCGACTTCACATGGTAGAACTTGTCATTTCCAAGTTTGGAAATGAAAATAGTGTCTCCATGCCGACAGTGCTCGCGCGCTGCTCCAACTGGACATTGTTGGTGCACACTAATTTTCCAAACTCAAAATTGTTCACAGCTATTGCATACAATTCACCATTGAACGGGGTAATGCAACGCAGAGAATGGTGCTCGATCGAAAATCTTCCTTCTCCCCAATCTTCATCTATACCCTTAGTTCGAGTGCTCTCATCGACCCAACAAATTTCCGTCGGGTAATCTATGAAAACGAAGACCATAGTCGGGAACTTCATTACAATGACTGACTCCAGAATAACAGATAGCATTTGCGCCTCAAACATAATGTTCAATGTCTTTGTGAGTGGGTTCAGAAGCCGTATCTTGTGCGGCTGGTTCTTCTGGGCAAGCACGATGACACAACGGCAAAAGCCGATGAAGTAGTACCTAAAATATATTGATGAAGATCACATTAGCACTAAGATGTTTACGATTGAAAATAAAAATAGATTAACTCTATAGATATGGAGGAATCTGAACCTTGCATGAACTTTCGTTAGATCGATGTGGGCCTAACCCTTCGGGTGCCCGACATTGCTATACCCGATACAGATTATCAAGATGGACCAGCACAAGGACTCGACAAGCTGGACCTGCACGCGTCTCAACTTGGACTACAAGAAAAGAAGACTACAATACGAATCCTACTAGGACTCTTGTAAACCCTAACTTGGCTGATATATAAAACTAGGTAGGGGCACCCTTTAGGGACACGCAGATTCAGAAACATAATCATAGAGGCGACACGCCTAGACACCGCAACCCGGGGATTAGAACTAGACTAGATCCAACAACTCCGCCTATGGCGGCCCCCCTGTGCACATATTATCATATACTGGATTGCTAGCATGACGTAGCGATCCTCCACCGCGGGTACGTGAACCTGCGTACGTCGTGTACCGCCTCGCTCCCGGAACTTCCGTCGTCGCCTTTCTCTAAAACCCAAGCCTCTCATGGTGGGCATTGCCGAGGTACCGCCTCGTCAATTGGCGCCGTCTGTGGGAAACACGACGACTGGATTTTGTCATCCGGGCGGGATCCTTCGTCATCAACGAAATTTAGATCGCATCCGAATAGAAGACAATGGAATTCATCGTCAGCAATTTCATCGGTTGGCTGGCCGGAACTTTTCTCATTAATGGAGCAAAATTATACGCATGCGGCGAGGCTGTTTCGCGTCGCGTCCTTAGATATAGATCAAATCTCGCGTGGAAGCACAGAACAAAGCGCCCCCAGATTCTCCAAAAGAAGCAAGACCAGAAACTCGATAGCACGAATCACGTGAAGCCAAAAAAGAACAAAGAAGATAGAAGAAGGGTCGATCAAGCTATTAGCTGAAGTAGCAGCGCGCCCCGGCCAAAACTGTCTGCAGCACGCGCAGCGCACGACCGAGACAAGGGTACATGAGCTGACACGATCAAGGAAAAGGAAAGCCAAAACAGTCCAAGTTCCCAGGAGATGTTTCATGTGAGCAAGCCAAAAGGAAAGAGCAAGAAAGCGAAATAGGATCACGTATTCACAAACTCAGGAAGTATTGAATAAGGAAATCATTGATCAGAATTCGGATGCTCACGGTGCCGATCACAATATTGAGTTCTCGGGCTGCGCAAACATCGTAGGAAAAAGTACTTCATCGACTTCCTAATAACCGCGGACTATACAATTCCGAACTCGACATTGCGGAGCCGCCAGCGCGCGCCCGCCAATGCGCGCTCATCGTGAAGTCTTCATCCGACACAAAAATATCAGGTGCTATATTTTCAGTTAATTGTTACTTGTAAAATTATTTTGCAAAAATATTTTTTGGTTCGTATTATTATTTGCGCGCAGTTTTTGCGCCGCGATATACCTGCAGATTGAACCAAAGCTTCAAGTTGACCGCGCCCGCTATCGCGGCGCTAGTTGCACACGGGGCTTAACTATCTGGGACCCGACGTTGCGGACTCGATATATTCGGGTGTTTGCCCTTGGCGGATTAGATATATCAACTAAGTCTTCTTCATCTCCGCGTCAGCTAGGCGTCGCATGGACTATCTCGGGTGGCGCAATTATTTCGACTACGCTCGCCGCATGGACTATCTCGGGTGGCGCAATTATTTCGACTGCGCCCGCCGCATGTATTATCTTGGATGGCGCAACTATTTCGACTGCGCCCTCCGCGTGGATTATCTTGGGTGGCGCAATTATTTTGACTGCGCCCGCCACATGGATTATCTTTGGCCGCGCAACTATTTCGACTGCGCCTGCAGAACTAAGTGTTCCTCTTCCCTTCGCCATACCCGATGATCAGGGAGGCCATTACATCATTACCTCCGGTACTCTCGATTACTCGGTGGATTTATTTTCCCCAACTGAGTGGATTTATTTTCTTCATCATCTATGATTACTCGATGGATTTACCTTTTTCGGCTCTGGGTATATCATCTCCCGATGAGCTCCCGGCTCAATGGCTTCATCATCTATGATTACTCGATAGACTTATCTTTTTCGGCTCTGGTTATTAATGGATTTATCTCCTATGGCTATATAATATTGACCCGATACACTCTCGGGTCAATGGATTCATCGCCTGGAATATTCATTGGGTATCATCTTATATAATATTGACCTGATGCGCTCCCATCGGGAGCGCCGGTGCGCTAGAATTACTTGGGGACTCTTTGAAGATCGCTGGTGCGCTGGTTCACTGGAATTCAAGCAAGATTTGAAGACTCTTTATACCTGAAGTTATCATCTAAAAGCCTCTGAAAATATGAGCGCTACAATAGATGGTAATCAACGAGACTTATAAATATCCTTTTGCTAAAGCCTCAAGATTACGAGAGTGCCGTGAATAGCAAGGATATACAATTATTACTTAAAGACCCATGCCGGTACTTTAAACTACAGAAGTACTGAAGAAGCGACGGAGTCGACGGCAAGCACAGTTTCTTCGATTCGCTCGGGGGCGGTCGCCAAAACATACAAAGCGACTCTGCAAAAATTGCGATTACTACGGGGTCGTCGAACGAGCTAACTGACTTGATCCCTCAGTTGCCTTCGACAAACAAAAGATTTGACTGGGCTCATGGTCCCTTGAAGATTTGACTGTGCTCACAGTCCCTTGAAGATTTGACTGTGCTCACGGTTGATACGTCTCAAACGTATCTATAATTTCTTATGTTCCATACTACTTTTATGATGATACTCACATGTTTTATACACATTATATGTCATTATTATGCATTTTCCGGCACTAACCTATTGACGAGATGCCGAAGTGTCAGTTCCTGTTTTCTGCTGTTTTTGGTTTCAGAAATCCTAGTAAGGAAATATTCTCGGAATTGGACGAAATCAACGCCCAATATCTTCTAATTCCACGAAGCTTCCAGAACACCGGAGAGGGGCCAGAGGAGAGGCCCAGGGCCACCACACATGGTGGCGGCGTGGCCCAAGTGGGGGCGCGCCCCCCTGTTGTCTGGCTGCCCCAGACCCCCTCCGACTCCAACTCTCCGCCTATAAAAGCCTTCCTGACCTAAAAACTTCGGGGGAATAAGCCACGGTACGAGAAACCTTCCAGAGCCGCCGCCATCGCGAAGCCAAGATCTGGGGGACAGAAGTCTCTGTTCCGGCACGCCGCTGGGACGGGGAAGTGCCCCCGGAAGGCATCTTCATCGACACCACCGCCATCTTCATCGCCGCTGCTGTCTCCCATGAGGAGGGAGTAGTTCTCCCTCGAGGCTAAGGGCTGTACCGGTAGCTATGTGGTTCATCTCTCTCTCCCATGTGATCTTTATGTGATCATGAGCTTTGTGATCTTGGTGAATATCATCTATGTGCTACTCTAGTGATGTTATTAAAGTAGTCTATTCCTCCTTCATGATGTAATGGTGACAGTGTGTGCATCATGTAGTACTTGGTATAAGCTATGATTGTGATCTCTTGTAGATTACGAAGTTAACTATTGCTATTATAGTATTGATGCGATCTATTCCTCCTTTCATAGTGTAATGGTGATAGTATGTGCGCTATGTTAGTTCTCGGTCTAAATTGCAATGATCTATTATGCACTCTAAGGTTATTTAAATATGAACATCGAATGTTGTGGCGCTTGTTAACTCCGGCTTGAGGGAGCTCTTGTAGCCCTACACAATGAATGGTGTTTGTCATGCAACAAGAGAGTGTAGAGAAAGTAGTATTTGTTTATTCAGTTATGTGATCAATGTTGAGAGTGTCCACTAGTGAAAGTATGATCCCTAGGCCTTGTTTCCGAATAAGTTACACCACAGAGAATTGCTTCCCACGCCAGCAAGCTATTTTCTAGCACCGCTTGTTTACTATTTTACTGCATCTTTACTTCCTGCAATATTACCACCATCTATACCACCTGTGTTTTACTATCTCTTCGCCGAACTAGTGCACCTATACATCTGACAAGTGTATTGGGTGTGTTGGGGACACAAGAGATTCCTTGTATCGTGATTGCAGGGTTGCTTGAGAGGGATATCTTTGACCTCTTCCTCCCTGAGTTCGATAAACCTTGGGTGATCCACTTAAGGGAAAACTTGCTGCTGTTCTACAAACCTCTGCTCTTGGAGGCCCAACAATGTCTACAGGAATAGAAGCGTGCGTAGACATCAAGCTATTTTCTGGCGCCGTTGCCGGGGAGGTAAGGTAAAAGGCACTCATACTCCGGTCCCAGGTAACTAAGTTATTTTCTGGTGCCGTTGTAAGTGCTCGAAGCTATTTCCTTTAGATCCTGCAATTGCATCTTTTTGTTTCTTTTTTTTATTTCACTAGTTAGGCATAATGGAAAGAAACTATGAGCTTTTTAAGCTATTTCTTGAGTTAAGACATGGATTGTTTGCTGCGAAAATTAAAAAACCTATGGAATCTTATTTGCATGCTAGTAGCAATGATATTGGTATGAACGCTTTGAACACCATTGTTGCTAATGATATGGAAAATTCTAAGCTTGGGGAAGCTGGTTTTGATGAGCATGACATTTTTAGTCCCCCAAGCATTGAGGAGAAAAATTTCTTTGATGATACTTTGCCTCCTATTTATGATGATTATAATGATAGTGGTCTTTTGGTGCCGCCTACTATGGAGAGTAAATTTTATTATGATTATACTATGCCTCCTACACTTGATGAGAATAATAATGATAGCTACTTTGTTGAATTTGCTCCCACTACAACTAATAAAATTGATTATACTTATGTGGAGAGTAATGATACTTTTATGCATGTGAATAAGAATGCTTTATGTGATACTTATATTGTTGAGTTTGTTCATGATGCCACTGAAAGTTATTATGAGAGAGGGAAACATGGCTATATGCATCTTAATAATATTAAGTTTCCCCTCTTTGTGTTGAGAATTTTGAAGTTACTCTTGTTTTATCTTCCTATGCTTGTCACTTTGTTCTTCATTAATTTATTTGTGTACAAGATTCCTTTTTATAGGAAGTGGGTTAGATTTAAATGTGTTTTGAATTTGCTTATTGATGCTCTCTTTTGCTTCAACTCTTATTTCTTGCGCGAGCATCATTAAAATTGCTGAGCCCATCTTAATGGTTATAAAGAAAGAACTTCTTGGGAGATAACCCATGTCTTTATTTTGCTACTGTTTTGTTGTATCTTGGAAGTTGTTACTACTGTAGCAACCTCTCCTTATCTTTATTTTATTGCATTGTTGTGCCAAGTGAAGTCTCTAATAGAAGGTTGATACTAGATTTGGATTTCTGCGCAGAAACAGATTTCTATCTGTCACGAATTTGGGCAGGGCTCTCTGTAAGTACCTCAGAAAAATCTGCCAATTTACGTGCGTGTTCCTCAGATATGTACGCAACTTTCATTAGTTTTGAGATTTTTCATCTGAGCAAGTTAAGTGCCCCAGATAAATTCGTCTTTACGGACTGTTCTGTTTTGACAGATTCTGCCTTTTATTTCGCATTGCCTCTTTTACTGTGTTGGATGGATTTCTTTGTTCCATTGACTTCCAGTAGCTTTGGGCAATGTCCAGAAGTGTTAAGAATGATTGTGTTACCTCTGAACATGTGAATTTTTGATTATTCACTAACCCTCTAATGAGTTTGTTTTGAGTTTGGTGTGGAGGAAGTTTTCAAGGGTCAAGAGAGGAGAATGATATACTATGATCAAGAAGAGTGAAAAGTCTAAGCTTGGGGATGCCCCCGTGGTTCATTCTTGCATATTTCAATAAGACTCAAGCGTCTAAGCTTGGGGATGCCCAAGGCATCCCCTTCTTCATCGACAACTTATCAGGTCACCTCTAGTGAAACTATATTTTTATTCAGTCACATCTTATGTACTTTACTTGGAGCGTCTGTTTGTTTTTATTTTCGTTTTGTTATTTTCATTCTCTGAATAAATTCATGCTTGTGTGGGAGAGAGACACGCTCCGCTTTTTCATATGAACACTGGTGTTCTTAGTTCTATCTTTAATGTTCATGGCGGAGTTGAAAACCGCTTCGTTAATTGCTATTTGGTCGGAAACAGAAAATGCTGCATGTGGTAATTGGTATAATGTCTTGAATAATTTGATACTTGGCAATTGTTGTGCTCATATAGATCATGATTAAGCTCTTGCATCATGTACTTTGCACCTATTAATGAAGAACTACATAGAGCTTGTTAAAATTTGGTTTGCATGATTGGTCTCTCTAAGTCTAGATATTTTCTGGTTAAGGTGTTTGAACAACAAGGAGACGATGTAAAGTCTTATAATGCTTACAATATGTTCATATGTGAGTCTTGCTGCACCGTTTATACTTTAGTTTCCTTCAAACAACCTTTCTAGCCAAAGCCTTGAACTGAGAGGAAATGCTTCTCGTGCATCCAAAATCTTGAGCCAAAACCTATGTCATTTGTGTCCACCATATCTACCTACTATGTGGTATTTTCTGCCATTCCAAGCAAATACTTCATGTGCTACCTTTAAACAATTCAAAAGCTATTATCTCTTATTTGTGTCAATGTTTTATAGCTCATGACGAAGTATGTGGTGTTTTATCTTTCGATCTTGTCATTTACTTCAGACAGACTTTCACCAATGGACTAGTGGCACATCCGCTTATCCAATAATTTTGCAAAAAGAGCTGGCAATGGGGTTCCCAGCCCCAACTAATTACAACTTTCATTAATAATTCTCTTCACATGCTTTGCCCTGATCTATCAGTAAGCAACTTAAATTTGCAAATAGACACTCCTCCATGGTATGTGAATGATGGAAGGCACCCGAGGATTCGGTTAGCCATGGCTTGTGTAAGCAAAAGGTTGGGAGGAGTGTCCTCAATAATGAAACTAAAATACATGTGTAAACAAAAGAGAAGAGGGATGATCTACCTTGCTGGTAGAGATAACGTCCTTCATGGGAGCCGCTCTTGAAAGTCTGGTTGATGAGGTAGTTAGAGTGCCCATTACCATTCGTTGACAACAAAAAACACCTCTCAAAACTTTACTTTTATGCTCTCTATATGATTTCAAAACTTGAAAAGCTCTAGCACATGACTTAATCCCTGCTTCCCTCTGCGAAGGGCCTTTCTTTTACTTTATGTTGAGTCAGTTTACCTACTTCTTTCTATCTTAGAAGCAAACACTTGTGTCAACTGTGTGCATTGATTCCTACATGTTTACCTATTGCACTTGTTATATTACTTTATTTTGACAATTATCCATGAGATATACATGTTGAAGTTGAAAGCAACCGCTGAAACTTAATCATCCTTTGTGTTGCTTCAAAGCTTTCTACTAAGAATTTATTGCTTATGAGTTAACTGTTATGCAAGTCTTATTGATGCTTGTCTTGAAAGTATTATTCATGAAAGGTCTTTGCTATACGATTCAGTTGTTTACTCATTGTCTTCAACATTTCTTCGAATCGCTGCATTCATCTCACGTGCTTTACAATAGTATTGATCAAAATTATGATAGCATGTCACTTCAGAAATTATCCTTGTTATCGTTTACCTACTCGAGGGCGAGTAGGAACTAAGCTTGGGGATGCTTGATACGTCTCAAACGTATCTATAATTTCATATGTTCCATGCTACTTTTATGATGATACTCACATGTTTTATACACATTATATGTCATTATTATGCATTTTCCGGCACTAACCTATTGACGAGATGCCGAAGTGCCAGTTCCTGTTTTCTGCTGTTTTTGGTTTCAGAAATCCTAGTAAGGAAATAATCTCGGAATTGGACGAAATCAACGCCCAGTATCTTATAATTCCACGAAGCTTCCAGAACACCGGAGAGGGGCCAGAGGAGAGGCCCAGGGCCACCACACATGGTGGCGGCGCGGCCCAAGGGGGGCGCGCCCCCCTGTTGTCTGGCTGCCCCAGACCCCCTCCGACTCCAACTCTCCGCCTATAAAAGCCTTCCTGACCTAAAAACTTCGGGGGAATAAGCCACGGTACGGGAAACCTTCCAGAGCCGCCGCCATCGCGAAGCCAAGATCTGGGGGATAGAAGTCTCTGTTCCGGCACACTGCCGGGACGGGGAAGTGCCCCCGGAAGGCATTTCCATCGACACCACCGCCATCTTCATCGCCGCTGCTGTCTCCCATGAGGAGGGAGTAGTTCTCCCTCGAGGCTAAGGGCTGTACCGGTAGCTATGTGGTTCATCTCTCTCTCCCATGTGATCTTTATGTGATCATGAGCTTTGTGATCTAGTTGAATATCATCTATGTGCTACTCTAGTGATGTTATTAAAGTAGTCTATTCCTCCTTCATGATGTAATGGTGACAGTGTGTGCATCATGTAGTACTTGGTATAAGCTATGATTGTGATCTGTTGTAGATTATGAAGTTAACTATTGCTATTATAGTATTGATGTGATCTATTCCTCCTTTCATAGTGTAATGGTGACAGTGTGTGCGCTATGTTAGTTCTCGGTCTAAATTGCAATGATCTATTATGCACTCTAAGGTTATTTAAATATGAACATCGAATGTTGTGGCGCTTGTTAACTCCGGCTTGAGGGAGCTCTTGTAGCCCTACACAATGAATGGTGTTTGTCATCCAACAAGAGAGTGTAGAGAAAGTAGTATTTGTTTATTCAGTTATGTGATCAATGTTGAGAGTGTCCACTAGTGAAAGTATGATCCCTAGGCCTTGTTTCCGAATAAGTTACACCATAGAGAATTGCTTCCCACGCCAGCAAGCTATTTTCTGGCACCGCTTGTTTACTGTTTTACTGCATCTTTACTTCCTGCAATATTACCACCATCTATACCACCTGTGTTTTACTATCTCTTCGCCGAACTAGTGCACCTATACATCTGACAAATGTATTGGGTGTGTTGGGGACACAAGAGACTCCTTTTATCGTGATTGCAGGGTTGCTTGAGAGGGATATCTTTGACCTCTTCCTCCCTGAGTTCGATAAACCTTGGGTGATCCACTTAAGGGAAAACTTGTTGCTGTTCTACAAACCTCTGCTCTTGGAGGCCCAACACTGTCTACAGGAATAGAAGCGTGCGTAGACATCAACGATCCCCTGAAGATTTGACTGGGTTCACAGTCCTTTGAAGATTTGACTGTGCTCACAGTCCCTTGAAGATTCGACTGTGCTCACGGTCCCCTAAAGATTTGACTGGGCTCAGGGTCCCTTGAAGATTTGACTGTGCTCACGGTCCCTTGAAGGATATCACCCAAATCATCGGCTCCTCCTGGATATCATCTGAATTATCGACTCCTCCAGGATATCACCCAAATCATCGGCTCCTCCTAGATATCATCTGAATTATCGAATCCTCCAGGATATCACCCAAATCATCGGCTCCTCCTGGATATCATCTGAATTATCGACTCCTCCAGGATATCACCCAAATCATCGGCTCCTCCTGGATATCACCCAAATCATCGGCTCCTCCTGGATATCATCTTCCAAATCATCAATTCCTCTATCTATGATATCATCAGAGTCATCGGCATCATGTTCTTGGAACTCGAAGACATGTACGGTATTCGACTCAGCCTTTTTTACACCATGTACATTACTATTTCTTATTTATTTACAGGCTCAGGGGTTACTTCCATCGGAAGCGCTGGTCGCGCACCCGAGAAAAAGATGGAAACCTCGCCAACAAAGAAGAATAAACCCGAAGACGTCGGCATCAACATCAAGATCTTCGAGTAGCACAACTTGAGTCTATGCGCGGCTGCAAGCACCCGCCCCATAGACTCGGGGGCTACTCCCATCGGGAGCGCTTCGCGCACCCGACAAAAAGGAAGTTCGACTCTACATCAAGCACAAGATACAAGACTCAGTAGATGATCAAGACATTCGGACGATGACAACTTTAGTCCCTGCGCGAAGCTTCACTTCGGCCAGACACTCGGGGGCTACTGATGTGGGTATAACCCTTCGGGTGCCTGACATTTCTATACCCGATACAGATTATCAAGATGGACCAGCACAAGGATTCGACAAGCTGGACCTACACGCGTCTCAACTTGGACTACAAGGAAAGAAGACTGCAATACGAATCCTACTAGGACTCTTGTAAACCCTAGCTTGGCTGATATATATAAAGCCAGGTAGGGGCACCCTTTAGGGACACACATATTCAGAAACATAATCATAGAGGCGACACGCCTAGACACCGCAACCCGCGGATTAGAACTAGATTAGATCCAACAACTCCGCCTATGGCGGCCCCCCTATACACATATTTTCATATACTGGATTGCTAGCAGGACGTAGCAATCCTCCACCGCGGGGACGTGAACCTGGGTACGTCGTGTACCGCCTCGCTCCCGGAACTTCCGTCGTCACCTTTCTCTAAAACCCAAGCCCCTCATGGTGGCATTGCCGAGGAACCGTCTCGTCAGTGACGTAGCGGGTGTGCGGAGGTGGAGGAAGGTGAACTCAGCGGCGCGTGGAAGGGCGTGTTCTACCATGATCCATTCGTGCAGGTGCACGTCGGGCTCAGGTAACCTGAGCGCCAATTTCTACAAACTTGCCTCAAAGCAGAGTAGGTGTCCACGTACTCCTCGTTCGCCAGTAAGCAGTCGCCGATCTTGTGAAGTGGTCGGTCAGCCATGAGAGAGGCCCAGTTCACGGAGGCGTCGCGCTTGGATGCGCCGCCCTCAGAGGCGATGGGCTCGGCGGCGATGGGCTCGGATGCGACGGGCTCGGCGGTGACGGGCTCGGATGTGATGGGCTCGGAGGCTATGGGCTCAGAGGCGACGAGCTCGGGGGCAACGGCCGCCGGCGCATTCTTCTTCTCCATCGCCGACAGGGGAGCGCGCGTAGGGCGGTTGGGGTTTTTTCCTTCGATTTGGAGAAGCTGATGGGACGTGAGAGGCGTGGTTGCGTGCGTGAGTGAGAATGAGACTGTGTGCAGAGGGAGGGAGAGAGGGGCTCTGTACAGGCAAAGTGACGGTTGGTCTCGGCAGTTTCTCAAAAAAACTAGATGTTTGGTCTCAATACGCGCACCGCCTAACCGTTGCCCACCACGACATGCGTCCGTGGTACTGCACGTCTGCACTGTTACGTGTACTCAGTTCTACCCTCGAGTCTTACACTGGAAAAATATCTCTCCTCAGTTTTCCTCTCGAGTACTAATACTGGCTAGTGCAATATACTCAGTTTTACCCTCAAGTGGTTGGTCAACAGAGAGTCAACAAATGGTATTAAGCTATCTAATTGAGTCATTTCATGCGCAAAAAAACTCAAAAAAATAAAATCATAGTGCCTCCTACTCATGGAGTCTTGTTGCGCGACCTGCCACGTAGGAAATCATAACAATCATATATATATCAAGTTTTACCACAAATGGCCACTTCTCAAATCACTAGTAGCTATGAAGGTTCATGGCTTTTCACTCAAACCCCTTCTCAAAACATCTATACCCAAAACATAGTTTGTCTGAATGAGACCATTTTCACACTCATATATATTTGAATTGCTAATACTTTGAGGTAGGCCAACCTGGGTTTCATTGTACAAAACATGTGTTTTTCTTTTTCTAAATCTCTTATTTGCATTCCTTAGCCTGTTTACTTTTTACTTGCCCTTGGATCCTTGATACTACTCAGTTTTACCCTCTCCCTTCTCACAGAAGCCCAAACTTGGCCTTATTGGTCAAGCTATTGTCACACGATCGTGCCCACCTACCGTCGATCCTATGATCTAACGGGCATGATAACCCCTCTTTCTCTCTCATCATGGCCACCCTCTCTCTATCTTTCGGTGGCAAACTACTACCCCTCTATGTATGATAAATAACGAGTTTGCCACCAGATTCAACAAGTTTGGTAATCACGAATTTCTTGTAGGCATTACTTTTCACGGTAAAATGATAAACTATCACGAATTTCCATTTCTTTTTGGCATTACTTTTCACGGTAAAATGATAAACTATCACAAACTTCCATTTCTTTTAGGCATTACTTTTCACGGTAAAATGATAAACTATCACGAATTTCCATTTCTTTTAGGCATTACTTTTCACGGTAAAATGATAAACTATCACGAATTTCCATTTCCGTCAAGATAGTCCGCATTACTTTCCATCTCCTCCTTAATTTATTGTGTAAACCCCACAATGGTCATCTCTACCTTAATTTATGGTGTAAACCCCACAATGGTCATCTCTCCCATATAAACCCCCACAATGGCCATCCCTCATGTCAATAGGTTCTGCCTCTCTCTTCTTCGTTCACATACACTTGATCCATTGCCATGGCTTCCACGTCTCGGATGCTGACCGGAAGGGGAAGGGGAAGGGGCGGCCGGGGTGGTGGATCATCATCATTGCCACCACCACCGTCAACACTCCCATTGATCATAGAGGAGTTCTTCATTGTCATCTATGAAGACCCTTTGGCCAAGAAGGTACGTATGCGTTCCCACATATATGATGCATGTGATTAATTATGTGCATGTTCTAAAAAACCTTTAATTTCAAACGATCGGCGCTCGATCTCTTTGCAGGCACTCCCAAAAAAGTTTGCGGACTATCTTGACGGCCAGGAGCCCACTAAGGTGTATCTGCGAGCAGCTGACTGCGGTCCTCGTCTCTGGACCGTGGAGGTCCTATTTGACGGACAAGGCCGAATGTACCTCGACAAGGGCTGGTAGAATTTCGACTGCTTCCTACACTTCAAATATGAAGGCGATGATGTGCTCACAGTGAAGGTGTTCGACGGAACAATGTGCAGGAAGTACTACTACACGGACAACGAAGATACTTACGATGAAAGCGACGACGACGTGAAGCCATGCATCCATCCCCTTTAGATAAGGGGCTTATTACCAAGAATATATATGTAGCTTCATATGCATCGATTTAGAGATCTAGCTATTTTCTATATATTATGCATGTAAAAATAATATCGCAATTTCCACCATAATTCGAGCACCACAGCCTCCAAACGATGTCGATGCCGATATCGGCATGGTAAGAACGGCTATGCTCGCCGCCACTGCTAGGTCACCGTCGGGATGCACCCTCAATCTCGTCCCCTCATTCGATCACTGTCACACCAGAGATACCGCCGAGGCCAATGACGAACGTACATGCTGATGCCAATGCCGAACATGCACGCCGCTGTGGGCACGGCCACGCCGCCCCGCTATGTTGGATGCCACAGACCACCGCGAGGTCTTTCACGCCGCCATCACACTCCCCTAGCACCCATCTATACATGCCAGAAAGGAGAGACACTAGTTTTCTCTACATTGCTCGCGTTCGTGTCCGACACCGTCAGTCAAAGTGTTGAGGTTGTCATCGATGTCCTCGACCATTTCTTCTCTTCATTGTATGGTTAAACGCGTCTAGTTCATATCTATCTAATGCGTCTGGTCTCGCCTCATGCAGTTCTTTGTGGACGTCGATCTCATCTCGGAACCCTGCAGGCCACCTCCTCCGTGCCATCGTTGTAGAGCTCCGTTTAAAAATCTAATCCTACCCGTGTATTGACCCTTGTATCAGCGTCATGGCCCCACTTGTCATTCGATATACAGAAGCCCCACTCGTCCGTGTTTTGGTCAGGGATACGACGCTGCTTACGGTCAAACAAAGATGGATGGTCTGACATGTCTTTGCGGGCTCTACGTGGCCTCACTAGTCAGCAGATAATGGTCAAAGTTGTTGACCCGTCGGGCAACCGGCCGTTCCAGCACTTGTGAGGGTTTCAGACAAGGGCTTGGAAAAAACTGAGGAAAAAGTAAGGAGCTGGGGAAAACTGAGTACAACTAAGGACCCGAGGGCACGAAAATAGAAATCCCTAAAAACAAAGGGATGATGCATATTCTTTTTAAAAAAACAAGGGAAAGGCCCAGAAGGGCCTCGTTGCTCCATTAACATTGTCGGTGGGGGTACAAGATGTAAAGGACAACAACAGAAAGGAAAATTATAGACCAGTCCTCAGAATATGCAAAAAGGACCCTACAAAAATTACAGAAAACGTGATCAAATCCTTTTGCTCCAACGCCGCACCATAGATTCCATCGCTGGCCATCCTCGTCACCACCGGGGATAAGACCACTTGGAGGGATGAGAACGAAAATTCTCGGTGCAGATCTACTGAAGGGCTGATACGTCTCCGACGTATCGATAATTTCTTATGTTCCATGCCACATTATTGATGTTATCTACATGTTTTATGCACACTTTATGTCATATTCGTGCATTTTCTGGAACTAACCTATTAACAAGATGCCGAAGTGCCAGTCGCTGTTTTCTGCTGTTTTTGGTTTCAGAAATCCTAGTAACGAAATATTCTCGGAATTGGACGAAATCAACGCCCAGGGTCCTATTTTGCCATGAAGCTTCCAGAAGTCCGAAGGAGAGACGAAGAGGGGCCACGAGGGGGCCACACCCTAGGGCGGCGCGGCCCCCCCCCTTGGCCGCGCGGCCCTGTGGTGTGGGGCCCTCGTGCCGCCTCTTGACCTGCCCTTCCGCCTACAAATAGCCTCCGTTGCGAAACCCCCAGTACCGAGAGCCACGATACGGAAAACCTTACTGAGACGCCGCCGCCGCCGATCCCATCTCGGGGGATCCAGGAGATCGCCTCCGGCACCCTGCCGGAGAGGGGATTCATCTCCCGGAGGACTCTACGCCGCCATGGTCGCCTCCGGAGTGATGTGTGAGTAGTCTACCCCTGGACTATGGGTCCATAGCAGTAGCTAGATGGTTGTCTTCTCCCCATTGTGCTTCATTGTCGGATCTTGTGAGCTGCCTAACATGATCAAGATCATCTATCTGTGATTCTATATATTGCGTTTGTCGGGATCCGATGATTAGAGAATACTTGTTATGTTGATTATCAAAGTTATATCTATGTGTTGTTTATGATCTTGCATGCTCTCCGTTACTAGTAGATGCTCTGGCCAAGTAGATGCTTGTAACTCCAAGAGGGAGTATTTATGCTCGATAGTGGGTTCATGCCTGCATTGACACAGGACGATGTGAGAAAGTTCTAAGGTTGTGTTGTGCTGTTGCCACTAGGGATAAAACATTGATGCTATGTCTAAGGATGTAGTTGTTGATTACATTACGCACCATACTTAATGCAATTGTCTGTTGCTTTGCAACTTAATACTGGAGGGGGTTCGGATGATAACCTGAAGGTGGACTTTTTAGGCATAGATGCAGTTGGATGGCGGTCTATGTACTTTGTCGTAATGCCCAATTAAATCTCACTATACTCATCATGATATGTATGTGCATGGTCATGCTCTCTTTATTTGTCAATTGCCCAACTGTAATTTGTTCACCCAACATGCTGTTTATCTTATGGGAGAGACACCTCTAGTGAACTGTGGACCCCGGTCCAATTCTCTTACTGAAATATAATCTACTGCAATACTTGTTCTACTGTTTTCTGCAAACAATCATCTTCCACACTATACATCTAATCCTTTGTTACAGCAAGCCGGTGAGATTGACAACCTCACTGTTTCGTTGGGGCAAAGTACTTTGGTTGTGTTGTGCAGGTTCCACGTTGGCGCCGGAATCTCTGGTGTTGCGCCGCACTACATCCCGCCACCATCAACCTTCAACGTGCTTCTTGGCTCCTACTGGTTCGATAACCTTGGTTTCATACTGAGGGAAACTTGCCGCTGTACGCATCACACCTTCCTCTTGGGGTTCCCAACGGACGCGTGTTGAACGCGCATCAAGCAGCTTTTTTCTGGCGCCGTTGCCGGGGAGATCAAGACACG
Organism: Lolium perenne; assembly: GCF_019359855.2. Taxonomy (NCBI): domain Eukaryota; kingdom Viridiplantae; phylum Streptophyta; class Magnoliopsida; order Poales; family Poaceae; genus Lolium; species Lolium perenne. Next base: position 103,549,430 of record NC_067246.2, on the reverse strand, counting down.
CTGCAAGGGGAGTCTCCACTTCTCAATCTCCTTACTTTGTTTTTGTCTTGCTTAGTTTTATTTACTACTTTGTTTGCTGCACTAAATCAAAATACAAAAAAATTAGTTGCTAGTTTTACTTTATTTGCTATCTTGTTTGCTATATCGAAAACACAAAAAAATTAGTTACTTGCATTTATTTTATCTAGTTTGCTTTATTTACTGTTGCTAAAATGGCCAACCCTGAAAATACTAAGTTTTGTGACTTCACAACCACAAATAATAATGATTTCTTATGCACACCTATTGCTCCACCTGCTACTACAGCAGAATTCTTTGAAATTAAACCTGCTTTACTGAATCTTGTTATGCGAGAGCAATTTTCTGGTGTTAGTTCTGATGATGCTGCTGCCCATCTTAATAATTTTGTTGAACTATGTGAAATGCAAAAATATAAAGATGTAGATGGTGATATTATTAAACTAAAATTGTTCCCTTTCTCATTAAGAGGAAGAGCTAAAGATTGGTTGCTATCTCTGCCTAAGAATAGTATTGATTCATGGACTAAATGCAAGGATGCTTTTATTGGTAGATATTATCCCCCTGCTAAAATTATATCTTTGAGGAGTAGCATAATGAATTTTAAACAATTAGATACTGAACATGTTGCTCAAGCTTGGGGAAGAATGAAATCTTTGGTTAAATACTGCCCAACACATGGACTGACTACTTGGATGATCATCCAAACCTTCTATGCAGGACTAAATTTTTCTTCGCGGAATTTATTGGATTCAGCTGCTGGAGGTACCTTTATGTCCATCACTCTTGGTGAAGCAACAAAGCTTCTTGATAATATGATGATCAACTACTCTGAATGGCACACGGAAAGAGCTCCACAAGGTAAGAAGGTAAATACTGTCGAAGAAACCTCTTCCTTGAGTGATAAGATTGATGCTATTATGTCTATGCTTGTGAATGATAGGACTAATATTGATCCTAATAATGTTCCATTAGCTTCATTGGTTGCACAAGAAGAACATGTTGATGTGAACTTCATTAAAAATAATAATTTCAACAACAATGCTTACCGGAACAATTCTAGTAACAACTATAGGCCATATCCTTATAATAATGGCAACGGCTGTGGTAATTCTTATGGGAATTCTTACAACAATAATAGGAGTTCACCCCCTGGACTTGAAGCCATGCTTAAAGAATTTATTAGTACACAAACTGCTTTTAACAAATCTGTTGAAGAAAAGCTTGGGAAAATTGATATACTTGCTTCTAAAGTTGATAGTCTTGCTGCTGATGTTGATCTTTTGAAATCGAAAGTTTTGCCTAATGAGAATCATCATAATAAAATTGTTACTACAGCAAATGCCATTCAAGTTAGAATTAATGAGAATATAAGATTAATGGCTGAACTGCGTGCTAGGTGGGATAGAGAAGAAAATGAAAAACTAGCTAAAGAGAAGAATGTAGCTAAAGTTTGGACTATTACCACCACTAGTAATGCTAATGCTACACATGTTGCTGCACCTCCTACTAATAATAATAAAAGAATTGGTGTTAGCAATGTTTCCTCTTCTAATGCAAAGCGCGAGAAACTGCCTGAAACTGCTAAAAGCTGAAACCGCTGTGATAAAACTGCTGAAATTTTTTCCAACATTGGGGATGATGATCCCATTGCTTTAGATTATAATGGTTTGAATTTTGATGATTGCCACATCTCTGAAGTTATAAAGTTCTTGCAAAAACTTGCTAAAAGTCCTAATGCTAGTGCTATAAATTTGGCTTTCACACATCATATTACAAATGCTCTCATAAAAGCTAGAGAAGAGAAACTAGAGTGCGAAGCCTCTATTCCTAGAAAGCTAGAGGATGGTTGGGAGCCCATCATTAAGATGAAGGTTAAAGATTTTGATTGTAATGCTTTATGTGATCTTGGTGCAAGTATTTCTGTTATGCCTAAGAAAATTTATGATATGCTTGACTTGCCACCGCTGAAAAATTGTTATTTGGATGTTAATCTTGCTGATCATTCTACAAAGAAACCTTTGGGGAAAGTTGATAATATTCGCATTACCATTAACAATAACCTTGTCCCCGTTTATTTTGTTGTCTTGGATATTGAATGCAATGCATCTTGTCCCATCATATTGGGAAGACCTTTTCTTCGAACTGTTGGTGCTACTATTGATATGAAGGAAGGTAATATAAAATATCAATTTCCTCTCAAGAAAGGTATGGAACACTTCCCTAGAAAGAGAATGAAGTTACCTTTTGATTCTATTATTAGAACAAATTATGATGTTGATGCTTCGTCTCTTGATAATACTTGATATACACTTTCTGCGCCTAGCTGAAAGGCGTTAAAGAAAAGCGCTTATGGGAGACAACCCATGTTTTTACCTACAGTACTTTGTTTTTATTTTGTGTCTTGGAAGTTGTTTACTACTGTAGCAACCTCTCCTTATCTTAGTTTAGTGTTTTGTTGTGCCAAGTTAAGCCGTTGATAGAAAAGTTCATACTAGATTTGGATTACTGCGCAGAAACAGATTTCTTTGCTGTCATGAATCTGGGCTAAATTCTCTGTAGGTAACTCAGAAAATTATGCCAATTTACGTGAGTGATCCTCAGATATGTACGCAACTTTCATTCAATTTGGGCATTTTCATTTGAGCAAGTATGGTGCCATTTTAAAATTCTTCAATACGAACTGTTCTGTTTTGACAGATTCTGCCTTTTATTTCGCATTGCCTCTTTTGCTATGTTGGATGAATTTCTTTGATCCATTAATGTCCAGTAGCATTATGCAATGTCCAGAAGTGTTAAGAATGATTGTGTCACCTCTGAATATGTTAATTTTTATTGTGCACTAACCCTCTAATGAGTTGTTTCGAGTTTGGTGTGGAGGAAGTTTTCAAGGATCAAGTGATGCAACATGATCAAGGAGAGTGAAAGCTCTAAGCTTGGGGATGCCCCGGTGGTTCACCCCTGCATATATCAAGAAGACTCAAGCGTCTAAGCTTGGGGATGCCCAAGGCATCCCCTTCTTCATCGACAACATTATCAGGTTCCTCCCCTGAAACTATATTTTTATTCCATCACATCTTATGTGCTTTGCTTGGAGCGTCGGTTTGTTTTTGTTTTTGTTTTGTTTGAATAAAATGGATCCTAGCATTCACATTGTATGGGAGAGAGACACGCTCCGCTGTAGCATATGGACAAGTATGTCCTTAGTTTCTACTCATAGTATTCATGGCGAAGTTTCTTCTTCGCTAAATTGTTATATGGTTGGAATTGGAAAATGATACATGTAGTAATTGCTATAAATGTCTTGGGTAATGTGATACTTGGCAATTGTTGTGCTCATGATTAAGCTCTTGCATCATATGCTTTGCACCTATTAATGAAGAAATACATAGAGCATGCTAAAAATTGGTTTGCATAATTGGTTTCTCTAAGGTCTAGATAATTTCTAGTATTGAGTTTGAACAACAAGGAAGACGGTGTAGAGTCTTATAATGTTTACAATATGTCTTTTATGTGAGTTTTGCTGGACCGGTTCATCCTTGTGTTTGTTTCAAATAAGCCTTGCTAGCCTAAACCTTGTATCGAGAGGGAATACTTCTCATGCATCCAAAATACTTGAGCCAACCACTATGCCATTTGTATCCACCATACCTACCTACTACATGGTATTTTCCGCCATTCCAAAGTAAATTGCTTGAGTGCTACCTTTAAAATTCCATCATTCACCTTTGCAATATATAGCTCATGGGACAAATAGCTTAAAAACTATTGTGGTATTGAATATGTACTTATGCACTTTATCTCTTATTAAGTTGCTTGTTGTGCGATAACCATGTTTACTGGGGACGCCATCAACTACTCTTTGTTGAATTTCATGTGAGTTGCTATGCATGTTCGTCTTGTCTGAAGTAAGAGCGATCTACCACCTTATGGTTAAGCATGCATATTGTTAGAGAAGAACATTGGGCCGCTAACTAAAGCCATGATCCATGGTGGAAGTTTCAGTTTTGGACATATATCCTCAATCTCAAATGAGAAAATTATTAATTGTTGTTACATGCTTATGCATAAAAGAGGAGTCCATTATCTGTTGTCTATGTTGTCCCGGTATGGATGTCTAAGTTGAAGAATAATCAATAGCGAGAAATCCAATGCGAGCTTTCTCCTTAGACCTTTGTACAGGCGGCATAGAGGTACCCCTTTGTGACACTTGGTTAAAACATGTGCATTGTGATGATCCGGTAGTCCAAGCTAATTAGGACAAGGTGCGGGCACTATTAGTATACTATGCATGAGGCTTGCAATTTGTAAGATATAATTTACATGATACATATGCTTTATTACTACCATTGACAAAATTGTTTCATGTTTTCAAAATCAAAGCTCTAGCACAAATATAGCAATCGATGCTTTTCCTCTATGAGGACCATTCTTTTACTTTCAATGTTGAGTCAGTTCACCTATTTCTCTCCACCTCAAGAAGCAAACACTTGTGTGAACTGTGCATTGATTCCTACATACTTGCTTATTGCACTTATTATATTACTCTATGTTGACAATATCCATGAGATATACATGTTATAAGTTGAAAGCAACCGCTGAAACTTAATCTTCTTTTGTGTTGCTTCAATGCCTTTACTTTGAATTATTGCTTTATGAGTTAACTCTTATGCAAGACTTATTGATGCTTGTCTTGAAGTGCTATTCATGAAAAGTCTTTGCTTTATGATTCACTTGTTTACTCATGTCATATACATTGTTTTGATCGCTGCATTCACTACATATGCTTTACAAATAGTATGATCAAGATTATGATGGCATGTCACTCCAGAAATTATCTGTGTTATCGTTTTACCTGCTCGGGACGAGCAGAACTAAGCTTGGGGATGCTGATACGTCTCCGACGTATCGATAATTTCTTATGTTCCATGCCACATTATTGATGTTATCTACATGTTTTATGCACACTTTATGTCATATTCGTGCATTTTCTGGAACTAACCTATTAACAAGATGCCGAAGTGCCAGTTGCTGTTTTCTGCTGTTTTTGGTTTCAGAAATCCTAGTAACGAAATATTCTCGGAATTGGACGAAATCAACGCCCAGGGTCCTATTTTGCCACGAAGCTTCCAGAAGTCCGAAGGAGAGACGAAGAGGGGCCACGAGGGGGCCACACCCTAGGGCGGCGCGGCCCCCCCTTGGCCGCGCGGCCCTGTGGTGTGGGGCCCTCGTGCCGCCTCTTGACCTGCCCTTCCGCCTACAAATAGCCTCCGTTGCGAAACCCCCAGTACCGAGAGCCACGATACGGAAAACCTTACTGAGACGCCACCGCCGCCGATCCCATCTCGGGGGATCCAGGAGATCGCCTCCGGCACCCTGCCGGAGAGGGGATTCATCTCCCGGAGGACTCTACGCCGCCATGGTCGCCTCCGGAGTGATGTGTGAGTAGTCTACCCCTGGACTATGGGTCCATAGCAGTAGCTAGATGGTTGTCTTCTCCCCATTGTGCTTCATTGTCGGATCTTGTGAGCTGCCTAACATGATCAAGATCATCTATCTGTAATTCTATATGTTGCGTTTGTTGGGATCCGATGAATAGAGAATACTTGTTATGTTGATTATCAAAGTTATATCTATGTGTTGTTTATGATCTTGCATGCTCTCCGTTACTAGTAGATGCTCTGGCCAAGTAGATGCTTGTAACTCCAAGAGGGAGTATTTATGCTCGATAGTGGGTTCATGCCTGCATTGACACCGGGACGATGTGAGAAAGTTCTAAGGTTGTGTTGTGCTGTTGCCACTAGGGATTATTCATTGATTCTATGTCTTAGGATGTAGTTGTTGATTACATGACGCACCATTTTTTTTGCAATTGTCTGTTGGTTTGCAACTTAATGCGGAGGGTTCGGATGATAACCTGAAGGTGGACTTTTTAGGCATAGATGCAGTTGGATGGCGGTCTATGTACTTTGTCGTAATGCCCAATTAAATCTCACTATACTCATCATGATATGTATGTGCATGGTCATGCTCTCTTTATTTGTCAATTGCCCAACTGTAATTTGTTCACCCAACATGCTGTTTATCTTATGGGAGAGACACCTCTAGTGAACTGTGGACCCCGGTCCAATTCTCTTTACTGAAATACAATCTACTGCAATACTTGTTCTACTGTTTTCTGCAAACAATCATCTTCCACACTATACATCTAATCCTTTGTTACAGCAAGCCGGTGAGATTGACAACCTCACTGTTTCGTTGGGGCAAAGTACTTTGGTTGTGTTGTGCAGGTTCCACGTTGGCGCCGGAATCTCTGGTGTTGCGCCGCACTACATCCCGCCACCATCAACCTTCAACGTGCTTCTTGGCTCCTACTGGTTCGATAACCTTGGTTTCATACTGAGGGAAACTTGCCGCTGTACGCATCACACCTTCCTCTTGGGGTTCCCAACGGACGCGTGTTGAACGCGTATCAAGCAAGGGCCTTCAAATCGAAGGTTGAGATGATGCCATCGTCGGCATCTGGAGAGGCCGTACGCTCGGCCAACGGTGGCCAGCCATGGCCCTCGCATGGGGATCTCCATGTAGCAGCATCGATCTTCCCCGTGGCCAGCCGGATTCAACGGCAGCAACATCGGGGGCCTTCTCCTCTTTGCCGGCACCACGCCGATGAAGAAGAAGAAGAGCACCAAAGTCTCGGCGCCAACGGAAGCCACTGCCACGAGTAGGAGCCTTATTGAAGGAGTCCACTTTGGAGTTCTGATACGTTGCAAACGTATCTATAATTTTTGATGATCCATGCTTTTTTTACAACAATTTCTATATGATTTGCTTACACTTCGTTGCACTTTTGTACATTTTCTGGCACTAACCTATTAACAAGATGTCACAGTGTCAGTTCCCTGTTTTCTATTGTTTTGTATTTCAGAAAAGTTGTACAGAAAATATTCTCGGAATTGGACGAAACAAAAGCCGAAGTCAATATTCTACCGTAACGAAGACGGAGTCCAGAGGGGGGATGAAGAGGCGCCACATGGCGGCCAAACCACCCCATGGCACGGGCCCAGGCCTGGTCGCGCCATGGCATTGTGTGGCCCCCTGGCCTCCACCAACCTTGCCCTTCCGCCTATTTATTCATGATCTCGGGGAAAACCTAAACACCCGAGCCTCCATCCACGAAAAGTTCTGTCGCGGCCTCCATCGCAGACCCTAGCTCGGGTGGGTTCTGAAGCTCTTCCCTGCACCCTGCCGGAGGGGGAGATCATCACCGGAGGCCTCTACATCGCAATGCCCACCTACGAAGTGATGCATGAGTAGTTCATCCCTGGACTATGGGTCCATAGTGTTGGAGATATGCCCAAGAGGCAATAATAAAGTGGTTATTATACATCTTTGTGTTTATGATAAATGTTTATATACCATGCTATAATTGTATTAACCGAAACATTGATACATGTGTGTTATGTAAACAACAAGGAGTCCCTAGTAAGCCTCTTGTATAACTAGCTTGTTGATTAATAGATGATCATAGTTTCATGATCATGAACATTGGATGTTATTAATAACAAGGTTATGTCATTATGTGAATGATGTAATGGACACACCCAATTAAGCGTAGCATAAGATCACGTCATTAAGTTATTTGCTATAAGCTTTCGATACATAGTTACCTAGTCCTTCGACCATGAGATCATATAAATCACTTATACCGGAAGGGTACTTTGATCACATCAAACGCCACTGCGTAAATGGGTGGTTATAAAGGTGGGATTAAGTATTCGGAAAGTATGAGTTGAGGCATATGGATCAACAGTGGGATTTGTCCATCCCGATGACAGATAGATATACTCTGGGCCCTCTCGGTAGAATGTCGTCTAATTAGCTTGCAAGCATATGAAAGGTTCATAAGAGAACACATACCACGCTACGAGTAAAGAGTACTTGTCATGAGACGTGGTTGAACAAGGTATAAAGATACCGATGATCAAACCTCGGACAAGTAAAATATCGCGTGACAAAGGGAATCGGTATCGTATGTAAATGGTTCATTCGATCACTAAGTCATCGTTGAATATGTGGGAGCCATTATGGATCTCCAGATCCCGCTATTGGTTATTGGTCGGAGAGAAGTCTCAACCATGTCTGCATAGTTCACGAACCGTAGTGTGACACACTTAAGGTTTGATGTCGTTTAAGTATATATGGAATATGGAATGGAGTTCGAAGTTTTGTTCGGAGTCTCGGATGGGATCTAGGACATCACGAGGAGTTCCGGAATGGTCCGGAGAATAAGATTCATATATAGGAAGTCATTTTATAAGTTTGAAAATGATCCAGTGCATTTATGGAAGGTTCTAGAAGGTTCTAGGAAAGTCCGGAAGAAATCACTATGGAAGGCCGAGTCCCGGAGCGACTCCACCTAGCATGGCCGGCCAACCCTAAGGGGGAGGAGTCCCAGGTGGACTCCCCCATGGTGGCCGGCCACCCCCTTCCAAGGGAAGGTGGGAATCCCACCTTGAGTGGGAATCCCTCCTTGGGTAGGTTTCCCACCATATGGAAGTTTTTGGGTTGGGGTCTTATTCGAAGACTTGTAGTCCAACACTTGGGGGTTCCACCTATATAATGAGGAGCAAGGGGAGGGGGCCGGCCACACCAAAGCCTTGGCCGCCCCCTATAGTGGCCGGCGCCCCCCTCTCCCCAAACCCTAGTCGCCCTCCTCCACCACCTCTCCCTTATACGCTTTGGCGAAGCCCTGCCGGACATCTCCACCACCACCGTCACCACGCCGTCGTGCTGCCGGGATTCCGAGGAGGATCTACTACTTCCGCTGCCCATTGGAACAGGGAGAAGGACGTCTTCATCAACACCGAACGTGTGACCGAGTACGGAGGTGCTGCCCGATTGTGGCACCGTCAAGATCTTCTACGCGCTTTTGAAAGAGGCAAGTGATCATGTTCTGCAACAACGAGATCTAATCTCGTAGGCTTTGGAAATCTTCAAGGGTTAGTCTCGTGATCCCCTCGTTGCTACCATCTTCTAGATTGCATCTTGGCTTGGTTTTCGTTCTTGCGGTAGGAAATTTTTTGTTTTCTATGCTACGAATCCTATCAGTGGTATCAGAGCCGTGTCTATGCATAGATTGGTTGCACGAGTAGAACACAATTGTTTTGTGGGCGTTGATGCTTTGTTGTCTTTAGTTCGAATACTTTGCATCTTTGTGGCATAGTGGGATGAAGCGGCTCGGGCTAACTTTACATGACTGCATTCATGAGATTTGCTCCACGCTCGACATGCAACTTGTATTGCATAAGTGGCTTTGCGGGTGTCTGTCTCTCCTACTATAGTGAAGATCCAATTTATTCTTTCTATTGACAACACTAGTATCACCGTTGTGGTTCATGTTCGTAGGTAGATTGGATCTTACTCGAAAACCCTAAACCACATAAAATATGCAAACCAAATTAGAGACGTCTAACTTGTTTTTGCAGGGTTTGGTGATGTGATATGGCCATAATGTGATGATGAATATGTATGAGATGATCATTATTGTATTGTGGCAACCGGCAAGATCCTTATGGTTGTCTTTAAATTTCATGTTGAGTAGTATTTCAAAGAAGTTGTAATAGTTGCTACATGGGAGAACAATCATGAAGACGGTGCCATTGACCTTGACGCTACGCCGACGATGATGGATATCATGCCCGTTGATGATGGAGATCATGTCCGTGCTTTGGAGATGAAGATCAAAGGCGCAAAGACAAAGGGGCCATATCATATCACATATGAATTGCATGTGATGTTAATCCTTTTATGCATCTTTTTTTGCTTAGATTGCGACGGTAGCATTATAGCATGATCCCTCTCACTAAATATCAAGATAATAAAGTGTTCATCCTTAGTAGCACCGTTGCTAAGACTTGTCATTTCGAAGCATCACGTGATGATCGGGTGTGATAGATTCAACATGTGCATACAACGGGTGCAAGCCAGATTTGCACACGCGGATACTAAGGTTGCCTTGACAAGCCTAGTATGTACAGACATGGTCTCGGAACACGGGATACCGAAAGGTAGAGCATGAGTCATATGATTGATATGATGAACACTATGAGTGTTCGCCATTGAAGTTACATCTTGTCTCGTGCTGATCGGACTTGGTGTAGTGGATTTGGTTCGTGTGATCACTAAGACAATGCGAGGGATATTGTTTTAAGTGGGAGTTCACCTAGTTTTTAATTTTGTTAAATTAAAATTTGAACTCAATTTATCATAAACTTAGTCTAAACTATTGCAAATATATGTTGTAGATCATGGCGTCCCCATCAATCAATTTTAACCAGTTCCTAGAGAAAGAAAAGCCTAAGAGCAACGGTAGCAACTTCACCGTCTGGTTCCGTCATGTGAGGATCTTCCTCGCTGGTGGAAACCTGCAATATGTGCTCGATGCACCGCTAGGTGCCCCACCTGCAGAAACTGAATCCGATGAAGTAAAGAATGTTTACGAGACTCGCAAAACTCAGTACTCTCAAGTTCAGTGTGCCATCCTATGCAGTCTGGAAGCCGATCTTCAAAAATGTTTTGAGCACCATGATCCGTATGAGTTGGTCAATGAGCTGAAAGCTATCTTTGAAACTCATGCGGCCGTGGAATGCTATGAAGCATCGAAACACTTCTTCAGTTGCATGATGGAAGAGGGCAGCTCCGTTAGTGAGCACATGCTCGCTATGACCGGGCATGCGAAGAAACTCTGTGACTTGGGAATAGTGATTCCTAACAAACTGGGGATTAATCGTGTCCTTCAATCACTACCACCTAGTTACAAGAACTTTGTGATGAACTATAATATGCAGAACATGAACAAAGAGTTACATGAACTCTTCTCCATGCTAAAATCTGCTGAGATTGAGATACAGAAAGAGCACCAAGTGTTGATGGTCAACAAGACCACCAGTTTCAAGAAACAAGGAAAACCCAAGAAGGGAAACTTCAAGAAGGGTGGCAAGAAAGCTGCCGCGCCTCCTGAGAAGCCTAAGGGTGGCCCTAAACCTGATACTGAGTGCTATTACTGCAATGGGAAGGGACACTGGAAGCGTAATTGCCCCAAATACGTGGCTGATCTGAATTGCGGCCTTGTCAAGAAGAAGAAAGGTATATCTGATATACATGTTATAGATGTTTATCTTACTGGTTTTCGTTCGAGTGCCTGGGTATTTGATACTGGTTCGGTTGCTCACATTTGTAACTCGAAACAGGAACTGCGGAATAGACAAAGCCTATCGAGGGATGAAGTGACGATGTGCGTTGGAAATGGATCCAAGGTCGATGTGATCGCTGTCGGCACGCTCCCTCTACATCTACCTTCGGGATTAGTTTTAAACCTCAATAATTGTTATTTAGTGCCTACGTTGAGCATGAAAATTATATCTGGATCTTGTTTAATGCAAGACGGTTATTCATTCAAGTCTGAGAATAATGGTTGTTCTATTTTTATGAATAATATCTTTTATGGTCAAGCGCCTGAGAAGAATGGTTTATTTCTATTAAATCTCGATAGTAGTGATACACATGTTCATAACATTGATGCTAAGCGAATTAAATTGAATGATAATTCTACTTATATGTGGCACTGTCGTCTTGATCATATTGGAATGAAACGCATGAAGAAACTCCATTCCGATGGACTACTTGAGTCACTTGACTTTGAGTCACTTGATAGATGCGAAGCATGTCTAATGGGAAAAATGACTAAGACTCCATTCTCTGGTATTATGGAGCGAGCTACAGACTTATTGGAAATCATACATACCGATGTGTGCGGACCAATGAGTGTAGCCTCGCGCGGTGGTTATCGTTATGTTCTAACCTTCACAGATGATCTGAGTAGATATGGGTATATCTATTTCATGAAACATAAATCCGAAACTTTTCAGAAGTTTAAGGAATTCCAAAGTGAAGTAGAAAATCAACGTAACAAGAAGATCAAGTTTCTGCGTTCTGATCGCGGAGGCGAATATCTGACTTATGAGTTTGGCATGCATTTAAAGAAATGCGGAATACTTTCACAATTGACACCGCCGGGAACACCACAGCGTAATGGTGTGTCCGAACATCGTAATCAAACTCTCTTAGATATGGTTTGTTCTATGATGTCTCTTACTGATTTGTCGTTATCATTTTGGGGTTATGCATTAGAGACAGCTGCATTCACTTTAAATAGGGCACCATCTAAATCCGTTGAAACGACACCGTATGAATTATGGTTTAATAAGAAACCTAAGCTGTCGTTCCTAAAAGTTTGGGGTTGCGAAGCCTATGTAAAAAAGTTACAACTGGACAAGCTAGAACCCAAAGCGGAGAAATGCGTCTTCATAGGATACCCTAAGGAAACTATAGGGTATACTTTCTATCACAGATCCGAAGGTAAAATCTTTGTTGCTAAGAACGGAACCTTTCTTGAGAAAGAATTTCTCACTAAAGAAGTGACTGGAAGAAAAGTAGAACTCGACAAGGTTACTGAACCTTCTCTCGTTGATCAGAGTAGCGCAGTATCGGAAGATGTTCCTGTACCGCCTGCACCGGTAACAGAGGAAGCTAATGATAATGATCATGAAACTTCGAGCGAGATATCTAGTGAACCTCGCAGATTGACAAGGGAACGTGCCACTCCTGACTGGTATGATCCTTGTCTAAATGTCATGATTGTGGACAACAATGATGAGGACCCTGCAACGTATGAAAAAGTGATGATAAGCCCAGATTCCAACAAATGGCAAGAAGCCATGAAATCCGAAATGGGATCCATATATGATAACAAAGTGTGGACTTTGGTAGACTTACCTGATAGCCGCAAGGCTGTCGAGAATAAATGGATCTTCAAGAGAAAAACAGATGCTGATGGTAATGTTACTGTCTATAAAGCTCGACTTGTCGCAAAAGGTTTCCGACAAATTCAAGGTGTTGACTACGATGAGACTTTCTCACCTGTAGCGAAGCTAAAGTCTGTGAGGATTTTGTTAGCAATAGCTGCATTTTTCGATTATGAGATTTAGCATATGGATGTCAAAACGGCGTTCCTTAATGGTGACATTGAGGAAGAGTTGTATATGGTACAACCCAAAGGTTTTGTCGATCCTAAAAATGCTGACAAGGTATGCAAACTTCAGCGTTCAATTTATGGACTGAAGCAAGCATCCAGGAGTTGGAACCGACGCTTTGATAAGGTGATCAAAGACTTCGGGTTTATACAGTGCCATGGAGAGGCCTGTATTTACAAGAAAGTGAGTGGGAGCTCTGTAGCATTCCTGATATTATATGTAGATGACATATTATTGATTGGGAATGATATAGAACTATTAAGCAGTGTAAAAGGTTATTTAAATAAGTGTTTTTCAATGAAAGACCTTGGTGAAGCAGCATACATTTTAGGCATCAAGATTTATAGAGATAGATCAAGACGCCTATTAGGGCTACCACAGAGTACATACCTGGACAAGATTCTAAAGAAGTTTAGAATAGATGAAAGTAAGAAAGGATTCTTACCTATGTTGCCAGGTAAGGTCTTGAGTAAAACTCATGGTCCGGCTACAGCACAAGAAAGAGAGAGGATGAATCAGATCCCCTATGCCTCGGCAATAGGCTCTATCATGTATGCCATGCTGTGTACTAGACCGGATATAGCACATGCAGTTAGTTTGACTAGCAGATATCAAAGTGATCCAGGAATGGAACACTGGACAGCGGTCAAGAATATCCTGAATTACTTGAAAAGAACTAAGGATATGTTTCTTTGTTATGGCGGTGACCAAGAGCTCGTTGTAACCAGTTACACCGATGCAAGTTGAAACACTGATCCTGATGACTCTTAAGTCTCAGTCTAGTTACGTGTTTATATTGAATGGTGCTGCAGTAAGCTGGTGCAGCTCGAAGCAGTGCACGGTGGCGAAGTCTTCAACAGAATTGGAATACATAGCGGCTTCAGAGGCTTCATCGGAAGCGGTATGGATGAAGAGGTTCATTGTTGAGCTTGGTGTGGTTCCTAGTGCATTGGACCCACTAGTCATCTATTGTGACAACATGGGTGCCATCGCCAATGCACAAGAACCAAGATCACACAAGAAGTTGAAGCATATCAAGCTGCGTTTTCATTCAATTCGCGAGTACATCGAAGATGGAGAAGTAAAGATTTGCAAAGTACACACTGATCTGAATGTAGCAGATCCGTTGACTAAAGCTCTCCCTAGGGCAAAGCATGACCAACACCAAAATGCCATGGGTGTTAGATACCTTAGAATGTAATCTAGATTATTGACTCTAGTGAGGCAATAATAAAGTGGTTATTATATATCTTTGTGTTTATGATAAATGTTTATATACCATGCTATAATTGTATTAACCGAAACATTGATACATGTGTGTTATGTAGACAACAAGGAGTCCCTAGTAAGCCTCTTGTATAACTAGCTTGTTGATTAATAGATGATCATAGTTTCATGATCATGAACATTGGATGTTATTAATAACAAGGTTATGTCATTATGTGAATGATGTAATGGACACACCCAATTAAGCGTAGCATAAGATCACGTATTAAGTTATTTGCTATAAGCTTTCGATACATAGTTACCTAGTCCTTCGACAATGAGATCATATAAATCACTTATACCGGAAGGGTACTTTGATTACATCAAACGCCACTGCGTAAATGGGTGGTTATAAAGGTGGGATTGAGTATTCGGAAAGTATGAGTTGAGGCATATGGATCAACAGTCGGATTTGTCCATCCCGATGACGGATAGATATACTCTGGGCCCTCTCGATGGAATGTCGTCTAATTAGCTTGCAAGCATATGAAAGGTTCATAAGAGAACACATACCACGCTACGAGTAAAGAGTACTTGTCATGAGACGAGGTTGAACAAGGTATAGAGATACCGATGATCAAACCTCGGACAAGTAAAATATCGCGTGACAAAGGGAATCGGTATCGTATGTAAATGGTTCATTCGATCACTAAGTCATCGTTGAATATGTGGGAGCCATTATAGATCTCTAGATCCCGCTATTGGTTATTGGTCGGAGAGAAGTCTCAACCATGTCTGCATAGTTCGCGAACCGTAGGGTGACACACTTAAGGTTTGATGTCGTTTAAGTAGATATGGAATATGGAATGGAGTTCGAATGTTTGTTTGGAGTCTCGGATGGGATCCAGGACATCACGAGGAGTTCCGGAATGGTCCGGAGAATAAGATTCATATATAGGAAGTCATTTTATAAGTTTGAAAATGATCTGGTGCATTTATGGAATGTTATAGAAGGTTCTAGAAAAGTCCGGAAGAAATCACTATGGAAGGCGGAGTCCCGGAGGGACTCCACCTAGCATGGTCGGCCAACCCTAAGGGGGAGGAGTCCCAGGTGGACTCCCCCATGGTGGCCGGCCACCCCCTTCCAAGGGAAGGTGGGAATCCCACCTTGAGTGGGAATCCCTCCTTGGGTAGGTTTCCCACCATATGAAAGTTTTTGGGTTGGGGTCTTATTCGAAGATTTGTAGTCCAACACTTGGGGGTTCCACCTATATAATGAGGAGCAAGGGGAGGGGGCCAGCCACACCAAAGCCTTGGCCGCCCCCTATAGTGGCTGGCGCCACCCTCTCCCCAAACCCTAGCCGCCCTCCTCCACCACCTCTCCTGTATACGCTTTGGCGAAGCCCTGCCAGAGATCTCCACCACCACCGTCACCACGCCGTCGTGCTGCCGGGATTCCGAGGAGGATCTACTACTTCTGCTGCCCGCTGGAACGGGGAGAAGCACGTCTTCATCAACACCGAACGTGTGACCGAGTACGGAGGTGCTGCCCGATTGTGGCACCGTCAAGATCTTCTACGCGCTTTTGAAAGCGGCAAGTGATCATCTTCTGCAACAACAATATCTAATCTCGTAGGCTTTAGAAATATTCAAGGGTTAGTCTCGTGATCCCCTCGTTGCTACCATCTTCTAGATTGCATCTTGGCTTGGTTTTCGTTCTTGCGGTAGGAATTTTTTTTGTTTTCTATGCTACGAATCCTATCAGTGGTATCAGAGCTGTGTCTATGCATAGATTGGTTGCACGAGTAGAACACAATTGTTTTATGGGCGTTGATGCTTTGTGGTCTTTAGTTCGAGTACTTTGCATCTTTGTGGCATAGTGGGATGAAGCGGCTCGGGCTAACTTTACATGACCGCGTTCATGAGATTTGCTCCACGCTCGACATGCAACTTATATTGCATAAGTCGCTTTGCGGGTGTCTGTCTCTCCTACTATAGTGAAGATCCAATTTATTCTTTCTATTGACAACACTAGTATCACCGTTGTGGTTCATGTTCGTAGGTAGATTAGATCTTACTCGAAAACCCTAAAAAAGAAGGTGGATTATTAGTCATAGGCGCAATTGGATTACGGTCTATGCATTATGTTGTAATGCCCAAACGAATCTTATAGTCATCATCTTGTCATGTATGGTCTCTATTATGTCAATTGCCCAGCTATAATTTGTTCACCCAGCATGTTATTTATCTTTGTGGAGAGACACCTCTAGTGAACTGTGGACCCCGGTCCTTTTTTTACACTGATACAATCATCTTGTTATGTTTACTTACTACAAGCACAGTTCTCTTTAATTCCACTGCAAACAAATATCTCTTTCCGCACTATATGGCTAATCCTTTGTGTTCAGCAAAACCTGTGAGATCGACAACCTCACTATAAGTTGGGGCAAAGTATTTTGGTTGTCTTGTCTGCAGGTTCCACGTTGTCGCCGACGCTGGTAGTGCACCCTGCCACAAGTCAGCTAGCAACACCTACAAAAGTCATGCCTTTCTCCTACTGTCGATTAAACCTTGGTTTGTTACTGAGGGAAAACTTGCTGCTGTGTTCATCATACCTTCCTCTTGGGGTTCCCCAACAGTGTGCAATCTGCTCTCATCAAGCTACTTTTATAGTGCCGTTGCCGGGGGGTAATCAAGACACTCCATCAAACTCGTCAACCGCCATCAAATTACTTTTCCGGCACCGTTGTCGGGGAGAAAGAGGATTTCTGCAAGGGGAGTCTCTCACTTCCAATATCTTTACTTTGTTATTGTTTTGCTTAGTTTATTCCATGCTCACCTCCCATGTTGATGTTTATTGTTTTTCACTAGTTAGGCTTAATGGAAAACAACAACAAAATTAGAGAGCTTTATAGTATTTATCTTGAGCTAGGACATCAAGTGTTTGAAGAGAAAATTTAAAAACCTATGGAACTTTATTTGCGTGCTAATAGCAATGTTATTAGTATGAACTGTTTGAACACCATTATTGCTAATGCTATGGAAAAGTCTAAGCTTGGGGAAGCTAGTTTTTATGACAATGAAATTTTTCAGTGCACCTACTATCGAGGAGAAAATTAATTACGATTACAATATGTCTCCTATATCTGATGATTATGGTGATGAGAATAATAATGATAGCTATTTTGCTAAATTTCTCCCAATACAATTAATAAGAATGACTATGCTTATGTGGAGAGTAATAATTATTTTATTCATGTGGCTCATGATAAGAATGTTTTATGTGATATTTATATTGTTGAGTTTGTTCATGATGCTACTGAAAATTATTATGAGAGAGAAAATATGGTTGCTGGAATTTTCATGTTACTAAAACATGGCTCTTTATGTTAAAAGTTCCGAAGTTGCTCTTGTTTTACCTACACATGCTTGTTACTATGTGCTTCTTTGATTTATTTTCTTACAAAATTCATATGCATATGAAGTGGGTTAGACTTAAATGTGTTTCATATTTGCTGCTTGATGCTCTCTTTTACTTCAATTCATATTTCTTATGTGAACATCTTCTCAAATTACTGAGCCTAGCCGAAAGGCGTTAAAGAAAAGCACTCTTGGGAGATAACCCATGTTTTATTTCTGTAAGTTTCCTTTTGTTGAGTCATCAAAGTTATTACCTCTGTAATAACCTCTCCTTATCATTTTTATTTCGTTTTTGTGCCAAGAATAGCCTCTAATAGGAAGAAAGTAAGATTTGGGGAAGTTGCTGTCCTAAAAATAGATTCTCTGTTGTCACCGTAATTTTTTTTATTCCCAGGCAGAACGTAATTATGAGCTGCCAATTTTTGTGCATATGCCCCAGGTTATTATCTAACTTTTTCTTAGTTGAACGCTTTTCTATTTGAGCAACAGAAGATTTTTCGAATAAAAACCGATCTTTACCTGCTGTTCTGTTTTGACAGATTTCTACCACTATTTGCATTTGCCTCTTAATCTCTTTCTTTTTGAGTTCTTTTGAGGAAAGAGCTCTTTGAAGAAGTTGCTACAGTATCTAATGCTTTAATAGATGTTTGATATATGTTAGAACTAAACCTAAGTGAATTTGTTATTTTGATTGCACTAATGCTGCTAATAAGAAGTGTGTGAAGTTTTGTATCAAGGAAGTTTTCAAGTGTAGGGAGAGAAGAATGATGTAGTGAGATGAAGTATGGACAAAATCTCATGCTTGGGAATGCCCATTTCACCCCAAGAAATATCCAAGAGGTACAAGCGTCAAAGCTTGGGGATACCCAAGGCATCCCCTCTTCATCAATAAAGCATCAGGTCATCTTTCTATGTGCTATATTTTTATTGCTTCATATGCTATGTGTTGTTCTTGGAGCATCTTTATTTTTGTTTTTAGTTTTGTTTTATTTTGTTTGCTGTAGCAAATGGTTGGATTCCAGCATATTTGTTTTGGAGAATGACACACTCCGTTTAATTGCATAGAACACTCTACTTGTCGCTCTAATTGTTTTGCGGGGTGTTCTA
The DNA here is from genome assembly GCF_019359855.2 of Lolium perenne. NCBI lineage: Eukaryota > Viridiplantae > Streptophyta > Magnoliopsida > Poales > Poaceae > Lolium > Lolium perenne. Next base: position 103,530,585 of record NC_067246.2, on the reverse strand, counting down.
GTTTGCTAGTACTCCGTTTAGTGATACGTCTCAAACGTATCTATAATTTCTTATGTTCCATGCTAGTTTTATGACAATACTCACATGTTTTATATACACTTTATATCATTTTGATGCATTTTCCGGCACTAACCTATTAACAAGATGCCGAAGCGCCAGTTCCTGTTTTCTGCTGTTTTTGGTTTCAGAAATCTTACACATGAAATATTCTCGGAATTGGACGAAACAAAAGCCCACGGTCTTATTTTGCACAGAGCTTTCCAGAACACCGAAGGAGAGACGGAGAGGGGCCAAGGTGGCCCCACACCCTAGGGCGGCGCGGCCTGGAGGGGGGGCGCGCCGGCCTGTGGGGTGGGCCCCTCGGGCGCCCTCCGACTCTGCCCCTTCGCCTATTTATTCTCTCCGTCGCGAAAACCCTAGTACCGGGAGCCACGATACGAGAAAACATACTGTGACGCCATCGCCACCAATCCCATCTCGGGGGATTCAGGAGATTGCCTCCGGCACCCTGCCGGAGAGGGGAATCATCACCGGAGGACTCTACATCATCATGCCCGCCTCCGGATTGATGCGTGAGTAGTTCATCCTTGTTCTATGGGTCCATAGTAGTAGCTATATGGTTGTCTTCTCCTCTTGTGCTATCATGTTTAGATCTTGTGAGCTTCCTAACATGATCAAGATCGTCTATTTGTAATGCTACATGTTGTGTTTTTTGGGATCCGATGAATATGGAATACTATGTCAAGTTGATTATTGATCTATCATATATGTGTTGTTTATGATCTTGCATGCTCTCCGTTGCTAGTAGAGGCTCTGGCCAAGTTGATACTTGTAACTCCAAGAGGGAGTATTTATGCTCGATAGTGGGTTTATGCCTCCATTGAATCTGGGACAGTGACAGAAAGTTCTAAGGTTATGGATGTGCTGTTGCCACTAGGGATAAAACATCAATGCTTTGTCTAAGGATATTTGTGTTGATTACATTGCGCACAGTACTTAATGCAATTGTCTGTTGTTTGCAACTTAATACTGGAAGGGGTGCGGATGCTAACTGATGGCGCGTGATGCACACGTCCGTTGGGAACCCCAAGAGGAAGGTGTGATGCGCACAGCAGTAAGTTTTTCCTCAGAAAGAAACCAAGGTTATCGAACCAGTAGGAGATGAAGGCCACGTGAAGGTTGTTGGTGGAGGAGTGTAGTGCGGCGCAACACCAGGGATTCCGGCGCCAACGTGGAACCTGCACAACACAATCAAAATACTTTGCCCCAACTTAACAGTGAGGTTGTCAATCTCACCGGCTTGCTGTAAACAAAGGATTAAACGTATGGTGTGGAGAATGATGTTTGCTTGCGAAGAACAACAGAGAACAGAGATTGCAATAGATTGTATTTCAGATGTAAAAGAATGGACCGGGGTCCACAGTTCACTAGTGGTGTCTCTCCAATAAGATAAATAGCATGTTGGGTGAACAAATTACAGTTGGGCAATTGACAAATAGAGAGGGCATAACAATGCACATACATATCATGATGACTACTATGAGATTTACTTAGGGCATTACGACAAATAACATAGACTGCTATCCAGCATGCATCTATGCCTAAAAAGTCCAGCTTCGGGTTAGCATCCGCACCACTTCCAGTATTAAGTTGCAAACAACAGAAAAATGCATTAAGTATGGTGCGTAATGTAATCAACACAAATATCCTTAGACAAAGCATTGATGTTTTATCCCTAGTGGCAACAGCACATCCATAACCTTATAACTTTCTGTCATTGTACCAGATTCAATGGAGGCATGAACCCACTATCGAGCATAAATACTCCCTCTTGGAGTCACAAGTATCAACTTGGCCAGAGCCTCTACTAGCAACGGAGAGCATGCAAGATCATAAACAACACATATATGATAGATCAATAATCAACTTGACATACTATTCCATATTCATCGGATCCCAACAAACACAACATGTAGCCTTACAAATAGACGATCTTGATCATGTTAGGCAGCTCACAAGATCTAAACATGATAGCACAAGCGGAGAAGACAACCATCTAGCTACTGCTATGGACCCATAGTCCAAGGATGAACTACTCACGCATCAATCCGGAGGCGGGCATGGTGATGTAGAGCCATCCGGTGATGATTCCGCTCTCCGGCAGGGTGCCGGAGGCGATTTCCTGAATCCCCCGAGATGGGATTGGCGGCGACGGCATCTCTGGAACTTTTCTCGTATCGTGGCTCTCGGTACTAGGGTTTTCGCGACGGAGAGAATAAATAGGCGAAGGGGCAGAATCGGGAGGCGGCCGAGGGGCCCACCCCACAGGCCGACGCGCCCCCCTCCAGGCTACGCCGCCCTAGGGTGTGGGGCCACCTTGGCCCCTCTCCGTCTCTCCTTCGGTGTTCTGGAAAGCTCCGTGGAAAATAAGACCGTGGGCTTTTGTTTCGTCCAATTCCGAGAATATTTCCTGTGTAAGATTTCTGAAACCAAAAACAGCAGAAAACAGGAACTGGCGCTTCGACATCTTGTTAATAGGTTAGTGCCGGAAAATGCATCAAAATGATATAAAGTGTATATAAAACATGTGAGTATTGTCATAAAACTAGCATGGAACATAAGAAATTATAGATACGTTTGAGACGTATCAAGCATCCCCAAGCTTAGTTCCTACTCGCCCTCGAGTAGGTAAACGATAACAAGGATAATTTCTGAAGTGACATGCTGCTATCATAATCTTGATCAATACTATTGTAAAGCATATGAGATGAATGAAGTGATTCAAAGCAATGGTAAAGATAATGACTAAACAACTGATCATATAGCAAAGACTTTTCATGAATAGTACTTTCAAGACAAGCATCAATAAGTCTTGCATAGGAGTTAACTCATAAAGCAATAGATTCTTAGTAGAAGGTTTTGAAGCAACACAAAGGAAGATATAAGTTTCAGCAGTTGCTTTCAACTTCAACATGTATATCTCATGGACAATTGTCAACACAAAGTAATATGATGAATGCAAATAAGCAAGTATGTAAGAATCAATGCACACAGTTGACACAAGTGTTCACTTCTAAGATAGAAAGAAGTAGGTAAACTGACTCAACATAAAGTAAAATAAAGGCCCCTTCGCAGAGGGAAGCAGAGATTACTCTTGTGCTAGAGCTTTTTATTTTGGAAACATGGAAACAATTTTGTCAATGGTAGTAATAATTCATATGTGTTATGCATAAGACATCCTATAAGTTGCAAGCCTCATGCATCGAATACAAATAGTGCTCGCACCTTGTCCTAATTAGCTCGGATTTCCATGGATTATTATTGCATTACATATGTTTCAACCAAGTGTCACAAAGGGGTACCTCTATGTCACCTGTACAGAGGTCCAAGGAGATAGATCACATTTGATTTCTCGTTTTTGATAGATCTCAACTTGAGGAAATCCATACCGGGAAAACATAGAAAATAAATAATGGACTCCTCTTTAATGCTTAAGCATTCAACAACAGATAATATTCTCATAAGAGATTGAGGATTAATGTCCAAACTGAAACTTCCACCATGATACATGGCTTTGGTTGGCGGCCCAATGTTCTTCTCTAACAATATGCATACTCAAACCATTTAATCATGATAAATCACCCTTACTTCAGACAAGACGAACATGCATAGCAACGCACATGATATTCAACAAAGATGTAATAGTTGATGGCGTCCCCAGAAACATGGTTACCTCTCAACAAGCAACTTATAAGAAATAAGATACATAAGCAACATATTCAATACCACAATAGTTTTTTAAGCTATTTTCCCATGAGCTATGTATTGCAAAGACAAGGAATGAAATTTTAAAGGTAGCACGCAAGCAATTTACTTGGAATGGCAGGAAAATACCATGTAGTAGGTAGTTATGGTGGACACAAATGGCATAGGTTTTGGCTCAAGGTTTTGGATCACGAGAAGCATTCCCTCTCAGTACAAGGCTTTGGCTAGCAAGGTTGTTTGAAGCAAACTCAACTATGAACCGGTACAACAAAACTTACAAAAGAACATATTGCAAGCATTATAAGACTCTACACTGTCTCCTTGTTGTTCAAACACTTTTACCAGAAAATATCTAGACTTTTAGAGAGACCAATCATGCAAACCAAATTGCAACAAGCTCTACAGTAATTCTCCACTAATAGGTTCAACACCACATGATGCAAGAGCTTAAACATGATCTACTTGAGAACTCAAAACAATTGCCAAGTATCAAATTATTCAAGACAATATACCAATTACCACATGGAGCATTTTCTGTTTCCAACCAAATAGCAATGAACGAAGCAGTTTTCAACCTTCGCCATGAAAAAGTAAAGCTAAAAACACCAGTGTTCATATGAAATAGCGGAGCGTGTCTTTCTCCCACACAAAGAATGCTAGGATCCGAGTTTATTCAAACAAAAACAAAAATAAAAGAATACAGACGCTCCAAGTAAAGCACATAAGATGTGATGGAATAAAAATATAGTTTCACTAGAGGTGACCTGATAAGTTGTCGATAAAGAAGGGGATGCCTTGGGCATCCCCAAGCTTAGATGCTTGAGTCTTCTTGAAATATGCAGGGATGAACCACGGGGGCATCCACAAGCTTAGACTTTTCACTCTTCTTGATCATATTATATCATCCTCCTCTCTTGACCCTTGAAAACTTCCTCCACACCAAACTCAAAACAAACTCATTAGAGGGTTAGTGCATAATCAAAAATTCACATGTTCAGAGAGGACACAATCATTCCCAACACTTATGGACATTACCCAAGGCTACTGAAAGTTAATGGAGCAAAGAAATCCACTCAACACAGTAAAAGAGGCAATGTGAAATAAAAGGCAGAATCTGTCAAAACAGAACACTCCGTAAAGACGAATTTTTTAGAGGCACTTAACATGCTCAGATGAATAAAGCTCAAATTGAATGAAAGTTGCGTACATGTATGAGGATTACTCATGATTTTTTGCAGATTTTTCTGAGTTTCCTACAGAGAGATCTACTCAAATTCGTGACAGCTAGAAATCTATTTCTGCGCAGAAATCCAAATCTAGTATCAACCTTACTATCAAAGACTTTACTTGGCACAACAATGCAATAAAGTAAAGATAAGGAGAGGTTGCTACAGTAGTAACAACTTCCAAGACACAAATATAAAACAAAAATTGCAGAAATAAAATAATGGGTTGTCTCCCATAAGCGCTTTTCTTTAACGCCTTTCAGCTAGGCGCAGAAAGTGTAACTCAAGTAACATCAAGAGATGAAGCATCAACATCATAATTTGTTCTAATAATAGAATCAAAAGGTAACTTCATTCTCTTTCTAGGGAAGTGTTCCATACCTTTCTTAAGAGGGAATTTATACTTAATATTTCCTTCCTTCATATCAATAATAGCACCAACAGTTCGAAGAAAGGGTCTTCCCAAAATAATAGGACAAGATGCATTGCATTCAATATCCAAGACAACAAAATCAACGGGGACAAGGTTATTGTTAACCGTAATGTGAACATTATTAATCCTCCCCAAAGGTTTCTTTATAGAATTATCAGCAAGATTAACATCCAAATAACAATTTTTCAATGGTGGCAAGTCAAGCATATCATAGAGTTTCTTAGGTATAACAGAAATACTTGCACCAAGATCACATAAAGCATTACAATCAAAATCATTGACCTTCATTTTAATGATGGGCTCCCAACCATCTTCCAACTTCCTAGGAATAGAAGTTTCAAGTTTTAATTTCTCTTCTCTAGCTTTAATGAGAGCATTTGTAATATGTTTTGTAAAGGCCAAGTTTATAGCACTAGCATTAGGACTTCTAGCAAGTTTTTGCAAGAACATAATAACTTCAGAGATATGGCAATCATCAAAATCTAAACCATTATGATCTAAAGCAATGGGATCGATGTCCCCAATATTCTGAAAAATTTCAGCACTTTTATCACAAGCAGTTTTAGCAGTTTCAGCAGTTTCAGGCAATTTTGCACGCTTTGCACTAGGAGTAGAAACATTGCCAACACCAATTATTTTACCATTGATAGTAGGAGGTTTAGCAACATGTGAAGCATCATCATTGCTAGTGGTGGTAACAGTCCAAACTTTAGCTACATTATTCTCTTTAGCTAGTTTTTCCTCTCTTTCCCACCTAGCATGCAATTCAGCCATCAATCTAATATTGTCATTAATTCGAACTTGTAAGCCGTTTGCTGTTGCAAATGAATGAATATCTTTATCTTCATTAGGCATAACTTTCAATTTTAAAAAATCAACATCAGCAGCAAGACTATCAACCTTAGAAGCAAGGATATCAATTTTACCAAGCTTTTCCTCAACAAATTTGTTAAAAGCAGTTTGTGTACTAATGAATTCTTTAAGCATGACTTCAAGACCAGAGGGTACACTCCTACTATTGTTGTAAGAATTACCATAACCATTACTATTATTAGAAGGAAATGGCCTATAGTTGTTGTTACCCAAATTATTCCTATAAGCATTGTTGTTGAAATTACTATTTTTAATGAAGTTCACATCAACATGCTCTTCTTGAGAAACCAATGAAGCTAAAGGAACATTATTAGGATCAACATTAGATCTACCATTAACAAGCATAGACATAATCACATCAATCTTATCACTCAAGGAGGAGGTTTCTGCAACAGAATTTACCTTCTTACCTTGCGGAGTTCTTTCAGTGTGCCATTCAGAATAGTTGATCATCATATTATCAAGAAGCTTTGTTGCCACCCCCAAAGTAATGGACATAAAAGTACCTCCAGCAGCTGAATCCAATAGGTTCCTTGAAGAAAAATTTAATCCTACATAGAAGATTTGGATGATAATCCAAGTAGTTAGTCCATGGGTACGGCAATTCTTTACCAAAGATTTCATTCTTTCCCATGCTTGGGCAACATGTTCATTATCCAATAGCTCAAAATTCATTATGCTACTTCTCAAAGATATGATTTTAGCAGGAGGATAATATCTACCAATGAAAGCATCTTTACATTTAGTCCATGAATCAATACTATTCTTAGGCAAAGATAGCAACCAATCTTTAGCTCTTCCTCTTAAGGAGAAAGGAAACAATTTCAGTTTTATAATATCCCCATCTACATCCTTATACTTTTGCATTTCACAAAGTTCAACAAAATTATTAAGATGGGCAGCAGCATCATCAGAAATAACACCAGAAAATTGCTCTCTCATAACAAGATTTAGTAAAGCAGGTTTAATTTCATAGAATTCTGCTGTAGTAGCAGGTGGAGCAATAGGAGTGCATATAAAATCATTATTATTGGTGCTAGTGAAATCACACAACTTAGTGTTCTCAGGAGTATTCATTTTAACAGTAATAAAAATAAGTAAAGAAAACTAAATTAAATAAAGTAAAACAAGTAACTATTTTTTTGTGTTTTTGATATAAAGAAAGCAAACAAAACAGAAAATAAAATAAAGTAAAGCAAGACGATAGACAAAGTAAAGAGATTGGGTGTGAGAGACTCCCCTTGCAGCGTGTCTTGATCTCCCCGGCAACGGCGCCAGAAAACGGTGTTGATGGCGCGTGATGCACACGTCCGTTGGGAACCCCAAGAGGAAGGTGTGATGCGCACAGCAGTAAGTTTTCCCTCAGAAAGAAACCAAGGTTATCGAACCAGTAGGAGATGAAGGCCACGTGAAGGTTGTTGGTGGAGGAGTGTAGTGCGGCGCAACACCAGGGATTCCGGCGCCAACGTGGAACCTGCACAACACAATCAAAATACTTTGCCCCAACTTAACAGTGAGGTTGTCAATCTCACCGGCTTGCTGTAAACAAAGGATTAAACGTATGGTGTGGAGAATGATGTTTGCTTGTGAAGAACAACAGAGAACAGAGATTGCAATAGATTGTATTTCAGATGTAAAAGAATGGACCGGGGTCCACAGTTCACTAGTGGTGTCTCTCCAATAAGATAAATAGCATGTTGGGTGAACAAATTACAGTTGGGCAATTGACAAATAGAGAGGGCATAACAATGCACATACATATCATGATGACTACTATGAGATTTACTTAGGGCATTACGACAAATAACATAGACTGCTATCCAGCATGCATCTATGCCTAAAAAGTCCAGCTTCGGGTTAGCATCCGCACCACTTCCAGTATTAAGTTGCAAACAACAGAAAAATGCATTAAGTATGGTGCGTAATGTAATCAACACAAATATCCTTAGACAAAGCATTGATGTTTTATCCCTAGTGGCAACAGCACATCCATAACCTTATAACTTTCTGTCATTGTACCAGATTCAATGGAGGCATGAACCCACTATCGAGCATAAATACTCCCTCTTGGAGTCACAAGTATCAACTTGGCCAGAGCCTCTACTAGCAACGGAGAGCATGCAAGATCATAAACAACACATATATGATAGATCAATAATCAACTTGACATACTATTCCATATTCATCGGATCCCAACAAACACAACATGTAGCCTTACAAATAGACGATCTTGATCATGTTAGGCAGCTCACAAGATCTAAACATGATAGCACAAGCGGAGAAGACAACCATCTAGCTACTGCTATGGACCCATAGTCCAAGGATGAACTACTCACGCATCAATCCGGAGGCGGGCATGGTGATGTAGAGCCATCCGGTGATGATTCCGCTCTCCGGCAGGGTGCCGGAGGCGATCTCCTGAATCCCCCGAGATGGGATTGGCGGCGACGGCGTCTCTGGAACTTTTCTCGTATCGTGGCTCTCGGTACTAGGGTTTTCGCGACGGAGAGAATAAATAGGCGAAGGGGCAGAGTCGAGAGGCGGCCGAGGGGCCCACCACACAGGCCGGCACGCCCCCCTCCTCCAGGCCGCGCCGCCCTAGGGTGTGGGGCCACCTTGGCCCCTCTCCGTCTCTCCTTCGGTGTTCTAGAAAGCTCCATGGAAAATAAGACCGTGGGCTTTTGTTTCGTCCAATTCCGAGAATATTTCCTGTGTAAGATTTCTGAAACCAAAAACAGCAGAAAACATGAACTGGCACTGCGGCATCTTGTTAATAGGTTAGTGCCGGAAAATGCATCAAAATGATATAAAGTGTATATAAAACATGTGAGTATTGTCATAAAACTCGCATGGAACATAAGAAATTATAGATACGTTTGAGACGTATCACTAACCCGAAGGTGGACTTCTTAGGCATAGATGCATGCTGGATAGCGGTCTATGTTCTTTGTCGTAATGCCCTAAGTAAATCTCATATCAGTCATCATGATATGTATGTGCATTGCTATGCCCTCTCTATTTGTCAATTGCCCATTGTAATTTGTTCACCCAACATGCTATTTATCTTATTGGAGAGACACCACTAGTGAACTGTGGACCCCGGTCCATTCTTTTACATCTGAAATACAATCTACTGCAATCTCTGTTCTCTGTTGTTCTTCGCAAGCAAACATCATTCTCCACACCATACGTTTAATCATTTGTTTACAATAAGCCGGTGAGATTGACAACCTCACTGTTAAGTTGGGCCAAAGTATTTTGATTGTGTTGTGCAGGTTCCACGTTGGCACCGGAATCCCTGGTGTTGCGCCGCACTACACTCCTTCACCAACAACCTTCACGTGGCCTTCATCTCCTACTGATTCGATAACCTTGGTTTCTTACTGAGGGAAAACTTGCTGCTGTACGCATCACACCTTCCTCTTGGGGTTCCCAACGGACGTGTTCTTCACGCGTTATCAAGCTCTTTTTCTGGCGCCGTTTCCGGGGAGTTCAAGACACGTTGCAAGTGGAGTCTCTCACATCCAATCTCTTTACTTTGTTTATTGTCTTGCTTTACTTTATTTTTTTTTCTGTTTTGTTTGCTTTCTTTATATAAAAAACACAAAAAATTTAGTTACTAGTTTTACTTTATTTAATTATGTTCTGCTTAGTTTATTTTTATTACTGTTAAAATGAATACTCCTGAGAACACTAAGTTGTGTGATTTCACTAGCATCAATAATAATGACTTTATATGCACTCCTATTGCTCCACCTGCTACTACAGCAGAATTCTATGAAATTAAACCTTTTTTACTAAATCTTGTTATGAGAGAGCAATTTTCTGGTGTTAGTTCTGATGATGCTGATGCCCATCTTAATAATTTTGTTGAACTTTGTGAAATGCAAAAGTATAAGGATGTAGATGGAGATATTATAAAACTGAAATTGTTTCCTTTCTCCTTAAGAGGAAGAGCTAAAGATTGGTTGCTATCTTTGCCTAAGAATAGTATTGATTCATGGACTAAATGTAAAGATGCTTTCATTGGTAGATATTATCCTCATGCTAAATATCTTTGAGAAGTAGCATAACGAATTTTAAGCAATTGGATAATGAACATGTTGCCTAAGCATGGGAAAGAATGAAATCTTTGGTGAAGAATTGCCCTACCCATGGACTAACTACTTGGATGATCATCCAAACCTTCTATGCAGGATTAAATTTTTCTTCGAGGAACCTATTGGATTCAGCTGCTGGAGGTACTTTTATGTCCATCACTTTGGGGGCGGCAACAAAGCTTCTTGATGATATGATGATCAACTACTCTGAATGGCACACTGAAAGGACTCCGCAAGGTAAGAAGGTAAATTCTGTTGAAGAAACCTCCTCCTTGAGTGATAAGATTGATGTGATTATGCCTATGCTTGTTAATGGTAGATCTAATGTTGATCCTAATAATGTTCATTTAGCTTCATTGGTTTCTCAAGAAGAGCATGTTGATGTGAACTTCATTAAAAATAGTAATTTCAACAACAATGCTTATAGGAATAATTTTGGTAACAACAACTATAGGCCATATCCTTCTAATAATGGTAATGGTTATGGTAATTCTTACAATAATAGTAGGAGTGTACCCTCTGGTCTTGAATACATGCTTAAAGAATTCATTAGTACACAAACCGCTTTTAACAAATCTGTTGAAGAAAAGCTTGGTAAAATTGATGTTCTTGCTTCTAAAGTTGATAGTCTTGCTGCTGATGTTGATCTTTTAAAATTGAAAGTTATGCCTAATGAAGATAAAGATATTAAGTCATTTGCTACAGCAAACGCCATACAAGTTCGAATTAATGACAATATTAGATTGATGGTTGAATTGCATGCTAGGTGGGAAAGAGAAGAAAAACTAGCTTGTAAGGGTACATTGCCCCTATGTGTGGTTTTGGTAATTAATAACAACCCCTATGGACTAATGTTTTCATTGAGTTTATATGAAGGAATATTCCATAGGTACTACTTGTATTTCATGTGTTGGATTCAAGTATGGATGCCATGAAGATAAATATACACCTTGTGTATTGGCATCAAGATCATTGTTTTAAAGATACATATGTGACATGATCAAGAAGAAGAAATGAAGATGGAGTTCTTATGTGGAACTCAATATTAGCCATGCTCTATCTTAAGTGAGTATGAGAAGATACAAAGTTGATTTGGGCAAGTTCAAGATGAGCATCTCAAGTGGATCACATGCTTGAAGCTTGCCGTCCATTTGGTGATAATGGACATGTGAAGATGTGCATCAATAGAGCTTTCCCATCATGGTGTATGGGGAGCATTTGTGAGTCTTCACGAAGCGACGATGATCAAGTGAGGCATTCCGGCTTGAGTGGAGCTTGAAGAGCTATCATCAAGATCAATCGGGATGCGCAAGGCAAAGGTATGGCCTTGCTAGGTTTTCCTTTTACCGGTCTCAAGGTGGTTGTTGGGAGACCGGATTATAGGATAAATAGCCGCACTATCAAGAGGGGCTTTCGGTTGGGTAACTTGATCGCATCGTCTTAGGGAGCTCAATCCTTTGCATACTTTGCATATCCCTATTGCTTCTTGGTGTTTCTCTGTGTGAGGTTCTTGAGCTTGTTGCTAGCTTTACAACAAGCCCAAGTTCATCGAAAACGGAATCCGCATGCATCTTCTATTGCGTTTTCGAGTTTGGACGTCTTTACCGTTTCCTGACGGTGGGAGACTCCCTCTCTAAAATCATCTAAAAATGTTATGTGAGGAGTCTCCATATTTCCAGTTTTTGTTGGGGTTCTATTCGTCGTTATCTTTCCAACAAAATTGGTTTCATGTCAATCGGAGTTCGGGAGCATTAGTTATTAAAGAAATAGGAAAGATGAGAAAAGAATAAAAAGAAAAAGGGAAACAGGGGTGGGAGCCGGCCGGTCGACCGGCCCAGCAACCGGCCCACCCGGTCCGCGACCGGGTCCGGCGCTGGTGCCATCCGGGCCACCTCCCGGGGCCTTTTGGCCCAAGTCCGGTCGCAGGCCCGGTCCGTGACCGGCCTGCCCGGCGCTGCCCCCGGTCCGACCGGCTTCCCAACTGGGCCGCCTCACCGCCGCGCGGCCCACCCGCGGCCTGCAACCCCCCGCGTCGCCCAGCTTCCTGCCGCCCGCGCGGCTGCTGCTCAGCCCGGTTGCTGGGCCGGTCCGACCGGGCTGCTGACCGGCCTGTCCGGCTGCTGCTCGGTCGGCCGGCTTTGACCGGCTGGGCGTTTTTCTGCCCAATTTGCTGCCCGTTTTTCTGTCTTTTTCCCCCAACAGTTATTTTTCCACTTGGGCTATAAATACCTTTCTTCCACCTTGAGCCCAAGTAGTTCTTCCCATTCTCTCACCTCCATTGTTGCTATTTGAAGAACTTTCTCTCTCCCTTGATTCCTCCAACCATTCTTGCTCATATTTGAGGATTTGAGAGAGGAGATCTAGATCTACACTTCCACCAAACTGTTTCTTCTCTAAGTGAGGGAATCTCTTGGGATCTAGATCTTGGAGTCTTTGGTTGACTTTCCCCCTTGTTCATCCTCTCCAATCTCATCCTAGCATTCGTTGCTTTGGTGGGATTTGAGTGTGAAGGACTTGAACACCTCCGGTGTTCTTGCTTTGCATCATTGCATAGTGTTGAGCTCTCCACCACGATTTGTTCGAGTGAGAGACCGTGAGCTTGTTACTCTTGGAGGGTGACCTCCTAGTTGGCTTGGTGATTGGTGCTCCGGTGATCTCTTCAAGAAGATTGTGAAGAGGCCCGGGCTTCTCCTTCGTGGAGCTTGTGAAGTGGTTGTGGAGCTTGCCATCTCCGGAGCGGAGGAAAAGCTAACCATAAGGAAAGGGCCATTATCCTTTGTGGGTGTGGTTCGGAGAATAGGGTGAGCCTTCGTGGCGCGGGGAATCCTTCGTGGGACCTCCACTCCTCCAAACGTGACGTACCTTGTTGCAAAGCAAGGGAACACGGGAATACATCCTCGTCTCCGCGTGCCTCGGTTATTTCTATACCCGAGCTCTCTTTCCTTGTGATAGCCATCGTGCTTGAAGTACATATATCTTGCTATCACTTGTGCTACATATATCTTGTGCCTATCTTGCTTAGCTCTAGTTGCTATTGTTACACTTAGTTGAGCTTAGCATATTTAGGGTTTGTGCTTGTAAACTAAACGATAGTTTAATTCCGCATTCATACAAGACAAATCCGCAAGGGTTTGTAATTGCCTATTCACCCCCCCCCCTCTAGGCGACATCTCGATCTTTCAATTGGTATCAGAGCAAGGTCTCTCCTTGTTTTAGGCTTCACCGCCTTGAGAGTAAAGATGTCGGCTAGTAATTTAGTGCACAATGACACAATTATCTTTGTTGGCACAAATTATCATTTGTGGCGAAATTGCTTGCTTTGTAAACTTCGGACCTTGTGTCCACATATAGAGCAATTTCTAGATGTCGGTTTTTCTCCTCCGATGGATTCTCAAAATCTATCTTTAGAGGATGAGAAAAACTTACATCTTGAAGCTCAAGTATCTAATGAGCTTTTATTCTCTTTGAGACCCGATTTTCGTAGGTTCTTGATATATATAAAGCGAAAATCGTCTCATGAGATGTGGATCAAGCTTAAGGAAATGTTTGGTGGATCCACTTCTCAATTGGTCGGTAGTGACTCCGAGGAGCTCTCTTCCCCTTCACATCATGAAGAGCTCCAAGTTGCTTCCACCTCCGGTCGTGATGATATATCATCTTCTTCCACTTCACCAACGTGTTGCAAGACACAAGGTAATGATATGGTGAGTGGTGAGGGAAATTGCAATGTTGATATTGTGCTCAATAGTGATGACTCTTCATCTCTATCTCATTGCAATGTTTCCTCTTTGGACTTAAACACATCTTGCATTGAAAATAATCTACATGCTTGTGTTGATAGTCCTTGCATATCATGTGTAAATTGCTTACATAGATCTCATGAGGATATGCTTGCCTTGTCTTGCTCCCATAATCAAAATGTTTCTATTTCCTCTAGTTGCTTGTTGACTAACATTGTAGAGGAAACCGAACACTCTATGGATCAAGACATGATTTCAAATGAGGATTCAAGAATATCTTCATCTTCATCCTCCGGTATGCACATGTGCCTTATGGCAAATGGACCAAAGGTATCTCCTACTTTGACTCCTAACACATCCTCTAATGATGAGAGTGATGATGATGATAATGATGAAGAACATAATACCTTGGTGCATGATATGGCAATGGTATATGCTTCTCTTCGTGGTAATAAAGAAGCTCGTGCTTATCTCGAACACTCTATGGATACCTTGAATAAATATAGGGAAACCATAGTGGAGTTGGAGTCCCATGTTGAAAATGGGGAAATGAGATTCACTCTCCTCAAGCATGAGCTAAAAGATGAGAAGCATGCTAATTTTATGCTTACACAAAAAATTGAATCCTATATGCATGAAAATGAGAAAACTATTGTTGATGCTTGTGCTACTAACTCTAATTCTTGTGAAGCATCTACCTTAGAGGAGAATGTTGAGCTAAGGGCTCAACTTGAGTTGCTAACTAGCAATTATAGGGAATTGGAAGAAAGTCATAAAAAGCTCTCAAGCTCTCATGATGATCTTCTAATTTCCTATGATGGGCTAAAGTTAGCTCATGAGGCAAGTATCACTAAGGTAACATCTTGTGAGCCTCATATGGATGTTAGCACAATCTATACTACAAATGTTATATTGCCATGTGCTAGTCCTTGTAATCCATCTAGTCAAACTAGTGATACACCTTGTGTTGGATTACTCACTTTGCCTTGTTGCTCTAACAATGAAGCTTCTACTTCCTCTAGTACTTGTATTTCTACTAACCATGTAGAGGAAATAAAAGAGCTCGAGGCTCAAGTCCTTTCTTTGAAGAAAGACTTGGAAAAGCGTCATGAAGGGAAATCCGCACTTGACCAGATGCTAAGTGTGCAACAATCCCCCAATGATAAGAGTGGACTTGGATTCAACTCCAATAACAAGAACAAGTCCAAGAGCAAGAGCAACAAGAAGAAGGGCCAAGACAAAGTCAAGGATCCGGCCAAGTTGGTTTGCTTCAAGTGCAAGGTTGAAGGGCATCATGTTAGATCATGCCCATTGAAGAAAAAGAAGCACTTGAGTGAGAAACAACAAGGGAAACGGCCACAAGGTCAAGGTCAAGCTCATGCTCGACCTCAAGTTGAAGATAGGCCACTTCCCAAGAAGAATCAAGATATTGTTCCCCAAGAGAAGAAATCAATAAAGAAGAGAAAGGGGAACACTTGCTACTTATGTCGTAAGAAGGGGCACTTTGCTTCTTCTTGCTTAGGTGGTACCTTATCTAACCCTATAATTGTTGATAATGATTATTCTCTAGGGAAGGATAAGGATGGCAATGTGTTTGCCAAGTTTGTTGGAACTCAAAGTGGTTTCAAGAAAAGAACCATTTGGGTTGCCAAGCCTATTGTGACTAATCTCTTAGGACCCAACTTGGTTGGGGACCAACAATCTCAAACTTGATCAATAGGTGCATTTGGAGGTCATTGGAGACTTGGCTACTTCATGAAGAATTAAGGGATCTTCATATATTATATTTTGACCAAGCCAAGTCATATGGATTATCGTCTATATCTTATATCCAATGTTCCTCTTTGCGGTAACTTATACTTCAACTCATCATAATTATTGTAAGTTACTTGCCCCTTTGCATGTTTGGTTTTCTACCAAATATGTGTATGTATGTCTTGTGTCTTACTTGCTTATTTGTGTATTCAAGTATGTTTGTTCGACTCACCATATACTTGTGTATTACTTTGAGCCTAATGCGTCTTGATGATATCTTATTTGGCTCTCTTTGAAGTGATTAATGGAACATCCCATTTTGGGGGAGTGATATGCTTTGTGCATCTCTCTTTCTTTAAAATGTGTGTACATGGGTACCACCACTTAGTATTGATATTGCAAGATTATCTAGTCACTATGTGGTGTGCCATACTCATGAGAAATTCAAATTCTAAATATCCATTAATCATCTCTAGTTGAATTTTAGTTGCCTCTTATTTAGAAGAAATGTTTTATCACATTATGGGGGAGTAATATGTTTTGTACATATCACAAACCTAGAAAATGTGAACATATGAGGTTATGCCACTTAGAGTTGATGCTCTTAATAATCTTGTTCCTAGGTGGCATGTTTGCTCAAACAAGCTCCATTCCTAATAAAAATATTTTATTACTCATCTTGTGGGCTTTTTGTTTGAATATGAAATTCTTGGTGCGGTTTTTCCTCAAATACATATCTCTATATCTTATTTGGGACACCGTTTGCTTCAAGTTATTCTAATCATTGCCGTGCGTGATTGTGTGACTAGTTGAAGCTATCAAGAATCTTCATCCGTGCATAGTGCTCAATTCTATATACTTATCCTATGCCTTTTATTGTGAAGTTGATCCTTACTAACATTGTGAATACTCCACCGGAAATTATTTCCAATATACTCATTGTCTTTGACAATTGATAACCTTGTATGTGGTTGAATTTTTGGATCATCTTCACCTTGGATTGTTTCTTATTGCCTTATTTTATTTCCAACAAATCTTTGTTGCTCCCATGTGTCTTCCTTGTCCCTTTGAAAAATCTTTTGATAAATTCTCTTGATTCATATCAAGTGTTTGTTTTGGAAGACAAACCTTTTCCTTACGGTACATTGTGCCATTGTGAAAAGTGTATAGGGTTTGGTTTATTTTGTTTGAACCTTGCTCTTTGGGGGAGTTTGCTATCTCATTCTTTCTTACATGATTTATTTGCTTGAATGAGATAAATCCTTGAGCATGTTTGCTTTATTTCATCCTTTATGCTCAATGGTTTCTTCTTAGTTCATTTGTTGAATTTTGTTGAACAAATCTTTTGTGATTTGCGTCTTTGATATATTTTGGACAACAAATTTGTTTGGTAACATCTTTATGCCTTATTCGATTCTTTTGGTGTTTTGTCCAAAGTATATCTTTCTTGGATCTTTAAAGTCTTTATGTGTGCTTATATGTAATTTGTTTATATTTGTAGCATGCTTGCTTTGTTTGATCCATTATATAGGATATACTCCATCAAATCCTAAATGGCTAAGATGTGCATGAAATTCAAACTTCATCTAAATATGCACATGTTTATATGGAGTGTGCCCTATATATTGTGGTTAGTCTAGCCATGTTGGACCCAATAAGTTTGGGGACCAAGATGTACTTGAATGATGTTTTAGGTACATTGGAGATGCAATGGAAGCTTGTCTCATCTATAAGGAAGGTGTTGTCACCATATGAGAATTGGAGTCAAGCTAGGATGATCGATGAACTCTTATCTACTACATCAAGCCATTCCTATCTCTGTAACAAGTATCTTATTCATGCATTCTCATATAGCATCCAACCTCTTATAGGTTGCATCTTGGCATGAAATTCTTTATTTCGAAAATATTGAGGTTCTTGAAAAATCCTTTTAAAGAAAACTTCTTATTGTACACTTGAGTAATTTGAGAAGATGCATATGATAGGTTATATATATATATCATATTTTATGATTCACCTATCACAAATATGCCCTCTAGCAATTTATTGCATATCAATTCCTCAAAGAGCTCTTGTGTGCAATATTGATGAATTTGTGAAATAAATCTGTATTTGTGATACTTGTTGCCTTTCTCAAAACACTCCAACTAGCTCTACTTCCCTTATTGTTAGTTGTAATGCTTTTGAGGTTTAACTTGGTTGAAGTTCATTCATATATACCATAAGTGAAAATTGGAGCCATTGGCTATATATGCTTCTTAAGCAAACATCCTTTGGTATATTTTATGACTTCATCTTGGATATCTTGTTTTATCTATTTTGTTAACCTCTTGTGTGTGCATGTTTCTTTATGGATCACTTTGTCCACTTTAGAAACTCATATACATAAGAGTGTTAATCCATCACCTTGATATCCGTGATCTTTGCCGGCCATCTTTTACCCCTTTTGTTTTTAGTGGGTTGGTAAAGAAAATTTATGAGTGCTTGGTTTATTTATTTTCTTCATGCACTCATATCTCGTAATTGTTGGACTCAAGTTGTTCTTGATAAGCATACTCTCTTTATCTTAGTTGTGTTCTAAATGATATATAGGGAGTGAGGATTCCATGTTTGTGCATATTGTATTCAAATGCAAACATTATAAATTGTGCACGAACCTTGGGGAGCTTTCTTATTTTTAGAGCACTATATCTTTCTTATCATGATATCTTTGTTTGTCCAATTGGATCTTTGATTGCTTGCTTTATTTGTTGAAGCTCACTTCACCATGTTATCTTTATGCAATCTTTGATCCTCAATATAGTTTGACTTCCTTCAAGTATTCATCATTGGATATGTGCACTTGATTCCACTCAAATTATGAGAAGTGCACACTTTGGGGAGGAACTCACATTATATTGGCCTTCCAAATTTTTCACCCATTTTGACAATCGATGCCAATGGGGGAGAAGTTTAGAGGGTTTAAGGGAATGGTTTTATACTTAAGTTTGGTTTGTGCTTAAGTGTTTTGCCTCTCATGCATTCCATATTTATATGTCTTGCATGGTTGTATATATATAGTGGAAACTATCCCAAAGGTTAATCTTGACAATATATGCAGTGAATTCATGTTCATCACACGTGCATACATTGTGGGGGAGTTTTCTCTATATATATTGGTTCTACTCACATCCATTGCATTTGTTGTAGTTGTGTGAGTAGAGCCGGTTTTGATATGGGCTAATAGCTTTGTGTTACTTGACCATATCAAATACAACCTCTTGTATACAACTTATCCTCGGATAAGTTGCGTACTTGTTTCTAATATTCATTATATAAACCCTCTTATTGTGGTTGTCATCAATTACCAAAATGGGGGAGATTGTAAGGGTACATTGCCCCTATGTGTGGTTTTGGTAATTAATAACAACCCCTATGGACTAATGTTTTCATTGAGTTTATATGAAGGAATATTCCATAGGTACTACTTGTATTTCATGTGTTGGATTCAAGTATGGATGCCATGAAGATAAATATACACCTTGTGTATTGGCATCAAGATCATTGTTTTAAAGATACATATGTGACATGATCAAGAAGAAGAAATGAAGATGGAGTTCTTATGTGGAACTCAATATTAGCCATGCTCTATCTTAAGTGAGTATGAGAAGATACAAAGTTGATTTGGGCAAGTTCAAGATGAGCATCTCAAGTGGATCACATGCTTGAAGCTTGCCGTCCATTTGGTGATAATGGACATGTGAAGATGTGCATCAATAGAGCTTTCCCATCATGGTGTATGGGGAGCATTTGTGAGTCTTCACGAAGCGACGATGATCAAGTGAGGCATTCCGGCTTGAGTGGAGCTTGAAGAGCTATCATCAAGATCAATCGGGATGCGCAAGGCAAAGGTATGGCCTTGCTAGGTTTTCCTTTTACCGGTCTCAAGGTGGTTGTTGGGAGACCGGATTATAGGATAAATAGCCGCACTATCAAGAGGGGCTTTCGGTTGGGTAACTTGATCGCATCGTCTTAGGGAGCTCAATCCTTTGCATACTTTGCATATCCCTATTGCTTCTTGGTGTTTCTCTGTGTGAGGTTCTTGAGCTTGTTGCTAGCTTTACAACAAGCCCAAGTTCATCGAAAACGGAATCCGCATGCATCTTCTATTGCGTTTTCGAGTTTGGACGTCTTTACCGTTTCCTGACGGTGGGAGACTCCCTCTCTAAAATCATCTAAAAATGTTATGTGAGGAGTCTCCATATTTCCAGTTTTTGTTGGGGTTCTATTCGTCGTTATCTTTCCAACAAAATTGGTTTCATGTCAATCGGAGTTCGGGAGCATTAGTTATTAAAGAAATAGGAAAGATGAGAAAAGAATAAAAAGAAAAAGGGAAAAAGGGGTGGGAGCCGGCCGGTCGACCGGCCCAGCAACCGGCCCACCCGGTCCGCGACCGGGTCCGGCGCTGGTGCCATCCGGGCCACCTCCCGGGGCCTTTTGGCCCAAGTCCGGTCGCAGGCCCGGTCCGTGACCGGCCTGCCCGGCGCTGCCCCGGTCCGACCGGCTTCCCAAGCTGGGCCGCCTCACCGCCGCGCGGCCCACCCGCGGCCTGCAACCCCCCGCGTCGCCCAGCTTCCTGCCGCCCGCGCGGCTGCTGCTCAGCCCGGTTGCTGGGCCGGTCCGACCGGGCTGCTGACCGGCCTGTCCGGCTGCTGCTCCGGTCGGCCGGCCTGGTGACCGGCTGGGGCGTTTTTCCTGCCCAATTTGCTGCCCGTTTTTCTGTCTTTTTCCCCCAACAGTTATTTTTCCACTTGGGCTATAAATACCTTTCTTCCACCTTGAGCCCAAGTAGTTCTTCCCATTCTCTCACCTCCATTGTTGCTATTTGAAGAACTTGCTCTCTCCCTTGATTCCTCCAACCATTCTTGCTCATATTTGAGGATTTGAGAGAGGAGATCTAGATCTACACTTCCACCAAACCGTTTCTTCTCTAAGTGAGGGAATCTCTTGGGATCTAGATCTTGGAGTCTTTGGTTGACTTTCCCCCTTGTTCATCCTCTCCAATCTCATCCTAGCATTCGTTGCTTTGGTGGGATTTGAGTGTGAAGGACTTGAACACCTCCGGTGTTCTTGCTTTGCATCATTGCATAGTGTTGAGCTCTCCACCACGATTTGTTCGAGTGAGAGACCGTGAGCTTGTTACTCTTGGAGGGTGACCTCCTAGTTGGCTTGGTGATTGGTGCTCCGGTGATCTCTTCAAGAAGATTGTGAAGAGGCCCGGGCTTCTCCTTCGTGGAGCTTGTGAAGTGGTTGTGGAGCTTGCCATCTCCGGAGCGGAGGAAAAGCTAACCATAAGGAAAGGGCCATTATCCTTTGTGGGTGTGGTTCGGAGAATAGGGTGAGCCTTCGTGGCGCGGGGAATCCTTCGTGGGACCTCCACTCCTCCAAACGTGACGTACCTTGTTGCAAAGCAAGGGAACACGGGAATACATCCTCGTCTCCGCGTGCCTCGGTTATTTCTATACCCGAGCTCTCTTTCCTTGTGATAGCCATCGTGCTTGAAGTACATATATCTTGCTATCACTTGTGCTACATATATCTTGTGCCTATCTTGCTTAGCTCTAGTTGCTATTGTTACACTTAGTTGAGCTTAGCATATTTAGGGTTTGTGCTTGTAAACTAAACAATAGTTTAATTCCGCATTCATACAAGACAAATCCGCAAGAGTTTGTAATTGCCTATTCACCCCCCCCCCCTCTAGGCGACATCTCAATCTTTCATAGCTAAAGAGAATAATGTAGCTAAAGTTTGACTATTACCACCACTAGTAATGATGATGCTTCACATGTTGCTAAACCTCCTACTATCAATGGTAAAATAATTGGTGTTGGCAATGTTTCTACTCCTAGTGCAAAGCGTGCAAAATTGCCTGAAACTGCTGAAACTGTTTGTGATAAAAGTGCTGAAATTTTTCAGAATATTGGGGACATTGATCCCATTGCTTTAGATCATAATGGTTTAGATTTTGATGATTGTCATATCTCTGAAGTTATTAAGTTCTTGCAAAAACTTGCTAGAAGTCCTAATGCTAGTGCTATAAACTTGGCCTTTACAAAACACATTACAAATGCTCTCATTAAAGCTAGAGAAGAGAAATTAAAACTTGAAACTTCTATTCCTAGGAAGTTAGAAGATGGTTGGGAGCCCATCATTAAAATGAAGGTCAATTACTTTGATTGTAATGCTTTATGTGATCTTGGTGCAAGTATTTCTGTTATGCCTAAGAAACTCTATGATATGCTTGACTTGCCACCATTGAAAAATTGTTATTGGATGTTAATCTCGCTGATAATTCTATAAAGAAACATTTGGGGAAGATTGATAATATTCATATTACGGTTAACAATAACCTTGTCCCCATTGATTTTGTTGTCTTGGATATTGAATGCAATGCATCTTGTCCTATTATTTTGGGAAGACCCTTTCTTCGAACTGTTGGTGCTATTATTGATATGAAGGAAGGAAATATTAAGTATCAATTCCCTCTTAAGATAGGTATGGAACACTTCCCTAGAAAGAGAATGAAGTTACCTTTTGATTCTATTATTAGAACAAATTATGATGTTGATGCTTCATCTCTTGATAATACTTGAGTTACACTTTCTGCGCCTAGCTGAAAGGCGTTAAAGAAAAACGCTTATGGGAGACAACCCATTATTTTATTTCTGAAATTTTTGTTTTATATTTGTGTCTTGGAAGTTGTTACTACTGTAGCAACCTCTTCTTATCTTTACTTTATTGCATTGTTGTGCCAAGTAAAGTCTTTGATAGTAAGGTTGATACTAGATTTGAATTTCTGCGCAGAAACAGATTTCTAGCTGTCACGAATTTGAGTAGAACTCTCTGTAGGAAACTCAGAAAAATCTGCGAAAATTCATGAGTGATCCTCATATATGCACGCAACTTTCATTCAATTTGAGCTTCTTCATCTGAGCATGTTAAGTGCCTCTAAAAAATTCGTTTTTACGGACTGTTCTATTTTGACAGATTCTGCCTTTTATTTCACATTGCCTCTTTTACTGTGTTGAATGGATTTCTTTGCTCCATTAACTTTCAGTAGCTTTGGGTAATGTCCAGAAGTGTTAGGAATGATTGTGTCCTCTCTGAACATGTGAATTTTTGATTATGCACTAACCCTCTAATGAGTTTGTTTTGAGTTTGGGTGGAGGAAGTTTTCAAGGGTCAAGAGAGGAGGATGATATAATATGATCAAGAAGAGTGAAAAGTCTAAGCTTGGGGATGCCCCCGTGGTTCATCTTTGCATATTTCAAGAAGACTCAAGCATCTAAGCTTGGGGATGCCCAAGGCATCCCCTTCTTCGTCGACAACTTATCAGGTCACCTCTAGTGAAACTATATTTTTATTCCGTCACATCTTATGTGCTTTACTTGGAGCGTCTGTGTGTTTTTATTTTTGTTTTTGTTTGAATAAATTCGGATCCTAGCATTCCTTGTGTGGGAGAAAGACACGCTCCGCTGTTTCATATGAACACTGGTGTTCTTAGCTTTACTTTTAATGTTCATGGTGAAGGTTGAAAACTGCTTCGTTCATTGCTATTTGGTTGGAAACAGAAAATGCTCCATGTGGTAATTGGTATATTGTCTTGAATAATTTGATACTTGCCAATTGTTTTGAGTTCTCAAGTAGATCATGTTTAAGCTCTTGCATCATGTGGTGTTGAAACTATTAATGAAGAACTACCATAGAGCTTGTTGAAATTTGGTTTGCATGATTGGTCTCTCTAAAAGTCTAGATATTTTCTGGTAAAAGTGTTTGAACAACAAGGAGACAGTGTAGAGTCTTATAATGCTTGCAATATGTTCTTATGTAAGTTTTGATGTACTAGTTCATACTTGTGTTTGCTTCAAACAACCTTGCTAGCCAAAGCCTTGTACTGAGAGGGAATGCTTCTCGTGCATCCAAAACCTTGAGCCAAAACCTATTCCATTTGTGTCCACCATAACTACCTACTATGTGGTATTTCTCAGCCATTGCAAAGTAAATTGCTTGCGTGCTACCTTTAAAATTTCATTCCTTGTCTTTGCAATACATAGCTCATGGGAAAATAGCTTACAAAACTATTGTGGTATTGAATATGTTGCTTATGTATCTTATTTCTTATAAGTTGCTTGTTGAGCGGTAACCATGTTTCTGGGGACGCCATCAACTGTTACACCTTTGTTGAATATCATGTGAGTTGCTATGCATGTTCGTCTTGTCTGAAGTAAGGGTGATTTATCATGATTAAATGGTTTGAGTATGCATATTGTTAGAGAAGAACATTAGGCCGCCAACCAAAGCCATGTATCATGGTGTAAGTTTCAGTTTGGACATTAATCCTCAATCTCTTATGAGAATATTATCTGTTGTTGAATGCTTAAGCATTAAAGAGGAGTCCATTATCTGTTTTCTATGTTTTCCCGGTATGGATGTCCTCAAGTTGAGATCTATCAAAAACGAGAAATCAAATGCGATCTATCTCCTTGGACCTCTGTACAGGTGACATAGAGGTACCCTTTGTGACACTTGGTTGAAACATATGTAATGCAATGATAATCCATGGAAATCCGAGCTAATTAGGACAAGGTGCGAGCACTTATTGGTATTCGATGCATGAGGCTTGCAACTTATAGGATGTCTTATGCATAACACATATGAATTATTACTACCGTTGACAAAATTGTCTCCATGTTTCCAAAATAAAAAGCTCTAGCACAAGAGTAATCCCTGCTTCCCTCTGCGAAGGGGCCTTTCTTTTACTTTATGTTGAGTCAGTTTACCTACTTCTTTCTATCTTAGAAGCAAACACTTGTGTCAACTGTGTGCATTGATTCTTACATACTTGCTTATTTGCATTCATCATATTACTTTGTGTTGACAATTATCCATGAGATAAACATGTTGAAGTTGAAAGCAAATGCTGAAACTTATATCTTCCTTTGTGTTGCTTCAAAACCTTCTATTAAGAATCTATTGCTTCATGAGTTAACTCCAATGCAAGACTTATTGATGCTTGTCTTGAAAGTACTATTCATGAAAAGTCTTTGCTATATGATTCAGTTGCTTAGTCATTGTCTTTACCATTGCTTTGAATCACTTCATTCATCTCATATGCTTTACAATAGTATTGATCAAGATTATGATAGTAGCATGTCACTTCAGAAATTATCCTTGTTATCGTTTACCTACTCGAGGGCGAGTAGGAACCAAGCTTGGGGATGCTTGATACATCTCAAACGTATCTATAATTTCTTATGTTCCATGCTAGTTTTATGACAATACTCACATGTTTTATATACACTTTATATCATTTTGATGCATTTTCCGGCACTAACCTATTAACAAGATGCCGAAGCGCCAGTTCCTGTTTTCTGCTGTTTTTGGTTTCAGAAATCTTACACAGGAAATATTCTCGGAATTGGACGAAACAAAAGCCCACGGTCTTATTTTGCACGGAGCTTTCCGGAACACCGAAGGAGAGACGGAGAGGGGCCAAGCTGGCCCCATACCCTAGGGCGGCGCGACCTGGAGGGGGGGCGCGCCGGCCTGTGGGGTGGGCCCCTCGGGCGCCCTCCGACTCTGCCCCTTCGCCCTCGGGTCCATAGCAGTAGCTAGATGGTTGTCTTCTCCTCTTGTGCTATCATGTTTAGATCTTGTGAGCTGCCTAACATGATCAATATCGTCTATTTGTAATGCTACATGTTGTGTTTGTTGGGATCCGACGAATATGGAATACTATGTCAAGTTGATTATTGATCTATCATATATGTGTTGTTTATGATCTTGCATGCTCTCCGTTGCTAGTAGAGGCTCTGGCCAAGTTGATACTTGTAACTCCAAGAGGGAGTATTTATGCTCGATAGTGGGTTCATGCCTCCATTGAATCTGGGACAGTGACAGAAAGTTCTAAGGTTATGGATGTGATGTTGCCACTAGGGATAAAACATCAATACTTTGTCTAAGGATATTTGTGTTGATTACATTACGCACAGTACTTAATGCAATTGTCTGTTGTTTGCAACTTAATATTGGAAGGGGTGCGGATGCTAACCCGAAGGTGGACTTTTTAGGCATATATGCATGCTGGATAGCGGTCTATGTTCTTTGTCGTAATGCCCTAAGTAAATCTCATATTAGTCATCATGATATGTATGTGCATTGTTATGCCCTCTCTATTTGTCAATTGCCCAACTATAATTTGTTCACCCAACATGCTATTTATCTTATTGGAGAGACACCACTAGTGAACTGTGGACTCCGGTCCATTCTTTTACATCTGAAATACAATCTACTGCAATCTCTGTTCTCTGTTGTTCTTCGCAAGCAAACATCATTCTCCACACCATACGTTTAATCCTTTGTTTACAACAAGCCGGTGAGATTGACAACCTCACTGTTAAGTTGGGGCAAGGTATTTTGATTGTGTTGTGCAGGTTCCACGTTGGCCCCGGAATCCCTGGTGTTGCGCCGCACTACACTCCTTCACCAACAACCTTCACGTGGCCTTCATCTCCTACTGGTTCGATAACCTTGGTTTCTTACTGAGGGAAAACTTGTTGTTGTACGCATCACACCTTCCTCTTGGGGTTCCCAACGGACGTGTGCTTCACGCGTTATCATTTAGCTCTTGGTTCTTGATACGTCTCCGACGTATCGATAATTTCTTATGTTCCATGCCACATTATTGATGTTATCTACATGTTTTATGCACACTTTATGTCATATTCGTGCATTTTCTGGAACTAACCTATTAACAAGATGCCGAAGTGCCAGTTCCTATTTTCTGCTGTTTTTGGTTTCAGAAATCCTAGTAACGAAATATTCTCGGAATCGGACGAAATCAACGCCCATGTTCCTATTTTGCCCGGAAGCATCCAGAACACCCGAGAGCCGCCAGAGAGGGAGCACTGGGCCCCCAGACCATAGGCCGGCGCGGCCAGGGGGGCCGCGCCACCCTATGGTGTGGGCACCCCTTCAACCCTCTGGCGCCGCCTCTTCGCCTATTTAAAGCCTCCGTCGCGAAAACCCTGATACGTTCGACGAAACCCACAGAAACTTTCCAGAGCCGCCGCCATCGCGAAGCCAAGATCTGGGGGACAGGAGTCTCTGTTCCGGCACGCTGCCGGAACGGGGAAGTGCCCCCGGAAGGCTTCTCCATCGACACCGCTGCCATCTCCACCGTCATCTTCATCACCGCTGCTGCTCCCATGAGGAGGGAGTAGTTCTCCATCGAGGCTCGGGGCTATACCGGTAGCTATGTGGTTCATCTCTCTCCTATGTACTTCAATACAATAATCTCATGAGCTGCCTTACATGATTGAGATTCATATGATGATGCTTGTAATCTAGATGTCGTTATGCTAGTCAAGTGAATTTTACTCATGTGATCTCCGGAGACTCCTTGTCCCACGTGTGTAAAGGTGACAGTGTGTGCACCGTGTGGGTCTCTTAGGCTATATTTCACAGAATACTTATTCACTGATGAATGGCATAGTGAGGTGCTTATTTATATCTCTTTATGATTGCAATGTATTTTGTATCACAATTTATCTATGTGCTACTCTAGCAATGTTATTAAAGTAGTTTTATTCCTCCTACACGGTGTAATGGTGACAGTGTGTGCATCTGTGTTAGTACTTGGTTTATGCTATGATTATGATCTCTTGTAGATTATGAAGTTAACTATTGCTATGATAGTATTGATGTGTATTACTCCTCCTACATATGCATGAAGGTGACAGTGTGCATGCTATGTTAGTACTTGGTTTAGTCGAATTGATCTTTCATGCACTCTAAGGTTACTTAAATATGAACATTGAATTGTGGAGCTTGTTAACTCCGGCATTGAGGGTTCGTGTAATCCTACGCAATGTGTTCATCATCCAACAAGAGTGTAGAGTATGCATTTATCTATTCTGTTATGTGATCAATGTTGAGAGTGTCCACTAGTGAAAGTCTAATCCCTAGGCCTTGTTCCTAAATACTGCTGCGTTACTACTGCTTGTTTACTGTTTCACTGTGTTACTACTGCTGCAATACTACCACCATCAACTACACGCCAACAAGCTATTTTCTGGCACCGTTGCTACTGCTCATACTTATTCATACCACCTGTATTTCACTATCTCTTCGCCGAACTAGTGCACCTATTAGGTGTGTTGGGGACACAAGAGACTTCTTGCTTTGTGGTTGCAGGGTTGCATGAGAGGGATATCTTTGACCTCTTCCTCCCTGAGTTCGATAAACCTTGGGTGATCCACTTAAGGGAAAACTTGCTGCTGTTCTACAAACCTCTGCTCTTGGAGGCCCAACACTGTCTACAGGAAAAGGAGGGGGAAGTAGACATCAAGCTATTTTCTGGCGCCGTTGCCGGGGAGGAAAGGTAAAAGGTACTCACACTCCGGATCTCGGCTACTAAGCTATTTTCCGGCGCCGTTGTAAGTACTCGAAGCTATTTCCTTTAGATCCTGCAATTGCATCTTTTTGTTTCTTGTTTACACTAGTTTGGCATAATGGACAAGAATGAGCTTCTTATTCTATTTCCTGATTTAAAACATGGATTGTTTGATGCGAAAATTAAAAAACCTATGGAATCTTATTTGCATGTTGTTAGTAATATTAGTATGAACGCTTTGAACACCATTGTTGATAATGATATAGAAAGTTCTAAGCTTGGGGAAGCTGGTTTGCATGATATTTTTAGTCCCCCAAGCATTGAGGAGAAAATTTACTTTGATGATACTTTGCCTCCTATTTATGATGATGATAGTAGTCTTTTGTTACCACCTGTTATGGAGGAGAAATTTGATTATGATTACAATATGCCTCCTATATATGATAGCTACTTTGTTGAATTTGCTCCCACTACAACTAATAAAATTGATTATACTTATGTGGAGAGTAATAATTTTATGCATGAGACTCATGATAAGAATGCTTTATGTGATACTTATATTGTTGAGTTTGCTCATGTTGCTACAGAAAGTTATTATGAGAGAGGAAAATATGGTTGTAGAAATTTTCATGTTACTAAAACACCTCTCTATGTGCTGAAATTTTTGAAGCTACACTTGTTTTATCTTCCTATGCTTGTTACTTTGCTCTTCATGAATTTATTTGTGTACAAGATTCCTTTTCATAGGAAGCATGTTAGGCTTAAATTTGTATTGAATTTGCCTCTTGATGCTCTCTTTTGCTTCAAATACTATTTCTTGCAAGTGCATCATTAAAACTGCTGAGCCCATCTTAATGGCTATAAAGAAAGAACTTCTTGGGAGATAACCCATGTGTTATTTTGCTACAGTACTTTGTTTTATATTTGTGTCTTGGAAGTTGTTTACTACTGTAGCAATCTCTCCGTATCTTAGTTTTGTGTTTTGTTGTGCCAAGTAAAGTCTTTGATAGTAAAGTTCATACTAGATTTGGATTACTGCGCAGTTTCAGATTTATTTTCTGTCACGAATCTGGGCAAAATTCTCTATAGGTAACTCAGAAAATTATGCCAATTTACGTGAGTGATCCTCAGATATGTACGCAACTTTCATTCAATTTGGGCATTTTCATCTGAGCAAGTCTGGTGCCATTTTAAAATTCGTCTTTACGGACTGTTCTGTTTTGACAGATTCTGCCTTTTAATTCGCATTGCTTCTTTCGCTGTGTTGGGTGGATTTCTTTGTTCCATTACCTTCCAGTAGCTTTGGGAAATGTCCAGAAGTGTTAAGAATGATTGTGTCACCTTTGAACATGTGAATTTTTGATTATGCACTAACCCTCTAATGAGTTTGTTTCGAGTTTGGTGTGGAGGAAGTTTTCAAGGGTCAAGAGAGGAGGATGATATACTATGATCAAGAAGAGTGAAGAGTCTAAGCTTGGGGATGCCCCGGTGGTTCACCCCAGCATATTTTAAGAAGACTCAAGCGTCTAAGCTTGGGGATGCCCAAGGCATCCCCTTCTTCATCGACAACATTATCAGGTTCCTCCCCTGAAACTATATTTTTATTCGGTCACATCTTATGTACTTTACTTGGAGCGTCTGTTTGTTTTTGTTTATGTTTGAATAAGTTCATCCTTGTGTGGGAGAGAGACACTCTCCACTGGTTCGTATGAACACATGTGTTCTTAGGCTTTGCTCATAGTATTCATGGCGAAGGTTGAATCTTCTTCGTTAAATTGTTATATGGTTGGAATCGGGAAATGCTACATGTAGTAATTCTAAAATGTCTTGAATAATTTGATACTTGGCAATTGT
The DNA here is from genome assembly GCF_019359855.2 of Lolium perenne. Taxonomy (NCBI): domain Eukaryota; kingdom Viridiplantae; phylum Streptophyta; class Magnoliopsida; order Poales; family Poaceae; genus Lolium; species Lolium perenne. Next base: position 103,500,406 of record NC_067246.2, on the reverse strand, counting down.
TGTGCTCATGTTTAAGCTCTTGCATCATATACTTTGCACCTATTAATGAAGAAATACATAGAGCTTGCTAATTTGGTTTGGATATTTGGTCTCTCTAAAGTCTTGTTATCACCAGGATTTGACCGAGTCAGAGGTGGGCCGCGATCAAGATGGGTTTAAAGATTATATACTGAAGAAATACATGAATCGGCCTTATATGCGAAGTTGGGCTAGATTGCCCATGTATCTGTAATATAGTAGATCGCATCTTAGATAGAGTTTTACCCGTGCACGGTTAGGTGCACGCCTAAATTAGAAAGTCCCCTGGACTATAAATATGTATCTAGGGTTTATGGAATAAACAACAACCAACGTTCAACCACAAAATCAATCTCGGCGCATCGCCAACTCCTTCGTCTCGAGGGTTTCTACCGGTAAGCATCATGCTGCCTAGATCGCATCTTGCGATCTAGGCAGCACAAGCTTTATGTTGTTCATGCGTTGCTCGTACTGAAGCCTTTTTGATGGCGAGCAACGTAGTTATCTTAGATATGTTAGGGTTAGCATTGTTCTTCGTATAACATGCTATCGTAGTGCAACCCTTGCATATCTAGCCGCCCTCACACCTATCTTAGGTGTGGGGGCGGCACCCCGCTTGATCATTATTTAGTAGATCTGATCCGTTACGGTTGCTCCTTGTTCCTCAAGGATTAGTTTAATATCTGCAATAGTTAGGCCTTACAAAGGGTTGGAGGATCCAGCGGCACGTAGGGTGTCGTTTGCTAGTCCTAGACAGGATGTTCCGGGGATCAACCTCGTGTTGGTTTTTAGGCCTTGTCTAGGATCGGCTTACGATCACCGTGCGTGGCCGCGAGGCCCAATCGTGAGTAGGATGATCCGATTATGCGGTGAAAACCCTAAATCGTCGTAGATCGTATTAGCTTTATCTTGATCAAGCAGGACCACCATATATTCGTGCACCTCGTATGAATCATGGGTGGATCGGCTCCTTGAGCCGATTCACAGGATAACCTGAGAGCCGATCGAGGCTCGTATTTAATGTTTACGTGTATGCCATGCAGGAAACTAAGCGAGGCATCTCCATCACCTTCTTGACCAGGTATAGGTCAGGTGGCACGCCCTTGCATCAGCATCGGACGTGTGTACCAGAGGCTTTGCGGGCCGTCGCTCGGAGGGACCAGGGCCAGCCGCAGCCCTAAGTTGTTCCCGGCTCTACTGTGTTGCCCGTCGCTGCCCGCCGGTGGGTTTTGACCGCAACACATTCTGGCATGCCCGGTGGGACAATCGTCTACATCAACCACATCGCCATCGACATCTGAGATGGCGGAAGGCACGCCAGTCACGTACGAGGATCTGACCGACGAGCTCAAGAAGAAGTATGACGAGGTCAAAGCCATCCTCGAAGCCGACCTCATCGGCTCTTTCCACAGAACCCGTTCACATGGCATCAGGTGGAAGGGGTTCACGCCTGATGGTGCACTCGATGGGATAGACCTCTCTGCCCCATCAGAAGAACGCACCAGGTCCCTGCGGCAGGAGATCAACTACTTGGTGGCTCACTCGCTACACCGCCACTCTGAGAACCTGGTAAACACGTTGGAGCGTGTCGCTCTTCGGGTGATCCAGGAGATCATGAGGCACCAGTACTCGCCGTCAGGACCAGCTCTCGGGACGCATCAAGGAGAGTTGCCACTCCAGTCCCGTCCACCGCTGCCATTTGCGTTGGCAGCACCAGAAGTGCCGAATTCACCGGCATTCGTCGTCTACAAGATCGGTGGTGACCCTAGTGACTGCCAGTTCTTGCATGAGGCGCCTAAGGAGATCCCTCACGGGTACATGTGCACGTATGTGCCAGATTGCGGTAACTGGGCACTCACAAACCAGGCCACAACATCAGGGACTTCTGGGAAAACAGGAGGAACGTCAGTGACAGATCTTGAGAGGCAGACGTGGCTAACTAAGTACGCCACCCCAACGAACCTCCAGAGCTCAGCTCCTGCAGTTGGCTCAGAGCTGGAAAAGCAAGCATGGCTGGCTAAGTACGCCACCCCGGCGAATCTTCAGAGTTCAACTCCTGCGGCCAGCACAGCGGATCAGATCAGTACCATACTAAGAGACCAGTTCGGCATGGTGCAGAAAAGAAGGGCAATCGGCTATTCCAAGCCGTACCCCGATGAGTACGAGATGATCCCGTTACCACCCAAATATCGGCTCCCTGATTTCTCCAAATTCAGCGGATCAGATGGCTCCAGCTCCATCGAGCATGTGGGCCGATATTTGGCACAGCTAGGAACGGCCTCAGTGTCGGATCCACTACGCGTGAGGTTCTTCTCACAGTCCCTCACGGGATCAGCTTTCGGGTGGTACACCTCGTTGCCACCAGACTCGATCCGGACTTGGAAGCAGTTAGAAGAACAGTTCCATACGCAGTACCACTCAGAGGTTTCCGAGTCTGGCCTCGCCGATCTAGCACAAATACGTCAGAAGCGTGGAGAAACTGTGACAGAATACATCCAGCGCTTCAGGAATCTTAGGAACCGATGTTATTCGGTTCGTGTGGATCGAAAAGGAAGCAGTCGAGTTGGCAGTAGCGGGCCTTGCCGCGCCGCTCAAGGACATGGCCTCCCAAGCAGACTACCCCTCACTGGCGCACATGGTTCAGAAATTGTCGGCATATGAACAGCGCCACCCGGACTTGTACCAGGACAAATTCAAGCGTGCAGTAGTCCTGGTCGAGGCAGAGGAAGATGAAGTTTCTGCGGGAGATCAAGAGGTAGCAGTGGCTGAATGGACTCGGGGGCAACCCCCGTGTCCTGCAAATGGGTTAAGCCACCAGGTCCGCCCAGGGGTTTTGATTTTGACGTGACCAAAACTGAGCAAATCTTCGACCTCCTACTCAAGGAGAAGCAGTTGAAGATACCTGAAGGTCTCAAATTCCCCACGGTTCAGGAGCTGAATGGAAAGCCATACTGCAAATGGCATAACTCGCTCTCCCATGCCACCAACGACTGCAGGGTGTGGCGTCAGCAGATCCAAATGGCGATAGAACAAGGACGTCTGATTTTCAACCAGTACGCCATGAAGGTCGACACCCAACCCTTCCCCGCCGTTAACATGGTGGAATGCACTTACCCTGAAGGTTGCCAGCCAGGATCCTCGTTCAGCATCAACATGGTAGGACTTGGACACCACGCTGGCAAGGATGGAGACGAGGGCAGCTGCTCTCGTAGCAAGGACACAGAGGAGGCCGCTCCACGCGATCGGCTCCGTCATGATGACAAGAGCTACGTCACAGAGGGAGAAGTGAAGAACATAAGATATCAGCGACCCCTCTCTGATCACCTCCTCAGCAAGTATGTGAGTCAGTATGACCAACGCCGACGATCCAGCGATGATGATGAAAGAGATCGTCTGGCTAGAGAAGCCAGAAGACATCGTCGGCATGATCGCGATGAGGAGGAGTACGAGCGCCGTGCCAAGGAAAAGGCAAGGGAGCGAGACGACGAGGACAGGCACTGGGACTGTCCCTTCTTCGTACACTCGCCTTTGGGATTCAGGAATGAGCCGATTGCCTACAATCGGCAATTGCCCAGAATGCAACCAGAAGAAGAAGGAGGCAGCCAACATGTCCGTGTTCCAACGCTTAGGGCCTCTCCCGCCTCGAAGCAAACGAGCTGAGTCCCCTCGGATGGAAGATCTCGAGGATTTGGAAGACGAGGGAGAAGAAGAAGAAGACAGGTACCACCAACCAAGGTGGTGCCCTGATGGACTCAGCCGTTCCCAAAAGCGTAGGGTTCAGCGATTGCGCGGTTTGGAAGAAGCCGAAAGGTTATACCTGCACACGCTAAGGAAGGCGCGACCTGATCTGGCCGCGAAAATTCAGCGAACCCTGGATGAGGAGGGTCGACCGCAGAAAATGGAGTGGCGCCCCAAGCAAAGGAAAGCCGATGATGAAACATCGGCTGGCACAAACATGGTGTTCATCCTTCCAGCGGAGTTTGGTGCTCCAGGATCAGACGAAGCACCCTCAAGCATCGTACCGGTGGGGAAGAAGGACGGCCGATGGCGTGTGGCTATAGATTTTCGAGATCTTAACAGAACCACCGGCCTGACCGAGTAGCAAGAACCAACTTATGGACAAACATGGTGAGGCTGATCCTTGTGATCGGCCCCAAAAAATCTATGGAGGAAAATTACAAGACCTTCATTGAGCGTTTCGATCAATATGGAGGCCGATTTTCAGCAATTGGCCAAAATTATCTTCACCACAGGTTCTGCTTATGTTCAACATTGATCTGCTGGGCAGCAGGTTACATCGGCAGATGAGAGTCAACACGAATCCTAACGGAGCTGACGTGCAAATACAGTGCCTTGGCTAACCACAAAGCCGATATCTGCAGTCACCTGGCAGATTCGGCTCGGGGGGCATCCAATCAGATGAACAGGTGCAGATGAACCTGTAAGCAGTGAAATATTGGGGGCCGATTAGAAAAATCGGCCAGTAAAAAAAAAGAGAATCTCTAGCCGATGCAAGGACATCGACTTTAGAACAAAGGGAGGTACAGTTGATATAAGCAGAAGCTCTACTGGCCAAGTTCGGCAGTACCAATGCAAGCATACAGATCAGGTTAAGGGTGAGTCCAACAAAGGGAGCATACCTATCCTAGGAACATGAGCACAGCCGATGACGAGTCAAGTGGCTATGGCATTTTGCCTGGCATGGACCAAGGTGGCGGCTTGATCAATGTCACTTTCAGAGTTTAGGATGTTACGCCCAGAGTTTAGGAGGGCATCAGAGATTCAAAAACATCCTCACCGGAAGTTACATTAGGCTGCCAAAGATGATGAGCCGATCTGATCAGCAAGGCGCAAAGGAGGAGTTGGGAAGCTGTTATATTTGAGGCCTCTTAGTTCAAGGAACAGATTTGCTGATCTTTCCAAAGCTTTTCAGTACAACGGTTCTTCCAGAAATCAAGAGGCTCGTGGGGCAGCTTGCCCTGAAATATCTTTGCTCTGGAGAGCCGATTTGTTTGGAATCGGTTGGTTCTGCATTATAACTTGGAAACCGATGGCGACGCATTTGACTCGCTTCGGATGGGGCTTGGGGGGCAACTCGCCCGAGAGGTTCTTGGCTCTGGGAGCCGATTTTTGTCGAAATCAGCTGGCTCTACATCGCAATTGTTCTGAAGAATGATGCTTTTGTTACAGATTTATCAGTTTCAACATCCAAGCTGATTCAGCAACAGTTCCGGGGCTCTCTTAAAGACGCCCGCTCAAGCTCAAATCGCCGGTCTACTGCAGTCGGCTGCACCCAGTGCTATCATCGGCAGAGCTGGCTAACGTGGAAGGATGACTGAATTGGCATGTCTTGCAGATTATCGTGAGAGACCAAGGCGTGGCCCCATCTGGTCATCGAGCATCGGTTAGGCTAACAATCGTCAAAGTCAGATGAGGAAAAATCGGCTGAATCAGCATAGAGAACATCGGCAAAATCAAAAGAAATTTTTCATTGATAATAAAATTTCTTACAAAGAGAAGCCGATTGTTTGACAAAAGGGGACAGATTACTACTGCTAACCCTATGCTAGTAGATCCCTACTCTAAGGGCTGTTGCTGTCTTCGCCATCGCTGGGGTAGCCGCCGTCATTGCTGCTGTCGACGAGTTCCTCGTTGCTGCTACTGTGACCTTCAGCAGAGGCTTCTTCCTCATCATCATCATCGTCCTCGTCTGACCAAGCCCAGCCCCGGATGCGCTTTGGTGGTGGTTCGTCGGAGGAGGTGTCGTCCTCCTGTTCCTTCTTCAGGTCGGAGGAGACGTCTTCGTCTTCATCATCCTCTTCTTCTTTGGTGACGGAGGTGAATTTACCCCGGAAGGGAGGGTTGTCGTCATCGCTCTCCGCCTCCAGTGCTCCGTCAACCAGGTACCGGAGGTCATCTTCCCCGTCGGTTAGGGGCATGGCCCCATCTGACCAGACGAGGTCCTCGCCCTCTGGCACGAAGTCGAAGTCCCATTCCCGCTGGTCCCAATGCTTGGGAGCACGACGGTTGTACGCCTCCATCTGGTCGTGTTCTGGAACCGACTCGCTTGAGGAAGAGGATTGGAGAGAAACGGAAGAGGAGGAAGAAGACGGCATGGCTATGGAAAAAAGAGGGTTTTTGGTGCCGATGGCTGGGACAGAAAAGGGGATGGAGACGGCTAATCGATCGGCATGGATAAATAATGAGAAGCCTGGTGGAGATTTAATGCCATTGCAGTTTCCGAGGAGGTGATGCTAAAGCTATCGAATTGCAGCGAAGCTGAGAAGACAGGACATCATGATGAAGGATGCTGCAACGGTTCTGCTCTGCCACGACATGACCCTTCGTAGAAGACAGAGTGGTTTTGAAATTATCATTATCAAAACCAGGGGGGCATGTGTTATCACCAGGATTTGACCGAGTCAGAGGTGGGCCGCGATCAAGATGGGTTTAAATATTATATACTGAAGAAATACATGAATCGGCCTTATATGCGAAGTTGGGCTAGATTGCCCATGTATCTGTAATATAGTAGATCGCATCTTAGATAGAGTTTTACCCGTGCACGGTTAGGTGCACGCCTAAATTAGAAAGTCCCCTGGACTATAAATATGTATCTAGGGTTTATGGAATAAACAACAACCAACGTTCAACCACAAAATCAATCTCGGCGCATCGCCAACTCCTTCGTCTCGAGGGTTTCTACCGGTAAGCATCATGCTGCCTAGATCGCATCTTGCGATCTAGGCAGCACAAGCTTTATGTTGTTCATGCGTTGCTCGTACTGAAGCCTTTTTGATGGCGAGCAACGTAGTTATCTTAGATATGTTAGGGTTAGCATTGTTCTTCGTATAACATGCTATCGTAGTGCAACCCTTGCATATCTAGCCGCCCTCACACCTATCTTAGGTGTGGGGGCGGCACCCCGCTTGATCATTATTCAGTAGATCTGATCCGTTACGGTTGCTCCTTGTTCCTCAAGGATTAGTTTAATATCTGCAATAGTTAGGCCTTACAAAGGGTTGGAGGATCCAGCGGCACGTAGGGTGTCGTTTGCTAGTCCTAGACAGGATGTTCCGGGGATCAACCTCGTGTTGGTTTTTAGGCCTTGTCTAGGATCGGCTTACGATCACCGTGCGTGGCCGCGAGGCCCAATCGTGAGTAGGATGATCCGATTATGCGGTGAAAACCCTAAATCGTCGTAGATCGTATTAGCTTTATCTTGATCAAGCAGGACCACCATATATTCGTGCACCTCGTACGAATCATGGGTGGATCGGCTCCTTGAGCCGATTCACAGGATAACCTGAGAGCCGATCGAGGCTCGTATTTAATGTTTACGTGTATGCCATGCAGGAAACTAAGCGAGGCATCTCCATCACCTTCCTGACCAGGTATAGGTCAGGTGGCACGCCCTTGCATCAGCATCGGACGTGTGTACCAGAGGCTTTGCGGGCCGTCGCTCGGAGGGACCAGGGCCAGCCGCAGCCCTAAGTTGTTCCCGGCTCTACTGTGTTGCCCGTCGCTGCCCGCCGGTGGGTTTTGACCGCAACAAGTCTAGATAATTTCTAGTATTGAGTTTTGAACAACAAGGAAGACGGTGTAGATTCTTATAATGTTTACAATATGTCTTTTATGTGAGTTTTGCTGCACCGGTTCATCCTTGTGTTTGTTTCAAATAACCTTGCTAGCCTAAACCTTGTATCGAGAGGGAATACTTCTCATGCATCCAAAATCCTTGAGCCAACCACTATGCCATTTGTGTCCACCATACCTACCTACTACATGGTATTTCTCCGCCATTCCAAAGTAAATTGCTTGAGTGCTACCTTTAAAATTCCATCATTCACCTTTGCAATATATAGCTCATGGGACAAATAGCTTAAAAACTATTGTGGTATTGAATATGTACTTATGCACTTTATCTCTTATTAATTTGCTCGTTGTGCGATAACCATGTTTTCTGGGGACGCCATCTACTCTTTGTTGAATATCATGTGAGTTGCTATGCATGTTCGTCTTGTCTGAAGTAAGGGCGGTTTTCACAATCAAATGGTTTGAGTATGCATACTGTTAGAGAAGAACATTGGGCCGCTAACTAAAGCCATGAATCATGGTGGAAGTTTCAGTTTGGACATAAAACCTCAATCTCTTATGAGAATATTAACTGTTGTTGAATGCTTAAGCATTAAAAGAGGAGTCCATTATCTGTTGTCTATGTTGTCCCGGTATGGGTGTCTAAGTTGAAGAATGATCAAAAGCGAGAAATCCAATGCGAACTTTCTCCTTAGACCCTTGTACAGGCGGCATAGAGGTACCCCTTTGTGACACTTGGTTGAAACATATGTTATGCAATGATGATCAGTGTTAACCCAAGCTAATTAGGACAAGGTGCGGGCACTATTAGTACATTATGCATGAGGCTTGCAACTTGTAAGATATAATTTACATGATACATATGCTTTATTACTACCGTTGACAAAATTGTTTCATGTTTTCAAAATAAAAGCTCTAGCACAAATATAGCAATCGATGCTTTCCTTTTTGAAGGACCATTCTTTTTACTTTTATTGTTGAGTCAGTTCACCTATTTCTCTCCACCTCAAGAAGCAAACACTTGTGTGAACTGTGCATTGATTCCTACATACTTGCATATTGCATTTGTTATATTACTCTATGTTGACAATATCCATGAGATATACATGTTACAAGTTGAAAGCAACCGCTGAAACTTAATCTTCCTATGTGTTGCTTCAATGCTTTTACTATAAATTATTGCTTTATGAGTTAACTCTTATGCAAGACTTATTGATGCTTGTCTTGAAGTGCTATTCATGAAAAGTCTTTGCTTTATGATTCACTTGTTTACTCATGTCATATACATTGTTTTGATCGCTGCATTCACTACATATGCTTTACAAATAGTATGATCAAGGTTATGATGGCATGTCACTCCAGAAATTATCTGTGTTATCGTTTTACCTGCTCGGGACGAGCAGAACTAAGCTTGGGGATGCTGATACGTCTCCGACGTATCGATAATTTCTTATGTTCCATGCCACATTATTGATGTTATCTACATGTTTTATGCACACTTTATGTCATATTCGTGCATTTTCTGGAACTAACCTATTAACAAGATGCCGAAGTGCCGTTCGTTTTCTGCTGTTTTTGGTTTCAGAAATCCTAGTAACGAAATATTCTCGGAATCGGACGAAATCAACGCCCATGTTCCTATTTTGCCCGGAAGCATCCAGAACACCCGAGAGCCGCCAGAGAGGGGGCACTGGGCCCCCAGACCATAGGCCGGCGCGGCCAGGGGGGGGCCGCGCCACCCTATGGTGTGGGCACCCCTTCAACCCTCTGGCGCCGCCTCTTCGCCTATTTAAAGCCTCCGTCGCGAAAACCCTGATACGTTCGACGAAACCCACAGAAACCTTCCAGAGCCGCCGCCATCGCGAAGCCAAGATCTGGGGGACAGGAGTCTCTGTTCCGGCACGCTGCCGGAACGGGGAAGTGCCCCCGGAAGGCTTCTCCATCGACACCGCTGCCATCTCCACCGCCATCTTCATCACCGCTGCTGCTCCCATGAGGAGGGAGTAGTTCTCCATCGAGGCTCGGGGCTGTACCGGTAGCTATGTGGTTCATCTCTCTCCTATGTACTTCAATACAATAATCTCATGAGCTGCCTTACATGATTGAGATTCATATGATGATGCTTGTAATCTAGATGTCGTTATGCTAGTCAAGTGAATTTTACTCATGTGATCTCCGGAGACTCCTTGTCCCACGTGTGTAAAGGTGACAGTGTGTGCACCGTGTGGGTCTCTTAGGCTATATTTCATGTATCACTTATTCACTGATGAATGGCATAGTGAGGTGCTTATTTATATCTCTTTATGATTGCAATGTATTTTGTATCACAATTTATCTATGTGCTACTCTAGCAATGTTATTAAAGTAGTTTTATTCCTCCTACACGGTGTAATGGTGACAGTGTGTGCATCTGTGTTAGTACTTGGTTTATGCTATGATTATGATCTCTTGTAGATTATGAAGTTAACTATTGCTATGATAGTATTGATGTGTATTACTCCTCCTACATATGCATGAAGGTGACAGTGTGCATGCTATGTTAGTACTTGGTTTAGTCGAATTGATCTTTCATGCACTCTAAGGTTACTTAAATATGAACATTGAATTGTGGAGCTTGTTAACTCCGGCATTGAGGGTTCGTGTAATCCTACGCAATGTGTTCATCATCCAACAAGAGTGTAGAGTATGCATTTATCTATTCTGTTATGTGATCAATGTTGAGAGTGTCCACTAGTGAAAGTCTAATCCCTAGGCCTTGTTCCTAAATACTGCTGCGTTACTACTGCTTGTTTACTGTTTCACTGTGTTACTACTGCTGCAATACTACCACCATCAACTACACGCCAGCAAGCTATTTTCTGGCACCGTTGCTACTGCTCATACTTATTCATACCACCTGTATTTCACTATCTCTTCGCCGAACTAGTGCACCTATTAGGTGTGTTGGGGACACAAGAGACTTCTTGCTTTGTGGTTGCAGGGTTGCATGAGAGGGATATCTTTGACCTCTTCCTCCCTGAGTTCGATAAACCTTGGGTGATCCACTTAAGGGAAAACTTGCTGCTGTTCTACAAACCTCTGCTCTTGGAGGCCCAACACTGTCTACAGGAAAAGGAGGGGGAAGTAGACATCAGTTCTCTATTCTTATTTTGTTCAGAGCTTGTCAGTTTTCTTTATTCTCCGGTCTTTATTGATTATTAGCTATGAGAGTTGTTTCAAATAAGTTGATTGGTGTTGGAGACAAGTAAAATGTTTCATGCTTATAGTGATGCAAAAGTAAGCTTGTTAGACATTGGCATAGACTTTGGCATGTCATGTTGGGTGTTATTCTTATTATATGCTTAGTAGTTATTGTTGTAGCATGACTTGTCTCAAATAGCTGAGAGTGCTTAATGTGCCATTGAAAATATCATGTGTTGTTTCCATCATACAAAGCATAATATTATGGTATTCTACTTTAATGCTTTATTTGGTTGACTCGGCACCTGCTAATTATACCATGTTATGACTAGAAACCAATCAACTAAAGCCTCTATGATCATTTAGTTTTTGACTTGTAATATCACTTTATGCTTTGATTAATAATGTTTTGTCGCTATGCATGATTATTGCCATTATTGCTCTCTTAGTTGGTCGCTCCCAGTCTTTTGCTAGCCTTCGCCTGCACTGAGTATGAGCTCTACTCATCATCCAACCACCAAAAATGAGAGTTTGCCAATCATGTCCACCATATCTACCTACTAGCATCATTGCTATTCCAAGTATATTCATCATGTTTTTATTTATCTTCCAAATTAAATTTTGTCATGAGAAAATTAGTTAGTTAAGCTCTCACGAACTCTATGGCACATTTACTTTCTTGCACTTAATAAACTTGAACCATTGTGACTATCTTATAAAGATTATATGCTTGCAAATTACGAGTTCGGAGTTAGCACAACCATGCTTTCATGGGGCATGCTTTCAACATTGCACTTATTCCTATTTAGTTGATATCATGTTCTTTTGTTTATGGATGCCTAGTGGTGCGAAATAAAATGGAAACTTGTAAGTCCATTGAGTTTGTATATATGTTACAGAAACGCCTGGGCGGCCAACTTAAGCCATGCATCATTCATGGTGGAAATTTACAGTGAACCATAGTGAGCTTCCTGTGAATCATCTTCAATAAAAAGCTATGCCCATAGTAAATAAAAGGATTGCTGAGATGCTCATTGTATGTTTGTCCTGTAATTTTGGTATGGGAATGCTCCTATATCATGGGCAGGAGTATTCCTATATCAGGGGGCAAGAGGTACCCTGTTGGCATTCTCAATCATACATGTATACTTACAATAACATAGGACCTAAGTTGAGTAGCATGAGGTTTAGGTACTTGTATTCAAGGGACACGCGATTTTCAACTTGTGATTTGTCAAGCATATAACTCATATTTTCCCTCACATTAATTTTAACCATTCAAGATGCTTATGATAGGGGTAATGAGAGCTCAAAGCTAATGAGTACCCTACTTTTTGGAAGGTTTATAAAACTTGTTAATATTGCTTCCTTCTTTGAAGGACTGATTGTGCTGCCGTGGAAGTTGGCAATCTCGTTGGGGAACCCCAAGAGGAAGGTGTGATGAGCACATCAGCAAGTTTTTTCCCTCAGTAAGAAACCAAGGTTTAATCGACTAGTAGGACAAAGGCATGACTGATACGTCTCAAACGTATCTATAATTTTTGATGATCCATGATTGTTTTACACAAATTCATATATGTTTTTCTTACACTTCGTTTTACTTTTACTTGATTTCTGGCACAAACCTATTAACAAGATGCCACAGTGCAGTTCCTGTTTTCTGTTGTTTTTGTATTTCAGAAAAGTTGTACAGGAAATATTCTTGGAATTGGACGAAACAAAAGTCGAAGTCAATATTTTACCGAAACAAAGACGAAGCCCAGAGGGGCGGTCGAAGAGACGCAACAGGGCGGCCAGAAATACCCTAGGCGCGGCCTAGACCTGGCCCGTGCCTAGGGGTGGTCTGGGCCCACCAGGCGCCCCACCGACCTAAATCTTCCGCCTATAAATACATCTTCTCGAGAAAACCCTGGATACCCGAGCCTCCATCCACGAAAAGTTCTGTAGCGGCCGCCATCGAAGAACCATCTCGGGGGTACTGGAGCTCTTCCCGGCACCCTACCGGAGGGGGAAATCATCACCGGAGGCATCTACATCGCCATGTCCACCTCCGAAGTGATGCGTGAGTAGTTCATCCCTGGACTATGGGTCCATAGTAGTAGCTAGATGGTTGTCTTCTCCACTTTGTGCTTCATGTATCGATCTTGTGAGCTGCCCTACATGATCAAGATCATATTTATGTAATCCTATATGTTTGGTTTGCTGGGATCCGATGATATTGTATACTATGTTGATATTGATTATATATTCATTTCATATGTTATTTGTGATCTTGCATGCTCTCCATTGCTAGTAGAAACTCGAGCCAAGTGGACACTTGTGACTCCAAGAGGGGGTATTTATGCTCGATAGTAGGTTCATGCCTCTAGTTTTCTGGGAGAGTGACTTTATAAATTCCAAGATTGTAGATGTGATGTTGTTACTAGGGAGAAAACAACAATGTTTTATCAGAGGGTAATTCTATTGTTTACTTTACACACATTGCTTAATGCGATAGTCTGTTGCTAGCTTCCAACTTAATACCGAAATGGGTGCGGACGCTAACCTGAAGGTGGATTATTAGTCATAGACGCAGTTGGATTACGGTCTATGTATTATGTTGTAATGCACATATCAAATATCATAGTAATCATCTTGTCATGTATTGATCGATATTCTGTCAATTGCCCAGCTGTAATTTATTCACCCAACATACTATTTCTTTATGGAGAGACACCTCTAATGAACTGTGGACCCCGATCCTATTTCCTTTATTGATAAATTCAATTGCAATCCTGTTCTGTTTACTTTCTGCAAACATCTCCTTCCATTTGACACGTCTAATCCTTTGTGCTCAGCAAACCGGTGAGATTGACAACCTCACTGCAAGTTGAGGCAAAGTACTTCGGTTGTGTTGTGTGCAGGTTCCACGTTGTTGCTGAGGCCGGTAGTGCGCTCTGCCACTACTCAGCCAGCAACACCTTCAGAAGTCACGCCTTTCTCCTACTGGTCGATTAAACCTTGGTTTCGTACTAAGGGAAAACTTGCTGCTGTGCTCATCACACCTTCCTCTTGGGGTTTCCCAACCGCTTCCACAACAACTGCCAACAAGGTTGTCTGGCGCCATCACCGGAGCACCCTCAAGATGTTATGGCACCGTTGTCGGGGAACTGAAGAAAATCTACACCACACAGATTGCCAACTCCCACGGCAACTGCACGCCAGCAAAGATTTTCTGGCGCCGTTGCCGGGGAGAAAGAGGATTTCTGCAAGGGGAGTCTCTCATCTTCAATCTTTTTTACTTTGTCATAGTTTGCTTAGTTTACTTTATTTTCTTTTGTTTGCTTTATTATATCAAAAACACACAAAAAATAGTTTATTTTTATATTTATCTTTATATCAAAAAAAAAATTAGTTTCTATTATAGCTGTTATTTCTGTTACTTAGTTTTAATTTTTCTAAAATGTCTATTCCTGTTACTATGTCGCCCGAGGAAATGATTTTCACTTTCAAGCAAGGGAGTGAGGAGAGTTTCAAGGAAGCTTGGTCTAGAATTAATAGTTCTTATATTAAAACTGAACCAAGAATGACTTCAGGCTTGCTTCTTAGTAGCTTTTATTTTGGCTTATTTTGCGTTATAGATATGCTTTGGACACAGTAGCTGGAGGAGATTTCCTTCTTTGTGATGGAGATCAAGCTTTTAATGCCATAAAAAAGTTGATTGCAATATATAGTTCACCTAGTATTTTGGTTCATCCCTTGTGAGGTTTTTTGCTAGATTAAACACTCTTGAGACAAGTACAACTAGATTGAACGAATGTTATAGTATGCTTCGGGAGAAATATGATCAAGTTCCAATAAATTCTGAAACCACAAATTGGCTCCCTTCAGTGAAAGTTGATATAGGTGATGAAATTTTTTATGGTCGTTGCGATATTATGTCTGAATTTTGCCTATGCCTAGAGATATTTACGAGTCTTTAAATCTTTGGAGACTTTCTGATGGAGGAGAAGAAATATCTCTTACCAATACTGTTGTTATATTACCCATTGGAATTACTGAAGGAATGCATACACATTTTTTAGGGAGGATGGTATCCACTGATTATCTTGTCATTGAATGTGTAGGAAAATGACAAATCACGCTTGGGCGATCACTGCTAAAACTCGTGGGAGAAAGGATTGATGTTGGGGAAGGTATCATGATCTTCACCACCCCACAGGGTGATTCTCATTGTTTCCCGATGAAAAAGTTTAAAAGTAGGAGAGGTATGCGCAAGGCTCCCGCCATTTATAATGTTGATGCTTCTTCACTTGGTAATACTTGATGCCACTCTTACTGCGTCTATCTGAAAGGCGTTAAAGAAAAACACTTATGGGAGACAACACATTATTTTATTTACATTTTTTTTTTGAGTCTTGGAAGTTATTACTACTATAATGACCTCTCCTTATCATTTTTATTTTTGTGCCAATAATAGCCTCTAATAGGAAGAAAGTAATGTTTGAGGAAGTTGCTGTCCTGAAAACAGATTTTGTGTTGTTACCATAAAAACTCGTAAAACTAGCCAGAGCGGAATTTTGAGCTGTAATTTTTTATGCATATGCCCCAAGTTATTATCTAACTTTCGTTAGTTGACCACTTTTCGAGATAAGCAACAGAGGATTTTCAAAAAAAATCGATCTTTACGTGTTGTTCTATTTTGACAGATTTCTGCACTATTTGCAATTGCCACTTAAATATCTTTCTTTTTTAGTTATTTTAATCAAAGAGCTTTTTGAAAGGTTGCTACAGTAGCGTATGCTTTAATAGATGATTGATATATGTTAGTAGTGAACCCAAGTGGATTTTTTTATTTTGATTGTATTAATGCTGCTAATGAAGAATTGTGTGAAGTTTTTGTATGAAGGAAGTTTTCAAGTGTAGGGAAAGAAGAATGTTGTGATGAGATGAAGAATGTACAAAAGCTCAAGCCTCAACAAAGCAACATGTCGTCTCTCTATGCGCTATATGTATTTACACGGAAGGAGACAAAGGGAGAGCGGTCAAGGGGCCGCTATTATTTATGGTGTCTCCCCTTTTTCGTGATGTTGACTATTGTGCAAGGTATATCAGTGCGCAGGAGGCAAGCGAGAGAGGCCGAGAATGAGAGAGGTATTTTTTTAGAGAGGGATAACCGAAGGTTCCTGAAGGATCCAGTTCCAATATGTATCAGAGCACAGTTTACAAAAGGACACAAAATAAACAGGAAATTACATCTAAATCCCTAACTTTTACATGGAGGATCCTAGGCTGAAAGCAAGAAATGCGATCGGGTCCTTAACAGCAACCACCTGGATTGATCCTCATCGCAGCCGCGGACGAACCACTTGGCGCGACCAAATCTCCTTGGCTACAGAGCGTGCACACCATGGCCTCCGAGCTGAGCTAGAAACGCCCTAGCAAAACCGGCAGCCATCGGAGGTGGATAATTGGAGAGAGAGAGTCTTGATGCGTCTTCCCTTGGCAAATTAGATGACTGGGAGTTTACGTACCTACCGCACATGACTTTTGCTCACTTAAGTGTGGGACATCATGTATAGGAACCACACGTAAGTGACAGACCTGTTGGTGTCATAACTCGGGTGATTATATCATACTGTATTAGTAAAAAGTTTCATATGGATTCAAGGGTAGGAAAGCCAAGTTAACTCAATTAAATAACTTTTTTTCATGAAGCCAAGTTAACTCAACTATCATTTGGTACATTTTGGTTATATTCAAAATTTACTTGAAACTTATTGGTCATGCCATTTCTACTACGTACTCGCCTAGCTAACACTTTTTTCCTGCCGGAAGGGAGGGAGGCATGATGCTACCCTGAATTTGTGGGACCCCAAAAAATTTCAAATATACGAGCGATGTGTCCAAAAGGAACATACTCATCCCCTTCCCCCAACCTATGATTTTGACATAAATTTGTGATGTACAATACTACCTAGGTAAAATACCAGTCGTGACTTTTGTTAGAAGAACCTTTAACAGGTTCTTTCACCATTCATATGCATGTTGGAGTCATAACTATACACCTATTAGGGATATTACAAGACAGGCAACTATACCTATGTTGTAAGCTTGAGCAACATAATACACGATTAAAAAGTTCAGATGGCCGGTCTAATTTGTAATAATATAATTTTTGTGCCATAAAATTCATATTATGTTGTAATCAAATTGATGATCTAGGAATGCACGCTGGCATTATAATCCCTAACGGAGGGAGTAAGCACTCTAGTTATGAAAAGTACCAAACAATGCATACAAAATCATTTTTATAGGAGTACTAGTTCAACTTATTTAATTATAGTTGTAGGCCAAAATCGAACCCAATAGTTGAATTTTTTTGAACTTGATCTGTAGTACTGGCAAAACCCTAGTTCCTATTTAATCATAGATTCGTAGGTCGATTTTTTTTACTTTTTATTGGTAAATTTGCAATGCAACATTTGCAACCACAGAGATCCACTTGTGTCGAAAGCCAATTAAATGTATCATACTCTACATCACTTTTTGCATGAAACTAACTTTCATTTATTTTCAATTTAGGAAGAGTGAGGGTTTTGGGTGCAAAGTACTTGGTGTGAGGTATTTTGCTAGTCTAAGGCCATGATGTTGACCTGCGAGAACTAAAATAAATAAATGCAAACACGCCTACATTTCGAGATAAATCATCGTTCATACACGGGAAAGGAAATTGCACGAAACACAATCTATTGTTGCAATTGTTGCACAAACACTCATTTTACTTTGTTTTGCACATATCATAGACTGTTGATTTATTTGTTGCACAAAAGGTATAAATCTATGATTAAGCTACTTAACTCTAAATATGATTGCCGACACCTAGAAGGTCGTGATAATATCCATTGTCATTGTCTAATGTGAATACGCAAAATTTTAAATAATATGGAAATTTTCCAGTAATTGAAATACTATAAAAATAACTAATATGTGATAGTCAGGAAGTTCTATATGACGTTTGAAAGTTGTGTCTCTTGGTGTGAGATTTGGACAAAATTTGATGAAAATATGAAACCTTCAAAAAAAATCTAGTAATTGAAACGACACATGCAATTCATAATCTGGGAAAATTGATACAATTTGGAATAAAAACTAGTAGTTGGTAGTCCCCGGTAATCTGATTTGCTCTTAAATACTAGCTTAATCCTAAATTTGAACCTCCCTGCAACATATTACACTTATAGTTGGTGGTTTGTGCATATTTAGGTTTAAGCTTAACGCAACTATGACAAAAATAAGCGGTGGTTTTTGCATTTTCCTCTATGTGGGACAAGCTAAATAGAGCACGCTCCGCTCCGGCCAATGAACTGGGCCTCCTCGTGGGAACAAAGAGAATATGGCGAGAGAGCCTTCGCAGAGAAGGTTTCCATTCTCGCCGGGCTTCACCGCAACAAAAAAGAAAGGAGTATAGTACTCCCCTGCGCTCCATAAACTGTTCACTGCTCATGTCAGCTCTATCTGGTCAGACTGATAAAGTCACTGGTAAGTGTCCTGTCGAGCACAGAGGGAGAGAGAGAGATCCGAGACCGAGAGAGAGGGAAAACCCACGAAGGAGTGTGGCGTTTTGAAATGTGCACTACTAGTAGTACTAGTATAAATTTGAGTTTGAGCAGAATCGTCCAGAACGGAAATAAAATAGGCATACCCCGTAATTTGCAATCCCAACAAGCATACTGCATGTGAAAGTTTAAGTTGTGAAGCTTTGCGCCTTGGTATTAAGAGTGAGGTGTTTTGCAACTCTATGTCCATGCATGGTGCTGATTCGGACGGCCATATCATCGATGTGATCATCTTGTTTGTTTGACAGGGACCCAACTTATGGAAAAAGTTAACCTTTACATACAATCTTCTAGAAGCTAGACAATACATAATCTAAAATAATGAAATAGATCCAACAACCAGCAATGTTGGGACTTGCCAATCTATATCCAATGAGTGATGATCAAAGTTATGTGTACACTATATACTGGTATATAAATAAATAAATAAATAAATAAATGACTAGTATGCGACACCTCGAGAGGCTTCTACAATCATCTTGTACCCCCACATCCGGAAGTTGTAACAATTGGGGATGATACTATCTAGGTTAACTGCAGAATGTACAATATGGTTTTTTAACATGTTCCTATATGTATAAGTGGATTGCCTAGCCCACCCATCACTTCATAATTGTGGTTACTTTGGCTAGTGCATGAAGTTTGACACTGTCTACTTAAGAATACCATAATTACCTCTCAGCTTTATTTCTTCACTAGGCACAATTTAATCAAGTTTCATCAAGTTGGATTGTGAGAAGTAAACCTGCCAATGGTTAGGGAACTCAATCATACCCAAACTGTACCCACGTGACCAACTTAGAAAAACCAAATGTATATAAAATGTGTAATGCCAGTTTGCCACCGAACTTGAAATAAATCACAAGCTATCTCCGCCTAACTTGTGGGTTGAGATTGGCTGCCGCCGACCATTGCAAAATTTGCTTCGTGGGAGACGCTCCTATGGTTATTTGCCATAAACAACCAATATACTCCCTCCCTTCTCTTTTTCTATACATTCTAGGGAAAATCAGACAAATTAGTATTGCATTTATTAGTACTACTTAAATTGGTAAACAACCAATCCAAGCTACATTGAAAATAGTTACATCCAATAGATAAAGGAGGACCACTTCGTTACCCGTATTCTTGTTGACTAGTAGTAAAAGCTAGAATTAATATAGAGTATGTCAGAACAAATTTTAGGCCTAGAATTCAAAGTATTTCAAAACGGAGGGAGTATGTAGTTATGAGTTGCTAGGAACCAAACCGTTTAGACCAAGACTCAACCATACCTAACTGTTTATCTTTGAACCAATACCAAACTTACCCGTGTTTGCACATGTTAATAAAGAACCATTCTCAGGTTTATTCAGAAGTCGTAAAACTATTTTAAACATCCCCCCCTTTATAAAACAATAACAAACTTACACGTTAACGGTTCAGATCCGTAACGTTTTGAGCTGCCCGGACCATAATCAAATTGTTTGCATCTGTTAGTAAATAACCATTCTGAGTTCTTTTCCCCTCTCCCGGTTTGCTAGCTAGGGCCTAGGGGGAAGTCTAGAAAGGTGAAGACTCCCGAAGCTTGTAGGACCATCGGGGCCGTCCACTGTTCCCAAAACGAGGGGCGAGAAGATCCTTCCTATATAGCACTACAAATTTTGAAAGGAAAAAAGATCGGGCCAACAGCCCACCAAATTTTTGTGCTGAATCTCGCACCCGGCACTCACTCGCTGTCAGAGTTCCACATTTATAGACCCATTGACCCCCTCCCCCATCTTTCTCTTATGTTCGCTTTACCCACCCGATGAACCAAATACATATTGTTGTTAATGGATTCGTTCCCACAAAGGAATTCATCGAGAAGATCGAGGAGTCCAATGAGGAGTGTGCTGGATTCAAGCATCAATCATCTGCAGAGAAAGTGGATCCGTGTGTTGTTCAACCGCCTTTGCCAGCCACAGCGAAAACTTTGTCGAATGCCGAGCTGGATCCTCCTCGGGGTCTCCTTAGAAGCTGCGGGGTGGTGTCATTGATTCCACCGGCTGCACAAAACCCTCGTCGGCGACAAGCTATCACTGAAATATCCATTTTCGATAGCTTGTTCGCTGACCCCGCCATCGCAACAAAAGCGCGCGGCTGCAATTCGTGTTTCGGCTCATTAAGCCGAAGCCCTCATCTGCCACAGAGACGACGATGAACCCATCGTCGATGGTTGGTTCTGGCCCCAATCTTTTTACTTCGGTGGCGGTACATCTGAAGTTGTCGGATGATTGGACTCTCACACCTGTACTCCGTTCGCCTCGCGAAAACTCAGGTTGATCGCGGAGAAACCGTTGTCTGTTGCACCCCCTACACCAGCGACGGTTTGTGCTTCTTCAGCGACGCCTCGTCCATCAGCCCTCCCCAGGTGCAAAGAGGTTAGAGCATCTCCACTCGTCTCCTCGACGAGGCCCCCAAACGACGTTTTTTTCCATCCGGACGGCGTAATTTGGCCCAGTCGCGCCCCCGGTTCCTCGTTTTCGTCCGGATTTGGGCCTAAATTCATCCGGCGATCCCACGCCATCCCCGGCCCCCCGGGGAGCGCTCGGGGAGTCCGGACGAAACGAAAGCGCGGGAAACACCGAGGAAACTTCCCGCGCGTCTGGTGGCCCCAACTTGTCGGCGAGAGAAACCAATCGTCGTCCTCATCGCATCGTCTTCCGCGCGCTGTAAAAGCCTGCCGCCGGTCTGCATTCGCCGGCCACGCGAGTTAATGTCGTCGTCTTCCGCGCACGCATCGTCTTCCGCGCGCACTAAAGGCTGCCGCCGGTCAGCTCGCCGCGGACGCGTCGCATTCCACGCGTCATTAATCACCAGCGCCAGCCGCGCCTATATACGCCGGTCCGCTCGCCGCGAGGCGTACCCCGTGCTCCACTCTCCCTCCACTCTCCCTCTACTCTCCCGATGGCGTTCTACGACGACGACGGCGCTGTTGTCGTCAGAAACCCACCGGCGGGCAGCGACGGGCAACACCGTAGAGCCGGGAACAACCTAGAGCTGCGGCTGGCTGAGGTCCCTCCGAGCGACGGCCCGCAAAGCCTTCTGGTCACACGTCCGATGCTGATGCAAGGGCGTGCCACCTGACCTATACCTGGTCAGGAAGGTGATGGAGATGCCTCGCTTAGTTTCCTGCATGGCATACACGTAAACATTAAATACGAGCCTCGATCGGCTCTCAGGTTATCCTGTGAATCGGCTCAGGGAGCCGATCCACCCATGATTCGTACGAGGTGCATGAATATATGGTGGTCCTGCTTGATCAAGATAAAGCTAATGAGATCTACGACGATTTAGGGTTTTCACCGCATAATCGGATCATCCTACTCACGGTTGGGCCTCGCGGCCACGCACGGTGATCGTAAGCCGATCCTAAACAAGGCCTAAAAACCAACACAAGGTTGATCCCCGGAACATCCTGTTTAGGGCCAGCGAACGACACCCTACGTGCCGCTGGATCCTCCACCCCTTTGTAAGGCCTAACTATTGCAGATATTAAACTAATCCTTGTAAAACAAGGAGCAATCGTAATGGATCAGATCTACTAAATAACGATCAAGCGGGGTGCCGTCCCCACACCTAAGATAGGTGTGAGGGCGGCTAGACATGCAAGGGTTGCACTACGATAGCATGTTACGCGAAGAACAATGCTAACCCTAACACATCTATGATAACTACGCTGCTCGCCATCAACAAGGCTTCAGTACGAGCAGCGCATGAACAACTTGGAGCTTGTGCTGCCTAGATCGCAAGATGCGATCTAGGCAGCATGTTGCTTACCAGTAGAAACCCTCGAGACGAAGGAGTTGGCGATGCGCCGAGATTGATTTGTTGGTTGAACGTTGGTTGTTGTTTATTCCATAAACCCTAGATACATATTTATAGTCCAGGGGACTTTCTAATTTAGGCGTGCACCTAACCGTGCACGGGTAAAATTCTATCTTCTAATCTAAGATGCAATCTACTATAATTAAAGATACACGGGCAATCTAGCCCAAACTTGGTACATAAGGCCGATTCACGTATTCCTTCCATGTATACATTCTTCAAGCCCATCTTGATCGCGGCCCACCTCTGACTCGGTCAAATTCTGGTGATAACACATGCCCCCCTGGTTTTGGAAATAACATTTCCAAAATCATTGCGCTTCTCCTTCGTCGGGTCATGTCATGGCAGAGCAGAGCTGCCGCTGAATCTTCCATCATTTCACCTCGCCTCCTGGGCTTCTCTGCACGAATTGATAATTTCGGCATAACATCCTCGAGAACCGTCAAGGCATTAAATCTCCACTATACTCCCTTTATTTATCTGTGCCAAACGGTTCACCACTCCATCCTCTTCGCATTAGCACCCAAAAAACCCTCCTGCACCACCATGTCTTCTTCCTCTTCTTCCTCTTCCGGTCTTTCCTACGGGTCTTCCTCCTCCCGCGAGACGCCACCGGACGTACGTGCCCCAGAAGAATGGGACCAGGAGGACCATGCCTCCTCCGTCTGGTCCGAGGACGACAAGTCCCTGACCAGCGGGGATGAAGATCTCCAGTTCCTAGCCGATGGGGAACTGGAATCGGAGAGCGAGGATGACTTGTTCCCCTGGGACGGCTGCCCCTCTTCTGAAGAAGAGAAGGAGGAAGACGACGACGACTCCCTCGAGGGCTATCCACCGGCGAAACGTCTCCGCATGTGGTGGGACGACGACGACATCGATGATGATGAGGAGGATGAAGCTCCCGTAGAGGGCTACGGGAGCAGCGACGAGGAGCCCATCGGCAGCAGTGCCGATGAGAGCTCCAAGGACGATGACGAGGGCAGCGACGGTCCGTAGCTAGGATCTGCTAGTGTAGGTCTAGTAGTAGCAGTTTGGTCAGCAAATCCCTCTTTTGTACCTCCCCCCTTGAACAATCGACTCTTTCTTTGTAAGAAATCTGGTTTATCAATGAAGAACTTCTCCAATTCGACTTTGCCGATTCCTTTTATGCTAATTTAGCCGATTGTCAACTCGATCAATGTCTAATGAGCCGATTGCCACGCATTGGTTCCTCATAATCCGCTCTTCATTTCTTTGACGTTGGAGTGATCGTGAATTTGGTCACTTTAAGAGAGCCCCAGAACCGCTGCTGAAACGACTTGACGCTGAAGCCAATACCTCTGGATATTCAGATATTCAGCGATACTCTTCGAACCTGCCCAATCCCTTTGAAGAAGATCATGATGGAGGGCCAGCCGATGAAATCTCAATCGGTTTCTTAAGAACAAAATATCTACGCAGTCCGTTGCCCCCCGAGCCTTCATCAAGGCGAGAACAGCAGTGAGCCAACCAAATGTGCTACTATCGGCTTCCGAGTCATGATGCAGAGCCAGCCGATTTCAACAAAATCGGCTCCCCAGAGTAGAGAACTTTCAGGGTGGGCTGCCCCCCCCGAGCTTTTCCAGCCCACTTCTTGCGCCTTGCTGATCAGATCGGCTCTTTTCCTTTGGCAGATTTGATGCAACCTATCCTTAACCTGATCTGTACGTCCATGCTGCTCTTGATATTGGTCAGGGTCATGATCCCCCAAAACCTGCCCCAGCTGATGTTGCGGACTTGAATACTTCCAAAAAGAATTTGGAAGTTCTTGAAAAGAGGATCTGAGCCACCGAACTATATTTTTTTTTTTGGCGGGGCCGATTTTTCTATTGGCTATCGGCCCCCAATGTGTTTCACAGTACACATGTTCACTGCACATGTTCATCTGACTATATGCCCCCCGAGCCGAATCTGCCAGGTGACTGCAGATATCGGCTTTTATGGTTAGCCAGGGCACTGCACTTGCACGTCGGCTCCGCCGAGATTCGTGCTGACTTTCATCTGCCGACGTGGCCACTGCCTAGTAGCTCGATGTTGAACACAAGCAGAACATGTGGTGAAGATAATTTTGGCCGATTGCTGGAATCGGCCTCCATATCCATTGAAGCGCTGACTGAAGGTTTTATAATGCTCCTTCACAATTTTTGGGGCCGATCACAAGGATCAGCCTTGCCCCGTTTGCTCATTGCTTTGCCTCAGCTACATGGTCAGGCCAGTGGATAAAACCAGCTTAACCCTTCCCTTCGTCACGTCGATGCGCTCGCAGTCATCCAAATTGATACCTGAGAGGGGTTCTTGGCCTGCTGCTTCCCATGCGTTCATGCCAGCCGTTGAAATTTTGGCTGAATCATCGGCCTGGACGACTCCTACCTCATCTCCATCCCCCTGTATTATGCATTGGTGCATCGTGGAGGGAATGCAGCAGTTGGCGTGGATCCAATCTCTTCCTAGCAGAACAGCATAAGTGCTCGTGCTATCGACGATGAAGAACGTTGTAGGGATAGTTTTCCTTCCTACGGTCAGATCCACGTTCAGAACACCTTGTGCGTCAGACTCTTGGCCGTTGAAATCGCTCAATGTCACGTTGGTCTTGATTAGATCTGAGCTAGAGCGTCCCAGCCGACGTAGCATAGAGTATGGCATGATGTTGACTGCCGCTCCGGTGTCCACCAGCATCTTATTTACAGGCCTCCCATCGATATAACCTCGCAAATACAAGGCCTTCAGATGTCTGTAGCTTCTTTCTCGTGGCTTCTCAAAGATAACCGGCCTCGGGCCGCAGTCAAGTTGTGCAACAGGTGCCTCGTCTAATCCTGGAGCACTGAACTCCGAAGAGAGGATGAACACCATGTTTGTGCCAGCCGATGTTTCATCATCGGCTTTCCTTTGTTTGGGGCGCCACTCCATTTTCCGTGGACGACCCTCTTCGTCCAGGGTTCGCTGAACTTTCGCAGCCAGATCAGGTCGTGCCTTCCTTAACGTATGCAAGTATAACCTTTCGGCTTCCTCCAGGCCGCGCAATCGCTGAACCCTGCGCTTTTGTGAACGGCTGAGTCCATCAGGGCACCACCTTGGCCGGTGGTACCTGTCTTCTTCTTCTTCTTGTCCCTCGTCTTCGGACTCCTCGAGATCTGCCCACCGAGGGGACTCAGCACGTTTGCTTCGTGGCGGGAGAGGCCCTAGGCGCTTGAACACAGACACGTTGGCTGCCTCCTTCTTTTTCTGGTTGCATTCTGGGCAATTGCCGATTGTGGGCAATCGGCTCATTCCTGAATCCCAGCAGTGTCTGAAGAAGGGGCAGTCCCAGTGCCTGTCGTTGTCATCTTGCTCCCTTGATTTTTCCGTGGCACGGCGCTCGTGCTCCTCCTCATCGCGATCGTGCCGACGATGTCTTCTGGCTTCTCTAGCCAGACGATCTCTCTCATCATCATCGCTGGATCGTCGGCGTTGGTCATACTGACTCACATACTTGTTGAGGAGGTGATCAGAGAGGGGTCTTTGATATCTCATGTTCTTCACTTCTCCCTCTGTGACGTAGCGCTTGCCATCATGACGGAGCCGATCGCGTGGAGTGGCCTCTTCTGTGTCCTTGCTATGAGAGCAGCTGCCCTCGTCTCTATCTTTGCCAGAGTGGTTCCCAGGTCCTACCATGTTGATGCTGAACGAGGATCCTGGCTGGCAACCTTCAGGGTAAGTGCATTCTACCATGTTAACGGCGGGGAAGGGCTGGGTGTCGACCTTCATAGCGTACTGGTTGAAAATTAGACGCCCTTTTTCTATCGCCGCTTGGATGTGCTGACGCCATACCCTGCAGTCATTGGTGGCATGGGAGAGCAAGTTGTGCCATTTGCAGTATGACTTTCCGTTCAGCTCTTGCACCGTGGGGAATTTGAGACCTTCAGGAATCGTCAACTGCTTCTCCTTGAGCAGGAGGTCGAAGATTTGCTCAGTCTTGGTCACGTCAAAATCAAATCCCCTGGGCGGGCCTGGTGGCTTTACCCATTTGCAGGATACGGGGGTTCCTCCCCGAGTCCATTCAGCCATCTACCTCTTGGTCTCCCGCAGGAACTTCGTCTTCCTCTCGCATCGACCAGGACTACCGCACGCTTGAACTTGTCTTGGTACAGTCCGGGTGGCGCTGTTCATATGCCGATAGTTTCTGAACCATGTGCGCCAAGAGGGATAATCTGCTTGGGAGGCCATGTCCTTGAGCCTGTGTTGCAAGGCCTGCTACCGCCAACTCGATCGCTTTTTCAGCTTATACGAACCGAATAACATCGGTTCCTAAGATTCCTGAAGCGCTGGATGTATTCGTCACGCTTCTCCGCGCTTCGACGTAGTTGTGCTAGATCGGCAATGCCGCACTCGAAAGCCTTCGAATGGTACTGCATATGGAACTGCTCTTCCAACTGCTTCCAAGTCCGGATGGAGTCTGGTGGCAAAGAGGTGTACCATCCGAAAGCCGATCCCGTGAGGGACTGTGAGAAGAGCCTCACGCGTAGTTGATCCGACACTGAAGCCGGTCCTAGTTGCGCCAAATATCGGCCCACGTGCTCGATGGAGCTGGAACCATCTGATCCACTGAATTTGGAGAAGTCAGGGAGCCGATATTTAGGTGGTAGCGGGATCATCTCGTAGTCGTCGGGGTACGGCTTGGAATAGCCGATGGCCCTTCTTTTCGGCACCATGCCGAACTGGTCTCTCGCATGGTACCGATCTGATCCGCCGTGCTGGCTGCAGGAGTTGAATTCTCAAGATTCGCCGGGGTGGCGTACTTAGCCAGCCATGTTTGCTTTTCCAGCTACGAGCCAACTGCAGGAGCTGAGCTCTGGAGGTTCGTCGGGGTAGCGTACTTAGTTAGCCACGTCTGCTTCTCAAGCTGACGTCCCTCCTGTTTTCCCAGAAGTCCCTGATGTTGTGGCCTGGTTTGTGAGTGCCCAGTTGCCACAATCTGGCACATACGTGCACGTGTACCCGTGAGGGATCTCCTTAGGCGCCTCGGGCAAAACTGGTAGTCACTAGGGTCACCACCGATCTTGTAGACGACGAATGCCGGTGTAGCCGGCACTTCTGGTGCCGCCAACGCATATGGCAGTGGTGGACGGGACTGGAGTGGCAACTCTCCTTGATGCGTCCCGAGAGCTGGTCCTGACGGCGAGTACTGGTGCCTCATGATCTCCTGGATCACGCGAAGAGCGACACGCTCCAACGTGTTGACCAGGTTCTCAGAGTGGCGGTGTAGCGAGTGAGCCACCAAGTAGTTGATCTCCTGCCGCAGGGACCTGGTGCGTTCTTCCGACGGGGCAGAGAGGTCTATCCCATCTAGTGCACCATTAGGCGAGAACCCCTTCCACCTGATGCCATGTGAACGGGTTCTGTGGAAAGAGCCGATGAGGTCGGCTTCGAGGATGACTTTGATCTCGTCATACTTCTTCTTGAGCTCGTCCGTCAGATCCTCGTACGTGACTGGCGTGCCGTCCGCCATCTCAGATGTAGATGGCGATGTGGTTGATGTAGAAGCTCGTCCCACCGGGCGTGCCAGAATGTGTTTTCGTCAGAAACCCACCGGCGGGCAGCGACGGGCAACACCGTAGAGCCGGGAACAACCTAGAGCTGCGGCTGGCTGAGGTCCCTCCGAGCGACGGCCCGCAAAGCCTTCTGGTCACACGTCCGATGCTGATGCAAGGGCGTGCCACCTGACCTATACCTGGTCAGGAAGGTGATGGAGATGCCTCGCTTAGTTTCCTGCATGGCATACACGTAAACATTAAATACGAGCCTCGATCGGCTCTCAGGTTATCCTGTGAATCGGCTCAGGGAGCCGATCCACCCATGATTCGTACGAGGTGCACGAATATATGGTGATCCTGCTTGATCAAGATAAAGCTAATGAGATCTACGACGATTTAGGGTTTTCACCGCATAATCGGATCATCCTACTCACGGTTGGGCCTCGCGGCCACGCACGGTGATCGTAGTTTCCGATCCTAAACAAGGCCTAAAAACCAACACAAGGTTGATCCCCGGAACATCCTGTTTAGGGCCAGCGAACGACACCCTACGTGCCGCTGGATCCTCCACCCCTTTGTAAGGCCTAACTATTGCAGATATTAAACTAATCCTTGTAGAACAAGGAGCAATCGTAACGGATCAGATCTACTAAATAACGATCAAGCGGGGGGCCGCCCCCACACCTAAGATAGGTGTGAGGGCGGCTAGACATGCAAGGGTTGCACTACGATAGCATGTTACGTGAAGAACTATGCTAACCCTAACACATCTATGATAACTACGCTGCTCGCCATCAACAAGGCTTCAGTACGAGCAGCGCATGAACAACGTGGAGCTTGTGCTGCCTAGATCGCAAGATGCGATCTAGGCAGCATGTTGCTTACCGGTAGAAACCCTCGAGACGAAGGAGTTGGCGATGCGCCGAGATTGATTTGTTGGTTGAACGTTGGTTGTTGTTTATTCCATAAACCCTAGATACATATTTATAGTCCAGGGGACTTTCTAATTTAGGCGTGCACCTAACCGTGCACGGGTAAAATTCTATCTTCTAATCTAAGATGCAATCTACTATAATTAAAGATACACGGGCAATCTAGCCCAAACTTGGTACATAAGGCCGATTCACGTATTCCTTCCATGTATACATTCTTCAAGCCCATCTTGATCGCGGCCCACCTCTGACTCGGTCAAATTCTGGTGATAACAGGCGCAGCCAACAACGGCTTCCCCCCGCCGGTCGCTCCACGCGTGGGAGGGGCACCTCCTCCACCAGGCGGGGTACCCCTGCCCGCCGGACACGAGGCCTCCCGGCGGCGGGTGGCGGCTTAGTGCTGGCGGCGTACCAATCCCGCCGCCGCCTCATGGCCACGCCCTCGACGTCGCCATCGAGGAGGCGCGGATGACCTTGACGGATGAGGAGCGCGCCGAGCCACGGCAGCACCCCGACAACTACACGGCGTGGAACTCGTACTTCCTGCGGCGGTGGGAGCGGGAGCTCGCCTCCTACGACAGCCCGCCGCCTCCGCCTCCGCGCAACAACGCCGCGGGCCGCCGACGTTGGTGGAGCGCGCCGGGCCGGACACTCGAGGCCGTCCTCGATCACATCGAGGGCGGAAACTTCCCGGTGCTCACGATGCCCCCTCCATCGAGGGCATCGGCGAGCCGCCGCCGGGGAAACGTCTGGCAGCCACGGCGCATGGCTGCCAGCTCGTCGTCTTCCGGATCGGCGCCGAGGTCATCCTTGGCGCCGGTGAAGAGGGAGGAGGCGACGTCGCCTTCGACGCCGGTGCGCGTCAAGAAGGAGCCGGCGTCTCCGCCGCCGACCAGAGGGCGCAGCAGCGGCGCCCTCGTCATCCGCGACCAACCCTCCCAGCCTGGGCGGAAGAGGAAGGCGGCGAAAAAGGAGGACGCCGCGGCCGCCGCCGCAAACAGGCTCGCTGAGGAGGAGGCGAAGCGCGCGGAGGACGCCGCCGTGGCGGAGGCGATCGCCAGGTCGCTCAACGACCTGGTGCCCACCGACAATGCCCTCCCCGAGGACGCCGCCCTGGCGTGGTCCATGCGCGACTGGGAGCGCGAGGAGGCGGAGCAGCAGCGGCGGCTGATGGACCTGGCCGCCGCACGCCGACTTCGCCGCGCGCGCCGCTCCAACCGCCGCCGACGACGCCGCGCGCTACCGCCGTCCTGCGACGCCTCCATCCGGCGTCGTTGCCCCCGTCGTCGACCTCGAGTCCTCGGACGACGAATGGTACAAGCCATCCCCGGGGTGGGGAGACGCCGGCCAGGGCAGCAGCCGCCAGGCCGCGCCGCCGAAGGTGCCGAAGGTCGAGGACGACGGCGGCGATGACTACACGGTGTTCTACCGCCGTTTGGGCATGTAGAGCGCCGTGTTTTAAAATTAGCATTTGAATTCCCCTAGCCGAATTCGAAATATAGTCGAATTCGGCCTCTATGTATTAACTCCGCCCGTTTTAGTCTAAATATCATTAAATTTAGTCTATATTTGCCCGAATTTAGCCGAAGTTTATCAAGTTTCCGTTTTTCAAACTCGCATCGTCGTCTTCGCCTGGGAACGCGGCTGGGAAACTACTCCTCCCCACGCCAAATCTTCCTCCAATCCGGACGAAAATTTCGCCGGATTTGGGCGTGGGGAGCGCCAACGAGTGGGGATGCTCTTAGATTTATATGATGCGTTGAACACTTTGCATAATTTTGACGATGCAATGCTTTTTAGGTAACTTTGATAACACATTGTGTTGTTTAGGTAACTAGCAAGGTGGCCCTCGCAAATGCGAGGGCAACATCTTATAAGGCTATTTATTTCTAATTGTTCAATTTTTGTATAATGTTTTATACATAGTAACATTATAGAAGTAATGTTGTACAATTATTAAAACTACCAAACCTAGTGTTTAATGAATTTTACACAAATGAATTATTTTTAATTGCTATGTATTCTTGGCTCAACAATCAATGGACATGCCATATATTTGTTAATATACTAGATGACCGGTTGCGCTATCGCGCAAATGGCAAAATCAAGGCAGAATCTAAACCATAAGATTTAGCTTTGTTTATACTTATTGCGAGCAGGAGGATAATTTTTTTGGTTCGAGGCTTTAGGGTTATGGCAACTCTATCCCCGGCGCAAAGGCAAAAGCAAGACTGGTGGAATTCACATGTAAATTCTATAGAAATTTAGAGAATGTCTAATATCATTGTCCTGCAGGAAATAACACTATGTACAAACTAAGGAGGCGGAGGCACAAGTAACAAATTCAAACTTGAATTTATTGCATGAGAACTTATATTTGCAGCAAAAATTACTACCGGATGGTCTCATTATGTACAAACTTAGGAGGCGGTAGCAACCTAATAAATTACCCCAGCTATCCCCATCCTTGAGCTTGGTCTCAGGCAACACGGATTTTCTATTGACTGAAAGTAGCTTCCGATTCGTGCTCATTCATTATCCAGCGCAAACAGCTATGCTCTGGTAGCAACCCTCACTATCTTCACATGTTGTCAGTAGACAATGTCCAGCGCATAAAGATATTGATCTGGTAAGAGCTCTTGAGCTGAAAAGATCGCATTACAGAAGAAACAGCTGCATGTGACTAAAAAGTTCACTGCAAAGACATTGTATAAAAATGGATACGAACATATAAAGGAAGGTGAAGCACCATAATAGCATGGCTCTTAGCGCCACAACTATGGCACACGTGTTTGTTTAATCGCACATCATCTCATGAAGCTGAAAGCAGTATAATGGAACCTCATATACAATATATACAATACGTATGTGTTTGCTCAGTATATATTCAAAATAGTACTATTATGCTTGCTCCAACTCAGAGTTCAGCAAAGATTCAAAATAGTACGACAAAGGAAATAGAAATATGAAGTTATAAATTACTTATCCCCATTAAGGAAATTAATTAGATAATACCATTGAACTGCCAAATAGGAATCAGCCTTTCAATAGAGTAGAAGGGTTCAAACAAAGACTTTGCTCTACCCTAAGATGTATATAAGAAACAAATACTATATCAAGATTTAAAAAAAGGTCACGATGAGAACAATAGGAGACTGGGTTTCTGGAAATTAAAGTGCATCATCCAAACAACGTAGTGATGCTTTGTCTATGAAGGTTCATACTAATAGGGTTGATCAAACAATGCACGCCATGATCAAATAGCAAATCAGATTAGGAGTACCTCGGGTAAGGAACACTAAAATAGCAAGCAGGTGAATTAATATACAACAGAACTTCTATAGGACCTCACAGGCATTAGAACCTCACCCACAACCTGTTCTTATATGTACGGTAGAAGAATGGCTAAGAGCATCTACACATAAAACTCTTAGAATGAAAAGGTTACCACACCCTTGAAACAAAGAGGAATAAACTTTTATCTTGATCACTCAGACATGAACATCGCTACTTGTTGCAAATAGAAAAAGTTCATCTCTGGTTAAACTTAGAATAACACATGCTTATATAATGCCTTTAGATTTCTGTAGAGAAAACAATTCTTCCAGAGATTGATTCTATCAAGCTTTATATGGCATCATGTTGAACTGTGTAGATGTTATTATTATATGGCATCAGGAGAAAACAAAGTGGTGTGCAAAGAACCATTATCAAATGTGTGATATGCACTTGTAATAGAATAACCATAGCCAAATATTGCACAACTCAACCCTCAACTCCCATTCTATGCAAACAAAAATTACAACATCCACTTGTAAGTCATATTGCTCCATATGGTAATGATGCACTATAACATATTGTTAAGTTTACTTATTAGAGAGAAGGCTGATATGATTTTTTGCCAGATGATCCTTAAGCTAATAGTAATATCACAGCCCAAGAAAAGTAGCATTACCCACATCCAGATGTAGGCAGGGCAAAAAGAAGCATGTTTTGAGCTCCTAGAAAGAACATACAACATGGTTAGGCCCAGCTGCATACTGGTGCATTTGATCCTACTGCCACAGAGACACTCGTTTCATAAAGCCACGGTAGTATGAGCCATTACCTCGACAATAAAATTGCATTACACTAATCCACCCTACCTTACAACAGACTCTAAGCAAACTATATTTGGTCTAGTTTTGCAGAGTTATAATCAGCTAAGCAAGCACATCACAACTGGGCCAAGTAAAAGAACCAAGGTTCCCTGGAAACAATAAACCACTTAATGTATTAATTTGGAAATGTATTGGCCAAGAAGCTATCGATAAATAAATTAGATCGGAATGAAAATACTGACAAACTAAAGCCATCCACCAGTTCACGCTAATTTTCTACTTCACATATTCACAAGAATGAGCCAGATTCAGTAATCAGTCCATGGAAACTAAAAACCATAGCATATGGCAACACAGAGAGAGAGAGAGACCGAGCTTACGCTAGAGGATCGAGATAAGCTCACCCCACTGTGGCATGAATAATAGATCCGAGCCAGAATATCCATTACATATGCACCTAGCCTGCAAAAATAGAATTTTTCCTAAATGCTCCAAACCAACAATGGAAAACTAAGCATCCAGACTTTGAAAATAGCAGCGGGAAGTCGGGAAGCATAAAGAAAGATCAATGAACATTCAGTAATCTGAAAAATTATCTTATGAAGATCACATCATGTATATAGCCAAATAGGTTTCTTTAGCTACCCCTAGTCAAGGAGCGTACTACAAAACATTGTATAAGAATGAAATGAAAACGATAAACTTCTAAGCCAATCTATTTTCGGTATAATGGGCAACCGCATACCATGTGATCATTGGTGAAATAAGAGCTCCCATTTTGAGCTAGGATATTTACCAAAGACGCAGAAAAGAGAACTCGGAATAAAATTCCGTTATATATTGAAGGATAAATATTAGCTTTACAATATATAGCACAGATAACATGTCCGTGCTGAAACAACAAGCACCTCTAGACATATAATCCATAGATGTAGATTGTTTACCAAGTGCAAAGCCATGCCATCGACTTGTATGAAAGAAAAACACGGTGTTTCATCAAGATTTCTACTTTTCCACTTCCACATACTCGCAGAATGAAAGAAAAGCAAAGGCCAGAGAACGGGGGTACTCAAGCACTGATTTGCAGCATACACAAAAGTAAAATATGCAAATCTCACACGGGCGGTGATGTTGAAGCCAGTGAAGGTTTCTTACCATCCTTGGATCACTTGATGGGAGATGAAGGGGCCATTTGCTCGAGCGCCTCGGAGCCATCTGCAACATACACGCCTCCGCTACCGTCCAGGTTAGGACTGAGGAGGACTACCAGTAGGTGTCAACCGTAAACACAAGAATCTGAAGAAAAAAAGATGCAGACATTTAAATATTTCAGAATTGCAGGTATATTGATCGGATTGAAGAGCACATGCACTATAATTTGAAGAGTAATTTTTTCTAAAACCTTATAGCTCTCAAATTGGACAACATATTCAAAAGCAAGCCTATAAAATCAGTAGTAGCACAAAATGAAAGAGAGCCAATGAGCACAGATATATGTACATTTACCCAGATTAATACCTGGGTTGGAAGAAAGCAACAACAGGTTGAATGCACTGTACAATAATGAGGTAGAATCATGCCATCAAACCTCTGCATTCCAATACAGTAATGTCCATTATCCAAACTGCTCACATATTGAACAAGAAGATACTATCAAAAATAGCCAAGGAGCAAACACTGACAACAGAATATAACAAAAAAAAATCATCTGTTGTCTTCCTTCCTACAGTGATACTGTAATAATAATTAAAAAGACACC
This sequence comes from Lolium perenne, assembly GCF_019359855.2. NCBI lineage: Eukaryota > Viridiplantae > Streptophyta > Magnoliopsida > Poales > Poaceae > Lolium > Lolium perenne. The sequence goes on along the minus strand of NC_067246.2, from coordinate 103,465,846 downwards.
CAAAGCCGAGTAGCGTGACAAAAACCTTTCAAATATGTTTTTATCGAAAAGATCTGACTCACTAACCCATCAAAACACCCAACACTGCAGATTTAGGAATTGAAAAGAAATATTTCATTTCATACACCTGAAAGTAAACTCTTATAAGTAGTCTGTAGTTTTGCAGGCTTCAAAGAACTAATGGTGGAAAATTAGATACTAATTGCACAAATGATATTAAGCAACAAACAAAGGGAATGCAACTCTTATAACTTCATCACTTCCACCGACATCCAATCGAAAAGAGAGTAGCTAAAAATCAAAAGGGAACCTAAAGCCTGAAACAACTCTTTCATCGCCACCTCTTATTAGCATTTCAGGACCGTGCCTACGTGTTTCGATCTCCTCCGACCTCAGCCCTACCTGTTACCCTCTTAATCAAAGCTACTTCCGCCGCTGAGTCGCTACTGCCACTGGAGGACAGGTCGCCGCTGCCACCGGCCATAAGTTATTTGACTCCCATAGTGTGTTGCCATTGTTTATCCTTGTTGTCTGATTCTTACCGTCAGCGCTGTAGCTACTGGCTTGTAGATGTGTAGGATGAGATTGCAAGAGTTAATTTCCTAGGCTGTAGAGACGTGGATTATCCATTCCTTTTCCTGTACTACATCAAATTCTAGAGCAGTGGACTTGAGGCACCAAATAATTCTTAAATTCGTTAGTTGCCTCTTGGCCTAAACCTACAAATCTCACTTTCTATCTGTACGGACAGAAATACTATGCATAGTGTAAAGTTAATTAGAGAAACATAGGGCTATAAATAAAAGTGACCCTGCTATGAGATCATTGTATTAAAATGAAACAAACAGCCTGGCATAAAAACACTTAGCAACAAAGGATGCATTGTACATACAACAGACATCTGAAGAGATGGATACTGCATAGAGCATATATTAACATAAAAGAGTTTCAGGGGAACTACACACATGTGAGCAGAGTTACTTTATTTATTTTAAAAATATTATCACCGAAAATGCCATCGCATGTTACCGTTCTGAATGGCGAACAAGCTGGGAAATGACACATGAGCAACAAAGTTGAATATTATGTCTTACTGTATCAGTGTATAAGTATGTATGAGTTATGTGTTGCAGACTGGCAGACCGCGGAGAACTCATTAGGCATATGTATATTTACCTACAGTGCATAGAACCCAGAATAAATAACTCAAAGCTAACTTATCTTTTAGGCAATTGCTATCTCGAGCCAAATCCTACCCAAAATGCAAAGGCAAGTAAAGCATGAAAAACAAAGATAAGGGTACATGATAGGATGGTGGCTTCAAGAGGTGGTATTCCAGATAACATACAACTTAACAGACAATAGATAGAAGTACCTAGATGATCAGGTACATGAGGGAAAGAAATGCACCTTGGAACCTGGAATGCAAGCCAATTTTTCATTCTGCTCTCTGCTATCCAAATGACTGGTTTCTGATATTTGAATCAGGTATATTAGCAACCTCAAGTGTGGTATTCTTGAGGCCCATAGTGCTATTGAGCTCATATATTAACCACCGCCAACTCATTGCAACAGGGTGGCATGAATTTTAGAAGGGGTATTGGATTTCCTGTAGTAAACTATAACCAGCAGTTCAATAAGATTGCACCGACAGTGAATGAAAACTAAAGTTACAGTTTAAGTCCTACTCAATTTCACAATAGCATAGAAGTGCATGGTTGAAAGCAACCTTTTAAAATCAGTAGGTAAATTAAATGCATACTCCCATACAAAGAAACAATAATTTGAGTGCCCGAAATAAGAAGCTGGTAACATGAGCTAAATAAAATAATGAGGCCCTTTTTATTGTATTGATCATAAACACATACAAAGAAACAAATTAAGTGTTTTTACTGGGTATTATGGAAGTCGTACAAAATTAGTGATATTATTCTCCTCCTGCCTTTTCTTCCAAACAACCCCTTATGTTTTTATAATAGAAAATGAACCAATTATTGTGACAATGAAATACATTGCACATGCTTTGATTTCCGCCTTCGGGAGACCCTGCATCAGACAGTAATTGCCATAAGGAGATTTCTTACTGCAAACTAAACAATTAACCATTTTTATGTGATCATGTTAGAGAAGAGATACTATTTGTGTACATAATTAGCTAATCAGCATAGCCACGTTTACTAATATTTTCAGTGGCTTTATCAACAACAAGAATTAGTTTTTGTAGTAGCTGGCTATGATCGGAATCAGTTGGATGAAAGGAGATAAATATCCAGGGTAGAAGTTCGAAAGCAATGTGAGATTCTAGAAGCTGGGCATGGACACACACACTGCACATAACCGGTCGTAGGTGTTACCATTTAACTTCGCTTCTTTAGCATGTCCTAGTCCCATTCAGAGAACAGAGTATTATTGAAGCAGAGCCCAAGGTACCTTCAGTCTGAGCTTGAGCTTCTCGTAAACGACATCGGACATAATGGGGTAGCCCGCTATGTAAGCCATCAGCGCCTTCAGCATCCTCTACTTATTGGCGCCTGAAAACATGGAGAAAATACATGGTTTCAAATCAAGCAACAATTGGTGATTTAGTTTGGCCTGGTAATGTTGCGTAAGTAGCCTAGCGGCTACGAAATATCCAAGTAATGTTGCATAAGTAGCTGGCACATGACTGTCATTGCTGCCTAGCGGAGCATTGTACCTGCCAGCAATTCTTATTTATAAATGTGGATGCGGCTTACCATGACACCAACCATGCTAACCTATAAAAAACATCTATTTCTAGAAAAAAAATCTGAGTAAATGATGATCATGTAGCATAGCTATGAATCTAGCTAACGGGAGAACAGAACAAGAGTAGAAAAGAATAACTGTGCAAGTGATTCAAATAGGCCAATGTGAACCGAATGGCCAATAGCACCATAAAGGAAATTATGTACAATTTTGACAAGATTCAGCTACTGAACCCTCTTGAGTGTCGCGCAGCAACAATACCATTTTATATAAAAATTGCATTCCAGAATGGTGTTATATCTTTTGGAGGAAGTATGAACAGAGGTCTAAGATCATCGTTTCTGAACCACCAATATGTGCCAAACGCCCCCAAAGCATTTAGAATGACCAGGACACTGGAGTGTCCATATGGCGCTCGCATCTATCATCAAACAAATTAGTAGGTTCAGAGGGGAATTTGAAAAGAGGGAAACTCACACATAAGCTCTGAAAGAAGCAGCCAGTACAAGCCACAAATGAAGAGAAGCCGAAATGAAGAACCATCTCTGAACCATGCAGCTAGCTCAAAGCAACATCAAGAATTGTTTGGCTAGATGCACCAATTTGGATGGACAGAATACTCTGTATTTGGAAATGATGTCTTGACCTGTAAAGAAAATAAGATATCATGTTATAATGGAGAGATTTAACAACTTAAAAGACCACATCTACTCACACATATTATAGCATATAAAGGTGGTGGCAATGTATTGCTCTAGAAGTGAAAAATATGTCAAGTCGGAAAATAATGGTCAAAAAGTAGCATACAAGGGAAAAGAATACAGTACCAAGAATTAGGGGTTATTAAAGTATCGAGCAAAAGAAATTAACACGTTACATACAGAATTGGCCATTTCTAGGCGAAGAAGGATCCATTGCTGCCTTGCTGAGCAGGCTGAACTGCAACCGCAGACCACAACCTCCATGTTCTTTGCCTCCAACGCGGGCACATCCTGGTGCTTTATTCTTCCAAGGTACTGAAAGTAAACATTGGTGAAAGGGATCAGACGAGAGCTAGGGGAGTGCTTTATTCCTGCAAGGTACGTAATAAATTTTATATCACGCATTGCAATTACACAGTATTCATTTATGAACAATTGGAATGCTTGGCTTAGCTAGGATTAAGAATTTGCTCTCCCAAAAAGGTATGATCATGAGGAATTATCAATCTCTCTAAAAAAATATGTGAAGCAATAATGAGACTATATTTCACAGCAAAACAGATCCATGGACCACCGACACATACAAAGAAAGACAACGGACAAATGAATGTATGCCAAGTTTATGGTTATACAAGGAATTCAGGTATCATTAATTTTAGAAAAATTACCTAGGGCTTTTTCTAAGTTCCTCACATCTTCACAGATCCATGGACCACCGACACAAACAAAGAAAGACAATCTAGCTTCCTCACATCCTATTCTTCCCTGAATGCGCAGTACCATAAAAATTTAGAAAAATTACCTAGATCTTCACCGCCGTCGAATCCTGGTTGCCAGTGAGCAGCCATGCTCAACCTGGGAGGCAGCGTACAACTATGCCTACGACGACGCCAGCTCCACCTTCTCATGATGCATCCCTACACAGAGCAATACCCAATCAGGTCCTATATAATAATACCAGCAGATCAAAATATTCAGAGTGATTCAGAGTAACAAAATTGCTCCTGTATAATACCCAGTTTACATATAGCGAATCAATAAAAGGACATCTAGGTTGGATTATGATATGATCATCTAGAATCGAAACAAAACATGCCGAATAATTGTTTGTAGAAACAGAAACTTCAGTTCATAAGTGCAGAAGGCAAAGTACAATAAAATCACACTTGTCATCTGCTGCATGCGCTCAATCCATTTTGGAGTCGTATATGATTTTGCCTCACCGGCAGGTGAAGTCCCGGTAATGTCGGACATTGCACTTGCTTCATATAAGAGGATTCAGCCAAATAACTTTATCGTCTGCCATAATCTTGATCATGCCTTTGCATGCCCTTGTCAACAAGGCTGTGAGGTACCTCCACACCTTCAGGCTGCAAGTCTACCCGACCTTGCCATTTAGAACAGAATCAAAATTAATTACCGCAAATAGGGTCAATGCACAAAAGGTAGAACCATGCACTGTATCTCAAAATGCACCTCTAATGGACATATCATTAAATCTACCCAGATATTCTTGAAAATATGAGGTGCAAAAATTATCCTTGGCAAACATCCAACAAGTCTTGCTCTCGTACTCTTGCTGTCATCAGACAAAATGTTAGCAACAATATATATGGCCTTTTCCTCAATCCTTGATCCTCACAAAGAGTTTTCAGTTTCACACATCGATTAAGGAAGCAACGAGCAGCAGCAAAGGCAGCAGCCAGGCTTGGCAGTAGTAGATCTAGCAGTACACAACGGCACTAACCACATTTACAACCAGAAACACGCACATATAGCAGCACGAGTAGCAGAAGTAGCCCACAAAGCAACAGCACAAAAACACAACAAAGTACCAGCAAGGAAATCTAGGGGAGACAGAGAGAGGAAGCAAAAGCTCATCTGCTCCGGCGGCTCGTCGCTCTGCTCTGCACCAGCATCTGTCGAGGAGGAAGCTTCCGGCGGGCCCCCCACAGGCGGACGAGCTGCACATCGGTGGCAAGCTCCCGCGACTCCGGCCTGGGATTGCCCTCTCCGGCCTCACATGGGGCTGGGGCGGGGAGAGAGGGGCGGAGGAGGAGAGACGGGATTGGGGAGCCAGGGAGAGACGCCCAGCCGCCGCCGCATCCAGACGACGCTGTCGCCGGCCCCCGCGTCGGCCCCCGCGTCCAGCCGCCGCAGACCATCCGCGTCCATCCGCGTCGGCTCCCTGACTGCCCCCGCGTCCATCCGCCGCGGTCGCTCGAGCGCCGCTCTTCCTGCGCTGGAGCTGGAGAGAGGAGAGGAGCAGGAGAGAGGAGCAGGAGGCGGCTCAGAGCGGGAGTGGGGAGGCGGAGACGAGAAAGAGGATACGTCGGGGCCGATCTAGGGTTTTCACCACCACCACGCGCACAGAAAAACGAGGGGAGAAAGGAGACCTGAGCGAGCGACCTGGCGGACTCTGCTCGCTGACCCCACGCCCGCGAGGCCCCATCCGTCATGGACCAATTTAGACAAAAAATGAGTGAGAAAAAATTTACCGCATCCGACGGTTGCTGTGAAAAGTGGGACTCAAAAATTACTGTTGCATGTGGATTGAACGGCCCAGATTCGTTTGCCCCTTCAGACCCCCTGGTTGAGAGGGTAGTCTTTGAACATTTATAGAAGGAATGTGTTAGTTTCGCTTTGTGGTGGCATAGTTGGCACATGTGCATGACTTACATAAATCTAGAGAAATTTGCTCATGTAATATTACAAAACAAATTACTCATAAAATATTTCAGAATAAATAAAAATTCAAAGTATTACTCAACAATAAGTATAATATTATAATTTTTCACACCCATGTACTATAGTTCTGCAATTGTATTGCTTCCCGGAGTTTCTATGTCCAACGTATTTTCTTTTGAACCATTTTTTTTTTGCGACCACAACCGTAGTCATGAACATACATCGAGTTAAAAGTAAGTGTGGCAATGTTCGTAGTGATCTTTATTTTACTTTTATGCATCTCGCTCAATCATATGGCATATATTCTCCCTACGCTTGGGATCATGTACGTGAGTTCCGGCTGGAAGTTGCTTTTTCACTTCTTGCGGTTTGAAAATAATTGGGAATAATATTTTCATGAAACTTATGTTTCATCACGGCCGGTCCGACCGAATTCTTCGAACCTTATTCTAATAATCTACTTTTTTTTGCGAAACAACGTAGACACTCACATATATGTACATGCACTCACCCCTATGAACGCACACATACCTTATCCCTATGAGCACCTTCGAGAGACTGCGTCCAAAAAAATTCATCTGACAGGTCTCGAGATTGACGAAATCTACAATTCTGTAGCGTTCTTTTTTAAGCTAAATTTAGTACATAGTGACATGCACAAGCTTCTTAGTCCGTTCCTATTTTGAAGCTAAATTAAGTACATAGTGACATGCACAAGCTCCCTAGTCCGTTCCTATCGTTCATATTTTTTTTGCCATAGTCTCACGTACATATCATTGAATTTGGATATTTGCTTTTTTACGTAAGACTTTTTTCTCATGTCCATTAAAAATTACATGCACACATGAAGAGAGTGGTCAAGAAATTTGGGCACACCTGATATATATGTCTCACTATTTTTGTAGTTGAATAAGTAATATAGTTAAATAATTTAATGTTTCTTATGTATATTCCATTTTGAGTCTGCCATGTGCTTGACCAACACACACAAATGTCTAGTTCCTTTGGACTTTTTTTTCTAACCCATATCTAACGTAGAGCTATAGGACTTCTTTTACGTGACATATAGCATAGATTCTATGGCTTCCCTTTCTTCGACGTGGAAGCAAATCTTTTTTCTAATCCATATCAGACGTAGAGCTGTAGGACTCCTTTTACTCCTTTTACATTTACATATAACATGTGGCTTACTTTTTTTTGACATGGAAGCAGATCCCTTCCTATTTTCACGTGAAGAACTTCTATCGTTTAATGTTTATAACCATAGAACGTGTAAATCAGGTACATATTTTTTTCATGGACTCTTATTTCTTTTTATTTGAGATATGAACACGTGTGGACACATATGGTTTCTAACGTGCCATAGTTTTATTTTTGTACACCTTCTGTTGTTCGTAACACTTCGTATCTTTTAATCTAAGACGTTAAGATTAAAATCATTGGTTTATATTATTTTAGTATATGTCGATTAACCTGGTGCCTCGAAAAACACCCTTATTTTGCTTTTAGTATATAATAGATTTACATGAAGACTTCTGTTGTTTGGATAATTTGGATTGATGATGCAGTATGTGGTTTAGGTTACTTTTTTATGATGCATTGTGCTATACATGCTTAGGTAATTTAGATGATTCAGTTTTTCATTATTAAGTGATTTTGATGATGTTTTATTGTGGTATGTTAACGAAATTAGATGATGCTATGTGTTGTATAGTAAATTATTAGATGTTGCATTGTGCAGTTTAGGTAACTTAGATGACTCCATGATGCATTATCGTTATCTGAGTACTTTAGATCATTTGAATTATGCATTTGTGTTATATAGGTTATTTATGGGTTCATTTGTGCTTCAGAGGAAACGATGATATTATGCATTGTACATTGTACATGATGCAATTGTGAATTACATATTACAAAGCTTGCCAACTGATGCAATTGTGATTTCCATGTAAGATACCCGAACAGCTATCAGGAAATTCGTCGGGCCTGCTCCAGTGGGATACCAACATCATACCCCCGTGATCCTAAGGGAGGCAAAGGTGTCGGGGACGAGAGAGGATGCCTTGGCAATGGAAGCTACCCGTGCTAGGTTGGTGTCTAATAGTAACAAACCAAAAGGGCACCCTGCGAAGCAGGTCGGCCACCATGATGTCGTCTCTCATCCAAGGAGGTTTTGTGTCTAGTTGGACAACGATGATTTGTATATGCTTGTTATCCCGAAGGAGTTCAGGGCTCATGTGAGGGGGCGCAGCTACCCCCAGTTAGTGGTGATCCAATGCGGCAAAGAATGCGAGTGGGTTGTCCATGCCAACCCCTACAAAGGTGAGATCGTCCTGTTCAAAGGGTGGCATGCTGTTTCTTCTTTCCATGAACTAAAGGTAGGCGATTGCCTGATGTTCAAGGTAGTTGTAGATGGGTTCAAGATGACAGTCTACAATCACAATAACTCATGTGAGAGGGGTTTCATCTATCGGAGCATGCTGATCTTGATTAAATAAATTATTTTTAGTTGTCATTCAGTGTTCGTTGAACTGTTTATGATGACCAGGGCCACATTAGACTCAGATTTAAATATACCTGTTAGTTTATAAAATGAAGATGTTCAAATTTGGAGCAATATTGCACCTTCGCGGATAAAGGTATGCCAGGCAAGTTGTGGCTGGTGCCACAACTTTGAACTTGGGTAGTCAATTCATTTTTTTACTTGTTGAGTGTACTTATTTATTACTAGTAACGGCTTTATGGCAGCGTGCTTCCATGGGTCACACGCGACTAGTAAGTAGGGACCACCTTTATAGATGACAATAAATTTACTGCAGCGGGCCCTAATGCCGGCATGCGATATGTATGAAGATAGTGGCAGTGTGCCCCTGTTTGGCACACGGCTGGTGTTCTGTGCCCGTACCTCACCAACACAATATCGTCTCTTAGAGTGTGCACGATGCGTCAAAGTGGCTGCACTGTATGAGACGATAAGAGTATCGTAAGCGCGTTAATTTAGATGCTATATATATACATGTTCTCTTGTCATATTCTCTCAAAACATAGAATATAGTAAAGATTTTCGGCGACTGGTCGTGGGAAGTGATGCGTGCAGTTAACACACGTCCGTTGGGAACCCCAAGAGGAAGGTGTGATGCGTACAGTAGCAAGTTTTTCCTTAGTAAGAAACCAAGGTTTATCGAACCAGTAGGAGTCAAGGATCACGTGAAGGTCGTTGGTGACGGAGTGTAGTGCGGCGCAACACCAGGGATTCCGGCGCCAACGTGGAACCTGCACAACACAATCAAAGTACTTTGCCCCAACGTAACAGTGAGGTTCTCAATCTCACCGGCTTGCTGTAAACAAATGATTAACCGTATAGTGTGGAAGATGATGTTTGTTTGCGAATAACAGTAAAGAACAATTGCAGTAGATTGTATTTCAGAAGAATGGACCGGGGTCCACAGTTCACTAGTGGTGTCTCTCCCATAAGATAAATAGCATGTTGGGTGAACAAATTACAGTTGGGCAATTGACAAATAAAGAAGGCATAACAATGCACATACATATATCATGATGAGTACTATGAGATTTAATCAGGGCATTACGACAAAATACATAGACCGCTATCCAGCATGCATCTATGCCTAAAAAGTCCACTTTCAGGTTATCATCCGAACCCATTCCGGTATTAAGTTGCAAACAACAGACAATTGCATTAAGTATGGTGCGTAATGTAATCAACACAAATATCCTTAGACAAAGCATTGATGTTTTATCCCTAGTGGCAACAGCACATCCACAACCTTAGAACTTTCTCACATCGTCCCAGATTCAATGGAGGCATGAACCCACTATCGAGCATAAATACTCCCTCTTGGAGTTACAAGTATCAACTTGGCCAGAGCCTCTACTAGCAACGGAGAGCATGCAAGAACATAAACAACATATATGATAGATTGATAATCAACTTGACATAGTATTCAATATTCATCGGATCCCAACAAACACAACATGTAGCATTACAAATAGATGATCTTGATCATGATAGGCAGCTCACAAGATCTAACATGATAGCACAATGAGGAGAAGACAACCATCTAGCTACTGCTATGGATCCATAGTCCAGGGGTGAACTACTCACACATCGATCCGGAGGCGATCATGGCGATGAAGAGACCTCCGGGAGATGATTCCCCTCTCCGGCAGGGTGCCGGAGGCAATCTCCTGAATCCCCCGAGATGGGATTGGCGGCGGCGGCGTCTCTGGAAGGTTTTCTGTATCGTGGCTCTCGGTACTGGGGGTTTCGCGACGAAGGCTTTAAGTAGGCGGAAGGGCGGAGTCGGAGGGGTGACAGGGGCCCCACACGCTAGGGCGGCGCCCCCCCCCCCCTAGGCCGCGCGGCCCTAGTGTGGCGGCGCCTCGTCGCCCCACTTCGTGATCCTTTCGGTCTTCTGGAAGCTTCGTGGAAAAATAAGACCCTGGGCGTTGATTTCGTCCAATTCCGAGAATATTTCCTTTGTAGGATTTCTGAAATCAAAAACAGCAGAAAACAACAACTGGCTCTTCGGCATCTTGTCAATAGGTTAGTGCCGGAAAATGCATAATAATGACATATAATGTGTATAAAACGTGTGAGTATCATCATAAAAGTAGCATGGAACATAAGAAATTATAGATACGTTTGAGACGTATCAAGAATCCCCAAGCTTAGTTCCTACTCGCCCTCGAGTAGGTAAACGATAACAAAGATAATTTCTGAAGTGACATGTTATCATAATCTTGATCAATACTATTGTAAAGCACATGAGATGAATGCAGCGATTCGAAGCAATGATGAAGACAATGAGTAAACAACTGAATCATATAGCAAAGACTTTTCATGAATAGTACTTTCAAGACAAGCATCAATAAGACTTGCATAAGAGTTACTCATGAAGCAATAAATTCTTAGTAGAAAGCTTTGAAACAACACAAAGGAAGATATAAGTTTCAGCGGTTGCTTTCAACTTCAACATATATATCTCATGGATAATTGTCAACACAAAGTAATATAACAAGTGCAATAGGTAAACATGTAAGAATCAATGCACACAGTTTACACAAGTGTTTGCTTCTAAGATAGAAAGAATAGGTAAACTGACTCAACAATAAAGTAGAAGAATGGCCCTTCGCAGAGGGAAGCATGGATTACTATTTTTGTGCTAGAGCTTTTCATTTTGAAAACATAGAAACAATTTTGTCAACGGTAGTAATAAATCATATGTGTTATGTATAAGACATCCTATAAGTTGCAAGACTCATGCATATAATACTAATAGTGCCCGCACCTTGTCCTAATTAGCTTGGATTAACACGGATTATCATTGCATAACATATGTTTCAACCAAGTGTCACAAAGGGGTACCTCTATGCTGCCTGTACAGAGGTCTAAGGAGAAAGTTCGCATTGGATTTCTCGCTTTTGATTATTCTCAACTAAGACATCCATACCGGGACAACATAGACAACAGATAATGGACTCCTCTTTAATGCTTAAGCATTTAACAACAGATAATATTCTCATAAGAGATTGAGGATTTGTGTCCAAACTGAAACTTCCACCATGATTCATGGCTTTAGTTAGCGGCCCAATGTTCTTCTCTAACAATATGCATACTCAAACCATTTGATCATGAAAATCACCCTTACTTCAGACAAGACGAACATGCATAGCAACTCACATGATATTCAACAAAGGTGTAAAAGTTGATGGCGTCCCCAGAAACATGGTTACCGCTCAACAAGCAACTTATTAAGAAATAAGATACATAAGTACATATTCTTCACCACAATAGTTTTTAAGGCTATTTTCCCATGAGCTATGTATTGTAAAGGCAAAGAATAGAATTTTAAAGGTAGCACTCAAGTAATGTACTTTGGAATGGAAGAGAAATACCATGTGGTAGGTAGGTATGGTGGACACAAATTGCATAGTTTTTGGCTCAAGGATTTGGATGCACGAGAAGAATTCCTCTCAATACAAGGCTAGGCTAGCGAGGTTGTTTGAAGCAAACTCAAGTATAAAATGGTACAGCAAGACTCACATATGAACATATTGTAAGCATTATAAGACTTTACATCGTCTCCTTGTTGTTCAAACACCATAACCAGAAAATATCTAGACTCTAGAGACCAATCATGCAAACCAAATTTTAACAAGCTCTATGTAGTTCTTCATTAATGGGTTCAAAGTACATGATGCAAGAGCTTAAACATGATCTATATGAGCACAACAATTGCCAAGTATCAAATTATTCAAGACATTATACCAATTACCACATGCAGCATTTTCCGTTTCCAACCATATATCAATGAACGAAGTAGTTCAACCTTCGCAATGAACATTAAGAATAAAGCCAAGAACATATGTGTTCATATGCAACAACGGAGTGTGTCTCTCTCCCAAACAAATAATGCTAGGATCCGATTTTATTCAAACAAAACAAAAATAAAAACAAACAGACGCTCCAAGTAAAGCACATAAGATGTGACTGAATAAAAATATAGTTTCACTAGAGGTGACCTGATAAGTTGTCGATGAAGAAGGGGATGCCTTGGGCATTGATAACCCACAAGTATAGGGGATCGCAACAGTCTTCGAGGGAAGTAAAACCCAAATTTATTGATTCGACACAAGGGGAGGTAAAGAATACTTATAAGCCTTAACAACTGAGTTGTCAATTCAGCTGCACCTGGAAAAGCACTAGTAACAGGGGTGATGTGAAAGCAACAGTAATATGAGAGCAGTAGTAACAGTAACACAGCAGCAGTAGCAGTAATATGAGAGCAATGGCACCAGAAAATAGTTAATACTACTTCCAATGTCATGTAGAACGAGCATATGATGATGAAAGATGGACCGGGGTTCCCAGCTATCTACACTAGTGGCAACTCTCCAATAACAAGTGTTGGGTGAACAAATTACAGTTGGGCAATTGATAGGATTGAAATAGCATTAAGACAGAACATCAAGATCATTAATCATGTAGGCATGTTTCCCATATATAGTCATACGTGCTCGCAATGAGAAACTTGTACAACATCTTTTGTCCTACCAGCCGGTGGCAGCCGGGCCTCTAGGGAATCTACTGGAAATTAAGGTACTCCTTTTAATAGAGCACCGGAGCAAAGCATTAACACTCAGTGAAAACATGTGATCCTCATATCTAAGCCTTCCCCTCCAGTTGTCCCAATTTCTGTCACTTTGGGGCCTTTGGTTCCGAACATAGACATGTGCATACAACTTGTAGATACAATCTAAGCAATAAGTATAGAGCTTAAATCTAAGATCATGCCACTCGGGCGCAAAATGATGGGTCTCCTTCCGTAACTTTCCAATTACGAGTAGTGACAAGCATTAAACATAACAAGATTGCAGCAACAATAACTTCACAAACTTTATAGATAGACAATCAAAACGTAACAATCCATCGGATCCCAACAAACACAACACCGATTACATCAGATGAATCTCAATCATGTAAGGCAGCTCATGAGATCATTGTATTGAAGTAAATGGGAGAGATGATACCAACTAGCTACAGCTAGAACCCGTAGTCCATGGGGGAACTACTCACGGAGCATGATGAAGGCGGTGGTGTTGATGGAGATGGCTTCCGGGGGCACTTCCCCGTCCCGGCAGGGTGCCGGAACAGAGACTTCTGTCCCCCGAATTGGAGTTCCGCGATGGCGGCGGCGCCCCTGGAGTCTTTCTGGAGTTTCGTCAATCGGTACTGCGTTTTTAGGTCGAAAGGGCTTAAATAGGTGAAGAGGCGGCGCAGGAGGGGCGACAGGGTGGCCCCACAGCAGGCCGGCGTGGCCAGGGTGTAGCCCGCGCGGCCCACCTGTGTGGTGGCCCCCTGGCTCTCCTCCGACTCCCCTTCGGTGTTCTGGAGCCTCCCGGGAAAAATAAGATCTTTGGCGTTGATTTCGTCCAATTCCGAGAATATTGCCCGAACAGCCTTTCTGGAACCAAAAACAGCAGAGAACAGGAACTGGCACTGTGGCATCTTGTTAATAGGTTAGTTCCGGAAAATGCATAAAAACATCATAAAGTGCAAGCAAAACATGTAAGTATTGTCATAAAACAAGCATGGAACATCAGAAATTATAGGTACGTTGGAGACGTATCAGCATCCCCAAGCTTAGTTCCTGCTCGTCCTCGAGTAGGTAAACGATAAAAAGAGTAATTTCTGTAGTGACATGCTACTTACATAACCTTGATCATACTATTACAAAGCACATGAGATGAATGAAGTGACTCAAGGCAATAATCTATAGTTGCTAACAAATAGATAATATATAGCAAAACTTTTCATGAATAGTACTTTCAAGACAAGCATCAAAAGCCTTGCACAAGAGTTAACTCATAAAGCAATAAATTCAAAGTAAAGGCATCGAAGCAACACAAAGGAAGATTTAAGTTTCAGGAGTTGCTTTCAACTTTCAACATGCATATCTCATGGATAATTGTCAACATAAAGTAATATGATGAATGCAAATATGCAAGTATGTAAGAATCAATGCACAGTTGACACAAGTGTTTGCTTCTAAGATGGAAGGAAGTAGGTAAACTGACTCAACATAAAGTAAAAGAATGGCCCTTCGCAGAGGGAAGCAGGGATTAAATCATGTGCTAGAGCTTTTTAATTTTTGAAATCATATAGAGAGCATAAAAGTAAAGTTTTGAGAGGTGTTTGTTGTTGTCAACGAATGGTAGTGGGCACTCTAACTACCTCATCAACCAGACTTTCAAGAGCGGCTCCCATGAAGGACGTTATCTCTACCAGCAAGGTAGATCATCCCTCTTCTCTTTTGTTTACACATGTATTTTAGTTTTATTTATGGTTGACACTCCTTCCAACCTTTTGCTTTCACAAGCCATGGCTAACCGAATCCTCGGGTGCCTTCCAACATTCACATGCCATGAAGGAGTGTCTATTTGCAAAATTAAGTTGCTTACTGATGAATCAGAGCAAAACATGTGAAGAGAATTATTAATGAAGGTTGATTAATTGGGGGCTGGGAACCCCGCGCCAGCTCTTTTTGCAAAATTATTGGATAAGCAGATGAGCCACTAGTCCATTGTGAAAGTCTGTCCGAAGTAAATGACAAGATCGAAAGATAAAACACCACATACTTCCTCATGAGCTATAAAACATTGACACAAATAAGAGATAATAGCTTTTGAATTGTTTAAAGGTAGCACATGAAGTATTTGCTTGGAATGGCAGGAAATACCACATAGTAGGTAGATATGGTGGACACAAATGGCATAGGTTTTGGCTCAAGGTTTTGGATGCACGAGAAGTATTCCCTCTCAGTACAGGGCTTTGGCTAGCAAGGTTGTTTGAAGCAAACACAAGTATGAACCGGTACAGCAAAACTTACATAAGAACATATTGCAAGCATTATAAAACTCTACACTGTCTTCCTTGTTGCTCAAACACTTTTACCAGAAAATATCTAGACCTTAGAGAGACCAATCATGCAAACCAATTTCAACAAGCTCTACGGTAGTTCTCCACTAATAGGTTTAAACTACATGATGCAAGAGCTTAAACATGATTTATGAGAGCTCAAAACAATTGCCAAGTATCAAATTATTCAAGACATTATGAAGCACTTTCTGTTTCCAACCAAATAACAATAAGTGCAACGGTTTTCAACTCCGCCATGAACATTAAAATAAAGCGAAGAACAAGTGTTCATATGAAAAAGCGGAGCGTGTATCTCTCCCACACAAGGATTGCTAGGATACGAATTTATTCAAACATAAACAAAAATAAAAACACACAGACGCTCCAAGTAAAGCACATATGATGTGACCGAATAAAAATATAGTTTCAATAGAAGAAACCTGATAAGTTGATGAAGAAGGGGATGCCTTGGGCATCCCCAAGCTTAGACGCTTGAGTCTTCTTGAAATATGCAGGGATGAACCACGGGGGCATCCCCAAGCTTAGGCTTTTCGCTCTTCTTGATCATATATCATCCTCCTCTCTTGACCCTTGAAAACTTCCTTCACACCAAACTTCTCATAAACTTCATTAGAGGGGTTAGTACTCAAAAAACTTTAATCCACCTTGGCCCTGTAGTGACACATTGCAAGTACTCAATAAAACATTAGCTACAGCTCTCCACGTCTAGAAAGCCTTGCTTAAAGTCCACAAGAGACAATGCAAAAAACAGAGACAGAATCTGCCAAAACAAAGCAGCCAGTAAAGACGAATTTTAAACAGGTACTTCCGTTCCTCAAATCAGAAAACTCAAAACTAATGAAAGTTGTGTACATATCTGAGGAACACGCACGTAAATTGGCATATTTTTCTGATTTACCTATAGAGAAAACAGCCCAGATTCGTGACAGATAGAAATCTGTTTCTGCGCAGAAATCCAAATCTAGCATCAACCTTCGATTAGAGGCGTCACTTGGCACAACATTGCAATAAAATAAAGATAAGGAGAGGTTGCTACAGTAGTAACAACTTCCAAGACACAACAAAACAGTAGCAAAATAAAGACATGGGTTATCTCCCAAGAAGTGCTTTCTTTATAGCCATTAAGATGGGCTCAGCAGTTTTTAATGATGCACTCGCAAGAAATAAGAGTTGAAGCAAAAGAGAGCATCAAGAAGCAAATTCAAAACACATTTAAGTCTAATCCACTTCCTATGCATAGGAATCTTGTACACAAATAAATTCATGAAGAACAAAGTGACAAGCATAAGAAGATAAAACAAGAGTAACTTCAAAATTTTAAGCATATAGAGAGGTGTTTTAGTACCATGAAAATTTCTACAACTATATTTTCCTCTCTCATAATAATTTTCAGTAGCTTCATGAACAAACTCAGTAATATACTATCACATATAGCATGCTTTTCATGATCCATAAACACATAATTTTTATCAAGCTCAAAAATAGTGCGATTAAAACTTTCAAACACACTTTTATCAATAATATAACAAGATGGTTGATCAATCTCAAGAGATATGGGACTCATAGATAATGTCAAGACCTCTCCAATCCCATTTTCATTAGTAGTACAATTAATATTATCAAGTAACATATGACCATCATCAAGAGCTTTATCATAAACATTTGCTACGCAAAATTCTTTAGTACCATGCATTTCGACATTAGACACAAACAAAGCATTATCATAAGATTTATCAAAGTAGCATGGATTATCATAAATAGCAGTAGCATAATTATTCTCACAAGTATTACTCATAGGAAATATTTCAAGAGAATCCACAGGAACATAACATTCATCCTCTTTTGGTAAGCATGGAGGACAATCAAATAGTGTAAGAGATAAAGAGTTACTCTCATTAGAAGGCTGGCATGGGTAGCTAATCCATTCTTCCTCCTTTTGTTCATCACTCTCCTCTTCTTTTTCATCCAATGAGCTTTCAGGTTCATCAATTTCCTCCTCTTTTTCATCCAATGAGCTTTCAGGTTCATCAATTTCTTCTTCCACAGGTTCCTGCAAATTGTGAGTGTATTCTTGTGCATTAATGAGTCTCTCTTTATAATCAATGATATAAGGATTATCAGTGTAACTTTCATTGCAAAAATTAAGGATAGAAGAGACATAATCTTTAAGGTCCTTACAAACAACACAAGTTTCATAATTTTTAACCATGAAGGATTCTATCTCAGAGGCTCCCATAAATATGACAAATTGTTCTACCTCTTCAAACCCAAAATGAATATAGCTATTCCGATTATAGTTATTAATTAAAAATTCCTCACTAAAGCCACATTGAAATTTAAGATGTTTAGTGTCCTGTTGAGAGCAACAGTTTATATCATGGCGTTTAAGCAATATTTTAGCAATTGTATTCAATTTTTCTATCACAGCACTCATCACTTTTCCCGCTCTTGATTCTCTATAATTATTATAATATTCTATAAGCTCCAAGTAGGTTGTAGGTTCTCCCATAGCAACAGTTTTTAATTTTTCGGTTTTTCAAATTTTTATGGATTTTCGGGTATATAAGGAAAATAAAACAAAACAAAAACAAACTAGACAAAAGTAAACTAAGCAAAGTAATACTAGACAGAAATAAACTAAGCACAAATAAACTAGATTCGGATGCTTGGAGATTCACTGCCGTGGGTGTGGGTGTTTTCACTGCCGTGTGGGTGTGGGTGTTTTCACTGCCGTAATACTAGACAGAAATACATTTGTACACCCAAACATGGGTGTGGGTGTTTTCACTGCCGTTGGATGCTTGGAGATTCGGATAAGATTTCAGGCGAGAGGAATCATTTTACCCTATTTGCTCAATTCTGCAAAGTTGGTAGGTCCCATGGAAAGCTCCCGACACGTTTTCTGACTACACGATCCCGCTGCTGCGTCTCCTCTCTTACCCGACAACATAACGTTGCGTCGCGTCCACCATCCTCTAGTTGCGCTAGCAGCGCTGCTGCACAGTAAGAGCAAGTACAATAGGTCCTACTCAGCAGGCTATAAGCAAATCCACATCAGCAAAATACTAGTTTGAAGTGAGAGAAAAGAGGAGAGAGAGTGGGACGGGCGCTTGAGCTATCGTCGACTATGGCACAAGAAACAAGAGAGATATAGCTTGCATGCAGCCTGGTGCATGGCGATAAGCTGGCTACACGCATTGATTGCAGGTTCTTTGTGTCTTGCATGTATGTTGGCTGTCTAAAAAGTAAATAGTTAAATATTCAGCAAAGCCAATCTTGTAGCCAATCTATTATACAAGTGCCTACTTTATACTAGCTCTAAGTGATGTGGCATGGTGCATATAGCCAGCGATCGGCTACGTTATTGCTATTGCTCTAAGGTGAGAATTATTTATTCCAGCCATTTTTTGCGACTCGCTCAGCTGTGGCAGGCCCGTAAGACCTGGAACAAGATTCCCAGACAGTGACTGCTCTATGTCATGGACATGCGCACGGAATCAGCTGTGGCTGGCTTATTCATTGCCGTATCGACCAGCTCCTTTCTTCTTCCTCTCGTTCTTCTCCACAACCACAAGCCATGGTATCCTGTTTCCTCTCCTTCCTCTGCCCTTTTTTTTCTGGACCGGTGATGTCACGCAAGTGACTGTCCGACACGACGCTCAAGCACCTGCTCACGCTCGGAGGCTGCGAGCCGCTGCCGGCCGCGCTCGCCGGCAAGGTACGTGGAGCCAGCACCGCTGCCGAAGAGGCTCTGGACTGCACGTCGCAAGCGAGTCTAAGAAGGAAAACATGATCTTTTCTTAATCGCTAGATCTTGCAAGCCATTTTCATTTATCATTGACAAAACACAACATGAAACAGCTTAGACGCCAGACGTAGTTGGTACAGGACGGATTTCTCGATAGGTGCTATCGGACAGAAAGGGTACTAAAAATCTGCCCGCTGCTATGTAACTACGGAGTACTGTAATTGCCAACTCAAGACTAAACCAGAAGAACAAATCAGCTAAATCGGGTCTGAATTGCTAACTGATGACGACAGCCAAATTTGAAGCAAACGAGAAGCAGCTCTGTCGGCCATTTCCGCCGCCCACTCATTGCACGGGGCGGCTCCGAGCACGCGGCCGCAACTCAGTCGGACAATGGCACGCCCAGAGGCTGTCCATGGAGCAGCGGTCCCTGAGCGGCTGAGCCCCGCCAGACGCGCGCCATGGCGGCAAGCGACGCCGGGGATGCCTCCTCGAGCACGCGGTCCAGCGCCAGCTCCAACAGGTCGAGCAGCGTGAGCGCGGGCTCCCTCGCCGCCTTCTCCTTGGACGGTGTCACATTTCTGAAGCCCTGCTCCTTCTTGCCCGCCGTGGCAACAACAGCGCGACGAGGCTGAGCTCCCGCACGAGCTGACAAGGCTTGTAGGACGCAGGTGCCACAAGGAGCTGCGTGAAGGCCAGGAGCCACTTTGCGCTGGCGCACGCTGTTCCGTCCCGTTCGCCGTCGCTTCATCGGTCGCTCAGGTCGACGCGCGCAGTGGCCGCCACATGCAGGCCTAGATCGGGCCAAGGTCGCCGCCACCCGCACGCCCCTGTAACGGCGCGCCGGAGAACGCAGGCGAGGGACGTCACTTTGTTCACTCCTCTATTGCCCAACGCTGCCGCCTCGCCTGCTCCTCCATGGCGCCACCACGCGCGACCCGCTCGACGGCGCCCCTCCGCGTGAAGAAGCTCCCCAGGGTTCGCCTTCCCTCAATCCAGGACTTGCTATGGCAGCCATTGCCTGCACGTGGCCCGAGATGCATCAGTACGTCAGCAAGACAAGGAGAGGGAGAGAGAGAAGAAATGGAGGTCCGGCAACGACAAGTTCCAAGGAAAAGGGGGAGACGGCGAAGGTGCGCACGGTGACGGCGAACTGTACCTGCGAGGCGGCGGCGCGGTGTGGACAGCTCGCTGGCGCACGACGAAGACGGCGCACGACGAAGACGTACTCTATCCGCGCGTCGGCGGTGCGGTGTCGACGGCTACCCGACGACATCGACGGCTACAGCTTGAGGGAAAACCGGGGAGAGAGGTTGGGGATGGAGGACCTGACCCCTAGTACTTTCTGATAGAGTCAGCGCGTCTCCTCCTGTACCCGACACTCACGAACAGCAAGTACCGTGTCCCACGGTGAAAAGCCCGGAGAAAAGGAGCAAGCGACATGACAGGAAAATGAGACAAGTGGAAAAAATGTTCCATCCAGCTAGACTTTGCACGAATCTCCAGGTCCAAATGAATGGTAAAGAGTACACCCACGCCCATGCTTGGGTGTACAAAATCCACACTACAAAAGTAAACTAGCAAAACAAAATGAAATAAAAACAGAGAGAGAGGTAAAGTGTACTCCCCAGGTGAACTTATGAGTAGAGCTATGCCTCCCCGGCAACGGC
Organism: Lolium perenne; assembly: GCF_019359855.2. NCBI lineage: Eukaryota > Viridiplantae > Streptophyta > Magnoliopsida > Poales > Poaceae > Lolium > Lolium perenne. The sequence goes on along the minus strand of NC_067246.2, from coordinate 103,444,849 downwards.
GCCAGAAAATAGTCTTGATAACCCACAAGTATAGGGGATCGCAACAGTCTTCGAGGGAAGTAAAACCCAAATTTATTGATTCGACACAAGGGGTGGTAATGAATACTTATAAGCCTTAACAACTGAGTTGTCAATTCAGCTGCACCTGGAAAAGCACTAGTAACAGGGGTGATGTGAAAGCAACAGTAATATGAGAGCAGTAGTAACAGTAACACAGCAGCAGTAGCAGTAATATGAGAGCAATGACACCAGAAAATAGTTAATACTACTTCCAATGTCATGTAGAACGAGTATATGATGATGAAAGATGGACCGGGGTTCCCAGCTATCTACACTAGTGGCAACTCTCCAATAACAAGTGTTGGGTGAACAAATTACAGTTGGGCAATTGATAGGATTGAAATAGCATTAAGACAGAACATCAAGATCATTAATCATGTAGGCATGTTTCCCATATATAGTCATACGTGCTCGCAATGAGAAACTTGTACAACATCTTTTGTCCTACCAGCCGGTGGCAGCCGGGCCTCTAGGGAATCTACTGGAAATTAAGGTACTCCTTTTAATAGAGCACCGGAGCAAAGCATTAACACTCAGTGAAAACATGTGATCCTCATATCTAAGCCTTCCCCTCCAGTTGTCCCAATTTCTGTCACTTTGGGGCCTTTGGTTCCGAACATAGACATGTGCATACAACTTGTAGATACAATCTAAGCAATAAGTATAGAGCTTAAATCTAAGATCATGCCACTCGGGCCCTAGTGACAAGCATTAAACATAACAAGATTGCAGCAATAATAACTTCACAAACTTTATAGATAGACAATCATAACGTAACAATCCATCGGATCCCAACAAACACAACACCGATTACATCAGATGAATCTCAATCATGTAAGGCAGCTCATGAGATCATTGTATTGAAGTACATGGGAGAGATGATACCAACTAGCTACAACTAGAACCCGTAGTCCATGGGGAACTACTCACGGAGCATGATGAAGGCGGTGGCGTTGATGGAGATGGCTTCCGGGGGCACTTCCCCGTCCCGGCAGGGTGCCGGAACAGAGACTTCTGTCCCCCGAATTGGAGTTTCGCGATGGCGGCGGCGCCCCTGGAGTCTTTCTGGAGTTTCGTCAATCGGTACTGCGTTTTTAGGTCGAAAGGGCTTAAATAGGCGAAGAGGCGGCGCAGGAGGGGCGACAGGGTGGCCCCACAGCAGGCCGGCGCGGCCAGGGTGTATCCCGCGCGGCCCACCTGTGTGGTGGCCCCTGGCTCTCCTCCGACTCCCCTTCGGTGTTCTGGAGCCTCCCGGGAAAAATAAGATCTTTGGCGTTGATTTCATCCAATTCCGAGAATATTGCCCGAACAGCCTTTCTGGAACAAAAAACAGCAGAGAACAGGAACTGGCACTGTGGCATCTTGTTAATAGGTTAGTTCCGGAAAATGCATAAAAACATCATAAAGTGCAAGCAAAACATGTAAGTATTGTCATAAAACAAGCATGGAACATCAGAAATTATAGGTACGTTGGAGACGTATCAGGCATCCCCAAGCTTAGATGCTTGAGTATTCTTGAAATATGCAGGGATGAACCACGGGGGCATCCCCAAGCTTAGACTTTTCACTCTTCTTGATCATATTGTATCATCTTCCTCTCTTGACCCTTGAAAACTTCCTCCACACCAAACTCGAAACAAACTCATTAGAGGGTTAGCGCATAATTGAAAATTCATATATTCAGAGGTGACATAATCATTCTTAACACTTCTGGACATTGCACAAAGCTACTGAAAGTTAATGGAACAAAGAAATCCATTAAACATAGCAAAACAGGCAATACGAAATAAAAGGTAGAATCTGTCAAAACAGAACAGTCCGTAAAGACGAATTTTTCTGGGGCACTTAACTTGCTCAGATGAAAATTCTCAAATTGAATGAAAGTTTCGCACATATCTGAGGATCACGCACGTAAATTGGCAGATTTTTCTGAGTTACCTACAGAGAATTCTACTCAAATTCGTGACAGCAAGAAATCTGTTTCTGCGCAGTAATCCAAATCTAGTATTGACTTTACTATCAAAGACTTTACTTGGCACAACAATGTAATAAAATAAAGATAAGAAGATGTTGCTACAGTAGTAACAACTTCCAAGACTCAAATATAAAACAAAAGTGCAGAAGTAAAATAATGGGTTGTCTCCCATAAGCGCTTTTCTTTAACGCCTTTCAGCTAGGCGCAGAAAGTGTGAATCAAGTACCATCAAGAGACGAAGCATCAACAGAGGGGTTTGGAGTTTTCTCAACTATGCATTGTATCTTATCTATGTAAGTTTCAGAGGCTCCTTTTTCATTACTCTTAGGCTTGCTATTCTCATCAAACAAATTTTCAGGAACAAGCCAACCATAGTTATTTTCTAGAGCTTCATGCATTCCTAGGAGCTTGCAAGGTATTGATGTCTTAATATCCCCTCCATCATTAATATTATTAGTGTACTTTATTCTATCAATGTCCATATTTTCAAGGGTACTAGCAAAGTTGGTTTAAGAGCCAAGCATCTTATATTTAATAAAGACTTTTCTAGCCTCTCTTGCTACACCACCAAATTCTTTAAGAAGGGTTTCTAAGACAAAATCTTTCTTTTCTCCTTCCTCCATATCAGAGAGTGTAAGAAACATATGCTGAATTATAGGATTGAGATTAACAAATTTAGTTTCCAACATGTGTACTAAAGAAGCAGCAGCAATTTCATAAGTAGGAGCAAATTCTACCAAGTGTATATCTTCAAAATCTTCACCTGTACTAACATGAGTGAAAAAATCTTCTATATTATCTCTTCCAATTATAGACCCTCGTCCTACCGGTATGTCTTTTAGAGTGTACATAGGAGGAAACATGATGAAATAAACAAAAGGTAAATAAAGTAAATGCAAGTAACTAATTTTTTTGTGTTTTTAGTATGGAGAACAAGACAATAAATAAAGTAAAACTAGCAACTAATTTTTTTGTATTTTTGATATAGAGAACAAACAAAGCAGTAAATAAAATAAAGTAAAGCAAGACAAAAACAAAGTAAAGAGATTGGAAGTGGGAGACTCCCCTTGCAGTGTGTCTTGATCTCCCCGGCAACGTCGCCAGAAAAAGTGCTTGATGCGTGCAGTTAACACACGTCCGTTGGGAACCCCAAGAGGAAGGTGTGATGCGTATAGTAGCAAGTTTTCCCTCAGTAAGAAACCAAGGTTTATCAAACTAGTAGGAGTCAATGATCACGTGGAGGTCGTTGGTGACGGAGTGTAGTGCGGCGCAACACCAGGGATTCCGGCGCCAACGTGGAACCTGCACAACACAATCAAAGTACTTTGCCCCAACGTAACAGTGATGTTGTCAATCTCACCGGCTTGCTGTAAACAAAGGATTAACCGTATAGTGTGGAAGATGATGTTTGTTTGCGAAGAACAGTAAAGAACAATTGCAGTAGATTGTATTTCAGATGTAAAGAATGGACCGGGGTCCACAGTTCACTAGTGGTGTCTCTCCCATAAGATAAATAGCATGTTGGGTGAACAAATTACAGTTGGGCAATTGACAAATAAAGAAGGCATAACAATGCACATACATATATCATGATGAGTACTATGATATTTAATCAGGGCATTACGACAAAGTACATAGACCGCTATCCAGCATGCATCTATGCCTAAAAAGTACACTTTCAGGTTATCATCCGAACCCCTTCCGGTATTAAGTTGCAAACAACAGACAATTGCATTAAGTATGGTGCGTAATGTAATCAACACAAATATCCTTAGACAAAGCATTGATGTTTTATCCCTAGTGGCAACAGCACATCCACAACCTTAGAACTTTCTGTCACTGTCCTAGATTCAATGGAGGCATGAACCCACTATCGAGCATAAATACTCCCTCTTGGAGTCACAAGTATCAACTTGGCCAGAGCCTCTACTAGCAACGGAGAGCATGCAAGAACATAAACAACATATATGATAGATTGATAATCAACTTGACATAGTATTCAATATTCATCGAATCCCAACAAACATAACATCTTGATCATCATAGGCAGCTCACAAGATCTAACATGATAGCACAATGAGGAGAAGACAACCATCTAGCTACTGCTATGGACCCATAGTCCAGGGGTGAACTACTCACACATCGATCCGGAGGCGATCATGGCGATGAAGAGACCTCCGGGAGATGATTCCCCTCTCCGGCAGGGTGCCGGAGGCAATCTCCTGAATCCCCCGAGATGGGATTGGAGGCGGCTGGGAGGTTTTCCGTATCGTGGCTCTCGGTACTGGGGGTTTCGCGACGAAGGTTTTAAGTAGGCGGAAGGGCGGAGTCGGAGGGCTGACAGGGGCCCCACACGCTAGGGCGGCGCGGGCCCCCCTAGGCCGCGTGGCCCTAGTGTGGCGGCGCCTCGTCGCCCCACTTCGTGATCCTTTCGGTCTTCTGGAAGCTTCGTGGAAAAATAAGACCCTGTGCGTTGATTTCGTCCAATTCCGAGAATATTTCCTTTGTAGGATTTCTGAAACCAAAAACAGCAGAAAACAGCAACTGGCTCTTCGGCATCTCGTCAATAGGTTAGTGCCGGAAAATGCATAATAATGACATATAATGTGTATAAAACATGTGAGTATCATCATAAAAGTAGCATGGAACATAAGAAATTATAGATACGTTTGAGACGTATCAGGGAGCTCCTAGGGCACAAAACTAGTAGGTTGTGCCACTACCGAGGTACCGGTCGACTGGTAGCCAATTTTCTTACTAGTGCTCTAATCCCAACTGTTAGACCGACGATTATGACTGCTGCTACATGTCTAGTTCAAAACCTGTGCGTTGGAAATGGTGCATGCCGGCCTCTTAGCTCCTAGAAAAATTATACAACAATTTATTTGATGAATTGATGATTTTTAGTCTAGTCTAAACAACTCGGCAAAGTGCTAACATGAATGGTAGAGTAGTCTTCTTCTAGACCATGCAGCTAGCGAGTATGCATATCTGGTGCATGGAGCCACCAACTTCGGACTTCCCATTTGGGAAAAGGCCTATTTAATTATCTGGAGCAGTGTAGTATCCCAAAGTATCCAAAGGGTTCTAGAGCATCGCCAGTCCAAGAGATCGAGTGGGAAGGATGGGTGACAAATCCATGCATTCACAACCGTTAGATCTGAAGAGTCCTTGTTGCATGAGCGGTATATTGCACCTCTAAACTGCAAATGAACGGCTTCAACTACTTCAAAGACGCATTAGCGGGAAGGCTGTAGAACTGAGTGAAAAAAATTCAGATTCAAACGGTCACGTATTATATGGAATATATAGAGTTTTTATAGTCTAGTAAAGATATGAAATTTAATTTTTTTGTGGAATTCTTTTCCTATATAGTAACCGGGAGGTGTGTAGTCTGTTGTATATGTACATAGCTTGTGTGTGGGATTATGTTTTTTTTAGAAAGCGTATGCGACTATGTGATCAGTGTGTTTAATCTGATTGACCTGTTATAATTCATCACTCCATCAGTGAGATTGCACAAGCAATCACATCATCACACTGCATGCAGTAATTAGTGAATACAAAATTAAAGTTAAGCGCCAAAACTTGAATTATTCGGGGAGCCTCGGCCCGAATTTTTTCCTGCTCCTGGTTTCAAACACTATCATATCCCCTTTCTATGATTCTACCCCTCCAGCTCCAGCTACGCGTTTGGTTAATTTGGTTAGATTTATACGGTCTCATGGTAAATACAGTTTTAATATTTTGGTAAATATGATTTTGTATGAAAATATAACCCTGTTCTGGTAGTAACCATTTAACTGTAGTTAGGTTTCAGTAATAACCAAATTAACCAAAGTTATCATGAATTTTGAAATAACACATAATTTTTACGGTCAAATATTTTAGTTTAGTTTTGTTACCCGCAAATTTTTGGGTTTTTTCATTTCGTATGACTGAACTAAATGTGTTGCAAGACAAATAAAAAAAGATAAGGTCTCTACAAAAATAAAATTAGTGTACGATAGCAAGTTTTGAACCTACAACCTCTACATCCACTTAATGAAGGTCTGAACCATACTGTATAACATTTACATGTAATCACTACATTTTTCGTCCTACATAGTCAGTGGTGGAGCTACTTGTAGCTAAGGGTCCACATGATACCGGGTATTATTTGTTTCCTTTGTAAATAAGCATTTTTTCACCATGTGTGCACCCTGTAAAATATGATTTTTATCTGATGTGGCACCTCTAGGCACCCGGTTGACGAATGCTCTAGCTCCGCCACTGTATATAGTAGTTGTATATGTAGTTACGCTGAGCTGGAGATGCAATTCTACGTATGTTTGGCCATGTTTGACTTTATTCGGTTTTAAACCGAAATAAATGAAGTGCTTATGGTTATATTTTTTGCTAATTACCAAAAACTCGAAAAACCTTAATTTCAATTACATTCATGTTTTTTCTGTTCGGTTTTCGATTTCAGTTCGGTTATGCATAGCGCAACATCCAACCCACAACTGTACTATGGTTTGTGGGTCCTATGTACAAGCTTTGAGGAGAATTTGAAAACAAGGAGCGCGAAATATTTCGGGCGGGGGCTCCCCTCCGCTCGACCTCCACGGATCCACCTCGAGGCCCGGTTTTCTTTCCATTCCTCGAAAAACACCAGGCTCCGTCTCTCTCTAGCCAGCCGGAGTCCCGGAACACCCCACCCTCGACTGCCGCACCACCGCGCCGGAACATCCCCGCCGCACATCCTCGGCCTACCCGCCACACCCTTACACCGTATGCTCCTCATCGACCACTCAGATCTACCGAAGCCGCTTCACCGTCGAGCACCACACCAGATCTTATTCACCCGGTGCCACGCCCACAGCAACTGAATAGATTCACCGACACCGCCATGCGCTACATGGGATCCACTTCACCGACCCTCTCAACAACCGCGCCAAAGATGTCATCGACCTCCCAGATCTGCTTCACCGCCGCCATCAGCTACCGCCACCATACCGGTACCCGCTTCACCGACGTCCACCGCACCGGAACAAGATCACTCAGTCCCTTGCCTGCCGCATCTGATCCGCTTCACCAACATCGTGGTGCATGGCACCGGATCTGCTTCTCCCACGCGCACGTCAACCGCACCGAAGCCATCAACGGCGAACCTAGACCCGCATCTCATACGCCGACAACCAATGCAGATGCAGCGACCTCGTCGACCTAAAAGTGACCTGCATTGACACCCACGATGCTTAGATCGACGCCGCATCAACTCAGGTAAACATACCCCCTTCCCGTTTTTTATTAGTAGCATAGCAGGTTGCCAGGTTCTATATTTCTGTATTCCCTTCTAGTATAAACCATGTCGCTCCGCATGATACCTTTCTTTGTACTACATGGAAACTGAACATGATAGTTCGTTGCAGTACATACCAAGTCAATGAACATATGTTGGTTTACATTCAGTGTCCTACATGTTCACAAGTGATGCCATTATAATTTCCATCTGGTTCATTTTTAGCTAGGCAAGTAAGAGCCTGCTACTATGTAGTTCATGTAAATTTTAAGTCACTGTCATTTTTTCTCTGAACTTTTTCATTGTTCAAAGTAAGGAACAAGCTCACCGAGTTTCGAGCCGATCCAAGAACGTTTGAGCCTCCAAACACCAGTTTGAAGACAGACTGGTCATATCTCAAAATACTGGACAGAAAACACCTCTCATTCTTCTTCCTCTCTGTTCACTTGGTTGTAGTGTTCTAGTGTGTTTTCTCCCCCTCTCACAGCAACAGCCATGTTCTAGGGTTTTCTCCTCGATTAAGGGTCGATAGGTGTTGGACTTTCTGGGCTGATGTTGGGCTGCCAACACTCCTCCATGTGGAGGGACATGTCCCAACATGTAGTTCATGTAAAATTTAAGTCATCGCACATGATGGTTTGCATTCATGTTCTACAAGTTAATTAATAGTACCATTATAATTTTTGTCTAGTTCACCGTTAGTTACGACCATAACTGCATGGTATTATTTACATCATCACAAATTTGACTCAACATGATGGTTTGTATTCCTGCTCTACAAGTTCACAAGTGATGTTGTTATAATTTTAATCTGGTTCATTGTTACTAACAATGCTAGCTGCAAGCTATTATCTACTTCATCGCAAATTTGAAGTCACTGAACATGTTTGTTTGTGTTTCCTGCACTACAAGTGATACCATTATTATTTCTACCTACATGCTACGTTGTGCGTTTCTGCCACTAGTGCAGGGAATGCAACATTAACTTGTTATCACTATGATATAAAACAATTGTGCGCCATATGATTCTTCAGAAGCTGCAACATTAACTTGTTTCTCTTACTTCACATTGCCCTCACATATGGAACGCTGAACATATTGGTTTGTATTCCCTCTTCAAGTTCACAGGTGATGCCACTATATTCTATATCTTCTTAGTGGTAAGGTATGTTGTTAACTAACCTCTGTGTTGCTTGATAATAATTTTATGAGCCATCTGGTCTGGTCCTTAGAAAGCTGCAACATTAACTTGCTTCTCTTAGTTCGCGTGGCGCTAACACATGGAGAACTTAACATAGTGGCTTGCATTCGCCACTATATTTTGTATTTGGTTCAGCCTAAGCTCCAGAATTAACTATCATGTATGTTTTGCTCATTACAAATTTTATATCATGAATTATATTGATTTGCATTCCCTCCTCTATAAGTTCAGGAGTGATGCCATTATAATTCCTATCTGGTTCATTCCAACGTATCACAGTAACATCTTGTTGTTATTTAGTTAATGGCCATTTTTTTGGTAATTGAGCATGTCGATTTGCATTCCCTGCACTATAAATGTTGCCATCCTAACTTCTTCCTGGCTCATTGTTTGTTAGTTTGTTACAAAAGTTACAGGCTGCTATTACGTAGTTCATGCCAATCTTCTCTTTCTTAATAGATGGCCTCCATTTTACTGATCTCACAGCAAGCCACGTCACCTGATTAAGAATTGTTTCCTCATTGTTCCCAGCCGTACCCACGTATTTTATGCCTAGACCGACACGGCAGGAGCCGGACGAGAGCAGCTTTTGTCGCTAGACCGGCACGAAAGGAGCCAAACAGATGCTTCACTAGCGTGGGCTGGAATAGATGCTTCGGATGCGGCATGGGCTATGTTGGCCCGCTTGCTACCGCTCTGCATCCTCCAGATTCGTTCTTCATATATCGTATAGAAAAGAAATACTCTTCTGTTCGTCTTCGTCCTTTATCCCCGGCATCCCACCTCCTCTCTGAGACTCTGAAGCGGCGACTTTATACTGCCTGATAAATCCCAGCATTCAACCTAATAAATCGGAGCATTCAAAAAGTGAAAACTTCTCAAGGGAGTTCATCCGCTGCCGCCGTGTCCCAGCATTCAACCTAATAAATCGGAGCATTCAAAAAGTGAAAACTTCTCAAGGGAGTTCATCCGCTGCCGCCGTGTTCTGCAGCTTTAAAAGCAAGTCGTGGTGCCATCCGCCTCCACACCAATCACGGCTGCCTGCTCGCGCCACCACCATGCCAAGTAGCCTCCATGTCGGTACCTTCCCACTCCCCATCCTACTTCTGCCTCCCCATCAGATTCCTCAATAAATCTGGATTTTGTCTGCTCCTACCTCAGGCCCTACGGATTTTTGCTCGAAGTTTTACACCCGCAAGATTTGGGCTGCTGCTACCTCAGGCCATCCGGATTTCTTGGGATTTCTTCCAGTTTTCTTGGGATTTCTTGCCTTCTCTTTCAGGTTGATGGATCTTAATTTCCGTTGATTGAATTGTCGGTATGCTGGTAATCATCGACGCTGCACATCATCCCCCTCTTCAATTGGTATGCACACTCTAATCTCCTCTTAAATTTTAATTTCCGTTGATTAGCTGAGCGCATGCACCTTCTATTCTCCTAATCATGTTCATATTCAACCCAGACAGTGCTCTAGTTCCCTTGCTAAGAACTCTCCTGCACCGGCATCTCTTCTTGTGCCCTTTGCGCTGCATGGTCACAAAGTGGAGCCTAAGGAGAGTACGCCAAGTCGGCGGATGGCAGGGGACCTTTGTGACTCTGTCCCAAGGCGAGTATATCCAGGGTTGATTTGATTTGAACCGATGTGTTTGGGGCTGTGCAAGAACAAGTGAACGACATGCTGGAGACCCAAGGTTGATCTAGACATCAAGTTGAATGAGTCTGGTGCCAAGGTATTTGATTTTTTTTAGATTTCCATGGTGGGAGTGTAAAGGATCAGCTTGCACTACAGTACTTTTGGGCTCAATCAATATTCTGATTGAAATTCATGCACTATACAGTACTTATGTTACGGTTTTGAAGTTGTCGACACATCTGGCGGTGAAGCTCAGGGATAAGGGTCTGCCTCGGCCGGTCGGACGAGTATTTGTGGTCAGTTTAAGTCCTTAAATATTTGTATGTATACAGCCGCAAGTTCAATTGGTTCCTGTAAGCCAGCGTGCAAGAGGATTCGAATTTGCTCCATTTAACACGTATTATATCTTCATGTTTTACTTCTCCTTGCACATCAGATCATAGATCTGAACCTCCAGACGCTAGAGTATCACAAATCAAGACCCTTGAAAATATATCCTAATTCTGATGACTGTATGGAATGTTATGGTCAACCCCTGCTTGATCTGTTGTTCCATTTTATGTCAGATTCCTTGCAGTGAAAACGTCGATGCAGTCTAATGTGATTTTTTTCTGCTCTTACATGTAGGACGCAGGATTGCAAGGATGAACCTATATGGCCGCTCTCCATCTCATGGAAGGTATTCCTCTAATTACTTTGTCCCGATGAGATATTTTCATATGATAATTAAATATCAGAACACACTTGTGCATGCCAATATGTATGCCACTTGGACTTCTGATCAGCTGTTTGCCATGTCCTTTCATGGGTTACATTCTTTGAGATGGTAAGTATCTCTTATAAATGTTTGAGGGAATTTCTCAAATCAAACTTTTATTTCTAGATGCATTATTTCTATTTAATAGGCATTTCTCAAGGTTCTAGATCGATCGTACATAAATATTGCTAAATGATCCCATTCCTTATGTTCTCATGACCATTGATTCGTTGGTTCTTCTGAAGTACATGTACCTTTTATATTGGTATAGGTATGCATGTGTGTATATATGCATGAATACACATTCTAGGGAGATTCATGCCACATCGCTCACTATTTTCGGTGTATGCATGAATATCACCGGGGCGGAGGGATTACATAATACTGTTTATCATGCTAGAACTCATATGTATGACTGATCGTGTCTTAATGCAGAGTAACAAATAACACCCTTCAGAAATAAAGGCAACATTGGACATCTTCAAGTGTAGCAGCCATGTGAGTTGCATGGGACTCGACAGTAGCAAGTCTGTTGTTTCATTCTGACGTGCTCGGTTATATTGGCTACTGGTATGTGGCATGCACTCTTTGTTTGCTTATAGATAGTCTCTATTAGCCCCATACTGGTAGACTATCTATGCGTATTACAATGATCTTGTTATAACGAGGAAATGGTGAGTTCCAAATTCTTTGGCAAACAACATTGTATTGGGTTTGCATTGCCATTGTTACTGTCTTAACTTTTAATGTCTTTGTTTCAGATATAGGTGTTGCATGGAGAACATAAAACATTGCCGAATCCCTTCATTGTATTGTTAGGTTTAATTACCATTCAATTTCTCTAGGTTCTGTAATATTTCTTCAAAGCTTTGCAGCTGACGTAATATTTTTTCAAAGCCTTATCGCTGATGTAATATTTAGTTAGTTTCTACAGTTCTTTTCCGCATTATTTCCTAACTGTAATTAGTTGGTGCTTGTGGTAAGTGAGGCTATCCGACTAAAATCATGTGATGCGTAAATATTCTCTGAGTATAATCGGCCGTTGTTGGCGCAAACTAAATCACAATTTCCCATCCCGGCTACGGCCCAATTAAGAGAAATCACATATGGTCTGGCCCGAAAAATCCTAAAGCGCCTTATAGGCCAGCATGTTAACATAGGAAATCGCAGATGGGTTGACCCAATAAATACGAACGGGTCTCATGCACCTCGGCCCATCAAGCCTATTGGGCCTTACTAGGCCCACATAACTAAACGGTCCAACAAAGATTACACAAGGCTAGCCCATTAACAAAATGGGTCTTTACTATTATTAGTTGACCAGTCAAACAAATGAATTTAGCCCGGCCCACCACCTAAAAGAGCCGGCCCATTTAACCTATTGATCGGTCAAACGAAGACATTCGGCCCGACCCATGTGCTTATTGGCCGACCCAGTTATCCTATTAACCGGTCAAACAAAGACATTTGGCCCGGCTCATATGCTTATTGGGCCGGCCTGGTTTGCCTTTTCACCAGTTAAACGAAGACATTCTGCTCGGCCCACATGACTATTGGGCCGGCCCATTTATCGTGTTGACCGGTCAAACAAAGACATTCGGCCCAGTCCACTTGCTAAGTGGGCCGGTCCAGTCATCCTGTTGACCGGTCAAACGAAGACATTCGGTCCAGCCCACGTTCTTAGTGGGCCGGCCGATTTAAGTTTTGACCAGTCAATCTTAGAAGTTAGGGCATTTCCAACGGGGCGACGCAAACGGACGCTGAGCGACCGTTTGCGTCCGTTCGGGCTGAAAATGTGTCTAGCACCACCTCCAGCGGGGAGACGCATAGTGACCGGGCCGTCCGCGGCGACAAAAACGTGGCCCAAATATGCGCCAGGTTTGCGTCTCTGCGGACTCTCCGCGGACGCTGCGGTCGTCCGCCCGGTCCTCGCACGGGCCCGCCTGGCAGGGGCACAACTGCTTCGTCTTCCGCGGCATTACTTACGGGCGGCGCGCTGCAGCCTTTCCAGGGCCGCTTTAATGGCGCGCCTCGGCTTCCGCGAGCGTGCGCAGCTGGGCGGCGTCGCAGTAGCAGGACATTGAAGGCGAGATGGCGTCTGATCCTCTTAAAGGGACGCTACCGGCGCCCATTTCCCCGACCACACCATCCACCCGACCGATGCCATGGGCAAGAAATGCTGGCCGTTCCGCAAGACCAAGAACGACCACGATGCTAGCGGCTCGCTGCCTAGCAAGAAGCCACGGGTTAGGTGGTATGTCCGCGTAGAGCTCGCGTGCAGGCTTTCGGAGGAAAACCGGCCGGTACCATGGCTGGATGCAAACGTGCCTGGAGGGGATTGGTACCTCAACTCGAGGCACGTGCTGATCCCCCCCTTGTCGTGGGAGGGCCAAGAGCGGCGGGACGAGGTGCGCCGCCGCCGAGCGATCTTGCCGCCGGATCTCCGGGAAGATCAGGCGTACGCTCTCAACTCCTACAATTTGATCTCTTTCGGGACGTGGGAGATCACCGCGGAAGAAGAAGAAGAGAATGACCAGGAGGACGCGAACGAGGACGCGGACATGGCAGAGTACGACCACGACGATGGTGGGCCGGCGTGGGATCCGGAGACCCAGCAGCCGGACATTACCGAGGAGGAGGCCATTGCCATTGCACTAGCCAACAGCGACCTCGACGAGCTCGCTTTGTGGGACGGGCTCGCAATCTAGCTCCGCGAGTCCGCGCTCGCGCAGGGGAGGCCGGCGACTCCTCCGGACACGCCGACGCGTTCCAACGGCCGCGCTTCGGCTGCTGCTCTGGCCTCGGATCCCTGGCCACCTTCACCACGGCCTCCTGCGTAGGCGACGGCCTGGCCGCAGTTGCCACAGCCTGCCCTACATCCTCCACCGCTGGCGTACCAGCTTCCATGGCCGACGCCGGAGTTCATCGACCTTGTCAGCGACGACGACCAATAGGCAGTACCTACTTTTACCAAGCCTTTATGGCCTTTTTATATGTTTATTAATGTAAATTGTGACTTTATGAATGAAAAAAAAATGCATCGTGCCGATGGAGCCACCCTCGACGCAAACGGACGCGCGAACGATTTCGACCATTTCGGCCGACGCAAACGGACGTGGGCGTCCGAAATGCGTCGCCCCTTTGGAGATGCCCTTAGGCCCGGCCCACGTACCTAATTAACCAGCCCAGTTATATAGTTGACCGGTCAAACTAAGTCAGCTGGCCCGGCCCGCAAACTATATGGGTCGGCATGCTTAAGGTGTGGCAGGCCTTGTGTGGGCCTACCATCTACCACGGGGTTTCAGCCGGTTAACGGCGTTAACTGACAGTTAACAGCGTCTGCCACGTGTCAGTTTGCATGACGTCAGCAGTCAACGGCCTCCCGAAAACTCTTCTGCAACGGTCCGATTTTTCGTGGCCAAAGGTCGCCCAAACGCGAGGCACCAAAAAACTGTGGTAGGCCCTTACCTAACGCGGTATGCACATGGGTTAGGCCCATAGGGGATGGAAGGGGGCCTATTCCTGACGAAAATTTGATGTTGTAGACGAGAACTTTTCTTCTAGTTTGGGTTGTTAGAGCAATAAGGCACAGAAAGTAGTTTATCACAATATATACCAATAACATGAGTGGGTGAACTATAAGCACTAGCACATGGCGAAATAGCATTTTGAGAACTAGTGCTAGTTCCCGCACGAGGCTCACAAGATGTTACCTTTGACATGATAGCCTCTTTAGCTAACTTTAGCAAATCATGAGAGACTAGAAAATCATCATGGGAGCTAGAGAGATTTCCATGACTTTCTTCCAATTTGTCATAATTTCTTGTTAGCAAACCAGGTTGAGCTCTTAGCTCAAAATTCTCCTTCAATATGGACGCTTCACAAGAGGTAGAGTTAATAGCATAAGCATCATCAATAATAGCACAAGGAGAAGGCAACTTAGAAAGCTTTTTAAGGTTGGAAGCCTTAAGTTTCTCATGTGACTCAACGAGTTTGATGATCTCGCTCCCAATGGCCCTAGAGCCATTTTTGAGAACCTTAAAATCCTCAAGGAGTTTAGCATGTGCAACTACTAGATCATTATTTTTAGTTTCAAAATCATGTGCCACCTAAAAATCTCTATCACAAGATTCCTTTACGTTAGATAGCTCTAGAGTAAAAGTCTCCTCAAGAGATTCGTTGGTGGTTTGTTGTTCTTCAAGAGCTTCACTAAGACTTTCAATCTAATTTGCATACTCACGCTCATGCTTTTCCATTTTCTCAATTATTTTTGTGCTCTCAATGGAAAAAAGAAAAGATTTCATAAAGTTAGAGAAAGCAAGGAAGCAACATCAAGTTCTTATGTATCATCATTCTCATGATCACAAGATAGATAGGGTTCCAAAGAAGGAGATACCTTTGAAGCCCTAGCCATAAGGCATGTGTAAGAACCGTGAGATGATGAAGAGGATGAACTACTTGAAGCTCCATCCAATATCTTGGCTTGGCCCATAGTATCTTTGGTTTTCTCTACATTGTTAGTCACACAAATACTAGAGGAAATAGAAGCATTTCTATCATGGAACAAGACAAAACAATCATATCATCATGTGATGTAGATAAGCAATTGCTAGATATGCAAGGACTGTCAACACTAGCATGTAGGGCATTTCTAGTGCTATAAGTGTTCAAGTCCAAAGATGAAGCATTGCAATGGGATAGAGATGAAGGATCATCAAGAGAGAGCTCACTATCAACAATGCAATGTTCATAACCACTCACCATGCCATTGCCTTGTGTCTTACCACACATTGGTGAAGTGGAAGGAGTGCAGTGATCCTCAATGGTCTTGGATGCATCATATGTATATCGAAGCTTTGTCAAAAACTCATGAGCACTCTGGGTAGCTAGGCGAGATGGAGGATATAAATACATGGCTCGCAACATGATAAAGCACTTTAGTAGCTTGGGCATCTAGATAAGAGTTTTTCTTCTCCTCAAAATATGGATTGTGTGGATCCTTTGGAGGAGAAAACCCATATTAAATATTTGCTCCATATGTGGGTGCAGGCCCCGAAAATAATCAAGCATGTAGATTTTCCAAACATCATAATTAGTGTCATCAAATTAATGTAAAAGTGTTATTGTGCACTAATTCTCTAACCGACATCTTTACTCTTAAGGCGGTGAAGCCCAAGAAGAGAGCCCAAGCTCTGATACCAATTGAATGTCCAAGGATGTCACCTAGAGGGGGTGAATAGGCGGGTTATAAAACTTCTACTTGAGGGCTCAACAAGTGCGTAATAAAACTACGTTTTACTTGTTAAGCACAAAGCCTACAAACTAGGGTTTGCCTATGTGCACCAACAACCTATGCTAATCAATATAAGCAACAAGGTGATAGAAAACTATATATAGAACACCAAGTACGAAGACTATCACAATGTAAAACGCATAGGTAAAAGGGATTGGGTTGATAAGTAATCGATGCACGAGGATACAGTGATGTATCCCGAAGTTCACACCCTTGCGGGTGCTAATCTCCATTGGAGCAGTGTGGAGGCAGAAGGCACTCCATTACGCCACTAAGGCTACCGTATTCTCCTCAAGCCTTTCCCACCAAAGGGAAAGCCTCAAACCACTAAGGAACCCTTGAGGGTGGTCACCGAACCCGTATAAGCTTGAGGCAAACACCCAAGTATCAAGCTTGAGGCAAACTCCACAACACCAGAGGCTCTCAAAGACAAGGCCACAAAGGCTACAACACGCCACACATGGCTACAAGGCCAAAAAGGCTCCAACGCCCCACAAGGGCAACAAGGCCACAAAGGCGACAAGGCCACAAGGCCACAAAGGCGACATGGAAACGAAGGCAACAACACCACTAACGTCAACAAGCCGTCTAGGGTTCCAAGAGCCCTAGAGTTAACACTCACGAACTCCCACGAGACCGAAACCCCGTAGAGAACCCAAACCGATGCAATGCAATGGCTAAAAACACCACTAACATGCCCAAGTCCTTCTCTCCCAAATCCCAACAAAGCTACAAAAGCTATTGGACGAATAAGGGAGGAAGAACAAAATAGTAGGAGGAACACCAGATTACTCCAAGATCTAGGTATAACAAGATCCCCTGACAAGGAGAGGAACTCAAATGGTGAAGCAGTCAATCTAGATCTCCTTCCTCTTTTCCCTCAAAAAGATGCAAAAATAGTGAAGGAATCAAGAGGAGGAAGAAGCTCTTCTAGATCAACAATGGAGGAGAGAGAATATGGTGGAAGAGTTGTATGGAAGGAGGTGGAAGAAAAGGTATATATAGAGGCCCAGAAAATATGTCCATTGGGGCGGAAAACCGAGAAGATCCGCACCCGACTGGTACTACCTCTTTTCCAACCGGTATCACTGCTCGCGCAGAAAAACAGGCAGAAGAACAGGTAAAACGCGACCCAACCATTACTATCGGATCTTGGACCGGTACTACCATTTGTTACAAAAGAGAAAATCAGAATGAAACCAGGAAGAGGAAAAA
Organism: Lolium perenne; assembly: GCF_019359855.2. Classification (NCBI taxonomy): domain Eukaryota; kingdom Viridiplantae; phylum Streptophyta; class Magnoliopsida; order Poales; family Poaceae; genus Lolium; species Lolium perenne. The sequence continues at coordinate 103,427,431 of NC_067246.2, read as the reverse complement.
GCGGCTGATGGAACAGATCTTGGGCAAGCTGAGCAAGTGCAGGCGCGGGGTTGAGAGCAAGCAGCAGCGATCATGAGCGGCACAACGCGCGACCGAGGCAGCACGCGCGTGCAGGCTCGAGCGGGGTCAACACGAGCGAGTGCGCGTGCTAGCGAGCGCAATATCGGCAATCCCTATTTCACGCCTTTTGCGTCCGATAGCGCGAAAATGCACGCGCGAGGAGGCTCATGGGCCGAGGCCTGTCACCGCGACGGGCGGTGTCGGAGACGGCAGGGAAGGCACGCCGGAGACCAGGAAGACAACAGAATAGACCTCGCCGCCAACGGAGACGACGCGGCTGGCCGCGGCGTCACCGCCTAGGTGAGGAATGGACCTCGCCGAACACGGGGACGACGCGGCCGTGGCGTTGCCAGCGAAGGCGAGGAAGAAAACTTAGGGGGTGGGCGTGTAGGGTCTTAGGGTTTCGGAGGGTGGGAGCTCGTCGACGACGGTCTTACGGTTTTCGATGAGGGAGGGGGTCACCGGAGACAGGGAAGATGGGGGGTTAGTGGGAGCGTCGGGGCAGCGGCAGACCGGCGGTGGGTGGCGGATCGAGGAGGGTGGTGCGGTGAGACGCTGCTAGGCGTCGGTCGCGGGTGGCGGAGGGAGGCAGCCTGGCCGGCGGCTGCGGGGGGTTGCCGAGTTGGAGGTGCAGCGATGAAAGGAAGAAGACGATGCAGCTATGTGGGCCGCGGCCCACTGTAGCGTCCATGCGTGCGTCCACTGGTTCCCGAACGCTAAACGCGTTAAAAAGGAGCACCCCGCAACAGCGCGATGGGAGCAGCGTGCGAGCGGCGGCCCAAAGCAGCGGGAGGCAGCGGCGGCCTGGTAAGGTGGCAGCCCACGTGGACCGGGCCTAGTGCGAGGGATTCCTATTCTCCGCTCATAGCGGCAGCGAACCGGCGCTCTGCACAGGGCGGACTAATTCTAGGCTGGCCCATTAGCGAGGAAGTGTCTGTTTTTTCCGGTTTTCTTCAGTTTATTCTTCGATTTTCTTAGCTTTTTGGCAATTTCTCGATTTTGCCAGTTAGTTTTTCTGAATTTTTTCACACTTGAAATTCTCAAGTTTTCCTGAAATTTTTAAAATCAGAACTTTTTTCGGTTTTGAACATTTTTTAAAATTCGAACATTTTTTAGATCCAACTATTTTTAGATTTGCAATTTATTTAAAAAAATCAGATTCGTACATTTTTTAATCCGAATTTTTTTCAAATTCGAACAATTTTTAGATTTAAACATTTATAAAATAAACATTTTTCAGATTCGGATATTTTTGAAATTCAAAGATTTTTCTGATACGAACAATTTTTAGATCTAAATATTTTTTGAATTCAAAAATTTTCCAGATTGAAATATTTGTGAAGTTCGAACATTTTTCAGATTTAACAATTTTTAAATTTGAATATTTTTAAAATCTTTTTTATGAACATAAGTTCTGGAGCCTTATTCTATTGCGTGCACGAGGAAACACTAAAAGACTGAAAGACTATTTTCTAGTATACGTGGGAAATTATAACGAAGTAGGTACAGGCACGAATGAAGAAACGGGAAAACATCTGTCCAGCTGAAATGTGCCGAGCCCATCATAGGCAGGACAGGGTTGTGTGGAGGCAATCGTTTGGTCCGCTTAAAGCGGACAATAGGCGCTCCCCGCTGGAATCTATCAATTAATTGATCTTGAAGCAGCGGGCCACGGGATCGATCTTCAAGCAGCTACGTACGAAGTACTGTCACTTACTCACTTGTATCAAGATTAGAAAGTGCAGCTATCTCATTAATCCCAATGTGAATCTTAATAGTTGATTTAAATATATCATTCAGCTTAGTATTCTAGGTTAATTAAATATATTGCATGTTATGTCTCTTTTTCTATGGCTACATTGCAACTATTGTATTAATGAACATGATCCTACAAGGTAGAAATATAACCAATTTTACTCGATTAGTGTTAGTAGCCTTACATATCACAAAAATGTATTTTTGAAACTAGGGGTCTTTTATATAATACTAGTTGAATGTCCGTGCTTCGCCACGGCTCCTTACTGTATATTTGATAGCGTCCATGTTATACGGTTAAACATATAATATATGTAAATATTAGAAGTATATAGAAAAAGAATAACCATGTGTAGTGTTAAAAAATATTTAAAGAATAAAAACTCGGAACATATGTAGGATAATAAAAACTCAAGTATAATACTTTCTCCGTCCTACAAATGCAGTCTTCATATACAAATAAAGGAAAATGTCAATTCTTTCCACCTCTTTTTTTGTATGAGTAAAAAACCAATATACATGTCGTAATAAAATAAAGAGATGAATATTTATAAACTTAAAGTAATAATGGTAATAAAAATAGTTTATGTGAGATAATGGTGCACTTCTCGTGGTCAAGTTCTCGGTGAACAGGTCAAAAAAATATTCACGGGCGAACTCTCACAAGTATTCAACCTGTCGTAGGTTCTAAATTCATTCAGTTTTTGTTAGGGTGTATAGCATTCAAGCAATTAAGTAAGCAGTAGAGTATTGATTAACATTACAACTGATAATTTTCAATTTGAGTCACTATACATCTTGCTGTCAAAAAAATATAAGAGCTTTTATCTTCACAATCTACCGAATACAAAATAATTATAATATCCAATCACTATATTACAAAAATGTACTTGTTAAACTGCACCCAGATCTCTATATTTATTTCCCATATCATTCAAAGGGTTCACAAGATTTCTGGCCCTTCAAAATACAACGAGGGACCTCAGAATCTGAAATGTTCAATATAGATATAAATCGGATTGAGCAATCCGGTTAAAAATACTAAACTCAAATGAATATTACTGTAGTGATATTTAGTGCTAGATAAATTTCCATGCCACCAAAATTAGAAGCACCAAGGTTCTAGCTTAATTGATTGGTTCCAAAATTATTCCCAGTGTAATCCATGATATGATACACTTTCCAAAAAAATGTCTAATTGATTGGTTTCAAAAATATTTACTTGTTTATCTGAAGGCATAAGATTGATCATTGTGTACCTCCTTTGATATGTTCTTCTATAGTTGCTAGGCATTGATAGAGGAGACTTCGGCAGACAGATGCAGATGAGTTACACGGACTCTGGAGAAGCAAGGTAACTGCACATACGCCAGAGAAGCACCATGCCAGAGAAGCACCATCCCTTCCACTCCGCTGCCACCCCCCGTGTGTGTGCTGCCTCCGGGTCTTGAAGCTCTTTCCATGTGCAGCATAGCCCCGTGTAAATATCTAAAGGGGGTCATGAAAAGTGCAACACTTACATGGCATCACCACAGTCTAGCAAAATTTGCCATCCAAATAACATCAAGAATGTGTTTATCGCATCACATATAATGCCTAAGGAGTAAGGATCCATCCTAGACAGATCAATTGCAGAAAATATTAATCTTCAATGACCACAAGATCAGAGCCAAAGAACAACATCCGTCCACTATACATGACAACATATCAATATCACATTTTTGATTCACCATTGCTGTTTAGTCTGGAATAAAATTTGAGTGTTTCAAGAAGTTGAATACTACTATGAGCATGTTGTAGTTGAAACAAAATGAAATATAGCCAGCACATGATAACAAATATACCGAATTATGTTAAGTAAATCACTACATACTGCTTACACGAACAATCAAATGCAAGGATATCTATGATAGGTAAATGTGAAGTTTTCATGTAGTTAACAACAATAACGTTTCTCCTAGACTCCTACTCTTAGACTTGCTGTGTGTAACTTCTTAATGTGACGTAGAAGGACAATACGTAATGCAGCTATGTGATTGGCAAGAAATCCAGGAGCTCGCTAAAGGCCTTGGCTACCTCAGAGCTATTCCATCGATGAATCAAGGAGGTCGCTCAACAGCCTAGCATCTGGACATTTAATCAAACAATGGGGTACACACAATACACATAATGTTAAGCTATATGTGAAGTGTCAGCAAATCAATTCATAGTTTAGAAGAGTGGGGAATTAATAGATTGCCTGCTGAAGGATGCCGCGAACTGGCTCATCTTGTCATACATATCTACTATCCTGGCACTTCACCTCCCTATTGTCTCTGGTCAGTCACATAGCATTGTCATGTCAGATTGACTCACCAGTCACCACAGGCTGAAAGACAAAATGAGCATGGAACTTACCGAGCCAAGCACCCCTGCTAGCGAGATGGGGACGGGGATCAACACCAAATGGTATACGTGCGCGTGAGTGCTCCAGGAGGGCATCAAACCATTGCCGACCGAAGGGCCAATTGTGCACGCGCATACTCTCCAGGCCGGATCCTCGACGCATAGCCGCTCGTTCCCGGGTTCCTCGCCGGTGTGGACTTCCATGAAGGCTTGAGAGTTGGGACGGTTTGACGCTCGCCTATCCGAAAGACGTCGCCGGCCGTCACCATCAGGCTGCCTTCTGCGGAGGATTAAGAGGAAGTACGGCGAGACATGTATTAGGACGGTATATTTGCGATTTTTTTAATCGGAAAAAAGAGGTATGAGAAGGGCTGAAAGCAGAACCGTGCGATGCTTGGGAAAGGACCGCGGCGCACGGGTGGGCGCACAGCCGCGGGCGCAGGCAAGCCCCGTCCGGTTATGATACGGGCCTTGTGCATGCGAATATATCTCCACGAACTGAACGAGGAGAAGATAAAGGAGATGCGAAGGATTGGTGCCATAATTTCGGGATTTATGCCAACAACTGCTTGCGGGCATAAAACTTAGAGAGAGAAACGCGGGTAGAGATAAGATTTGTTAGCTATGGAGCGCGAACGTGGTGGGATGGCTATTTTCAAGAGTATGTTGTTGTTGTTGTGCGGTGGTATTTTGCTTGTAAATTCGACGGAGTGTGACATCAAGAGAAGTGTGACATTGCATGTTTCACTTTAATAGTAAAGAAAAACGGAGGGAGTACTATGGTTTGTACTTCAAGTGCAATTACTTAATAAATACACGAGCTTTAGAAACTAACATCATAGACCTATGACGCCATTCCTACAGAAACAAGAAGAGAAGAAACGCACACTAGAATTGTTCTCACACACACATCACACATCGTATTGATCAGTTGGGGTTTACAATATGTAGGCACGATCCATGGAGACCGTGTGCCATGCAAAGCGGCCACTACCGGTGGACTAGTTCCTCCTACACTCTAGCTAGGTTAGTTACAGTGTAACGTTACAATGTACAGAGGATATACTTCAACACCCCCCACAGACTGAACCTCATTTAGCAAAATGTTCAGGCCGGACCGAAACTCAGTGAAGACGACAGACGGCAGTCCCTTGGTAAAAATGTCCGCAAACTGGCAGGATGTGGGGACATGGAGAACCTTCGCGTCGCCCAATGCCAATCCTGCATAAAATGGAGATCTATCTCCACATGTTTAGTACGTTGGTGTTGAACCGGATTGGAGGACAAGTACATGGCTGAGACGTTGTCGCAGTAGACAATGGTTGCGCGATGCGGTGGACGGCGAAGTTATGCGAGCAGCTATCGGAGCCAGCATGATTCGGCGATGCAGTTGGCGACTGTTATGTATTCTGCTTCAGCACTTGATCGAAACACGGTTGGTTGGCGCTTGGATGACCATGACACAAGATTGCTACCGAGGAACACGCAGAAGCCTGAAGTGGACTTGCGCTTATTGGGGCAGCTCGCCCAGTCGGCGTCGCTGTATGCCAGAAGGCCATGCGACAATGATCTGAAGAACTGAAGCCCGTAATGAGAGGTTCCTTTCAGATAACATACCACTCGCTTGATCAGTTGAAAATGGGATGTCATTGGGGTGTGCATGAACAGACATATTTGTTGCACGGCGTAGGCGATATCTGGACGGGTTAATGTGAGGTACTGAAGGGCTCCGGCCAAGCTCCGGTACAAGGATGGATCGGAGAAGGGCGTACCATCCCGAGCAGAAAGTTTAGAGCTGGTGTCTATGGGCGTAGAAATGGGGTGGCAGTTCAGCATGTGCGCGCGATCAAGTATCTCGAGTGTGTATTGCTGTTGGGAGAGGGTCATGCCAGTCGTGGTGAGATGCACATTAATGCCAAGGAAGTGGTGTAGGTCTCTAAGGTCAGACATGGAGAATTCAGATTCCAGGGATGCAATGACAGAGCGCAAAAGAGTGGTGGCGCTAGCAGTCAAGATGATACTGTCGACATACAAAAGCAGATAGGCAACATGGGTGTTTCTATGAAGGATGAATAGAGAGGAATCACATTTGGAGGCTACAAACCCAAGAGATAAGAGGAAAGATGTAAAGCGATGAAACCATGTTCTAGGAGCTTGTTTAAGGCCGTATAAGGATTTCTTGAGGAGACAAACGTGGTTTGGGAATGTGGGATCAGCAAAACCAGATGGTTGTTGGCAATAAACAGTTTCTTGGAGATTACCGTGGAGGAAGGCATTTTTGACATCGAGTTGATTGATCGCCCATCCTTGAGAAACAGCCAAAGAAAAGACCACTCGAATTGTTGATGGTTTGACAACGGAGTTGAATGTCTCCCCATAGTCAATGCCGGCTTGTTGCGTGAATCCTTGAACCACCCACCGAGCTTTGTACCTGGCGAGGGAGCCATCCGCATGGAACTTGTGCCAAAAAAATCCATTTTCCGGTGACCACGTTAACACCTGCAGGACAAGGAACCAACGACCAAGTGCCATTCTACAACAGAGCATTAAATTCATCGAGCATTGCAGTATGCCAATTAGGGTCCTTAATATCTTGGCGGTAAGAGGAAGGAAGGGGAGAAACAGATGTGGTGGTAGATAAATTGAAGATGCGACGGGGCATGAGATAACCATTTTTGGCTCTAGTGGTCCGGTGTGCATTCTCGGGTGGCTGTACCGGAACAGCATGTGGTGGCAGGGTGGGAGGACGTAGCGCAGCCGGAGTGGTGGGTGGCGGGCTGGAGTAAATGGGACAGTGGTGGGGTAGGCGCACTAGCTGTGGTGGACGACGCGGGATTGGATGGCTGCCGGTACGAGGTGGCGGAGCACGAGGTGGATGCGCCTGGCGACGGAGATCCCAAGGTGGATTGGATTCACATGGAAGGGGAGATGCGGATCCCGGAGAAGATGCTCCACAGGTAGGTGGGATCGTCTGTGGCTGGGGCTGGTGTGTTGCTAGGTGTGTTTTGGTCCAGAGAAAATACAGAAACACGGATTCGTCAAATACAACTTACCGTGATATGATGACTCGTCGTGTCGTGAGATTGAAACACCTATAACCTTTGTGTTAGTGTGGGTATCCAACGAAAACACATTGTGTGGAGCGTGGACAGAGTTTGTCTTGAGTGGTGGCATAGAGGTTGGGATAGCAGAGGCAGCCAAAGGTGCGGAGACGGATGTAGGATGGATGCTGGCCAAAGAGAAGAAAATGGGGCGTTTGATGGTTGATGTCACAGCTAGGATGAATGTTAAGGAGAAAGGTGGCGGTGTGGAGTGCTTCGACCCAAAAACGTGGTGGTAGATGGGATTGAACGAGGAGGGTGCGAAGGATATCGTTGGTGGTGCGTAGAAGTCGTTCTGCTTTGCCATTTTGAGGTGAAGTATGAGGACAAGATAGACGAAATGAGACACTATTGGCGGAGAAAAATGAACGGAGATCGGTGTTGAGGAATGCCCCCCATTGTCACATTGCACACATTTGATCACCACATGAAATTGTGTCTTAACATAGGCAAAAAAATGTTGCAAGGTAGAAGTTGTTTCGGATTTATTTCGAAGTGGAAAGGTCCAGAAATAATGGGTTTTTCTATATTGTCATCAGGTACATCGCCGATGCTCTTGATCGAAATAAATGACGAGTCAATGAACCCGAAGATTTTTCCACCTTTTTTTTTTGGTTCCTCCTCGATGAAAATTTCGTCGAGTTACTCCTTGAGGAAAATTTCTTCGGGTCCTCCTTGAGGAAAATTCTTCGTATCCTCCTTGAGGAAAATTTCTTTGGGTCCTCCTTGAGGAAAATTCTTCGGGTCCTCCTTGAGGAAAATTCTTCGGGTCCTCCATGAGGAAAATTTCTTCGGGTCCTCCTTCAGGAAAATTTCGTCGGGTTCTTCCTTGAAGAAAATTTCGTCGGGTGCGTCCTTGAAGACAATGGTTCCTCCCTGAAGAAGATTACGTCGGGTTCCTCCCTGAAGAAGATTTCGTCGGGTTCATCCTTGAAGACAATTTCATCGGGTTCCTCCCTGAAGAAAATTTCGTCGGGTTCCTCCCTGAAGAAGATTTCGTCGGGTTCATCCTTGAAGACAATTTCATCGGGTTGCTCCCTGAAGAAGATTTCGTCGGTGTTCATCCTTGAAGACAATTTCACCGGGTTCCTCCCTGAAGAAGATTTCGTCGTTGTTCATCCTTGAAGACAATTTCATCGGGTTCTTTGCAGATTTTTTTTTATCGAGTTATTCGTTGATGTAGATTTTCCTAGGCACGGTTCTTCTTTTGTCGACCTGAGATGTAGAGTGAATCTATACAGCATAGCCCCCGAGTGTCGGGTGCGGCGAAAGTAAATGATAATCAACTTTGTGCAAATTAAAGGAAATAGTTAGCTTATTAGGTACGACGGAGTTAACGGAGATATGCCGTGCAGCTAAGTCGATGAAGCTTTGGAGTGCAGCGAAGAAGTCGAGCCGAAGTAGAAACCACCAAATAGCGAAAATAGATGGCGCCAGATTGTTGATGAAAAAATAGCCGAGCCCCCGAGCGCTGCTGGGGTGACATCATGATTGTTGCTTATACGCCGTGTCGCAGTTGTGACCTGGGGCGAAGTCATTGTCGAGCCCCCGAGTGTTACTGAAAACGTTGCATCATAGTAGTGGTCACCTGGAATATTATATTGTAGCTATGCTCGGGGCGAAGTTGTTGTTGAGCCCCCGAGTGTTTGCTCCATGGATATGTGACCTCTCTTTTTGTGTCGCCTAGAGAATCATGACCACGTACGCCTGGGTCACGACGAAATTTGCGACATCTTCTACTCATTTTTTACTTCCGCTAGAGAATTCAATGAAATTTTCGACCCCATTGAAGCGGAAGCCATTTGAATATTAAGCCATTGAAGATTACACCATGAGAGATAAAGCATTGATGATGAATCCAAGATGAAGTATTTGAGATGAATCCACGTTGAATATTACGCCATTAAATATGAAGCATATATTGAAGATGAATCCGCTAATATCATAGAGGATGAATTCTTTGAGCCGAAAAAAATAAATCCAGTAATAACCATAGAAGATGAATCCATTGACCCGGAAGCTCATCGGGTAGTATTGTTTAAGATTAAACTTAGTAATATCCATATATATGAATCCGGAAAAAATAAATTCACTTATAAGATGAATCCGAAAAAGACAAGTCCAGTAAGCCGAAGAAGATAAATCCATTGAGCCGAAGAAGATAAATCCACTAAGCCGAGAAAAATAAATCCACTGAGCCGAGGAAGATGTATCCAGAGCCAAAGAAGATAAATTCAGTAAGCCGAAGAAAATAAATCCACTAAACCGAGGAAGATGTATCCAGAGCCGAAGAAGATAAATCTATCTCACGCATGGTTGTGCTTGGCCTTATTGCATAAGTGCACGACTTTTCCAATATCATAATTGAAGTTAAATGGTCTTGCATACCGTGACCAAATAATTCTTGTAGAGTAAAAAATAAATTTACGAAGATAAATTACAGTAAGAGATTACCATCCAAGACAAATTATTGTTGAAATATTCTAACGAGGAAAAAATATATGTTCACGCATTTGATAGTCAAGTACTTGAATGCTATATCAATTAGGTCATTGCATATGTGAATGAAATAATACGCAGAAATAATGGGTTATTGATGAGTTTTACTTTGAAATATCCGGGTAATTGAATATACTTGTTGCAATGAAGTAATGGCGCAGCCCGAGTGTTCGGGTTTAGTGAAAGTAAATAAATAATTAAATCTTGGAAGAGAAAAACTTAGCTTTTTATTGGGTGCGACAGAGCCGATGTGGACGCAGGTCGTGCCGCAGACGCAGTCTGTAGTCGTGCGGCGTCTGACCGGAAGTAGTCGATATGGCTGACATAGTCGATGAAGAGGACGTAATCGATCCGACGGATCCGCGACGGATGAGCCCCCAAGTGTGGCGAGTTCGTGATAGGGCGCGGTCGACCGAGCAGAGTAGTCGAAGCTGATACTTCTAGCGTTAAATGGCGAATTCTGAATGGACGCTTACGCTGATGGATCCGTGCCGGCGAGTTTACCCGTGACGGTGAGCTTCACCTGATATTTTTTGCATCTAGCTTTTCAAACAGTTGATCCATTACACTCTGATCAGGAAATTCGTAGACGTCTTCTTTGTTTGAAAGTACTAGCACAGAGCTAGCAAGATCCGATCAGAACTTGTTCTCTTTTCTTAATTCCAATATGACATTGTCTTCACGTTGGGAAAGTGATGTTCCCTATTAGGCCTCGTTTGTTTTCAAGGGATTCAATCCAAGGCTGGATTTGATCCAAGCGGGGATTTGATTGATCCCGAGTTGTCACCCAATCCCTTCTAATCCTCTTTTCTTGAGCCCTTTCTAATCCATGTCTTCAAGAAAATATTCGGTTAGGCCTCTCCCCGTGCGTGGATTGAAGCACGGGATCGTCATCAATGTTGCTTTCTCTTTCCCTTTCTTAGCTTGCTCAAAGTCTGTCCTGCCGTGGAAATTCTTCCACGGGCCTGATGGGGATAATTTTTTTCCAGATCAAGTTAGTACAGATGGATGGAATTAGTCGGGCCAATATTACCGACAGGGTGTAACCGAACACTACAATTATGTTGGGCTGGAAAAAACAACTCACGGGGCTAGATATCTAGGACAACGCCCTAATCCAGATCAATCCATAGCCCCTAGGGATTAAACGAATGAGGCCTTAGTTGTTGTGCTCCTACACGTGAAAGCCATGGCCCGCAGAAGCGGAGATTGAAGCAATCAAGCTTCGATTAAATTTGACACGCGACTGCTGCCACACTTCTTTGGCAACATTTTCTGATGCGTGCGCGCGGAGGTAGATGGTTGTTGATCGCGCTCACACGGATGAATCGATCCCGCGACTCGGTTTTGATAAAAACGCCCGCGGATGTCGGAAGGTTCTTGATAGAGTCAGCCGGATGCGTTTCCGCCGACGTTGATGATGAGCTTGATGATGATATAGATGGATCCCGCCTGGATAACGAAATCCATCTGCCGCGATTCCAACAGACGGCGTCAATTGACGAGGAATCACCTTGCCAATGCCTAACTATTGTAGATTTGGGTTTCGGGTGAGAGCGACGATGGAGATTCCGGGAGCGAGATTAGGCACACGACGTACCCAGCTTCGGGTCCCCTCGATGGAGGATCCATACGTGCTTCTAGCAATCTAGTATATGATCATAAGTATGTTTACATGGTGCCATCGTAGCGGAGCTATGTTGTCTATCTCTCCTCCCTCATATCGGGTGCTCTGGATGGTTTTATATATGCAACCAGCCTAGAGTTTTACAAGAGTCCTAGTCGACTACTTCTTCGGGTTGCCTTCTTGGGTCTTCTCCATATTGGACCGAGCCAGGTATACTAATAATGGGTACCCGAAGGGTATGCCCATGACACCAGGGATATCCAGAGATCACAATGAATAAGTTGAAATGGAGCGGTGTTGAAGTTGAATAGAGGCGTTAGTTAGGTGACCGGCTAGAGGAAGCTCATCGTCGGCCATGGGGAAGAAGAGGAGAGGAGAGGAACTGGTGCCCTGATACCAAACTGAACACTAGAATTGTTCTCACACACACATCACACATCATATTGACCAGTTGGGGTTTACAATATGTAGGGACGATGCATGGAGATAGTGTGCCATGCAAGGCCACTACCGGTGGACTAGTTCCTCCTACACTCTAGCTAGGTTAGTTACAGTGTAACGTTACAATGTACACAGGATATACTTCAACAACGCAAACAATACTGCTTGGAGCGCCATTACCAAAGCCATGCTTTCTGTCAGAGTGGGGCCTGCGAAACGCAATGCATAAAACTTCAATTTGTGGTTGGATCGATATAGTTTCTCACGAATAGCGGAATTAATCATTCAGAATCGAAGGATATCTTTTAATTACTAGAAGAATAATATGACAGAACTCACGGAACAAGCGCTTGAAAGCACGGAATTCGGCGAGATGGAGATGGCAGCCGCGACCAGAGAACATGAATTCCTTGCGGTGAGGGCACTCTTCCTCCGATTCCTGGAAGCCGGCGGCGATGCACGCGGAGCAAGACGACGAGCTGTCGAAGCATGTCCAGGTGGCTTGCAGCCGGTTAGGCCAGTACCCTAGAGCGAGAGCACGGTGAGCGTGTGGGCCTTGAGCTTAGGACGGGGAGATCTCGGCCGGCAGGGTGGATGCTAGGTGCCGAAGGTTGGCTTCATAGGTGTTGTTGGTTGTGTTTGTGCCATCTCCGGCGCACACAACTTATGCGGTGGTGGACAAGGGCGATGCGGCAAGGATGGAGAGGAGGAGGCGCGAGATATACTTCATAGCGGCGCACACTGCGGTAGATGACTACACGAGAATGAAGCAGGGTAAGGGTGTAAACTAATAGGATGATTTTCGCACCAAAATCGAATTCGCTTTAAGGTATCCATATTCGATTTTAAAAAATCTGGTGGATAAGGATATCTAATTTTGAAGTGGTGCTCTGGGTACCGTATAGGATATATGGTATAGCAAATAGCATGCAGATATGGATTATCCAAAGTTTAATTAGCATAATTTGAAGGTTTTAAACCGGATAATCTGATTTTCGAGTCAAAAGAAAATTTATATCAATGCTCGAGTTTTAGCGCATTGTTTCTATTTTTTCTTGACTACACAAGTGAAAATTTAAATCTCCCTTAAAATTTGCAAGAAGTTTAAATTTCTACCGATAAGAGCGTATATCCGACTATTTTGTCTTCGGTCCGAGTCCACCTCATTTCCGATTCGAACCCGTAGTCTGGTATATCCCCATTCGAATCCGAAATCGTCTAAACCCGAATCTAAGAAAATATATGATAAAGGATATGATATAAGCAAAATCCGATCCGATCCGATCCATTTACACTTATAATGCAGGGTGCATCTAGTGGAGGAGCCGAGGAGAATAGCCTGAGCGACGACTTGGAACGACTTTGACTGCAACTCTGGTCGTTGTTGCTGGTCGTTGTTGCTGGCCGGCCTGGGATGTTTTACATGTAGTCCGTTCTCCCACTTAGGCTTTGTTCTTGCTAAGCTTACTAGAGAGTATTATGGGAATTTTCTCAAAATAAGCTTCGTTCCGCTTTGTAAATAAAACCAGATGTTCATTATTGTACATTTCGTACCATTCCATCCGTAATTTAGATAAGCAAGACGTAGGGCTATTACCTCACAAGAGAGATCAAAATCTCTACCAAAAATCTGAACTAGAGGAAAAGGCTATGCAATGTATTTTAACACACATCTTTGTACCATCGGTCTGGTACCACCTACTTTACCTTCGTTAGATCAAAGTAAATAGACGGTTTCTAAAACTGCAACTGCGGTAAAACTTGTAATTTTCGTGCCCAATAAATCATCAAAATTTCAGTGAAAAGGGAACCTAGGAGCATATATAGACAACATAATCACTAACCACAAACATAATAAGCGAAGTGGATATTCCAAATTGTTTGTATCTTTGATTCTTTGGGGAAACAAAAGGAGGATCGTGAAACCTCTCAAAGCTTTATGGAAAGCATACATATTTTATTTAAGTATACACGTTATATTCCTGTCGGTGCTGAAATTGTACCAAGTTGATCAATTATTTATCTGCTGATGGAAGAGGACTGGAACGCCTGCACCATGTAAGAGGAACTGAATAAAACTTGTATGCATTCATACCACTGGACGTCATATATTGGGTGGAAACTTGGGAGCAAGTGCTTAGCCATGGTTTAAGCAGGAGATAGGGTTCAAATGTTCTTTATGTCTACTAAAGGTGTGTAAATTTTAAGAATAGCATAGTTAGAGAAAAAAAAAAACCCTGCATTTTACCTTGCCCAATTGTATTCAAGTAGGCACAAGAAGCCTGTTTTCTGAAAAATTATGTACCCTAATTAAGCAGAACTCCAAGATACTACACCTTAAGAAAATCGTTATCAAATGAGAAAAGTGCAAGTGAAACTGGTGTAGCTTTAATTTGTTCATTTATCCGACGGCGCATTACTGTTTTCTTGATATAGATAAATATAGAGTATAAAGTAAAAACAAATGAATCAATAACATAGAACTTTCGCTTTTCATACTATTATTCGTATACTTCAAGTGCAATTGAATCCAGAAGCTTCAGAAACTTACATCAGACCTATGACGCCATTCCTGCACAAACAAGAAGAGAAGAAATGCAAACACTACAGCTTGGAGCGCCACTACCACAGCCACGCTTTCGGTCAGAGTGGGGCCTGCGAAACGCAATGCATAAAAACTTCAATTCATTTCAGAATCGAAGATTATCTTCTGAAGAATGATGGCCAGGACTCACGGAAGAAGCGCTCGAAAGCACGGAAGTCGGCGACATGGAGCTGGCAGTCGCCACCGGAGAAGAAGAACTCCTTGCTGTAGGGGCACTCTCCCTCCGATTCCCGGAAGCCGGCGGCGATGCACGCGGAGCAAGAGGACGAGCTGCCGCCGAAGCATGTCCAGGTGGCTCGCAGCCGGTTAGGCCAGTACCCGAGAGCGTGGAGGCCTTGGGCTTGGGGCGAGGAGGAGATCTCGGCCGGCAGTTCGGATGCGAGGCGGCGGAGGTTGGCTTCATATGTGCTGTTGGCCGTGTATGTGCCAACTCCGATGCATATGACGTTTGCGGTGGTGGACAAGGGCGACGCCGCAAGGACGACGAGGAGGACGAGCGAGAAGCACTTCATGGCGGCGCACGGTGGTAGAAGACTACTGCACAGACTAAAGCAGATGCAGGGGCCAGCGTGCACCTACCTAGTGGAGGATTGCGTGGTGATAGACTGGGCGACGACTTTGACTGCATCTCTGGTCGTTTTTTCTGGCCGGCCAGGGTTGCCTTGCACGTGGTCTTGTCCCTTTCCGGCCATGTCATATACTACCTCCGGAGGAAGAAATTTATCTTAAATTTGTCAAAATTTAAATATATCAGTCTAAATTTAGTTTTTTTTTTCGAATGAAATCTTAAACTTTTTTTGCGAATGAAATCTTAGACAAGTTTAATGAGATGGAGGGAGTATTGCGAGATTTACGGTTGGTGAAGTTTAAAACTGTTTGATTGTAATAAAAGTAAACATGAAATATCTTAATAAAGGAAATTTCCATGTCTAAAATTTTAGGTGCATCTTGGTCGAGCCATCTTTCATAGACAAAAAAGGCAATCTGAACTAGTGATCAAATTCGAGAAGAACAAACTGATCAAGGTTTTACAGATGTTGCCAGGTGCCTCGCTCGTGGTCAGTGTGCCGTGGTCTGTTGTGACCTCTTCAAGTGTTCTCGATGCCTCGAGGACGGTCATTGGGCACGTGACTGTCGTAACGCTTGGTGTCCTCTCAGCTTGTTGGAAAGCCCTATCGTGTCACCGCCTCGCCATGCGAAGGCTCCTCGTCAGGCCCAGGTTGAGATCTCGCTCTCGTCCGATGTGCCTCATCGTCGGTCCTGGGCGTCAGTTATTTCTGCTCCTATTGGTTCTTTGGCCCCAAAGGACATGCAATGCGCTTTGGTCATTTCCTCTGGTTTTTTCATGTTGTATAAGTGTTTTAAAATGTAATGAAGTACTTTAATTAGGTTGATGTATGTTGTGAGCTTTTGCTACAACGTTACAACTTTTCTCTATACAATTTCAAAACAGCTATTGGGTGAATATAGCATAGAAAAATCACCTCATATAGTGACTCCACTCCCACATGACAGCCCAGCATCCATGCATGGGATGCAAGAGACGAAAGTCACAACCATGCCTAAAAGCATCTATAGCAGAGCCCGTGGGCAAAATCGAAAAATAACCGCCAGATTACGGGTTCGGTTCGAAAATCTAACCGCCAGATTACGGGTTCGGTTCGAAAATCAGTCGCAGATCAGTTACTGTAAACAGAGCGAAACCGAAAAAGATTTACAAGTCGAGCCCGAAAACAAAACTTCGCCCCCTATTTGTAGATGTTGGAAAGTCGAACTGAAGGCAAACATGTATTCATAGTGGCGTTTTGGCGGGCTGAAACTTCAGCTCCGAACACTGCAGTTCATCGGAGGACTCCCGGAATACGAACAAAATTCGGCAAAATTCGGCTGGAGGACAGCCAAATTTCAGCGGAGCCCTACGTTGCGAGCTCGAGGAAGGGAGAGTGGGCAGCCGGCCGGCCTCGAGTTTGTCGGGCGAGTGCGGGGCGGCCCTAGAGGCGTCTGTGACAGGGCGGGGCGGGGTCAATCTCGCCGGGGCAGCGTTGGGCGGCGCGTAGCGAGCCGGGGCGATGCAGGATGGGCGGCGCGGGGCAAGGCCGGGCCGGGGCGAGGTGAGGCCAGGCCGGGGCATCGCGGCGCAGGACGGGCCGACGTGGGGCAAGGTCGGGACGGTGCGGGGCGGAGCCAGGCCGGGCGGGACGTCGCCGGGCGGCTCGGAGCGGAGCCAGGCCGGGCGGGACGGGGCCGGGCGGCTCAGCGCGGTGGCGCGGGGCGGCGCCGGGTGGGATGTGGCGGGGCTGGGGCGGGTGGCCGGAGCGGGGCAGGGTGGGTGGTCGGAGCGGGGTGATTGGCCTGAGCAAGCCTGCAGAGCTGAGGAAGAAGAATGATTTGGCCAGGGAAAAAAACATGTAACATATTTAGGAATATTCTCTTTTACAATTTTATTTAGGGTTCTGATGTGCACCGATATTTTTTCGACCCGTAAACACGAGTTCAGTGGACTGAACTCGCTTTTTGCAGTTCGCATGTTTACGGGCTCTGCTAGAGATGCTCTAAGGCTGCAGCGAAAGCGACCTGATCTCTACCCAGCAGCATAGTGCGACGTGCTAGTTTCTGACCGTGAGATGTCGATCGGACGGGTACTGGAGCAACCGATTTTAGCTATCCGGATCCAGCGACCAACGGCTAGCGCGGGCCCGTAATATATGCGGTGGAAACTTGGGAGCAAGTGCTTAGCCATGGTTTTAGCAGGAGATAGGGTTCAAATGTTCTTTATGTCTACCTATAGGTGCGTAAATTTTAAGAACAACATAGTTAGAGAAAAAAAAAACCTGCATTTTACCTTGCCCAATTGTATTCAAGTAGGCACAATAAGCCTGTTTTCTGAAAAATTATGTACCCTAATTAAGCAGAACTCGAAGATACTACACCTTAATAAAATCGTTGTCAAATGAGAAAAGTGCAAGTTGAAATCGGTGTAGCTTCAAGTTCATTCATTTATCCGATGGCGCATAACTGTTTTCTACAGATCATAACTTATCTGTATTGTATACGGAAGTAACACCGTATTGTAACCGTATATAATCTCTGTCTAATATATAAGCAATCCTAGCGGCCCGGTTTAGGGTAACGCTCCCATAATACTTGATACCGCCTACTTTACCTTCGTTAGATCAAAGTAAATAGACCGTTTCTAAAACTGCAACTGCGGTAAAACTTGTAATTTCCGTGCCCAATAAATGTGGTGACCCTGCATACCACTGCATGTTGTAGTATGCCAGTCGTTGATATAACATTCACGAAGTACCATTCCGCAAATGTTACATCCCTCAGAGTAGTACAATAGAACATAGCAGGTCCATAACTAATTCACATATTATTACAAGTAACATACACATATCGTCTCGGAGCTCCTCTTGGGTCCTAAGAGGATCACTCCTGGGTTCGAGGCGAACCCAACTTAACTTACAATACAAGAGTCTCATTAAACTAAACATTTATTTCATCGAGCAGCTAAATACTAAGAGTTCGGGCTGCTCGGTTACTACTACTCATCAGATATCTCTAGGCTTGTTCTCCTCCGGAAGCCTCCCCGGATCCGTAGACTATGAGATAGTCTACGCCTTCAACTCCTCCTGAGAGGTCTGGTTCCTCGTAGCCGATGATCTCGGCTCCTTCATTGCTGTCGTAGTCCTCCTCCAGATGATTCAGACAATCTAAGCATGGGATTTAAGAGTGGTATGAGTACGAGCGTACTCAACAAGTTCATTATAGATAAGAGGTGTTTAATGCACTAGCTACGATATTAGACCAGAAAGTCTAATACCAATGCAAGTTTTGATAAACATTTCTTCAAGAGATTGCTTTTATTTCAAAGAGCTATGTCCGTTAGCCTTCACCGGTTTACTAGAACTGCATGGAGCTCCTTTCCGGCCGCGTTCGCAGTTCCTCATCCCGGAACAGGGAGTGACAGGTCACAGTTCTTTACACTCTGCAGAGGTGTGTTGCTTTACCCATAAGAGATCTTAACCTTGGTGCCAACCGGGCAGCTTTCCCGTCCACACTTCCTTCGGTGTGAGGCCCGGTATAAGGTCTAGCCAATCATGTTCCTCCGCTACCTCGAACACCCACCCTTTGTTGCATGCCCCGACCCTGGGTCCACGCCGGTCCCATTATTCCCGTAATTTCAGGGTGGACCCCGACCACGACGACAAGGCTTGGGCTCTACCATACACTCCTACGCCGGTAGCTGCAACCCATCATAGACCGCATTACCGTGGGGAATTAGAATGGGATCCCCACCCTCCGGTTGTTCCGCAAGACACAACTGCTACGGCAAGCAATGCTTTACCGTGGGGAATTAGAATGGGATCCCCACCCTCCCGGTTGTTCCGCCGAGACACAACCGCTGCTACGGTAAGCGCATCCGTTGATGAACGAGAGGTGGAAACACTTTTGACTACTCCGTCCCACTCCGGATCTTATGGTTAACACGGGTATTACGGCACAAGAATCACTGGCGACATTTGTTGTTTAATCCTAGATGGATATAAACCCGTGCAATGGAACCTCCACCATATCAACACAATCCATGGTTCCATTGCCCACCACATAGTCATATTCATAGTTATGAAAGTAGTGGTTTTGATTTTTGTGCAATAGTGATAACCATAATACTTTGCAAGTAATTTGATAAAAATACTCAAATGACATGAGCAAGTGATGAACTTGCCTGAACACTGCAAAGTTTTGCAGTTGGAAGGTGTGGACTGACCCTTGTCCTCTGTCTCTGAAAAATAGCATCATTGTCCGATAAGGGCAATGGTTAAAGAAGCAGTTATGCATGATTCCAGTTTTAGGGTTTGTTCCCCCCTTCCGATGTTGTTATTATTTCATGTAAGAGGTTAATACTAAGAATAATTTGAGGATACTTGATTTAAAGTAAAATACAACCTTGAAATGTTGTCAAGGTGTTTTTAAAGTCCAAATACATTAATGGACTTATTTTCATTATAGAAAATTAGGTGTGTGATTTAAATGATTATTTAAATCATCAAAATAGGACTTATTCTTAATTGTCTTCAAAAATTCCCTTTGATATTTTATTTAAATAGAGAATTTTATGCTGATCCTCTTTCATATTTTTAAGTTATTTTTAAGAGCTTTTAATAATTTTCTATTGAATTTCAAAGTTTCATGTTTTTATTGAATTATGAAAAGTCCTTTTTGCCCCTGGGCCCACCTGTCAGGTTGGCCCAGTGGGTTGGGCTAAACCAGCTCGGGTCCAACCGACCCGAGCGGTCGCTCACTCGCCCACCACCTCGCGCCGCCTCGACCTAACCCTAATCCTCAATCTCGCTCTGGCGACCTGTGTCGCCCGCATCGTCGCCGGCCGATTCCGGCGATCTCCGGCCGCCATGGCCCTCGCCATGGGGCGCATCTGCACCGCCACGCGACGGCGCACCAGATCCACGGCATCGATCTGGTTCTTAGCCGCCCCTTCGCCGATCCCCCTCTCGTTTGACCGCACGGTGGTGCGGTGCTCACCGGCGCCTCAGGCGTGATGGCGCCGCCGGGCTTTCGCCGCCGAGGTGCGGAGCGCTGCGGCGCTCGTCGGGCCTGGCATGGCCTGGCCAGGTGCCGCCGTGCCTTCGGCGCGTGCCGCCGTGGCCGCCACGGTCACGCCTGCCGTCTGCTCGCTCCAGGTACATGCGCCGCCTCCCTCTTACTCTATGTACTTGTTCTTCCTTCTCTTCTATGTGCTCTGGCCATGGCTCTCCTCCTTGTGGAGGTCTGCCATGCTGTTGCTGCTGCTCTGCTGCGCTTAGTTCGCTGTGTGTGCGTATGCTGCGCTGCTGCTGCCTTGATGCTTATGCTTCTTTGTCTTTGTTCATCCGGCTCTCTGCTCTCTGGCCTTGGCCATGGTCCAAGCTGTGCTACTGTTGCTATGCGTATGCTGCTCTAGTCTATGTGCTTGTGCAAATCCTACTGTGATGTGTTCTTCCTTTGATTCTTGTCCCTGCTCACCCTTGAGGTTATACATACTATCATCTGGCTAGATGCTTATCTGAGCATCACCAGCCACTGCTATTGCTTGCTTACTTGTGCTGTAATAAGCTCTAGCTCCCCTGGTTCATTACTGTGAGTGGTTCTTGCTGTTTAGCAAGAGGCAGTGTTATTTATGTGATGATTATTGAGTCCTGGCTTATAGTAGGTTTGGCCTTGCTTAATTGTTGTTCATATACATCAATTCCTTGATGATATGCTTCTGGTTATAACCATAAAATGGTTATGTGCTAGTCTGTAATACAAGTGTTGCTTATCTGTGGCTATTTAATTCATAGAATCCATGTGGGATTCCAGTGTTTGATTCTAGCCTGCCTTGGCATGCTTTAGCAGGCCCTGATGATCAAATGATCATCACTTGCTTGTTGCATGTGCCTTACTGATGCTTCACCTGGTGTCTGTGTGACACTTGTACTTGTGCTGGTGTGTGTTAATGCTTACTCAAGCATCATCTGATGCTTGCAGTGAGCCATTGGTTCACTGGCAAGATGCTGGTGCTTTAGTTACTTTACTGTTTCATTTATCTGTAATTCCTTGCTTTACTAGATGGATAAATGATGTGAACTGTTTATCAGTAATGATCATATGGATGAATTTGATGTAGCTAAAGGGATGCCAACCACTGGTTGGGTACCCTAGCTCATACCGAATCCCCGGATAATGATGTGATGCTTTGGTGAATTTCTTATGTGGATAGGTAGTGTTGTGACCTCTAGCAGGCTCATGCGCTTAGAAATGGTTGCTCCTACCTGTGTTGGCTTGCTGTGATTTGGGAAATATCTCACTGGAAGAATCCTTGTGGTTTTTCCAGTTTCCTTTGATGTTGATAAACATGAATAGACACTTGATAGTCTATCTGTCTGATGGTGTAGTGGCTATAGGTGCTAAGTGAAGCTGACTAGCTAGATAGGATCATCCCTTGTTGGATTTCTTTGATTATGTCACTGGTTTGGCATAGCCAATGTTCCTGTGGTGCTTTCCTATTTGTTTCCCTCTTGTTCACTTGCACCAATTTGGCCAGTAGCCATATGATGACTCACATATAGGGTTTCTACCCTTGTGGGGTGCTTGAGATCATGCCTGTGCAATTTATGAACAAAACCATCTGGTTTGTTCATGTTAATGTGTATACCTCACTCCAGCTCCTAGAAATAGTGTGTTGGTGTAGAGGTTTTGCTTCTGTGCTGATTTCTTGGCTTGCCCTGCTCCTCCTTGCAAGCTTGCTGCTTGGTTTGATTCTGGTGATTATGGAATAGATGAAACAGCTCTAGCTGTTCATCTGTTCTTGGTGTTCTTGAGCTATTCTTGCTGTTCTTGGTGGCTTACCACTGCTGCCTGTCGATGGATGAAGCATATGACTAGGGTTTTGGCTGGGAAAAGCTTATATGTGGCCAGCCATTGCATCCCTGGTCGACAGCTCTTGCTTGTCACTTTGGTGACTCACTGTGTGTGTGTGCTGCATGCACACAGCCCTGTGAGCAGGCTGTGTGTGTGTGTAGACATGTGCTGTGCACCTGGACCTGGAACTTGACTATGGCATGGATCAGCTCGGCCACTTTGGTCCTATCTGCTCATTTCATATATTCATTTGATTTCTAACCTGCCAAGTGGCTATGCCACTTGGCATAACTTCTTTTTGTTGTGATTTTGTGCAGGGATCAACAATTGATCAAAATGGACATGGAGGTCATCAAATCCAAGATCAAGTGAAGATGATCTTGTAGTATTTAGACTAGGATACATCCTTGTACTTTTCTTTTTATTTTCTTTTATTTTTCAATTTCACCAATTCTTGTAATGTGTTGTAATATTCATTTATTTCCATTATGAATATTGTAAAGACAATGTAAATTGTGTGATGATCAATAAAGCTCAAAGTTTTCCCTAATGAGCTTTACTTTATTATAATTGTTCATATTGTTTATTATTGATTATATACTTAATGAATTCCCTCACAATTGAATTATTTATGGTTAAGTATTTAATGTTTGAATTTGAAATTCAAATTCAACATTGGTTTAAATTCAACCATGTCACTTTACAAATAATTCAATCATGCAAACTCTCCCCTCTCTTCTCCAAACCCTAAACTAGTTGAGTGAGATGCAAGTTTGTCGCACTCTCGAAACCCTAACCCTGTAAGGTGTCGAGAGAGAAACTTGTCCCCCTTCGATGCAGTTTTTGTTTAAAAGCGCGAAATTTCCCCAGAATTTACTATGCAATGCACATCCCTTTCTAAAATCTACCCCTCGATCGTCTCTAAACCTGGGACATTACAGCCTTTCCCCCTTAAAGAAAACTTCGTCCCGAAGTTGTGGTTGTAATACCTGAACAGCTCGGGGTATGTTTTCCTCAGGTCTTCCTCTTTTTCCCAGGTGGCTTCCCTCTCGGGGTGATGCTTCCATTGTATCTTGCAATACTTGATCGCTTTATTTTTGAGTTGTTTCCAGCTCTCCTCGAGAATCTTGGCTGGCTTCTCGATGTATGTCAAGTCTGGTTGTAACTCGAGCTCATTATGTGATATTGGTTCATCTGGGGTCTTCAAGCATTTCCGGAGTTGTGACACATGGAATACATTGTGAACTTGAGCTAGCCTTCCAGGTAGATCCAATTCAAAGGCTAAACCTCGGTTCTGACTCAGTATCTTGAAAGGTCCTATATATCTAGGGCTGAGTTTTCCTTTTACTCCAAACCTCTGGAGTCCTTTCATCGGGCTTACCTTAAGATAAACCATGTCTCCAACTCGTGGCTCCCATGTCCTCCTCTTCGATCGGCATAACTCTTTTGCCGACTGGGCTATCTTAAGCCTGTCTCTGATAATGTCAATGATTTGTTGTTTTTCCTTGACATAATCAGGGTTGAACTCTTTGCTTGCTCCGGCTTCATACCAACATATCGGTGATCTACACTTTCTTCCATACAGAGCTTCAAATGGTGCCATCTTGATGCTGCTTTGGTAACTATTGTTATATGAAAACTCTGCTAGTGGTAAGTGCTCCTCCCATGATCCTCCGAAGTCTAGGGCACAAGCCCTAAGCATATCCTCTAAGATCTGGTTGGTTCTCTCGGTTTGTCCACCTGTCTGGGGATGATAAGCGGTACTATAGTCCAACTTGGATCCTAAAGCTTCGTGTAGTTGCTTCCAGAATGCTGATGTGAACACGGATCCTCGATCCGATACGATCTTCTTAGGCACTCCATGCTTACTCACGATCTCTTTGATGTAAAGATCGATGAGTTTCTCTCCTTTATCCTGCTGGTTTACCGCTAAAAAGTGTGCACTTTTTGTCAACCGGTCCACGATTACCCATATCATGTCCTTCTTTTTGTTCGTCATGGGTAGTCCGGTGATGAAATCCATCCCTATTTCCTCCCATTTCTACTCTGGAATAGGTAAAGGTTGTAACTTCCCTGCCGGACTCTGGTGTTCAGCCTTCACTCTCTGGCAGGTATGGCATTCCGCCACATATTGTGCTATCTCTCTCTTCATATTATTCCACCAGAATAGTTCTTTTAGATCCATGTACATCTTTGTACTTCCCGGATGTATGGAATATGGTGTTTGATGAGCTTCCCGGAGTATTACTTCCTTAATTTCAGCAATATCCGGAACGCAAATTCTCTTCTGGAACCATAATGATCCAGACTCTCCGCGATGAAATTCCGATGGTCTTCCTTCATCTATTCTTCTCATCTCCTCAACGATGAATGGATCGTCCAGCTGACCCATCATTATCTCATTCTTCAGGTTGACATTCAGCTCATCGGCTACTTGCAACGCCGATAATCCTTCATGGGCTTCCTTCTCCCAAAGTTGTATTTGGGCTTGACTTATTTCCTTCCTCAACTCCGGTGATATTTCTTGTTCCACTCCTCCGGTGCTTTTCCTACTCGTGCATGCTGCTACAACATTAGCCTTCCCCGGTGTGTAATTGATTGTTAGGTCATAGTCTTTGATCAATTCTAGCCATCTTTTTCTCGCCTCATGTTGAGTTCCTTCTGAGTGAAGAAATATTTGAGGCTTTTATGGTCTCAGATAGAGCTCACACTTAGCTCCATAGAGAAAATGTCTCCAAGTTTTAAGTGCAAACACGATCGTCGCTAATTCCAAGTCATGTGTTGGATAATTCACTTCATGAGGTCTGAGTTGCCTCGATCCATAAGATATCACTTTCCGATCTTGCATGAGTACGCAACCCAATCCATGCTTGGATGCGTCACAGTACACGGTGTAGTCCTTGCCAACTTCCGGAACCGCTAACACCGGTGCCGTGGTGAGTTTCTCTTTTAGAGTTTGAAAGCTCTTCTCACACTCCTCTGACCACACGAATGGTGTGTTTTTCCTTAGCAACTTTGTCATTGGTCCTGCTATCTTAGAGAATCCTTCAATGAATCTCCGATAATAACCTGCCATTCCTAGGAATCCTCGGATTTCCTTGACAGTCTTGGGTGCTTCCCATTCTAGAACTGCTGCTACCTTGCTCGGGTTAACAGCTATTCCATCTTTACTAATAACATGACCAAGGAATTCCACTTGATCTAGCCAAAATTCACACTTACTAAGTTTGGCATAAAGTTGATGTTCCCTTAGTGTTTGCAACACTAACCTCAAATGTTCGGCATGTTCTGCCTTGTTCTTGGAATATATCAGAATATCATCGATAAATACGATGACAAACTTGTCTAAATATGGCATGAAGATCTTATTCATGAGATTCATGAATATTGTCAGCATTGGTCAATCCAAAAGGTACTACAAGGTATTCATGGTGTCCATACCTTGAGACAAAGGCAGTTTTCGGAACGTCTTCCTTCTTGATCTTTATCTGGTGATAACCGGATCTTAGATCAATCTTGGAAAAGACTCCCGCGCCTCTCACTTGATCAAATAGATCTTGTATTCTGGGAAGTGGATACTTGTTCTTGATTGTGACGTTGTTCAGATTCCTGTAGTCTCCGCACATCCTTCTTCCTCCATCTCTTTTATCCACGAAGATCACAGGTGATCCCCATGGTGAAACACTCTCTTGAATGAATCCCTTTTGTTCCAAATCATCCAATTGCTCCTTAAGTTCTTTCAACTCCTTGGGCCCCATCTTATATGGTGCTTTGGCAATCGGAGCTGTTCCTGGGATTAGGTCGATAGTGAATTCTATCTCCCTATCTGGTGGCATACTGTAATTCCATAGAAACACATCCTGGAATTCATTTACTACAGGTATATCTTCTAACTTCACCTCCTTCATGCTATTCAGCTGTAGCTCAACTTCAATCTGTGTATGTTTGTCGCCTTGGTAGATCATTCTACTTCCATCGGGGCTTTTCAAAGACATCGTTTTGTTCACACAGTCGATCAATGCTCCATTAGCTTCTAACCAGTTCATACCAAGAATGACATCAATGTCCTTCATCGGTAAAATGAACAGGTCTGCGTCAAACGCGCACTTATTGATCATAATGACTTGTTTTTGTTTGGCATGGGTTACTACTATCGTTCCCCCCGCAGAAAGTATGGTTATGGGTGTATCTAACTTAGTGCAACTAATCCCATGTTTGATGATGAATTGTTGAGAAATGAATGATGTAGTTGCACCAGTATCAAAAAGTACTTTGCCAGGATGAGTGAGTATCTGGAGCGTACCTATCACCGCCTGGTCAGAGTTGACCACCTCCTCCAGACTGGTACAGTTCAGCTTGCCGAAGGGCTTCTTATTCTTCCAGTTGCCTCCGGTGTTTCCTCCTCGATTTCCTCCTCCTCCTGACTGACCTCCTCCACTATTTTTCTTGGGGCAGTCCTTCAGCATGTGCCCCTCTGGCGACAACCAAAGCATATAATCTTTGGCTTCTTACAATCCTTGGCAAAATGCCCTGTGAATCCACAGCTTCTGCAAACTATTTGATTTGCAGTCTGGAACGCTTGGTTCTTCCTACTACCGTAGTAGTTGCTGTTGTTGTTGTTGTTGCTGTATCTGGGCTTGAAACTCAAGCTGGTATTAGGCTTGTTACTAACAAACCTCTTAGGCTCAAACTTGGCCTTTTTCCGCTTCTCCTCCTGCAACTGCTTGAAATCATCTTCCAGAGTGATGGCTGCATCCACCAACTCTTGAAACTCCGTCGCTCTCATCATACGGAGCTGAACCTTGAACTGGGGACTTAACCCCCTCAGAAATCTCTTTTTCTTCTTGTCCTCGGTGTTGACTTCTTCTACAGCGTACCGAGACAGTTTAGAAAATTCCCTGACATAAGTCAGGATTGCCTTGTCCTTCTGCTCGAGACTTTCAAATTCTCGACGCTTCAGCTCCACAATACTCTCAGGGACATTGGATTCCCTGAACTTCCTCGTGAATTCCTCCCAGGTAAATACCTTTCCAGCCGGATAAACGGCTACAATATTGCCCCACCATGATGCGGCTGGTCCACACAGCAGATGGGTAGCATAACGAACCTTCTCTTGGTCGTTACATCCAACGGTGTTGAGCTTTCGCTCAGTATCCATCAGCCAATCTTCCGCGTCCATTGGCTCGGGCGCGTATGCGAAAGATATCGGCTTGGTGTTTTGGAAGTCCGCTAATGTGACTCCCGGGTTCTCAGGTCTCTCCACCCTGTTTTGCTGCAACAAATCCTGAAAGAATTTGTTCTGCTGCTCCAGTGTTACACGCTGTCGCTCCTCCACCACCGCATGTCTTGGATGAAATTTTGCTGCGTCATGGGTGGTGGTGGTGGTGGAAATCGATCTCTGGCTGCACCCTCGGCCTCTTCCTTTTGTTTTGCTTCGCGCTCCATGCGCTGCGCTTCGATCTCGTCTCCTAGCGTTCCCGACATAATTCCCCTAGTTACGCAACACAAGATGATACTCATAATTACTCCATGCGCAAGTTTTCTGAGCTCAACTTTGTGCACAGAACTAGTCACGCAATGGAAATCAAGAAGCAAATCCAAATCATACAAAACATATACCCTGTATATACATACTTAAGTGGTCTTATTACAATACTCAAGTCGATGTGAGTATGCAAACTCACTTATTAAAGTATATGTACAAATTTATACAAATATTACAAACTATAATACACGTGGTACTTGTGTATTATAGCCTCTCCTCCCTTGGTGGACTCTAGTCGATCTTCACTCCCGGTACATCCCAGGCTTCTATCCGGTCGAACGTGTCGTCCTCCTGATAGACCCTGGAACATAAGGTCTCCCCGTTGGCTTGTAATCCGAATCAGATGATGATCCTAAGGAGAAATCAGTGTTCACAAACTGATCGTTGAGTGCATCATAGTCCACCCATCGGGTGTACTCCCCTGTAGCCCCACCATAAGGGTTACCAAAACTCATACCCGACTCAACCTGTGTCGGATACCCTCCATCAACTCCTTCATTACTAGGATAGCTCTGGTTCTGGGGTTGTTGCGTCATCATTCATCTCCCCATCATAGTACACAGAAGTACTATGAGTTCCAGTATCCGATCCCCAACGCCAACCCCTGGAATTCTCGATAGGAGTCTCGGAACGCTGGTTGTTTCCGGATTCCTCTCCGCCCTCGTATCCCCCATAGGAACTACCTAGATAGTTCCCAGGTGTAACAGGTGTAGGTTCACGCTCAAGTGGATCAATGCTGATGTAGTCACCAGATGAATAAACTGGCGTGTGCACCACATTCTCCATAGGTTCTTTCCCCCTACTCTCCTCCTTGGGTTCAGTGAATTCCTCAAGCATCGTATCAATTGCTCCTATCAGATGATGGTTCAACTGAAAGAGTAATGATATGAAGTTGCGGCTATTATCCATATATTTTGCCGCTGCTATGGGTTTGCGTTTAGCATATTTGTAGTGGTTGAGCATGGGATCTTCTTCCTCCTAATTGTGAGGAATATGGGAGAACTCGGAATCCATAAGCTCCTTCATCTTATGTTCCCGTATGTCGGTTATGGCTCTCATAACAGCTATATGGTAAGCTGTATTGGTTGTCCTAGCTTCCCACCGGCATGACTACGCTCATTCCCAAAGATTCGGGAAGTCGCAGTCCTACCCTGCACTTGGCCAACACCGGACCATCATAGAACATGTATTTCTTTACTGGAATCTGGGGATCGCACCCAAATTCCAGTAACATGGCTCGTAGGATATCAGCAAGTCCTCCTTGGTATTCGTTCAGTGTGGAATCCATAACTTTCACGTTTCTTCCCGGTCGTGAACTTGCCATGTTGGCTGTAGAAATAGAAAGATTATAAGATTAGTAATAATGCATCATAATAGAGATAATAAAGAATTATCGCACTAAAAGATATGATTGTTGTATTCTCAATTGAATATACACCATATTTTTAGAGAATTCTTTACTAGTCCTATTTGACTCCTAACGTTTGGTCCCATTTACTAGGTTCCAACCTAAGGTCAAAGCTTTTGCTCTGATACCAACTGTGGTGACCCTGCATACCACCGCATGTTGTAGTATGCCGGTCGTTGATATAACATTCACGAAGTACCATTCCGCAAATGTTACATCCCTCGAGTAGTACAACGTAACATAGCAGGTCCATAACTCATTCACATATTATTACAAGTAACATACACATATCGTCTGAGCTCCTCTTGGGTCCTAAGAGGATCACTCCCGGGTTCGAGGCGAACCCAACTTAACTTACAATACAAGAGTCTCATTAAACTAAACATTTATTTCATCGTGCATCTAAATAATAAGAGTTCGGGCTGCTCGGTTACTACTACTCATCGTATATCTCTAGGCTTGTTCTCCTCCTAAGCCTCCCGGATCCGTAGACTATGAGATAGTCTACGCCTTCAACTCCTCCCGAGAGGTCTGGTTCCTCGTAGCCGATGATCTCGGCTCCTTCATTGCTGTCGTAGTCCTCCTCCGTATGATCTCGGACAATCTAAGCATGGGATTTAAGAGTGGTATGAGTACGAGCGTACTCAACAAGTTCATTATAGATAAGAGGTGTTTAATGCACTAGCTACGATATTAGACCAGAAAGTCTAATACCAATGCAAGTTTTGATAAACATTTCTTCAAGAGATTGCTTTTATTTCAAAGAGCTATGTCCGTCAGCCTTCACCGGTTTACTAGAACTTCATGGAGCTCCTTTCCCATTGTCAGCTCCTCATCCCGAACAGGGAGTGACAGGTCACGCTTCTTTACACTCTGCAGAGGTGTGTTGCTTTACCCATAAGAGATCTTAACCTTGGTGCCAACCGGGCAGCTTTCCCGTCCACACTTCCTTCGGTGTGAGGCCCGGTATAAGGTCTAGCCAATCATGTTCCTCCGCTACCTCGAACACCCACCCTTTGTTGCATGCCCCGACCCTGGGTCCACGCCGGTCCCATTATTCCCGTGATTTCAGGGTGGACCCCGACCACGACGACAGTGCTGGGCTCTACCATACACTCCTACGCCGGTAGCTGCAACCCATCATAGACCGCATTTACCGTGGGGAATTAGAATGGGATCCCCACCCTCCGGTTGTTCCGCAAGACACAACTGCTACGGCAAGCAATGCTTTACCGTGGGGAATTAGAATGGGATCCCCACCCTCCGGTTGTTCCGCCAGACACAACTGCTACGGTAAGCGCATCCGTTGATGAACGAGAGGTGGAAACACTTTTGACTACTCCGTCCCACTCCGGATCTTATGGTTAACACGGGTATTACGGCACAAGAATCATCACGACATTTGTTGTTTAATCCTAGATGGATATAAACCCGTGCAATGGAACCTCCACCA
The DNA here is from genome assembly GCF_019359855.2 of Lolium perenne. Taxonomy (NCBI): domain Eukaryota; kingdom Viridiplantae; phylum Streptophyta; class Magnoliopsida; order Poales; family Poaceae; genus Lolium; species Lolium perenne. The sequence goes on along the minus strand of NC_067246.2, from coordinate 103,397,148 downwards.
TATCAACACAATCCATGGTTCCATTGCCCACCACATAGTCATATTCATAGTTATGAAAGTAGTGGTTTTGATTTTTGTGCAATAGTGATAACCATAATACTTTGCAAGTAATTTGATAAAAATACTCAAATGACATGAGCAAGTGATGAACTTGCCTGAACACTGCAAAGTTTTGCAGTTGGAAGGTGTGGACTGACCCTTGTCCTCTGTCTCTGAAAAATAGCATCATTGTCCGATAAGGGCAATGGTTAAAGAAGCAGTTATGCATGATTCCAGTTTTAGGGTTTGTTCCCCCCTTCCGATGTTGTTATTATTTCATGTAAGAGGTTAATACTAAGAATAATTTGAGGATACTTGATTTAAAGTAAAATACAACCTTGAAATGTTGTCAAGGTGTTTTTAAAGTCCAAATACATTAATGGACTTATTTTCATTATAGAAAATTAGGTGTGTGATTTAAATGATTATTTAAATCATCAAAATAGGACTTATTCTTAATTGTCTTCAAAAATTCTCTTTGATATTTTATTTAAATAGAGAATTTTATGCTGATCCTCTTTCATATTTTTAAGTTATTTTTAAGAGCTTTAGTAATTTTCTATTGAATTTCAAAGTTTCATGTTTTTATTGAATTATGAAAAGTCCTTTTTGCCCCTGGGCCCACCTGTCAGGTTGGCCCAGTGGGTTGGGCTAAACCAGCTCGGGTCCAACCGACCCGAGCGGTCGCTCACTCGCCCACCACCTCGCGCCGCCTCGACCTAACCCTAATCCTCAATCTCGCTCTGGCGACCTGTGTCGCCCGCATCGTCGCCGGCCGATTCCGGCGATCTCCGGCCGCCATGGCCCTCGCCATGGGGCGCATCTGCACCGCCACGCGACGGCGCACCAGATCCACGGCATCGATCTGGTTCTTAGCCGCCCCTTCGCCGATCCCCCTCTCGTTTGACCGCACGGTGGTGCGGTGCTCACCGGCGCCTCAGGCGTGATGGCGCCGCCGGGCTTTCGCCGCCGAGGTGCGGAGCGCTGCGGCGCTCGTCGGGCCTGGCATGGCCTGGCCAGGTGCCGCCGTGCCTTTGGCGCGCGCCGCCGTGGCCGCCACGGTCACGCCGCCGTCTCGCTCGCTCCAGGTACTGCGCCGCCTCCCTCTTACTCTCTCGTACTTGTTCTTCCTTCTCTTCTATGTGCTCTGCCATGGCTCTCCTCCTTGTGGAGGTCCGCCATGCCGTTGCCGTCGCTGCTGCGCTTAGTTCGCTGTGTGTGCGTATGCTGCGCTGCTGCTGCCTTGATGCTTATGCTGCTGTGCTGTTCATGCGGCTCTCTGCTCTCTGGCCTTGGCCATGGTCCAAGCTGTGCTACTGTTGCTATGCGTATGTTGCTCTAGTCTATGTGCTTGTGCAAATCCTACTGTGATGTGTTCTTCCTTTGATTCTTGTCCCTGCTCACCCTTGAGGTTATACATACTATCATCTGGCTAGATGCTTATCTGAGCATCACCAGCCACTGCTATTGCTTGCTTACTTGTGCTGTAATAAGCTTTAGCTCCCCTAGTTCATTACTGTCAGTGGTTCTTGCTGTTTAGCAAGAGGCAGTGTTATTTATGTGATGATTATTGAGTCCTGGCTTATAGTAGGTTTGGCCTTGCTTAATTGTTGTTCATATACATCAATTCCTTGATGATATGCTTCTGGTTATAACCATAAAATGGTTATGTGCTAGTCTGTAATACAAGTGTTGCTTATCTGTGGCTGTTTAATTCATAGAATCCATGTGGGATTCCAGTGTTTGATTCTAGCCTGCCTTGGCATGCTTTATGTGCCCTGATGATCAAATGATCATCACTTGCTTGTTGCATGTGCCTTACTGATGCTTCACCTGGTGTCTGTGTGACACTTGTACTTGTGCTGGTGTGTGTTAATGCTTACTCAAGCATCATCTGATGCTTGCAGTGAGCCATTGGTTCACTGGCAAGATGCTGGTGCTTTAGTTACTTTACTGTTTCATTTATCTGTAATTCCTTGCTTTACTAGATGGATAAATGATGTGAACTGTTTATCAGTAATGATCATATGGATGAATTTGATGTAGCTAAAGGGATGCCAACCACTGGTTGGGTACCCTAGCTCATACTGAATCCCCTGGATAATGATGTGATGCTTTGGTGAATTTCTTATGTGGATAGGTAGTCATTGTGACCCTAGCGTGCTCTGTCTCGCTTAGAAATGGTTGCTCCTACCTGTGTTGGCTTGCTGTGATTTGGGAAATATCTCACTGGAAGAATCCTTGTGGTTTTTCCAGTTTCCTTTGATGTTGATAAACATGAATAGACACTTGATAGTCTATCTGTCTGATGGTGTAGTGGCTATAGGTGCTAAGTGAAGCTGACTAGCTAGATAGGATCATCCCTTGTTGGATTTCTTTGATTATGTCACTGGTTTGGCATAGCCAATGTTCCCAGGGTGCTTTCCTATTTGTTTCCCTCTTGTTCACTTGCACCAATTTGGCCAGTAGCCATATGATGACTCACATATAGGGTTTCTACCCTTGTGGGGTGCTTGAGATCATGCCTGTGCAATTTATGAACAAAACCATCTGGTTTGTTCATGTTAATGTGTATACCTCACTCCAGCTCCTAGAAATAGTGTGTTGGTGTAGAGGTTTTGCTTCTGTGCTGATTTCTTGGCTTGCCCTGCTCCTCCTTGCAAGCTTGCTGCTTGGTTTGATTCTGGTGATTATGGAATAGATGAAACAGCTCTAGCTGTTCATCTGTTCTTGGTGTTCTTGAGCTATTCTTGCTGTTCTTGGTGGCTTACCACTGCTGCCTGTCGATGGATGAAGCATATGACTAGGGTTTTGGCTGGGAAAAGCTTATATGTGGCCAGCCATTGCATCCCTGGTCGACAGCCTCTTGCTTGTCACTTTGGTGACTCACCGTGTGTGTGTCTTGCATGCACACAGCCTTGTGAGCAGGCTGTGTGTGTGTGTAGACATGTGCTGTGCACCTGGACCTGGAACTTGACTATGGCATGGATCAGCTCGGCCACTTTGGTCCTATCTGCTCATTTCATATATTCATTTGATTTCTAACCTGCCAAGTGGCTATGCCACTTGGCATAACTTCTTTTTGTTGTGATTTTGTGCAGGGATCAACAATTGATCAAAATGGACATGGAGGTCATCAAATCCAAGATCAAGTGAAGATGATCTTGTAGTATTTAGACTAGGATACATCCTTGTACTTTTCTTTTTATTTTCTTTTATTTTTCAATTTCACCAATTCTTGTAATGTGTTGTAATATTCATTTATTTCCATTATGAATATTGTAAAGACAATGTAAATTGTGTGATGATCAATAAAGCTCAAAGTTTTCCCTAATGAGCTTTACTTTATTATAATTGTTCATATTGTTTATTATTGATTATATACTTAATGAATTCCCTCACAATTGAATTATTTATGGTTAAGTATTTAATGTTTGAATTTGAAATTCAAATTCAACATTGGTTTAAATTCAACCATGTCACTTTACAAATAATTCAATCATGCAAACTCTCCCCTCTCTTCTCCAAACCCTAAACTAGTTGAGTGAGATGCAAGTTTGTCGCACTCTCGAAACCCTAACCCTGTAAGGTGTCGAGAGAGAAACTTGTCCCCCTTCGATGCAGTTTTTGTTTAAAAGCGAAATTTCCCAGAATTTACTATGCAATGCACATCCCTTTCTAAAATCTACCCTCGATCGTCTCTAAACCTGGGACATTACAGCCTTTCCCCTTAAAGAAAACTTCGTCCGAAGTTGTGGTTGTAATACCTGAACAGCTCGGGTATGTTTTCCTCAGGTCTTCCTCTTTTTCCAGGTGGCTTCCCTCTCGGGGTGATGCTTCCATTGTATCTTGCAATACTTGATCGCTTTATTTTTGAGTTGTTTCCAGCTCTCCTCGAGAATCTTGGCTGGCTTCTCGATGTATGTCAAGTCTGGTTGTAACTCGAGCTCATTATGTGATATTGGTTCATCTGGGGTCTTCAAGCATTTCCGGAGTTGTGACACATGGAATACATTGTGAACTTGAGCTAGCCTTCCAGGTAGATCCAATTCAAAGGCTAAACCTCGGTTCTGACTCAGTATCTTGAAAGGTCCTATATATCTAGGGCTGAGTTTTCCTTTTACTCCAAACCTCTGAGTCCTTTCATCGGGCTTACCTTAAGATAAACCATGTCTCCAACTCGTGGCTCCCATGTCCTCCTCTTTCTGATCGGCATAACTCTTTTGCCGACTCTCGGGCTATCTTAAGCCTTTGTCTCGATAATGTCAATGATTTGTTGTTTTTCCTTGACATAATCAGGTTGAACTCTTTGCTTGCTCCGGCTTCATACCAACATATCGGTGATCTACACTTTCTTCCATACAGCAGCTTCAAATGGTGCCATCTTGATGCTGCTTTGGTAACTATTGTTATATGAAAACTCTGCTAGTGGTAAGTGCTCCTCCCATGATCCTCCGAAGTCTAGGGCACAAGCCCTAAGCATATCCTCTAAGATCTGGTTGGTTCTCTCGGTTTGTCCACCTGTCTGGGGATGATAAGCGGTACTATAGTCCAACTTGGATCCTAAAGCTTCGTGTAGTTGCTTCCAGAATGCTGATGTGAACACGGATCCTCGATCCGATACGATCTTCTTAGGCACTCCATGCTTACTCACGATCTCTTTGATGTAAAGATCGATGAGTTTCTCTCCTTTATCCTGCTGGTTTACCGCTAAAAAGTGTGCACTTTTCGTCAACCGGTCCACGATTACCCATATCATGTCCTTCTTTTTGTTCGTCATGGGTAGTCCGGTGATGAAATCCATCCCTATTTCCTCCCATTTCCACTCTGGAATAGGTAAAGGTTGTAACTTCCCTGCCGGACTCTGGTGTTCAGCCTTCACTCTCTGGCAGGTATGGCATTCCGCCACATATTGTGCTATCTCTCTCTTCATATTATTCCACCAGAATAGTTCTTTTAGATCCATGTACATCTTTGTACTTCCCGGATGTATGGAATATGGTGTTTGATGAGCTTCCCGGAGTATTACTTCCTTAATTTCAGCAATATCCGGAACGCAAATTCTCTTCTGGAACCATAATGATCCAGACTCTCCGCGATGAAATTCCGATGGTCTTCCTTCATCTATTCTTCTCATCTCCTCAACGATGAATGGATCGTCCAGCTGACCCATCATTATCTCATTCTTTCAAAGTTGACATTCAGCTCATCGGCTACTTGCAACGCCGATAATCCTTCATGGGCTTCCTTCTCCCAAAGTTGTATTTGGGCTTGACTTATTTCCTTCCTCAACTCCGGTGATATTTCTTGTTCCACTCCTCCGGTGCTTTTCCTACTCAGGGCGTCTGCTACAACATTAGCCTTCCCTGGTGTGTAATTGATTGTTAGGTCATAGTCTTTGATCAATTCTAGCCATCTTTTCTGCCTCATGTTGAGTTCCTTCTGAGTGAAGAAATATTTGAGGCTTTTATGGTCTGTATAGAGCTCACACTTAGCTCCATAGAGAAAATGTCTCCAAGTTTTAAGTGCAAACACGACTGCTGCTAATTCCAAGTCATGTGTTGGATAATTCACTTCATGAGGTCTGAGTTGCCTCGATCCATAAGATATCACTTTCCGATCTTGCATGAGTACGCAACCCAATCCATGCTTGGATGCGTCACAGTACACGGTGTAGTCCTTGCCAACTTCCGGAACCGCTAACACCGGTGCCGTGGTGAGTTTCTCTTTTAGAGTTTGAAAGCTCTTCTCACACTCCTCTGACCACACGAATGGTGTGTTTTTCCTTAGCAACTTTGTCATTGGTCCTGCTATCTTAGAGAATCCTTCAATGAATCTCCGATAATAACCTGCCATTCCTAGGAATCCTCGGATTTCCTTGACAGTCTTGGGTGCTTCCCATTCTAGAACTGCTGCTACCTTGCTCGGGTTAACAGCTATTCCATCTTTACTAATAACATGACCAAGGAATTCCACTTGATCTAGCCAAAATTCACACTTACTAAGTTTGGCATAAAGTTGATGTTCCCTTAGTGTTTGCAACACTAACCTCAAATGTTCGGCATGTTCTGCCTTGTTCTTGGAATATATCAGAATATCATCGATAAATACGATGACAAACTTGTCTAAATATGGCATGAAGATCTTATTCATGAGATTCATGAATATTGCTGGGGCATTGGTCAATCCAAAAGGTACTACAAGGTATTCATGGTGTCCATACCTTGAGACAAAGGCAGTTTTCGGAACGTCTTCCTTCTTGATCTTTATCTGGTGATAACCGGATCTTAGATCAATCTTGGAAAAGACTCCCGCGCCTCTCACTTGATCAAATAGATCTTGTATTCTGGGAAGTGGATACTTGTTCTTGATTGTGACGTTGTTCGATTCCCGTAGTCTCCGCACATCCTTCTTCCTCCATCTCTTTTATCCACGAAGATCACAGGTGATCCCCATGGTGAAACACTCTCTTGAATGAATCCCTTTTGTTCCAAATCATCCAATTGCTCCTTAAGTTCTTTCAACTCCTTGGGCCCCATCTTATATGGTGCTTTGGCAATCGGAGTCGTTTCTGGGATTAGGTCGATAGTGAATTCTATCTCCCTATCTCGTGGCATACTGTAATTCCATGAGAAACACATCCTGGAATTCATTTACTACAGGTATATCTTCTAACTTCACCTCCTTCATGCTATTCAGCTGTAGCTCAACTTCAATCTGTGTATGTTTGTCGCCTTGGTAGATCATTCTACTTCCATCGGGGCTTTTCAAAGACATCGTTTTGTTCACACAGTCGATCAATGCTCCATTAGCTTCTAACCAGTTCATACCAAGAATGACATCAATGTCCTTCATCGGTAAAATGAACAGGTCTTAGTAAAAAGCGCACTTATTGATCATAATGACTTGTTTTTGTTTGGCATGGGTTACTACTATCGTTCCCCCCGCAGAAAGTATGGTTATGGGTGTATCTAACTTAGTGCAACTAATCCCATGTTTGATGATGAATTATTGAGAAATGAATGATGTAGTTGCACCAGTATCAAAAAGTACTTTGCCAGGATGAGTCAGTATCCTGGAGCGTACCTATCACCGCCTGGTCGTAGTTGACCACCTCCTCCAGACCGGTACAGTTCAGCTTGCCGAAGGGCTTCTTATTCTTCCAGTTGCCTCCGGTGTTTCCTCCTCGATTTCCTCCTCCTCCTGACTGACCTCCTCCACTATTTTTCTTGGGGCAGTCCTTCAGCATGTGCCCCTCCTGGCGACAACCAAAGCATATAATCTTTGGCTTCTTACAATCCTTGGCAAAATGCCCTGTGAATCCACAGCTTCTGCAAACTATTTGATTTGCAGTCTGGAACGCTTGGTTCTTCCTACTACCGTAGTAGTTGCTGTTGTTGTTGTTGTTGTTGCTGTATCTGGGCTTGAAACTCAAGCTGGTATTAGGCTTGTTACTAACAAACCTCTTAGGCTCAAACTTGGCCTTTTTCCGCTTCTCCTCCTGCAACTGCTTGAAATCATCTTCCAGAGTGATGGCTGCATCCACCAACTCTTGAAACTCCGTCGCTCTCATCATACGGAGCTGAACCTTGAACTGGGGACTTAACCCCCTCAGAAATCTCTTTTTCTTCTTGTCCTCGGTGTTGACTTCTTCTACAGCGTACCGAGACAGTTTAGAAAATTCCCTGACATAAGTCAGGATTGCCTTGTCCGTCTGCTCGAGACTTTCAAATTCTCGACGCTTTAGCTCCACAATACTCTCAGGGACATTGGATTCCCTGGACTTCCTCGTGAATTCCTCCCAGGTAAATACCTTTACAGCCGGATAAACGGCTACAATATTGTCCCACCATGATGCGGCTGGTCCACACAGCAGATGGGTAGCATAACGAACCTTCTCTTGGTCGTTACATCCAACGGTGTTGAGCTTTCGCTCAGTATCCATCAGCCAATCTTCCGCGTCCATTGGCTCGGACGCGTATGCGAAAGATATCGGCTTGGTGTTTTGGAAGTCCGCTAATGTGACTCCCGGTTCTCGTGTCTCTCCACCCTGTTTTGCCGCAACAAATCCTGAAAGAATTTGTTCTGCTGCTCCAGTGTTACACGTCGTCGCTCCTCCACCACCGCATGTACTGGATGAAATTTTGCTGCGTCATGGGTGGTGGTGGTGGTGGAAACTGATCTCTGGCTGCACCCTCAGCCTCTTCCTTTTGTTTTGCTTCGCGCTCCATGCGCTGCGCTTCAGTCTCGTCTCCTAGCGTTCCCGACATAATTCCCCTAGTTCTGCAACACAAGATGATACTCATAATTACTCCATGCGCAAGTTTTCTGAGCTCAACTTTGTGCACAGAACTAGTCACGCAATGGAAATCAAGAAGCAAATCCAAATCATACAAAACATATACCCTGTATATACATACTTAAGTGGTCTTATTACAATACTCAAGTCGATGTGAGTATGCAAACTCACTTATTAAAGTATATGTACAAATTTATACAAATATTACAAACTATAATACACGTGGTACTTGTGTATCATAGCCTCTCCTCCCTTGGTGGACTCTAGTCGATCTTCACTCCCGGTACATCCCAGGCTTCTATCCGGTCGAACGTGTCGTCCTCCTGATAGACCCAGGAACATAAGGTCTCCCCGTTGGCTTGTAATCCGAATCAGATGATGATCCTAAGGAGAAATCAGTGTTCACAAACTGATCGTTGAGTGCATCATAGTCCACCCATCGGGTGTACTCCCCTGTAGCCCCACCATAAGGGTTACCAAAACTCATACCCGACTCAACCTGTGTCGGATACCCTCCATCAACTCCTTCATTACTAGGATAGCTCTGGTTCTGGGTTGTTGCGTCATCATTCATCTCCCCATCATAGTACACAGAAGTACTATGAGTTCCAGTATCCGATCCCCAACGCCAACCCCTGGAATTCTCGATAGGAGTCTCGGAACGCTGGTTGTTTCCGGATTCCTCTCTGCCCTCGTATCCCCCATAGGAACTACCTAGATAGTTCCTGTGTGTAACAGTGTAGGTTCACGCTCAAGTGGATCAATGCCGATGTAGTCACCAGCTGAATAAACTGGCGTGTGCACCACATTCTCCATAGGTTCTTTCCCCCTACTCTCCTCCTTGGGTTCAGTGAATTCCTCAAGCATCGTATCAATTGCTCCTATCAGATGATGGTTCAACTGAAAGAGTAATGATATGAAGTTGCGGCTATTATCCATATATTTTGCCGCTGCTATGGGTTTGCGTTTAGCATATTTGTAGTGGTTGAGCATGGGATCTTCTTCCTCCTGATTGTGAGGAATATGGGAGAACTCGGAATCCATAAGCTCCTTCGTCTTATGTTCCCGTATGTCGGTTATGGCTCTCATAACAGCTATATGGTAAGCTGTATTGGTTGTCCTAGCTTCCCCAGCTGGCATGACTACGCTCATTCCCAAAGATTCGGAAGTCGCAGTCCTACTCGCACTTGGCCAACACCGGACCATCATAGAACATGTATTTCTTTACTGGAATCTGGGGATCGCACCCAAATTCCAGTAACATGGCTCGTAGGATATCAGCAAGTCCTCCTTGGTATTCGTTCAGTGTGGAATCCATAACTTTCACGTTTCTTCCCGGTCGTGAACTTGCCATGTTGGCTGTAGAAATAGAAAGATTATAAGATTAGTAATAATGCATCATAATAGAGATAATAAAGAATTATCGCACTAAAAGATATGATTGTTGTATTCTCAATTGAATATACACCATATTTTTAGAGAATTCTTTACTAGTCCTATTTGACTCCTAACGTTTGGTCCCATTTACTAGGTTCCAACCTAAGGTCAAAGCTTTTGCTCGATACCAATCGTGGTGACCCCGCATACCACCGCATGTTGTAGTATGCCGGTCGTTGATATAACATTCACGAAGTACCATTCCGCAAATGTTACATCCCTCAGAGTAGTACAACAGAACATAGCAGGTCCATAACTCATTCACATATTATTACAAGTAACATACACATATCGTCTCGGAGCTCCTCTTGGGTCCTAAGAGGATCACTCCTGGGTTCGAGGCGAACCCAACTTAACTTACAATACAAGAGTCTCATTAAACTAAACATTTATTTCATCGAGCCTAAATACTAAGAGTTCGGGCTGCTCGGTTACTACTACTCATCGGATATCTCTAGGCTTGTTCTCCTCCGGAAGCCTCCCGGATCCGTAGACTATGAGATAGTCTACGCCTTCAACTCCTCCCCGAGAGGTCTGGTTCCTCGTAGCCGATGATCTCGGCTCCTTCATTGCCGTCGTAGTCCTCCTCCGGATGATTCGGACAATCTAAGCATGGGATTTAAGAGTGGTATGAGTACGAGCGTACTCAACAAGTTCATTATAGATAAGAGGTGTTTAATGCACTAGCTACGATATTAGACCGAGAAAGTCTAATACCAATGCAAGTTTTGATAAACATTTCTTCAAGAGATTGCTTTTATTTCAAAGAGCTATGTCCGTCGGCCTTCACCGGTTTACTAGAACTTCATGGAGCTCCTTTCCGGCCGCGTTCGCAGTTCCTCATCCCGAACAGGAGTGACAGTCACGCTTCTTTACACTCTGCAGAGGTGTGTTGCTTTACCCATAAGAGATCTTAACCTTGGTGCCAACCGGGCAGCTTTCCCGTCCACACTTCCTTCGGTGTGAGGCCCGGTATAAGGTCTAGCCAATCATGTTCCTCCGCTACCTCGAACACCCACCCTTTGTTGCATGCCCCGACCCTGGGTCCACGCCGGTCCCATTATTCCCGTAATTTCAGGGTGGACCCCGACCACGACGACAGTGCTGGGCTCTACCATACACTCCTACGCCGGTAGCTGCAACCCATCATAGACCGCATTACCGTGGGGAATTAGAATGGGATCCCCACCCTCCGGTTGTTCCGCAAGACACAACTGCTACGGCAAGCAATGCTTTACCGTGGGGAATTAGAATGGGATCCCCACCCTCCGGTTGTTCCGCCAGACACAACTGCTACGGTAAGCGCATCCGTTGATGAACGAGAGGTGGAAACACTTTTGACTACTCCGTCCCACTCCGGATCTTATGGTTAACACGGGTATTACGGCACAAGAATCACTGGCGACATTTGTTGTTTAATCCTAGATGGATATAAACCCGTGCAATGGAACCTCCACCATATCAACACAATCCATGGTTCCATTGCCCACCACATAGTCATATTCATAGTTATGAAAGTAGTGGTTTTGATTTTTGTGCAATAGTGATAACCATAATACTTTGCAAGTAATTTGATAAAAATACTCAAATGACATGAGCAAGTGATGAACTTGCACAGAACACCGCAAAGTTTTGCGGTTGGAAGGTGTGGACCGACCCTTGTCCTCTGTCTACGAAAAATAGCATCATTGTCCGATAAGGGCAATGGTTAAAGAAGCGATTATGCATGATTCCAGCTTTAGGGTTTGTTCCCCCTTCCGATGTTGTTATTATTTCATGTAAGAGGTTAATACTAAGAATAATTTGAGGATACTTGATTTAAAGTAAAATACAACCTTGAAATGTTGTCAAGGTGTTTTTAAAGTCCAAATACATTAATGGACTTATTTTCATTATAGAAAATTAGGTGTGTGATTTAAATGATTATTTAAATCATCAAAATAGGACTTATTCTTAATTGTCTTCAAAAATTCTCTTTGATATTTTATTTAAATAGAGAATTTTATGCTGATCCTCTTTCATATTTTTAAGTTATTTTTAAGAGCTTTTAATAATTTTCTATTGAATTTCAAAGTTTCATGTTTTTATTGAATTATGAAAAGTCCTTTTTGCCCTGGGCCCACTGTCGAGTTGGCCCAGTGGGTTGGGCTAAACCAGCTCGGGTCCAACCGACCCGAGCGGTCGCTCACTCGCCCACCACCTCGCGCCGCCTCGACCTAACCCTAATCCTCAATCTCGCTCTGGCGACCTGTGTCGCCCGCATCGTCGCCGGCCGATTCCGGCGATCTCCGGCCGCCATGGCCCTCGCCATGGGGTGCATCTGCACCGCCACGCGACGGCGCACCAGATACACGGCATCGATCTGGTTCTTAGCCGCCCCTTCGCCGATCCCCCTCTCGTTTGACCGCACGGTGGTGCGGTGCTCACCGGCGCCTCAGGCGTGATGGCGCCGCCGGGCTTTCGCCGCCGCCGAGGTGCGGAGCGCCGCGGCGCTCGTCGGGCTGCCATGGCCTGGCCAGGTGCCGCCGTGCCTTCGGCGCGCGCCGCCGTGGCCGCCACGGTCACGCCTGCCGTCTGCTCGCTCCAGGTACCTGCGCCGCCTCCCTCTTACTCTCTGTACTTGTTCTTCCTTCTCTTCTATGTGCTCTGGCCATGGCTCTCCTCCTTGTGGAGGTCTGCCATGCTGTTGCTGCTGCTCTGCTGCGCTTAGTTCGCTGTGTGTGCGTATGCTGCGGCTGCTTCTTTGCCTTGATGCTTATGCTTTGTTGTCTTTGTTCATGCGGCTCTCGCTCTCTGGCCTTGGCCATGGTCCAAGTCGTGCTCTCTGTTGCTATGCGTATGCTGCTCTAGTCTATGTGCTTGTGCAAATCCTACTGTGATGTGGTCTTCCTTTGATTCTTGTCCCTGCTCACCCTTGAGGTTATACATACTATCATCTGGCTAGATGCTTATCTGAGCATCACCAGCCACTGCTATTGCTTGCTTACTTGTGCTGTAATAAGCTCTAGCTCCCCTGGTTCATTCTTTGTGAGTGGTTCTTCTTTGTTTAGCAAGAGGCAGTGTTATTTATGTGATGATTATTGAGTCCTGGCTTATAGTAGGTTTGGCCTTGCTTAATTGTTGTTCATATACATCAATTCCTTGATGATATGCTTCTGGTTATAACCATAAAATGGTTATGTGCTAGTCTGTAATACAAGTGTTGCTTATCTGTGGCTGTTTAATTCATAGAATCCATGTGGGATTCCAGTGTTTGATTCTAGCCTGCCTTGGCATGCTTTAGCAGGCCCTGATGATCAAATGATCATCACTTGCTTGTTGCCTGTGCCTTACTGATGCTTCACCTGGTGTCTGTGTGACACTTGTACTTGTCTTTGGTGTGTGTTAATGCTTACTCAAGCATCATCTGATGCTTGCAGTGAGCCATTGGTTCACTGGCAAGATGCTGGTGCTTTAGTTACTTTACTGTTTCATTTATCTGTAATTCCTTGCTTTACTAGATGGATAAATGATGTGAACTGTTTATCAGTAATGATCATATGGATGAATTTGATGTAGCTAAAGGGATGCCAACCACTGGTTGGGTACCCTAGCTCATACTGAATCCCCTGGATAATGATGTGATGCTTTGGTGAATTTCTTATGTGGATAGGTAGCTGTTGTGACCCTAGCAGGCTCTGTCTGCTTAGAAATGGTTGCTCCTACCTGTGTTGGCTTGCTGTGATTTGGGAAATATCTCACTGGAAGAATCCTTGTGGTTTTTCCAGTTTCCTTTGATGTTGATAAACATGAATAGACACTTGATAGTCTATCTGTCTGATGGTGTAGTGGCTATAGGTGCTAAGTGAAGCTGACTAGCTAGATAGGATCATCCCTTGTTGGATTTCTTTGATTATGTCACTGGTTTGGCATAGCCAATGTTCCCAGGGTGCTTTCCTATTTGTTTCCCTCTTGTTCACTTGCACCAATTTGGCCAGTAGCCATATGATGACTCACATATAGGGTTTCTACCCTTGTGGGGTGCTTGAGATCATGCCTGTGCAATTTATGAACAAAACCATCTGGTTTGTTCATGTTAATGTGTATACCTCACTCCAGCTCCTAGAAATAGTGTGTTGGTGTAGAGGTTTTGCTTCTGTGCTGATTTCTTGGCTTGCCCTGCTCCTCCTTGCAAGCTTGCTGCTTGGTTTGATTCTGGTGATTATGGAATAGATGAAACAGCTCTAGCTGTTCATCTGTTCTTGGTGTTCTTGAGCTATTCTTGCTGTTCTTGGTGGCTTACCACTGCTGCCTGTCGATGGATGAAGCATATGACTAGGGTTTTGGCTGGGAAAAGCTTATATGTGGCCAGCCATTGCATCCCTGGTCGACAGCTCTTGCTTGTCACTTTGGTGACTCACTGTGTGTGTGTGCTGCATGCACACAGCCTTGTGAGCAGGCTGTGTGTGTGTGTAGACATGTGCTGTGCACTGGACTGGAACTTGACTATGGCATGGATCAGGCTCGGCCACTTTGGTCCTATCTGCTCATTTCATATATTCATTTGATTTCTAACCTGCCAAGTGGCTATGCCACTTGGCATAACTTCTTTTTGTTGTGATTTTGTGCAGGGATCAACAATTGATCAAAATGGACATGGAGGTCATCAAATCCAAGATCAAGTGAAGATGATCTTGTAGTATTTAGACTAGGATACATCCTTGTACTTTTCTTTTTATTTTCTTTTATTTTTCAATTTCACCAATTCTTGTAATGTGTTGTAATATTCATTTATTTCCATTATGAATATTGTAAAGACAATGTAAATTGTGTGATGATCAATAAAGCTCAAAGTTTTCCCTAATGAGCTTTACTTTATTATAATTGTTCATATTGTTTATTATTGATTACATACTTAATGAATTCCCTCACAATTGAATTATTTATGGTTAAGTATTTAATGTTTGAATTTGAAACTCAAATTCAACATTGGTTTAAATTCAACCATGTCACTTTACAAATAATTCAATCATGCAAACTCTCCCCTCTCTTCTCCAAACCCTAAACTAGTTGAGTGAGATGCAAGTTTGTCGCACTCTCGAAACCCTAACCCTGTAAGGTGTCGAGAGAGAAACTTGTCCCCCTTCGATGCAGTTTTTGTTTAAAAGCGCAAAATTTTCCCAGAATTTACTATGCAATGCACATCCCTTTCTAAAATCTACCCCTCGATCGTCTCTAAACCTGGGACATTACAGCCTTTCCCCCTTAAAGAAAACTTTGTCCCGAAGTTGTGGTTGTAATACCTGAACAGCTCGGGGTATGTTTTCCTCAGGTCTTCCTCTTTTTCCCAGGTGGCTTCCCTCTCGGGGTGATGCTTCCATTGTATCTTGCAATACTTGATCGCTTTATTTCTGAGTTGTTTCCAGCTCTCCTCGAGAATCTTGGCTGGCTTCTCGATGTATGTCAAGTCTGGTTGTAACTCGAGCTCATTATGTGATATTGGTTCATCTGGGGTCTTCAAGCATTTCCGGAGTTGTGACACATGGAATACATTGTGAACTTGAGCTAGCCTTCCAGGTAGATCCAATTCAAAGGCTAAACCTCGGTTCTGACTCAGTATCTTGAAAGGTCCTATATATCTAGGGCTGAGTTTTCCTTTTACTCCAAACCTCTGGAGTCCTTTCATCGGGCTTACCTTAAGATAAACCATGTCTCCAACTCGTGGCTCCCATGTCCTCCTCTTCTGATCGGCATAACTCTTTTGCCGACTCTGGGCTATCTTAAGCCTGTCTCTGATAATGTCAATGATTTGTTGTTTTTCCTTGACATAATCAGGGTTGAACTCTTTGCTTGCTCCGGCTTCATACCAACATATCGGTGATCTACACTTTCTTCCATACAGAGCTTCAAATGGTGCCATCTTGATGCTGCTTTGGTAACTATTGTTATATGAAAACTCTGCTAGTGGTAAGTGCTCCTCCCATGATCCTCCGAAGTCTAGGGCACAAGCCCTAAGCATATCCTCTAAGATCTGGTTGGTTCTCTCGGTTTGTCCACCTGTCTGGGGATGATAAGCGGTACTATAGTCCAACTTGGATCCTAAAGCTTCGTGTAGTTGCTTCCAGAATGCTGATGTGAACACGGATCCTCGATCCGATACGATCTTCTTAGGCACTCCATGCTTACTCACGATATCTTTGATGTAAAGATCGATGAGTTTCTCTCCTTTATCCTGCTGGTTTACCGCTAAAAAGTGTGCACTTTTCGTCAACCGGTCCACGATTACCCATATCATGTCCTTCTTTTTGTTCGTCATGGGTAGTCCGGTGATGAAATCCATCCCTATTTCCTCCCATTTCCACTCTGGAATAGGTAAAGGTTGTAACTTCCCTGCCGGACTCTGGTGTTCAGCCTTCACTCTCTGGCAGGTATGGCATTCCGCCACATATTGTGCTATCTCTCTCTTCATATTATTCCACCAGAATAGTTCTTTTAGATCCATGTACATCTTTGTACTTCCCGGATGTATGGAATATGGTGTTTGATGAGCTTCCCGGAGTATTACTTCCTTAATTTCAGCAATATCCGGAACGCAAATTCTCTTCTGGAACCATAATGATCCAGACTCTCCGCGATGAAATTCCGATGGTCTTCCTTCATCTATTCTTCTCATCTCCTCAACGATGAATGGATCGTCCAGCTGACCCATCATTATCTCATTCTTCAGGTTGACATTCAGCTCATCGGCTACTTGCAACGCCGATAATCCTTCATGGGCTTCCTTCTCCCAAAGTTGTATTTGGGCTTGACTTATTTCCTTCCTCAACTCCGGTGATATTTCTTGTTCCACTCCTCCGGTGCATTTCCTACTCAGGGCATCTGCTACAACATTAGCCTTCCCTGGTGTGTAATTGATTGTTAGGTCATAGTCTTTGATCAATTCTAGCCATCTTTTCTGCCTCATGTTGAGTTCCTTCTGAGTGAAGAAATATTTGAGGCTTTTATGGTCTGTATAGAGCTCACACTTAGCTCCATAGAGAAAATGTCTCCAAGTTTTAAGTGCAAACACGACTGCTGCTAATTCCAAGTCATGTGTTGGATAATTCACTTCATGAGGTCTGAGTTGCCTCGATCCATAAGATATCACTTTCCGATCTTGCATGAGTACGCAACCCAATCCATGCTTGGATGCGTCACAGTACACGGTGTAGCCCTTGCCAACTTCCGGAACCGCTAACACCGGTGCCGTGGTGAGTTTCTCTTTTAGAGTTTGAAAGCTCTTCTCACACTCCTCTGACCACACGAATGGTGTGTTTTTCCTTAGCAACTTTGTCATTGGTCCTGCTATCTTAGAGAATCCTTCAATGAATCTCCGATAATAACCTGCCATTCCTAGGAATCCTCGGATTTCCTTGACAGTCTTGGGTGCTTCCCATTCTAGAACTGCTGCTACCTTGCTCGGGTTAACAACTATTCCATCTTTACTAATAACATGACCAAGGAATTCCACTTGATCTAGCCAAAATTCACACTTACTAAGTTTGGCATAAAGTTGATGTTCCCTTAGTGTTTGCAACACTAACCTCAAATGTTCGGCATGTTCTGCCTTGTTCTTGGAATATATCAGAATATCATCGATAAATACGATGACAAACTTGTCTAAATATGGCATGAAGATCTTATTCATGAGATTCATGAATATTCTTTGGGCCATTGGTCAATCCAAAAGGTACTACAAGGTATTCATGGTGTCCATACCTTGAGACAAAGGCAGTTTTCGGAACGTCTTCCTTCTTGATCTTTATCTGGTGATAACCGGATCTTAGATCAATCTTGGAAAAGACTCCCGCGCCTCTCACTTGATCAAATAGATCTTGTATTCTGGGAAGTGGATACTTGTTCTTGATTGTGACGTTGTTCAGATTCCTGTAGTCTCTGCACATCCTTCTTCCTCCATCTCTTTTATCCACGAAGATCACAGGTGATCCCCATGGTGAAACACTCTCTTGAATGAATCCCTTTTGTTCCAAATCATCCAATTGCTCCTTAAGTTCTTTCAACTCCTTGGGCCCCATCTTATATGGTGCTTTGGCAATCGGAGCTGTTCCTGGGATTAGGTCGATAGTGAATTCTATCTCCCTATCTGGTGGCATACCAGGTAATTCCGCAGGAAACACATCCTAGAATTCATTTACTACAGGTATATCTTCTAACTTCACCTCCTTCATGCTATTCAGCTGTAGCTCAACTTCAATCTGTGTATGTTTGTCGCCTTGGTAGATCATTCTACTTCCATCGGGGCTTTTCAAAGACACCGTTTTGTTCACACAGTCGATCAATGCTCCATTAGCTTCTAACCAGTTCATACCAAGAATGACATCAATGTCCTTCATCGGTAAAATGAACAGGTCCGCGTCAAACGCGCACTTATTGATCATAATGACTTGTTTTTGTTTGGCATGGGTTACTACTATCGTTCCCCCCGCAGAAAGTATGGTTATGGGTGTATCTAACTTAGTGCAACTAATCCCATGTTTGATGATGAATTGTTGAGAAATGAATGATGTAGTTGCACCAGTATCAAAAAGTACTTTGCCAGGATGAGTGAGTATCTGGAGCGTACCTATCACCGCCTGGTCAGAGTTGACCACCTCCTCCAGACTGGTACAG
Source organism: Lolium perenne (assembly GCF_019359855.2). NCBI lineage: Eukaryota > Viridiplantae > Streptophyta > Magnoliopsida > Poales > Poaceae > Lolium > Lolium perenne. The sequence goes on along the minus strand of NC_067246.2, from coordinate 103,378,724 downwards.
TTCAGCTTGCCGAAGGGCTTCTTATTCTTCCAGTTGCCTCTGGTGTTTCCTCCTCGATTTCCTCCTCCTCCTGACTGACCTCCTCCACTATTTTTCTTGGGGCAGTCCTTCAGCATGTGCCCCTCCTGGCGACAACCAAAGCATATAATCTTTGGCTTCTTACAATCCTTGGCAAAATGCCCTGTGAATCCACAAACACGCAAACTATTTGATTTGCGATGCTGAACGCTTGGTTCTTCCTACTACCGTAGTAGTTGTTGTTGTTGTTGTTGTTGCTGTATCTGGGCTTGAAACTCAAGCTGGTATTAGGCTTGTTACTAACAAACCTCTTAGGCTCAAACTTGGCCTTTTTCCGCTTCTCCTCCTGCAACTGCTTGAAATCATCTTCCAGAGTGATGGCTGCATCCACCAACTCTTGAAACTCCGTCGCTCTCATCATACGGAGCTGAACCTTGAACTGGGGACTTAACCCCCTCAGAAATCTCTTTTTCTTCTTGTCCTCGGTGTTGACTTCTTCTACAGCATCTGAGACAGTTTAGAAAATTCCCTGACATAAGTCAGGATTGCCTTGTCCTTCTGCTCGAGACTTTCAAATTCTCGACGCTTCAGCTCCACAATACTCTCAGGGACATTGGATTCCCTGAACTTCCTCGTGAATTCCTCCCAGGTAAATACCTTTCCAGCCGGATAAACGGCTACAATATTGTCCCACCATGATGCGGCTGGTCCACACAGCAGATGGGTAGCATAACGAACCTTCTCTTGGTCGTTACATCCAACGGTGTTGAGCTTTCGCTCAGTATCCATCAGCCAATCTTCCGCGTCCATTGGCTCGGGCGCGTATGCGAAAGATATCGGCTTGGTGTTTTGGAAGTCCGCTAATGTGACTCCCGGGTTCTCAGGTCTCTCCACCCTGTTTTGCTGCAACAAATCCTGAAAGAATTCGTTCTGCTGCTCCAGTGTTACACGCTGTCGCTCCTCCACCAGCTGCATGTACTGGATGAAATTTTGCTGCGTCATGGGTGGTGGTGGTGGTGGAAACTGATCTCTGGCTGCACCCTCAGCCTCTTCCTTTTGTTTTGCTTCGCGCTCCATGCGCTGCGCTTCAGTCTCGTCTCCTAGCGTTCCCGACATAATTCCCCTAGTTCTGCAACACAAGATGATACTCATAATTACTCCATGCGCAAGTTTTCTGAGCTCAACTTTGTGCACAGAACTAGTCACGCAATGGAAACCAAGAAGCAAATCCAAATCATACAAAACATATACCCTGTATATACATACTTAAGTGGTCTTATTACAATACTCAAGTCGATGTGAGTATGCAAACTCACTTATTAAAGTATATGTACAAATTTATACAAATATTACAAACTATAATACACGTGGTACTTGTGTATTATAGCCTCTCCTCCCTTGGTGGACTCTAGTCGATCTTCACTCCTGGTACATCCCAGGCTTCCATCCGGTCGAACGTGTCGTCCTCCTGATAGACCCTGGAACATAAGGTCTCCCCGTTGGCTTGTAATCCGAATCAGATGATGATCCTAAGGAGAAATCAGTGTTCACAAACTGATCGTTGAGTGCATCATAGTCCACCCATCGGGTGTACTCCCCTGTAGCCCCACCATAAGGGCTACCAAAACTCATACCCGACTCAACCTGTGTCGGATACCCTCCATCAACTCCTTCATTACTAGGATAGCTCTGGTTCTGGGTTGTTGCGTCATCATTCATCTCCCCATCATAGTACACAGAAGTACTATGAGTTCCAGTATCCGATCCCCAACGCCAACCCCTGGAATTCTCGATAGGAGTCTCGGAACGCTGGTTGTTTCCGGATTCCTCTCCGCCCTCGTATCCCCCATAGGAACTACCTAGATAGTTCCTAGGTGTAACAGGTGTAGGTTCACGCTCAAGTGGATCAATGCTGATGTAGTCACCAGCTGAATAAACTGGCGTGTGCACCACATTCTCCATAGGTTCTTTCCCCCTACTCTCCTCCTTGGGTTCAGTGAATTCCTCAAGCATCGTATCAATTGCTCCTATCAGATGATGGTTCAACTGAAAGAGTAATGATATGAAGTTGCGGCTATTATCCATATATTTTGCCGCTGCTATGGGTTTGCGTTTAGCATATTTTTAGTGGTTGAGCATGGGATCTTCTTCCTCCTGATTGTGAGGAATATGGGAGAACTCGGAATCCATAAGCTCCTTCGTCTTATGTTCCCGTATGTCGGTTATGGCTCTCATAACAGCTATATGGTAAGCTGTATTGGTTGTCCTAGCTTCCCCAGCTGGCATGACTACGCTCATTCCCAAAGATTCGGGAAGTCGCAGCCCTACTGCACTTGGCCAACACCGGACCATCATAGAACATGTATTTCTTTACTGGAATCTGGGGATCGCACCCAAATTCCAGTAACATGGCTCGTAGGATATCAGCAAGTCCTCCTTGGTATTCATTCAGTGTGGAATCCATAACTTTCACGTTTCTTCCCGGTCGTGAACTTGCCATGTTGGCTGTAGAAATAGAAAGATTATAAGATTAGTAATAATGCATCATAATAGAGATAATAAAGAATTATCGCACTAAAAGATATGATTGTTGTATTCTCAATTGAATATACACCATATTTTTAGAGAATTCTTTACTAGTCCTATTTGACTCCTAACGTTTGGTCCCATTTACTAGGTTCCAACCTAAGGTCAAAGCTTTTGCTCTGATACCAACTGTGGTGACCCTGCATACCACTGCATGTTGTAGTATGCCAGTCGTTGATATAACATTCACGAAGTACCATTCCGCAAATGTTACATCCCTCAGAGTAGTACAACAGAACATAGCAGGTCCATAACTCATTCACATATTATTACAAGTAACATACACATATCGTCTCGGAGCTCCTCTTGGGTCCTAAGAGGATCACTCCACAGGTTCGAGGCGAACCCAACTTAACTTACAATACAAGAGTCTCATTAAACTAAACATTTATTTCATCGAGCAAACTAAATACTAAGAGTTCGGGCTGCTCGGTTACTACTACTCATCGGATATCTCTAGGCTTGTTCTCCTCAGGAAGCCTCCCAGGATCCGGAGACTATGCGTTAGTCTACGCCTTCAACTCCTCCCGAGAGGTCTGGTTCCTCGTAGCCGATGATCTCGGCTCCTTCATTGCTTTGTCGTAGTCCTCCTCCAGATGATTCAGACAATCTAAGCATGGGATTTAAGAGTGGTATGAGTACGAGCGTACTCAACAAGTTCATTATAGATAAGAGGTGTTTAATGCACTAGCTACGATATTAGACCAGAAAGTCTAATACCAATGCAAGTTTTGATAAACATTTCTTCAAGAGATTGCTTTTATTTCAAAGAGCTATGTCCGTCACCTTCACCGGTTTACTAGAACTTCATGGAGCTCCTTTCCCGCGTTCGCAGCTCTCATCCCGAACAGGGGAGTGACAGTCACGATTCTTTACACTCTGCAGAGGTGTGTTGCTTTACCCATAAGAGATCTTAACCTTGGTGCCAACCGGCAGCTTTCCCGTCCACACTTCCTTCGGTGTGAGGCCGGTATAAGGTCTAGCCAATCATGTTCCTCCGCTACCTCGAACACCCACCCTTTGTTGCATGCCCCGACCACGGGTCCACGCCGGTCCCATTATTCCCGTAATTTCAGGGTGGACCCCGACCACGACGACAAAGTCTTTGGGCTCTACCATACACTCCTACGCCGGTAGCTGCAACCCATCATAGACCGCATTACCGTGGGGAATTAGAATGGGATCCCCACCCTCCGGTTGTTCCGCAAGACACAATCGCTACGGCAAGCAATGCTTTACCGTGGGGAATTAGAATGGGATCCCCACCCTCCGGTTGTTCCGCCGTACACAAGCCCCTTTACGGTAAGCGCATCCGTTGATGAACGAGAGGTGGAAACACTTTTGACTACTCCGTCCCACTCCGGATCTTATGGTTAACACGGGTATTACTAAGCACAAGAATCATGGCGACATTTGTTGTTTAATCCTAGATGGATATAAACCCGTGCAATGGAACCTCCACCATATCAACACAATCCATGGTTCCATTGCCCACCACATAGTCATATTCATAGTTATGAAAGTAGTGGTTTTGATTTTTGTGCAATAGTGATAACCATAATACTTTGCAAGTAATTTGATAAAAATACTCAAATGACATGAGCAAGTGATGAACTTGCCTGAACACTGCAAAGTTTTGCAGTTGGAAGGTGTGGACCGACCCTTGTCCTCTGTCTGAAAAATAGCATCATTGTCCGATAAGGGCAATGGTTAAAGAAGCGATTATGCATGATTCCAGTTTTAGGGTTTGTTCCCCCCTTCCGATGTTGTTATTATTTCATGTAAGAGGTTAATACTAAGAATAATTTGAGGATACTTGATTTAAAGTAAAATACAACCTTGAAATGTTGTCAAGGTGTTTTTAAAGTCCAAATACATTAATGGACTTATTTTCATTATAGAAAATTAGGTGTGTGATTTAAATGATTATTTAAATCATCAAAATAGGACTTATTCTTAATTGTCTTCAAAAATTCTCTTTGATATTTTATTTAAATAGAGAATTTTATGCTGATCCTCTTTCATATTTTTAAGTTATTTTTAAGAGCTTTTAATAATTTTCTATTGAATTTCAAAGTTTCATGTTTTTATTGAATTATGAAAAGTCCTTTTTGCCCCTGGGCCCACCCGTCGGAGTTGGCCCGGTGGGTTGGGCTAAACCAGCTCGGGTCCAACCGACCCGGCGGTCGCTCACTCGCCCACCACCTCGCGCCGCCTCGACCTAACCCTAATCCTCAATCTCGCTACGGCGACTGTGTCGCCCGCATCGTCGCCCGGCCGATTCCGGCGATCTCCGGCCGCCATGGCCCTCGCCATGGGGTGCATCTGCACCGCCACGCGACGGCGCACGGATACACGGCATCGATCTGGTTCTTAGCCGCCCTTCGCCGATCCCCTCTCGTTTGACCGCACGGTGGTGCGGTGCTCACCGGCGCCTCGGGCGTGATGGCGCCGCCGGGCTTTCGCCGCCGAGGTGCGGAGCGCCGCGGCGCCGTCGGGCTGGCATGGCCCGGCTAGGGTGCCGCCGTGCCTTCGGCGCGCGCCGCCGTGGCCGCCACGGTCACGCTGCCGTCTGCTCGCTCCGTGTACTGCGCCGCCTCCCTCTTACTCTCGTACTTGTTCTTCCTTCTCTTCTATGTGCTCGGCCATGGCTCTCCTCCTTGTGGAGGTCTGCCATCTTTATTCTTCTTTGCTCTCTGCGCTTAGTTCGTGTGTGCGTATGCTTTGCGCGCTGCCTTGATGCTTATGCCGTTGTCTTTGTTCATGCGGCTCTCTGCTCTCTGGCCTTGGCCATGGTCCAAGCTGTGCTACTGTTGCTATGCGTATGCTGCTCTAGTCTATGTGCTTGTGCAAATCCTACTGTGATGTGTTCTTCCTTTGATTCTTGTCCCTGCTCACCCTTGAGGTTATACATACTATCATCTGGCTAGATGCTTATCTGAGCATCACCAGCCACTGCTATTGCTTTACTGTTTCATTTATCTGTAATTCCTTGCTTTACTAGATGGATAAATGATGTGAACTGTTTATCAGTAATGATCATATGGACGAATTTGATGTAGCTAAAGGGATGCCAACCACTGGTTGGGTACCCTAGCTCATACTGAATCCCCTGGATAATGATGTGATGCTTTGGTGAATTTCTTATGTGGATAGGTAGCTGTTGTGACCCTAGCAGGCTCTGTCTTCTTAGAAATGGTTGCTCCTACCTGTGTTGGATTGCTGTGATTTGGGAAATATCTCACTGGAAGAATCCTTGTGGTTTTTCCAGTTTCCTTTGATGTTGATAAACATGAATAGACACTTGATAGTCTATCTGTCTGATGGTGTAGTGGCTATAGGTGCTAAGTGAAGCTGACTAGCTAGATAGGATCATCCCTTGTTGGATTTCTTTGATTATGTCACTGGTTTGGCATAGCCAATGTTCCCAGGGTGCTTTCCTATTTGTTTCCCTCTTGTTCACTTGCACCAATTTGGCCAGTAGCCATATGATGACTCACATATAGGGTTTCTACCCTTGTGGGGTGCTTGAGATCATGCATGTGCAATTTATGAACAAAACCATCTGGTTTGTTCATGTTAATGTGTATACCTCACTCCAGCTCCTAGAAATAGTGTGTTGGTGTAGAGGTTTTGCTTCTGTGCTGATTTCTTGGCTTGCCCTGCTCCTCCTTGCAAGCTTGCTGCTTGGTTTGATTCTGGTGATTATGGAATAGATGAAACAGCTCTAGCTGTTCATCTGTTCTTGGTGTTCTTGAGCTATTCTTGCTGTTCTTGGTGGCTTACCACTGCTGCCTGTCGATGGATGAAGCATATGACTAGGGTTTTGGCTGGGAAAAGCTTATATGTGGCCAGCCATTGCATCCCTGGTCGATGACTCTTGCTTGTCACTTTGGTGACTCACTGTGTGTGTGTGCTGCATGCACACAGCCCTGTGAGCAGGCTGTGTGTGTGTGTAGACATGTGCTGTGCACCTGGACCTGGAACTTGACTATGGCATGGATCAGCTCGGCCACTTTGGTCCTATCTGCTCATTTCATATATTCATTTGATTTCTAACCTGCCATGCCACTTGGCATAACTTCTTTTTGTTGTGATTTTGTGCAGGGATCAACAATTGATCAAAATGAACATGGAAGTCATCAAATCCAAGATCAAGTGAAGATGATCTTGTAGTATTTAGACTAGGATACATCCTTGTACTTTTCTTTTTATTTTCTTTTATTTTTCAATTTCACCAATTCTTGTAATGTGTTGTAATATTCATTTATTTCCATTATGAATATTGTAAAGACAATGTAAATTGTGTGATGATCAATAAAGCTCAAAGTTTTCCCTAATGAGCTTTACTTTATTATAATTGTTCATATTGTTTATTATTGATTATATACTTAATGAATTCCCTCACAATTGAATTATTTATGGTTAAGTATTTAATGTTTGAATTTGAAATTCAAATTCAACATTGGTTTAAATTCAACCATGTCACTTTACAAATAATTCAATCATGCAAACTCTCCCCTCTCTTCTCCAAACCCTAAACTAGTTGAGTGAGATGCAAGTTTGTCGCACTCTCGAAACCCTAACCCTGTAAGGTGTCGAGAGAGAAACTTGTCCCCCTTCGATGCAGTTTTTGTTTAAAAGCGCGAAATTTCCCCAGAATTTACTATGCAATGCACATCCCTTTCTAAAATCTACCCCTCGATCGTCTCTAAACCTGGGACATTACAATAAATCACCAAAATTTCAGTGAAAAGGGAACCTTGGAGCATATATAGACAACATAATCACTAACCACAAACATAATAAGCGAAGTGGGTAGTCCAAATTGTTTGTACCTTTGGGGAGACAAAAGGCGGATCGTGAAACCTCTCAAGCTTTATGGAAAACATACATATTTTATTCAAGCATACACGTTATATTCCTGTCGGTGCTGAAATTGTACCAAGTTTATCAATTATTTATCTGCTGATGGAAGAGGACTGAAACGCCTGCACCATATAAGAGGAACTGAATCAAACTTGTATGCATTCATACTACTGGACGTAATATATGTGGTGGAAACTTGGGAGCAAGTGCTTAGCCATGGTTCAAGCACGAGATAGGGTTCAAACGTTCTTTGTGTCTACTTCCAGTCAGAAAGGTGCCTAGATTTTAAGAATAGCATAGTTAGAGAAAAAGAACCCCCCTGCATTTTACCTTGCCCAATTGCTTTCATACCCTAATTAAGCAGAACTCCAAGATGTTACACCTTAAGAAAATCGTTATCAAATGAGAAAAGTGCAAGTGAAAAATTGGTGTTGCTTTAATTTGCTCATTTATCCGATGGCGCATTACTGTTTTACTGATATAGATAAGTATAGAGTGCAATTGAATCCAGAAGCTTCAGAAACTTACATCAGACCTATGACGCCATTCCTGCAGAAGGAACAAGAAGAGAAGAAATGCAAAGGCTACAGCTTGGACCGCCACTACCAGAGCCACGCTTTCGGTCAGAGTGGGGCCTGCGAAACGCAATGCATAAAAACTTCAATTTATTTCAAAATCGAAGATTATCTTCTGAAGAATGATGCCATGACAGGACTCACGGAAGAAGTGCTCGAAAGCAAGGAAGTCGGCGACATGGAGCTCGCAGCAGTCGCCATCGGAGAAGAAGAACTCCTTGCTGTAGGGGCACTCTGCCTCCGATTCCTGGAAGCCGGCAGCGATGCACGCGGAGCAGGACGACGAGCTGCCGCCGAAGCATGTCCAGGTGGCTCGTAGCCGGTTAGGCCAGTACCCGAGAGCGAGAGCACCTTGACCTTGGGGCGAGGAGGAGATCTCGGCCGGGAGGATGGATGCGAGGCGGCGGAGGTTGGCTTCATATGTGCTGTTGGCCGTGTATGTGCCAACTCCGTCGCACATGACGTTTGCGGTGGTGGACAAGGGCGACGCCGCAAGGACGACGAGGAGGACGAGCGAGAAGTACTTCATGGCGGCGGACGGTGGTAGAAGACTACTGCACTGCACAGAATGAAGCAGATGCAGGGGCCAGGGTGGCGGTGCACCTGCCTAGTGGAGGATTGCGTAGTGATACTGGGCGACGACTTTGACTGCATCTGGGAGCACACTCCAAATTGTAGATCATGTCCAGGAGTGGAGCATGTGGGAGCTGGCGCGGACGGGGGAAGAGATCACGTGAGAGAGCAGGTTTAGAGCATCTCCACTCGTCTCATCTGCTAGGAGCTGGCTATTTTTCCATCCGGACAGTGAAAATTGGTCCAATCGTGTCCTCGGTTCCTCGGTTTTTCTCAGATTTGGGCCTTCATCCAGCCGGTGAGCCCACGCCAACCCCGGCCTACCGGGACGCGTTCGGGGAGTCCGGACGAAGCGAAAGTGCACGAAACGCCGAGAAATCTCTCCCCGCGCTTTCGATTCGGCTTCGCCGCAGAGGTGGAGCCGGCTGGTCAGCGGCACACGCATCGTCTTCCGCGCGTAGTAAAGGCTGCCGCCGGTCAGCTCGCCGCGGACGCGTAGCATCCACGCGACATTAAATCGCCGGGTCCAGCCCCGCCTAAATAATCCCCGCTCGCCGCGACGCGTAGCACAACGACGAAACCCCAGTCATACGAAACACTAGCCGCCACTCTTCCCTCACGAGATCCATGGCGTTCAACTAGCAAGACGGCGCGGCCAACAACGGCTTTCCCCGCCAGTCGCTCCACGCGTGGGAGGGACACCTCCTCTACCAGGCGGGGTACCCCTGCCCGCCGGACACGAGGCCTCCCGGCGGCAGGTGGCGGCTAAGTGCGGGCGGCGTGCCAATCCCGTCGCCCCCCTAGGGACACGCCCTCGACGCCGCCATCGAGGAGGTCCGACTGACATTGTCGGACCAGGAGCGCGCCGACCCATGCCACCACCCCGACAACTACACGGCGTGGAACTCCTATTTCCTGCGGCGGTGGGAGCAGGAGCTCGCCTCCTACGACGGCCCGCCGCCTCCGCCTCCGCGCAACAACGCCGTGGGACGCAAGCGTTGGCGGAGCGTGCCGGGCCGGACGCTCGACGCCGTCATCGAGCACATCGAGGGCGGAAACGCGCCCGTTCTGACGATGCCCCCGTCGTCGAGGGCATCGGCCAGCCACCACCGGGGAAGCAGCTGCCAGCTCCTCGTCGTCCGGTTCGGCGTCAAGGTCGACACCGATCTCCAGGTCGGCGCCATCATTGGCGCCGGTGAAACCGGAGCCACTTTCCCCGACGCACAACCGTAATCGCTGCGGCGGCGGGATCGTCATCCGCGAGCCCTCGACGCCACGCGGACACCTCCACCTGGTTCGCCCCAAGCCCGAACCAGGCACCTCCGGCGAGCGGAAGCGCAAGCCGGTGAAGGTGGAGGAGGTCCACGACGCCGAGGACGCCGCAATCCTCGAGGCCATCATGGTGAGGTCCCTCCAGAACCTCGTCCCCGCCAACAACGCCATGCCCCTCGACCAGGCTTGTGCCTGGTGGAGGGAGCAGTGGGAGAAGCAGGAGGCGGAGCGGCAGGCTCGTCTCCTCGAGGAGGTCGCTCGCTACCGCCGTCCTGCGACTCCTCCATCAGGTGCCCCCATCCCCGTCATGGACCTCGAGACTGAGTCCGACGACGAGTGGTACAAGCCCTCGCCGTCCCCGCCGCGCGGAGACCCCGACCAGGGCACTAGCAGCCAGGTGGCGACGGCGCCGCTGCGTTTCGACGACGGCTCCGACGATGATGGCGGCGACGGCGACAAGGACTACACGGTGTTCTACCGCCATTTCGGCATGTAGAGCGCCGTGTTTTAATATTTAAATTTGTATTCCCCCGGTCGAATTCGAAATATATTCGAATTCGGCCTCTATGTATGAACTTCGCGGACAGAGATTTGGTGCACGTGAGCACCAGTGATCTCACTTCAAAAAATAAATTAAAAATCATATTTCTACCTTCATAAAAATCTGAAAATAAATCATGATGTAGCCGGTGTTGTATCCCACAATCATGTAAATTTTTAACTGAAAATAATATGTATTTTAGGCTGCACAAAAATAACAAATGCATAGATCTGAGTATAGTGATTCAAATCTAAAAAAAGAAAACAGATTTTGTCATTTTTGTATAGGTCAAAAAACAAAACATTTGAAATTGAGATTTTGTAGGTTAGTGGGGTACACCATTAGGTACTTTTAGAATTTTGTTACATAATTTTTTTAAACATATAAATATAATTTTCGAATTTTTTAATCTGACAAAAGCACTGGTGCCCAGGATCCAATATGATTTTTCGTGAACTTCGCCCTCTATATAGTAAATATCATTAAATTTAGTCTAAATTCAATCGTTTTTAGCCGTATTTCGTCAGGCTTTCATTTTTCAAATTTAGATCGGCGTCTTCACCTGAGATCTCGGCTGGGAAACTGGTCCTTCCCACGCCAATGTTACGTCCAATATGGAGGAAAATTACCCCGGATTTCGGGGCGTGGGGAGGCCAAACGAGTGGAGATGCTCTTAGGGCATCTCCAGCGGCGCGACGCATTTCGGACACCCAAAATGTCTACGGGCGTCCATTTGCGTCGCCTGGCGAACGCGAAAATGGTCGCGCGTCCGTTTGCGTTTGGGGCTGGCTCCAGCGGGGCGATGCATATTGGGCGCATGCCAGAATTCAAAAAACGCAAACTAGCATCGACTTTGCACGAAATTTTACAGCCGCAAATTGAGGGCTAGACAAGTTCATCACACTTTGCAGATGTCACGGTGCAAAGTGGAGTCCAAAAGGGGCACAACAAGGCCTGAACAGCAATAAAAATGTCCAAAAGCAGGCCAAGGTGTTGGGCACATGGCGCCGGCGATCAGGCGTCTGGCGCCGGCGATCAGGCGTCTCGCGCGCGGATTTTGGCGCGCCTCTTCATGAACCAGGCCCTGGTGTCATCGTTGACGCTGCTCAAGTCGGCTAGCATGATCCGAGTGTCCACTGCAAGGATCTTGGCCTTGGCGTCCATCCTCCTAGCCTCGGCGTCAAGCAATTTGGCCTCGGAGTCTGCCTTCTGGATCTCAATTACCTCTTTCGCAAGGTTGTGGTAGATGGCAGCTGCGGCTTCTTTTTCCAGACGCCTCTTCTCGTCCCTAGCAGCCAAGGCGGCACGGTTGTCGGCCATTATCTTCTCCGTGCTCTGGGTGAACGCAATGGCCTGCGCCTCCCGGACAAGATCAGCCTTGGTAGCCTTATGGCCTCGTGGACGAGGTGGAAGGGCTGGACGGCCTTGATCGTCGTCTTCGCCGTCTAGGTTGATCACTATCCCATTCTTCACAGCTTCACCGTAGGCCGCAAAGCTTGTCTTACACTTGAATGGATCGTAGCGAACAAGAGGGGGGGTGAATGGCGCTACGGCAAGTTTTAGTCTTTTTCAATTTTTATGCAACGGAAGGTAAAGGTGAGAACTTTAGCAATAGGGGTGATCCTACAATGATTATCGGACAAGTGCAACAAGTAAAGGAATCACAAGATAACGAGAGTAAGGAGCGAGACAACTGGGGGCGGGAGGCGAGTCGAGGTTTGTTTCCCGCAGTTCCTTCCACAATAGGAAGTACGTCTGCGTTGAGGAGGTGCTAGTCTCACACAAGAGACTAGACGGCCACACCACGAAGGAAGGCCTCACCTTCTTCCTCGAGAGAGCTCCACGAAGGTGCTCTCCCTCTTCCACTAAGGCACCGGTCGAGGCGGTGATTCCTTCACAAGGTTCGGGCGAGCTCCACACACAAGGATGCTCCCAACACCCTATGGAGCTAGTACATCACCAAGCTAGACTCCATAGCTGCACATCTCCAATGATCCACCATAGGAACCCTTCTCCAATGCTCCACCATAGGAACCCTTCCAATGCTCCACCAAAGGAACCCTTCCAATGCTCCACCAAAGGAACTCTTCTCCAATGCTCCACTAAAGGAACCCTACCACCAAGATCCACTAAGGAATAGCTAGTATTGGTGAAATCTCTCTTGGTAGAACTATAGATCGGGGTCTCCTCCACCAATCCCCAAAGTTTGGGCAAGATTGGTTGGATGGTGAAGGAGATCCTCAAGGATTAAGCTCAGCAACAATGGAGGAGAGAGAGGGGAAGAGATGAAATCGTGTTGGAGAAGAAGGAGCCCTTAAATAGGCTCCTCCAAATCCAACCGTTATGTCCAGTTTTTGCCTAAGCGGTACTACCGCTTCTGGGAAGCGGTACTACCGCTTTGAGTTCGAATTTCCCCCAGATATGGTCAAAGGACGCAGAGCGGTACTAACGCACAAGGTACCGCTCGAGGTACCGCAACAGGGTCCAAACCTTACTGGACTCGAAGCGGTACCAGGGCGGTACAGCCGTAACTCGTTTACGGTACCTAGGCGGTACCGTGGGCGGTACTACCGCTCGTGAGCGGTACTACCGCTCCAGGTACCGTCAAGGTACCGTAACCAGTACTGTGGGACGAATTCAGCGCAGAACTCAGAGCGGTACCGTGAGGCGGTACCTATAGGGGTAGCGATACTACCGCTACAGGTACCGGTAGTACCGGCCTGGCTAAAACAGGTTTTCTTCCCTTTTTCTCTCCAACCATGTCACCTCGCTAAACACACACAAAACCAGAAAACCTATCAACTACGCTTCAGTCTTCCGATCTTGACTTGTCCGGCGAGGTCACTGTGCTCTTGCAAATCTAACAATGATACTCAAGGCACACGGTGAGATTACTCAAGTGTTGTCATCAAACACACAAAACTTGGGGTTTAAAGTTTGCTCTTACAATATCCCCCTTTTTGGTGTTTGATGACAACACAAGAGTTGACAATAACATATGATATTATGATGAGATGCTTAGATTTGCAAAAACTCGACGGAGCTCCCCCTACACATGTGCATATTATAAATATGTATTTGAATACAAATACACATGTTATAGAGACATCACTCCCCCTAGTTTTTACAAACCAAGCACATATGCAACATAGATAAGTGACATGTTCAAGTAGCATATGCACAATATGGAGGCAACATAAGATAATGCACGGAGATTTGGGTGAAGTTATCATACCATAGCCTTGAGAATACCCAAACTCGCCATAATATGCCTCCATAGGTTTGTTGATGTAGCCATAAGAAAAGATAAGCAACTAGAACCAAACGGCTACAAACAACAAAGGTCCCCATCCACCTAGGAACTTCGCCCCCTTTGGCATCGGAACACCAAAAAGGAGGGTAAAGAAACTAGAAGGATGGAGAAAAAGAACATACAACCAAGCTTGCAAAAATCACGAGAAAACAAGCTTGAAGGAGGTTCTCCAAAAAACAAGAAAAAGAAAGCAAAGAAGAAAGACAAAAGAAGGTCACAACGAAACACAAAGAACCGAAAAACCCCTCAAAGAGGGGGTGTTGGTGGCCGAAGCCACCGTGTAAGAGTATAGTAGTGTGAGGTCGCGTAGATGTATCTAGGACTCACGGACTACAACTCAACATGAAGCTCATAAGTCACTTAATTGACAAATAGCAAATGTTTTGGATTTCTTTATGCATTATGGGGGGAGGGATAGCTCAATGGATTTAAACCGCACTCCCCCTATGTTCATGTGTGCCTTTCATCTAGATATAAAGGTTAGGAGTGGTATGTGCGCACGACAGTCAAGCAAAGTTCGATGGATCAATGATATTTAGCTCATGCCTCAACTCAATGAAACGCTTCTCATCCAAGGGCTTCGTGAAGATGTCCGCCAATTGCTCCTTGGTGCTAATATAGGATATTACAATATCTCCGCGAGCAATGTGATCCCGGATGAAGTGGTTCCGTATCTCAATGTGCTTCGTCTTGCCATGAAGAACCGGATTGTAGGCGATCTTGATTGCGCTCTCATTGTCACACAAAAGAGGCACCTTGCTATACTCGAGTCCATAATCCCGCAAGGTTTGCCTCATCCACAAGATTTGAGCACAACTACTTGCCGCGGCAATATACTCGGCTTCCGCGGTGGAGATGGAGACACAATTTTGCTTCTTCGAGGACCAACACATCAAAGATCTTCCAAGAAAGTGACACGCTCCGGAGGTATACTTCCTATCAACCTTGTCGCCCTCCCAATCGGAGTCGGTGAAACCAATCAAAGCAAAGTCCGTGTCCCTTGGGTACCATAATCCGAAGTGTGGGGTATCAACTAAATATCGAAAGATCCTTTTGACCGCCACAAGGTGGCTTTCCTTCGGGCTTGCTTGAAACCGTGCACACATACCAACGCTTAACATTATATCCGGGCGAGAGGCACAAAGGTAAAGAAGCGAACCTATTATCGAACGGTAGAGCTTGGTATCCACCGCCTTGCCGGCCTCGTCAAGAGAGAGTTGACACTTGAGTTGCATCGGAGTTCCAATGCCCTTGGCACCCGTCATATCAAAGCGCTTGAGCATGTCTTGGAGGTACTTGGCTTGATTGATGAAGGTGCCTTGTTGCATTTGCTTGATCTCAAACCCAAGAAAGTACTTGAGTTCACCCATCATTGACATCTCAAACCAAGCTCTAGGAGCTTGTTTGAGACCATATAGGGCATTTTTGAGCTTGAAGACATGGTCCGGAAAATGGGGGTCCTCGAACCCCGGGGGTTGCTTCACATATACTTCCTCATGTAAAGGACCATTAAGAAAAGCACTCTTAACATCCATTTGTTGCAACTTAAAGCCATGATGAGAGGCAAAGGCCAAAAGGATACGGATGGACTCAAGCCTTGCAACGGGTGCAAAGGTTTCACCAAAGTCCACGCCTTTGACTTGAGAATAGCCTTGTGCCACCAATCTTGCTTTGTTGCGGATGACCGTGCCACTTTCATCTTGCTTGTTCTTGAAGATCCATTTGGTGCCGATAACATTGCGGCAATGATCGGGTCGCTTCATGAGAGTCCACACATCATTCATCTTGAAGTTGTTGAGTTCCTCTTGCATTGCATTCAACCAATCAGGATCTTTGAGAGCATCATTAACTTTAAGTGGTTCCGCCATAGAGACAAAGGCGTGGTGCGCACAAAAGTTTGCAAGTTGCCTCCGAGTTGTGACTTTTCTCTCTAGATCACCAATGATATTACGCAAGGAATGAGACTTGAGATGCAAGTGTCTTGTAGTGGGATCTTCACGGCGAGTGTCGGCTAAAGGAGATGATTCTTGTGAGTCCTCTTGGCCTTCATCACGGTTTAAGTCCTTGATGCGTGTGGTTGACACGTCCGTTGGGAACCCCAAGAGGAAGGTGTGATGCGCACAGCGGCAAGTTTCCCTCAGTAAGAAACCAAGGTTTAATCGAACCAGTAGGAGTCAAGAAGCACGTTGAAGGTTGATGGCGGCGGGATGTAGTGCAGCGCAACACCAGAGATTCCGGCGCCAACGTGGAACCTGCACAACACAACCAAAGTACTTTGCCCCAACGAAACAGTGAGGTTGTCAATCTCACTGGCTTGCTGTAACAAAGGATTAACCGTATTGTGTGGAAGATGATTGTTTGCAGAAAACAGTAGAACAAGTATTGCAGTAGATTGTATTTCAGTATAGAGAATTGGACCGGGGTCCACAGTTCACTAGAGGTGTCTCTCCCATAAGATAAACAGCATGTTGGGTGAACAAATTACAGTTGGGCAATTGACAAATAAAGAGGGCATGACCATGCACATACATATTATGATGAGTATAGTGAGATTTAATTGGGCATTACGACAAAGTACATAGACCGCCATCCAACTGCATCTATGCCTAAAAAGTCCACCTTCAAAGTTATCATCCGAACCCTCCAGTATTAAGTTGCAAAGCAACAGACAATTGCATTAAGTATGGTGCGTAATGTAATCAACAACTACATCCTTAGACATAGCATCAATGTTTTATCCCTAGTGGCAACAGACAAAGACAACCTTAGAACTTTCTCACTGTCCCGGTGTCAATGCAGGCATGAACCCACTATCGAGCATAAATACTCCCTCTTGGAGTTACAAGCATCTACTTGGCCAGAGCATCTACTAGTAACGGAGAGCATGCAAGATCATAAACAACACATAGACATAACTTTGATAATCAACATAACAAGTATTCTCTATTCATCGGATCCCAACAAACGCAACATATAGAATTACAGATAGATGATCTTGATCATGTTAGGCAGCTCACAAGATCCGACAATGATAGCACAATGGGGAGAAGACAACCATCTAGCTACTGCTATGGACCCATAGTCCAGGGGTAGACTACTCACACATCACTCCGGAGGCGACCATGGCGGCGTAGAGTCCTCCGGGAGATGAATCCCCTCTCCGGCAGGGTGCCGGAGGCGATCTCTGGATCCCCGAGATAGGATCGGCGGCGGCGGCGTCTCCGGAAGGTTTTCCGTATCGTGGCTCTCGATGCGGGGGTTTCGCGACGGAGGCTTTAAGTAGGCGGAAGGGCAGGTCAGAGGCGGCACGAGGGCCCCACACCACGGGCCGCGCGGCCAAGGGGGGCCGCGCCGCCCTAGGGTGTGGCCCCTCGTGGCCCCTCTTCGTCTCCTCTTCGGACTTCCGGAAGCTTCGTGGCAAAATAGGACCCTGGGCGTTGATTTCGTCCAATTCCGAGAATATTTCGTTACTAGGATTTCTCGAAACCAAAAACAGCAGAAACAAAGAATCGGCACTTCGGCATCTTGTTAATAGGTTAGTTCCAGAAAATGCACGAATATGACATAAAGTGTGCATAAAACATGTAGATAACATCAATAATGTGGCATGGAACATAAGAAATTATCGATACGTCGGAGACGTATCAGCATCCCCAAGCTTAGTTCTGCTCGTCCCGAGCAGGTAAAATGATAACACAGATAATTTCTGGAGTGACATGCCATCATAACCTTGATCATACTATTTGTAAAGCATATGTAGTGAATGCAGCGATCAAAACAATGTATATGACATGAGTAAACAAGTGAATCATATAGCAAAGACTTTTCATGAATAGCACTTCAAGACAAGCATCAATAAGTCTCGCATAAGAGTTAACTCATAAAGCAATAATTCATAGTAAAGGCATTGAAGCAACACAAAGGAAGATTAAGTTTCAGCGGTTGCTTTCAACTTGTAACATGTATATCTCATGGATATTGTCAACATAGAGTAATATAATAAGTGCAATAAGCAAATATGTAGGAATCAATGCACAGTTCACACAAGTATTTGCTTCTTGAGGTGGAGAGAAATAGGTGAACTGACTCAACATTGAAAGTAAAAGAATGGTCCTCCATAGAGGAAAAGCATCGATTGCTATATTTGTGCTAGAGCTTTGATTTTGAAAACATGAAACAATTTTGTCAACGGTAGTAATAAAGCATATGTATCATGTAAATTATATCTTACAAGTTGCAAGCCTCATGCATAGTGTACTAATAGTGCCCGCACCTTGTCCTAATTAGCTTGGACTACCGGATCATCGCAATGCACATGTTTTAACCAAGTGTCACAAAGGGGTACCTCTATGCCGCCTGTACAAAGGTCTAAGGAGAAAGCTCGCATTGGATTTCTCGCTATTGATTATTCTCAACTTAGACATCCATACCGGGACAACATAGACAACAGATAATGGACTCCTCTTTTATGCATAAGCATGTAACAACAATTAATAATTTTCTCATATGAGATTGAGGATATATGTCCAAAACTAAAACTTCCACCATGGATCATGGCTTTAGTTAGCGGCCCAATGTTCTTCTCTAACAATATGCATGCTTAACCATAAAGTGGTAGATCTCTCTTACTTCAGACAAGACGAACATGCATAGCAACTCACATGAAATTCAACAAAGAGTAGTTGATGGCGTCCCCAGTGAACATGGTTATCGCACAACAAGCAACTTAATAAGAGATAAAGTGCATAATTACATATTCAATACCACAATAGTTTTTAAGCTATTTGTCCCATGAGCTATATATTGCAAAGGTGAATGATGGAATTTTAAAGGTAGCACTCAAGCAATTTACTTTGGAATGGCGGGAAATACCATGTAGTAGGTAGGTATGGTGGACACAAATGGCATAGTGGTTGGCTCAAGTATTTTGGATGCATGAGAAGTATTCCCTCTCGATACAAGGTTTAGGCTAGCAAGGCTTATTTGAAACAAACACAAGGATGAACCGGTGCAGCAAAACTCACATAAAAGACATATTGTAAACATTATAAGACTCTACACCGTCTTCCTTGTTGTTCAAACTCAATACTAGAAATTATCTAGACCTTAGAGAAACCAAATATGCAAACCAAATTTTAGCATGCTCTATGTATTTCTTCATTAATGGGTGCAAAGCATATGATGCAAGAGCTTAAACATGAGCACAACAATTGCCAAGTATCACATTACCCAAGACATTTATAGCAATTACTACATGTATCATTTTCCAATTCCAACCATATAACAATTTAACGAAGGAGAAACTTCGCCATGAATACTATGAGTAGAGCCTAAGGACATACTTGTCCATATGCTACAGCGGAGCGTGTCTCTCTCCCATAAAGTGAATGCTAGGATCCATTTTATTCAAACAAAACAAAAAACAAAAACAAACCGACGCTCCAAGAAAAGCACATAAGATGTGATGGAATAAAAATATAGTTTCAGGGGAGGAACCTGATAATGTTGTCGATGAAGAAGGGGATGCCTTGGGCATCCCCAAGCTTAGACGCTTGAGTCTTCTTGATATATGCAGGGGTGAACCACCAGGGCATCCCCAAGTTTAGAGCTTTCACTCTCCTTGATCATGTTGCATCATACTCCTCTCTTGATCCTTGAAAACTTCCTCCACACCAAACTTAGAACAACTCATTAGAGGGTTAGCGACAATAAAAATTAACATATTCAGAGGTGACACAATCATTCTTAACACTTCTGGACATTGCATAAAGCTACTGGACATTAGTGGATCAAAGAAATTCATCCAACATAGCAAAAGAGGCAATGCGAAATAAAAGGCAGAATCTGTCAAAACAGAACAGTTCGTATTGACGAATTTTATTAGGCCACCAGACTTGCTCAAATGAAAATGCTCAAATTGAATGAAAGTTGCGTACATATCTGAGGATCATGCACGTAAATTGGCTTAATTTTCTGAGCTACCTACAGGGAGGTAGACCCAGATTCGTGACAGCAAAGAAATCTGGAACTGCGCAGTAATCCAAATCTAGTACTTACTTTACTATCAAAGACTTTACTTGGCACAACAAAACACTAAACTAAGATAAGGAGAGGTTGCTACAGTAGTAAACAACTTCCAAGACACAAAATAAAAACAAAGTACTGTAGGTAAAAACATGGGTTGTCTCACATAAGCGCTTTTCTTTAACGCCTTTCAGCTAGGCGCAGAAAGTGTGTATCAAGTATTATCGGGAGATGGTGTATCGTTATTATGAGCTCCCCCATCCGTAGTGGTACTAAGGGCTTTGTCAATTTTAGGCCTATAATAATACTTCTTTGGTTTAGGCACTTTAGAGACATACATAAACTTTTGCTCCTTACCCACATAAGCTTTCTCCTTATATTTAAGAGAAGAAAATGTTGAACCCAAGGTTCCCATAGCTTTTTCAAGTTCATCAATCCTATTGATTTGATCATCATGGACAACACAAGTTCCTAGGACACTAATTCTTTCATCAATTCCTCTTAAGGATTTATCAAGTTCATCAGTTTTATCAAGTAACATTTCCAATTTAGCTTCAATACTTGGAAAAATTTTCTCTATAGTTTCCAATTTTTTCATAATATCTTCAAGAGAGATTTCAGTTTTAACTTCATCAACAGGGGGTATTCCAAATAGGCTCTCAATAATGCAGCTAGCTTCTAATGCAGGAGTACTTAGGAAGTTACCTTTCGCGAGACTATCAAGAACATACCTATTCCAGCTAGAGATACCAACATAAAAATTCCTGAGTAGGATAGTGGTGGAGTGTTTCTTAATGCACCTATTATGGGCATCACTAATTCTATACCAAGCATCTCTTAAACATTCTCCCCCTCGTTGCTTAAACGTACGAACTTCAACTTCAGGATTACTCATTTTAGCAGTAGCAAATAAAGCAAACTAGATAAAGTAAATGCAAGTAACTAATTTTTTTTTTGTGTTTTTGATATAGCGAACAAGATAGCAAATAAAGTAAAACTAGCAACTAATTTTTTTGTATTTTGATTTAGTGCAGCAAACAAAGTAGTAAATAAAACTAAGCAAGACAAAAACAAAGTAAAGAGATTGAGAAGTGGAGACTCCCCTTGCAGCGTGTCTTGATCTCCCCGGCAACGGCGCCAGAAATTTGCTTGATGAGTGTGGTTGACACGTCCGTTGGGAACCCCAAGAGGAAGGTGTGATGCGCACAGCGGCAAGTTTCCCTCAGTAAGAAACCAAGGTTTAATCGAACCAGTAGGAGTCAAGAAGCACGTTGAAGGTTGATGGCGGCGGGATGTAGTGCGGCGCAACACCAGAGATTCCGGCGCCAACGTGGAACCTGCACAACACAACCAAAGTACTTTGCCCCAACGAAACAGTGAGGTTGTCAATCTCACCGGCTTGCTGTAACAAAGGATTAACCGTATTGTGTGGAAGATGATTGTTTGCAGAAAACAGTAGAACAAGTATTGCAGTAGATTGTATTTCAGGATAGAGAATTGGACCGGGGTCCACAGTTCACTAGAGGTGTCTCTCCCATAAGATAAACAGCATGTTGGGTGAACAAATTACAGTTGGGCAATTGACAAATAAAGAGGGCATGACCATGCACATACATATTATGATGAGTATAGTGAGATTTAATTGGGCATTACGACAAAGTACATAGACCGCCATCCAACTGCATCTATGCCTAAAAGTCCACCTTCAAAGTTATCATCCGAACCCCTCCGTATTAAGTTGCAAAGCAAATGTACAATTGCATTAAGTATGGTGTGTAATGTAATCAACAACTACATCCTTAGACATAGCATCAATGTTTTATCCCTAGTGGCAACAGCACAGCACAACCTTAGAACTTTTACATCCTTTATTTCCGGTGTCAATGCAGGCATGAACCCACTATCGAGCATAAATACTCCCTCTTGGAGTTACAAGCATCTACTTGGCCAGAGCATCTACTAGTAACGGAGAGCATGCAAGATCATAAACAACACATAGACATAACTTTGATAATCAACATAACAAGTATTCTCTATTCATCGGATCCCAACAAACGCAACATATAGAATTACAGATAGATGATCTTGATCATGTTAGGCAGCTCACAAGATCCGACAATGATAGCACAATGGGGAGAAGACAACCATCTAGCTACTGCTATGGACCCATAGTCCAGGGGTAGACTACTCACACATCACTCCGGAGGCGACCATGGCGGCGTAGAGTCCTCCGGGAGATGAATCCCCTCTCCGGCAGGGTGCCGGAGGCGATCTCCTGGATCCCCCGAGATGGGATCGGCGGCGGCGGCGTCTCTGGAAGGTTTTCCGTATCGTGGCTCTCGGTACTGGGGGTTTCGCGACGGAGGTTTTAAGTAGGCGGAAGGGCAGGTCAGGAGGCGGCACGAGGGCCCCACACCATAGGGCCGCGCGGCCAAGGGGGGTGCCGCGCCGCCCTAGGGTGTGGCCCCCTCGTGGCCCCTCTTCGTCTCCTCTTCGGACTTCTGGAAGCTTCGTGGCAAAATAGGACCCTGGGCGTTGATTTCGTCCAATTCCGAGAATATTTCGTTACTAGGATTTCTGAAACCAAAAACAGCAGACAAAGAATCGGCACTTCGGCATCTTGTTAATAGGTTAGTTCCAGAAAATGCACGAATATGACATAAAGTGTGCATAAAACATGTAGATAACATCAATAATGTGGCATGGAACATAAGAAATTATCGATACGTCGGAGACGTATCAGTCCTCACCTTGACCTCCATTGTCGTTGAAAGGGGCATCATTGTCATGAGAGCCGGATGGTTCGGGGGTATTAGGAATAGTATTGTCCATAAAGATCATCCCCAAACCACTCGGAGAAGAACTTGAAGCTTGACCTTGGTCACTTGATGTTGGTTGTTGTGGTAGATGAGCTTGCGATGAATGTTGTTCTTGAGCTTGTTGAGGAGAACTTGGACTTGATTGTTGTTGTAGATGTCGAGGTTGAACTTGCGGTTGAGGTTGAACTTGAGGTTGTTGTAGAGATCAACGGAAGAAACTTGGCCTTGTGGTGTAGATGGCTCCACTTGGGTGGAACTTGGTCCTTCCCCGGTACTCATAGAAGGTAGCTCTTGAGGTCGGCGAATGCCAACACCCATCCTTCCTATGGTATCCGGGGGAATTGCATCTCCTTTCTCACAAGAAGCACTTCGCTCCTCCAAAGATCTATCATCTTCATCGAATGTCACATCACAAGATTCTACAACACGCCCACTTGACTTGTTGAAGACTCTATAGGCGTGAGAATCCGTAGCATAGCCAACGAAAATTCCTTCTTGAGCTCTTGAATCAAACTTGGATATGTGTGTGTCTTTGACA
Organism: Lolium perenne; assembly: GCF_019359855.2. Lineage (NCBI taxonomy): Eukaryota > Viridiplantae > Streptophyta > Magnoliopsida > Poales > Poaceae > Lolium > Lolium perenne. Next base: position 103,355,596 of record NC_067246.2, on the reverse strand, counting down.
AGTATGTAGCATTTGCATCCGAAGACCTTGAAGTATGACACATTTGGCTTGTTGCCGGTGAGGATCTCATATGGTGTCTTCTCAAGACCTTTGCGAAAGTAGAGGCGATTAGTAGCATGGCATGCGGTAGAGATAGCTTCCGCCCAAAAGTTGTAGTTGGACTTGTATTCCATCATCATGGTTCGAGCGGCTTCGATCAATGTTTGATTCTTCCTTTCGGCGACCCCATTTTGTTGGGGAGTATATGGCGTGGAGTATTGGTGTTGGATTCCTTCTTCGCCGAGGAAGTCATCCAAGGTGTAGTTCTTGAACTCCGTTCCATTGTCGCTCATTATTGCGAGGATCTTGTTGTCGTACTTGCGTTGAACTTGGTTGGACAAACTCCATCATGGTCCGTTGAGTCTCACTCTTTTACTTGAAGAAGAATACCCAACAATAGCGTGAATAGTCATCAACGATGACGAGGCAATACTTCTTTCCTCCAAGACTTTCATGAGATGGTGGACCAAAGAGATCAACATGTAGGAGCTCCAAGCATCTTGTGGTAGAGATGATAGTCTTGGCCTTGTGAGGAGCTCCATGCATTTTTCCTTGTACGCAAGCCCTACAAACACGATCCTTGCAAAAAGAGACATCTTCTTTTAGTCCGAGAATGTGGCCACCCTTGTGGAGACTTTGCAAAGTCCTCATGTTGACATGGGCTAGTCGGCGATGCCATAACCATCCCTTGTCACCTTTGGCGAATAGGCAAAGAGCGGAAGATGTTGTCTTTCTGGAGAAATCGACAACATACAAACCGTTCTCTACATATCCAACAAAAGCTACATTGAGTGTCTTGCTCCACAAGAGGACCACCATATGTTCATCAAAGAATGTGCATAGACCCATACGAGCAATTTGATGAACGGAAAGTAAATTGTAACCAAGGGTCTCGACAAGGAGGACATTCACAAGTGAGATGTCGGGTGTTACCACCACCTTGCCAAGACCCAATACCTTAGAGCACGTGTTGTCGCCATATGATACGGTAGAGAGAGAAGGCTCGAGGTCGACAACAATATCCTTGCTTCCGGTCATATGACTTGTGGCTCCACTATCAACCACCCATTTAGCGCCACCGGAAGCATAGTCCTACAAGGAATCAAGTCTTGGATTTAGGTACCCATTTTTCAATGGGTCCTAGCATGTTAGTAACAAGGGGTTTGGGAACCCAAATAGTCCAATCAACATTGTCCTTTTGAGGACCAATAAAGCGAGCACGAATGTGTCCATAGTAATCAACAAAAAGAACATGAGAAGGGTTGTTAGAGCCGGCGAAACCCGTCGAGGCGGAGTTCGGTACTCCATCCCTTCTTGAGCTAGCGTCGCTCTCCTCAAGGTTGATCTTCATGTTCTCCTTGTTCTTCTTCTTCTTGGTCCTCTTCTTCCTCTTCCTCTTTGGCTTGGTAGCCATTCCTCCTTCATTGCACGAGCCCTCTTTGGCTCCATCTTTAGCTTCAATGATTCCTTCCAAATACTTGGCTTGAACTTGGAGTCTATCAACTTTTGCCTTCAAGCGATTGACTTCATCTTCATGCTCCGGGTGAGGATGGCAAATATCAAACACTTGTACTTCCTTTGCCTTGTTCACCCGGAAGTGTTCCATCAAAGCTTCTTCTTGGAGAGCGTTCATCTTCATGAGCATGCGCTTGTCATTCTCCATCTTGGCAATGTCACTTTCATGAGTGCAACATGCACGGTCCTTGCTCAAAGGAAAGTACTCCTTCAAAGTTTCTTCTTGCATGGAGTTAACCTCCATGAGCTTGGCTTCCCTTCTCTTCAAGGCGGCTATTTCTTCCTCATGATCACAACACGTGTCCTTCTCCTTGCTCATGCGAAGACATTCCACCAAAGACTCTTCTTGCTTGCTACTCAAACTCAATAGCTTGGCCTTGGTGATCTCAAGAGCGGCAATTTCTTCTTCATGGTTGCGACATGAGGTCTTCTCTTTGAACAAGCGGTAATATTCATCCAAGGCTTCTTCTTGAAGAGCATTGACTTCCAAGAGAAGAGCATTGTGCCTCCTCAAGGAAGTAACTTGATCAACAAGATCATCATGACAAGGATTGGGGTCTTCATCATCTTTCTCTTTGTTGGCTTCCTCAAGAGAGAGCATCTTCTTTTTGAGCTCACCAATCAACTCAAGAGCATGGTCTCGATCCTTGGTGAGTTGAGAAACAATAGCTTCGTTCTTGTCTTCAAGGACGATGACACTAGCTTCAAGAGACATGCGAAGATTTCGTTCATCATCAAGCTCCTCTTTGAGATTGGCAATCTCATTCGCCGCTTCCCTTTCCAACCTCTCCCTCTCCTCAATAAGATCTTGTGCCGCACCAAGTTGGGCTAAGAGAGCCCCAACATGAGTCTTGGTATCCCCTTTCATGTTAGTGAGAAAAGAATCCAAAGAATCCAAACCCATAATCTCACGTTTGACGGTGAGACTAGTGGCATCATCAATATATATATAGCATTAGTCGAAGATGATGGTTTGGAAGGGGATTTTACCTCCGTAGATACCTTTGCCATAAGGCAACGAGCATTGTTGGTGACGAGGTTCTCATTAGGAGAGTCGAAGAGGGAGATAGAGGGAGTGGAAATGGCGATGGCGGCCACTCCCTCTCCTTCCTTGTTGGAGCGCTTGTCCTTATGTTCTTCATCCTCATCGGAGGAGTACTCTTCTCGAATGATGAAGGCTCTAGGCTTCTTGTTGGAGGAGATCTTGTCGTCATCGGACTTTGGGGAGAACTTGGAGGATCCTTTGGGGAATGACTTGAACTTATCCTTGCGGATAAGCCTTCCACCATGATCTTCTCTTCTCTCAAACATACAATCCGCGACAAAATGATTCTTGTCGCCGCAATTGTAGCATGTTCTTCCCCTTTGCCCCTCCCTTGGACTCTTGGAGAAACTTCTTGGAGAATCACGTGATCTTCTTGGTCTTGTGTTTCGGGACATGTTTCCATCCCAAAATTTCTTGCCGGCGAGAGCCATGAGCTCATGATAGTTGATCTTGAGATCATCCGGTCCCCACTCAACGGGATCCTCATCGCTTTCACTAGCTTCATGCACCTTCATCTTCAATGCAAGGTTGGGCTTGCGGGAGTTGTGGGCGCGAGAAACAAGATCCTCTGCATTCTTCTTGGAAATGTCCAAAGCGATGACTTCGCTTGGGACTTCATCGGATGTCATAGCACGGAAGGAGGCGTTTTGGCGGATGGCCGTCAACTTCACTTCCTCATAAGGGAGGAGAGCGTTGTAGAACTTGCGCTTGATACAATGGTCATCCACAAACGTTGCTCCAAGATCTTGCATTTGTACGGCAAGAGCGATGAGGCGCCGATACATTTCTTCGGGGGACTCTCCTTCAATCATGACGAAGTTGTCGGCCATGTTGTTCACTTCATCAAAACGAGAGCTTTGGATGCTTGCATTTCCGAGGAAGAGCTTCTCAAGTTTATCCCATGCTTCCTTGGCGGTCTTGAGCGAGCGGATATGAGCACGGTCCATGGGCGTGATGGCCATGTGAATCATGTTGATGGCGGTGGCGTTGAGTTGGTCATCCACCACATCTCTTCTTGTCAAGCTCTTTGGATCTCGTGGTGAATAGCCCTCCTCAATGATACGCCAAAGCTCGTAGAAGCGCTGCGCACATGAGAACGCATTAAGAATTGCCAATTCTCAAAGTTGTTTGACTCAAGTAACGGTGGTGAACCATGCGACAAGATATGTGGCATAGGTATTGGAACGTTTATGGTGTAATCATTTGGTGGTGGCACCGCATGATAACCCCCTAGACGTTCCGCAACCGGTGTGTCATCATCCTTCCCTTTTGTTGAAGTGCCGGTTCCCCCAAGCCCTTCCTTTTGTGGATCTTTTGTCGCTTGCGCGATAAAAGCAACAAGAGGAAGGGGTTAGCTTTTGGTGGGGGATCCTCGGCACTTGCTTTTGGTGGAGGGTTTGGTTTTTGTACAACCAACTCCATCATCATCGCCTTCATTTGGGCAACAATGGATGACTCCAATTTCTTGAGGTCATCCAACGTAGCCGTCGTGGAATCGATGGGCGATGATGGAGCGGGTGGCACAAGGGAAGGTGACCCATTCTTATCCGCCTCTTGTTCGGCCATTTCTTAGGCGGTAAAGCCCGAGCAAAAAAACCTTGCTCTGATACCACTTGAATGGATCGTAGCGAACAAGAGGGGGGGTGAATGGCGCTACGGCAAGTTTTAGTCTTTTTCAATTTTTATGCAACGGAAGGTAAAGGTGAGAACTTTAGCAATAGGGGTGATCCTACAATGATTATCGGACAAGTGCAACAAGTAAAGGAATCACAAGATAACGAGAGTAAGGAGCGAGACAACCGGGGGCGGGAGGGGAGTCGAGGTTTGTTTCCCGCAGTTCCTTCCACAATAGGAAGTACGTCTGCGTTGAGGAGGTGCTAGTCTCACACAAGAGACTAGACAGCCACACCACGAAGGAAGGCCTCGCCTTCTTCCTCGAGAGAGCTCCACGAAGGTGCTCTCCCTCTTCCACTAAGGCACCGGTCGAGGCGGTGATTCCTTCACAAGGTTGGGGCGAGCTCCACACACAAGGATGCTCCCAACACCCTATGGAGCTAGTACATCACCAAGCTAGACTCCATAGCTGCACATCTCCAATGCTCCACCATAGGAACCCTTCTCCAATGCTCCACCATAGGAACCCTTCCAATGCTCCACCAAAGGAACCCTTCCAATGCTCCACCAAAGGAACTCTTCTCCAATGCTCCACTAAAGGAACCCTACCACCAAGATCCACTAAGGAATAGCTAGTATTGGTGAAATCTCTCTTGGTAGAACTATAGATCGGGGTCTCCTCCACCAATCCCCAAAGTTTGGGCAAGATTGGTTCGATGGTGAAGGAGATCCTCAAGGATTAAGCTCAGCAACAATGGAGGAGAGAGAGGGGAAGAGATGAAATCGTGTTGGGGAAGAAGGAGCCCTTAAATAGGCTCCTCCAAATCCAACCGTTATGTCCAGTTTTTGCCTAAGCGGTACTACCGCTTCTGGGAAGCGGTACTACCGCTCTGAGTTCGAATTTCCCCCAGATCTGGTCAAAGGACGCAGAGCGGTACTACCGCACGAGGTACCGCTCGAGGTACCGCAACAGGGTCCAAACCTTACTGGACTCCAAGCGGTACCGAAGCGGTACCAGGGCGGTACAGCCGTAACTCGTTTACGGTACCTGGGCGGTACCGTGGGCGGTACTACCGCTCGTACTGTGGGACGAATTCAGCGCAGAACTCAGAGCGGTACCGTGAGGCGGTACCTATAGGGGTAGCGGTACTACCGCTACAGGTACCGGTAGTACCGGCCTGGCTAAAACTGGTTTTCTTCCCTTTTTCTCTCCAACCATGTCACCTCGCTAAACACACACAAAACCAGAAAACCTATCAACTACGCTTCAGTCTTCCGATCTTGACTTGTCCGGCGAGGTCACCGTGCTCTTGCAAATCTAACAATGATACTCAAGGCACACGGTGAGATTACTCAAGTGTTGTCGTCAAACACACAAAACTTGTGGTTTAAAGTTTGCTCTTACACCACTTTTGCGTGTCCTTGAGCTTGTGCCAGCAATGGACCATATGGAAGACCTTCTTATGTGTCGCCCTGAACTTCTCCAAGGCGCGGGATACCTTCAATCATATCCGCCAATGATGTACATACAATGATGCAAATAGTGTAGAATGATGATGGTTGTATTGAGTTTACCACTGTCATGACGCCAGCGTCGCTTACGGGGTTGTTAATAGCATGTTCGACCGCCGAGCAGAACTTGCTTGTCTCTTGTTTGATGTAGTTCCATCTTTTCCGGAGGGACTCTTCCGTCTGAGGGCTTGTGATATGGTAGGGCGGGTGCATCCTGGTCTCGTTGTACTGCTGTAAGACCTTGGCCCAATAGACCTTGCCCTTTTGATGCGCGCCATTAATACAATCATGGGTCGTTGCGAGCCACGCTTCACACAAAGACTTATCCTCGTCGTCGATGAAGCCTTGTGTCCTGCGGCTCTCCCCTTCTTCTTCGTAGCAATGTCAGGCTGTGTTGGCGCGTCGTCGAAGCCGTCGACGGACACGGCTGTTGGCTGCGTCGAACAGCCGTGCGGTTTCGATGTCGTCCGCATCTTGTGTTGTTGCCCAGTCATCTTGCATCCCGGCCCGATCAGCGCGAACGAAGCCGCCGCCGAAGATAATTTCCTCGATGCCTGAATCATGGCGGTCCTTCCAATAGTCCTACGAACGACCGGACATCTGACACATGATACAGGACACGCGCACACATTGACAGAGCTCACGTACCGGGTCGTCCATCATCGGGGCAGGCGGCGCCATTTCGTCGAACAGGATGCAGGGCTGCGGCATGCTCTCCTCCGGCACCTGGCGCGTCTTCTGTGTCACGCCCGGGCAGGAGTCACCGCTTCTAGGCATCCGGTTGAGGTCGGGAACCGCCGCCCCGGTCAACTTCACCGGCGGCAGGCCGGAGGAGAACCGCGACGCCGCGTGGCCCTGCAAGGGAGCGGGAGTTCCAGGGCGCAGCTGGGAACTTACCGAGCTCACCGACCAGGCCGGAGGCGCGACGCCGGCCATCCCCTCTTTCTTGACGAGCATGTAGCCCTCCGCTAAGATCGGATGGAGGGCTAGTTGCGCGACGCTGGCTTTGATCTGCATCTGCCAGGCCTGCTGGTTGGCGGCCGCGGCAGTCTTGATCTTCTGGTTCTTGCGCCGGCCGCGACACTTCGCGGCCTCGATGATTTTCTCCTCCGAGGAGAGCACCTTCTTTGCCGCCTTCGGCTTTGCCTCCCGGCCGCCGCCGGTGGCGGCCCGCGTTGCTTCTGCCGGAGCTGCAGCCTCCATTGTGGCTATGGTCCTGGCTACGGGGGAGTGTGGGGCGGCGACGGGTGCGAGGATTTGCTCCGCATCCATGGCGGTGGCTGCGGTGGCGAGGACGTCCATCGCTTCTGAACTGCTCGCGCCGGTCTAGTTTGCAATTTCGCGCAGGGAATGGCCAGTGGCGGGAATAATAGCGGCCTCCTGCCACTGACGAGCCGGGCCTACGTCTTTTTCGGCGAACACTCCGCACGACCGCCGAGCGTCCGCGGAGACGCAAACCTGGCGCATATTTGGGCCAGGTTTGCGTCTGGGCCAGGTTTGCGTCTCCGCGGACGGCCCGGTCACCTTGCGTCGCCCCGCTGGAGCAGGCCCCAAACGCATGTCCGGTCACGGCGGACGAAAACAGTCGCATGTCCGGTCACGGCGGACGAAAACGGTCGCTGAGCCCCGTTTGCGTCGCGGCGGTGGAGATGCCCTTAGGCGGAGCGGGAGTGTGTGTGGAGAGTGGGGTACATGGCCGAATGTTCGCATCTTGGCCATCGATCGATCGCATGCTCTCGAAAAAAAAAAGATACTGGGCGACGACTTTGACTGCATCTCTCTGGTCGTTTTTGCTGGCCGGCCTTGGGTGCCTTGCACTTGGTCTGGTCCCTTTTCCGCCATATCGTATGTTTCGAGATTTACAGTTGGTGAAGTTTAAAACAGTTTGATTGCAACAGAAATAAACATGAAACACAGTATCTTAATCAAAAGATTTACATGTCTAAAATTTTAGGTGCATCCTGGTCGAGCCATCTATCATAGACAAAAAGGGCAATCTGAACTAGTGATGAAATTCAAGAAGAGCAAACTGATCAAGGTTTTACATAAATGACAACCGGAATCTACAGACTGATTTGTATCCACAGCCAGAATGACTGAATAGCTCACTGCCCTTCACGAAACAAAAATGACAAGTATTCTTGTAATATTTGACCTTTCTTCAATTAACAAACTTTACAACTCCCATCTAAAGAACAAAAATGTATTTGTAAAGTAACAAAAGAAAAACAGAATCCCGTCGCATATTGCAATATACAGTGTCTGACTCTTTAAGGACAAGAACCAAAGAAAAAAAAATTACAAATTATTTAAACTTAAACCAGGCTTCATCTAAATACATAATACAGTACAACACAATATCCCGTCTGTGAACCTTGTGCAGGAATCTTCAATCGTTTGCTGAAGCATTGCCAAGTAAAACCAGCCGTGTGACTCGTACATCTAATTGGTGAGGCCTTGAGGAGATGTACGCTGATTCCATGAAGCCTAACAGTTCTGTTCTGCCAAAATCATGAACATGTCATTCCTTTTAGAGTCTACTTCTTCGAGCCACGTGCTGCTGCAAGGTGATCCTGAAGAAGAAAAGAAAACAACGAACTTATTGTTAAAAACAACAGCAGCAGATGGAGTGTCAGAACAGCAGCGATAAAATCATTTGAAAATTATATGAGTATATTTATCTCGGAAGATAACTGCACTGTTTCAATTCTATAAACATGTTATCCACATCTATATCTCCCAATCTAAAAAACGCAAGTTGATTGGGATAATATCGATCTAAGCCTCTGATAAAAATTCATCATTTTCTATCCAACGGTAGTCGACAGATGTTCTGTACATGTCCATGTCCAAAACTTCGCTTATTTGTGACTAGATATAGTACTTACTGCACATAGCAACTAATTTCTGTATAAAATGAAACATGACAGAACAGGCACTAAATGAAAATGCGTACCGAGACAAAGTCAAAAGCTTTAGTTTCATCTTTCTTGGAATTGCTCATCACAGCCACATGATGTTGAGGTTGATTACTTGAATTGAAAATGTCTGGCATCCCAGCTGCATTTGCACCGTTCATTGAATTGAAAGACAAGTGCCCAAGTCCAGCATTGAAATTTCCCATGTTTTGTAGCAACTGCTGCTGCTGAGCAAGAAGAGCTTCCATAGCACCATAATTTAATTGCTGCCCAGGAAATGATTGACCAAACATTTGCGGTGACATGTTGTACTGCAAGGGAACCTGCTGATAAAAGGAGCTTTGGCCAAGGATACCATTCAGTGCTGCAGCACTCGCCACATGGCTAGTCTGGCTGTTCATGTCAAAGAACTGTGAACCACTGAGATTACTATGAGTTTCTGCTTTTACTCCTGGCTGAGCTTGGGCAGTGCCATTAAGGTTCAAACCAGCCATTAAATCATCGACAGTTCCTTTGTCATCAACACTTTCTTGGAACAATGGCTCAGGGCTGCTGCCGAATATATCTGGCATTGCATTTTTGTCCATCACAGAGTTATCGTGCACGAACGCTGAGGATTTTTCCTCTACTGTCATCCCTGAGAATAGGTCATTTGTCTCCTTAATCTCTTCCTCGTGGAATGATACATCCGCAAATGGATCACTTCCGTTACCGTTGCTAGTGGCACTGATATTGCCAATAGGTTCACCACCAAGCAAATCATCAACTGAAGAAACATGTGTGCTATTCCCCATTATCTGCTCACTGATGTCTTGAGCTGAACTCGGAGTTCCAAGATCATCCTGATCCCCTGTATCAATCAAATCGGGCATCTGAACAGTGGGTAGTGTAGTTTTTGATTCTGAAAGATGTTTGTTTCCGGTAGGTTGTTCCCCAACGAGAAGATTTAATACCTGAGAAAAGTGAAATAACTTATTACTTCTTTGACAACTAGAAAAGGCTTTGGTCGTTAAGTTCAGATAAGGAAAAAAGTACTGCAGATAGTGGTTTACAAAAAACAGAACGTGTGTATTTCACAATACTCTTATATCAATGAAACACAACTTTTGATTTTAAGAGACTCAGTTTTGCATGTTGACTCACTTTTGAAGCCTTTTCTCTGAGAGAAACTTGAGGCAGTTCACAACATCTGACAACAGAAGCACTGTTCTCACTGAAATATGAAGCAACGATGGAATAAGGATCAGTATCCTGTTTCCTTACAACAGCTTCCAGCACACAGATAGCCTTCATGCGAACCTGAGTAGTGAACAAACATATTCAATATTTATGTAAATATAATATACTAGACGGAATCATGGAAAGCATCAAACTGTTACGGTCAGTGAAGCTAAAACAACAGTCATATGACCAAACCAATTGAACTAATGACGTTAACAAATACTGCACAAAATATCAAACAAGGTCAACAAACATCAGTAGATATCACTAACCCCTGTCAGAGATAGATCTGTTTTGATTCAACAAAAGTCAGTGCATCTTGGCAAAGAAGGTTAAACATCATTCATCCAGAGACTTAAAGATTGCTGCTAGCTTGCTGGGTAAATATGCTCAAACTTATCATGGACTGCAATAGCACGGGTGCTCGTGTGAGGCCCTTGAACTAAGCCCTTTTTTCCAAGACATTGTGCACAGTCCCTAAAAAAGCTTCCCAACTTTGTCTAGATACGGAGGTATATAGACATTGTGCACAGTTTATATATGCATTTTTAATACTCCCTCCCTTCCTAAAAAAGCTTCCCAACTTTGTCTAGATACGAAGGTATATAGACATGTTTCAGCTATAGATTCATCCGTATCTAGAAAAGGTTGCGAAGCTTTTTTAGGTACTATACTCCCTCCGATCCATAATAAATGTTGTGGTTTTAGTTCGAATTGAACTACAACCAAGAGAATTTGAACTAAAACCATGACACTAATTATGAGTCGGGGGGAGTAGTAAGTACAATTGGAAAATTCCATGGTTAAAAAATGTTTGTCTAGGTGTCCGCTTAAGTGCACCTAGGGCGCTTGGCGACATCAAAACACCTAGCTTTAGTCGTGCTATGCATGCACTTAAGTGCGCCTAGCTGTGGGCTTAGGTGAGATAGGTGCTAGGCAGAGGCAAAACCAGGAATTACAGCCTAGCGCATTTTTGAGGCTCGGAAAATTATAATTACATATATCTATTTTGAGTGCTTTTTATATGTCAAATCTCCACTGCATACAGTTCAAACTTCTAAATACCTACGAGATGTATATGATCTAGTGATGGTGATAATGTAAATGTGGCAAGAATGAAATCAGTACATATCGCCGCCAAAAGAAGAAATGAAAATGTTTTCTTATACAAATGCTATTCTTGATTTTTTCCTATACATAATTTTCATGCTAGCATAATATCAGATTTGCCTATGTGTAACCTTGAATAAACAAGACCAAATAAAAGGATCTGTCCATAAAATATGCACCCATCACAGGAGCTAAGAAACATAATTCAGACTATTACACTACCTATTTTATTCACAATTAGAAATGAGTGTTGAAGTCCGAAAAGGTTAAAATAGACCCAAAAATTGATTATCATAAACTCACCTGCCACAGTGGAGAATTGAGTTTGTTCTCAAGGGCACGACTCAAAGCAACTGCATCCAATTTGGAGGCTTCTGTTAGAAATATCTGCAGAGCATCTCGAGTAGGTTGCAACCGGACACCGCTTGCAGTAACTATTGTCTCCAAAAGTCTCTCCTCGCGTGTCTTAACTCCTGATTGACTTGAGCCAGTATCACCAGCCGATACTGAACTTGATGGACTTGGACCCCAAGAACCAGAACTCGCATTCTTTGAAGCGCCAGATGTGGCACGGCTCTCCCCTTGAATTTCACTTGGATCATACCTACCATATCTATCAGTTTCTGTGGTCAGAGACCTACGAATTGGGCTCTTGTACATACTACCATTCTCATTTGTTATTGAATGTGTGGCTGCAAAGTTGCTCAAACCCTGTTTGATGGACGCACCACCAATGCCCACTACTTCACTTAGTTCACTGAGGAAAGACTTCTTGTCATCCCTCGATGGCTCATAATTAGTATTTCCAAAGCCCTGTATGCGCTTGCCTAGACCTTCTGTCACAACAACAGCTTTAGGGTCCTCGGTGGAGAAAATAGCAGCAATAGCCTCGTTCGCAGTTTCACGGACAGCCTTATTAAGAGCATCCCCTTTTAAGGGGTCAGGGAGTCCTTTGTAGTGAACAAGCTGACGCATAGCTGCTGAATGCCGTTGCATTTCCCGCTTGAAGTCGGTGCCAGATTTTCCAACCGCATATTTAATCAACCGCAAAGCCTGGAAAGCAGGTATGGAGAAAAAAGATTATAAACTACTGAACTGGAAAATCGAGACTAGGGCACCAAAAGATTAATCAAATCAATGTACTAAAATTTAGACGTGAAGTAGTGCAGCTGCCAAATTACAGAGTTACACTGCAAGTGCTTGTCACTTTTTCTGAGAACATACAGCATGCCACTGTGTCATGACCGAAAGATGACAGGATTACAGAAGACCTAATTTCATACAATCTAGTAAATCCATTCTAGAGCATTCAGTACAAAGGCTTAGCAAAGCAGTGATGTGTCCTTGAGCAGTATTTTGTTCACCTGGAGAGGAGTTACCCACGAGTTCAGAATGTTTTAGATATCTTGATACATATTTTTTTTCTGTTTATCAGTGGTATTGGATTCAGAGCACTACTCGATGACCAAAAAATACTATTAAATGCCACTCGCGACCACAGTTCTAGTGTAAACTATCATAGTCACATCATACTTCACTAAATGACCTAAAAGATAAATTCAGGGTTAAAGACACCTTATATTATATCTGGAAAGTGATATCTATAACTGGGAGCAACAGATTTGTATAAGCCCAGACAAAGATAAGCTGCGCAGAAGGTAACAGTTCATCTGGTTTGCGGGGTGGCGGTACCTCTAATGTGAAATGAAGGTACTCTACTAGCAAAGTTGGTCACAGCTAGTAGGAAAGAAAACCGGCATTTCCGTGTTCGCCTTAGCCTAGGCACTTTAATTCACCGGAACACTTGGCCAAGATTTCGCTAGGCAGGTTTGAATTTTAGTGGGGGGTGTTTGGTTCTTTGCCACAACTTTTGGTGAACCACGGACTCTTAAGCCCGCCTGCCATGAACTCATCCTCGTCAAGAAGCATCTAAGGATTGTAAAGAACTTAATGCTGATTGCCATACCTCGCTGTGGTGTGTGGTGTACAGCAACGTGTGGGAGCCATCTAGGCCTACAGTCTGGGATAGTACCCAACCATTATCTCAACACTTGAAATTGCCTACTACCTGCAACCCACGCAGATAACTGAAAACAATGGCCAACGCTTGGAAGTCCCTGTAACTAGTACACCATTCAGATCGGCATGGTCCAGGCATGAGAAATTCATCATCAGCATCAGGAAATTGATCGGCGGGAACACTACGTCAGTAACCGCCGCCACTTGTACACCGGCCATGTTTTCGTCTACCGTGAATGGTTGGGCGATCATCGTTTCGTTGGCCACCGCCCAACCAACCCTCACCCCCCGGACAGGTCAACCCGATCCCAAATCAACAACGAAAAACGAGGAAGGAGCGGCACCTTCTGCTTGACGATGGGGCTCTTGTTGTCGAGGCGCTTGAGCACGAAGTCGGCGAGCTCCCTGACGATGCCGGCGTCGGAGGCGCGCAGCAGCTCGCAGATCTCCTCGAGCTTGTAGACGGGGGCGACCTTGTCGTCCTCGGCCGTGACGCCGTCCACCATCCGCGACCGCCAGTAGGACTCCACCGCCCGGCGGCTCTGATCCATGGCGCTCCCCGATCGGAGGCGGCCGGAACCCTAAGGAAAGAGGGGCTACCGCCGCGGCAGCGCGCCACCACCGGGGAGGTCGAGATCTGGCCTCTGGGAGATGGGGTAGTGGCCCTGGCTGGACCTGGTTTACGATGGGGGTTGAGCGGCACGTGCGGCCGGAGGCGTGGACGGAAGCTTCGAGTGCGGGTCAGGTCGGGAACGGGAGTTTAAGGCTTTAACCGTTTTGCTTTCTTCTTCTTTTCTTCTCACGGGATGACGGGAAGAAGAAAGGGCAACCAGGAGCTCAAGTGGCAAGTGTCAGAAAAAGCTTTTCTATCTAGTGGCTGACGTGCCACGCCACTAGTTTTCGACGATCGATAGGGGCGTCGATATTCCGAGTAGGATACGCTTTACATGTTTACCTAGTCTAATTCTAGCATAATCCTAGTTTTTTTTTTTTGCATGGTAATACGATTCTCATTGATAAATAAAAGATGTGATACAAAGTACGTATACACTGATCTGGAAAGATAGGATAAACCCATGTGACAAACCAACGCCTATCCATCTTCTTCGGCACCACCGTAGCAGCCACCAAGGAAAAAATGGACAGATCACCTCTTCACCTGAGCTCGACGCGGCTCCATCGCTGATCATCAGCTTTTCGGACCTCCAATGTAGTTTGCCATAGGACAAACCATTGCCGTTGAAAGAATCAAACCAGGGCAGCATGTCCCTGGACACGCCATCAAACTTCAGCACGACGATGTCGGAGTAGGGAACCAGAACCATCAGCCTTCAACCACGAACCCACCACAAGGTGCACCATCTTCCAGCTGTCAACCACCATCTGCACGTACTCCTGGACGAATCCTCTCTGCTCCATCTTGGCGCCGGAGACAACACCGCAGCAACGGGGACAGAGCAGGAGGAAAAAACCATCTGATGGAGTCGTCGCCGCCGCCTCGCCGACACCATCCATGAACCCTAAAGCCACCGATCTGAAAGATCGGCAAACACACAGTGCCACCAACTCCAAGATGCCGCCATGAAGAACAGCGCCGGTGTGGGAGAAGAGTTGAAGCAGATTTATTTGCTCGGGCGCCGCTCCCACCACCCCAACGGTGTGCCATGCCAGAGAACCCCTAGCCCTAAGTACCATGCAAAAAACGGGGTCCCCCTCCCTCCTACCGCCGGAGCAGCAAGCGGAAGAAGAGGGGCCCAGCACAGACGCCGGAGATTGGAGCAGGAAAAGCTTTTCCGCCTGGGAGACGCAGAAGACCTAACCGCGCGCGGTAGCGTATGCGACCCTACTAGCATAATCCTAGTTGTATCTACTACCTCTGTTCAAAAATAAAAATAAGTGTCTTAGTTTTGTGATATAGATGTATTTAGACACACATTAGTCATAGATACGTATGTATCTAGAAAAAAATTGACAACACCTATTTTAAAAGGAGGGACTATAAAATTCCGTTACAAGGACGGAAATAACTCTGAAATAATGTATCTGCCGTAGGAGTACGTTTTCTTACGTTGTATATGCAGAAAATCAATGTGGCATGGCAAGCGAATTTATTTTATCGCGGGTTCAAACCATATTTTTGAGCTGACAATATATCTCGCACAAGGCAATGCCAAATTGACAGCATGACTGCCAAAAGCAACTACACTCTACCAGACCTCGCCGTTGTGGCCTTATCAGTAATAATCTACTATTAGGTATGCAATTGAATCCTCAGGTCAAAAAACATGCCAGATAAAAAAAAAGATGTTACATTATTGTGTCTATATCACTACACGACGGCCTCCAAGACCTCGTCAGACTCTTCGACCACCATCTCGTCCTTGAAGAGGAGCTTCAGGTGCGGCAGAACCTTCGGCAGCACCGGCAGATCGGCGAGGTTTACGCTCATCAGGTCAAACGCGATGCTGGTCTTGTCCATGTCGTCCTCGTCAAAGACTGGGATTTTAGGATACCTCTGGCTAAAGTGGGTCAGGATTATGCGGTACGCTCCAGCCGAGGTGCCGACCGCTATGGCCTCCTTGGTTGTGCTGTGGTTCCTCGCGATCGCTTCGTCCTTCATGCTGTCCTCAAACGTCGCCTGAAGCAGCAAGAATCGAGGCAGTTTAGACAGGCGACATGGTCACATAACAACACCTTTTAGCATGCTCAATTTATTGGAAGATTACACAGCTAACAGTATTGTACAATATATGTCAGCATAGATTAACGCCTTTAGCATGCTCAATAATTGGAAGATTACACTACACAGCCAACAGTATTATACAACATCTACAAAAGGTTACTTTAGTGCTGTCGTGTGTTGGAACATGAAGCACACCCAATAGTGTGGACACAGGCCAAGAGAAATATGAGAAAATGGGTAATTGTTGTTATGTATGCAATTGAATAAATTTATTTATTATTTATGCTTACCTCGTGTATCAGCACTGTGGCATCTCTGGACGCGTCTACAAGAGCCGGGCAGGGCCGCGTGTCACCTGAATATACAACCTTCCACCCTGGAATCGCCTTTCCAGCACTGCTCACCTTCTCCTTGGCTCTCAAGACAACTCCAAACGCCTGTGGACAGTGTACGACGGGGACACTGTACAGAATCTCCAAACCTGATTCCTGTAGAACCTCTTTCAAATTAGCGAGAGCTGTAGTGTCCCTCGGACTTGCAGGCTTCTTGTTGTAGTTCTCCATTCTGCTTCCAGGAGCAAACATGGTGTTCTCAACTTGACTTGTGGGAGATCCCGTAGCATTGTCAGTAAGAAGATCCTCGACACTAGCCTTCAAAGTTCGTCTGCAGTCTAGGAACTGCATATCAAGATCTTCAAGTGTTGAATATGCATTTAGAAATCTCAGGAGTGGTCCTGGTCCAATCACGAGCAAGGGTTTGTGAGGAACACCGTTTAGTAATTTTGACCTCAAGGCAAGAACTCGAGCGAGACCGGTGTGGTGATCAGCGTGAATATGGGAAATCCAGATGCACCTTAAATTCTTTACAAGTTCATCAGCACCGCTTACACCAAACCTGTTACACACAAAAAAAAGGTATTATGAATATAACTAGCATGAAGGTTTTTGCAGTATCTTCTAATTTAGTCTTGTTGGAACAAACCTCCTTTTCAACTGTCCTAAAGTTCCTTCACCGCAATCAAGAAGCATACCTCCTTGTGCAAACAGGTTAACATATATGGCACTAACATTTCGATACTTTGAAGGCTGGGATGAACCCGTACCCAAAAATGTAATTTCTAGATCTTCTCTTGTTGCATTCTCCACACAGCAGGGGGTCTCTGAATTGCCCTTTGGGCGCTTTCTCCAGCCACTTTCTCTCAAACTACTTTCATCTTGAGACTTGGTTGAATTCCCCTGTTCATCTAAAACATCAGGAAGACAGGAGTCTTTATTAATCCATGGCTCTTCAACCATCAGCATATGCTTGCCATCAGGTGGCAGTGCACTTCTTTGGTCTACACTACTTTGCCAAAACTTGCTAATTTGTTCAGGAACTTCTTTAATCTCAGGAATCTCAGAAATAAGCTCATCTACAATGTCTTCATGACTACACAAGCTTGGAATAGAAGCTCTATCCAACCCCAGTTGAGCATATGGACGCAGACGAAACTGAAAGAGAAAAAAGACAAACATTGATACTCCTATTTTGGACTAAACGGAAATAAGTTGAGCATATGGAGTAGCGCTTGTTTGGAAAGGAAAACTTGTTACTGCAGATTTTGGGTGTAATCACAATGAATATTGCCGTAACCGATTACATGGTAACTGATTACATGCCTATTAAAACCAAACAGCTGTAATGTTTTTGGATCACAGTGTAATCCGATTACAGGATAAAATCAACAAACCGATTACAGGATAAAATCAACAAACCCGATGCCTTCTAATGGATAACCTAATTGTCTAATAAGTTTTATTGTCTTCTCTAGAGGATGTAGAGGGTACAGCCTTATCTAGCATTGGAGATGCAATTAGAATACATAAATGCACAAATACCAAGTAACTACTAACTAGCACAGTAATATAGTGTAGACTAGACTTGGACGTACCTTCAGCAGATTTTCTGCAGTCACACTTTCACAGGCTTGGGATGAAGTACTCTGCAAGGAGAATTAGATGGTTTGTATTTACAATCAGCAAGTATTTCAACATTCAACCTCTGGTGTTTGAGTGTTTCGTATATCATGGGAGTTTACCTTATTCTTCTCTAATTCGATGCCATTTGAAGGTTCCACAGGCCAAAACCCAGAGGATGGGAAGAGCTGAGGGCATACAAAATTAAGGCGTGAAGATATCCTTGCACTACCTTTTAAGATAGGAATTTCCATGTTTTTACTGCAGGTATCCAAAAGGAGGGAAACCGTCATCATAAAGTATAGCACTCGCACTGATTTATATCTCTAGCTACTAGTTTTAAAATTTTAAAAATATATATATTTCAAGATCAAACATATCCGTATAAGAATATTACTCAGGCATTAAGATGCAGTAAATGCTGAGTTAACAGTACTAAAAACAATTTTCAAATAAAATGAAATCAAAAAATAAATACATACAGAAATAAGTGGATAGCATGAGCTAAAAATCCTATGCGGTCCAAGGAATTTGGTAATAAAGGGTCACTGGGCACATACAAAATTATAAGAGAATGGTATCAAAGAAATAAACAAGAGGGTAGGATGAGTGAATAAACAATCATAAGATGCAGTCATTAACAAGTTTTGCAGACACTGTAACACATCTATACCAACCAAATCAACATTTCAACCATGTGATATTCATTGCTTCTATATTTAAGGAGTATAGCTAATTTCCGATTGTCTAATGGCATCAATGAAGTTCAAAGCTAAATAGTGAAAATCCATATTTCAGTATTTAAAATTCATGACAACAAATTAGACCATTGATGAAAAAGGTAAATGAAACTGAAACTTACTTTTCATGCCCTGCCATGATATGTTGTGTGTTGCCAAAAGATTTCATCCAATTCTGATATTCAACGGTATTCGTCACAGAAGATGGACCTAAGTGAATTATGCAATTTACTTTCTTGGCATTTTCCGTTTGGCAGGAAGAATCTTCATAAAATTGGCTAAGCGATTGCAGCAAAAAAAGTTCACACATGTGATATTGTGTAGGGCAATCCACTAGCAGCACGATTGGTCCAGGAATTGACGGGCCGAGAACATCACTTGGATGAACCTATTAATGAAATGTCCAACAAAAGGAACTTTAAACAGGAAACACATCTAATTATCTACACAGTGCCAAAGCCAACTTCAAATTCATAGTACAGAATATATGATAAAAAATGAAAATATTTTTTACGATCACGGCTAGAAGGTCAGTGGACAGAGAGAGTGCTTTAAGTAATGTACTCCCTCCGTTCTGAAATACTCTACATTATAGACCTAAAATTTGTTCTGAAATACTCTACATTCTAGCTTTTAGTCAACAAGAATACGAAAAACGAAGTGGTCCTCCTTTATCTATTGGATGTCACTATTTTCAATGTACCTTGGATTGGTTGTTTACCAATTTAAGTAGTACTAATAAATACACTACTAATTTGTTTGATTTTTCCTAGAATGTAGAATAAAAGAGAACGGAGGGAGTATGTGCTACTGCGAAAAGGCCGTCAGCTTGTGAAAGTTCATGTCGAGAAAAATCAGGTTAACATCTTAGAAATCAGCACTAACCATTGTATCAATTTTATCAGACTGCACAGAGTTCCCAAGTTGAAGTTCACGATACTTTGGTCCAGGCTTAAGACCAAGAGCAGCAGCTTTAGCAGGGTCAAATTTTCCTTTAATTTCTGCCAATTCACATGAGTAGACTATAGCAGTATCACCAGGCTTTGAGTTGATATCTGTCGAACTCTTGGCTTCGTTATTGTACCTCGGTTTGACAAACATTGCTGATATACGAACTACTTCATCATCAATAATAACAGTAGGTTGTGAAGATGCACTGTGATCCACACCAAAGCTGTGCGTGTGAAGCATTGCCCTATTTGGGATAAAAGATTTCATTGCGCCCGCCAGAAAATCAAGTTCTGAAGGGCCCCATATGTTCACCTGTGTTACAGGTAAAAGGAAAAAAATATATTGTCATCAATGTGAACAAATAGATTAACTGTACACTGAGTATTGACCACTAGACATTAATAAAAAGAATGCAACCAAGAAATTATTTCATCTCACCGACATGCCCTCATCTCCCATCCCAGCCAGAGTTAGCACCAAGCCTATATTAAGGAAAAAATGAAAATGACACAAATAACTATGTCAAGGAAATGTAGCATCAGAGCATCGAATAAACTATGGAAAAACACACAAAAGTAATAAATTTTAGTACCTGGAAGGCCCCCTGCAGTTTCTGAGCACACACGAGTGAAAAAGATGTGGTCAATCTGAGAAAGTACAGAATTATTATAGCATGTTACTACTTATATTGCCCAAACCGGGACATAGGAAATGAGAGTGAGTGCACGTGGAGTTGCAAAATTGATGATGAGGCATTGCATACCTTTGACAACTTTATCTTGTGTTCAGTGCAGAAACGCTGAAGACCCTGTTAGATTGCAAGAAATCAGAAGAGTAGTTTTAAAACAAGTTAAGTATTGTATTTGCCAAATGATATTATATTAATAAGCTAATCAATGGCAAAATAAAAGCTAAGAAGAATAAACTCAACTTTAGCCACCTACATATTCAGTCCTACATGGGAAAATCACAGTTCAGGTGTTTAAGGATTTAAGCATCCCAATCAACCACTTAGCATGCTAGCCACAAATGATTATACCACTTAGAGGATAATGTTGCATCTAACATATTGCGCAGAGCTTATGCATGTAGCGACACTAAAGCTTCAACCTTACCTGTTAGGGATTAAAATTGCATAAGATATTATAAAAGTTTGATGATGTAACATGCCTCCAAGCTCCGACCGATGGAGAAGATTAGTAAACATACACATTTGTTAAAATGCCTCAGAAAAGAGAAAAGAAGCAGAAGTTAATTTCAGTTTTTTTAGCGGTTTAGTATGTAAAAATAAACGCAATAGTCATCCTGTCCCAGCAGATCATACCTCGCCAGCGTTAAACATGTATCTTTGTTTGTCGAAGAACAAAAAAACTGAAGGCGCAGTATCCTGAGTGTCCATTCCTGTACCGAGTATCTGCATAGCAAGAATGAGCAAAGGTCAGACCAGTAGGAAGTAATACGACCATGTTGCTGCTTTACTGCTCTATCAGAAGTTGTAATGGTTTATTGGTTGGTAACGTTGACAATTTGTCCTTGTGGAGTTGACATCATTCAACACAACAACTGAAAGACTGAGATCAATAACACTTTGTTCCTAAATATTAGGGAGATAGATCAACTGCTTACATTTTGGTGAGTGATCCAACTAAGGGGTTGCAAAAAGGGAAAAAAATGGCATGATATATTGATACATTCCATGCATCAAACAGACAAAATGCTTGGTTTACTCTAAAATAGCATCACAACTCTCGGCATTATCGCTAGTATCCACTACAACTAGTTGGGAACAACTACAAAAGATGTATATTACAACCTCCCAACAGCACGTTCTCTGATACTACAGTAGTAATATGAGGACCGTATAAACTCCGCCAAAACTTTGTGATCTCACTGGGCACTAAATGCTCCCTGGCACTGGCATTGTGTTCTCCGGACAGTACCCGGCAGGCAATTAATGACACAGAGAAGATGTACGAAATGGATTGCACCCTGGTAAAACAATGTCCGCGGGGGCTAAAAATCGAGGCGGAGTAAACCGACATATCTAGTGAATCCGCCGAAGTATGAGGCAATATATAAGTTTGCGGACCTGCACGTAGGAGGTAGTGCTGATGGGGTTGGCCCTGCGGTTCTTGAGCTCCATGCTCCTGTCCTTCCTGCCGTCCTTGCCCTCGGCCCGCGTCTTGTTGAAGGCCACACCCGCGGCGTCCTTGCCGCTAGCCATCCCCTCGGGGTCCTTGCTGGCCGTGCTGCTCCCGCGGCGGAGGTGGTGGCGGCCGGACTGGCCGCGGTACGCGAGGGGGCGGATGCCGGCGGCGCGGAGGAAGGGGGAGCGGGGAGCGGAGACGGAGGAGAAGAGGCGGGTGGAGAGGTAGAGGAGGGGGGCCGGAGCTAGGGTTTGGGAGAGGGGGAGGAGGCGGCGGAGAGGGGAGGGCACTTGCGGCGGCATGACCACCGGAAGGGGACTTTGTAGGGCCGGGTTTTTATCCGGGACTCGGGGGTTTTAGAGCGGAGAGGGGCGACCGCCGGAGCCGGGGCTCATCGGACAGGCCGACAGCGATGGATCAGATTTGTTTTCCTGATCCTTTTTCTCAAGGAACCACCAACATTTTCAGAAAAAAGTAAAGAAACTAAATTTTGCGGAGAATTTTTTTTTGTTGAGAGTGTGCCAATAATACCAATCACATCTTTATAGAAGGGTAGAAAAAGTTATTACAAGAAGTCAAGAACCGAGAGAACGTTTGCGGACAATTAACTCGGTGAATCCCCAACTCACCCATAGGCCTACTCTCGCGGCATGGTTGCACTCCCTCCGATTCTCGAAGCTCCCAAAGTTTGAACTCCTTAACTTTATCCATGATCTGCGTCGGGCTTAGCTGCAGATGAGTGTTACCAAAAGCCCTCGCATCCGGCTTGTCACCTCTTCGTCCATTGCCGTTTCTCCATCTGGCTTTGGCAAGGCTTAAAAGTTTGACTTTGCATCGAGGATTTGCAACCTTCGCATTGGGCGGGTATGTCAACCGAGCTCTGGTGGAAGTCCTTGACTTCCGGTGGGATCCCTGGCCCGAAATTCATTGCCTCTCTTGCCTTCCTCGTCTCTTGGGAAATTTGGAGTGAGCGTATTTCCGTAACAAGTTTGCTCTGCATGTAGTTGTTCTAGAAAAAAAAAATAAGAAGGAAGCTCGCTTGTGGGTGCCCGCGGGTGCTAAGCGCTTGGTTGATTTGATGCGCGAGAGTAATTCCTTGTAATACCTTGTTTTATGTTCGGACAATCTTATCATAACTTTCTTCCTAATTAATAGATCGAGTCAAAAAAATTGCCTCTGTTTCGAAAATTTAAAAAAAAAAAGCCCTCGCATTCCATTTCTTCCAAGTGTCCAAGCAACCAAAATGGTGAGGGTATGGGAACTCCTTCGTCCCTTTTATGAATTCTTGCTCTGGCTTTATACCGCCACGGTTCCAACTTGTTGTCAAGCTGAGGTCCTCGATTCGGATTTCAGACATACGCAAGCAACCAAACCATATCATAAGCGCATGGAGAAGACAATCCTAGACGCATGCAATATGGAGCATCATGGACCATCGGTCCTAGCTGGCCTTCTTTTGTCGCAGCATGGTGTTGCTCCTTGCCTTCCAGAGGTTACAATGGTTGAGCTCATATCCACTATGATCTGGTACGTCTGGCGGGAGCAACGTCAAGCAGCCCAGGGAGAAATGGTGAGACAACCAGAAAGAACATCACTGGCAATCTCGGCTCTTGTGACAAATTATACTATATCAAGACGGAAAGAAAATAATGGAATCATTCGGCGTGGTTGGGTTAAACCCAAAGAGGATTATGTTAAACTTAATATTGATGCTAGTTTTGATGTAGATAAAGGTTCAGGTGCAACCGGAATAATTCTTAGGGATGATCATGATTTCTTTATGGTGGAAATTGCACCATTTCTTTTGTCGAAGACGCAGCTACTGCTGAAGCTATGATGCTTAGAGATGGATTGATGATGGTTGAAGCTATGGGTTGTTCAAACCTGGTTATAGATTCAGATTGTGTTGAAGTTATTGATGTGATGAAGAACCTGCTGGTGCTATCTATGAAGATTGTTTGTTTCTTTGTAGAGAGTTCAATGATGTGATTTTTAAACATTGTATTAGGGAGTCAAATTTTGCAGCTCATGTTCTAGCTAGAGAGGCGATGGATAATCCCCAAGAAAAAAGGCCCTCGCATTCCATTTCTTTCATAGTGTCCAAGCAACCAAAATGGTGAGAGTATCGAAACTCCTTCGGCCCCTTTTCTGAATTCTTGCTCTGGCTTTAGACTACCAAGGTTCCAACTTGTTGTCAAGCTGAGGTTCCTCGATTCGGATTTCAAGCTCAGCAGTCCATAGTCCCTATCTTAGGGCAAGCCAAACAAATAAAATGCATTCGAGTGGCACGAAGGACCTCCACACAGGATTATGCATATTGTAGAGCACATTCCCCTAATAGAGCAAGTTATATGTAGCCTTCGCGGAGCAAATACCAGACTCGGATCCTTTCCAAATGAAACGATCCGGAGAGTTAACCTCTCTCTGAACATTATCAAGCTCCTCCAAAAGATTTATACATTGAATGCACACTTCATTTGTCAGGGATTCTGCCGGGATATCCTTGACCCAGTTGTTAGCTGCTATAGCATCAATATTCATCGTCGAGTCATCAAAGTCGTCAACTAATTTAGAGGTGCTTGATACGTCTCCAACGTATCGATAATTTCTTATGTTCCATGCCACATTATTGATGTTATCTACATGTTTATGCACACTTTATGTCATATTCGTGCATTTTCTGGAACTAACCTATTAACAAGATGCCGAAGTGCCGATTCTTTGTTTCTGCTGTTTTTGGTTTCAGAAATCCTAGTAACGAAATATTCTCGGAATTGGACGAAATCAACGCCCAGGGTCCTATTTTGCCATGAAGCTTCCAGAAGACCGAAGACGAGACGAAGTGGGGCCACGAGGTGGCCAAACCCTAGGGCGGCGCCCCCCCCCCCCCCTTGGCCGCGCGGCCCTATGGTGTGGGCCCCTCGTGCCGCCTCCTGACTTGCCCTTCCGCCTACTTAAAGCCTCCGTCGCGAAACCCCCAGTACCGAGAGCCACGATACGGAAAACCTTACTGAGACGCCGCCGCCGCCAATCCCATCTCGGGGGATTCAGGAGATCGCCTCCGGCACCCTGCCGGAGAGGGGATTCATCTCCCGGAGGACTCTACGCCGCCATGGTCGCCTCCGGAGTGATGTGTGAGTAGTCTACCCCTGGACTATGGGTCCATAGCTGTAGCTAGATGGTTGTCTTCTCCCCATTGTGCTTCATTGTCGGATCTTGTGAGCTGCCTAACATGATCAAGATCATCTATCTGTAATTCTATATGTTGCGTTTGTTGGGATCCGATGAATAGAGAATACTTGTTACGTTGATTATCAAAGTTATGTCTATGTGTTGTTTATGATCTTGCATGCTCTCCGTTACTAGTAGATGCTCTGGCCAAGTAGATGCTTGTAACTCCAAGAGGGAGTATTTATGCTCGATAGTGGGTTCATGCCTCCATTGATATACGGGACGATGTGAGAAAGTTCTAAGGTTGTGGATGTCTTGTTGCCACTAGGGATAAAACATTGGTGCTATGTTCAAGGATGTAGTTACCGATTACATTACGCGCAATATTTAATGCAATTGTCTGTTGTTAGCAACTTAATACCGGAGGGGTTCGGATGATAACTTTGAAGGTGGACTTTTTAGGCATAGATGCATGCTGGATGGCGGTCTATGTACTTTGTCGTAATGCCCAATTAAATCTCACTATACTCATCATAATATGTATGTGCATGGTCATGCCCTCTTTATTTGTCAATTGCCCAACTGTAATTTGTTCACCCAACATGCTATTTATCTTATGGGAGAGACACCTCTAGTGAACTGTGGACCCCGGTCCAATTCTCTTTACTGAAATACAATCTACTGCAATACTTGTTCTACTGTTTTCTGCAAACAATCATCTTCCACACAATACGGTTAATCCTTTGTTACAGCAAGCCGGTGAGATTGACAACCTCACTGTTTCGTTGGGGCAAAGTACTTTGGTTGTGTTGTGCAGGTTCCACGTTGGCGCCGGAATCTCTGGTGTTGCGCCGCACTACATCCCGCCGCCATCAACCTTCAACGTGCTTCTTAACTCCTACTGGTTCGATTAAACCTTGGTTTCTTACTGAGGGAAACTTGCCGATGTGCGCATCACACCTTCCTCTTGGGGTTCCCAACGGACGTGTCAACTACACGCATCAAGCTCATTTTCTGGCGCCGTTGCCGGGGAGATCAAGACACGCTGCAAGGGGAGTCTCCACTTCCCAATCTCTTTACTTTGTTTTTATCTTGCTTAGTTTTATTTACTACTTTGTTTGCTGCACTAAATCAAAATACAAAAAAAAAATTAGTTGCTAGTTTTACTTTATTTGCTATCTTGTTTGCTATATCAAAAACACAAAAAAATTAGTTACTTGCACTTACTTTATCTAGTTTGCTTTATTTACTGTTGCTAAAATGGCTACCGCTGAAAATACTAAGTTGTGTGACTTCACAACCACAAATAATAATGATTTCTTATGCACACCTATTGCTCCACCTGCTACTACAGCAGAATTCTTTGAAATTAAACCTGCTTTACTGAATCTTGTTATGCGAGAGCAATTTTCTGGTGTTAGTTCTGATGATGCTGCTGCCCATCTTAATAATTTTGTTGAACTATGTGAAATGCAAAAGTATAAGGATGTAGATGGTGACATTATAAAATTAAAATTGTTCCCTTTCTCATTAAGAGGAAGAGCTAAAGATTGGTTGCTATCTCTGCCTAAGAATAGTATTGATTCATGGACTAAATGTAAGGATGCTTTTATTGGTAGATATTATCCCCCTGCTAAAATTATATCTTTGAGGAGTAGCATAATGAATTTTAAACAATTAGATATTGAACATGTTGCTCAAGCTTGGGAAAGAATGAAATCTTTGGTTAAAAATTGCCCAACACATGGACTGACTACTTGGATGATCATCCAAACCTTCTATGCAGGACTAAATTTTTCTTCGCGGAATTTATTGGATTCAGCTGCTGGAGGTACCTTTATGTCCATCACTCTTGGTGAATCAACAAAGCTTCTTGATAATATGATGATCAATTACTCTGAATGGCACACGGAAAGAGCTCCACAAGGTAAGAAGGTAAATTCTGTCGAAGAAACCTCTTCCTTGAGTGATAAGATTGATGCTATTATGTCTATGCTTGTGAATGATAGGACTAATGTTGATCCTAATAATGTTCCGTTAGCTTCATTGGTTGCTCATGAAGAACATGTTGATGTAAACTTCATTAAAAATAATAATTTCAACAACAATGCTTACCGGAACAATTCTAGTAACAACTATAGGCCATATCCTTATAATAATGGCAACGGCTATGGTAATTCTTATGGGAATTCTTACAACAATAATAGGAATTCACCCCCTGGACTTGAAGCCATGCTTAAAGAATTTATTAGTTCACAAACTGCTTTTAACAAATCTGTTGAAGAAAAGCTTGGGAAAATTGATATACTTGCTTCTAAAGTCGATAGTCTTGCTGCTGATGTTGATCTTTTGAAATCAAAAGTTATGCCTAATGAGAATCATCATAATAAAATTGTTACTACAGCAAATGCCATCCAAGTTAGAATTAATGAGAATATAAGATTAATGGCTGAACTGCGTGCTAGGTGGGATAGAGAAGAAAATGAAAAACTAGCTAAAGAGAAGAATGTAGCTAAAGTTTGGACTATTACCACCACTAGTAATGATAATGCTACACATGTTGCTGCACTTCCTACTATTAATAATAAAAGAATTGGTGTCAGCAATGTTTCCACTTCTAATGCAAAGCGCGAGAAACTGCCTGAAATTGCTAAAACTGCTGAAACTGCCTGTGATAAAGCTGCTGAAATTTTTTCCAACATTGGGGATGATGATCCCATTGCTTTAGATTATAATGGTTTAAATTTTGATGATTGCAACATCTCTGAAGTTATAAAGTTCTTGCAAAAACTTGCTAAAAGTCCTAATGCTAGTGCTATAAATTTGGCTTTCACGCAACATATTACAAATGCTCTCATAAAAGCTAGAGAAGAGAAACTAGAGCGCGAAGCCTCTATTCCTAAAAAGCTAGAGGATGGTTGGGAGCCCATCATTAAGATGAAGGTTAAAGATTTTGATTGTAATGCTTTATGTGATCTTGGTGCAAGTATTTCCGTTATGCCTAAGAAAATTTATAATATGCTTGACTTGCCACCATTGAAAAATTGTTATTTGGATGTTAATCTTGCTGATCATTCTACAAAGAAACCTTTGGGGAAAGTTGATAATGTTCGCATTACCGCTAATAATAACCTTGTCCCCGTTGATTTTGTTGTCTTGGATATTGAATGCAATGCATCTTGTCCCATTATATTGGGAAGACCTTTTCTTCGAACTGTTGGTGCTATCATTGATATGAAGGAAGGTAATGTAAAATATCAATTTCCTCTCAAGAAAGGTATGGAACACTTCCCCAGAAAGAGAATGAAGTTACCTTATGATTCTATTATTAGAACAAATTATGATGTTGACACTTCGTCTCTTGATAATACTTGATACACACTTTCTGCGCCTAGCTGAAAGGCGTTAAAGAAAAGCGCTTATGGGAGACAACCCATGTTTTTACTACAGTACTTTGTTTTTATTTTGTGTCTTGGAAGTTGTGTACTACTGTAGCAACCTCTCCTTATCTTAGTTTAGTGTTTTGTTGTGCCAAGTAAAGTCGTTGATAGAAAAGTTCATACTAGATTTGGATTACTGCGCAGTTTCAGATTTCTTTGCTGTCACGAATATGGGCTAAATTCTCTGTAGGTAACTCAGAAAAATATGCCAATTTACGTGAGTGATCCTCAGATATTTACGCAACTTTCATTCAATTTGGGCATTTTCATTTGAGCAAGTCTGGTGCCATTTTAAAATTCGTCAATACGAACTGTTCTGTTTTGACAGATTCTGCCTTTTATTTCGCATTGCCTCTTTTGCTATGTTGGATGAATTTCTTTGATCCACTAATGTCCAGTAGCTTTATGCAATGTCCAGAAGTGTTAAGAATGATTATGTCACCTCTGAACATGTTAATTTTTATTGTGCACTAACCCTCTAATGAGTTGTTTCGAGTTTGGTGTGGAGGAAGTTTTCAAGGATCAAGAGAGGAGTATGATGCAACATGATCAAGGAGAGTGAAAGCTCTAAGCTTGGGGATGCCCCGGTGGTTCACCCCTGCATATATCAAGAAGACTCAAGCGTCTAAGCTTGGGGATGCCCAAGGCATCCCCTTCTTCTTCGACAACATTATCAGGTTTCTCCCCTGAAACTATATTTTTATTCCATCACATCTTATGTGCTTTGCTTGGAGCGTCGGTTTGTTTTTGTTTTTGTTTTGTTTGAATAAAATGGATCCTAGCATTCACTTTATGGGAGAGATACACGCTCCGCTGTAGCATATGGACAAGTATGTCCTTAGGCTCTACTCATAGTATTCATGGCGAAGTTTCTTCTTCGTTAAATTGTTATATGGTTGGAATTGGAAAATGATACATGTAGTAAATTGCTATAATGTCTTGGGTAATGTGATACTTGGCAATTGTTGTGCTCATGTTTAAGCTCTTGCATCATATGCTTTGCATCCATTAATGAAGAAATACATAGAGCATGCTAAAATTTGGTTTGCATATTTGGTTTCTCTAAGGTCTAGATAATTTCTAGTATTGAGTTTTGAACAACAAGGAAGACGATGTAGATTCTTATAATGTTTACAATATGTCTTTTATGTGAGTTTTGCTGCGCCGTTCATCCTTGTGTTTGTTTCAAATGAGCCTTGCTAGCCTAAACCTTGTATCGAGAGGGAATACTTCTCATGCATCCAAAACACTTGAGCCAACCACTATGCCATTTGTGTCCACCATACCTACCTACTACATGGTATTTCTCCGCCATTCCAAAGTAAATTGCTTGAGTGCTACCTTTAAAATTCCATCATTCACCTTACAATATATAGCTCATGGGACAAATAGCTTAAAAACTATCGTGGTATTGAATATGTACTTATGCACTTTATCTCTTATTAAGTTGCTTGTTGTGCGATAACCATGTTTCTGGGGACGCCATCAACTACTCTTTGTTGAATATCATGCGAGTTGCTATGCATGTTCATCTTGTCTGAAGTAAGAGCGATCTACCACCTTATGGTTAAGCATGCATATTGTTAGAGAAGAACATTGGGCCGCTAACTAAAGCCATGATCCATGGTGGAAGTTTCAGTTTTGGACATATATCCTCAATCTCATATGAGAAAATTATTAATTGTTGTTACATGCTTATGCATAAAAGAGGAGTCCATTATCTGTTGTCTATGTTGTCCCGGTATGGATGTCTAAGTTGAGAATAATCAATAGCGAGAAATCCAATGCGAACTTTCTCCTTAGACCTTTGTACAGGCGGCATAGAGGTACCCCTTTGTGACACTTGGTTAAAACATGTGCATTGTGATGATCTGGTAGTCCAAGCTAATTAGGACAAGGTGCGGGCACTATTAGTATACTATGCATGAGGCTTGCAACTTGTAAGATATAATTTACATGATACATATGCTTTATTACTACCGTTGACAAAATTGTTTCATGTTTTCAAAATCAAAGCTCTAGCACAAATATAGCAATCGATGCTTTTCCTCTATGGAGGACCATTCTTTTACTTTTATGTTGAGTCAGTTCACCTATTTCTCTCCACCTCAAGAAGCAAACACTTGTGTGAACTGTGCATTGATTCCTACATATTTGCATATTGCACTTATTATATTACTCTATGTTGACAATATCCATGAGATATACATGTTACAAGTTGAAAGCAACCGCTGAAACTTAATCTTCCTTTGTGTTGCTTCAATGCCTTTACTTTGAATTATTGCTTTATGAGTTAACCCTTATGCAAGACTTATTGATGCTTGTCTTGAAGTGCTATTCATGAAAAGTCTTTGCTATATGATTCACTTGTTTACTCATGCCATATACATTGTTTTGATCGCTGCATTCGCTACATATGCTTTACAAATAGTATGATCAAGGTTATGATGGCATGACACTCCAGAAATTATCTGTGTTATCGTTTTACCTGCTCGGGACGAGCAGAACTAAGCTTGGGGATGCTGATACGTCTCCAACGTATCGATAATTTCTTATGTTCCATGCCACATTATTGATGTTATCTACATGTTTTATGCACACTTTATGTCATATTCGTGCATTTTCTGGAACTAACCTATTAACAAGATGCCGAAGTGCCGATTCTTTGTTTTCTGCTGTTTTTGGTTTTGAAATCCTAGTAACGAAATATTCTCGGAATTGGACGAAATCAACGCCCAGGGTCCTATTTTGCCACGAAGCTTCCAGAAGACCGAAGAGGAGACGAAGTGGGGCCACGAGGTGGCCAAACCCTAGGGCGGCGCGGCCCCCCCTTGGCCGCGCGGCCCTATGGTGTGGGCCCCTCGTGCCGCCTCCTGACTTGCCCTTCCGCCTACTTAAAGCCTCCGTCGCGAAACCCCCAGTACCGAGAGCCACGATACGGAAAACCTTACTGAGACGCCGCCGCCGCCAATCCCATCTCGGGGGATTCAGGAGATCGCCTCCGGCACCCTGCCGGAGAGGGGATTCATCTCCCGGAGGACTCTACGCCGCCATGGTCGCCTCCGGAGTGATGTGTGAGTAGTCTACCCCTGGACTATGGGTCCATAGCTGTAGCTAGATGGTTGTCTTCTCCCCATTGTGCTTCATTGTCGGATCTTGTGAGCTGCCTAACATGATCAAGATCATCTATCTGTAATTCTATATGTTGCGTTTGTTGGGATCCGATGAATAGAGAATACTTGTTATGTTGATTATCAAAGTTATGTCTATGTGTTGTTTATGATCTTGCATGCTCTCCGTTACTAGTAGATGCTCTGGCCAAGTAGATGCTTGTAACTCCAAGAGGGAGTATTTATGCTCGATAGTGGGTTCATGCCTCCATTGATATCTGGGACAGTGACAGAAAGTTCTAAGGTTGTGGATGTGCTATTGCCACTAGGGATAAAACATTGGTGCTATGTTCAAGGATGTAGTTACTGATTATATTACGCGCAATACTTAATGCAATTGTCTGTTGTTAGCAACTTAATACTGGAGGGGGTTCGGATGATAACCTGAAGGTGGACTTTTTAGGCATAAATGCATGCTGGATGGCGGTCTATGTACTTTGTCGTAATGCCCAATTAAATCTCACTATACTCATCATAATATGTATGTGCATGGTCATGCCCTCTTTATTTGTCAATTGCCCAACTGTAATTTGTTCACCCAACATGCTATTTATCTTATGGGAGAGACACCTCTAGTGAACTGTGGACCCCGGTCCAATTCTCTTTACTGAAATACAATCTACTGCAATACTTGTTCTACTGTTTTCTGCAAACAATCATCTTCCACACAATACGGTTAATCCTTTGTTACAGCAAGCCGGTGAGATTGACAACCTCACTGTTTCGTTGGGGCAAAGTACTTTGGTTGTGTTGTGCAGGTTCCACGTTGGCGCCGGAATCTCTGGTGTTGCGCCGCACTACATCCCGCCGCCATCAACCTTCAACGTGCTTCTTGACTCCTGCTGGTTCGATTAAACCTTGGTTTCTTACTGAGGGAAACTTGCCGCTGTGCGCATCACACCTTCCTCTTGGGGTTCCCGACGGACGTGTCAACTACACGCATCAGTGCTCGGCTGGCCCAGTCGCCCCACGCTACTGGCGCTTCCAAAGGTGAAGCTCTCGTCTTTGGTTTTTGAAGTTTTTTCTCCTGGTAGTGACCACGACAGTGACAAACGGAGCAATTTCATGAGTCATTATGCCATGTTGATGCATGTAAAATGCATACATGAACTTTGTCCTTCATCATATTGAATTCCCACATATTTGCAACATATATGATGATAGGGTTTTTTGTTCTCGTGCCCCTGGTTAGTTAGTTGTACTCAGTTTTCCCCAGCCTCTTAACTTTTCCTCACTTTTCCCCTCCCTCTAGTTTGAAACCCCTCTCAGACGCTCGGACAGGAGGGTTGACGTTAGGTCAGAGGCCTTACCGTTACCGTTAATCTGACGGGTGGGGCTGCACAGAGGGCAGTTCCTCTCTGACCGTCTCGTGCTGACGGATAGCCATCCAGCTGTCGCTGACGCGTGGGCCGTTTTATTTCCTAATTGTATACGCGGTGCTGCCAATGACAAATGGGGCGCTCTATAGGGCTGCCGCAGCCAATGACCATTGGGGTCGTCTATTTTCAAGAAAAGTCATATATTGCCGCTCTGTGGGGCTGCCGCAGCCAATAACCAGTGGGGTCGTCTATTTTTCAGGAAAAGACATATATTGCCGCTCTATGGGGCTGCCGCAGCCAATGACCAGTGGGGTCATCTATTTATTTATAGAAAATCATATATTGCTGCTCTGTGGGGCCTCTGCAGCCAATGACCGCTGGGGTCGTCTATTTATTTAGAGAATATCATATAGAGCCGCTCTGTAAAGTAGGAGGATGTGATGATCTTATGTAACGGAATAAATGTTGTAATTATATAGACATGTCTTGGACCCGCATATATTTTTGTTGTACCACTCTGATCGATATAATACTAGTGGAACGGTGTTTCATTGGTGTTATATCAGACTTGCATACTACACCATGCAGTGGTATGCCGGGTCACCACACCATGCTAGGTGGAGTCCCTCAGGGACTCTGATACGACTCCAACGTATCTATAATTTCTGATGTTCCATGCTAGTTTTATGACAATATCTACATGTTTTGCTCACACTTTATAATGATTTTATGCATTTCCCGGAACTAACCTATTAACAAGATGCTGAAGTGCCAGTTCCTGTTTTCTGCTGTTTTTGGTTCCAGAAAGGCTGTTCGGGCAATATTCTCAGAATTCGACGGAACAAAAGCCAAATATCTTATTTCACCGAGACGGACCAGAACACCGAAGGGGAGCTGGAGAGGAGGCCCAGGGCCCCCACACCACACTGGGGCGCGACCTAGCAGGGGGGCGCGCCGCCCTATGGGGTGGGCCCCCCAGGCACCCCCTCGCGCCGCCTCTTCGCCTATATTATCCCTCGTGACGTGAAAACCCTACAACAATTGGCGAAACTCCAGAAAGACTCCAGAGGCGCCGCCGCCATCGCGAAACTCCGTTTCGGGGGATAGAATCTCTATTCCGGCACGCCGTCGGGACGAGGAAGTGCCCCCGGAAGCCATCTCCATCAACGCCACCGCCTCCATCATGCTCCGTGAGTAGTTCCCCCATGGACTACGGGTTCTAGCGGTAGCTAGTTGGTACTCTCTCTCCCATGTACTTCAATACAATGATCTCATGAGCTGCCTTACATGATTGAGATTCATCTGATGTAATCGGTGTTGTGTTTGTTGGGATCCAATGAATTGTTACATTATGATCAGTCTATCTATATAAGTTTGTGAAGTTATTGTTGCTGCAACATGGTTGTGTTTAATGCTTGTCACTAGTGCACGAGTGGCATGATCTTAGATTTAAGCTCTATAATTATTGCTTAGATTGTATCTACAAGTTGTTTGCACATGTCTATGTCCGGAACCCGAGGCCCCAGAGTGACAGCAACTGGGATAACTGGAGGGGAAGGCTTAGGTATGAGGATCACATGTTTTCACCAAGTGTTAATGCTTTGCTCCGGTGCTCTATTAAAAGGAGTACCTTAATTACCAGTAGATTCCCTTGAGGCCCGGCTGCCACGGCTGGTAGGACAAAAGATGTTATGCAAGTTTCTCATTGCGAGCACGTATGACTATATATGGAAAATATGCCTACATGATTAATAATCTTGATGTTCTGTCTTAATGATTTCAATCCTATCAATTGCCCAACTGTAATTTGTTCACCCAACACTTGTTATTGGAGAGTTACCACTAGTGAAGATAGCTGGGAACCCCGGTCCATCTTTCATCATCATATACTTGTTCTATATGACATTACAAGTAGTATCAACTATCTTCTGGTGTCATTGCCTCTGTGTTACTGCTACTGCTGCTGTGTTACTGTTACTACTGCTCTCATATTACTGCTGCTTTCACATCACCCCTGTTACTAGTATTTTTCCAGCTGCAGCTGAATTGACAACTCAGTTGTTAAGGCTTATAAGTATTCTTTACCTCCCCTTGTGTCGAATCAATAAATTTGGGTTTTACTTCCCTCGAAGACTGTTGTGATCACCTATACTTGTGGGTTATCAAGACTATTTTCTGGCGCTGTTGCCGGGGAGGCATAGCTCTACTCATAAGTTCACCTGGGGAGTACACTCTACCTCTCTCTCTCTGTTTTTATTTTATTTTATTTTATTTTGTTTTGCTTAGTTTACATTTGTCTAGTTTATTTGTGCTTAGTTTATTTCTGTCTAGTATTATTTTGCTTAGTTTACTTTTGTCTAATTTGTTTTCGTCTTGTTTTATTTTTCTTATATACCCGAAAATCCATAAAAATTTGAAAAATCAAAAAATTAAAAACTGTTGTTATGGAAGAACGCATAACCATGTTGGAGCTTATAGAATTATATAATAATTATAGAGAGTCAAGAAAGGGTGAAGTCATGAGTGCTGTGTTAAAAAGAATGAACATAATTGCTAAAATCTTGCTTAAATGCCATGATATAAACTGTTGCTCTAAACAGGATACTAAACTTCTGAAATTCCAATGTAACTTCAGTGAAGAAGTTTTAATTATGAACTATAATTGGAATAACTATATTCATCTTGGGTTCGAAGAGGTAGAACAATTTGTCTTATTTATGGGAGCCTCTGAGATAGAATCCTTCATGTCTAAAAATTATGAAACTTGTATTGCTTGTTGATACGTCCAAAACGTATCTACTTTCCCGAACACTTTTGCTATTGTTTTGCCTCTAATTTGTGTATTTTGGATGCAACTAACACGGACTAACGCTGTTTTCAGCAGAACTATTCTGGTGTCTCGTTTTTGTGCAGAAATCCAACTTTCGGGAAAATCCTCGGAATTTATGCAGAAGGCCCTATTTTCCAAGAATACTGACGGAGCCAGAAGGACAACTCAGGTGGAGGCCCGAGGGCCCCACACCATAAGGCGGCGCGGCCTAGGGGGGGCCCGCGCGGCCCTATGGTGTGGCCCCCTCGGCCGGCCTCCGACGCCCTCCTTCGGACTATTTATCGGCCTCGACCTAAAAACGCACAGAGAGAAGTCGAAGTCGCCAGAAACCCTCCAGAACGCCGCCACATCGCGAAACTCCGTCGCGGGAGCCAGAAGTCTCCGTTCTGGCACTCCGCCGGGACGGGGAATTGGAGGAGATCATCGCCATCATCACCGCCAACGCCTCTACATCAACCAGCCATGTTTCCCCCATCCATATGTGAGTAATTCCCCCGCTGTAGGCCGAAGGGGATGGTAGGGATTGGATGAGATTGGTCATGTAATAGCATAAGATTGTTAGGGCATAGTGCCTAGTGTCCATAATTGGTACTTTGATGATATTGTTGCAACTTGTTATGCTTAATGCTTGTCACTAGGGCCCGAGTGCCATGATCTCAGATCTGAACATGTTATTGTTTCATCATGATATTCATTGTTTATTGATCTTACCTGCAAGTTGTATACACATGTCGCTGTCCGGAACCGATGGCCCCGAAGTGACAGAAATCGGGACAACCGGAGGGAATGGTAGCGATGTGAGGATCACATGTGTTCACGGAGTGTTAATGCTTTGCTCCGGTACTTTATTAAAAGGAGTACCTTAATATCCAGTAGTTTCCCTTGAGGCCCGGCTGCCACCGGCTGGTAGGACAAAAGATGTTGTGCAAGTTTCTCATTGCGAGCACGCACAACTATATATGGAACACATGCCTATTGATTGCTTTGTACTTGGATACCGTTTTATTATTATCTGCAAATGCCCTGCTATGATTGTTACATGAGTTTCTCTCATCCATGCAACGCCCGTTCATCCGTCCCCGTGCCTACAGTATTTTAATCCTGCTGTTTACTAAAATCACTACTGCTGTCTTTGTTACTCGCTCTTTGTTATTTCACTCATCTTGCTATAAAGCTGTTACTCTTGATAAACTCTTGCGAGCAAGTCTGTTTCCAGGTGCAGCTGAATTGACAACTCCGCTGTTAAGGCTTCCAAGTGTTCTTTGTCTCCCCTTGTGTCGAATCAATAAATTGGGTTTTACTTCCCTCGAAGACTGTTGCGATCCCCTAGACTTGTGGGTCATCAAGACTATTTTCTGGCGCCGTTGCCGGGTGATACGTCTCCGACGTATCGATAATTTCTTATGTTCCATGCCACATTATTGATGTTATCTACATGTTTTATGCACACTTTATGTCATATTCGTGCATTTTCTGGAACTAACCTATTAACAAGATGCCGAAGTGCCGATTCTTTGTTTCTGCTGTTTTTGGTTTCAGAAATCCTAGTAACGAAATATTCTCGGAATTGGACGAAATCAACGCCCCGGTCCTATTTTTCCACGAAGCTTCCGAAGTCCGAAGGAGAGACGAAGAGGGGCCACGAGGGGCCACACCCTAGGGCGGCGCGGCCCCCCTTGGCCGCGCGGCCTGTGGTGTGGGGCCCTCGTGCCGCCTCTTGACCTGCCCTTCCGCCTACAAATAGCCTCCGTGACGAAACCCCGATCACCGAGAGCCACGATACGGAAAACCTTCCGGAGACGCCGCCGCCGCC
Organism: Lolium perenne; assembly: GCF_019359855.2. Classification (NCBI taxonomy): domain Eukaryota; kingdom Viridiplantae; phylum Streptophyta; class Magnoliopsida; order Poales; family Poaceae; genus Lolium; species Lolium perenne. The sequence goes on along the minus strand of NC_067246.2, from coordinate 103,318,384 downwards.
GATCCCATCTCGGGGATCCAGGAGATCGCCTCCGGCACCCTGCCGGAGAGGGGATTCATCTCCCGGAGGACTCTACGCCGCCATGGTCGCCTCCGGTGTGATGTGTGAGTAGTCTACCCCTGGACTATGGGTCCATAGCAGTAGCTAGATGGTTGTCTTCTCCCCATTGTGCTATCATTGTCGGATCTTGTGAGCTGCCTAACATGATCAAGATCATCTATCTGTAATTCTATATGTTGCGTTTGTTGGGATCCGATGAATAGAGAATACTTGTTATGTTGATTATCAAAGTTATATCTATGTGTTGTTTATGATCTTGCATGCTCTCCGTTACTAGTAGATGCTCTGGCCAAGTAGATGCTTGTAACTCCAAGAGGGAGTATTTATGCTCGATAGTGGGTTCATGCCTGCATTGACACCAGGACAGTGACAGAAAGTTCTAAGGTTGTGTTGTGCTGTTGCCACTAGGGATAAAACATTGATGCTATGTCTAAGGATGTAGTTGTTGATTACATTACGCACCATACTTAATGCAATTGTCTGTTGCTTTGCAACTTAATCTTGGAGGGGTTCGGATGATAACCCGAAGGTGGACTTTTTAGGCATAGATGCAGTTGGATGGCGGTCTATGTACTTTGTCGTAATGCCCAATTAAATCTCACTATACTCATCATGATATGTATGTGCATGGTCATGCCCTCTTTATTTGTCAATTGCCCAACTGTAATTTGTTCACCCAACATGCTGTTTATCTTATGGGAGAGACACCTCTAGTGAACTGTGGACCCCGGTCCAATTCTCTTTACTTGAAATACAATCTCTTTGCAATACTTGTTCTACTGTTTTCTGCAAACAATCATCTTCCACACAATACGGTTAATCCTTTGTTACAGCAAGCCGGTGAGATTGACAACCTCACTGTTTCGTTGGGGCAAAGTACTTTGGTTGTGTTGTGCAGGTTCCACGTTGGCGCCGGAATCCCTGGTGTTGCGCCGCACTACATCCCGCCGCCATCAACCTTCAACGTGCTTCTTGGCTCCTCCTGGTTCGATAAACCTTGGTTTCTTTCTGAGGGAAAACTTGCTGCTGTGCGCATCATACCTTCCTCTTGGGGTTCCCAACGAACGTGTGAGTTACACGCCATCAAGCATATTTTCTGGCGCCGTTGCCGGGGAGATCAAGACACGCTGCAAGGGGAGTCTCCACTTCTCAATCTCTTTACTTTGTTTTTGTCTTGCTTAGTTTTATTTACTACTTTGTTTGCTGCACTAAATCAAAATACAAAAAAATTAGTTGCTAGTTTTACTTTATTTGCTATCTTGTTTGCTATATCAAAAACACAAAAAAATTAGTTTACTTGCATTTACTTTATCTAGTTTGCTTTATTTACTGTTGCTAAAATGGCCAACGCTGAAAATACTAAGTTGTGTGACTTCACAACCACAAATAATAATGATTTCTTATGCACACCTATTGCTCCACCTGCTACTACAGCAGAATTCTTTGAAATTAAACCTGCTTTACTGAATCTTGTTATGCGAGAGCAATTTTCTGGTGTTAGTTCTGATGATGCTGCTGCCCATCTCAATAATTTTATTGAACTATGTGAAATGCAAAAGTATAAGGATGTAGATGGTGACATTATAAAATTAAAATTGTTCCCTTTCTCATTAAGAGGAAGAGCTAAAGATTGGTTGCTATCTCTGCCTAAGAATAGTATTGATTCATGGACTAAATGCAAGGATGCTTTTATTGGTAGATATTATCCCCCTGCTAAAATTATATCTTTGAGGAGTAGCATAATGAATTTTAAACAATTAGATACTGAACATGTTGCTCAAGCTTGGGAAAGAATGAAATCTTTGGTTAAAAATTGCCCAACCCATGGACTGACTACTTGGATGATCATCCAAACCTTCTATGCAGGACTAAATTTTTCTTCGTGGAATTTATTGGATTCAGCTGCTGGAGGTACCTTTATGTCCATCACTCTTGGTGAAGCAACAAAGCTTCTTGATAATATGATGATCAACTACTCTGAATGGCACACGGAAAGAGCTCCACAAGGTAAGAAGGTAAATTCTGTCGAAGAAACCTCTTCCTTGAGTGATAAGATTGATGCTATTATGTCTATGCTTGTGAATGATAGGACTAATATTGATCCTAATAATGTTCCATTAGCTTCATTGGTTGCACAAGAAGAACATGTTGATGTGAACTTCATTAAAAATAATAATTTCAACAACAATGCTTACCGGAACAATTCTAGTAACAACTATAGGCCATATCCTTATAATAATGGCAATGGCTATGGTAATTCTTATGGGAATTCTTACAACAATAATAGGAGTTCACCCCCTGGACTTGAAGCATGCTTAAAGAATTTATTAGTACACAAACTGCTTTTAACAAATCTGTTGAAGAAAAGCTTGGGAAAATTGATATACTTGCTTCTAAAGTCGATAGTCTTGCTGCTGATGTTGATCTTTTGAAATCGAAAGTTTTGCCTAATGAGAATCATCATAATAAAATTGTTACTACAGCAAATGCCATCCAAGTTAGAATTAATGAGAATATAAGATTAATGGCTGAACTGCGTGCTAGGTGGGATAGAGAAGAAAATGAAAAACTAGCTAAAGAGAAGAATGTAGCTAAAGTTTGGACTATTACCACCACTAGTAATGCTAATGCTACACATGTTGCTGCATCTCCTACTAATAATAATAAAAGAATTGGTGTTAGCAATGTTTCCACTTCTAATGCAAAGCGCGAAAAAGCACTCAAATCGCTAAAGCTGCTTGAAACCGCCTGTGATAAAGCTGCTGAAATTTTTCCAACATTGGGGATGATGATCCCATTGCTTTAGATTATAATGGTTTGAATTTTGATGATTGCCACATCTCTGAAGTTATAAAGTTCTTGCAAAAACTTGCTAAAAGTCCTAATGCTAGTGCTATAAATTTGGCTTTCACACATCATATTACAAATGCTCTCATAAAAGCTAGAGAAGAGAAACTAGAGCGCGAAGCCTCCATTCCTAAAAAGCTAGAGGATGGTTGGGAGCCCATCATTAAGATGAAGGTTAAAGATTTTGATTGTAATGCTTTATGTAATCTTGGTGCAAGTATTTCTGTTATGCCTAAGAAAATTTATGATATGCTTGACTTGCCACCGCTGAAAAATTGTTATTTGGATGTTAATCTTGCTGATCATTCTACAAAGAAACCTTTGGGGAAAGTTGATAATGTTCGCATTACCGTTAACAATAACCTTATCCCCGTTGATTTTGTTGTCTTGGATATTGAATGCAATGCATCTTGTCCCATTATATTGGGAAGACCTTTTCTTCGAACTGTTGGTGCTACTATTGATATGAAGGAAGGTAATATAAAATATCAATTTCCTCTCAAGAAAGGTATAGAACACTTCCCTAGAAAGAGAATGAAGTTACCTTTTGATTCTATTATGAGAACAAATTATGATGTTGACACTTCGTCTCTTGATAATACTTGATACACACTTTCTGCGCCTAGCTGAAAGGCGTTAAAGAAAAGCGCTTATGGGAGACAACCCATGTTTTTACCTACAGTACTTTGTTTTTATTTTGTGTCTTGGAAGTTGTTTACTACTGTAGCAACCTCTCCTTATCTTAGTTTTGTGTTTTGTTGTGCCAAGTTAAGCCGTTGATAGAAAAGTAAGTACTAGATTTGGATTACTGCGCAGTTCCAGATTTCTTTGCTGTCACGAATCTGGGAAAAATCCCCCTGTAGGTAACTCGGAAAATTATGCCAATTTACGTGAGTGATCCTCAGATATGTACGCAACTTTCATTCAATTTGGGCATTTTCATTTGAGCAAGTCTGGTGCCATTTTAAAATTCGTCAATACGAACTGTTCTGTTTTGACAGATTCTGCCTTTTATTTCGCATTGCCTCTTTTGCTATGTTGGATGAATTTCTTTGATCCACTAATGTCCAGTAGCATTATGCAATGTCCAGAAGTGTTAAGAATGATTGTGTCACCTCTGAATATGTTAATTTTTATTGTGCACTAACCCTCTAATGAGTTGTTTCGAGTTTGGTGTGGAGGAAGTTTTCAAGGATCAAGAGAGGAGTATGATGCAACATGATCAAGGAGAGTGAAAGCTCTAAGCTTGGGGATGCCCCGGTGGTTCACCCCTGCATATATTAAGAAGACTCAAGTGTCTAAGCTTGGGGATGCCCAAGGCATCCCCTTCTTCATCGACAACATTATCAGGTTCCTCCCCTGAAACTATATTTTTATTCCATCACATCTTATGTGCTTTGCTTGGAGCGTCGGTTTGTTTTTGTTTTTTGTTTTGTTTGAATAAAATGGATCCTAGCATTCACTTTATGGGAGAGAGACACGCTCCGCTGTAGCATATGGACAAGTATGTCCTTAGTTTCTACTCATAGTATTCATGGCGAAGTTTCTTCTTCGTTAAATTGTTATATGGTTGGAATTGGAAAATGATACATGTAGTAATTGCTATAAATGTCTTGGGTAATGTGATACTTGGCAATTGTTGTGCTCATGTTTAAGCTCTTGCATCATATGCTTTGCACCCATTAATGAAGAAATACATAGAGCATGCTAAAATCTGGTTTGCATATTTGGTTTCTCTAAGGTCTAGACAATTTCTAGTATTGAGCTTGAACAACAAGGAAGACGGTGTAGAGCCTTATAATGTTTTCAATATGTCTTTTATATGAGTTTTGCTGCACCGGTTCATCCTTGTGTTTGTTTCAAATAAGCCTTGCTAGCCTAAACCTTGTATCGAGAGGGAATACTTCTCATGCATCCAAAATACTTGAGCCAACCACTATGCCATTTGTGTCCACCATACCTACCTACTACATGGTATTTTTCCGCCATTGCAAAGTAAATTGCTTGAGTGCTACCTTTAAAATTCCATCATTCACCTTTACAATATATAGCTCATGGGACAAATAGCTTAAAAACTATTGTGGTATTGAATATGTAATTATGCACTTTATCTCTTATTAAGTTGCTTGTTGTGCGATAACCATGTTCACTGGGGACGCCATCAACTATTCATAGTTGAATTTCATGTGAGTTGCTATGCATGTCCGTCTTGTCTGAAGTAAGAGCGATCTACCACCTTATGGTTAAGCATGCATATTGTTAGAGAAGAACATTGGGCCGCTAACTAAAGCCATGATCCATGGTGGAAGTTTCAGTTTTGGACATATATCCTCAATCTCAAATGAGAAAATTATTAATTGTTGTTACATGCTTATGCATAAAAGAGGAGTCCATTATCTGTTGTCTATGTTGTCCCGGTATGGATGTCTAAGTTGAAGAATAATCAATAGCGAGAAATCCAATGCGAGCTTTCTCCTTAGACCTTTGTACAGGCGGCATAGAGGTACCCCTTTGTGACACTTGGTCAAAACATGTGCATTGTGATGATCCGGTAGTCCAAGCTAATTAGGACAAGGTGCGGGCACTATTAGTACACTATGCATGAGGCTTGCAACTTATAAGATATAATTTACATGATACATATGCTTTATTACTACCGTTGACAAAATTGTTTCATGTTTTCAAAATCAAAGCTCTAGCACAAATATAGCAATCGATGATTTTCCTCTATGGAGGACCATTCTTTTACTTTCAATGTTGAGTCAGTTCACCTATTTCTCTCCACCTCAAGAAGCAAACACTTGTGTGAACTGTGCATTGATTCCTACATACTTGCTTATTGCACTTGTTATATTACTCTATGTTGACAATATCCATGAGATATACATGTTACAAGTTGAAAGCAACCGCTGAAACTTAATCTTCTTTTGTGTTGCTTCAATGCCTTTACTTTGAATTATTGCTTTATGAGTTAACTCTTATGCAAGACTTATTGATGCTTGTCTTGAAGTGCTATTCATGAAAAGTCTTTGCTATATGATTCACTTGTTTATTCATGTCATATACATTGTTTTGATCGCTGCATTCAATACATATGCTTTACAAATAGTATGATCAAGATTATGATGGCATGTCACTCCAGAAATTATCTGTGTTATCGTTTTACCTGCTCGGGACGAGCAGAACTAAGCTTGGGGATGCTGATACGTCTCCGACGTATCGATAATTTCTTATGTTCCATGCCACATTATTGATGTTATCTACATGTTTTATGCACACTTTATGTCATATTCGTGCATTTTGGAACTAACCTATTAACAAGATGCCGAAGTGCCGATTCTTTGTCTGCTGTTTTTGGTTTCAGAAATCCTAGTAACGAAATATTCTCGGAATTGGACGAAATCAACGCCCGGGGTCCTATTTTTCCACGAAGCTTCCAGTCCGAAGGAGCGACGAAGAGGGGCCACGAGGGGGCCACACCCTAGGCGGCACGGCCCCCCCTTGGCCGCGCGGCCCTGTGGTGTGGGGCCCTCGTGCCGCCTCTTGACCTGCCCTTCCGCCTACAAATAGCCTCCGTGACGAAACCCCGGTGCACGAGAGCCACGATACGGAAAACCTTCCCGAGACGCCGCCGCCGCCGATCCCATCTCGGGGATCCAGAGATCGCCTCCGGCACCACTGCCGGAGAGGGGATTCATCTCCGGAGGACTCTACGCCGCCATGGTCGCCTCCGGTGTGATGTGTGAGTAGTCTACCCCTGGACTATGGGTCCATAGCAGTAGCTAGATGGTTGTCTTCTCCCCATTGTGCTATCATTGTCGGATCTTGTGAGCTGCCTAACATGATCAAGATCATCTATCTGTAATTCTATATGTTGCGTTTGTTGGGATCCGATGAATAGAGAATACTTGTTATGTTGATTATCAAAGTTATATCTATGTGTTGTTTATGATCTTGCATGCTCTCCGTTACTAGTAGATGCTCTGGCCAAGTAGATGCTTGTAACTCCAAGAGGGAGTATTTATGCTCGATAGTGGGTTCATGCCTGCATTGACACCTGGGACAGTGACATAAAGTTCTAAGGTTGTGTTGTGCTGTTGCCACTAGGGATAAAACATTGATGCTATGTCTAAGGATGTAGTTGTTGATTACATTACGCACCATACTTAATGCAATTGTCTGTTGCTTTGCAACTTAATACTGGAGGGGGTTCGGATGATAACCTGAAGGTGGACTTTTTAGGCATAGATGCAGTTGGATGGCGGTCTATGTACTTTGTCGTAATGCCCAATTAAATCTCACTATACTCATCATGATATGTATGTGCATGGTCATGCCCTCTTTATTTGTCAATTGCCCAACTGTAATTTGTTCACCCAACATGCTGTTTATCTTATGGGAGAGACACCTCTAGTGAACTGTGGACCCCGGTCCAATTCTCTTTACTGAAATACAATCTACTGCAATACTTGTTCTACTGTTTTCTGCAAACAATCATCTTCCACACAATACGGTTAATCCTTTGTTACAGCAAGCCGGTGAGATTGACAACCTCACTGTTTCGTTGGGGCAAAGTACTTTGGTTGTGTTGTGCAGGTTCCACGTTGGCGCCGGAATCCCTGGTGTTGCGCCGCACTACATCCCGCCGCCATCAACCTTCAACGTGCTTCTTGGCTCCTCCTGGTTCGATAAACCTTGGTTTCTTTCTGAGGGAAAACTTGCTGCTGTGCGCATCATACCTTCCTCTTGGGGTTCCCAACGAACGTGTGAGTTACACGCCATCACCGGGGAGCATAGCTTTATTTGGAAGTTCACTTGGATTGATATTGTTCGCTGCAAATTCTCCATCATGGGTAAACCTCGCGATACTAAGGTCGCCATATTACCATCCACTACAAGAAAAGGTACAACTCTGAGTACCTCTGCTGCTCTTGATTCACCATCTGTGATTGATAAACTTGTTTCACCGCCACATGCTTCACATGCGGGTACTTCTGCTGAATCTGAAAACTCTCATAATATTGATAATATTTCTGCTGTGCTTGATGATAGTGGTTCATTGGGATCTTTTCTAGATGCTACGATTGCTAGGTCTAGACAAATTGAAAATACTGAAACTCCTAATGCTACTACACCTGTAAATTCACCTGAACTTGATTATTCTAGTGATGATCCTGATGAAGATTATGTGGAGCTTAATGATGATTTTATTGAAAAATGCAATGCTACTACTGATGCAAGAAAAATTAAAAAGTTGCTTGCAGAACATGCTGTTAGATATAAACTGTCTCCTGATCCTAAATTTGCCACATCTCCTATAAACATTAAGGATAAAGATTATGATTTTTCTCTTGATTTATCTCATATAGCTATTGTTGAGAAAACACCCTTTTGTGGTACTGAAAAAGAAAGTGCTGTTGAACACATGATTGAGTTATCTACTCTAAGTAGCTTGTTTTCTGATGATGTCAAGTTGCGTACTTACTTTGTTGCTAAAATCTTTCCATTCTCATTAAAGGATGACGCTAAAACTTGGTATAATAGTTTGCCACCTAATTCTATTAAAAGTCCAAAAGAATTGCTTGATGTTTTCTTCCGTAAATACTTTCCTGCTAGTGCTCAACATATTGCTTTGCAGAGAATTTATAATTTTAACCAGGGAGATGGACAGAAATTGCCTGAGGCTTGGGCGAGATTTTGCTCTCTTATTAGAGCTCGGCCTGATCATGATTTGGAAAAGCATGATTTACTTGATATATTTTATAGTGGACTAACCATTGAGTCTAGGGCGTACCTGGATAGTTGTGCTGGTTGTGTTTTCAGGAAAAGAACTCCAGACGACGCTGAAGAATTATTCGCTAAAATAGGCCGGAATCATGATGATTGGACTACGCCTGAACCAACTCCAACGCCAATATTGAAGAAGAGGGGTTTAATTAAATTGAGTGATGAAGATATGAGGGAAGCCAAGAAGTCTCTCAAGGAGAAAGGTATTAAATCTGAAGATGTGAAGAATCTACCTCCCATAGAAGATGTATGTGAGATAATTCCCCCTTCATCCATGATTGAGGTAAACTCCCTTCAACGCTTTACTAGGGAAGATATTCCATATTCAAAACCTCCTGCACAATGCTTAGATGAGTTTGATAATTATATTGTTAAGCAAGAAAATTTTAATATGAGAGTAGAGAATCATTTAATGGAAAATTCTCGAGCTATTAGTGAATTGCATGATATTGTAGAGAGAACCTCCAATGATGTTAAGATGCTTGTTAAACATTTTCATATGGTTCAAACTCAAATTGATCAACTCACTAAAGTGCAAAATGACTTGTTGGGGAATAATTCTAAAGAGAAACATGCTTATGAAGTAACAACTAGAGGCGGTGTCTCTACCCAGGATCCTCTATATCCTGAAGGACATCCCAAAAGAATTGAACAAGATTCTCAACGCATTGAACCTAGTGCTCCTTCTAAGAAGAAAAAGAAGAAGAAACATAAAAATGTTGTAGAATCCTCTGAACCTATTAACGATCCTAATAGTATTTCTATTTCTGATGCTGAAACTGAAAGTGGAAATGAACATGATAATGGTAATGATAATGATAAGAATGATACTCCTGATAAAGAAGAGGTAGAAGATGAACCTGAAAAGCATGCTAAAAATAAAAAGTACACTAAAGAAGATTTTATTGCTGAGAAACATGGTTGTTGTGGGTATACTTCATGGGTGTACCATCGACAGTGCCTAGATCCGGCAAGCCCGGGTGGCCCACAGATGGTGATGAGGCATGCGGCCCATCGGGCGGCCCAGTTGCTGTTGATCATGAAGGAAGAAGTCCGGCCCAGGATCAGTAAGCCGGATCCGTACCGACATTAGGAGTAACCCGGATCCACGAAGGCCCATGAGGAACCCGGATCCGGTACGACGTATATGGAAGGCGGATCCGTGACGTGCACGGCAAGATACTGTACTGTAGTTAGGCTATCTGTAATCCGGCTAGGACTCTCCATGTAAACCCTAGATCCGTGCGTCTTTATAAGGCGGATCCCGGGAGCCCTAGAGGCACAACCACTACTCATTGTAACAACGCGAAAGCGCCCAGATAATTCCAGACAAGCAGCAGTAGGCCCTGTCATCGTGCAGGTGTTCCGAAGCTGGGTAACTCGCGTACCACCGTCCCGTGTGCACTCCGCCCTATGGCCCCTACTTCTTCTCCCCCTCGTGAGGATCCCTCCTCCGAGGTACCGTCGATTAGGCAACGACAGTTGGCGCCCACCGTGGGGCCTGTGGCGTCTGGAGGCCGGAACCGGGAGGGTTCCGCCATGGGAAGCTACGACGACACCATCGCTGTGGGGCGCGTCCTTTACGCCGGGAATCTGCCGATCGTCCCTCCGGACGAGTGTTGGATTCCGGCTAGGGCAAACCCCGTCAAGCTCTCCATCGTCCCAATTGGCGGCATACACATCTTCATCGGGGAAACCGTCGATTCCGACGGAAACCCACTGGTAAGTAACGCAGACGCGACCGCCGCAGAGCTGGACGCTGTCGCGAGGATCCGATCTGAGATGCAGGAGCTTCCCCAGGAAGAATCCGCCTCGGATCTGGAAATTTCAAAGCCCACCCAATCCGCCCCTGAGCAGGAAACAACGGTGGAAGACCAATGCAGATCCGCTTGGGTCTCCCAGGTGTTAGAAAAGCAGAGGTGCCACTTCGTACACTTCTTGGCCCATACCGCCGGAACCGCCCCTCCAGAAGGCGGAGCTGGTCCTGAGCAGGTAGAGGCACCGGAAAACGACGCGGATCCGGATCAGGCTGAGCTTGTCGGAGAAAGCGGAACTCCGGTTGAAGAGTCGATTTTGGGCAATCTGAGCCCAATTTCCGGAGACACCCCCTCCATGGACACTGACGAGTTTAACCGCAAGCTAGGGGAGTACGGTTTCGGTGATCAGCCTGAAGTCGACTCCGCCCAGCCTAAGCAGGTTCTCGCAACGGTAGCAGCGCAGGGACAAACTGGATCAGAAGAGGCTACCAACCAATCTGACCCTCAGCCATCCCACCAAGGATCTCCAAGGTCTCAGGAGCGACCCCGCAGAGATTCTTCCTCGGAGGAGCCCCTGACAGCTGAAGAGATGGTTGCACGAGCAGTTCTTAACACACCTATAACCTCGGGCGACGCCGCAGATCTGGAGGCTCTAGAAGCTACTAGACAGGAAATGCTGGCCACTGCCAAGAAGCTCGCCGAGACCGAAGCCGCGCTAAGGGAAGAGAGGGCAGAAGCCGCAGGATTGGCGGAAAATTTCGACAGACAGGATCGCGAGATTACTGCCACACTCGAGCAGGTCAAGAGCATGAGGGCAGAGTGGGAAGTAAAGATGATCTATGCACAGGCGGAAGCCGATCGAATTGTTAGAGAAGCAATTCCGCCTCGCAGGATACCCTTCAACACACCCGCAGAGCACCGACCGCTCGAAACCCCAAAGGACAACATGCTAAAAGCTGCGGAGCTGTTGAAGAAGAAGGACGAAGAAGTTGATATCAACTATCTTCGCACACTCGTCGCTTCAGTAATGCAGCAGCAAAGCAAGGCGGATACTTCGCGCAGGTTGGAATCCAATCCGGATAACTGTGTATCTACTGCGCAGAAGGACGCCCGCGCTGATCGGCGACCCGATGATGAATCACACACCGGATCTTCGGAGCGCAGAAGGAAAGCCAGGGAACACCCAAATCCGATCCCCGTACCATCAAAGACGCCACCATCAGATCCAAGAAAGGGAAAGGATGCAATGTACTCTGGACGGGACAAGCACCGCAACCCCTCTCCTCCGCCTAATGGTTACCCGCGACCCCCTCGCCGCCGTAGTCCAGCCGGAAACACCAGGCCCCCAGGGCATGGTGGAATTGTTATCCGCGACAACGTGCTGCCTAGAAACAGAAACAGGGAGCGCTCGCCGGAACCACGCCGGAACTAGAACAATGTTCGTGAGCCCGAGCCCAGGAGGAGTCGGAATGAGGAGCGCGGCCCAGAGCCTCGCCGGAGCCGCGATCCAGAGCCTCGCCGGAGCCGTGATCCAGAGCCTCGCCGGAGCCGTGACCCGGAGCCTCGCCGGAACGACCAGGGTAGTCAGCGCCAGGGCGAAGGCAGCCACAGGAGCCGGAGCCAGCACCAGGAAGGCCGAGGAGAATCAGTTGGCGGAAGCAAGAAATCGGACCACCCACCTCGCAGGTCTCCCTCACCACCACCTAGCGGTGGCGGCGGAGGTGGAGGCGGAGGCGACGGCCGGAGATCTCGCTCTCGCTCACAATCCCCTCGCCATGGCCCGCGCGATGCACGGGATCGCCTTAACGAATACAGAACCGACTACATTGGTCCGAAGTGCTTTGGCAGGATGATTCGAGAGGAACCAAAACCAAGGATGAACCTCAAGCTACCCGGAAATCTGAAGCATTATGATGGCACCGAAAGGCCGGATACCTGGATTGAGGATTACTATAATGCAGTAACCTTTGCCGGAGGAACCCCTAACATCGCCTGCCGCATGCTCCAGTTGTACCTTGTAGGTCCAGCCCGGATCTGGCTCAGTGACCTCGAGAAGAATTCCATCTTTTGCTGGTTTGATCTGAAGACCGCTTTCGAGAAACACTTCAGAGGCACCTACAAAAGACCTGCCACGGCAAGCGACCTGCAAGCCTGCATCCAGAAGAAGGGAGAAACCTCAAGAAACTACCTCACACGATGGTTGGCATGCAGGAACGAGTGCGAAAACGTCGACCACACCACCGCCATGTACGCTTTCATTGGTGGACTGCAGAGGGGAGGATTGCTGAGGCATACGCTCACTCGTTTGGCTAACTCAAGCAAGTTGACTTTGGATGAGATGATCTCCATTGCCAGTGATCATACTGCCGCCGATGATGACGCAGGCGGTGATCTCGCAGCTACAGCAATCCCCCTACATCAACAGAAGAAGAACCGTGATAACGGCAGTAGCAGCAGCCACAAGCGCAAAAACCCTGATGACCAGAAGAGTGGCGGATCCGAGATGGTCGCCATGGCGTTTCAACGCGGAGGTTCAGGAGGCGGAAGAGGACGCGGACGTGGAGGCGGAGCCGGCAGGGGTCAGCAGCATACCTCTGAGGTCACGGCTGGTGGATCCCGCGCCCCGCAAACCTACGAGGAGTGCAGAGACATGCCCTGCCTGGCCCATCTGGATCCGGTTACGGGGAAGTCCACTCATACCAACCGCAACTGCAAGTGGGTCAATGATCTAAAGAACGACCTAGAGGCAGGATACAAGTGAGCCCGGAAGCACCGCCCACGCGGCAAGGGAGGCAAGGGCAAGAACAAAGACAAAGAGGAGGATAGTTCCGAGGCGATGGATGAGGATGATAACTCGCCGGATCCCAAGGCAGGATCCGCAGGTAAATCCAACCCTTTCGACAAAAAGAGCGTGGGGGCTTACCACACTTTCCTCGGGACCCCAACAGTACGCGCCTCCAAGTCAGCTACCCGGATCCTGAACGCCATAGTGCCAGCTGTGCCGCAGTACGTCAGGTGGTCGGAAATCCCGTGCACATTTGATAGGAAGGATCACCCCGCAATTGTGCCAAAAGAATGCTACGCCTTGGTCGTAAGTCCCCGCATAGACGGGTATGACTTCTCCAAGTGCCTCATGGATGGCGGAGCCAGCCTGAACATCATGTACCTGGAGACTCTAGAGCGGATGAACCTCACCAAGGAACAGCTTAAACACAGTACCACTGAGTTTCATGGCGTGGTTCCGGGTAAGAAGGCGAATTCCCTCGGCAGCATCACACTCCCCGTGGCTTTTGGCGATGTTCATAATTTCCGCGAAGAGAAGATCACGTTTGAAGTTGTACCCTTCAAGAGCTCCTACCATGTCATCTTCGGCAGGCCCACCTACCACAAGTTTCACGCAAGAGCGTGCTACATCTACAACAAGCTCAAGATTCCGGGTCCTAAAGGTATGATTACCGTGACCGGAGATTACAAAAAGGCTCATGAGTGCGAGTTAGGCGAAGCCGCCTTCGCAGAGTCTGTGATATCTAGAGAAGAGCTGAAAGGCTACAGAGCCGCGGTGGATCCGACTGAGATGCAGACCACCAAGAAGCAGATCTCCGAGCAGAAAACCTCTTTCAAGGCTGCGATAGAAACCAAGAAGCACGACCTCATCCCAGGCGACTCTTCCAAGCAGGTTTCAGTCGGAGCCAACATGGACCCCAAATAGGAAAGCGCGCTCGTCGAGTTCCTCCGCGCTAACATGGATATCTTCGCATGGCAACCTTCTGACATGTCCGGAGTACCTAGGGAACTCGCCGAGCACTACCTCAACATAAATCCGGGGGCTAAACCGGTGAAGCAAGCTATGCGACGCTTTGGAGATAAGAAGCGCCGCGCCATAGGAATGGAACTAGCAAAGTTACTAGAAGCAGGTTTTGTAATAGAAGTTATCCACACCGATTGGGTCGCGAATCCCGTCCTTGTACCCAAAAAGAACACTGAAATACTAAGAATGTGCATCGATTACTCTGGCTTGAACAAGCATTGCCCGAAGGATCCGTTCCCCTTGCCGCGCATTGACCAAGTCATTGATTCGACGGCGGGGGCGGAACTTCTGTGTTTTCTTGATGCGTATTCCGGGTATCATCAGATCCGGATGAAGGAATCCGACCAAAAGGCGACTTCATTCATTACCCCGTTTGGTACTTACTGCTATGTTACTATGCCTTTTGGTTTGAAAACGCAGTGCCACCTACCAACGTACGATGCGGCGGTGCTCGAAGGACCAAATTGGCCGGAACGTGCACGCATACGTCGACGACATCGCGGTCATGACCCGGAAAGGATCCGACTTGATCAGCGACCTCACAGAAACCTTCGACAACCTCCGCAGGTACAAGATGATGTTGAATCCGCTGAAGTGCGTCTTTGGCGTGCCAGCCGGAAAACTCCTTGGCTTCATAGTCTCTCACAGAGGCATTGAGGTTAACCCGGAAAAGATCAAGGCAATCCTGTGTATCAAACGGCCAACTTGTCTCAAAGATGTGCAACGACTAACTGGTTGTGTCGCAGCAATCAGTAGGTTTGTTAGCCGTCTTGGCGAGAAGGCGCTACCTCTGTACAAGCTGCTGAAGAAAATAGACAAATTTGTCTGGGACGACGCAGCTGACGCAGCTCTTCGGGGGTTGAAGGAAATACTCACCTCTCCACCTATCTTGGCAGCTCCAGCAGAGTCAGAGCCAATGCTCCTTTATCTGGCAGCTACCAACAAAGTCATCAGCCTCATCATCGTGGTGGAGCGAAAGGAAGAAGGTCATGAATATGACGTCCAGAGACCTGTCTACTACATTAGCGAGGTGCTGACGGAGTCAAAGCAAAGATACCCTCACTTTCAGAAGCTAGCCTATGGAGTGTTCCTAGGCAGCCGGAAGCTGAGACACTACTTCCAAGAGCACCCAGTAACAGTTGTGAGCAAGGCTCCGCTGTCAACAATTCTCAACAACGCTGACGCAACAGGACGTACGGCTAAATGGGGCATTGAATTATCCGCCTTCGACATCGCTTACAAGCCAAGGACTGCGGTAAAATCCCAAGTCTTGGCAGATTTCGTTGCAGATTGGACAGAAGCTCCGGATGCAAGTCTGGAGCCGGAACCAGAGACATGGGTCATGCACTTCGATGGATCCAAGCAGCATCAAGGCTCAGGAGCCGGAGTCACCCTGAAGTCCCCTACCGGAGAAGAACCGCAGTACGTTCTGCAGATCCACTTCGAAGCTACAAACAACATGGCGGAATATGAGGCTCTACTACACGGTCTGCGCATCGCTAAGGAAATTGGGATCAAGCACAGCATATGCTGTGGAGATTCCGACCTGGTGGCACAACAAGTAGCCGGAACCTGGAACGCCAGAAACTCCGTCATGGCGGCCTACAGAGACGAAGTTGATGAGATCGCCAAGTGCTTCCTCGGATACGAAGTCAAGTACGTCAGGAGAGACGATAACACAGCGGCAGACATGCTATCCAAGCTCGGATCCGGCAGGAAGCAAATTCCGCCTGGCATTTTCCTGGAGCATCTCCGGATACCCTCAGTTAAGGGCGCTAACCCGGAAAACCCAGAGGTGGCAGTGTCTCCGGCTAGGGAAGTGATGACTATCATTCCGGCTTGGACTCAGCCTTTCCTGGATTACCTCATCGATCAGAAGTTGCCTGAGGACGAGGTCCTCGCAAGACAGATCGTCAGACGAGCAAGAACCTACACAGTAGTTGATGGACAGCTCTACAAACGAAGTGCAGCAGGGGTATTTCTCAAATGCGTCTCCAATCAAGATGGCATTGAGATCCTCAGAGAGATCCATGCAGGGGATTGCGGGCATCATGCCGCCCCCAGGTCACTTGTTGCAAAAGCTTTTCGGTTAGGTTTCTATTGGCTCACAGCTAAAGAAGATGCTGACAAAATAGTCAAGACCTGCCGAGGTTGTCAGTACTACGCTACTCAACCAAACGCTCCAGCCCAAGAGCTGAAGACCATACCTATCACCTGGCCATTTGCGGTCTGGGGGCTCGATATGGTTGGTAAGTTAAAAAGATCATCTCCTGGCGGTTTTGAATACCTCCTGGTCGCTGTTGACAAATTCAGCAAATGGATCGAGGCTAAGCCAGTGAGAAAAGCCGATGGTGCTACGGCACTAAAATTCGTCTGCAGCCTCGTGATGAGATTCGGCATCCCACACAGCATAATCACAGATAATGGCACAAACTTCGCTCAAGGAGAGTTGAGGGATTATTGTGAAACAACGGGGATACGGCTGGACCTTGCATCTGTGGCTCACCCACAATCCAATGGTCAGGTTGAAAGGGCTAACGGCCTAATATTATCAGGAATTAAACCGCGCCTTGAAGAGCCGCTGCGACGAGCAGCCGGAGCTTGGGCTGATGAGTTGGAAGCTGTTTTGTGGAGTTTACGAACCACCCCTAACAGATCAACAGGGTTTACCCCATTTTTCCTGGTATACGGATCCGAAGCCGTACTTCCCTCCGACATCATCCACGATTCACCGCGAGTTTCCGCCTACAATGAAGAAACAGCTGATGAGGCCAGACAGCTATCTGTGGACCTGATCGAGGAAGCTCGGAACTTAGCTGACCAGCGCTCCGCCATCTACCAGCAGAAGCTCCGACGTTATCACAGTCGTCGAGTTCGGAAACGCTCCTTCATGGCAGGAGACTTGGTCCTCCGCCTTCGACAGGTGAAAGACCATAAGCTGCAATCTCCATGGGAAGGACTCTTCGTCGTTAGCAAAGTGCTTCATAACGGGTCGTACTACCTTGTTGATTTCCGCGAGCTAAGGGATAGACCTGCTAACTGGCACCGGAAACGCAAGCGTGAGGATCCGGATGACATCTACGATGAAACAGATCGCCCTTGGAATATCGCACAGCTACGTCCTTTCTACACTTAGCATATTTTTTCCGAGTTACAAACTCTGTAATAGTTATACATGATCAATGAAATAAAGCTTATGGTTCACTCTTTGAGTCTTTTACCTCCTTTACTTGTTCATTTTTAGATCGTGTATGTTTTCCGACTAAAACCGCAGAGCTGGATTTTTCCGCCTAGGCGTGTATAAAAGTTGTGATTTTCAAAAATCGTCCTTTAGGACGTAAGCTTAAGTTTTCTGATTAAGTTGTTGTCTGTTGCGAACTCGTGGATTCCTAGTAGCGATTTCCGGCACCTATGCCTGGGGGCTTGTTTCCGCGGTTATTGACGGATTGCCATTGGGCTTCGTCGCCGCTGGCGAGCGTTTCCGGCTAAGGTCTTCCGGCTCGCGGAAGGTCAAGCGGGCAAGCCGGAAAACAACGAAGTCAGCACTTGCTTTTCGACATAAAACGAAACATGCACATAACATTAACGGATAGCAGGATAAGTGTTTCCGCCCCATGCATAATTGTTTCGTTCCTAGCTACTTAAGAATTTAAGTCTTATTACAAACCCACTCTGGGGCCAAAATGATGCAACTTGTCTCATTGTCTAAAACAGGAACTCTACTCGGAGTCCTCTTCTTCAGATTGCTGGTAGGTGGAGCCTTCGTCGCTGTCACCAGATCCGGCTTCGGAGTCGTCACCAGAGTTTCCTCCGGAATGATCGCTGCTTGACCCGGAGCCTTCCCCATAATACTCCGGCTCACCTGCCTCCTCCTCCTCTGCATCGGAAAATCCCTCGGGCAGATCGTGTTTGTTATACCAGAACAAGTGATCCACTCGCCTGACAAACAATTGCTCATAGCCTTGGGTTTCCGCGAGGAGGGCACCCATGTCGGAATCCTTGGGGGCTCCGCGTGCAACATCCGCCAGGTTGAGCGAGGGGAAGTGAGCCTTGCAGGTGGCCAAGACTAGGGAGGCGGCTCCGCGTGCTGAAGACTTTTGCCAGTCCTTGATAAAATCCGGCACTTGTCGCATAAGTTTGGTCATCGTATCGATGACTGTGGTTTTGGCCTTCTTCAGAGACAGAGCCGTGGCAATTCCGCGACAGGCTTCAAATAACGCGTCAATTGAAATCCGCGCTTCATCGTATGCCTCTGTCCTCTTCAGGTTTGACTCCTTTGTCCACTCAAAGCCAAGGCTTGCTGTGGAAGAAAGAGGTTCAGTTCCGTTAGAAAGAAAGCATACAAGATAGTCGGAGCAACGACACGGAAAAACGCTTACGGAAGATAAGTTTGTCAATGGCCTCCGCTTCCGCCTCCAGAACTTTGTTCTTGGACACCACGGAAATCACGCGGCCCTGGCTTTTCTCCAGTTTTTCATTCAGCTCCGCCAGGTCGCGGGCATGCTTCTCGGAGAGCTCCTTCCTCGCCTGAATTTCCTTGTTGGAGGATTCTTGGATAAAGGTTTTGAGGGATTCATTCTCCGCCTCAAGCACCTTGACCTTGGCGGATAGCTCATCAAGCGAGGAGCGCTTGGCAGTTTCTTCTGAAGGCAGAAAGTTGCACATATTATGCCTCTTGAACAACTATGTCAGCACAAAAAGTAACGACCCGGATCTCGTACCTTGAAGGCGGGTCTCAAGCAGCTGGATGTCTCTTTTGCTATTTTCCGCGTGCTGGCGCAGCCCCTCGATTTCCGCGATTTGCTCCAGCACGTGCATGCGCAAATCTTCGTGCAGTTTCCGCGTGGTCTGCGAAGCAACAGAAAGTTAGTCGGATATTAAAATCTGGGGGGCTAGCGAAGAATTCGAAGCCTTGGGATAAAAATTTCAAATTTCCGCCTACAGGTACATTTTCGGAAAAGCATCGGCTAATACATGTTACATGGAAATATATCACCCAATGCTTGGGGGCTAGTATCACCTGCCGCACTTCCTTGTGCTTGGCGAAAAAATCCTTCAGGTTGTCCTCCAGGTCGGTGAGCTCGCGCATCTCCTCGTCCGGTTTTCCCCACACTTTGTTCAGCATGGCGGAAACCTCCGCGTGACGCTGTGCAAGGGTAAGCTTTTGAAGGGATGGAGTTGGTTGGAGGTTGACCCGAGTCGCGTTGGTGACCTGAAGGAGCTTTACCTTCTGCTCCTGTTGTTCTTCTGTGGGCTCCGCGAAAGCGGCGCCTGGTTGATCTTGCGGAGGAACAGAGGAGGAGGCCCCCTGGGCGGAGTCGCCATGATGAGTGGGATCTTCAGGAAGGTCATCGAGGTTGATGACATCTTTCGGATTCGGCTTGGAGGTGGATGAAGCCTTGGGCGGAACTTCAACCTCAGGAGTGATAGGAATGGAAGCCGGAGATGGCCTGGCTCTCTTCTTGGGGACCCTTGGGGCCTTGGGGGGTTGGCTTCCGGAACTTCAGAAATAACATAAAAGCATAAGTAAGAGTTTAAGCGTAAAACCAGAACTTGGATCTCGGAAATAGGCGCTTACCCGGAAGGCTTGAAGAAATGCTGGATGGCAGGCTGCCCCTTGTTGCTGGTATTAATCAGCGAGAGGCGCTTCTTTTCCGCCTCCGCTTTCCGGGTAGCCGCAGTGCTAAGCACTTCGCGGGGGCTTTTCGCATGGGGGCTGGAAGGGGCTGGCTTCTTCCTCTTAGCAGGGCGTGGGGCTTCAGGAGCTTCCGCCTCCGATGCGGCTTCCGGATCCGCGTTACCGGTGGATGGGACTCGGAGGAGAGTTCCGAGTTCATTTTCCTCAAGCGCCTCGAGCTAATGCAAAGTTAAACACTTAGACAAAAAAGTTTGAAGAAAAACAATAGACCAAAGTCAAGACGACGTACCGCGGTTCCGGATCCATTCGTGTGGATGTCTCTGTTGCATACGTGAACATGGAGTTCACGTGGGATTTTGATGAGGACCCGGATCCTCTTGTTGATGGCGTCGGCGGAGAGATTGTCTTTGGTGGCGCGCATTGGATCGTCGCGCCCTGTGTATTCAAACATCAGGCGGTCCCTGTGTTGGAGCGGCTGGATCCACTTGGTGAACCAGGAAAGGGTTAAGTCCTTCCCCGTCAGCCCCTCCTCCGTGAGCTTGCAGATCCGCCTAACAGCGCGGGTCAGCTGAGGCGAGTCGGAGAAGTGGGGGCACTGTGTCCATGTCGGAAGCTCGGTGGCGGGGCAGTTCTTGAAAGGCGGCAGCTTCTTTTCACTCGCGGGGTCGGAGACGTCCTTCAAGTAGAAGAAACCCCCGGACCAGTACCTCGCGGATTCGTGGCGGTCGATGGGGGGGTAGACACGGCCCGGGCGGATTATAAAGGTGATGGATCCGCATGTAGCAAGTTCGGCGGATTGCCGGATCCTCTCCTTCTTGACAGTAAAGAAATATTGGAACGGAGAGAGCTCGGGGGTTACCCAGAGATGGCCTTCGCAGAGGGCGATGTGGTTGCTGATGGCGAGCACGCTATTCGGAGATATGTTGTGGGGTTGGAGCCCATACGCCTTCAGAATCTCCAGGAAGAAATCCGAAGGCGAAAATGAAAAACCGCGCTCCACCAGCGCTTTCGTTAGCACCATCTCATCATCCCTCGAAGCTGGAGCTAGTTCATCTGGAACTGACCTCCAGCTTCCGGGTTGCAGGAAGCCCTCCGCCTCGAGGTTCTTCAGCTCCATCTCGGTGGTGGTGCAGGGCCACCATTTTCCCTTGGCTTCAGAGTCTCGCTTGCGAGCCTTCGACTTTTTGGCGACCTCTTCCGCCTGGTGCTCCGTTTGACCCTCCCCGGAGGCTTTCTCCGGGTGAGCAGAGGTTTCCTCAGCTTCCTTGCCGGAATCCTTAGAAGGACCCAGCTTGACTGGAACAAAAGGTGGAGGGGCGGAGGAGATTGGGGTCGCCATGATAGGTTCCGAGGTCGGAGGCGGAGTCGTTGAAGACATCTGAAGAAAAGGTTTAGGCGGAAAGCGCTCTTTAGCCGGATCCAACATCGTCTTCCCCAAATTCATCCCTACCAACTACGGTGCGAAAGTAAAGCTCAAAGACTTACCGTAATGGCGTTTGCGGTGGTCGGAGTCGCTGGCGACGAGTTTTCCGCGCGGTGGCTCGCCGGAGTTAAGAACACGAAGAACACCACGGTGGTGAACTCGCTCCGGTGATGTTCCGGCGACTTTTCCGGCGGGTTCTGGCACGGTGGAGAGGAAGCTCGCGGCGGCGCTCGGCAGAGAGGTGAGAAGGGGGGTGAATGAGGGTAAGGGGCCTCGACGGCGGATATTTATAGGCTGAAGGGATAAGATTCGTGTTCCGCATCCTGTGGTCGGAACGCAAGCGTCGCGCCATTGGATGCGTGACACGTGTCCCAAACCCTAACGGTAAAAATGGCTAGAGATAAGTTACCGCACAAATCGCGCGAAAGTGGCGCCAGAATTGGCGGAACCGTTTGAGTCTTTTAAGATTCCGGGTAACTGCGTGAAGATAAGTTGGCTCTCATTCGCAAGCAGGGAGTAACCCGGAAATGTTCTTTGGAACGTCGATGGATGAAGTCCCGCAGGATGGGAGCATTTTCCGGCTATAAGTTGGAAAAAGAAGAAAATGCGAAGTAGGAGCTCTTCAAGTTTCTCCGCGTTACCAACGTTTGCCGGAGATCATGATGGACCAGCAAGACGGAAACTGCAGGTGAAACTCGGAGAGCTCTGGGGGCTACTGTTGTGGGTATACTTCATGGGTGTACCATCGACAGTGCCTAGATCCGGCAAGCCCGGGTGGCCCACAGATGGTGATGAGGCATGTGGCCCATCGGGCGGCCCAGTTGCTGTTGATCATGAAGGAAGAAGTCCGGCCCAGGATCAGTAAGCCGGATCCGTACCGACATTAGGAGTAACCCGGATCCACAGAGGCCCATGAGGAACCCGGATCCGGTACGACGTATATGGAAGGCGGATCCGTGACGTGCACGGCAAGATACTGTACCGTAGTTAGGCTATCTGTAATCCGGCTAGGACTCTCCATGTAAACCCTAGATCCGTGCGTCTTTATAAGGCGGATCCCGGGAGCCCTAGAGGCACAACCACAACTCATTGTAACAACGCGAAAGCGCCCAGATAATTCCAGACAAGCAGCAGTAGGCCCTGTCATCGTGCAGGTGTTCCGAAGCTGGGTAACTCGCGTACCACCGTCCCGTGTGCACTCCGCCCTATGGCCCCTACTTCTTCTCCCCCTCGTGAGGATCCCTCCTCCGAGGTACCGTCGATTAGGCAACGACAATGGTAATGAAAGAGAACCTTGGGTTCAAAAGCAAATGCCCTTTCCTGCTAAGAAACTAAAATCAAAGGAAGAAGAACACTATAATAAATTTTGTGATTGGATAAAACCTTTATTCTTGCAAATCCCTTTGACTGATGCTATTAAATTGCCTCCTTATTCAAAGTATATGAAAGATATTGTTAGTAACAAAAGGAAAATCCCCAATGAGGAAATTTCCACTATGCTTGCTAATTACTCTTTCAGTGGCAAAGTGCCAAAGAAGTTGGGCGACCCAGGTATACCTACTATTCCTTGTTCTATTAAGAATAATTATGTTAAAACTGCTCTATGTGACCTGGGAGCCGGTGTTAGTGTTATGCCTTTTTCTCTTTATAAGAGACTTTACTTAGATAAGCTGATACCTACTGATATATCTTTGCAAATGGCTGATAAATCTACTGCTATTCCTGTTGGTATATGTGAGGATGTTCCTGTTCAAGTTACTAATAACTGCTTGATATTAACTGATTTTGTTGTGTTGGAAATGCCTGAAGATGATAATATGTCTATTATTCTTGGGAGACCCTTTCTTAACACCGCAGGGGCTGTTATTGATTGCAATAAAGGAAAGGTTACTTTCAATGTTGATGATAAAGAGCATACCGTCTATTTCCCCAAGAAGATTGATAAAGTATGTGGAGTCAATACTATTACTAATGTGAGAACTATTAAAGTTGGAACTATTGATTGTCCTATATATGAGCCTAAAGAAGAATATCAAACTCTCGTGATTGGATCCATATCAATACAATTCAAGGTAACATGATTGATTTGAGGTTTATTTCTTCTTATGCTATGTAAAATTTGTTTGGTGGCAAGACTTGATCAACCTTGTTAACAAATACTTTTTATATGCATAGAGGAGGTAAACAACATCTCTTTCTTCCTCCACTTGCTCTAGTTGCTGTAGCATTTTTAATTTGCAAAGTTCCTTAGTTAATTAGAAATTTCAAAATTTTTCCTGGCCAGTAATAATAAACTTAATACCCAGAAATGTGCATTTTTCAAAGTTTTCAAAAATTCACAAAAATTATACCGTTGGTCCTATTTTTCGACGAGGCACCTGGGAGCACCAGAGGATGACCTGTGGGGCACCCCAGGGTGCCACACCACAGGCCGGCGCGGCCAAGGAGGGGGGCGCGCCACCCTGTGGTGTGGGCCCCTCCTTGCCCCACTATCTCATCTCTTTCTCCCAGCATCTTCTCTCTCCCGAAAAAACTCGGACCAGCTTCCTCTCACTCGCGTTTTTGCTCAAGAGCTCAGGATTTTTCGATCTCTTTGCTCAGCCCAGATTTCTGTCTGAAATTTGGTACATTTACTCTCCGGTATGTGACTCCTCCGCCTATCCAAGTAGAATTTTGTTTGGTTGAGTATGTCTTGAATATTTTGCTGCAGTAGGTAACATGTTTAGTGAGCTTGCATGCTTGTTCTAAGTTGTATAAACTAGTTTTGATGCATGATTAGTACTCTAGCAAGTTCCTATAGTAGCTCCCCTTGATTATATGTCACCAAATCAAATTTTATATCACTTGTTGAAAATTTCAGAGAAGAGATGAAGAAGTTCAACTTTGGAGAGTTGTTCAAGAAAGGAACAACCAGCACCGGGAGGCCTTCTAGGGCCGCCACCCGGCTTAGGCGATCGTACAATGAGGATATCATCGCGCCTAGCTTCGCGCCCGAAGAAGACAACGGGGCTCCTAATGCTTCATCTTTTCCATGCTATGATTTTCTGAGAAATGCAGGGATATTGGATGATTTCTTCACCCTTGTCAATAGGGCGGGCTTAACCACCTACGTGGAAGACGAAAGGGAGCAATACTATATGCTCACCAAAATTTTCGTCGAGAGCTTCAGGTTCAACAACACGCAATACGAGCCGACAGTTGCATTCAAGATCTATGGTAATCCTGTTACTATGGAATTGGAAGATTTTTGTCGTGCATTGGATATTGCCCCTGTAGGTACAGCAAGTAGGATTGATGACAACCCCCGGGACTTGTTGGAGCTCTATCGAGGGATTACCGATGATGATTGTCGCACCATTCAGCGTGGCAAGATAAGGAACATTCAACTCCCCGCCATTAAGTATTTTGCATATTACATTGCTACTAGCATTCTTGGTAGGGAGAACACTAGCAATATTTCTAGTTACCATCTTGCTTTCTTGAATATTGCACTTACTGGTCGGACATCATATCACCTTGGTTCTCTTATTGCTCGCCGCCTGTCTAATAGGGGGCCTATTTTTGGAGGAACTATTGCACTGCGCGTTTTAACATATTTAAGACTTCCTCTTGATCCTAATGATGTGCCATTGATCCCTAGGAGACTCGATATTGCTGCTATGAAGAGTCATCATTTTGTTACCGCTGATTCCACTTTAGATAAAATGGTCTATAGGATGTTGTTTGCTGACGGGGATGAGAAGGAAATCCCTCTTCCCCAATCAGGTTTGTTCAGTATTGACAGGCAATCATGGTCGTGCACTAAGGAGGAGGTGGATGAACATATGAAGATACAAGACTTCCACCAGCAGCATGACTCCGAGGACGCCGAGGCCTCTCACGACTACACCGTCACGTATCCGGGTGCTTCCTCTAGCACATACCCGGAATATGATCCATCTTCGTCGTACTACGAAGATACTACCTCATGGTCTCGATGGGAATGAACTCCACTTAGGCCAAAAGCCTAAGCTTGGGGGGAGGTATACCGGCATCACTTATTCTTTGCATATTATGGTTGCTGGGTACCTATACATACTTGTTTAGTCTCTTTGAGTGGTGTTCTAATGAGAGGGAGATGATATTTGGGGAAGTGCTGCCTGAAAACAGATTCTGGACTGTTACTAGAAAAATTCGTGCGCACAGCCAGAACGTTATTTTGAGCTGCCAATTTTTTTGCAGGTTCCCCAGGTTGTTATCTAACTTTCATTAGTTGAACACTTTTCGAGCTGAGCAACGTAAGATTTTTGTAAAAATCGATTTCTGTACTGCTGTCAGGTTTTGGCAGATTTCTGCCATCTCGCTTTTCTGTGTTTCTTTTAGTTTTCATTTTCTTGTTTTTGCTTTGTTTCCTTTCCAAAACACAAAAAGACCAAAAATATTTCTGTTGTTTCTCTTCATAATTTGTTTGCTTTGGTTTCTTGCATTTGTTTCGCTTTATTTGCCATTGCTAGTTTGCTATAAGAAAACCCAAAAAAGATTTTGCTTTGTTCGCTTGTTTCCTTTTGTTCTTGTTCTCAAAATTCGAAAACACCAAAAATATTTGCTGTTCTTCTTTGGTTTGTAAAGTTCATCTTGAGTTCAATGGTCTTCGGTGGCTGGAACGTGGTTTTCATTTCATATTATCCAAGCTACACAAGTGAAAAGGCAATAATGACGATCTACGACAATCTGATTGTGGTGAGAGGCTGGTATGAACTCTATTTGTTTTCATTTTTGTACATATACTCATCCATGTGAGCATGCTTAGTTGGTTCATGTGAGGTATATGTTATTTGAGAAAGTCTAGTAGTTCATGATCTCTCATGTTTAACTCCAATTTATTAATATGAGTAGCATGTCATGGATGTTTGCTTGCATTGTTTTATTCATAAGTAGGTATGGCATTGTGGTATCCTGCTCTGAATAATTCATTTATATCGACTTGGCACATGCTCACGCATGCATATGACCGAACAAAAAGTCAATTAAGCCTCGATGATCTATATTGCTTCAGAGTTCTTGTATCATTTTTATGCCTCCGTTAATTTATTTTGCCGCAAGCATGATTATGACAGTTACTGCTCTCTTGATTTGTCGCTCCCTAGTCTATTGCTAGCCTTCACTTGTACTGAGCGGGAACGCTGCTCGTGCTTCCAAACACCTGAAAACCAAGTTGTTCCAAAAGTGTCCACCATAAATACCTATGCATGGCATTTCAAACCATTCCAAGTAAATTCTCATGCGCTACCTTTAAAACCTTCAAAATGCTTCTCAGTTTGTGTTTATGTTTCATAGCTCATGAGGAAGTATGTGGTGTTTAGCTTTCAACCTTGTCATTTACTTTTGACGGACTCGCATATGGACTAGTGGCACATCCGCTTATCCAATAACTTTGCAAAAAGAGCTGGCAATGGGATTCCCAGTCCCAAATTAATTAACTTAAATAGACACTCCTCCATGGTATGTGATTGTTGGAAGGCACCCGAAGGATTCGGTTAGCCATGGCTTGTGTAAGCAAAGGTTGGGGGGAGTGTCATCATCATAATAAAACTAAAATAAAAAGGCACTCCTTCATGGTATGAGATTGTTGGCAGGCACCCGAGGATTCGGTTAGCCATGGTTTGTGTAAGAAAGGTTGGAAGGAGTGCCACATAAACATGCAAATAATTCATGGGAGCCGCTCTTGAAAGTCCGGTTGGCGAGGTAGTTGGTGTACCCATTACCATTCGTTGACAACAACAAACACCTCTCAAAATAATTTTACTCCTGCTTTACAAATGAAAAGCTCTAGCGCATGTTAATCCCTGCTTCCCTCTGCGAAGGGTCAATCTTTTACTTCTATGTTGTGTCTCCATTATTTCTTTGAGCACTATCTTGAGAGCACAACTGTCATTCTTAGTATAATATGCTTGTCTCAAAATATGATTGATTGTGGTATAACTTTGATGCTTTTATCTTTGAAAATCACTACTTCTAGTCTTTCTATGAACTCCAGAGGTGCCCGGGCATTTATGTTTTGCCAATCAAATATAGGCAAGCGAGATACCACTTTACCATACTCTCTTATGAACATTGCAATCTTGCTTATATACATGATTCATGATGCTTATTATTAATTGTTGGTACCTCTCCATGATTGACATAGTTGTTAGATGATCTTATTTGCACGTATCTCATTATGAACTGCTTAAGTATTAGCCATAGCATGAGAATATATACATCATATGAGCAAATGCGTTCGTGAAAGTTCTTTTATCGCTCAGTTGTTAACTGAATTGCTTGAGGACAAGCAATGAGCTAAGCTTGGGGGGAGTTGATACGTCCAAAACGTATCTACTTTCCCGAACACTTTTGCTATTGTTTTGCCTCTAATTTGTGTATTTTGGATGCAACTAACACGGACTAACGCTGTTTTTAGCAGAACTGTTCTGGTGTCTCGTTTTTGTGCAGAAATCCAACTTTCGGGAAAATCCTCGGAATTTATGTAGAAGGCCCTATTTTCCAAGAATACTGACGGAGCCAGAAGGACAACTCAGGTGGAGGCCCGAGGGCCCCACACCATAAGGCGGCGCGGCCTAGGGGGGGCCGCGCGGCCCTATGGTGTGGCCCCCTCGGCCTGCCTCCGAAGCCCTCCTTCGGACTATTTATCGGCCTCGACCTAAAAACGCACAGAGAGAAGTCGAAATCGCCAGAAACCCTCCAGAACGCCGCCACATCGCAAAACTCCGTCGCGGGAGCCAGAAGTCTCCGTTCTGGCACTCCGCCGGGACGGGGAATTGGAGGAGATCATCGCCATCATCACCTCCAACGCCTCTACATCAACCAGCCATGTTTCCCCCATCCATGTGTGAGTAATTCCCCCGCTGTAGGCCGAAGGGGATGGTAGGGATTGGATGAGATTGGTCATGTAATAGCATAAGATTGTTAGGGCATAGTGCCTAGTGTCCGTAATTGGTACTTTGATGATATTGTTGCAACTTGTTATGCTTAATGCTTGTCACTAGGGCCCGAGTGCCATGATCTCAGATCTGAACATGTTATTGTTTCATCATGATATTCATTGTTTATTGATCTTACCTGCAAGTTGTATACACATGTCGCTGTCCGGAACCGATGACCCCGAATTGACAGAAATCGGGACAACCGGAGGGAATGGTAGCGATGTGAGGATCACATGTGTTCACGGAGTGTTAATGCTTTGCTCCGGTACTTTATTAAAAGGAGTACCTTAATATCCAGTAGTTTCCCTTGAGGCCCGGCTGCCACCGGCTGGTAGGACAAAAGATGTTGTGCAAGTTTCTCATTGCGAGCACGCACAACTATATATGGAACACATGCCTATTGATTGCTTTGTACTTGGATACCATTTTATTATTATCTGCAAATGCCCTGCTATGATTGTTACATGAGTTTCTCTCATCCATGCAACGCCCGTTCATCCGTCCCAGTGCCTACAGTATTTTAATCCTGCTGTTTACTAAAATCACTACTGCTGTCTTTGTTACTCGCTCTTTGTTATTTCACTACTGCTACTGCTATAAAACTGTTACTACTGATAAACTCTTGCGAGCAAGTCTGTTTCCAGGTGCAGCTGAATTGACAACTCCGCTGTTAAGGCTTCCAAGTGTTCTTTGTCTCCCCTTGTGTCGAATCAATAAATTGGGTTTTACTTCCCTCGAAGACTGTTGCGATCCCCTATACTTGTGGGTCATCACTTGTAAGGACCTTAAAGATTATGTCTCTTCTATCCGTAATTTTTGCATAGAAAGTTACAGCGATAATCCTTATATTATTGATTATAAAGAGAGACTCATTAATGCACAAGAATGCACTCACAATTTGCAGGAACCAGTGGAAGAAGAAATTGATGAACCTGAAAGCTCATTGGATGAAAAAGAGGAGGAAATTGATGAACCTGAAAGCTCATTGGATGAAAAATAAGAGGAGAGTGACGAACAAAAGGAGGAAGAATGGATTAGCTACCCATGCCAACCTTCTAATGAGATTAACTCTTTATCTCTTACACTATTTGATTGTCCTCCATGCTTACCAAAGGAGGATGAATGTTATGTTCCTGTGGATTCTCTTGAAATATTACCTATGAGTAAAACTTGTGAGAATAGTTATGCCACTGTTATTTATGATAATCCATGCTATTTTGATAAATCTTATGATAATGCTTTGTTTGTGCCTGATGTCAAAATGCATGGTACTAAAGAGTTTTGCGTAGCAGATGTTTATGATAAAGCTCTAGATGATGGTCCTATGTTACTTGATAATATTAATTGAACTACTAATGAAAATGGGATTGGAAAGGTCTTGACTTTATCTATGAGTCCCATATCTCTTGAGAATGATCAATCATCTTGTTATATTAGTGATAAAAGTGGGTTTGAAAGTTTTAATCCCACTATTTTTGAGCATGATAAAAATTATGTGTTTGTGGATCATGAAAAACATGTTGTATGTGATAGTTATATTGTTGAGTTTGTTCATGAAGCTACTGAAAATTATTATGAGAGAGAAAATATGGTTGTAGAAATTTGCATGGTACTAAAACACCTCTCTACATGCTGAGAATTTTGAAGTTACTCCTGTTTTATCTTCCAATGCTTGTCACTTTGATCTTCATGAATTTATTTGTGTACAAGATTCCTATGCATAGGAAGTGGGTTAGACTTAAATGTGTTTTGAACTTGCCTTTTGATGCTCTCTTTTGCTTCAACTCTTATTTCTTGCGAGTGCATCATTAAAATTGCTGAGCCCATCTTAATGGCTATAAAGAAAACACTTCTTGGGAGATAACCCATGTTTTTATTTTGCTACTGTTTTGTTGTGTCTTGGAAGTTGTTACTACTGTAGCAACCTCTCCTTATCTTTATTTTATTGCAATGTTGTGCCAAGTAAAGTCTCTAATAGAAGGTTGATACTAGATTTGGATTTCTGCGCAGAAACAGATTTCTATCGGTCACAAATTGGAGTAGGTCTCTCTGTAGGAAACTCAAAAAAATCTGCCAATTTTCATGTGTGTTCCTCAGATATGTACGCAACTTTCATTAGTTTTGAGTTTTCTGATTTGAGCAACGGAAGTATCTCTTAAAAATTCGTCTTTACTGGCTGTTCTGTTTTGACAGATTCTGTCTCTGTTTTTGCATTGTCTCTTGTGGACTTTAAGCAAGGCTTTCTAGACGTGGAGAGCTGCAGCTAATGTTTTATTGAGTTCTTGCAATGTGTCACTACAGGACTAAAGTGGATTAAAGTTTTTTTTTGAGTACTAACCCCTCTAATGAAGTTTATGAGAAGTTTGGTGTGGCAGAAGTTTTCAAGGGTCAAGAGAGGATGATGATATATGATCAAGAAGAGTGAAAAGTCTAAGCTTGGGGATGCCCCCGTGGTTCATCCCAGAATACTCAAGCATCTAAGCTTGGGGATGCCTTGGGCATCCCCTTCTTCATCGACAACTTATCAGGTCACCTCTAGTGAAACTATATTTTTATTCGATCACATCTTATGTGCATTACTTGGAGCGTCTGTGTGTTTATTTTCGTTTGTTTGAATAAATTTGGATCCTAGCAATCCTTGTGTTGGAGACAGACACGCTCCACTTTTTCGTATGAACACTTGTGTTCTTCGTTTTTCATATTCATGGCGAAAGTTAAAAGCTGCTGCACTTATTGTTATTTGGTTGGAAACAGAAAATACTTCATATTGTCTTGAATAATTTGACACTTGGCAATTGTTTTGAGCTCTCAAGTAGATCATGATTAAGCTCTTGCACCATGTAGTTTGAACCCATTAGTGGAGAATTACCGTAGAGCTTGTTGAAATTGGTTTGCATGATTGGTCTCTCTAAAGTCCAGATATTTTCTGGTAAAAGTGTTTGAGCAACAAGGAAGACAGTGTAGAGTCTTATAATGCTTGCAATATGTTCTTATGTAAGTTTTGCTGTACCGGTTCATACTTGTGTTTGCTTCAAACAACCTTGCTAGCCAAAGCCTTGTACTGAGAGGGAATGCTTCTCGTGCATCCAAAACCTTGAGCCAGAACCTATGCCATGTGTGTCCACCATAACTACCTACTATATGGTATTTCTCTGCCATTCCAAGTAAATACTTCATGTGCTACCTTTAAACAATTCAAAAGTTATTATCTCTTATTTGTGTCAATATTTTATAGCTCATGAGGAAGTATGTGGTGTTTTATCTTTCAATCTTGTTGGGCAGACTTTCACCAATGGACTAGTGGCTTCATCCGCTTATCCAATAATTTTGCAAAAAGAGCTGGCAACGGGGTTCCCAACCCCAATTAATTAACTTTCATTAATAGTTCTCTTCACATGTTTTGCCCTGATTCATCAGTAAGCAACTTAATTTTGCAAATAGACACTCCTTCATGGTATGTGAATGTTGGAAGGCACCCGAGGATTCGGTTAGCCATGGCTTGTGTAAGCAAAAGGTTGGGAGGAGTGTCATCCATGAATAAAACTAAAGTACATGTGTAAACAAAAGAGAAGAGGGATGATCTACCTTGCTGGTAGAGATAACGTCCTTCATGGGAGCCGCTCTTTGAAAGTCTGTTTGGCGAGGGGGTTAGAGTGTCCCATACATTCGTTGACAACAACAAACACCTCTCAAAACTTTACTTTTATGCTCTCTATATGATTTCAAAACTTAAAAAGCTCTAGCACATGATTTAATCCCTGCTTCCCTCTGCGAAGGGCCTTTCTTTTACTTTATGTTGAGTCAGTTTACCTACTTCCTTCCATCTTAGAAGCAAACACTTGTGTCAACTGTGCATTGATTCTTACATACTTGCTTATTGCACTTATTATTTTACTTTGTGTTGACAATTATCCATGAGATATGCATGTTGAAAGTTGAAAGCAATTGCTGAAACTTAAATCTTCCTTTGTGTTGCTTCAAAACCTCTTATTGAGAATTTATTGCTTTATGAGTTAACTCCTATGCAAGACTTTTTGATGCTTGTCTTGAAAGTACTATTCATGAAAAGTTTTGCTATATGTTATCTATTTGTTAGCAAACTATAGATCATTGCCTTGAGTCACTTCATTCATCTCATATGCTTTAAAATAGTATGATCAAGATTATGTTAGTAGCATGTCACTACAGAATTTTTTTTCGTTTACCTACTCGAGGGTGAGTAGGAACTAAGCTTGGGGATGCTTGATACGTCTCCAACGTATCTATAATTTCTGATGTTCCATGCTAGTTTTATGACAATACATACATGTTTTGCTCACACTTTATAATGATTTTATGCATTTCCCGGAACTAACCTATTAACAAGATGCCGAAGTGCCATTTCCTGTTTTCTGCTGTTTTTGGTTCCAGAAAGGCTGTTCGGGCAATATTCTCGGAATTCGACGAAACAAAAGCCAAATATCTTATTTCACCGAGACGGACCAGAACACCGAAGGGGAGCTGGAGAGGAGGCCCAGGGCCCCCACACCACACTGGGGCACGGCCTAGGAGGGGGGTGACTGTCTACAACTGGCGCGTGGTTGACGTGGGAGGAAATCTCTGTGGTGTAGCTTTTCGTTCCCCGGCAACGGCGCCAGAAAATAGCTTGCTGTCTACTGTTGGCTTCTTTTCCTGTAGACAGTGTTGGGCCTCCAAGAGCAGAAGTTTGTAGAACAGCAACAAGTTTTCCCTTAAGTGGATCACCCAAGGTTTTATCGAACTCAGGGAGGAAGAGGTCAAAGATATCCCTCTCAAGCAACCCTGCAATCACGATACAAGAAGTCTCTTGTGTCCCCAACACACCTAATACACTTGTCAGATGTATAGGTGCACTAGTTCGGCGAAGAGATAGTGAAATACAAGTAGTATGAATGTATATGAGTGGTAATAGGAATCTGAATAAAATATGGCAGCGAGTAAATATGCAGCAGAACTTGTTGGAAACGGTGTTTCAATGCTTAGAAACAAGGCCTAGGGATCATACTTTCACTAGTGGACACTCTCAACATTGCAATCATAAAGGAATATAAATAAGCACTTCACTATGCTATTCTGAATTACTCTCTGGCAAGATAACGAACTCTAATTCATCATGTAGGCAAACCTTAAAGATGTATTCCCAAGTACTAATAAACACCCCACGCTGTCACTGTGAGCATTCATAGGAGGTACTAACACACCACAATTTCATAGAGACATCCAACTCAAATCATAACTCAGTGAATAAGTATTCTGTGAAATATAGCCTAAGAGACCCACACGGTGCACACACTGTCAGCTTTACACACGTGGGACAAGGAGTCTCCGGAGATCACATAAGTAAAATCCACTTGAATAGCATAACGACATCTAGATTACAAAGCTCATCATATGGATCTCAATCATGTAAGGCAGCTCATGAGATCATTGTATTGAAGTACATGGGAGAGAGAGATTAACCACATAGCTACCGGTACAGCCCTTAGCCTCGATGGAGAACTACTCCCTCCTCATGGGAGACGAATGTGAT
Organism: Lolium perenne; assembly: GCF_019359855.2. Classification (NCBI taxonomy): domain Eukaryota; kingdom Viridiplantae; phylum Streptophyta; class Magnoliopsida; order Poales; family Poaceae; genus Lolium; species Lolium perenne. Next base: position 103,284,554 of record NC_067246.2, on the reverse strand, counting down.
GAAGATGGCGGTGATGTCGATGGAGATGCCTTCCGGGGGCACTTCCCCGTCCCGGCGGCGTGCCGGAACAGAGACTTCTGTCCCCCAGATCTTGGATTCGCGATGGCGGCGGCTCTGGAAGGTTTCTCGTACCGTGGCTTATTCGTTTAGGGTTTTCGCGACGGAGTCCTTAAGTAGGCGGAAGGGCAGCCTCGGAGGGGCCCTGGTGGGGCCACACAACAGGGGGGCGCGCTCCACCCCTAGGCCGCGCCGCCCTGGCGTGTGGGGCCCCCTGGCTCCCCTCTGGTCTCTCTCCGGTGTTCTGGAAGCTTCGTGGAAAAATAAGATAATGGGCGTTGATTTCGTCCAATTCCGAGAATATTTCCTTACTAGGATTTCTGAAACCAAAAACAGCAGAAAACAGGAACTGGCACTTCGGCATCTCGTCAATAGGTTAGTTCCAGAAAATGCATAATAATGACATAAAGTGTGAACAAAACATGTAGATATTGTCATAAAACAAGCATGGAACGTAAGAAATTATAGATACGTTGGAGACGTATCAGGGGGCGCGCCGCCCTATGGGGTGGGCCCCCCAGGCACCCCCTCACGCCACCTCTTCGCCTATATTATCCCTCGCGACGTGAAAATCCTACAACAATTGAAACTCCAGAAAGACTCCAGGGGCGCCGCCGCCATCACGAAACTCCGTTTGGGGGGACAAAATCTCTGTTCCAGCACACCACCGGGACGGGGAAGTGCCCCCGGAAGCCATCTCCATCAACGCCACCGCCTCCATCATGCTCCGTGAGTAGTTCCCCCATGGACTACGGGTTCTAGCAGTAGCTAGTTGGTACTCTCTCTCCCATGTACTTCAATACAATGATCTCATGAGCTGTCTTACATGATTGAGATTCATCTGATGTAATCGGTGTTGTGTTTGTTGGGATCCAATGAATTGTTACATTATGATCAGTCTATCTACTATATAAGTTTGTGAAGTTATTGTTGCTGCAACTTTGTTGTGTTTAATGCTTGTCATTAGTGCACGAGTGGCATGATCTTAGATTTAAGCTCTATAAGTATTGCTTAGATTGTATCTACAAGTTGTTTGCACATATCTATGTCCGGAACCCGAGGCCCCGTGAGTGACAAAGAATCGGGATAACTGGAGGGGAAGGCTTAGGTATGAGGATCACATGTTTTCACCAAGTGTTAATGCTTTGCTCCGGTGCTCTATTAAAAGGAGTACCTTAATTACCAGTAGATTCCCTTGAGGCCCGGCTGCCACCGGCTGGTAGGACAAAAGATGTTATGCAAGTTTCTCATTGCGAGCACGTATGACTATATATGGAAAACATGCCTACATGATTAATAATCTTGATGTTCTGTCTTAATGATTTCAATCCTATCAATTGCCCAACTGTAATTTGTTCACCCAACACTTGTTATTGGAGAGTTACCACTAGTGAAGATAGCTGGGAACCCCGGTCCATCTTTCATCATCATATACTCGTTCTATATGACATTAGAAGTAGTATCAACTATCTTCTGGTGCCATTGCCTCAGTATTCTTTTGCCTCTTTGCAACGATTATTCTTTGTTACTATTGCTCTCATATTACTGCTGCTTTCACATCACCCCTGTTACTAGTGTTTTTCCAGGTGCAGCTGAATTGACAACTCAGTTGTTAAGGCTTATAAGTATTCTTTACCTCCCCTTGTATCGAATCAATAAATATGGGTTTTACTTCCCTCAAAGACTGTTGCGATCCCCTATACTTGTGAGTTATCAGACTCCACCTTCCATGGTGATTTCTTCCGGACTTTTGTAGAACCTTCCATAAATGCACCAGATCATTTTCAAACTTAGAAAATGACTTCCTATATATGAATCTTATTCTCCGGACCATTCAGGATCTCCTCGTGATGTCCTGGATCCCATCCGAGACTCCGAACAAAACTTCGAACTCCATTCCATATTCCATATCTACTTAAACGACATCAAACCTTAAGTGTGTCACCCTACGGTTCGTGAACTATGTAGACATGGTTGAGACTTCTCTCCGACCAATAACCAATAGCGGGATCTGGAGATCCATAATGGCTCCCACATATTCAACGATGACTTAGTGATCGATTGAACCATTTACATACGATATCGATTCCCTTTGTCACGCGATATTTTACTTGTCCGAGGTTTGATCATCGGTATCTCTATACCTTGTTCAACCTCGTCTCCGACAAGTACTCTTTATTCGTACCGTGGTATATCATCTCTTATGAACCATTCATATGCTTGCAAGCTAATTAGACGACATTCCACCGAGAGGGCCCAGAGTATATCTATCCATCATCGGGATGGACAATATCCCACTACTCTTGATCCATATGCCTCAACTCATACTTTCCGAATACCTAATCCCACCTTTATAACCACCCATTTACGCAGTGGCGTTTGGTGTAATCAAAGTACCCTTCCGGTATAAGTGATTTACATGATCTCATGGTCAAAGGACTAGGTAACTATGTATTGAAAGCTTATAGAAAATTGAACTTTATGACATGATCTTATGCTACGCTTAATTGGGTGTGTCCATTACATCATTCATCTAATGACATAACCTTGTTATTAATAACATCCAATGTTCATGATCATGAAACTATGATCATCTATTAATCAACAAGCTAGTTATACAAGAGGCTTACTAGGGACTCCTTGTTGTTCACATAACACACATGTATCAATGTTTCGGTTAATACAATTATAGCATGGTATGCAAACATTTATCATAAACACAAAGATATATAATAACCACTTTATTATTGCCTCTTGGGCATATCTCCAACAGCTTGCACCGAAAGTTCTGCCCCACGAAAACAAAACCAACCTGAAATCTAGGGACCCTCACACACTATGTATAAGAAAGTAATTTGGGTGGAAATTTGGTTTCATGTATGTGTCTGAATTCACATAGCCTTTCCAAGGTCGAATCCCTCTTGATAATACGAGTTCCTACACACAACACAAACTACCAAATCTACAGATGTCGTATTCAATCTTTTCACCTTCAAGGGCTCGGTCATCGTATTGTGCTTGTTATAGAGTAGACCTAAATGCAACTTAGCACACATTTAAAACCATTTGTGTTGTTAACAAACATACAAAACCAACTAGGGTAGGGAAAGGCCCTTTCAATAGGCAACCCCATCTAGGTCGAGATCTATTGCATGACACATAACTAGACCACAACCAATCCAAAAAAAAATACAAAAAAAGCTGAACACATAAATGTGTTACAACTTACCTCAAAACATATGGTATTGTGAAAACATTTCTAATAAACAATGGGGCAAGTACCCCTTTCTGGGAATATGCATCTTGGAGTTTTTTTTAATGGATGTACTTATTGAGCATCATAAATTTTCACACAATAAATGGACATTTAGTACCAACTATATAAAAGAAGTATGTATTTTTTTCGTAAATATGCATATGGTCACATATCTGCATTTCTTCCCCGCAGATGCTTATACTAGCATATTGAATTGTCATGATATATTTTCATATTTTTTTAGCAACTCACTGTGTATAAAGTTTAGTTATGGTTGTGCCCGCTATTAGATGAATTTTTTTGTTCCTCTCACAAGTTCCCCAAAGATTGGGGCCCTTTGTATTTAGTCTAAAAATGGAAACACTATAAGTAATTAACAACACACACACACGCACGCGCGCGCACACACACAGATAATTCCACCATGAATAAATATAATGAAATGGAGTTAATCGCGAGACCATGACAAATATAGTATTGAATGGATGGAGTACTGTCTCTTAAATAGTTTGTGTCGGGTTTACGAGCGAGAACACATTTAATCTCAAAGTTTTCATTCATGCTTGAAAAGACGTGAGACTAAGTTTAATCTTTTTAGAAGTGTTACTCTTCTACCATCCACAAGGTGATTGAGAAGAGAGGTGATTCACTTACACTCCTCTTCCACCGTCCATCTCACCGCGCAACTCAACACACGCTTGTCTTGAACCGAGTTCAAGTTCTGAGTTAGAGCGCGGTTTGGTGGAAGTTCCTCTTTTTTTGCTTGGTGAACCAACTCCAAGGCGTACGTCTGTATGTTCTAAAGTAAACAAAGTAAATAACACAATGGATGGATCACTACATGCTCTTTTTCTTCCTCGTCATTGCCAAGTTTCTTTTGATATGCTGCATCTGGATTTCTCATCCAGGTGAGCGTGTGCATGGTTGTCTAGGAGAGCAGGCCTCGAAACCTCTATCCATCGAGATCGATGTTGCACTATGTGAGAGGCAATATAGTTTTTTTTTGGATCATCTTGGCGTGACTGCTTGCTTCGGTTCACTACATTTGTAGTTTCGTACAATAGTTCGACTACATCCTCGTCGACATGTCAACTACTACAAAAGAAACTACATCTGTGTTTTTGGTTTTGGCTTTTAGCTTTTGACTGGATAATGTTAGATGATGGTTCACTATATAATACCATAAAATACACAAGAATATGCACAATAATATAATTCATCAAATACATATCGGTCACAAATATGAATTTATCCAAAAATACATGTCCATCGCGAATGTGCTTTATACAACATCCATATCCATGACATTATACTAATTAGAACAGATAATTATAATTTGGTGTAGCATTAAACAATGGGTTAGCAATGTTGGCATGTGTTCATGGTTCTCGTGTGTTGTCCACCTGGAGCAGTGTCACCAAGCAAGGTTATTACTTGCCTTTGCGCTTTCGGGACGTAATTCTCATCCAAATCACATCAATTAAACAAAATATCGATTGAACTGCTTGTTACGTAAGTTGGACTCTCTAACAAAATTGTGATGTGCAATGCAAGCTAGGACAATTTCTTACCAAAAGCGCGATGCAAGTTAGGATAATTTCACACGTAACAAGCAGTTTGTAGAAGCCAAACAAAAAGGCCCTTATATGCCGAAATTAAGTCTAACCAGAAGAAGCTTAAAATATATGCAGATGCGGTTGCAGTAAATAAACATGTACTCGACGTCTTGCATGACGATTGGGTGCTGATGGAGCGCGCACTGCACATCAATCATCAATGGCCGAGGGGAGGTACGCATTGCACCAGTAGGCACTGCAGCTCTAGGCTTTGATCTCGCTGAGATCCTCCTGGTCTCCTCCCAATCGATCGCTTCCCCGACACTCGTACCACCTCACTTATGTAACCGCCGTTGGATGCTGAGGAAGGTCCCGGTGATAGCCGTCGGATCTTGCGTCCTCCTGCTTCTTTCAAGTTCAAGCCTTGAAGGCGCCAAATGCCAAGCCGAGGCAATTCATCTCCGGCGCGATCGCGCCACCACGTGCTCGTAATCTTCCGGTAATCCTACGGCCCACGTACGTACGTAGCCGCCATTACTCGGCTCCTTAACTCCGGCGCGGCCCGGCCCCCTCCCCGCGTAATGGTGGCGCCGCCGTGGTACGTAAGTATGAGCGGGCCGCGCGCGCCATCGAAGCATGAAGCATCCATCGATCCATATGGTCGATCGATTTTTCATACGTGCGCGCGGATCTCTTATTTATACGTACGAGCTGAGACTCATAAAAGTGGCGAGGTAGCGCGTAGTGGTGGAGGAGGGAAGCAGGCAGCGTCGACGAGCTAGCTCGACGCGACAATGCTAGGCTGGTGAGTTCAATTCGACCGTGTTGTGGAGACTGGAGAGTAGAGAGAGTGGACTTGGGGGAGTGGCTTGCTGGCTTCACGGGAGATAGAGGGGATGGATTTCGGGCGGCGCAAGAGCTTTAGCTTCTTCGAGGAGGACCGGAAGGCGCGGCCGGCGGCGGCGCAGACGCCCGTGCACCACTATGCGCGCGGAGGAGGAGGGGGGCGGTCCCCGGCGCGCGAGGCCGCGGAGCCGGCGCGGATGAGCATGTCGTCCGTTCCCGGCGCGGAATTGCCGACGATGATGGGAGTCGGAGGAGGAGGCGGCGGCGGCGGCGGGTGCTCGCCTTGGGTGCAGTCGCCGCTGCACGGCAGGATGCGGTTCCCGCCGTCGCCCGCGGCGATCTACCACTGCCTCGCGGCGCTGCACCGTCTGGACGGCGACGTGCACGCGCTCGCCGTGGCGAGGGGCGTGCTGTTCACGGCGTCCGACAGCGGCCGCGTGCGCGCGTGGGCGGCGCCCGGGTGCTTCAACCGCGGGTACCTCGACGTGGGCCGCGGCCGCGTCCCGGCCCTCGCCGCGTGCGGCGGCACGCTCGTCACCTCCCACAGCCGCGATCACCACGTCCGGGTGTGGACGGTGTGCGCGGCGGCCGTGTGCGACCACATCCGCGCCAAGAAGGCCGCCACGCTCCCGGCCAAGGGCGGCCTCCTCTCCTTCGCCAAGAAGCGCCCGCACCACCACCGGGACACCGTGTCCTGCCTCGTGCTCCACGCCGTCGCGGGCCTCCTCTACACCGCGTCGCACGACCACACCGTCAAGGCGTGGAAGCTCTCCGACGGCAGCTGCGTCGACTCCTTCGTCGCCCACGACGGGCCCATCAACGCCATGCTCGTCAACGAGGCCGACGGCTGCATCTTCACGGGCTCCGCCGACGGCACCGTCAAGATGTGGCGCCGGGTCTACGGCGGCACCGCGCACGCGCTCATCATCGTGCTCCGCTCCGAGCTGTCCCCGGTCAACGCGCTCACGCTCTGCCACGCCGCCAGCGGCACCACCCGCCGGTGCTTCCTCTACGCGGGCTCTTCCGACGGATACGTGAACATCTGGGAGAAGGAGGCCTCGGCAGGCCGGCCGGTGCACGTCGGCTTCCTCAAGGGACACCGGCTGGCGGTGTTCTGTCTGGCATCCGGCTGCGGCGGCCGGGTGGTGGTGAGCGGGTCGGAGGACGCGACCATGCGCGTGTGGAGGCGGGAGGGGAAGGGCGGGGACTCGCACACGTGCCTGGCCGTGATCGAAGGGCACCGCGGGCCAGTGCGGTGCCTGGCGGTGGGCGGCGGCGAGGCAGGGGAGGTGGAGGGGAGCATGGTGGTGTACAGCGCTGGGCTGGACAAGAGCGTGAAGGTCTGGAGGATAAGGGTGGTGGGGAAAGAAGAGGAGGACGACGAAGACGATGACGACGACGAGTGCGACGAGGAGGTGGAGGACATTGTAGCAGCAGGGAAGGGCGACGTGGTGGATGCCGTCAGAGACGAGGTGGATGCCGAGGAGGAGCAGGTGGTGAGTCTTGGGCCGACGCCGGTGCTGTCGCCGGTTTGGGTGGAGAAGCGGCGGCATACGAGTCGAGGCTAATGAATATCGAGTTGAATTCAACCTTGACTTGGAGATCGTGCTTGTAGCTTTTGCATGACTGCAGAGTTAATCTAGAGATTCCAGTTTTTTTCCCGGGTAAATGAGGATTTCCTTTCATTAATCAAATAGGGTTACATGACGCTTCAATTTCAATTCCCGAAACAGACCGGAACCGAGCCATACATCATTTTAGCGTTCGATCTACCTTCGCAAAGTTTGCGAGGCGGTGGTTAACCCTCACATGTGAACGATCTACTCTTACAAATTTACATACGTGGTCTAAACTAAAAAGCTTTTTAATCTCTGAAACTAAATGCAGGAGAGGAGACCGTTCTGGATGTTGATTCTGGATAGCCGACACCGAGGACAATCTGTGTCGATGACTATGGGCAACTGACTATATTGGTGTGCCAATTCGATCCCTTCTAGGAAAGCACACACTTCAGCTTCCAAAGAATTATTGCATAGCACTAGGCTGCGACAAGATGAGGAAATGCCATATCCCATATCGTCTCGGAGAATCATTCCCACTCATGTTATACCGTCCTCCTCCTTGTAAGAACCATCAACTGCTAACTTGACCGAACCATAAGGAGGTGGACACCAAGGTTACATGATGCTTCAAATCCAATTCCCGAAATAGAATATCAGGATCGAAACCGAGCCATACATCAGTTTAGCATTCTACTCTCGCAAAGTTTGGGAAGCGGTGGCTAACCCTAACCGGTGAACGATCCACTCTTACAAATTTACACACACGGTCCAAACTAGAAAGTCTTTTAATTTCTGAAACTAAATGCAGTAGAGGAGAAAGATCTGGATGTTGATTCTAGACAACCGATACTATCTAAGACCAATCTATGTCGATGACTACGGGCATCTGACTATATTGGTATGCCAATTCGATCCTTTCTAGCCAAGCACGCACTTCGGCTTTCAAAGAATCACTGCATAACATCAATTTAGCATTCTACTCCAAAGTTTTGCGAGGCGGTAGCTAACCCTAATCTATGAACGATCCACTCTTACAAATTTACACACACGGTCTAAACTAGAAAGCCTCCATCTATGTTTGCCACTACTAGGAAAAAGCTATTCAGTGGCGCACCACTATCCCCCATCAGTGGCGCACTGCTGGTGCGCCACTACTATCACGCCACTGCTAAGTTTTAGTAGTGGCGCACTACTGGTGCGCCACAGCTACCCTAAGTAACAGTGGCGCACTGCGCCGTGCACCATTGAAATGTCTGGCGATGCGCCACTATTACTCCAAATGGGTGCGCCACTGTTGTTGAGCAGCAGTGCGCCACTACTCTCAGTTGTTGGTGCGCCACTACTGCCTCCTGGGGTGCGCCACTGTTACCTCGAGCTGGTGCGCTATTGCTGGTTGTCGAGGTGCGCCACTGTTGTATCTCAGACGTGCGCCATTGCTAGTAGCTTCGGTGCGCCACTGCTACTTTCGAAGGGGATCACCGAGTAGTGCGCCACAGGTCCCAGACTAGTGCGCCACTGCTACTTAGTGGTCGTGCGCCACTCAGGGTCCACCAGTGCGCCACTGCTAGTTTTTCGTTTTTATTTTTTGCATTTCTGGCTGGTAGTTGTACAGGTTGTATAGAACAGTATAACAGCACAAATACATCACAAATACACATATAAACAACATCACAGTATATCAATACATAGTTCTTCACATTAGCCTCCATGATTCACAAGATTTCGAATATTAGACGAGTTATGGGGTTACAAAGTCGCAAATGAGCTAGTGGTTACACAAGATCGATCATCTAAAGTACAATCACATAGAAGAGAGCTAGAGTCACTACTAGCACCATCCCGATGATAGTGGTCTTCATCCGGTTCCTCCTCCGCTCCCTCCTCTCTCCCGCCAAATAGCGTGCGTATCTATCTTCGGCCTCCGCTCTAGTGGTGTACCCTTTGTAGCTGTTACCGCTAAAACGGTGAACCTGTCTCCGACAATCTTCTCACAATTATCTTTTCACAATCTTCTTGCCCTTCTTTTCACAATCTTTTCACAATCTTCTTGCCCTTCTTTCTCGCGGTTGAATAATTTAGCCCCGGAACTCCTAGACTTCTTCTCTTGAATGGACGGCCTTTAGGTAGGGTGGTCCTGCTTCTTCTTGTTGTGTATGGTTCTTCATCATCGTCGTCGTCATCTTCCATCTTCGGATCGCCGTACTGGTCAAAGTCTAGCTCGTTGGTGGCTCCATCCATTCCGATGATGCTCCTTTTGCCTCTCCTCACGACAACACGGCTGGGCTTTTGCGGGTCGGTAATGAAGAAGCATTGGTCCACTTGGGAAGCTAGTACCCATGGCTCATATTTCGCGGTGACCTTTGCGCCCGCTGTCTTGGATTTGGCTTCGGGTATAACCATGGTGGTGAAATGCCGGTCTTCTTTTATGATGTTCTTGGCCCACCTAACATGGAACATCGGCACATTCTCTCCGGCGTAGCTCAGCTCCCAGATCTCCTCGATCTTTCCGTAGTATCTCTGCTTGACGTCACCGGTGTAGGACTCCATCGTTACCCCGGAGTTCTGATAATCGCTCTTCATGTCCTTTTCCTCGGTGTAGAATGTGTAGCCGTTGATATCGTACGCCTGAAATGTCATCAGGTTGTGTTCGGCGCCCTGTGACAAGACGAATATGAGTTTTTCTTCCGCAGAAGAATCCTCGTCTATAGGGTACGTCAGCATCTTGTCCTTGAACCACCGCGTGAAGGTTGAGTTGTGCTCTTTGATTATATCTCCGTCTGTCCTCTGTTGGCCCTGATCACTGTACGTCTTTGCGATGAAGGTTTTGTGCTCTACCACCCAAGGATCGACCACGTCTATGTGTTGTAGCGCGACTAGGTTTGCTCTTTCAAAGTCGGCGATTCAACCCTTGAAGTCGACATGCATTTCGCGGCTACCGTCGCGGTGACCCCATCCAGCGAGCTTCCCGAGATGCCTGTTTACGGGCAGGCCAACGGGGTTCTCGATTTCTAGATAACTCGTGCAGAAGGAGATGCACTCTTCGGTCAGAAAGCCCTTGGCTATGCTTCCGTCTGGACGTGCCCTGTTGCGAACGTACCCTTTGATGACACCATTCATCCTTTCGAACGGCATCATGTTGTGCAGGAACATCGGCCCCAGTTGGATGATATCCTCCACGATATGTACCAGCAGATGCACCATAACATCGAAGAAAGCGGGCGGGAAGTACATCTCAAGCTCGCACAGTATCACCACGATCTCTTCCTGTAGCCTTCTAAGTTGCCTCACGCCAACAGACTTCCGAGAGATGACGTCGAAAAAGTTGCATAGGCCAAAAAGCGTTTCACGGACGTGCGCGTCCATGATCCCACGGATTGCAACCGGAAGTATCTGCGTCATCAGCACGTGACAGTCGTGAGACTTCATCCCGCTGAACCTCTGCTTTGCTTTGTCTAGGTACCTGCTGATACGTCTCCAACGTATCTATAATTTCCGATGTTCCATGCTTGTTTTATGACAATACCAACATGTTTTGTTCACACTTTATATCATTTTCATGCATTTTCCGGAACTAACCTATTAACAAGATGCCACAGTGCCAGTTCCTGTTTTCTGCTGTTTTTGGTTCCAGAAAGGCTGTTCGGGCAATATTCTCGGAATTGGACGAAATCAACGCCAAACCTCCTATTTTTCCCGGAAGCGTCCAGAACACCGAAGAAGAGTCGGAGAGGGGCCAGGGGGCCACCACACCACATGGCGGCGCGGGCCAGGCCTAGGCCGCGCCGGCCTAGGGTGTGGCGCCCCCAGGTGCCCCCCTACGCCGCCTCTTCGCCTATAAAAGCCCTTTCGACCTAAAAACGCAGTACCAATTGACGAAACTCCAGAAAGACTCCAGGGGCGCCGCCGCCATCGCGAAACTCCAATTCGGGGGACAGAACTCTGTTTCGGCACCCTGCCGGGACGGGGAATTGCCCCCGGAGCCATCTCCACCGCCGTCTTCACCGCCATCTTCACCGCCATCGCTGCCTCCATGATGAGGAGGGAGTAATCCACCCCCGAGGCTGAGGGCTTCGCTGTAGCTATGTGGTTCATCTCTCTCCCATGTACCTCAATACAATAATCTCATGAGCTGCTTTACATGATTGAGATTCATATGAGTTTGTATCACAATTTATCTATGTGCTACTCTAGCAAAGTTATTAAAGTAGTTCTATTCCTCCTGCACGTGTGTAAAGGTGACAGTGTGTGCACCGTGTTAGTACTTGGTTTATGCTATGATCATGATCTCTTGTAGATTGCGAAGTTAACTATTGCTATGATAATATTGATGTGATCTATTCCTCATACATATGCATGAAGGTGACAGTGTGCATGCTATGCTAGTACTTGGTTTAGTCTTTTGATCTATCTTACACTAAAGGTTACTAAAATATGAGCATTATTGTGGAGCTTGTTAACTCCGGCATTGAGGGTTCGTGTAATCCTACGCAATGTGTTCATCATCCAACAAAAGTGTAGAGTATGCATTTATCTATTCTGTTATGTGATCAATGTTGAGAGTGTCCACTAGTGAAAGTGTAATCCCTAGGCCTTGTTCCTAAATACTGCTGCGTTACTACTGCTTGTTTCTTGTTTTCTGCGTTACTACTGCTGCAATACTACCACCATCAACTACACGCCGACCAAGCTATTTTTACGGCACCGTTGCTACTGCTCATATATATTCATACCACCTGTATTTCACTATCTCTTCGCCGAACTAGTGCACCTATTAGGTGTGTTGGGGACACAAGAGACTTCTTGCTTTGTGGTTGCAGGGTTGTATGAGAGGGATATCTTTGACCTCTTCCTCCCTGAGTTCGATAAACCTTGGGTGATCCACTTAAGGGAAAACTTGCTGCTGTTCTACAAACCTCTGCTCTTGGAGGCCCAACACTGTCTACAGGAAAGGAGGGGGAACGTAGACATCAAGCACTTTTCTGGCGCCGTTGCCGGGGAGGAAAGGTAAAAGGCACTCATACTCCGGTTCCAGGTAAAGTACTTTTCTGGCGCCATTGTGTTTGTGCTCGAAGCTATTTCCTTTAGATCCTGCAATTGCATCTTTTTGTTTCTTGTTTACACTAGTAAGGCATAATGGACAACATCTGTGAGCTTTTTATTCTATTTCCTGAGTCAAGACATGAATGGTTTAATGCGAAAATTAAAAAACCCATGAAATCTTATTTGCATGCTAGTAGCAATGATATTAGTATGAACGCTTTGAACACCATTGTTGCTAATGATATGGAAAATTCTAAGCTTGGGGAAGCTGGCTTTGATGAGCATGATATTTTTAGTCCCCCAAGCATTGAGGAGAAAATTTTCTTATGATGACACTGTGCCTCCGATCTTTGATGATTATTATAAAGAATGCTATGATATAGGTTATAATTATCCTTATGAAACTTGTCATAGTCATGATTGGATTACCAAAAACAATTCTTTTAATATGCAACGTGTTTACCATGTTCAAATTCTTGATAATAATCTTGCTCCAATTACTATTAATGAGAATAACTCTTCTTATGCCAAAATTAATGATACTTCTATGCATATGAACCATGATAAGAATGTTTTAAGTGATGGGTATATTGTGGATTTCATCAATGATGCTACTGAAAGTTATTATGAGAGAGGGAAATATGGTTATATGCATCTTAATAATATTAAGTTTCCCCTCTTTATGTTGAGAATCTTGAAGTTACTCGTGTTTTATCCTCTTATGCTTGTCACTTTGTTCTTCATGAATTCATTTGTGTACAAGATTCCTCTTCATAGGAAGCATGTTAGACTTAAATTTGTTTTGAATTTGCCTCTTGAAGCTCTCTTTTGCTTCAAATACTATTTTCCGCGAATGGATTATTAAAACTGCTGAGCCCATCTTAATGGCTATAAAGAAAGAACTTCTTGGGAGATAACCCATGTGTTATTTTGCTACAGTACTTTGTTTTATATTTGTGTCTTGGAAGTTGTTTACTACTGTAGCAACCTCTCCTTATCTTAGTTTTGTGTTTTGTTGTGCCAAGTAAAGTCTTTGATAGTAAAGTAAGTACTAGATTTGGATTACTGCACAGTTCCAGATTTCTTTGCTGTCACGAATCTGGCTCTACCTCCCTGTAGGTAGCTCAGAAAATTAAGCCAATTTACGTGCATGATCCTCAGATATGTACGCAACTTTCATTCAATTTGAGCATTTTCATTTGAGCAAGTCTGGTGCCATTTTAAAATTCGTCAATACGAACTGTTCTGTTTTGACAGATTCTGCCTTTTATTTCGCATTGCCTCTTTTGCTATGTTGGATGAATTTCTTTGATCCACTAATGTCCAGTAGCATTATGCAATGTCCAGAAGTGTTAAGAATGATTGTATCACCTCTGAATATGTTAATTTTTATTGTGCACTAACCCTCTAATGAGTTGTTTCGAGTTTGGTGTGGAGGAAGTTTTCAAGGGTCAAGAAAGGAGGATGATATACTATGATCAAGAAGAGTGAAAGCTCTAAGCTTGGGGATGCCCCGGTGGTTCATCCCTGCATATTTCAAGAAGACTCAAGCGTCTAAGCTTGGGGATGCCCAAGGCATCCCCTTCTTCATCGACAAATTATCAGGTTCCTTCTCTTGAAACTATATTTTTATTCAGTCACATCTTATGTGCTTTACTTGGAGCGTCTGTATGCTTTTATTTTTGTTTGTATTTGAATAAATTGGATTACATCATGCTTGTGTGGGAGAGAGACACGCTCCGCTGGTTCGTATGAACACATGTGTTCTTAGCTTTTAGTATTCATGGCGAAGTTTTTTCTTCGTTAAATTGTTATATGGTTGGAATTGGAAAATGATACATGTAGTAATTGCTATTAATGTCTTGGGTAATGTGATACTTGGCAATTGTTGTGCTCATGTTTAAGCTCTTGCATCATATACTTTGCACCCATTAATGAAGAAATACATAGAGCTTGTTAAAATTTGGTTTGCATGAGTGGTTTCTCTAGAGTCTAGATATTTTCTAGTAAGATGTTTGAACAACAAGGAAGACGATGTATAGTTTTATAATGCTTGTAATATGTCTTCTATGTGAGTTTTGCTGTACTAGTTCATGCTTGTGTTTGCTTCAAACAACCTTGCTAGCCTAAACCTTGTATCGAGAGGGAATACTTCTCATGCATCCAAATCCTTGAGCCAACCACTATGCCATTTGTGTCCACCATACCTACCTACTACATGGTATTTTCCGCCATTCCAAAGTAAATTGCTTGAGTGCTACCTTTAAAATTCCATCATTCACCTTTGCAATATATAGCTCATGGGACAAATAGCTTAAAAACTATTGTGGTATTGAATATGTAATTATGCACTTTATCTCTTATTAAGTTGCTTGTTGTGCGATAACCATGTTCACTGGGGACGCCATCAACTATTCATTGTTGAATTTCATGTGAGTTGCTATGCATGTCCGTCTTGTCTGAAGTAAGAGAGATCTACCACCCTATGGTTAAGCATGCATATTGTTAGAGAAGAACATTGGGCCGCTAACTAAAGCCATGATCCATGGTGGAAGTTTCAGTTTTGGACATATATCCTCAATCTCATATGAGAAAATTATTAATTGTTGTTACATGCTTATGCATAAAAGAGGAGTCCATTATCTGTTGTCTATGTTGTCCCGGTATGGATGTCTAAGTTGAGAATAATCAATAGCGAGAAATCCAATGCGAGCTTTCTCCTTAGACCTTTGTACAGGCGGCATAGAGGTACCCCTTTGTGACACTTGGTTAAAACATGTGCATTGTGATGATCCGGTAGTCCAAGCTAATTAGGACAAGGTGCGGGCACTATTAGTATACTATGCATGAGGCTTGCAACTTGTAAGATATAATTTACATGATACATATGCTTTATTACTACCGTTGACAAAATTGTTTCATGTTTTCAAAATAAAAGCTCTAGCACAAATATAGCAATCGATGCTTTCCTCTTTGAAGGACCATTCTTTTACTTTTATTGTTGAGTCAGTTCACCTATCTTTCTCCACCTCAAGAAGCAAACATTTGTGTGAACTGTGCATTGATTCTTATATATTTGCTTATTGCATTTGTTATATTGCTTTGCATTGACAACTATCCATGAGATATACATGTTACAAGTTGAAAGCAACCGCTGAAACTTAATCTTCCATTGTGTTGCTTCAATGTCTCTACTATGAATTTATTGCTTTATGAGTAACTCTTATGCAAGACTTATTGATGCTTGTCTCGAAAGTACTATTCATGAAAAGTCTTTGCTATATGATTCACTTGTTTACTCATTGCATTTACATTGTTTCGAATCGCTGCATTCATCTCATATGCTTTACAATGGTATGATTAAGATTATGTTGGTAGCATGTCACCTCGTAAATTATCTTTTATCGTTTACCTACTCGAGGACGAGTAGGAACTAAGCTTGGGGATGCTGATACGTCTCCAACGTATCTATAATTTCCGATGTTCCATGCTTGTTTTATGACAATACCAACATGTTTTGTTCACACTTTATATCATTTTCATGCATTTTCCTAACTAACCTATTAACAAGATGCCACAGTGCCGGTTCTGTTTTCTGCTGTTTTTGGTTCCGTAAAGGCTGTTCGGGCAATATTCTCGGAATTGGACGAAATCAACGCCAAACCTCCTATTTTTCCCGGAAGCGTCCGAACACCGAAGAAGAGTCGGAGAGGGGCCAGGGGGCCACCACACCACATGGCGGCGCGGGCCAGGCCTAGGCCGCGCCGGCCTAGGGTGTGGCGCCCCCAGGTGCCCCCCTGCGCCGCCTCTTCGCCTATAAAAGCCCTTTCGACCTAAAAACGCAGTACCAATTGAAGAAACTCCAGAAAGACTCCAGGGGCGCCGCCGCCATCGCGAAACTCCAATTCGGGGGACAGAACTCTGTTTCGGCACCCTGCCGGGACGGGGACTTGCCCCCGGAGCCATCTCCACCGCCGTCTTCACCGCCATCTTCACCGCCATCGCTGCCTCCATGATGAGGAGGGAGTAATCCACCCCCGAGGCTGAGGGCTTCGCCCGTAGCTATGTGGTTCATCTCTCTCCCATGTACCTCAATACAATAATCTCATGAGCTGCTTTACATGATTGAGATTCATATGAGTTTGTATCACAATTTATCTATGTGCTACTCTAGCAAAGTTATTAAAGTAGTTCTATTCCTCCTGCACGTGTGTAAAGGTGACAGTGTGTGCACCGTGTTAGTACTTGGTTTATGCTATGATCATGATCTCTTGTAGATTGCGAAGTTAACTATTGCTATGATAATATTGATGTGATCTATTCCTCCTACATATGCATGAAGGTGACAGTGTGCATGCTATGCTAGTACTTGGTTTAGTCTTTTGATCTATCTTACACTAAAGGTTACTAAAATATGAGCATTATTGTGGAGCTTGTTAACTCCGGCATTGAGGGTTCGTGTAATCCTACGCAATGTGTTCATCATCCAACAAAAGTGTAGAGTATGCATTTATCTATTCTGTTATGTGATCAATGTTGAGAGTGTCCACTAGTGAAAGTGTAATCCCTAGGCCTTGTTCCTAAATACTGCTGCGTTACTATCGCTTGTTTCTTGTTTCTTGCGTTACTACTGCTGCAATACTACCACCATCAACTACACGCCAGCAAGCTATTTTTACGCACCGTTACTCTTTGCTCATATATATTCATACCACCTGTATTTCACTATCTCTTCGCCGAACTAGTGCACCTATTAGGTGTGTTGGGGACACAAGAGACTTCTTGCTTTGTGGTTGCAGGGTTGCATGAGAGGGATATCTTTGACCTCTTCCTCCCTGAGTTCGATAAACCTTGGGTGATCCACTTAAGGGAAAACTTGCTGCTGTTCTACAAACCTCTGCTCTTGGAGGCCCAACACTGTCTACAGGAAAGGAGGGGGAACGTAGACATCACCTGCTTATCTTCCCCGCGTAACCGTAGGGAAGTTTTACTCCTAGGAGACAGTCGAAAAACTGCTCGATCTCCTTCTGACTTAGAGTGAAGCACGCGGGGGGGCAGTAATATTCAATCTTTTTGGCATTTTTGCCCTTACGACGACTTTGCGTGTCCTCCGCCTCATCATCGTCATCGTCATCATCATCATCATCATTAGGGCGTCCCGCGTGAAGCTCCTCCCTGATCCCAATTGATTGCAAGTCGTACCTTGCTTTCGGCCCATCTTTGGTCTTCTCTGGCATGTTGAGGAGGGTACCAAGCAGACTCTCGCACACGTTCTTCGTGATGTGCATGACATCAAGGCTGTGAGGCACACGGAGGATCTTCCAGTACGGCAAGTCCCAGAAAACAGACCTCGTCTTCCATACCTTAAGCAGCGGCTCTGGCGCCTTTCGCTTCTTTCCCGGCGGTGGGCACTCTTTCCAATTTTTCAATAGCTCGTCTATTTGCTCGCCGCTTCTCGTACGTGGCCGTCTTCGGGGTTCGTCTTGACCATCGAACAGATCCTTGCGTTTCCTCCATGCGTCGTCCTCGCGAAGCCACCTTCGATGTCCCATGAACACCGTTTTCGAGGACCCGGGATCTCTATCTAGCTGGCGGTACGTTGTGTCGTCCATGCACCTGACGCATGCATTGAATCCGTGGACCACCTACCCCGCGACATATCCGTAACCGAGAAAGTCGTGCACCGTCGTGAGCAGTGCGGCTCTCATAGGGAAATATTCTTCCGCGGCAGCGTCCCACGTATTGGCAGGCGTGTCCCATAGCGTGGCTAGCTCCTTTTTCAGAAGCCCCATATACAGATTGATGTCGTTCCCTGGTTGTTTCGGCCCTTCAATTAGCATACTCATTTGAATGTACTTCCTCTTCATGCACAACCAGGGGGGGAGGTTGTACATCCACACAAACACGGGCCAGGTGCTATGCGTGCTGCTCTGGCTGCCAAACGGATTGAGTCCATCGGTGCTCGCGCCCAGCCTTATGTTCCTAGGATCGTCCCCAAATTCTGGGTACTCGAGGTTCAACGCATTCCACTGGCTAGCATCCGAAGGGTGTCTCAACATCCTGTCCTTTTTCTTTTTGTCCGGATCATCTGCGTCATCTTCTACCTTCCTCATCTCCGCGTGCCAGTGCATTAGCTTTGCTTGCTTAGGATCCGCGAAATACCGCTGCAGACGAGGAGTGATCGGAAAGTACCACACCACCTTCCGAGGAGCTTTCTTCCCCTTCTTGTACCGACTGACGCCGCACACCGGACATATGGTACACGCCGCGTGCTCGTTCCGATAAATGATGCAATCGTTCAAGCACACATGATATTTCACATGCGGTAAATCCAGAGGACACACGATTTTCTTGGCCTCCTCGATACTAGTCGGACACGTGTTACCTTTGGGAAGACGTTCTGCCCGAGAATGACATGTTGTCGTTGAAGGATGTGTCGGTCATTTTGTGCTTTACCTTCATCTCCAGTGCCATGAGCGTTACTTTCGAGGCGGGTATCCTCCGGCCTGCATCCTTCATACAATGGAGTAACCGCGTCTACCTCCGATTGATCCATCTTGGCTTTCTCTCGGGCGGCAGCTCTTGCGTTACTCGTGCCGCTGAGAAGCAGCTCTTGAAGATAAGGGTCCTGCACCCAGTCCATCGACGATGGTCCATCGTCTTCATCTTCATGATCGTCATGATGACCTCCATCTTGATCTTCCTCATCATCAGGTCCAGGATCTCCTACATTGTGATCATGATCATCTCCGGGATCTTCTACATCCTGATCATGCCCGAGATCTTCTACATCCTGATCACCTCCTTCCTTATTTCTTGTTGAAATCCCATGGACAAATTCATAATCATCTTCGTCGCCTTCCCACCGATAGCCATCCATGAAACCACGCATGAGAAGGTGGTCCCGCACCATATCGGCTTTAGGGTCCATAAGGCTTGTCAGCTTGCATCTTCGACACGGACATCTTATCTCCTTTTGGTTATTTCTAATCATCTCGGCTGTTGCGGCTTTCAAAAACCTAGTCACAACGCCTTCGCTCATCATGCGGACCATGGTCGCCTGCGGGTATAGAGAAAATGGATATCTTAGCATACCAAAAGAAAATTTTGGCATGACCTTCCTAAAAATAGGACATATGTATATGCGAGTATGCCTACTATTCGCCGAAACGGAAATGAATCAACGTTTCGGCAAAATATTGGCAACTCCATCGCATTTCAAATCCCTGCAAACAAACACATGCAACACATGTGTGGATCGGAGGCTTTGCATATACAACACATGTGGAGGCTTCGCATACAACACACATGCACGTGATCGAGACGCTTTTCGCGCATGCACACAACACATGAGCTTCGCATAACATATGTGTGCACACACACGTGTGTGTGCAAGACGATCGGAACCGGTCACACACAAAGCATAAAACCAACAAAGTTACCGATACGGCGAGACCTAGAGTGTTGGATAAGGTAAAAAGTTGAGATTGAGTAGGGTATTGAGCTAAGAAAGCTTCACCATTACTTACCTATGAAGAAAATTAAGTTTACCAACTTAATTTTGGTGAATGAAGAGGTGAAAATGAGGTGGAAAGGAGGGGCAACACGACCAGATCCAGATTTGGTGGGAGGTGGTGGTGGAAGAGTGTTTGGGGAAAGTGGGTGGCACATGTGAGTGGAGGGTGAAAAGCAGGAAATGGTCCCAGGTTAGCAGTGGCGCACCACATAGCCGTGCGCCACTGCTAGGGTGACATAGCAATGGCGCACTGCTAAGTGGTGCGCCACTGCTACGCCTCTCATCTCTAAAGGGGCTCTGGCCACCCCCTAGCAGTGGCGCACCTAATGACATGCGCCATAGGTAACCTCTGTAGCAGTGGCGCACCACAGCAGTGCGCCATTGCTAAGCCTATCATCTCTAAACGGGCTCTGGACACCTCCTAGCAGTGGCGCACCTCTATAACGTGCGCCATAGGTAAGGGATGTAGCAGTGGCGCACCCCGGAGACGTGCGCCACTACTAGGTTGGGGGAGGACCTGGCCTCCTGTCACCACTTACTTATGGCGCACCAGAATCAAGGTGCGCCACTACTACTTTTGTAACAGTGGCCCACCGTTTTGTGGTGCGCCACTGCTAAGTAGTAGTGGCGCACGGCAGTCATGGTGCGCCACTGATGGCAGTCTTACGGCTAGGCCTTTTCCTAGTAGTGTGCACTTCATCCACTTTGTTGCCAATTTCTTTAGTGCGAGTGTTGACACTTTGAAGGTCCAGCTTGAACTCCTCAATCTCCCGCGCCGCCGCCTCTGATGCCTTTGACCCAGGCATTTTGTCAAATACTACTCGTCTACCGCTGTCAGCGCCCCGCCTCCAGAAGCGCATGTAAGAAGTAACAACACCGGGATTGAACCACTGAGGGGGATGATCCTCAGCAACCATGCCGTTTCACTTGCTCCGCGCCCGAACGATGCCGCCACCATCGACCATGTCAAAGAGGACGTCACCGCCGTCTGCGCCTCTGTCGACTAGAACCCCGCCGTCGCGAAAAGGGAGAGGAGGGATAGATTTGATGAGAGATCCAAACCTCCCTCGTCTCACCGATTCGAGTCGCCGCCGAATTCTAGAGCCTGTCCACGACAAATCTTGGGCTCAATTTTTTTTTCATGTCTGAGAATGGACTAGCTCTTGATACCAATTGTCAGATCCCAACTATAGAACCCGAAGAAAAAACCTCCCGATATGGAGTACCCTCGATCAATTGGGGATTTCTAGTGATAATCTAAGCTAAGACAATTAAAAAAGAGACACAGGATAGCTTTAGGGTTCATATATTCGATAGCCCGGTGTTGCCCGATACTGGAACTTCAGATACAGTGATTAATTAACACAACACTTAATCAAAAGTAAACGACACTTAAGAGACTCCATCATCGTAGCCGTTGGATTGTCATTAGTGATCTCCACCATCGATTCTTCATCACAAGTGAAGTTTTTTGTTTTTTGTTTGTTTGACATCACCATGGAAGCAGATGACACCATCACCATTTGTGGAGGGGGTGTGGCTATTCTATAATATGCAGATGACACCATCCTTCTCTTGGAAGATAACCTTGACCATGCAAGAAACCTGAAAGTAATTCTCTGTCTGTTTGAGCAGATGCCAGGACTGAAGATCAATTTCCACAAAAGTGATATTTATTGTCTAGGGGAAGCTTCAGATAGGGAGGGAGACTTCGAAAGAATTTTTACCTGTAAATCTGGTTTACTCCCAATGAAATATTTGGGAGTACCAATAAACAAAAAAAAAGTTGAAGAACTCTGATTGGGATTCTACTGAAGAAAAAATGAGGAATAAACTAGAGCCTTGGCAAGGGAAAATGTTGGTAATGGGAGGAAGAGTTACCCTGATCAACTCATAACTAGTGTCCCTTTATATATGCTCTCCTTCTATAGGATACCAGTTGGTGTGAGAGAGAAAATGGACAGAGTTAGAAACAATTTCTTGTGGGATGAAACTAATAAAAAAAAGAAATATCACTTGGTAAACTGGCAGAAAGTGTGTATGCCAAAAGACCAAGGTGGTTTAGGGGTCATAGACTTGGAAAAAATGAATATTTCCTTATTAGCTAAGTGGATATGGAAGCTTTTTTTAATGAAGATGGAATCTGGCAAAAAATCCTTAGGAAAAAGTACCTCCAAAAACAAACTCTTTGCCAGATAGTTACCAAAAATGGAGACTCACATTTCTGGCAGGGTTTAATGGAGGTCAAGAAATCCTTTTGGCAACATTTCAAAATCCAAATTGGAGATGGAGCAAAAACAAGTTTCTGAGAGGACCAATGGATAGGCTCTTCCTGTCTGGCCAAGGCCTTCCCAAGATTGTTTTTGGTATCTATGAATAGAAATGTGACAGTCAAAGAAGTTTTTGATGCAGGTGTGGAAATGCTTAGATTTAGGAGAGCAATGGTGGGAGGAGTTAGAGAACAATGGCTTGATTTGAAAAAACTGTTAGAGAGCGTTACACTGAATAATGAACCTGACAAGTTGGTTCGGAATTTGACTAACACATGGGAGTTTTCAGTTAAATCTCTGTACCTAGCAATGCAATGTAATGATGTAGTTCCTTATAAATTCATGTGGAAGGTTAAGATACCCCTTAGAATTAAGACCTTGTTGTGGTTGATGCTAAAGAAAAGCATACTGACAAGAGATGTGTTTTTGCATAGGGGAGGAAAATGTGAGAAAAAATGTCTTTTCTGTGGGTGTAATGAAACTATCAATAATCTTTTCTTCAAATGTCCCCTGGCTAGATACATCTGGAATGTGTCCAGTTGTACTTTTGGTTTGAAATTCGAGTTTGATTCTGCTGACCATTGCATTTCCAATTGGTTGAAAGGATTTGGGGGAAGAAAAAAGAAATTCTTGCTTTAGGGATTGCAGCGGTAATCTGGAGCATTCGGAAAACAAGAAATTTGGAATGTTTAGAGAAAAAATGGCCTGATGAACCTTATATTGTCATTTTGAAAATTTGTTATTATATTAACTGTTGGAGTTAGTTGCAGGTGAAGGAGGACGCTAGGAGTAGGCTGGAATTCTGTGCAAAGGTGCTAGAAAGGGTAGTGATGGAAGTGTTTGGGTCAAGAAGAAGTTGGATCTCGTGGACACCAAAGCTGATGATGTAGGAAATAAAAAGGAAGAAAAAAAGGGAGGGAAAGTTGCATTCTGATGCAAAAGCAGGAGTAGTTTTGGTCATGGATAATGAGGGTGTGAGGAATTGGCAGCAATGGTTTCTTTTTTAAACAGAAGGCCAAAAGGCCCAGCTTTATAGATAAAGCTAACGACCACAAAGATTCGATACAACGCACTCCAGCACATCACGATAGCTGATACCAAGTTCTAACAAGTCCACACAGGTCCAAACAACACAAGGAAGGAGTACAACGCGCAACAACAAGGACTAGGTAAACGCACGCCCGGGGTTGTGACATGCTCATCCAGCCGCCTCCGTCCTGATTGTGGCCTGTAGCCTCCTAAGCTCGCCCATCGCCGCGTCCAGCAGCGGCCGGTCCCTCGGTCTGACCAGAACCCTCCATCTCTGCATGTACATGGACATATGGTAAATAGCATCAGCGGGGTTGTTGATGAGTTTCCCTTCTATTGCTAACTTGTTTCTTATGTTCCATAGCGCCCAGGACTGGGCCGCAAAGGTGAACCAAGCTAGCCTACGAAGAGACCCCGAGAGACCATGAACGATGGCGATGAAATGGCCAACCCCTGTTGGATTCCAGTCGCAGTGCAGGAGTTCCCTAATTCCCGCCCACATCATCTTTGCCAGGTGACATCCAAAGAAGATGTGGTTGCAATCCTCCGTATCCCCACAGAAGGGGCAATCCCCATTAGAAGGACCATTCCTCTTAGCCAGCTGAACCCCGGAGGGAAGCCGACTCCTAATGAGCTGCCAAAGGAAGACTTTGATCTTGGGGGGAACCCTAGCCCTCCAAACCTCCTTAAAATGTGTTACCGCCGCCCCCTGCGACAACCGGCAATAGATTGATCTTGTGGTGAATTGACCCGAGGCTTCCAGGGCCCACGACACCTCGTCTCTCTCAAGATCAAAAGGGTGAAGGTCAAAGATCCTGCATAAATTCTGCCACTCCACCATCTCTGCCAACCCAAAGGTTCTCCTAAACCTGATGCGCCATCCCTCGGCATTCCGCACGCCCGCCACCGTGATGAACTGGTTGTCACAGCAGCTAAACAGTAGCGGGAAGCTCTCACGTAATGGGCCCCTCCCTGTCCACCAGTCGAGCCAGAAATAGGTGCGACGACCATCATGGACTTGGTGTTTTGCTCCCAGCTTGAAATACCATTTGACCTTCTGGATCGCATTCCAGAATTGTGAGCCTTTCGTTGGCACCAGAGGCGAGAACAAGTCCTCATCTCCCAAGTACTTGGCCCTAAGAAGATCTGCCCATAGACCCTCCGCATTCTGGTAGAGCTTCCAGATCCATTTTAGCATCAGCGTGATGTTCATATGTTTGGTGTTGAAGATTCCCAATCCCCCTATCTTGATCTCTTCTAATTTGTACTTGCTGGTGTTGTATTGTGAGGTGTGGATGCATCAATGTTGTGACACTTGGGTTGGGGCTGCATATTGCAAACAAATCAATGGATCACCCGATATAGACGCTTCATTCCGTAGTATCGGACTATCGGTACCATAGAACGGAGGCGCGTGCTGAGGTCTCAATCGACTTGTTGGGAACTTGGGATTGAGGAAGAGTGGCTCCGCCCTCTTATTTTGAATTAAGCCCATATAAAGGCCACAAGCAAGTAAGAGCAGGTCTAACAGACCTCGTACAAGGGGCAAACCCGTACAATAACGGCCGATTTGAGGGTTTCGGCTCTACCCGGCCGTCTAGCACGCCCCGTAAAAACGGCTCCCGCATCGTTTTTTGCTGTTTTCGAGTACGGGGCGGGTCGTCGCCCCCTACTTGTGCGGGGTGGGAGCGGGGATAGTGGGCGAAACCAGTATCCTAATTCCGAAAGCGCGCGCGGACATTTCAGTTCCCCCCACCCATTTTCCCCCGCGCGCCGCCGCCGCCACCCGCGCGCCGCCGCCGGAATCCGTCAGATCCGCGCCCCTCCGCCGTCCGCCGAGCCGCGTCGAGCTGCGTCGACGCCCGCCGCACCTCCGCCGCACCCCCGCCGAAGTTCCGCGTCCCTCCGCGCGCGCCGCCCGCCCTCCCGCCGTGGTCTTCTCCGCCGTTTGTCGCCGGTGAGTATTCCGCCGCGTTCTTCTTCGTTGCCGCCGGTAAATTGGTCGGATTTGGGGCTGATGTATGGTACACCGTGGTAGATGGCTTTGGAGGATGTGCACATGGCGGATTTGGACGCGACGTCGACCGATTGGTCGTCATCGGATTCCGACGATTCGGATATCGACGAGTTGCTCAACGACGACGAGACGGAGATGATGCTGCTCCTGTTCGGCTTGAAGCAAACATTTGTTATTTGTTTAATTCTTTCATTAGAACATTTGTTGACATTTCCCAAAAACATTATTGTAATAATTATGACGATTATTGTGTGATGTAAAACATTTATTTTATGTGAATGTTGTGTTGGTTCTAATATCCAATTTGTCAAAAAACCCTGTTTTGAGGGGTTGAAAACTCGGACAAGGTCTGCTAATATTTTACGGGATGGGGATACGGGGTCTGCTAGCTCGTCCGAGTTTTCGGCCGGCGAAAAGTGAATACAGGGCCCTCTACTCGCGTTTTAAGGGGCGAAAAAATACATGACGTGTTAGACATGCTCTAACTGAGGGCGGGCGAGACTGCCACCGCCGTGAGCCCTAGAGGAGCTGCCGCCGCTCGCCGCACCTTAGCGTCACCGCCCGACGCCTCCGCTCCCCTCGCGCGCGCGCGCGTCGCCCCTCCCGTGCTACACTGCTACCTCGTCGCGCCCCTTCTGCCTCCGCCCCGTCCGCGCGCGGTCCCGGGCGTTGGTTTTCGAGGTACGAGCTCCTAACCATCCAGCGACTAACTAACCCCCAACTGATCAGCATCCACAAAATCGCGGTATCTATTCTAGATGCGCCCCTGAATTTTACTAAAGCCTCTGCGGTTAAGCGGCCATTTCATTGTTTCTCTACCCGAATTCGGGATTTGACACCCATTTGAAATGCCAGGATGTCCAACTCCAACGTCACTTTGGAATGAAAAATTCAGGTGGGGAACCTCTCCCCCCCCGGTGAAACATTCAAAAAAAAAAAAAAAACTCCAACGTCACGGTGTGTGTGCGATTCAGGCCGCTCAGCCACAAAGAGAGGAAGGGGGACGATGACAAGGTCTGCTTCAGGAAACTGGGCTCGGAGTCTTTTGTTTTCAAGGTCTGGATACTCATCTGCCCTTTTCACCTCTGTGATACGTGTGGCACATAGATGAATGTTCGTCTTCAGTTCCTTCCTTGTGAGATGCACAGCTGTATTTCGGTCCAGATTACTGAACTTCCCAAAAATATCGCATGCCCGATTGCCCGCAGCTGTCTGAATGAATATAAGCCTGCTTGATATCATCTGCACCACTACATAATAAAGGTGGTGGGTGTTAGCAGGAACGGAAATGACAAAGTGGGGAACATATGCCTTCTCCGTTTATCCTTTTGTTGTATTTAATGTTCATGGGAAATCCCTGTGGTCTTGTTGACGAATTTTTTGTGTTTCCTCATGCTTGATTAGTGCCATTGTTGCAGGTTTATTTCTCCCTCTTTCTTTCTAAATTTATGCATAAGATAGTCAGAGCCATTTCGTATTACCACAGTTTGGTCATGACTGGATTTCTTCAACAGTCCTAATAGCACTAATTGAGTAACTAATGCTGTGAACAGATGCTGTCAACGGAATAAATGGCACCATAATTACATATGGACAGGTATGTGTTACTGCAGACAACCAGCGTACACAAATGTTTGGATAAGCATGATGCACATATAAACCCTTTGCGTGTTAAAGTGAGGCTTGGCCTACTACAGTCTCAAACTTACCCTAAGCATTGCATATGAAATGAGATGCTTCTACCTGTAACAGTGCTAACATTTCATTTGGAATTCATATTTGTACAGACTGGAGCTGGAAAAACTTATAGCATGGAGGTAAAGAGAACATCCATGGGCTTAAATTTATGTGATGATTACTGAATGTGTTTCTTCAGCGTTGGCCTTACGTATTTGTTAATTTGCATCTTGACAGGGGCCAAG
The DNA here is from genome assembly GCF_019359855.2 of Lolium perenne. Classification (NCBI taxonomy): domain Eukaryota; kingdom Viridiplantae; phylum Streptophyta; class Magnoliopsida; order Poales; family Poaceae; genus Lolium; species Lolium perenne. Next base: position 103,257,483 of record NC_067246.2, on the reverse strand, counting down.
CATCTTGCATTGCAATGAACTGAAAACTGGACTGGTTCAGCGAGTTGTAAATGGTCTTTTTGATTGTTTAAGAACATCAGAAAACATTACTACTTGGACTGTGAAGTTGTCAATGGTAAAAACACCATCCTCGTATGCTGGTTTTAGATTCACTTTGATAGATCTTCACTTACATTGATTTACGGTTTCTCAGGTGGAGATATATTTGGAAAAAGTAAGGTGAGAATCTGATTTATGTTTGCGTATGAATCCCGTGTAGAGTTTCTGCTGTAACATACTGCTACCAAGGGAATCAAGTTTTATCTCCTTATATTCCAGGGACCTTCTTGACTTGTCCAAGGACAATCTACAAATCAAGGAGAGTAAAAGCCAAGGGATTTTCATTTCTGGGGCAACAGAGGTCAGAAAGAAATGCATCTGCACTTCGATTTTTTATTTCCATAAAGAAAGGTGTTCAATATCTATCCTTTGAAGGATTTTCATGTCGGGTAACTGAAATTTTTGCTGCAGATATCTTTTTTTTTTTTCGAGAGTGCGCTAAATGCGCACCATATCTTTATAGAAGGCAGAAAACAGATATACAAGAAGCCGTACAACAAGTTGCGAACAACTGAGCCGGCGAGCTCCAACGCACACACACCCACACACCACACACACCTAAGCCTACTCTCGCGGCACTAGTTGCCTCCCTCCGACTCTCGCGAACTCCCACAACCTAAACTCCTCCCTGACGCTATCTATGATTTGCACGGTGTTCAACTGGAGACGAACATTGCCGAACACCCGGGCATTGCGCTGCTTCCAAAGCGTCCAAGCCACCAGAATCACCAGGGAATCGAACCTCCTTCTGTCACTCTTCTGAACTACTCTCCGGGCCCTAAGCCACCAATCCTCCAAACTATCAGTAAGGTGCGGCAAGGCCACCTCAAACTGGTTTGTATGCAAGCAACCGAGCCACACTTCTTTCGCGTAGGGGCATAGGGTGATAATGTGGTCCACTCGGTCCTCCTCTTGTAAGCACGTGTAGCAAGTTTCAGTGTGGGCCGTGATGCCATGTCTGAATCTTCGCTCCGCAGTCCATAGCCTGTTCCTGAGCGCGAGCCATATGAAAATCTTGCATTTGAGAGGCGCGAAGGACTTCCAAACCGGCTTATGCGCTCCATCAATCACCGACCCTTGGCAAAGCATCAGGTAGGTTCCTTTCGCCGTGTAGCCTCCTGACTCAGATCCTTTCCAAACGAACCGATCCGGGACAGTAGCATCCCTTTCTACCCGTTCCAGTTCTTCCCAAAGATGGATGCACTGAGAACAAACCTCCACCGAAATCAGGTCAGGTGGTATATCTGAGATCCAAGTGTTGTTAGCAAGCGCATCCGAGGCCAGTCTACTATTCTTTCTCCTGGTAGGGACAATCGCAGTAACCGCAGGAGCAATATCACCGATCCTTTGACCATGAAGCCATCTGTCCTTCCAGAACCAGATGTTCCTCCCATCCCCTATGACAAAACTGACGCAACTCTGAAAGACCTCGGTGACCCTGTCATCCTTCGGCAGACTCAAACCTTGCCAGGGCCGATTAGGATCCGTCCGTTTGAGCCATTCCCATCGAACCCGCAGGGCCAGGGCTGCAGATATCTATTATGAATGGTTCAGATGCCTTGGAACGCCTTTCTGTATGTTTTGTTGGTTATTTGTTGCTCTTTTGATTGCTGTTGATTTTCTTGGAGCTCCTTTCTGTATGTACATGCCAAATTATTTCTGTTTACTGGTCTAAATTACAGGAAGGAATTGCCAACAGAGCTGTCGGAGAAACACGTATCCTCTGTTTCCATTTCTGAAACAGTTAAAAAAATCGAATTTTGTACATTTTGTTGCCTTAATGTGCATATAGAAATGAACCTGGCCAGTAGTAGAAGTCATTGCCTGTACATTTTCTCAGTGCAGCATGGGTCCACTACAGATGAGAGGTATGCTTGAATAGGAAACATCAATAGTTCAATGGATGTTTCTTGTTTCCATTTTAAGTTGATATAACTGTATAACCATGCTATTCGCAAAAAAAAAAAAAAAAACTGTATAACCATACATAACTTCTCTGACAATATGATAACTGAACAGATCTGCCTTGTGCTCATTCATTATCTTAGGCATCAATTTCTGTGTTAATGCAATTCTCCTTGCTGTGGTATAGACTGTCATACCTGCCTGGATTGTATGTAGAGTTGTAGACCACAATCATGCAGAAAGTGATTCTAGTGTTGGTAGCTAGTGACTTTTTTTTAAAATCTTACAGGGTAAGGACTGGGAAGATTATTCTAGTTGACTTAGCTGGTTCAGAGAAAGTTGAGAAAACTGGTGCTTTTTTTTTTTTTAGAGAACCCGCAGGAGATCTGCGCGTCATTTTATTAAGCTTTAGAGCGGGCGACAGAAAGCCCGAGGCAAGGATGGTTCATAGTACAACCCAAGAGGGGACACGACACACACCCTGCCAAACCACCACTGGTTCGCGAAAAACTACTCTATCTCTCTCGCTGTCCCGCCGCGGGCAACGAACCAAGACGCCCACTCGTCCAACATAAGGGATAGGGTGGACGTCATGGGCAAGCGCTTGTTTTCGAAGACACGCGCATTGCGCTCCAACCAGAGGGCCCTTATGGCGAGCATGATAAGCGAGTTTGCTTCTCTCCTTCTTCCTGCACCAAAACGGGAGGCAACCTGAACCCACCAGTCGCCTATACCCAGGTTGCCCCCCGGCACGATATCGGGAAGGGTGAGGCGCTGCACTAACCCTCGCCATATGCCCTGCGCATAGCTGCAGTGCAGGGAGATATGGTCGATAGTCTCGTCGGCGACGCCGCAGAGCAGGCACAAGATGTGGGATGGGAGGCCCCGTCTGAGCCGCCGGTCAGCAGTCCAACACCGTCGTCTTAGCGCAAGCCAAGCATGGAACCGGTGCTTGAGAGGTGCGAAGGACGCCCAGATCAAGGGCGCCGCCGTGAGCCCGATGGTGCCATGAAAGAGCATCCTGTAGGCAGAGCGAGAGGAGAAAGAGCCATCTCCGCTCCACTTCCATCTGAAGACATCACTACCGAAGCTTTCGTCGCAGACAATAGCCGCCGCGCGTACCGCGTCCCAGAGCTGTAGGTACTGTACCGTGGCGTCCACGGATAGCTCGCCGGCAATATCAAGCACCCACGCGTTGTTTGCGAGGCCCTCCCGGATAGATCGCCGCTTGCGGAGCGCCGGCTTGACGAGCTTCATCAGCGCGGGCGCGATGGCCTTAGCTGTGAGGCTGGCCAGCCAGGGATCCTCCCAAAAGAGGGAAGCCCTACCGTTGCCCACAACGACCTCCACAGACGCATTGAAGAGGGCCCAGGAGTCCGGACCAACGTGCAGGTCTAGGCCAGCCCATGGCTTGGTAGCCTCCGTCTTCTGAAGCCAGACCCAACGCGAGCGCAGCGCCGTGTTCATGCGACGCAGGTCTAGCAGCCCGAGCCCACCCAAAGACTTGGGCTGACAAACGAGACGCCAAGCCACCGGACAGCAACCGCCCTTGGCGTCGTCATTGCCCAGCCAAAGGAAATCCCTTCTCATCTTGTCGACCGCGCGGAAAAACCAGGGGTCGAGGTCCAGCGCAAGGAGGTGGTACACCAAAGAGGATGTCATAACCGCCTGCACGTAGACGGGTGAAGGGCGTGTTCTTGATGAGGCTAAAATGATCAACAAATCTCTTTCAGCTCTTGGAAATGTTATCAATGCCCTAACTACGGGTAAGTGGTAAATACAACAATCCCTGTACAAATGCTAAACATGGAAGTAGTCACTCCACTACTATACCTTTCTGATTAATGACTACCTTTAACTGTCATATTTTTGGTCTCCAGCTAAACCAAATCATGTGCCTTACCGTGACTCGAATCTCACACGCATACTTCAAGATTCACTGGTCTGTCAAACAATTCTTCAGGATTTCCAAACCAGCAGTTTTGTTTAATACGGCTACTGCTTGCAGGGTGGCAGCTCAAGAGCTGCATTGCTGTGCTGCTGTTCTCCCAGTTTGTCAAACTCACCAGAAAGTCTGTCTACCATTCGCTTCGGAACCAGGCATATTCCTTGAATGTCAAATACTATTACGTAGTGTTTATACTGCTGTCATGCTGCAGTTTATCATGAGTTTATGGCAATATCCATCCAGGACGAAGCTCATAAAAACTCTACACAAACTGATTCCTACCGAATTGGATAGCAGTAAGAAGCACACCCCATATTCTCGTGATCAAGATGATCTGCGTGACGGAACCCTGAGCAAGGCTGGTAGCAGCCAATCTGAGGCGTCCTATCCCAGCCTTGATTCTGGCGATCATGACGGTCTGCGTGAAAGGCTACTGAGCAAGGTTCGTAGCAAGCAAACAACCAGAGGTGGTCGCTATTGATCCCACTCTACATTCTGCTTAGTATCTCACTTGCCACTGAAAATTTCCGTTCAGCTAAGGTTGAGCCTGAAGGAGGGAGACGTTGACCTGCTGGAGGAGCTGTTTGTGCTGGAAGGGATCATCTCCGATCCCGACTCGGTGGTGCTGGACATCGACTCGGCGTGCCACCACGCTGCGAGCCGGCAGGTCGCGTAGCTAGTGCAAGCAGTGGAGGAACTCACAGAAACTGTGCAAGAGGTATACACACCATCCAACCCTGAAACCTGCACCCTCCTGCTGTTGTTGCTATCCAGTTCTCTCCAAGGTTTAACTCTGCTTGTGGATGGTTCAGCTCACTGACGAGAACGAGACGCTGAGGCATCAGCTCGAGGTCGCACAGGAGATTGCAGCCCGGGCTCAGTGTGCCGCCGCAGACCGGAGCGGTGGATTGCTGTTCGGTTTTGTGCCTGCGGCCGTCCTCCGTCTCGTCGGATTCATGCCAGACTGATGGCACGACGGCCAACGTCGCGTACATTCCGCGAACGTTCCTGCCATCAAACATCTTAGCTAATAGTGGAGTAACAGCATTTTGGCGCTTTAGTCACGAGTGCCTTTGACTCTGAGGATCCTGAGTACTGAGGTTGATTCGATCTTGCTACTTCCGTCAAAATTCGTATGTTAGACATGTGAAATGGCATTATCGTCTTAGTTTGCTGGTCAAAGTATGTCTTGACCAATCGGATGCATACATGATTAGATGAACCATGAACGAAGAGGCATTATGATATTTTTGCTTAGTTAACGTCTAGACGACTTTGCGCTCAGTGTTTTCATGCTTACATCTCTCGTGGTACCAAAAAACACCACAATGCAAGCTAGCATGATGAAGCTGCCGTAGTAAGATCGCCCAGGCCAAGTAGTTAGCATAAGGCAGAAAGGAAGATCATCAGAAACCTGATGCAGGAGTAGCATCCAGTAGTAGAAAGACAGAAGGAATTGCGAATTAGAGAAAGAATCAAGAAAATTCCATGGAAAACAAACGGCAGAATGTAAACAGGAAACGGAAGAAACTAACCGTCAGGCGCAGAGACTGAAAAAAAGAAAGCTCTGGCAGAAAGGCGCGAGAGGAATGAACAGAAAAAGAAGCAAGAGGTGGCCAGACAGGAGAACGCGGCAACGCAACATGGACCCAAGGAGCCTAAGGAAAACGGTTATGTGCCGACGGCCACCAGCCGTCGGCGTAGAGGAAGAAGCCGTCAGTGTATTGGTGCGCCGACGGTAGCCGTCGGCTTCACACCGTCGGCGTATCTCCGGTCGGCGTAGCGGAAATGGCCGTCGGCGTAGCTCTGGCCGTCAGCGTACTCGTCGTGCCGACAATTTCCCTTCGGCCGTAGGCCCAGCTCCACCGTCGGCGTCACATTTCCACAGTGACGGTGGTCTGACAGCGTCAGAGCTACGCCGACGGCCTTTAGTTGAACTTGGTTAGGTCATAGGGACATAAAAAATAGTTCATATCATTTAATAATAATAATAAAAAGATTAATCCGCATTCTCACAAATCTTAGATGAATATTTAACATTATATATGTGTTGCGGTCAAAACCCACCGGCGAGCAGCGACGGGCAACACAGTAGAGCCGGGAACAACTTAGGGCTGCGGCTGGCCCTGGTCCCTCCGAGCGACGGCCCGCAAAGCCTCTGCTACACACGTCCGATGCTGATGCAAGGGCGTGCCACCTGACCTATACCTGGTCAGGAAGGTGATGGAGATGCCTCGCTTAGTTTCCTGCATGGCATACACGTAAACATTAAATACGAGCCTCGATCGGCTCTCAGGTTATTCTGTGAATCGGCTCAAGGAGCCGATCCACCCATGATTCGTACGAGGTGCACGAATATATGGTGGTCCTGCTTGATCAAGATAAAGCTAAAACGATCTACGACGATTTAGGGTTTTCACCGCATAATTGGATCATCCTACTCACGATTGGGCCTCGCGGCCACGCACGGTGATCGTAAGCCGATCCTAGACAAGGCCTAAAAACCAACACGAGGTTGATCCCCGGAACATCCTGTCTAGGACTAGCAAACGACACCCTACGTGCCGCCGGATCCTCGAGGCGAGAATGTTAGTGAAGATGTACCCAAACCGATCACTGGACTTGGCGGAGAAACTTGGTGAAGAACCGGTAGACCTTGTACACTAGAGTCGATGGCTGCGCATCGGCTTCGTTTCTTAGTTTTTTTTTTACTGGCCGATTTTTCTATCGGTCCCCAATGTTTCACTGCACACAGGTTCATCTGCACCTGTTCATCTGATTAGATGCCCCCCGAGCCGAATCTGCCAGGTGACTGCAGATATCGGCTTTGTGGTTAGCCAAGGCACTGTATTTGCACGTCGGCTCCGCTAGGGTTCGTGTTGACTCTCATCCGCCGACGTGACCGCTGCCCAAAAGATCAATGTTGAACGTAAACAGAACCTGTGGTGAAGATAATTTTGGCCGATTGCTGAAAATCGGCCCCCATATTGATCGAAACGCTCAATGAAGGTCTTATAACTTTCCTTCATAGATTTTTTGGGGCCGATCACTAGGATCAGCCTCGCCACGTTTGCTCATTGGTTTGCTCCAGTTACATGGTCAGGCCGGTGGATAAGACCAGCCTAACCCTTCCCTTCGTCACGTCAATGCGCTCGCAGTCGTCCAAATTGATACCTGAGAGGGGCTCTTGGCCTGCTGCTTCCCACGCGTTCATGCCAGCCGTTGAAATTTCGGCTGAGTCATCGGCCTGGACGACCTCTACCTCATCTCCATCCCACTGTATTATGCATTGGTGCATCGTGGAGGGAATACAACAGTTGGCGTGGATCCAATCTCTTCCTAGCAGAACAGCATAGGTGCTCTTGCTATCGACGACGAAGAACGTTGTAGGGATAGTTTTCCTTCCTACGGTCAGATCCACGTTCAGAACACCTTGTGCGTCAGACGCTTGGCCGTTGAAATCGCTTAATGTCACGTTAGTCTTGATTAGATCCGAGCTAGAGCGTCCCAACCGACGTAGCATAGAGTATGGCATAATATTGACTGCCGCTCCGGTGTCCACCAGCATCTTATTGACAGGCCTCCCATCGATATAACCTCGCAAGTACAGGGCCTTCAGATGTCTGTAGCTTCTTTCTCGTGGCTTCTCAAAGATAACCGGCCGTGAGCCGCAGTCAAGTTGTGCCACAGGTGCCTCGTCTAATCCTGGAGCACTGAACTCCGAAGGAAGGATGAACACCATGTTTGTGCCAGCCGATGTTTCATCATCGGCTTTCCTTTGCTTAGGGCGCCACTCCATTTTCCGTGGTCGACCCTCTTCATCCAGGGTCCGCTGGACCTTGGCGGCCAGATCAGGCCGCGCTTTCCTTAGCGTGTGCAGGTATAGCCTTTCGGCTTCCTCCAAGCCACGCAGTCGCTGAACCCTGCGCTTTTGAGAACGGCTGAGTCCATCAGGGCACCACCTTGGACGGTGGTACCTATCTTCTTCTTCTTCTCCCTCGTCTTCCGAATCCTCAAGATCTTCCATCCGAGGGGACTCAGCGCGTTTGCTTTGTGGTGAGAGAGGCCCTAGACGTTTGAACACGGACACGTTGGCTGCCTCCTTCTTCTCCTGGTTGCATTCTGGGCAATTGCCGATTGTAGGCAATCGGCTCATTCCTGAGTCCCAGCAGTGTCTGAAGAAGGGGCAGTCCCAGTGTCTACCCTCGTCGTCTCGCTCCCTCGACTTCTCCCTGGCACGGCGCTCGTACTTCTCCTCATCGCGATCATGCCGACGATGTCTTCTGGCTTCTCTAGCCAGACGCTCCCTTTCATCATCATCGCTGGATCGTCGGCGTTGGTCATACTGACTCACGTACTTGTTGAGGAGGTGATCAGAGAGGGGTCACTGATATCTCATGTTCTTCACTTCTCCCTCTGTGATGTAGCGCTTGCCGTCGTGTCGGAGCCGATCGCGTGGAGCGGCCTCCTCTGTGTCCTTGCTACGAGAGCAGCTGCCCTCGTCTCCGTCCTTGCCAGCGTGGTGTCCAGGTTCTACCATGTTGATGCTGAACGAGGATCCCGGCTGGCAACCTTCGGGGTAAGTGCACTCGACCATGTTAACGGCGGGGAAGGGGTGGGTGTCGACCTTCATGGCGTACTGGTTAAAAATCAGACGTCCTTGTTCTATCGCCATTTGGATCTGCTGACGCCACACCCTGCAGTCGTTGGTGGCATGGGAGACCGAGTTATGCCATTTGCAATATGGCTTTCCGTTCAGCTCCTGTACCGTGGGGATTTTGAGGCCTTCGGGTATCTTCAACTGCTTCTCCTTGAGTAGGAGGTCGAAGATTTGCTCAGTTTTGGTCACGTCAAAATCAAACCCCCTGGGCGGACCTGGTGGCTTAACCCATTTGCAGGACACGGGGGCTGCCCCCCGAGTCCATTCAGCCACTGCTATCTCTTGATCTCCCGCAGAAACTTCGTCTTCATCTGCCTCAACCAGGACTACTGCACGCTTGAATTTATCCTGGTACAAGTCCGGGTGGCGCTGTTCATATGCTGACAGTTTCTGAACCATGTGCGCCAGTGAAGGGTAGTCTGCCTGAGAGGCCACGTCCTTGATTTGTGATGCAAGGCCCACCACTGCCAATTCGACTGCTTCTTTTTCAGTCACACGAACCGAATAACATCGGTTCCTAAGATTCCTGAAGCGCTGGATGTATTCTGCCACAGTTTCTCCACGCTTCTGACGTATTTGTGCTAGATCAGCAAGGCCAGACTCGGAAGCGTCTGAGTGATACTGCATGTGGAACTGTTCTTCCAACTGCTTCCAGGTCCGGATTGAGTCTGGTGGCAGCGAAGTGTACCACCCGAAAGCCGATCCTGTGAGGGACTGTGCGAAGAACCTCACACGTAGTGGATCCGACGCTGAGGCCATTCCTAGTTGTGCCAAATATCGGCTCACATGCTCGATGGAGCTGGAACCATCTGATCCACTGAATTTGGAGAAATCAGGGAGCCGATATTTGGGTGGTAGCGGGACCAATTCGTATTCGTCGGGGTACGGCTTGGAATAGCCGATTGTCCTCTTTTTCGGCACCATGCCGAACTGGTCTCTCAGGATCGTACTGATCTGATCCGCGGTGCTGGCTGCAGGAGTCGAATTCTGAAGATTCGCCGGGGTGGCGTACTTAGCCAGCCATGCTTGCTTTTCCAGCTCTGAGCCAACTGCAGGAGCTGGGCTCTGGAGGTTCGTCGGAGTGGCGTACTTAGTTAGCCACGTTTGCTTCTCAAGATCTGTCGTTGACGCTCCTCCTGTTTTCCCAGAAGTCCCTGATGTTGCGGCCTGGTTTGTGAGCGCCCAGCTACCGCAGTCTGGCACATATGTGCACATGTACCCGTGAGGGATCTCCTTCGGCGCCTCCTACAAGAACTGGCAGTCACTAGGGTCACCACCGATCTTGTAGACGACGAATGCCGGTGAGTTCGGCACTTCTGGTGCTGCCCACGCAAATGGCAGCGGTGGACGGGACTGGAGTGGCAACTCTCCTTGGTATGTCCCGAGAGCTGGTCCTGACGGAGAGTACTGGTGCCTCATGATCTCCTGGATCACCCGGAGAGCGACACGCTCCAGAGTGTTCACCAGGTTCTCAGAGTGGCGGTGCAGCGAGTGAGCCACCAAGTAGTTGATCTCCTGACGTAGGGACCTGGTGCGTTCTTCTGACGGGGCAGAGAGGTCTATCCCATCGAGTGCACCATTAGGCGAGAAACCCTTCCACCTGATGCCATGTGAACGGGTCCTGTGAAAAGAGCCGATGAGGTCGGCTTCGAGGATTGCTTTGACCTCGTCATACTTCTTCCTGAGCTCGTCGGTCAGATCCTCGTACGTGACTGGTGTGCCGTCCGCCATCTCAGATGTAGATGGCGATGTGGTTGATGAAGAAGCTTGTCCCACCGGGCGTGCCAGAATGTGTTGCGGTCAAAACCCACCGGCGAGCAGCGACGGGCAACACAGTAGAGCCGGGAACAACTTAGGGCTGCGGCTGGCCCTGGTCCCTCCGAGCGACGGCCCGCAAAGCCTCTGGTACACACGTCCGATGCTGATGCAAGGGCGTGCCACCTGACCTATACCTGGTCAGGAAGGTGATGGAGATGCCTCGCTTAGTTTCCTGCATGGCATACACGTAAACATTAAATACGAGCCTCGATCGGCTCTCAGGTTATCCTGTGAATCGGCTCAAGGAGCCGATCCACCCATGATTCGTACGAGGTGCACGAATATATGGTGGTCCTGCTTGATCAAGATAAAGCTAAAACGATCTACGACGATTTAGGGTTTTCACCGCATAATCGGATCATCCTACTCACGATTGGGCCTCGCGGCCACGCACGGTGATCGTAAGCCGATCCTAGACAAGGCCTAAAAGCCAACACGAGGTTGATCCCCGGAACATCCTGTCTAGGACTAGCAAACATCACCCTACGTGCCGCTGGATCCTCCAACCCTTTGTAAGGCCTAACTATTGCAGATATTAAACTAATCCTTGAAGAACAAGGAGCAACCGTAACGGATCGGATCTACTAAATAAAGATCAAGCGGGGTGCCGCCCCCACACCTAAGATAGGTGTGAGGGCGGCTAGATATGCAAGGGTTGCACTACGATAGCATATGATACGAAGAACAATGCTAACCCTAACATATCTAAGATAACTACGTTGCTCGCCATCAAAAAGGCTTCAGTACGAGCAACGCATGAACAACATAAAGCTTGTGCTGCCTAGATCGCAAGATGCGATCTAGGCAGCATGATGCTTACCGGTAGAAACCCTCGAGACGAAGGAGTTGGCGATGCGCCGAGATTGATTTGTGGTTGAACGTTGGTTGTTTATTTCATAAACCCTAGATACATATTTATAGTCCAGGGGACTTTCTAATTTAGGCGTGCACCTAACCGTGCACGGGTCAAGCTCTATCTTCTAATCTAAGATGCGATCTACTATATTACAGATACAAGGGCAAACTAGCCCAAACTTCGCATATAAGGCCGATTCCCGTATTTCTTCATTATATAATCTTCAAGCCCATCTTGATCGCGGCCCACCTCTGACTCGGTCAAATTCTGGTGATAACAATATGATCACATGCACTTTACTTTTTTTGTTTACTAGTGCATTTAATAAAATGTCGATAAAAAATAATCAGATATGTTACATGTTATAGGCCCGTGTAACGTTCACTTTTACATAGACGGCAGTGGAAGGAAGAGGTCAAGTCACCTCTTGAAGGACGGTCGACAGTTTTAGAGGATCCAGGAAGCTTACAACAACATGCACCATCAAGCCATCAACCAGGGCCACCCCCTGTACCTGGGACGATCACCTACAACGTACTACCCCCCACTCCTTCTTTGGTGCCACATGGAGCCCCGGCAGCTATTGCCACATAATTCTTCTCATACTGCTCACGCCAATGATGTATACCTAAAACCATTAGGGAGCCTATGCATGATGATTCAGAAGGGTCGTCCGTCAAAACGGTGCCAGAAGTTGATCACACGGCAGGTCAACATGGTTGTTAAAGCACCACCTGCTATACCCGAGTACCTTAACTGGTCAGAGCAACCTATTGGGTTTGATCGAGCAGATCATCCCCTCGCGTTCCCCAACCAGGGCACTCTGCCCTTATGATTGAAACTCAGATGGGCGGATATGAGATGCACAAAGTCTTCATGGATGATGGCAATGGACTCAACCTTATATTTGTTGGAGATATGCCCAAGAGGCAATAATAAATTAGTTATTGTTATATCTTTGTGTTCATGATAAATGTTTACATCCCATGCTATAATAGTATTAACCGAAACATTGATACATGTGTTTTATATAAACAATAAGGAGTCCCTAGTAAGCCTCTTGTATAACTAGCTTGTTGATTAATAGATGATCATGGTTTCCTGATCATGAACATTGGATGTTGTTAATAACAAGGTTATGTCATTGTGTGAATGATATAATGGACATACACCCAAATAAGCGTAGCATGAGATCAAGTCATTAAGTTCAACTTGCTATAAGCTTTCGATACATAGTTACCTAGTCCTTCGACCATGAGATCATGTAAATCACTTACACCGGAAGGGTACTTTAATTACATCAAACGCCATTGCGTAAATGGGTGGTTATTGTCAACACTCGGATTTTTAAGTCCAGATGCCTATTATGCCATTCATCGCAATCCCAGGAATATTGTTTTTGCGAGACATAATAGATTGATATCACAGAACATCATTCATTACAACACATAATTGTCTTACAACAAAGGATCACATGATCCAGTCTCATTACAATAATAGTTGATCTATTGATCAAGTACAAACACATAGCGGAAGCGAAGTAGCGGTTGTGGACCATCTATTCCACAGGCAACTGTTGACGTCAGGAGTGGTCCTAGTTGTCGTAGACGTCCTGCTGTCCTTCTTCCTGGTTCTGGTACCCCTCTTCATAGTCTGGCCATTTGAATAGCCAGGGACAAAGCCGTGAGTACTTTTAAAGTACTCGCAAACTAATACTAAGGTAAGTAACTCTATTTTACTAAAGAGGGTTCTAAGCTCTAGGTTTATTTGCACCAAAGCCAATTTTAGTTCACAAGCATTTAGTAAAAGACTCAACATTTGCTAACTAACTCAAGTGGGAACATTAGTGTCATTCCCACAACTCAGTTGTGATTCAAGTCAAGTCACCATTCACCATTCAACCTTTTCAAGAATCTGACACCGGAAATTGTATGGCTTTTCCAACCGTCCGTAACCGTGGACACGGCTATTCGAATAGGTTTACACTCTGCAGAGGTTGCACACTTGTGCCACAACATTTGATTACATCCGTCGGGGATAACCCCGAATCATCGTAACTCAGTACGCGGATCATCAACCCTAACCTTTCACTTATACATCCTAGTATAGGCACCTCTCCCCATGAGTTTGGCCTCCCAGTGAAGACAAACCGTCAGCCTGGGAACTGCACAGGGCTTGGCCGGACAATTCACCTCATTTCACATCATTTCACTTTCAACGGAGGCAGCCTCGGCATAACCCCTATGATGCTTGTTTAGAGGGAACCCATACTAAGACACATAAACTTCCAGTTAGGCCCTACCCATAATCAGGTATTGCGGGGGTACTCAAGAATTGGAAAGGTATCGCATCCAAACCAACATCAGTTTTAATCAAAAAAATCACCATCTTCTCCAAGTCATATTCACCTTTCAAAAAATCATTCAAAACACTTCACTTCACCAAGTTCCCATCTAGAGTAGTCAATTTTATTTGTTAGCACTAGCAACTAATCATGAGGGTGCTAACTTAGCTTATAGCTTTCTAGGATAAGTGTGATGCTCTTGTACTACTCCATATCTAGACCAAGTGAATCATGAATCAAAAGTAAATTTTGATAAATCAAAATCAGTAAAGCTTGTAAAGTAAAAACTTGGGATAGGACCATCAAGCATAAAGTAAAAGGTAATGGTGCCTTGCTCTTGAGGAGCTTTGCGCTTAGGTAATCTTGCAATAATATTAGCTTGCCTTGATTGGGGAATTGATAAAAGTGGTCTTCTTTTCCTTGGAAGTAGACCTCCTCCTCCTCTTGATACTCCTCGGTACTAGCGTCTAAAATACGAATACGAGGTATACAATCACCACACCACTCTTAAATACTAGACTAGTCACACATAAGTCACACAAGCTAGGCTAGCATCACACATTACGATTAAGTTGGTGGATTTGTTTTCTTATTTAAGAAAAAATAATTTCCTCTCATACTAATTAAGGTGTTTCTTTTCCTTCTTTAGAGAAATAAATTCCTCTCATTATCTTATTAAGATTTAATTTCTTTCATGAATAATATATGACCTAGGTTGACCAAAGTCAACCTCTTCATACTTATCATTCAAGAAAATGATTTAAATGAGGTGGAGCACCTCATGCACTTTAACCTAACATGGTGATGATTTAATATCATCAAACCATTTCATATGAGAACCTATAGACCAGGGTCTCTATCTCATTTTGAAAGGTCTGTGACAAGATTTAAATGAGAGAAAAGCTCCCATAAGATTTATAAATAGTTTTGGACACTATCTTTGACTAGAAATAGCCATATAGTCCTCTAATTAGACTAGGCCATGATCACTCAAAGTAACCATGTCATATTTTTGCAGAAACAATTAGTGCAAGTGAAATGTGATTTATAGGAGTTGGAATCAACTCAAAAGCATTTTTGGTTGATTTTTAACAATTGTTTGAAAACTGAAAAGTCCCTGCCTTGTTTATTTTTCTACTTTAATTCTACAACAGATCTAGGGTTCAAACCAATGGGGTTGGATGGAGCCTTTCATGCTCTTTCCAAAAATATAAAATTTGTCAAAAAAGGTTTAGTGGATTTTAAAATATTCAATTTCTAATTCAGCATCAGTATTGAATTTTGACTGAAATGGTTTTATTCAAATTCAAAGTACTGGGCTTAGGCGGGAAACGAGATTGGGCCAGGGAGAGGTTAATTGGGCCAGCCCAGTAGAGCTGCCACGCGGGGTGCGAATGTCCTGACAACAGGGTCCACTGTCAGCCTCTCTTTTCTTTCCCCGAAACGGTACGCAACGTCGACCGTCGGATTAGAAGACGATCGCACGACGGCTGGTCGTCCTCGTCCTCGCGACGAATGGCGGGAGAACCCTAGCTACTGGCGACAGAGGGGGTTGCGAGAGGGGGGTTACCGGCGTCCGGTGAGGTCGGCGAGGCGGGCAAACGAACGAGTAGACGACGGCGAGGCAGACGATGGTCGCAGCGGCTCCAATGAGGACTCCAATCGCCGGCGAGGTTGCGGGGGTACCGGCGGAGCGCCGGCAAGCAATTCGTGGGCTACGGCTTAAATTGGTGGACGGCGCTGCTCGAGGAGGGGTTGTGAGGTGAGGGAGGAAGATTGGTGTGCAGAATGACGGCGGGGTGGCCTCTATTTATAGCGCGAAGTGGTGGCCGTGGCGAGCGGGGCATGCGACGGTGTTGACATGGCTATGGTGGCTGAGAGGCGTTGGCGAGTGCGTGGTCCTGTTCCTGGTGTCACAGTGATCGCGACGCGCATCATGGCGAGGACAGGGGTGGACGAGAGCAGGCGGGCGGTCATCATGTACTGGCGGACAGTGGCGGCGGACGTCGACCGTGTCGTCGTCTACAGGGAGCGGGAGAGCCAGCGAGCATGTCTACGAGGTGGCCGTGGTCCTGGTGATCGTGGAGGAGAAAGAAATGGGGCGAGAGGAGGTCAGGGTGACGAGGGCGAGCAGGCGTCCTGGCGCGTCCAGGGCGTCCTTGTGCGCACGCTGGCGTGTCTGGACATGGTGACCACGTTGCGTTCCCGGCGTCGTCGTCATCTCCTGGGCCAGGGCTGTTGTCAGGCGTCATCAGCAGTAACGGAGGAGTCTACTGGACATGGTGTGGCAGGGCTGAGGTGAGAGGAGGAGAGGATGGCATGGTGGTGACTAGGGTGGCCGGCATGGCATGTTCTAGGATCCCTTGTGCATTATTCTTGTTCTCTGGGTGCATGGCAAGGTTGACTGGTGTGAGGCCAGGCTATTTGACATGGTGGGAAAAGTTGGAGAGGTCTAGGGCATGCACATTTGATCAAAGTCAAAAGTGTGTGTGACATAACCAAGATACTAGGCATGGTTGTGTGTGATGTGATCATGGCAAGCTAGGTGAGGTCATGGTGGGGTTTTGTGGTACATATTGCACTATAGATGAGCCAAGAGATAAATAAAGAGGGGTGGTACATAGTTGGTGGGGGGGGGGGGAGGTTGTACCCTAATTTTACTCTATGTAACAATTGGATCCCAAGTAATGGTCTCACTTGGGTTTGATTTTTGGCCAACTTTCTGCATGGATGGGTTCTAAATAAGGTTTGGCATCAAATGGTAGCATTGGTTTGGGTTTTGTAAAGGATTTGTGGAAATTCTAAATTTGGAGGGAATATAGAATCTGTTTCAATGTTGCCACTTTGCACACTTGTATCAAGCAATGGTCAATGATCTGGTCAAAGTGGTCAACATCAAAAGTGTTCATCTTGATGAGGTCTTGGACGAGGTGCAAAGAGTTGGCAGGGTTTGGTTTGAAAATCTCCTAATAAAAGGGCCCAAAGTGGGTAAGATGTTAAAATTGTCACATGTGACCATTATCACATGTAACTTGGTTTTTGATTTTTCTTTGATTTGATTTTGGTTTCTTTGATGCAAAAGGGATTCTTTTGAATTTAAAATACTTTCCCAACCATTGGCACAATTTTATATGGCCTAGGTTAAATATTTTCAAAAATGGCCATAAGCCATATGTGAGGGTTTTGCAATTTCTCAAATCTTTTTATTTCTTTTTCTTTGATCCAAAAGATCATGGTTTTGGTTTGAAAAGAGTTTGGTTAGGTTTACTCATGGTTTCCAACCATTTGGGTAAGGCAAATAGGGCATAGGTCAATTATTGGAGAATTAGCCATTAGCCCACATATGCCTCACACTTTGTTTTATTTTCTTTTTAAAAGTTCCTCTTTGGTCTTGAGAAGGGTAGGGTTAGGGTTTAGAAACATTTCAAAATACTTCACACAAGCATCTTAGCAAAATTCACAACCATTGGGTAGGAGCTCTATGCACCAAACTCAATTGAGTTAAAGTTTTTGTTGGCTCCAATTTTTGGAAAAAGGAAATTCCTTTCTTTCTACTGTTCTTGAAAATTTGGGATGTTACAGTTATAAAGATGGGATTAAGTATTCGGAGAGTGTGAGTTGAGGCATATGGATCAATAGTGGGATTTGTCCATCCCGATGACGGATAGATATACTCTGGGCCCTCTCGGTGGAATGTCGTCTGATTAGCTTGCAAGCATGTGATTGGATCACAAGAGATGACATACCACGGTAACGAGTAAAGAGTACTTGTCGGAAACGAGGTTGAACTAGGTATGGAGATACCGATGATCGAACCTCGGACAAGTAAAGTATCGCGTGGCAAAGGGAATCGGTATCGTATGTAAATGGTTCAATCGATCACTAAGTTATCGTTGAATGTGTGGGAGCCATTATGGATCTCCAGGTCCCGCTATTGGTTATTGGTCGGAGAGGAGTCTCGATCATGTCCGCATAGTTCACGAACCGTAGGGTGACGCGCTTAAGGTTCGATGTCGCATAAGTAGATTCAGAATATGAGATGGAGACCGAAGTTTGTTAGGAGTCTCGGATGGGATCCAGGACATCACGAGGAGGTCCGGAATGGTTCGGAGAATAAGATTCATATATGGGAAGTCCTTTTCAGGGTTACCGGAAAAGTTCAGGATTTTTCGGTATTGTACCGGAGGTTCTAGAAGGTTCCGGAGGGTACCATAGTGGGGCCCACCTATCCCGGACGACCAACATGGACCGGAGGGGTCGCATAGGCCCACATGGGCCATGCACGCCAGCCCCCCAAGGCCCATGTGGCTGTACCAAGTGGATAAGATCAAATCCCTTGAAAATAGGGACTTAACTTGGGGGGAAGTTCCCCCCCTTGTTTTGGCCGACCCTTGGGCTTGGAGGAAGGGCCAAGGCAGCCCCCCACGCCTATATAAGAGGGAGGGGAGGGCTGGGGCGCACCACATCATTCCCCAAGCCCTAGCCGCCCCTCTCTCCCTCCTCCTTCCTGCGCAGGCTTGGCGAAGCCCTGCAGGAATTTCTCCTCCACCTCCACCTCCACCACCACGCCGTCGTGCTACTGGGATTCCGAGGGGATCTACCACACCTCCGCTGCCCGCTGGAACGGGGAGAGGACGGGCTTCATCGACACCATATGCACGACCGAGTACGGAAGTGCCGCCGGATTGCAGCACTGGATGATCGACTACATCAACAACGAGATCTAATATCGTAGGCTTTGGAAATCTTCGAGGGTTAGTCTCACATACATCTCGTTGCTTCAATCTTCATAGATTAGATCTTGGCTTTTCCTAGATTGGATCTTGGTTTTGTTCTTGTTCACGGTAGATTTTTTTTGTTTTCTATGCAACGAACCCATCAGTGGTATCAGAGCCGTGTCTATGCATAGATCTGTTGCACGAGTAGAACACAATGGTTTTGTGGGCGTTGATGCTCTTGTTGTTTTTGATTATTGTACTTTGCATCTTGCGGGATGGTGGGATGAAGCGGCCTGGGCTAACTTTACATGACCGCGTCTCATGAGACTTGCTCCACGCTTGACATGCAACTTGTATTGCATAAGTGGATTTGCGGGTGTCTGTCTCTCCCACCATAGTGAAGATCCAATTTACTCTTTCTATTGACAACACTAGTATCACCGTTGTGGTTCATGTTCGTAGGTAGATTGGATCTTACTCGAAAACCCTAAACCACGTAAAATATGCAAACTAAATTAGAGGCGTCTAACTTGTTTTTGCAGGGTTTGATGATGTGATATGGCCATGATGTGATGATGATTATATTTGATGTATGAGATGTTCATTATTGTATTGTGGCAACCGGCAGGAGCCTGATGTCTACGCACGCTTCTATTCCTGTAGACAGTGTTGGGCCTCCAAGAGCAGATGTTTGTAGAACAGCAGCAAGTTTCCCTTAAGTGAATCACCCAAGGTTTATCGAACTCAGGGAGGAAGAGGTCAAAGATATCCCTCTCAAGCAACCCTGCAATCACGGTACAAGAAGTCTCTTGTGTCCCCAACACACCTAATACACTTGTCAGATGTATAGGTGCACTAGTTCGGCGAAGAGATAGTGAAATACAAGTAGTATGGATGTATATGAGTGGTAATAGCAATCTGAATAAAATATGGCAGCGAGTAAACATGCAACAGAACAGTAAATAAACGGAGATTCGATGTTTGGAAACAAGGCCTAGGGATCATACTTTCACTAGTGGACACTCTCAACATTGATCAAATAATTAGACCACTCTACACTCTCTTGTTGGATGACAAACACCATTAATTGTGTAGGGCTACAAGAGCACCTCAATGCCGGAGTTAACAAGCTCCACAACATTCGATGTTCATATTTAAATAACCTTAGAGTGCATGATAGACCATTGCAATTATACCGAGTACTAACATAGCATACACACTGTCAACAATAGCTATGAAAGGAGGAATAGATCGCATCAATACTATCATAGTAATAGTTAACTTCATAATCTACAGGAGATCACAATCATAGCTTATACCAAGTACTACATGATGCACACACTGTCAACATTACATCATGGAGGAGGAATATACTACTTTAATAACATCACTAGAGTAGCACATAGATGATATTCAACTAGATCACAAAGAGAGAGATGAACCACATAGCTACGGTAGAGCCCTCAGCCCAGGGGAAGAACTACTCCCTCCTCATCATGGAGACAGCGACGGCGGTGAAGATGGCGGTGGAGATGGCTTCTGGGGGCAATTCCCCGTCCCGGCAGGGTGCCGGAACAGAGACTTCTGTCCCCCGAATTGGAGTTTCGCGATGGCGGCGGCTCTGGAAGGTTTTCTGGAGTTTCGTCAATCCGTCTCGAAGATTTAGGTCACGAGGCATCTTATAGGCGAAGAGGCGGAGTCGGAAGAGTCCCGAGGGGCCCACCCCATAGGGTGGGGTGACCACCCCTCTGGCCGTGCCGGCCTATTGTGAGGAGGCCCTGGGCCTCCCCCTGGCTTGCCCTTCTGGCTCCGTGAGTCTTCCGGCGAAATAGAATTTCTGTGATTTTTCTGGATTTTTCCGAGCACTTTGGTTGTTGGGCCTTTTCTGCAATAAACAGACATAATAAACAGAAACTGGCACTGTGGCATCTTGTTAATATGTTAGTCCAATAAATGCCATAATATGATATAAAGTGCAAGCAAAACATGTAGGTATTGTCATAAAACAAACATGGAACATCAGAAATTTTAGATACGTTGGAGACGTATCAGCATCCCCAAGCTTAGTTCCTACTCGTCCTCGAGTAGGTAAACGATAAAAGAATAATTTCTAAAGTGACATGCTACCAACATAATCTTGATCATACTATTGTAAAGCATTATAGATGAATGCAGCGATTCAAAGCAATGGTAAAGACAATGAGTAAACAACTGAATCATATAGCAAAGACTTTTCATGAATAGTACTTTCAAGACAAGCATCAATAAGTCTTGCATAAGAATTAAGTCATAAAGCAATAAATTCTTAGTAAAGGCATTGAAGCAACACAAATGAAGATATAAGTTTCAGCGGTTGCTTTCAATTTCAACATGTTTATCTCATGGATAATTGTCAACGCAAAGTAGATGAATGCAAATATGCAAGTATGTAAGAATCAATGCACAGTTAACACAAGTGTTTGCTTCTAAGATGGAAGGAAGTAGGTAAACTGACTAAAGATTAAAGTAAAAGAATGGCCCTTCGAAGAGGGAAGCATGGATTGCTATATTTGTGCTAGAGCTTTTATTTTGAAAACAAGAAACAATTTTGTCAACGGTAGTAATAAAGCATATGCATTATGTAAATTATATCCTACAAGTTGCAAGCCTCATGCATAGATTACCAATAGTGCCCGCACCTTGTCCTAATTAGCTTGGATTTACATGGATTATCATTGCATAACATATGTTTTAACCAAGTGTCACAAAGGTGTACCTCTATGCCGCCTGTACAAAGGTCTAAGGAGAAAGTTCGCATTGGATTTCTCGCTTTTGATTATTCTCAACTTAGACATCCATACCGGGACAACATAGACAACAGATAATGGACTCCTCTTTAATGCATAAGCATTCAACAACAGATAATATTCTCATAAGAGATTGAGGTTTGTTGTCCAAACTGAAACTTCCACCATGGATCATGGCTTTAGTTAGCGGCCCAATGTTCTTCTCTAACAATATGCATACTCAAACCATTTGATCATGATAAATCACCCTTACTTCAGACAAGACGAACATGCATAGTAACTCACATGATATTCAACAAAGAAATAGTTGATGGCGTCCCCAGGAACATGGTTATCGCTCAACAAGCAACTTATTAAGAGATAGAACACATAAGTACATATTCAATACCACAATAGTTTTTAAGCTATTTGTCCCATGAGATATATATTGCAAAGACAAAGAATGGAATTTTAAAGGTAGCACTCAAGCAATTTTACTTTGGAATGGCAGAAAAATACCATGCAGTAGGTAGGTATGGTGGACACAAATGGCATAGTTTTTGGCTCAAGGATTTTGGATGCACGAGAAGTAATCCCTCTCAATACAAGGCTTAGGCTAGCAAGGTTGTTTGAAGCAAACAGAAGTATGAACCGGTACAGCAAAACTTACATAAGAACATATTGCAAGCATTATAAGACTCTACACTGTCTTCCTTGTTGTTCAAACCCTCACCAGAAAATATCTAGACTTAGAGAGACCAATCATGCAAACCAAATGTCAACAAGCTCTACAGTATTTCTTCACTAATAGGTGCAAAGTATATGATGCAAGAGCTTAAACATGAGCACAACAATTGCCAAGTATCAAATTATTCAAGACATTATACCAATTACCACATGTAGCATTTTCTGTTTCCATCCATATAACAATTAACGAAGCAGTTTCAACCTTCGCCATGAACATTAAGAATAAAGCTAAGAACATATGTGTTCATAAGCAACAGCGGAGCGTGTCTCTGTCCCACACAATGAATGCTAGGATCCAATTTTATTCAAACGAAACAAAAATAAAACAAACAGACGCTCCAAGTAAAGCACATAAGATGTGACGGAATAAAAATATAGTTTCACTAGAGGTGACCTGATAAGTTGTCGATGAAGAAGGGGATGCCTTGGGCATCCCCAAGCTTAGATGGTTGAGTCTTCTTGAAATATTTAGGGATGAACCACGGGGGCATCCCCAAGCTTAGAGCTTTCACTCTCCTTGATCATATTGTATCATCCTCCTCTCTTGATCCTTGAAAACTTCCTCCACACCAAACTCAAAACAAACTAATTAGAGGGTTAGTGCATAATCAAAAATTCACATGTTCAGAGGTGACATAATCATTCTTAACACTTCTGGACATTGCACAAAGCTTCTGAAAGTTAATGGAACAAAGAAATCCATCCAACACAGCAAAAGAGGCAATGCGAAATAAAAGGCAGAATCTGTCAAAACAGAACAGTCCGTAAAGACGAATTTTTTTGGGGCACTAAACTTGCTCAGATGAGAAAACTCAAAACTAATGAAAGTTGCGTACATATCTGAGGATCACTCACGTAAATTGGCAGATTTTTCTGAGTTACCTACAGAGAACACTGCCCATATTCGTGACAGCAAGAAATCTATTTCTGCGCAGTAATCCAAATCTAGTATCAACCTTCTATTAGACACTTCACTTGGCACAACAATGCAATAATATAAAGATAAGGAGAGGTTGCTACAGTAGTAACAACTTCCAAGACTCAAATATAAAACAAAAATTGCTGTAGTAAAATAAAAACATGGGTTATCTCCCAAGAAGTGCTTTCTTTATAGCCATTAAGATGGGCTCAGCAGTTTTAATGATGCACTCGCAAGAAATAAGAGTTGAAGCAAAAGAGAGCATCAAAAAGAAAATTCAAACCACATTTAAGCCTAACCCACTTCCTATGAAAAGGAATCTTGTGCACAAATAAATTCATGAAGAACAAAGTGACAAGCATAGGAAGATAAAACATGAGTAACTTCAAGATTCTCAACATAAAGAGGGGAAACTTAATATTATTAAGGTGCATATAACCATGTTTCCCTCTCTCATAATAACTTTCAATAGCATCATCGATGAAATCCACAATATACCCATCACTTAAAACATTCTTATCATGGTTCATATGCATAAAAGTATCATTAATTTTGGCATCAGAAGAGTTCTTCTCATTAATAGTAATTGGAGCAAGATTATTATCAATAATTTGAACATGGTAAACAAGTTGCATACTAAGGGAATTGTTTTTGGTAATCCAATCATAACTATGACAAGTTTCATAAGGATAGTTATAACCTATATCATAGCATTCTTTATAATAATCATCAAAGGTCGGAGGCATAGTGTCATCATAAGAAATAGAATAATTATCTTTTACAGTATGTTCATCTGTGACCATGCCATCATTTTTACTAGAAGGAGATGTATCAAACATATAATGATCAGTAGCAAAAGGATTTTCAAACACCTCATCCCCAGGCTTAGAGCTTTCTATATCATTATGGGAGGAAGCATGGATAGTACTGATACTATGGCAATTATTAACATCATCATTTTCAGAATTAGTTTCCCAGAGATTTTCAATATCAAAAGTAGTGTGCTCTTTCAAATCATGATCACTAATGTAGGTAAAGGGCATAGGAAGATCATTATACTCAGATTCATTATCATAATAATCATTAGGAGCAACATACTTACGGTTACCTATCGTTATCTCATACACACGGGGATATGCCGTTACCTCTTTCTCTTTATTCCCTTTCTTCTTCTTCTTCTTCTTCGTTCCCTTCTTCTTCTTCTTCTTCTTCTTCTTCTTCTTATCTTCCTTCTCCTCGTTCCCTTCTTTAGGAGGAAGAGGCTTGAAGGGAGGCTTCTCCACATAACCTGATTTATTTCCAGAAACAATAGAAGAAACTTGAGAGGATTCCTCCTTTTCATTAATAAGTTCAAAGCACACAGCGGTCCTATCATATTTTGGCAAAGTGTCATCTTCTAAAATATTTTGTATGTAAGTATTTGTATGGCAATTATCAATGCAATAAGAAAAACACCCATGCAGGACATCATCAATATCAAGATCACTCATATGTAACAAAGAGATTTTTCTTGATAACTCTTCACACCACAAAAATAAAGTAAGTTCATCATGCTGATTAGGAGTAATTTCATCATCACAATACAAATTTGCAGCACTGATGACCCACAAGTATAGGGGATCGCAGCAGTCTTCGCGGGTAGTATAACCCAATTTATTGATTCGACACGAGGGAAGACAAAGAATACTTGAAAGCCTTAACAGCGGAGTTGTCAATTCAGCTGCACCTGGAAACAGACTTGCTCGCAAGAGTTTATCAGTAGTAACAGTTTTATAGCAGTAGCAGTAGTGAAATAACAGCAGCAGAGTAGCAGAAACAGCAGTAGTAATTATAGTAAACAGCAGGATTAAAATACTGTAGGCACGGGGATGGATAACGGGCGTTGCATGGATGAGAGAAACTCATGTAACAATCATAGCAGGGCATTTGCAGATAATAATAAAACGGTGTCGAAGTACAAAGCAATCAATAGGCATGTGTTCCAATTATAGTCGTACGTGCTCGCAATGAGAAACTTGCACAACATCTTTTGTCCTACCAGCCGGTGGCAGCCGGGCCTCAAGGGAATCTACTGGATATTAAGGTACTCCTTTTAATAGAGTACCGGAGCAAAGCATTAACACTCCGTGAACACATGTGATCCTCACATCACTACCATCCCCTCCGGTTGTCCGATTTCTGTCACTTCGGGGCCATTGGTTCCGCACAGCGACATGTGTATACAACTTGCAGGTAAGATCATAAGCAATAAATATCACGATGAAACAATAACATGTTCAGATCTGAGATCATGGCACTCGGGCCCTAGTGACAAGCATTAAGCATAACAAGTTGCAACAATATCATCAAAGTACCAATTACGGACACTAGGCACTATGCCCTAACAATCTAATGCTATTACATGACCAATCTCATCCAATCCCTACCATCCCCTTCAGCCTACAGCGGGGGAATTACTCACACATGGATGGGGGAAACATTGCTGGTTGATGGAGAGGCGTCGGTGGTGATGATGGCGATGATCTCCTCCAATTCCCCGTCCCGGCGGAGTGCCAGAACGGAGACTTCTGGCTCCCGAGACGGAGTTTCGTGATGTGGCGGCGTTCTGGAGGGTTTCTGGCGACTTCGACTTCTCGGTCGCGATTTTTAGATCGAAACCCCTTAAATAGTCCAGAGGAGGGCATCGGAGGCCAGCCGAGGGGGCCAGACGCTCCTGGGGGGCGCCGGCCTAGTGTCTGGGGCCCTCGGGCCTCCACCTGGCTTGCCCTTCTGGCTCCGTGAGTTTCTGGAAAAATAAGACCTTTCGCATAAATTCCGAGGATTTTCCTGAAAGTTGGATTTCTGCACAAAAACGAGACACCAGAACAGTTCTGCTGAAAACAGCGTTAGTCCGCGTTAGTTGTATCCAAAACACACAAATTAGAGGCAAAACAATAGCAAAAGTGTTCGGGAAAGTAGATACGTTTTGGACGTATCAAGCACTCATGGGGTTCAAATTATTATTGGAGGAGCATTGAAAATTAAAATGACCCACTCTATGACAAAGTTCACAAATAAAAGGATAGATGGCACAAACTTTTTTACCAAGATCATCTAGAGCCCTAGACCACTTTCTAGTTTTTTCATTCATATGGTGGATACAATATTCATCTTTGATTTGATTAATTCCACAGGGTCTATACATTCCACAAAAATTAACATGCTTATAAGAAATAGCATTTTCAGAAGTTTGGGCATGTTTATTGCAATCATTAATAACAATTTCATTTTTCATGCAAGCATCTTTAAAAGGTTCATGATACTTATCAAAATTCTTCCTAGGCAATTCAAAATGAGAGGCAAAAGCTTTATAAAGATTTGCAACAACTTGAGAGTCAAGACCATAAGTAGCACTCATATTTCGAAATTTATCAGTATCCATAAAAGTTTCAATGCATTCATAGTCATAATTTATACCTGACTCTCTACCTTTGTCGTTCTCCCAATCTTCAGTATTCTCCTGAATCCGATCAAGAAGATCCCATCTAGCTTCAACCTCCTTGATTGTGAAAGATCCCTCCAAACAGGCA
Source organism: Lolium perenne (assembly GCF_019359855.2). Classification (NCBI taxonomy): domain Eukaryota; kingdom Viridiplantae; phylum Streptophyta; class Magnoliopsida; order Poales; family Poaceae; genus Lolium; species Lolium perenne. The sequence goes on along the minus strand of NC_067246.2, from coordinate 103,231,135 downwards.
TCTAGATAGTCCTTGTGATGTCCTGAAAGCCTTGCATAAAAATTATTAATAATAACATTACGGGGGAGCTCATGAATGGGACATTTGAGCATTAGTGACTTCAATCTCCCCCATGCTTGGGAAATACTCTCTCCATCACGAGGATAAAAGTTATAAATGTAATTCCTATCAATATGCACTTCATGAGGAGGATAAAATTTAGAATAAAAGAGAGATACAATTTCCTCCCAACCAAGAGAATGACTATTCTTCAGCAATTTATACAATGAGCCGCTTTCCCAGACAGCGAAATAGAGAATAGTTTCTTCCTCACTTCATCCATAGAGATACCTACACACTTGAATAACCCGCATAATTCATGCAAAAACAGTAAATGATCTCCAGGATGGACAGTTCCATCCCCTTCATAACGGTTATCCATAACACGTTCAATAACTTTCATGGGTATCTTGAAAGCAGTACTTGCAGTAGGTGGATTTAAAATATCACAAGCATCATTAGAGTTATCGCATATTGGAGACAAAGCATTATCAGGGCGAAATATTTCTTCCAAAGCTGAGGAGCAAACAAGATTATTTTTATATAAACTAGCTTCCCCAAGCTTAGACTTCTCCATAGCATTAGCAGTAATTGCGTTCATACTAATAACATTGCTACTAGCATGCAAATAAGGTTCCATAGGTTTTTTAATTTTCGCATCACACAATTCATGTCTTAACTCAGGAAATAAATTAAAAAGCTCACAGTTGTTTTCCATTATGCCTTACTAGTGTAAAACAAGAAACAAAAAGATGCAATTGTAGGATCTAAAGGAAATAGCTTTGAGCACTCACTCACCGGCAACAATGCTAGGAAATAGCTTAGTAGTCGGAGGATGTGAATACCTTTTACCTTACCTCCCAGGCAACGGCGCCAGAAAATAGTTTGATGTCTACGCACGCTTCTATTCCTGTAGACAGTGTTGGGCCTCCAAGAGCAGAGGTTTGTAGAACATCAGCAAGTTTCCCTTAAGTGAATCACCCAAGGTTTATCGAACTCAGGGAGGAAGAGGTCAAAGATATCTCTCTCAAGCAACCCTGCAATCACGATACAAGAAGTCTCTTGTGTCCCCAACACACCTAATACACTTGTCAGATGTGTAGGTGCACTAGTTCGGCGAAGAGATAGTGAAATACAAGTAGTATGGATGTATATGAGTGGTAATAGCAATCTGAATAAAATATGGCAGCGAGTAAACATGCAACAGAACAGTAAATAAATGGAGATTCGATGTTTGGAAACAAGGCCTAGGGATCATACTTTCACTAGTGGACACTCTCAACATTGATTACATAATTAGACCACTCTACACTCTCTTGTTGGATGACAAACACCATTAATTGTGTAGGGCTACAAGAGCACCTCAATGCCGGAGTTAACAAGCTCCACAACATTCGATGTTCATATTTAAATAACCTTAGAGTGAATGATAGACCATTGCAATTATACCGAGTGCTAACATAGCATACACACTGTCAACAATAGCTATGAAAGGAGGAATAGATCGCATCAATACTATCATAGTAATAGTTAATTTCATAATCTACAAGAGATCACAATCATAGCTTATACCAAGTACTACATGATGCACACACTGTCAACATTACATCATGGAGGAGGAATAGACTACTTTAATAACATCACTAGAGTAGCACATAGATGATATTCAACTAGATCACAAAGAGAGATAGATGGACCACATAGCTACGGTAGAGCCCTCAGCCCAGGGGAAGAACTACTCCCTCCTCATCATGGAGACATCGATGGCGGTGAAGATGGTGGTGGAGATGGCTTCCGGGGGCAATTCCCCGTCCCGGCAGGGTGCCGGAACAGAGACTTCTGTCCCCCGAATTGGAGTTTCGCGATGGCGGCGGCTCTGGAAGGTTTTCTGGAGTTTCGTCAATCCGTCTCGAAGATTTAGGTCACGAGGCATCTTATAGGAGAAGAGGCGGAGTCGGAAGAGTCCCGAGGGGCCCACCCCATAGGGTGGGGTGACCACCCCTCTGGCCACGCCGGCCTATTGTGAGGAGGCCCTGGGCCTCCCCCTGGCTTGCCCTTCTGGCTCCGTGAGTCTTCCGACGAAATAGAATTTCTGTGATTTTTCTGGATTTTTCCGAGCACTTTGGTTTTTGGGCCTTTTCTGCAATAAACAGACATAATAAACAGAAACTGGCACTGTGGCAGCTTGTTAATATGTTAGTCCAATAAATGCCATAATATGATATAAAGTGCAAGCAAAACATGTAGGTATTGTCATAAAACAAGCATGGAACATCAGAAATTATAGATACGTTGGAGACGTATCAGAGCCTAATGGTTGTCTTTATATTTGTTAAGATCTGCGTGTCTATTCATCATGTAATAGCTTTATTTCAAGTAGTTGTTATAGTAGCTATAAGTGATGGACAACCATGAAGCGGCGCCATGGACCTTGGTGCAATGCTGGTGATGATGGCGATCATGCTCATGTGCTTTGGAGATGGAGATCAAAAGCACAAGAAGAAAGGCCATATCATATCACATATTATGAATTGCACGTGATGTTAATCCTTTATGCATCTTATCTTTCTTAGATCGCGATGGTAGCATTATAAGATGATCCCTCACATTAATATCAAGATAATAAAGTGTTCTCCCCTCGTATGCACCGTTGGTACAGTTCGTTGTTTTGAAGCATCTCGTGATGATCGGATGTGATAGATTCTACGTTCACATACAACGGGTGTAAGCCATGTTGCACGCGCGGAAATACTTGGGTTTGCTTGGTGAGCCTAGCATGTACAGACATGGCCTCGGAACACAGGAAACCGAAAGGTTGAACACGAGTCATATGGATGATATGATCAACATGTTGATGTTCACCATTGAAGCTACATCATCTCACGTGATGATCAGTTTTGGTGTAGTGGATATGGATCGTGTGCCACTAAACAACTATGAGGGATGTTGTATTAAGTGGGAGTTCATTAGTAATTAGATTAAAACATGAACTAATTATCATGAACATAGTCTGAATAGTATTTTGAATTAAATTTGTAGAATTGGCATCCGTTATCTACCATGCGCTAGTCTTGTAATTGAGATAGAAATACTGTTAAGTCTGACAAGTAACTTTACGGACTGGTACCGTATTGTTAAAGAATCAAGATATGATTAGGTCCTATTGCAAACTTTTAGTAAACCTCACGTTGCTGATTCAAAGAGCAATGGTTTCAATTAGTACCTAAAATCATCTTGTCTCCGTGAAATTTGAAGTTCAAATCCATTTGAAGTAAGGAGCTGGAAATTTTGTTTTCAGAAATAAGCAAGGTATGATATATATGTGATATCTAAGACCTTATTGCAAGATGATAGAATATAATCTAGTGAGACTATGATGCGTGTATAATTGACACGTTCGTTGGGAACCCCAAGAGGAAGGTGCGATGCGCACAGCAGTAAGTTTTCTCTCAGTAAGAAACCAAGGTTTAATCGAACCAGTAGGAGTCAAGAAGCACGTTCAAGGTTGATGGTGGCGGAATGTAATGCGGTGCAACACCAGGGATTCCGGCGCCAACGTGGAACCTGCACAATACAACCAAAGTACTTTGCCCCAACGAAACAGTGAGGTTGTCAATCTCACCGGCTTGCTGTAACAAAGGATTAACCGTATTGTGTGGAAGATGATTGTTTGCAGAAAACAGTAAAACAAGTATTGCAGTAGATTGTATGCGATGTAAAGAATAGGACCGGGGTCCACAGTTCACTAGAGGTGTCTCTCCCATAAGATAAAAGCATGTTGGGTGAACAAATTACAGTCGGGCAATTGACAAATAGAGAGGGCATAACAATGCACATACATGACATGATAAATATAGTGAGATTTAATTGGGAATTACGACAAAGTACATAGACCGCTATCCAACATGCATCTATGCCTAAAAAGTCCACCTTCAGGTTATCATCCGAACCCCTTCCAGTATTAAGTTGCAAAACAACAGACAATTGCATTAAGTATGGTGTGTAATGTAATCAATAACTACATCCTCGGACATAGCATCAATGTTTTATCCCTAGTGGCAACAGCACATCCACAACCTTAGAACTTTCTGTCACTGTCCCAGATTTAATGGAGGCATGAACCCACTATCGAGCATAAATACTCCCTCTTGGAGTTAAGAGTAAAAACTTGGCCAGAGCCTCTACTAATAACGGAGAGCATGCAAGATCATAAACAACACATAGGTAATAACTTGATAATTAACATAACATAGTATTCTCTATCCATCGGATCCCGACAAACACAACATATAGTATTACAGATAGATGATCTTGATCATGTTAGGCAGCTCACAAGATCCAACAATGAAGCACAATGAGGAGAAGACAACCATCTAGCTACTGCTATGGACCCATAGTCCAGGGGTGAACTACTCACTCATCACTCCGGAGGCGACCATGACGGTGAAGAGTCCTCCGGGAGATGAATCCCCTCTCCGGCAGGGTGCCGGAGGAGATCTCCAGAATCCCCCGAGATGGGATTGGCGGCGGCGGCGTCTCAGTAAGGTTTTCCGTATCGTGGCTCTCGGTACTGGGGGTTTCGCGACGAAGGCTATTTGTAGGCGGAAGGGCAGGTAAAGAGGCGGCACGAGGGGCCCAGACGGCAGGCCGGCGCGGCCAGGGCCTGGGCCGCGCCGCCCTGGTGTCTGGCCACCTTGTGGCCCCACTTCGACTCTCCTTCGGTCCTCTGGAAGCTTCGTGGCAAAATAGGACCCTGGGCGTTGATTTCGTCCAATTCCGAGAATATTTCTTTACTAGGATTTCTGAAACCAAAAACAGCAGACAAAGAATCGGCTCTTCGGCATCTTGTTAATAGGTTAGTTCCAGAAAATGCACGAATATGAAATAAAGTGTGCATAAAACATGTAGATATCATCAATAATGTGGCATGGAACATAAGAAATTATCGATACGTCGGAGACGTATCAGCATCCCCAAGCTTAGTTCTGCTCGTCCCGAGCAGGTAAACGATAACAAAGATAATTTCTGGAGTGACATGCCATCATAACCTTGATCATACTATTGTAAACATATGTAATGAATGCAGCGATCAAAACAATGGTAATGACATGAGTAAACAACTGAATCATAAAGCAAAGACTTTTCATGAATAGTACTTCAAGACAAGCATCAATAAGTCTTGCATAAGAGTTAACTCATAAAGCAATAAATCAAAGTAAAGGTATTGAAGCAACACAAAGGAAGATTAAGTTTCAGCGGTTGCTTTCAACTTATAACATGTATATCTCATGGATAATTGTCAACATAGAGTAATATAACAAGTGCAATATGCAAGTATGTAGGAATCAATGCACAGTTCACACAAGTGTTTGCTTCTTGAGGTGGAGAGAAATAGGTGAACTGACTCAACATTAAAAGTAAAAGAAAAGGTCCTTCAACGAGGAAAGCATCGATTGCTATATTTGTGCTAGAGCTTTTATTTTGAAAACATGAAACAATTTTGTCAACGGTAGTAATAAAGCATATGAGTTATGTAAATTATATCTTACAAGTTGCAAGCCTCATGCATAGTATACTAATAGTGCCCGCACCTTGTCCTAATTAGCTTGGACTACCGGATCATCGCAATACACATGTTTTAACCAAGTGTCACAATGGGGTACCTCCATGCCGCCTGTACAAAGGTCTAAGGAGAAAGCTCGCATTTTGGATTTCTCGCTTTTGATTATTCTCAACTTAGACATCCATACCGGGACAACATGGACAACAGATAATGGACTCCTCTTTAATGCATAAGCATGTGGCAACAATTAGTGTTCTCATATAAGATTGAGGATATATGTCTGATGCTGTCCAGGACTGGCGCGTGGTTGACGAGGGAGGAAATCCCTTTTGTGTAGCTTTCTGGTCCCCGGCAACGGCGCCAGAAAATAGCTTGATGTCTACTTCCCCCTCCTTTTCCTGTAGACAGTGTTGGGCCTCCAAGAGCAGAGGTTTGTAGAACAGCAGCAAGTTTTCCCTTAAGTGGATCACCCAAGGTTTATCGAACTCAGGGAGGAAGAGGTCAAAGATATCCCTCTCATGCAACCCTGCAACCACAAAGCAAGAAGTCTCTTGTGTCCCCAACACACCTAATAGGTGCACTAGTTCGGCGAAGAGATAGTGAAATACAGGTGGTATGAATATATATGAGCAGTAGCAACGGTGCCAGAAAATAGCTTGCTGGCGTGTAGTTGATGGTGGTAGTATTGCAGCAGTAGTAACACAGTGAAACAGTAAACAAGTAGTAGTAACGCAGCAGTATTTAGGAACAAGGCCTAGGGATTACACTTTCACTAGTGGACACTCTCAACATTGATCACATAACAGAATAGATAAATGCATACTCTACACTCTTGTTGGATGATGAACACATTGCGTAGGATTACACGAACCCTCAATGCCGGAGTTAACAAGCTCCACAATTCAATGTTCATATTTAAATAACCTTAGAGTGCATGAAAGATCAATTCGACTAAACCAAGTACTAACATAGCATGCACACTGTCACCTTCATGCATATGTAGGAGGAATAGATCACATCAATACTGTCATAGCAATAGTTAACTTCGCAATCTACAAGAGATCATGATCATAGCATAAACCAAGTACTAACACGGATGTACACACTGTCACCATTACACCGTGTAGGAGGAATAAAACTACTTTAATAACATTGCTAGAGTAGCACATAGATAAATTGTGATACAAAACTCATATGAATCTCAATCATGTAAAGCAGCTCATGAGATTATTGTATTGAGGTACATGGGAGAGAGATGAACCACATAGCTACAGCGGAGCCCTCAGCCTCGGGGGTGGATTACTCCCTCCTCATCATGGAGGCAGCGATGGCGGTGAAGATGGCGGTGAAGACGGCGGTGGAGATGGCTCCGGGGGCAATTCCCCGTCCCGGCAGGGTGCCGAAACAGAGTTCTGTCCCCCGAATTGGAGTTTCGCGATGGCGGCGGCGCCCCTGGAGTCTTTCTGGAGTTTCGTCAATTGGTACTGCGTTTTTAGGTCGAAAGGGATTATATAGGCGAAGAGGCGGCGCAGGAGGGCTGACAGGGTGGCCTCACCCTAGGCCGGCGCGGCCAGACCCTGGCCCGCGCGGCCCTATGGTGTGGGGCCCCCTGGCTCTCCTCCGACTCTCCTTCGGTGTTCTGGAGCCTTCCGGGAAAAATAGGAGGTTTGGCGTTGATTTCGTCCAATTCCGAGAATATTGCCCGAACAGCCTTTCTGGAACCAAAAACAGCAGAAAACAGCAACTGGCCTTTCGGCATCTCGTCAATAGGTTAGTTCCGGAAAACGCATAATAATGACATAAAGTGTGAACAAAACATGTCGGTATTGTCATAAAACAAGCATGGAACATCAGAAATTATAGATACGTTGGAGACGTATCAGCATCCCCAAGCTTAGTTCCTGCTCGTCCCGAGTAGGTAAACGATAAAAGATAATTTCTGAGGTGACATGCTACCAACATAATCTTAATCATACTATTGTAAAGCATATGAGATGAATGCAGCGATTCGAAACAATGTAAATGCAATGAGTAAACAATTGAATCATATAGCAAAGACTTTTCATGAATAGTACTTTCAAGACAAGCATCAATAAGTCTTGCATAAGAGTTACTCATAAAGCAATAAATTCTTAGTAAAAGGTATTGAAGCAACACAATGGAAGATTAAGTTTCAGCGGTTGCTTTCAACTTGTAACATGTATATCTCATGGATAGTTGTCAATGCAAAGCAATATAACAAATGCAATATGCAAATATGTAGGAATCAATGCACAGTTCACACAAGTGTTTGCTTCTTGAGATGGAGAGAAATAGGTGAACTGACTCAACAATAAAAGTAAAAGAATGGTCCTTCAAAGAGGAAAGCATCGATTGCTATATTTGTGCTAGAGCTTTTATTTTGAAAACATAAAGAGAGCATAAAAATAAGGTTTTGAGAGGTGTATGTTGTTGTCAACGAATGGTAGCGGGTACTCTAACCCCCTTGCCAGACAAACCTTCAAAGAGCGGCTCCCATTTTATTTTATTTTTGGATGGCACTCCTTCCAACCTTTCTTTCACAAACCATGGCTAACCGAATCCTCGGGTGCCTGCCAACAATCTCATACCATGAAGGAGTGCCTTTTTATTTTAGTTTTATTATGATGACACTCCTCCCAACCTTTGCTTACACAAGCCATGGCTAACCGAATCCTTCGGGTGCCGTCCAACAATCACATACCATGGAGGAGTGTCTATTTTTTTTAAATTAATTTAGGACTGGGAATCCCATTGCCAGCTCTTTTTGCAAAATTATTGGATAAGCGGATGAAGCCACTAGTCCATTGGTGAAAGTTGCCCAACAAGATTGAAAGATAAACACCACATACTTCCTCATGAGCTATAAAACATTGACACAAATCAGAGGTGATAAATTTTGAATTGTTTAAAGGTAGCACTCAAGCAATTTACTTTGGAATGGCAGGAAATACCATGTAGTAGGTAGGTATGATGGACACAAATGGCATAGTGTTGTTTGGCTCAAGGATTTGGATGCATGAGAAGTATTCCCCCTCGATACAAGGTTTAGGCTAGCAAGGTTGTTTGAAGCAAACACAAGCACGAACTAGTACAGCAAAACTCACATAAAAGACATATTACAAACATTATAAGACTATACATCGTCTTCCTTGTTGTTCAAACACCTCACTAGAAAATATCTAGACTCTAGAGAAACCACTCATGCAAACCAAATTTAGCAAGCTCTATGTATTTCTTCACTAATAGGTGCAAAGTATATGATGCAAGAGCTTAAACAAGAGCACAACAATTGCCAAATATCAAGTTATTCAAGACATCATACCAATTACTACATGTAGCATTTTCCGTTTCCAACCATATAACAATTAACGAAGCAGTTTCAACCTTCGCCATGAAAATTAAAAGCTAAGAACACATGTGTTCATACGAACCAGCGGAGCGTGTCTCTCTCCCACACAAGCATTTATTCAAACAAAAACAAAAATAGAAACAAATAAACAGACGCTCCAAGTAAAGTACATAAGATGTGATGGAATAAAAATATAGTTTCAAGAGAAGGAACCTGATAATTTGTCAATGAAGAAGGGGATGCCCAAGGCATCCCCAAGCTTAGACGCTTGAGTCTTCTTGAAATATGCAGGGATGAACCACCGGGGCATCCCCAAGCTTAGACTTTTTCACTCTTCTTGATCATAGTATATCATCCTCCTCTCTTGACCCTTGAAAACTTCCTCCACACCAAACTCGAAACAAACTCATTAGAGGGTCAGTGCATAATCAAAAACTCACATGTTCAGAGGTGACACAATCATTCTTAACACTTCTGGACATTGCCCAAAGCTACTGGAAGTTAATGGAACAAAGAAATCCATCCCACATAGCAAAAGAAGCAATGCGAAATAAAAGGCAGAATCTGTCAAAACAGAACAGTCCGTAAAGATGAATTTTATTGAGGCACCAGACTTGCTCAAATGAAAATTCTCAAATTGAATGAAAGTTGCGTACATATCTGAGGATCACTCACATAAATTGGCATAATTTTTTGAGTTACCTACAGAGAATTTTGCCCAGATTCGTGACAGCAAAGAAATGTGTTTCTGCGCAGTAATCCAAATCTAGTATGAACCTTACTATCAACGACTTTACTTGGCACAACAAAACACAAAACTAAGATAAGGAGAGGTTGCTACAGTAGTAAACAACTTCCAAGACACAAATATAAAATAAAGTACTGTAGCAAAATAACACATGGGTTATCTCCCAAGAAGTTCTTTCTTTATAGCCATTAAGATGGGCTCAGCAGTTTTAATGATCCACTCGCAGGAAATAGTATTCGAAGCAAAAGAGAGCTTCAAGAGGCAAATTCAAAACAAATTTAAGTCTAACATGCTTCCTATGAAGAGGAATCTTGTACACTGTCGTGGTATCGTCACGGCATATGCCATAGGGTGGCTAATCGAAGTGGTTCCTGAGGGATCTCACGGCGGTATCCGGATGCGGGTATGGGGATGAGCGACACGGCGACGTACCCAGGTTCGAGGCCCTCCGATGGAGGTAACACCTCTACTCCTGCTATGAGTGTATATGATGATCGCACAATACAATGGTGCTCCTAGAGCTGTGTCCAGCTGCTCCTGGGAGGCTAAGGGAGACGATGGTCTCTCTCACAGGGCAGCGCTAAGGGTGGAGTGAAGTGAGAATGAATGATCGATCGATCGATCCCCTGCACGAGAGGGGGTAGTGCGGCTTATATAGGCGCCGGCACTTTACATATAAGACCCTATAGTCTACTGGCCGGCTTGGCCGGCTTCGGCTTCCGCTCCTTCCCGAGGCGGTGACGTCAGGAGCCGTTGAGGCGTCGTGGCCTGTCCCATCCGGCTGCCAAGGTCAGCGGTATGGAGAGGAGGTGTCCCTGTCGCTGTCAGCCACTGTAGCCAGTACGGCTCGACGTAGACCATGATGGCCTGTCCGGCGTGTGGCACTATTGCTCTACAGTGCCCCGTGCTTTACGGAAGATGAAGTCATCGTGGACTTTGGGAACCCGGATCACCAACCCGATTCCGTCCAGTGCAAGACTCGTCAGCCTCGAGTCGGTCTGAGGTATAAACCCTGAGTCGGATATGGCTTGTAGAAGCCGGCCCAGCTACAGCATTGGTGGCCGTAGCCAGGCCGACTTGGACCTAGAGCCAGCCGGCTTCCGGACCAGCCGGCCACGGCGCCAGCCGGCTGCTCCTCAGCCGGCCTTTGCCGCCAGCCGGCCAGTGGCCAGCCGGCCGCTCCGTGTCCATTGCCCTACCCGGGGTCTTCCCCCCGACATTAGCCCCCGAAGCTGGCAAGGTCCTGCGTTTAGAAGGACCTAGGCAGGTTTTCCTGGCTTCCGAATATACTTGACGGCACTTGGAGGGGCCGACTGAGAATTTCCATTCAGCCGGCTGCGCCCTCATCCGGCTCGTTCTTGCCGGCTGCTTCTAGCCGGCCGCTATTTACACTTATGCAGCTTTTGCTTTCTCGCAAGTTTTGGTGGCGTCTCCGCCTTGCTGATGACTTTTGGTCCGAGTTGAACTTATTGTCCGGCTCCGGCTTGCGGCGCGCCGGAGTCTCCGCCGCCTCGGGTCCTGCACCCGACTTGACCGGTCTGACGCCTGGCTCTGCGGTCAGTTCGTCTGGTCACATCAATGCCTCCTCCGGATCCGGTGCGGTAGTGGGGGACGTGGTGTGGCCGTTTTCGGTAACCGCTGTGGTCGTGGGAGGAGTTACGGCGCAATAAATCCGAGGACGTGGCCCACGTTCACCACTTGGAGGCCAACCGCCCGCGGCAGGAGGCTATAAATGCCGCGGGGGAGGCATCGAGGCGGCCACTTGCCCCTTTCTTCCTCCTCGCGCTCCTGCTTCGCTCCCTCTTCGCTCGAGCTCCTCGCTACTCCGGCGCAGTTTCTCCACCGCTCCCCTGGCAAACTCCGGCGGGCAGCTGCCCCGACGTACTTCCGCCGGGCCTCCGCCGCCACTCCGCCAGTCCGGCGCCACGGGGCCGCGCGTTTCCACGGAGCGCCCTCAGCCGCCGTCATCGCCGCCGCCGTCGCAAGGTTCTTCTTCGCCCTTTCGCCTCTCGTGGTCATCTTCATCTTCTGCCTCGGCAATGGCCTCCCCTAGCGGATCGTGGAGGGGCTCGTACATGCGGGAGGACGACATCGAGCGGTTGGTGCGCCTCCGGCGGATCCCGCGGTCGGTGGTCACGCGGGAGCCCGGCGAGGAGACGGAGCCCACGCCGGAGCCCGGTGAGCGCGTCGTCTTCGGCGCGCACCTCGATCGCGGGCTGGGCCTGCCGGCTTCCACCTTCTTCCGGCAGTTCCTCGACAACTTCGGCCTGCAGCCGCACCACCTGCCGGCCAACGCGTGCGTCCTCCTCAGCTGCTTCGTGGCGTTCATGGAGGCCTACGCCGGCTTGTGGCCAGACATCGACTTCTAGAGCCGGCTGTTCTACTTGAAGGCGCAAACCACCGAGGGCCGCCTGCGGGCCTGCGGCGCCGCCTCGATCTACACTCGGCCCGGTACGCCTTTCCCCAAGATCCCCACCGTTGACTCGGTGAAGAACTGGCAAATGTCATTCTTCTATGTGCGCAACGAGGGGCAGCTCGTCGACCGGATCAACCTGCCGGAGTACAATCCGGCTCCTCCAGTCGGCCGGATCAACTGGAGCTACAACGCCCGCACGACGGACCCCGGACGCTGAAGTGAATCAGCTCTGGGACTTCCTGGGGGCGGCTGTCTCCAACGGGCTGACCGCCGAGGACCTCCTCTGCACCATCGCCGAGCGCCGGGGCCGGGCGGGGCATGCCGCCTTCAACCGGAACCGGAGCCGGCAGAGCTGCACCGTCCGCGACTGGAGCCGGAGCCGGCAGGGCTGCGCCGCCTGCGACCGGAGCCGGTACCAGGCCAAGCGTGGTGGTGCTGGATGAGAGCCCGGAGGGGGCGCCTCAGGCGCCGGAGACAGTTGCGCCGGCTGGGCCGTCTGCTGCGCCTGGAGCGTCGCCACCGCCGGAGCCGACGATAGAGGAGCCGGCCAGGCGGGAGCCGGCAAGGGATGAGCCGGCGCGCACGGAGGGCGCCGACTCGCGTGCGCTGGTGAGGACGGGAGCCTCATCGGCGCCACAGCAGGGCCTGCACGTGGCCAAGGGCGCTCTTCTTCTTCAGGTGCCGTCCGCCTCCGACTCCAGCCTTGGCTCGGCTGCCACTATGGAGCAGGCGTGGCTCCGCGCCGACTCCTACGAGGTGACCAGCCGGGAGGGGAACCCCAGCCAAGCATCGGTGGAGATGTTCTTCTCCAGCCTGCAGGCCAACCTCAAGGCCAGGGCTGCCGAGGCCGCGGCCAACGTTGCCAAGGTGGAGGAAGCCGGCAAGGTAAGCTTCATCTGTTTTTTGATTTGGTTATCATCCTGGTAGCCCTCCGAGGCATGGGCCGGCTGCTTGGAGCCGGCACGGGTTTCGCCTATCTGACTGACTCTCTTTTTTCATTAGGCTGTGATGGATCAGCGCACCACTCTGTACAACCGCGCCGTTACCCATTACCACAAGGCCAAGCTGGACCGGGCCGACTTGGCCCGCGAGCTGGAAACCGTCAAGGGTAAGATTTTGCTTCTTTCGACTCGATGTCCTCTTTCTTTTTAGTCTTGGTTGGCTGATGTTTCTTTCCGGCTGCCTTGCAGTTGAAGCCGCCAAGGTCCCGCTGCTGGAGGCGGATCTCCGGGCTGCTCGCGCCCAGTTCGCCGAGAGCGAGGAGGCGGGCCGATCTGCCACCGCCAAGCTCAAGCTGGCTGAGCAGGAGCTGACGCGGCTGCGCCTGCTGGAGCAGAACCACCTCACTGAGCTCAACTCCCTTAGGACGGCGGAGAAGGAGAAGGTGGAGGATCTGAGCCGGCGGCTGACGGAGGTGGAGAAACAGCGGCTTGCGCTGCAGGAGGAGGTCACCACCAAGTCCACGGAGCTGACGGCTACCGCCAAGCGCTGGACGGACGAGATTGGCGCGCTTGATCGCGGCTTGTCGGGTGAGTGCATCTCTATGTTCCTTTCCCTTGCCGGCTTTCGGCTGTCGGCTGCCGGCTTTTGTTGGCAGCCGGCGGCAGAAACTTCTGATTTCTTCGGAATCTCCATCTTCGGGCTGGGGGCAGTCGGTTCTTGCCGGCTGCCGCCAGGCTTACTTTAGAGCTTCGGAATCTCCATCTTCGGGCTGGGGGCAGTCGGCTCGTGCCGGCTGCCGCCAGGCTTACTTTAGGACTTCGAAAATTTGCATTTTTCAGCTTATTTCGGCTTCGATGATTTCTGACTTGCTTCTTCTTGCAGCGGCCTTCCCGGAGACGCAGGACGCGGCTTTGGCAGCCGTTGGCGTTGCGCGCGAGTCCAGGAGGCGGGAGACCGGCGAGGGCAGCTCGGAGTTCTTCACCATGGAGGACTACATGGCGTCCATGGCTGCCCGCGTCGAGCCCATCACCAAGCTTGGCTGGGAGCTCCGGAAGGCGGCTGAGGAGCTGGTGCCGATGCTGTGGCCTGAGGAGGCGGTGCCGCAAGATATCTCCAACCTTACCTCCCTGATGGAGCGGGCGCCGGATCGCTTCCTCGACTGGAAGGAGTCGGCCACACGCGCTGGTGCCGACATGGCTCTGTCCTTCGTCCTCTCTTGGTACAACGAGGTGGACCTGGGGCAGCTCGAGTTCCGGCGAGCCGGCATGGAGGACAAGCTCCCAGCCGAACACAAGACCGCCCGGCTTGCCCGAGCCAGCGCCATCGCCGACTTCGTCGACAAGGGCGTCTTCGTCGCGGACCCGAACCCTCCTCTGTCCGATGAGGAATACATGGAAGATGAGGAGGCGGAAGACGCGCCCGAGGACGACCCGGCAGCCGGCTCCACTGACGCCCCTCCGGCTTAGTTTACCTGCTTTTCAGTTGTTCTTTTGCCAAGACAGTTTATTAAATCCCCGGGATTCCGGGTGCATATCTATGAATATTACCGTCCTTTAATTATGTCACATTTTAATGTGTTTGTTAATCATTTGTGTGCCGAGTTGCTATCTTTCGACTCGTTCGCTTTTTCCCATCTGCCCCACTCTTTGGCTGTGCTCTTGCCGGTCGCACGTCCGACTTGCGATCCGTCGCCGGATCAAGAGCGGGCCGCTGGGTGAGGCCGACAGTATTTCAGTCGAACGAGCTGAATTCGGCAATCCGGCACTTTTATGAAAAGTTGCAAGTCAACTCGCTTTTACTCTTTCCCTTAGTCGTTTTTCGCGTGCCGGCTCCCTAGGCCTTACTCCCGCCAGCCGGACAGCCGGGTTGCGGTCTGTAGCTGGATCGGAAGCCGGCTGTCGGAAACCGGAGCACGTTACTGAGCCGACCGCGTGAGAGGGTTCAAGCCAATTGGCGAAACGAAGTAGAGTACGTGAAAAACTTGTCGGAAACGGCGCTCTTGGCGCGTGCTTTTTCATAGCTCACAAAAGGGATACAAGGGATACATACATTCCTGCTCTCATGTGTAAAATGGGCGGAGTAAGTTGACATTCCAGGGACGTTTAGTCTCCTCATCAGCCTTGTCCGGCTTGTTTTTCTTAGCCTCTTGGGCATCTATGAGATAGTAGGAATCATTGCCTACTGCCTTGCTCACGATGAAGGGACCCTCCCATGGGGATGACAGTTTATGCTGTCCGGCTGTCCGCTGGATCAGCCGGAGCACTAGGTCTCCTTCTCGGAATGCTAAGGGCTGGACCTTCCGGCTGTGATAGCGTCGGAGGCTTTGCTGGTAGATGGTAGATCTGGACGCAGCTAGCAGCCGGGCCTCTTCGACCAGGTCGACTCCATCTTCGCGAGCTTCTTTGGCTTCGGCTTCTGTGTAGAGCTTGATCCTTGGCGCGTCGTGCTCGATATCAGTTGGCAAGACGGCTTCGGCCCCGTACACGAGGAAAAATGGTGTGAAGCCGACTGAGCGGTTTGTCGTTGTGCGCAGACTCCATAGCACATTGGGCAGCTCTTCAATCCAGCAGCCGGCTGCTCGCTCGAGCGGCTCCACCAGCCGGGGCCGGATGCCGGCTAGGACCAAGCCGTTAGCCTTCTCCACTTGTCCGTTGGACTCTGGGTGCGCCACAGAGGCTAGGGCCATCCGGATCCCCATTTCCCCGCAATAGCGAGAGAAGATGCCTTGGGAGAAATTGGTGCCGTTGTCGGTGATGATGCTGTGAGGGTAGCCGAATCTCACAATGATTTCCTTGAGGAATGTGACGGCTGTGGAGCCGTCCAGCTTGTTGATTGGCTTGGCTTCGATCCACTTGGTAAATTTGTCAATCATTACCAAGAGGTGTGTCATGCCGCCTCGCGCTGTTCTGAACGGACCCACCATATCCAAGCCCCATACGGCAAACGGCCATGTGATGGGGATGGTTTTCAAGGCGGAAGCCGGCTGGTGTCTCTTCTTTGCGAAGCGCTGACAGCCGTTGCACTTCTTCACCAACTCTTCTGCGTCTCTGAGCGCAGTCGGCCAGTAAAAACCGTGCCGGAAAGCTTTGGCCACTATGGCTCTGGATGAGGCGTGATGTCCGCACTCTCCTTGGTGGATTTCCCGTAGGAGTTCAATCCCTTCAGCCGGCTCGACGCACCGCTGGAACACCCCACTTACGCTGCGTTTGTACAGCTGGTGGTTGATGATTGTATAGGCCTTGGCCCTTCTCTCAATCTGCCTGGCCTGGACTCTATCATCAGGCAGCACACCGTCGGTGAGGTAGGAGAGGAATTCTTGTGCCCATGAAGGTACGCATCTTATTTCGAATACGCTGACCAAGAGGGCCTTCTGCGTGGGAGCTTCCGGATTCGACTGCATGGTCGCCGGGTTCGGCTCACTAGCCGGCGGGTTCGGCTTGCTAGCCCCCGAGTTTGGCGATGAAGCCCCTCGGGTTGGACTGAGAAGTCCCCGGGTTCGGCATGGTAGCCGGCGGGTTTGGCTTGTTAGCCCCCGACTTGGGCGATGAAGCCCCCGGGTTCGACTCAGCAGCCCCCGGGTCAGCCGGCACGAATATTGAATCCGAGTCCGGTGACGGTATGATGGACGGCTTCTTGAGAACCGCCAAGGCGATGCCCGGCGGAATGGCTTGCCGGGTTGAGCCAATCTTGGACAAGGCGTCAGCCGCCTCGTTGCTTGCTCGTGGCACATGGTGGAATTCGCAGCCGTCGAAGAAGCCGGATAGCTGCTGGACATGGAAGCGGTATGAGGCCATGTTGGCGTCCTTCGCGTCCCAGTCGCCAGATGCTTGTTGTATGACCAAGTCGGAGTCGCCGAAGCAAAGTATGCGACGCACGCCAATCTCCTTGGCTAGTTTCAGCCCATGAATGAGCGCTTCATACTCCGCCACATTGTTGGATGCGGCGAAGTGGATCTGCAGGACGTAGTCCAGCCGGTCTCCCTTGGGAGAGGTGATGACGATGCCGGCTCCCAAGCCGTTGCGCATCTTCGAGCCATCGAAGTGCATCTTCCAGTGTGTGGAATCTGGCACAGGCGGCAGGTATTGCATCTCAGCCCAGTCGACGAAGAAGTCCGCGAGGATCTGCGACTTGATGGCTGTGCGTGGCTCGTAGAGGATGGTGTGGGAGGCTAGCTCCAGGGCCCACTTGGCAACCCGGCCGTTGGCATCCTTGCTGCCGATGATTTCCGCCAAGGGCGCTGTGGCAACCACCTTGATGGGGTGCTCTTGGAAGTAGTGCTTGAGCTTCTTGGCCGCCATGTAGACGCCGTAGGTGACCTTCTGGTAGTGGGGGTAGTTTTGCTTCGACTGGGAGAGCACTTCGCTAAGGTAATAGACTGGCCGCTGAACCAGCTGCTCCCTGCCGGCTTCTTCGCGCTCCACCACCAGGACAACGCTAACCACTCGGTTGGTGGCTGCGATGTACAACAGCATCGGCTCCATTGAAGCCGGCGTTGCAAGAATTGGCGCGGTTGAGAGCACGCGCTTCAAGTCACGGAAGGCTTCCTCCGCCTGTGGTGACCAAACGAACTTGTCCGCCTTCTTCATCAATTGATACAGGGGCAGTGCCTTCTCCCCCAGCCGGCTGACGAAGCGGCTCAAGGAAGCCAGGCAGCCAGCGAACTTCTGGACGTCCTTGAGGCACTGCGGCAGTTCCATCTTCTCCAGGGCACTGATCTTCTCCGGGTTGGCTTCGATTCCTCGCTGAGAGACGAGGTAGCCGAGGAGCTGGCCAGACGGCACGCCGAATGTGCACTTGGCCGGGTTGAGCTTCATCCGAAATCTTCTCAGATTGGTGAAGGTTTCTCTCAGGTCATCAAGGAGGGTAGTCGTCTCCTTGGTCTTTACAACGACATCATCCACATATGCGTGAACGTTTCTGCCGATTTGATCCTGCAAGCATTTTTGCATGCACCTTTGGTAGGTGGCGCCTGCATTTTTCAAGCCGAATGGCATAGTCGTGTAGCAGTAAGCCCCGTACGGGGTAATGAACGAAGTCTTTATTTGATCATCCCGATTCAAAGGAATCTGGTGGTAGCCTGAATAGGCATCTAGAAAAGACAACAGTTCACAGCCGGCAGTCGAGTCTATGACTTGATCTATGCGCGGCAGGGGGAAGGGATCCTTCGGGCACGCCTTGTTCAGGCTGGTGTAGTCGATACACATGCGCCAGGAGCCGTTCTTCTTCAAAACCAGGACCGGGTTCGCCAACCAGTCCGGGTGCAGCACTTCCATGATGAAGCCGGCTGCCAGCAGCCGGGCGATTTCTTCACCGATGGCCTTCCTTCGTTCTTCGGCGAAGCGCCTGAGAGGCTGCCTCACCGGCTTGGCTTCAGGCCGGACGTGGAGGTGATGCTCAGCCAACTCCCTCGGCACACCCGGCATGTCTTTTGGAGTCCATGCGAAGATGTCCCAATTCTCACGGAGGAAGCTGGTGAGCTCGCTTTCCTATTTCCTGCTCAAGCCGGCACCGATGGTGACGTACTTGTCCGGCTGCGCCGGGTCCAGCAGGATCTTCTTGGTGTTGTCGGCCGGCTGGAAGTGAGTCGTCCCAGCGGGGTTGCCTGCAGCCGGCATGTCTGTCTGCGCGGCCTTGGCGAGGGCGACGGCATCGTGGATGAGCTGCTTCTCGGTGGCGATGACCAGCGTCTGGGCCATCTTGGAGCTCTGCGTGGCGCAGTCCATGGAGCGGCGATAATCGCCGGCTATGGTGATGACCCCCTTGGGGCCAGGCAGCTTCATCTTCAGGTACCCATAGTGGGGCACCGCCATGAACTTGGTCAGGGCCGGCCTGCCCAGGAGCGCGTGGTAGGGACTCACGAGGTCCACCACCTCGAACTCGATCTGCTCGGTGCGGAAGTGATCCGGCTTCCCGAACATCACCTCCAGTGTGATCCGGCCGATCGGCTGGCAGCAGTGGCCCGGCACGATGCCATGGAAGACGGTGGGGGTGGGAAGCAGCTCGGCTTCTTGGATGCCTAGCTTGCGGGCGGTGTCGCGGTAGAGGATGTTGATGCTGCTGCCGCCGTCGATGAGGAAGCGCGAAAAACGCACGCTGCGCCGGGTTGTGCCGATGGTGGGGTCGAGGACCATGGCGTAGCTGCCCGGCTTCGGCAGGACAGCCGGTGTGTCGCGGCGATCAAAGGTGATGGCCTGCTCTGACCAGTTTAGGTACTGGGGGACCGGCGGTATGACCGCGTTGACCTCGAGGGAACGGCTCTGCTGGCTCGTCTTGTCCTCGGGCTCGGAGGTGAAGATGATGTAGGCAGCATCTTCGGCCAGATATCGGCCGCCATGGTGCACTTGGTTAGCCTCGTGGTGCTCGAGGTTGGCGTTCTCCGCGCCGGCTGCGCCACCCGGCCCGCCGGCTGGGGGCGGCGGGGGTGGAGGCGGGAGAGGTTCACCGCTTGTCAGCCGCTTCATGAAGTGGCAGTCGCGGGTGGTGTGGTTGGAGGGGTTCTTGCCGCTGTAGTACTTGCACGGCGAATCGAGCATTTGCTCGAAGGTGTACTTCGGCTTCCACTGCCGGTCTTGCTTCTGACGGCGGCTGCCGCCTGCCGCGTTGTCTGATACGGCGGCTATGTGGGCGGAGCCGTACCGGCGGTCCGGCTGGTCGCTGTGACGCTTGCCGCGGTAGTTGTCCCGCCGGCTGCCATGAGAGGCGCCGTCTGCCGGCTTGTGCTCAGCCGGCTTGTTGTTGTCCCTTCTTGCTGGGGCCGGTGAAATATCAGCCGGCACCTTGCCGGCTTCCTCAGCCAGCGCGTACTTATCCGCGATGGCCATTAAGGCGGCCATCGACTTGGGGTCACTGCGGCGCAGCTTGTGCCACAGCATGGTGTTGGGCCGGCAGCCTCCCATGAAGAAGCTGATGGCTTGGATCTCGTGCACACCCTCGCAGGAGTTGCGCATCTCGCACCAGCGCATCAGGTATGCGCGGTCCGTCTCGTCCGGGCCCTGCTTGCACATCTCAAGCTGCTGTGGGCGACCCGGCCGGCGATAGGTGCCGGTGAAGTTGCTGACGAAGGCTTCTTCGAAATCGAGCCAGCCGTTGATGCTGCCGGCTGGCAGGTTGTTGAGCCAGGTGCGGGCGGAGCCGACCAGCATCAGGGGGGAGTAGCGTACCGCCCAACGCTTGTTGCCTCGAGAGATGCCGACTGCGGTGGAGTAGTCCTGCAGCCAGTCTTCCGGCTTGGCGGTGCCGTCGTACTTGGGCGTGTCGCGGGGGAGCTGGAAGCCGTCGAGCACGGGCTCGTTGGCGATGCGGGGCCCGAAGCACTTGGGGCAAGCCGGCGCCTCCTCTTCCGCGATGCGGGATTCGACCAGCCGATCGAGGCGATCTCTGGCGTCGACGGGCTCGATGCGTGGGCCCAGCCGGGAGCGTGCCGGCTGGCGAGCGCCGCTTGGTTCCGGAGCCGGTCGGTGCTGGCGGCGGGGCTCGGAGTCTTGCTCCTGGTTCCGGCTTGGAGGGGGCCGGCTGCGGCTGCTGCCGCTAGGCTGGTGGCTCGGCCGGCTCGAGCTTGCATGTGTGGCCCGGGAGTCATGGTGCCGGCTTGGTGCTGGGGAGGCGGACTCGGCCGTGTCCCTGGCGCCTTCCCTGTCGTTGCCTGCAGCACCACGAGCGTGGGAAGCTCTGGGGGCATTGACATACCTGGGGTCGGCCGCCTGCTTGGTGGCTGCATTGAGCAGCTCAGTCACCCGCTTGGTCTGGCGGCGTAACTCTTCGCCTTGAAGGTGGCTCAGCTCTTCTGCGGCGGCTTGTGCCGCGAGCATGTTCTTGTCGGGGGTGTTGTAGACGGGTTGCTCCGCGGATGGAGTCGGCGAAGGAGCGCCGTCGCGGGCGATCTCGGCGCCGAGGTCGCGGCCCCTGCGGCGGATCTGGCCGGCTCGGCTAGGCTCGTCGCCGCCTGGAGTGAGGCCGTGGGCGCGGTTGTACTCGCGCTGGGTGATCTCCATCTGGCACTTAGCAGCAGCCAGTTCTTCGGTTTGCTTGAGGAGGAGCTGGCGGTGCGCCTCCAAATCTGCCTCGATGGTGGTGGGGCCGGCTCCACGCGTGAGCGGGGTGCTCAGCCTTGCCCGAACTTCGTCCAGCCGGGACGGTGGTGGTGGCGCTTTTGGGCCCGAGCCGGAGGCGTTGGGGTCGACGTTGCGCTCCAGGTTGGGACCACGGGTGCGCGGGTTCTTGGTGGGGAGCTCCTCGCCAGCCATCATGACTTGCACGACGGCGGGGCTGGCGGGAGCGCTGCTGCCGGCTCGCGGAGGAGGGCTCGCGCAGCGCAGCACCTGCCGCGGGTAGCGCGGCGGTGCGACGGTAGCGACGTAGACGTCGTGGCCGCCGAAGGAGATGACGCTGCTGATACGTCTCCGACGTATCGATAATTTCTTATGTTCCATGCCACATTATTGATGATATCTACATGTTTTATGCACACTTTATGTCATATTCGTGCATTTTCTGGAACTAACCTATTAACAAGATGCCGAAGTGCCGATTCTTTGTTTCTGCTGTTTTGGTTTCAGAAATCCTAGTAACGAAATATTCTCGGAATTGGACGAAATCAACGCCCAGGGCCCTATTTTGCCACGAAGCTTCCAGAAGACCGAAGAGGAGACGAAGTGGGGCCACGAGGTGGCGACACCATAGGGCGGCGCGGCCCAGGCCCTGGCCGCGCCGACCTAGGGTGTGGGCCCCTCGTGCCGCCTCCTGACCTGCCCTTCCGCCTACTTAAAGCCTCCGTCGCGAAACCCCCAGTACCGAGAGCCACGATACGGAAAACATTACTGAGACGCCGCCGCCGCCGATCCCATCTCGGGGGATCCAGGAGATCGCCTCCGGCACCCTGCCGGAGAGGGGAATCATCTCCCGGAGGACTCTACGCCGCCATGGTCGCCTCCGGAGTGATGTGTGAGTAGTCTACCCCTGGACTATGGGTCCATAGCAGTAGCTAGATGGTTGTCTTCTCCCCATTGTGCTATCATTGTCGGATCTTGTGAGCTGCCTAACATGATCAAGATCATCTATCTGTAATTCTATATGTTGCGTTTGTTGGGATCCGATGAATAGAGAATACTTGTTATGTTGATTATCAAAGTTATATCTACGTGTTGTTTATGATCTTGCATGCTTTCCGTTACTAGTAGATGCTCTGGCCAAGTAGATGCTTGTAACTCCAAGAGGGAGTATTTATGCTCGATAGTGGGTTCATGCCTGCATTGACACCTGGGACAAGGATGTAAAGTTCTAAGGTTGTGTTGTGCTGTTGCCACTAGGGATAAAACATTGATGCTATATCTAAGGATGTAGTTGTTGATTACATTACGCACCATACTTAATGCAATTGTCTGTTGCTTTGCAACTTAATACTGGAGGGGGTTCGGATGATAACCTGAAGGTGGACTTTTTAGGCATAGATGCAGTTGGATGGCGGTCTATGTACTTTGTCGTAATGCCCAATTAAATCTCACTATACTCATCATGATATGTATGTGCATGGTCATGCCCTCTTTATTTGTCAATTGCCCAACTGTAATTTGTTCACCCAACATGCTGTTTGTCTTATGGGAGAGACACCTCTAGTGAACTGTGGATCCCGGTCCAATTCTCTTTACTGAAATACAATCTACTGCAATACTGTTTTACTGTTTTCTGCAAACAATCATCTTCCACACAATACGGTTAATCCTTTGTTACAGCAAGCCGGTGAGATTGACAACCTCACTGTTTCGTTGGGGCAAAGTACTTTGGTTGTGTTGTGCAGGTTCCACGTTGGCGCCGGAATCTCTGGTGTTGCGCCGCACTACATCCCGCCGCCATCAACCTTCAACGTGCTTCTTGGCTCCTCCTGGTTCGATAAACCTTGGTTTCTTTCTGAGGGAAAACTTGCTGCTGTGCGCATCATACCTTCCTCTTGGGGTTCCCAACGAACGTGTGAGTTACACGCCATCAAGCTCTTTTTCTGGCGCCGTTGCCGGGGAGATCAAGACACGCTGCAAGGGGAGTCTCCACTTCTCAATCTCTTTACTTTGTTTTTGTCTTGCTTATTTTTATTTACTACTTTGTTTGCTGCACTAAATCAAAATACAAAAAAAATTTAGTTGCTAGTTTTACTTTACTTGCTATCTTGTTTGCTATATCAAAAACACAAAAAAATTAGTTTACTTGCATTTACTTTATCTAGTTTGCTTTATTGTCTTGCACTCTATATTAAAAATACAAAAAAAATTAGTTATTTTTGTTACCATGTCTAGCTCTGAACCTGTTACTTCTTCGCCTGAAGAATTAGTCTTCACTTTTAAACAAGGGGATGAGGAGAGTTTTAAGGATGCTTGGTCTAGAATTTTTACTTCTTATCGTAAAACTGAACCTCAAATGACTCTAAGTTTGCTCCTTAGTAATTTTTATTTTGGTCTTATGGTTCGCTATAGATATGCTTTAGATACTTTAGTGGGAGGAGATTTCCTTCATTGCAATGGGGATCAAGCTTTTAATGCCATAAAGAAGTTGGTTGCATCACATGATTCAGCTAATAACTTTGATTCAGCCCTCACTAGTATATATAGTAGATTAAATAATCTCGAGATAAGTACATCTCGCTTGAATGATAACTATTGCCACGTTCGTAATCATCTTGAACAAGTTTTAGTGAACTCTAAACTCTCATTGTGGGATCCTGCTGTTAAAATTGTTATCGGTGATCGAACTCTCCATGCCTACTGTGATATTATGTATGAATTTTGCCTTATGCCTGAAAGTATTTATAAATCTTTGAAACTTTGGGGAGTTGATGAAGGAGGAGAAGGAATAACTCTCATAGATAACTCTACTATAATTCCTAAAGGAATAGCCGCAGGTGTGCATACAACCATTCTTGGAAGGACAATATCCATTGATTATCTTGTTATTGAAACAGGAAAACTCACACTCGGAAGATCCCTGCTGAAACTATTGGGAGCAGTCATTGATGTTGGAGAAGGCACTCTGAAATTCACCTCCATACCGGGGGGAAATCATATATTTCCTAAACCCAAGGGAAAGAAAAACAATAAGAAAGGTAAGGGTAAAGCCCAAGGTAAGGTTGACACACCATCTCTCGATAATACTTGATACACACTTTCTGCGCCTAGCTGAAAGGCGTTAAAGAAAAGCGCTTATGGGAGACAACCCATGTTTTTACCTACAGTACTTTGTTTTTATTTTGTGTCTTGGAAGTTGTTTACTACTGTAGCAACCTCTCCTTATCTTAGTTTTGTGTTTTGTTGTGCCAAGTTAAGCCGTTGATAGAAAAGTAAGTACTAGATTTGGATTACTGCGCAGTTCCAGATTTCTTTGCTGTCACGAATCTGGGAAAAATCCCCCTGTAGGTAACTCAGAAAATTATGCCAATTTACGTGAGTGATCCTCAGATATGTACGCAACTTTCATTCAATTTGAGCATTTTCATCTGAGCAAGTCTGGTGCCATTTTAAAATTCGTCAATACGAACTGTTCTGTTTTGACAGATTCTGCCTTTTATTTCGCATTGCCTCTTTTGCTATGTTGGATGAATTTCTTTGATCCACTAATGTCCAGTAGCATTATGCAATGTCCAGAAGTGTTAAGAATGATTGTGTCACCTCTGAATATGTCAATTTATATTGTGCACTAACCCTCTAATGAGTTGTTTCGAGTTTGGTGTGGAGGAAGTTTTCAAGGATCAAGAGAGGAGTATGATGCAACATGATCAAGGAGAGTGAAAGCTCTAAGCTTGGGGATGCCCCGGTGGTTCACCCCAGCATATATCAAGAAGACTCAAGCGTCTAAGCTTGGGGATGCCCAAGGCATCCCCTTCTTCATCGACAACATTATCAGGTTCCTCCCCTGAAATTATATTTTTATTCCATCACATCTTATGTGCTTTGCTTGGAGCGTCGGTTTGTTTTTGTTTTTGTTTTTGTTTGAATAAAATGGATCCTAGCATTCATTGTATGGGAGAGAGACACGCTCCGCTGTAGCATATGGACAAGTATGTCCTTAGGCTTTACTCATAGTATTCATGGTGAAGTTTCTTCTTCGTTAAGTTGTTATATGGTTGGAATTTGGAAAATGATACATGTAGTAAATTGCTATAATGTCTTGGGTAATGTGATACTTGGAAATTGTTGTGCCCATGTTTAAGCTCTTGCATCATATGCTTTGCACCCATTAATGAAGAAATACATAGAGCATGCTAAAATTTGGTTTGCATATTTGGTTTCTCTAAGGTCTAGATAATTTCTAGTATTGAGTTTGAACAACAAGGAAGACGGTGTAGAGTCTTATAATGTTTACAATATGTCTTTTATGTGAGTTTTGCTGCACCGGTTCATCCTTGTGTTTGTTTCAAATAAGCCTTGCTAGCCTAAACCTTGTATCGAGAGGGAATACCTCTCATGCATCCAAAATACTTGAGCCAACCACTATGCCATTTGTGTCCACCATACCTACCTACTACATGGTATTTCTCCGCCATTCCAAAGTAAATTGCTTGAGTGCTACCTTTAAAATTCCATCATTCGCCTTTGCAATATATAGCTCATGGGACAAATAGCTTAAAAACTATTGTGGTATTGAATATGTACTTATGCACTTTATCTCTTATTAAGTTGCTTGTTGTGCGATAACCATGTTCACTGGGGACGCCATCAACTACTCTTTGTTGAATTTCATGTGAGTTGCTATGCATGTTCGTCTTGTCTGAAGTAAGAGAGATCTACCACCTTATGGTTAAGCATGCATATTGTTAGAGAAGAACATTGGGCCGCTAACTAAAGCCATGATCCATGGTGGAAGTTTCAGTTTTGGACATATATCCTCAATCTCATATGAGAAAATTATTAATTGTTGTTACATGCTTATGCATAAAAGAGGAGTCCATTATCTGTTGTCTATGTTGTCCCGGTATGGATGTCTAAGTTGAGAATAATCAATAGCGAGAAATCCAATGCGAGCTTTCTCCTTAGACCTTTGTACAGGCGGCATAGAGGTACCCCTTTGTGACACTTGGTTAAAACATGTGCATTGCGATGATCCGGTAGTCCAAGCTAATTAGGACAAGGTGTGGGCACTATTAGTATACTATGCATGAGGCTTGCAACTTGTAAGATATAATTTACATGATACATATGCTTTATTACTACCGTTGACAAAATTGTTTCATGTTTTCAAAATCAAAGCTCTAGCACAAATATAGCAATCGATGCTTTTCCTCTATGGAGGACCATTCTTTTACTTTCATTGTTGAGTTAGTTCACCTATTTCTCTCCACCTCAAGAAGCAAACACTTGTGTGAACTGTGCATTGATTCCTACATACTTGCTTATTGCACTTATTATATTACTCTATGTTGACAATTATCCATGAGATATACATGTTATAAGTTGAAAGCAACCACTGAAACTTAATCTTCCTTTGTGTTGCTTCAATACCTTTACTATGAATTATTGCTTTATGAGTTAACTCTTATGCAAGACTTATTGATGCTTGTCTTGAAGTGCTATTCATGAAAAGTCTTTGCTTTATGATTCACTTGTTTACTCATGTCATTTACATTGTTTTGATCGCTGCATTCACTACATATGCTTTACAAATAGTATGATCAAGGTTATGATGGCATGTCACTCCAGAAATTATCTTTGTTATCGTTTTACCTGCTCGGGACGAGCAGAACTAAGCTTCGGGATGCTGATACGTCTCCGACGTATCGATAATTTCTTATGTTCCATGCCACATTATTGATGATATCTACATGTTTTATGCACACTTTATGTCATATTCGTGCATTTTCTGGAACTAACCTATTAACAAGATGCCGAAGTGCCAGTTGCTGTTTTCTGCTGTTTTTGGTTTCAGAAATCCTAGTAACGAAATATTCTCGGAATTGGACGAAATCAACGCCCAGGGCCCTATTTTGCCACGAAGCTTCCAGAAGACCGAAGAGGAGACGAAGTGGGGCCACGAGGTGGCGACACCATAGGGCGGCGCGGCCCAGGCCCTGGCCGCGCCGACCTAGGGTGTGGGCCCCTCGTGCCGCCTCCTGACCTGCCCTTCCGCCTACTTAAAGCCTCCGTCGCGAAACCCCCAGTACCGAGAGCCACGATACGGAAAACCTTACTGAGACGCCGCCGCCGCCGATCCCATCTCGGGGGATCCAGGAGATCGCCTCCGGCACCCTGCCGGAGAGGGGAATCATCTCCCGGAGGACTCTACGCCGCCATGGTCGCCTCCGGAGTGATGTGTGAGTAGTCTACCCCTGGACTATGGGTCCATAGCAGTAGCTAGATGGTTGTCTTCTCCCCATTGTGCTATCATTGTCGGATCTTGTGAGCTGCCTAACATGATCAAGATCATCTATCTGTAATTCTATATGTTGCGTTTGTTGGGATCCGATGAATAGAGAATACTTGTTATGTTGATTATCAAAGTTATATCTACGTGTTGTTTATGATCTTGCATGCTTTCCGTTACTAGTAGATGCTCTGGCCAAGTAAATGCTTGTAACTCCAAGAGGGAGTATTTATGCTCGATAGTGGGTTCATGCCTGCATTGACACACAGGACGATGACAGAAAGTTCTAAGGTTGTGTTGTGCTGTTGCCACTAGGGATAAAACATTGATGCTATGTCTAAGGATGTAGTTGTTGATTACATTACGCACCATACTTAATGCAATTGTCTGTTGCTTTGCAACTTAATACTGGAGGGGGTTCGGATGATAACCTGAAGGTGGACTTTTTAGGCATAGATGCAGTTGGATGGCGGTCTATGTACTTTGTCATAATGCCCAATTAAATCACACTATACTCATCATGATATGTATGTGCATGGTCATGCCCTCTTTATTTGTCAATTGCCCAACTGTAATTTGTTCACCCAACATGCTGTTTGTCTTATGGGAGAGACACCTCTAGTGAACTGTGGATCCCGGTCCAATTCTCTTTACTGAAATACAATCTACTGCACATCGTTTTCTTGTTTTCTGCAAACAATCATCTTCCACACAATACGGTTAATCCTTTGTTACAGCAAGCCGGTGAGATTGACAACCTCACTGTTTCGTTGGGGCAAAGTACTTTGGTTGTGTTGTGCAGGTTCCACGTTGGCGCCGGAATCTCTGGTGTTGCGCCGCACTACATCCCGCCGCCATCAACCTTCAACGTGCTTCTTGGCTCCTCCTGGTTCGATAAACCTTGGTTTCTTTCTGAGGGAAAACTTGCTGCTGTGCGCATCATACCTTCCTCTTGGGGTTCCCAACGAACGTGTGAGTTACACGCCATCAGCTGCCGCCGGCTGGGAAGGGCCGGTCGGCGAAGCAGCCAGCGTTGTCGCTGACGCAGTCGAGGGAGCCGAATCTCCAGATCAAGCCTGAAGCGACTCGCTCGCCGGTGGTGATGGTGAGGCCCGTCCGGATGAAGACACCGGCCGAGGATGTTGAAGGCCCCACGGTGGGCGCCAAATGTCGTGGTATCGTCACGGCATATGCCATAGGGTGGCTAATCGAAGTGGTTCCTGAGGGATCTCACGGCGGTATCCGGATGCGGGTATGGGGACGAGCGACACGGCGACGTACCCAGGTTCGAGGCCCTCCGATGGAGGTAACACCTCTACTCCTGCTATGAGTGTATATGATGATCGCACAATACAATGGTGCTCCTAGAGCTGTGTTCGGCTGCTCCTGGGAGGCTAAGGGAGACGATGGTCTCTCTCACAGGGCAGCGCTAAGGGTGGAGTGAAGTGAGAATGAATGATCGATCGATCGATCCCCTGCACGAGAGGGGGTAGTGCGGCTTATATAGGCGCCGGCACTTTACATATAAGACCCTATAGTCTACTGGCCGAGGCGGTGACGTCAGGAGCCATTGAGGCGTCGTGGCCTGTCCCATCCGGCTGCCAAGGTCAGCGGTATGGAGAGGAGGTGTCCCTGTCGCCGTCAGCCACTGTAGCCAGTACGGCTCGACGTAGACCATGATGGCCTGTCCGGCGCGTGGCACTATTGCTCTACAGTGCCCCGTGCTTTACGGAAGATGAAGTCATCGTGGACTTTGGGAACCCGGATCACCAACCCGGTTCCTTCCAGTGCAAGACTCGCCAGCCTCGAGTCGGTCTGAGGTATAAACCCCCAGTCGGATATGGCTTGTAGAAGCCGGCCCAGCTACAGCATTGGTGGCCGTAGCCAGGCCGACTAGGACCTAGAGCCAGCCAGCTTCCGGACCAGCCGGCCACGGCGCCAGCCGGCTGCTCCTCAGCCGGCCTTTGCCGCCAGCCGGCCAGTGGCCAGCCGGCCGCTCCGTGTCCATTGCCCTACCCGGGGTCTTCCCCCCGACATACACAAATGAATTCATGAAGAACAAAGTGACAAGCATAAGAGGATAAAACACGAGTGACTTCAAGATTCTCGACATAAAGAGGGGAAACTTAATATTATTAAGATGCATATAACCATATTTCCCTCTCTCATAATAACTTTCAGTAGCATCATTGATGAAATCCACAATATACCCATCACTTAAAACATTCTTATCATGATTCATATGCATAGAAGTATCATTAAATTTGGCATAAGAAAAGTTATTCTCATTAATAGTAATTGGAGCAAGATTATTATCAAGAATTTGAACATGATAAACAAGTTGCATATTAAGGGAATTGTTTTTGGTAATCCAATCATGACTATGACAAGTTTCATAAGGATAGTTATAACCTATATCATAGCATTCTTTATAATAATCATCAAAGATCGGAGGCACAATGTCATCATAAGAAATATAATAGTTATCTTTCACAGTCGGTTTATCTGTGTCCATACCATCATTGTTATTAGAAGGAGATGTATCAAGAACATAATGACCAGTAGCAAAAGGATTTTCAAACACCTCTTCCCCAAGCTTAGAGCTTTCTATATCATTATGGGAGGAAGCATGGATAGCACTGACACTATGGCAATTATTGTCATCATCATTTTCAGAATTAGTTTCCCAGAGATTTGCAATATCAAAAGTAGTGTGCTCATTCAAATCATGATTGCTAATGTATGTAAAGGGCATAGGAAGATCATCGTATTCAGATTCATTATCACAATAATCATTAGGAGCAACATACTTACGGTTACCTAGAATTATCTCATTCACGCGGGGATACGCCGTTACCTCTTTCTTTTTATTCTCCTTCTTCTTCTTCTTCTTCGTTCCCTTCTTCTTCTTCTTCTTCTTCTTCTCTTCCTTCTCCTCGTTCCCTTCTTCAGGAGGGAGAGGCTTGAAGGGTGGCTTGTCCGCATAACCTGATTTACTTTCGGAAACAATAGAAGAAACTTGGGAGGATCCATCCTTTTCATTAATTAGTTGAAAACACACAGCGGTCCTATCATATTTTGGCAAGGTGTTGATGGCGTGTAACTCACACGTTCGTTGGGAACCCCAAGAGGAAGGTATGATGCGCACAGCAGCAAGTTTTCCCTCAGAAAGAAACCAAGGTTTATCGAACCAGGAGGAGCCAAGAAGCACGTTGAAGGTTGATGGCGGCGGGATGTAGTGCGGCGCAACACCAGGGATTCCGGCGCCAACGTGGAACCTGCACAACACAACCAAAGTACTTTGCCCCAACGAAACAGTGAGGTTCTCAATCTCACCGGCTTGCTGTAACAAAGGATTAACCGTATTGTGTGGAAGATGATTGTTTGCAGAAAACAGTAGAACAAGTATTGCAGTAGATTGTATTTCAGTAAAGAGAATTGGACCGGGGTCCACAGTTCACTAGAGGTGTCTCTCCCATAAGACAAACAGCATGTTGGGTGAACAAATTACAGTTGGGCAATTGACAAATAGAGAGGGCATGACCATGCACATACATATCATGATGAGTATAGTGAGATTTAATTGGGCATTACGACAAAGTACATAGACCGCCATCCAACTGCATCTATGCCTAAAAAGTCCACCTTCAGGTTATCATCCGAACCCCTTCCAGTATTAAGTTGCTAACAACAGACAATTGCATTAAGTATTGCGCGTAATGTAATCAATAACTACATCCTTAGACATAGCATCAATGTTTTATCCCTAGTGGCAACAGCACATCCATAACCTTAGTGGTTCTTGTCACTCCTCCAGATTCACGGAGACATGAACCCACTATCGAGCATAAATACTCCCTCTTGGAGTTACTAGCATCAACTTGGCCAGAGCATCTACTAATAACGGAGAGCATGCAAGATCTTAAACAACACATAGACATAACTTTGATAATCAACATAACAAGTATTCTCTATTCATCGGATCCCAACAAACGCAACATATAGAATTACAGATAGATGATCTTGATCATGTTAGGCAGCTCACAAGATCCGACAATGATAGCACAATGGGGAGAAGACAACCATCTAGCTACTGCTATGGACCCATAGTCCAGGGGTAGACTACTCACACATCACTCCGGAGGCGACCATGGCGGCGTAGAGTCCTCCGGGAGATGATTCCCCTCTCCGGCAGGGTGCCGGAGGCGATCTCCTGGATCCCCCGAGATGGGATCGGCGGCGGCGGCGTCTCAGTAAGGTTTTCCGTATCGTGGCTCTCGGTACTGGGGGTTTCGTCACGGAGGCTTTAAGTAGGCGGAAGGGCAAGTCAGGAGGGGGCACAGGGGCCCCACACCATAGGCCGGCGCGGCCAGGGGGGGCCGCGCCGCCCTAGGGTTTGGGCACCCTGTGGCCCCACTTCGTTTCGTCTTCGGACTTCTGGAAGCTTCGTGGAAAAATAGGCCCCTGGGCGTTGATTTCGTCCAATTCCGAGAATATTTCGTTACTAGGATTTCTGAAACCAAAAACAGCAGAAAACAGCAACTGGCACTTCGGCATCTTGTTAATAGGTTAGTTCCAGAAAATGCACGAATATGACATAAAGTGTGCATAAAACATGTAGATAACACCAATAATGTGGCATGGAACATAAGAAATTATCGATACGTCGGAGACGTATCAGCATCCCCAAGCTTAGTTCTGCTCGTCCCGAGCAGGTAAAACGATAACACAGATAATTTCTGGAGTGACATGCCATCATAATCTTGATCATACTATTTGTAAAGCATATGTAGAGAATGCAGCGATCAAAACAATGTATATGACATGAGTAAACAAGTGAATCATATAGCAAAGACTTTTCATGAATAGCACTTCAAGACAAGCATCAATAAGTCTTGCATAAGAGTTAACTCATAAAGCAATAATTCAAAGTAAAGGCATTGAAGCAACACAAAAGAAGATTAAGTTTCAGCGGTTGCTTTCAACTTGTAACATGTATATCTCATGGATATTGTCAACATAGAGTAATATAATAAGTGCAATAAGCAAGTATGTAGGAATCAA
This sequence comes from Lolium perenne, assembly GCF_019359855.2. NCBI lineage: Eukaryota > Viridiplantae > Streptophyta > Magnoliopsida > Poales > Poaceae > Lolium > Lolium perenne. Next base: position 103,198,656 of record NC_067246.2, on the reverse strand, counting down.
TGCACAGTTCACACAAGTGTTTGCTTCTTGAGGTGGAGAGAAATAGGTGAACTGACTCAACATTGAAAGTAAAAGAATGGTCCTCCATAGAGGAAAAGCATCGATTGCTATATTTGTGCTAGAGCTTTGATTTTGAAAACATGAAACAATTTTGTCAACGGTAGTAATAAAGCACATGTATCATGTAAATTATATCTTACAAGTTGCAAGCCTCATGCATAGTATACTAATAGTGCCCGCACCTTGTCCTAATTAGCTTGGACTACCGGATCATCACAATGCACATGTTTTGACCAAGTGTCACAAAGGGGTACCTCTATGCCGCCTGTACAAAGGTCTAAGGAGAAAGCTCGCATTGGATTTCTCGCTATTTATTATTCTTCAACTTAGACATCCATACCGGGACAACATAGACAACAGATAATGGACTCCTCTTTTATGCATAAGCATGTAACAACAATTAATAATTTTCTCATTTGAGATTGAGGATATATGTCCAAAACTGAAACTTCCACCATGGATCATGGCTTTAGTTAGCGGCCCAATGTTCTTCTCTAACAATATGCATGCTTAACCATAAAGTGGTAGATCGCTCTTACTTCAGACAAGACGAACATGCATAGCAACTCACATGAAATTCAACAAAGAGTAGTTGATGGCGTCCCCAGAAACATGGTTATCGCACAACAAGCAACTTAATAAGAGATAAAGTGCATAATTACATATTCAATACCACAATAGTTTTTAAGCTATTTATCCCATGAGCTATATATTGTAAAGGTGAATGATGGAATTTTAAAGGTAGCACTCAAGCAATTTACTTTGGAATGGCGGAAAATACCATGTAGTAGGTAGGTATGGTGGACACAAATGGCATAGTGGTTGGCTCAAGTATTTTGGATGCATGAGAAGTATTCCCTCTCGATACAAGGTTTAGGCTAGCAAGGCTTATTTGAAACAAACACAAGGATGAACCGGTGCAGAAAAACTCACATAAAAGACATATTGAAAACATTATAAGACTCTACACCGTCTTCCTTGTTGTTCAAACTCAATACTAGAAATTATCTAGACCTTGGAGAAACCAAATATGCAAACCAAATTTTAGCATGCTCTATGTATTTCTTCATTAAAGGGTGCAAAGCATATGATGCAAGAGCTTAAACATGAGCACAACAATTGCCAAGTATCACATTACCCAAGACATTTATAGCAATTACTACATGTATCATTTTCCAATTCCAACCATATAACAATTTAACGAAGGAGAAACTTCGCCATGAATACTATGAGTAAAGCCTAAGGACATACTTGTCCATATGCAACAGTGGAGCGTGTCTCTCTCCCATAAGGTGAATGCTAGGATCCATTTTATTCAAACAAAACAAAAAATAAAAACAAACCGACGCTCCAAGCAAAGCACATAAGATGTGATGGAATAAAAATATAGTTTCAGGGGAGGAACCTGATAATGTTGTCGATGAAGATGTAGGATAACGTTGCATAGAAAACAAAAATTTTCCTACCGCGAACACGCAATCCAAGCCAAGATGCAATCTAGAAGACGGTAGCAACGAGGGGGTATCGAGTCTCACCCTTGAAGAGATTCCAAAGCCTACAAGATGAGGCTCTTGTTGCTGCGGTAGACGATCACTTGCCGCTTGCAAAAGCGCGTAGAAGATCTTGATCACGATCGGTTCCGGCGCCACGAACGGGCAGCACCTCCGTACTCGGTCACACGTTCGGTTGTTGATGAAGACGACGTCCACCTCCCCGTTCCAGCGGGCAGCGGAAGTAGTAGCTCCTCTTGAATCCGACAGCACGACGGCGTGGTGTCGGTGGCGGTGTAGAAGTCCGGCGGAGCTTCGCTAAGCTACGCGGGAAATATGAAGTGGAGGAGCAAAGCTAGGGTTTGGGAGGGGGTGGCCGGCCACTCAAGGGGGGCGGCCAAGCTATGGTCTTGGGGTGGCCGGCCCCCTCCCTTGGCCCCTCATTATATAGGTGGATCCCAAGTGTTGGTGTCCAAGTCTTCGAATAAGACCCGAAACCAAAACCTTCCATAGGAGGGGGCAAACCTAGCCCAACTAGGACTCCCACCCAAAGGTGGGATTCCCACCTCCCATGTGGGGGGTGGCCGGCCCCCTATGGTGGAGTCCACTTGGGACTCCACCCCCACTAGGGCTGGCCGGCCATGGAGGTGGAGTCCCTTGTGGACTCCACCTTCCTTGGTGGTTTCTTCCGGACTTTTCTAGAACCTTCTAGAACCTTCCATAGAACCTTTCGCGACATTTTATTTCACATAAAATGACATCCTATATATGAATCTTATTCTCCGGACCATTCCGGAACTCCTCGTGATGTCCGGGATCTCATCCGGGACTCCGAACAAATATTCGAACTCCATTCCATAATTCAAGTGCTACCATTTCAACATCCAACTTTAAGTGTGTCACCCTACGGTTCGAGAACTATGCGGACATGGTTGAGTACTCACTCCGACCAATAACCAATAGCGGGATCTGGAGATCCATAATGGCTCCCACATATTCAACGATGACTTTAGTGATCGAATGAACCATTCACATATATTACCAATTCCCTTTGTCTCGCGATATTTTACTTGTCCGAGGTTTGATCTTCGGTATCACTCTATACCTTGTTCAACCTCGTCTCCTGACAAGTACTCTTTACTCGTACCGTGGTATGTGGTCTCTTATGAACTCATTCATATGCTTGCAAGACATTAGACGACATTCCACCGAGAGGGCCCAGAGTATATCTATCCGTCATCGGGATGGACAAATCCCACTGTTGATCCATATGCCTCAACTTATACTTTCCGGATACTTAATCCCACCTTTATAGCCACCCATTTACGCGGTGGTGTTTGGTGTAATCAAAGTACCTTTCCGGTATAAGTGATTTACATGATCTCATGGTCATAAGGACTAGGTAACTATGTATCAAAAGCTTATAGCAAATAACTTAATGACGAGATCTTATGCTACGCTTAATTGGGTGTGTCCATTATATCATTCACACAATGACATAACCTTGTTATTAATAACATCCAATGTTCATGATTATGAAACTAATCATCTATTAATCAACAAGCTAGTTTAAGAGGCATACTAGGGACTTCTTGTTTGTCTACATATCACACATGTACTAATGTTTCGGTTAATACAATTCTAGCATGATATATAAACATTTATCATAAACATAAAGATATAAATAATAACCACTTTATTATTGCCTCTAGGGCATATCTCCTTCAGTCTCCCACTTGCACTAGAGTCAATAATCTAGATTACATTGTAATATACCTAACACCCATGGCATTCTGGTGTTGGTCATGCTTTGCCCTAGGGAGAGCTTTAGTCAACGGATCTGCTACATTCAGATCAGTGTGTACTTTGCAAATCTTTACTTCTCCATCTTCGATGTACTCGCGAATCGAGTGGTAACGCAGCTTGATATGCTTCAGCCTCTTGTGTGACCTTGGCTCTTGTGCATTGGCGATGGCACCCATGTTATCACAGTAAATGATTAATGGGTCCAATGCACTATGAACCACACCGAGCTCTACAATGAACCTCTTCATCCATACCGCTTCTGATGAAGCCTCTGAAGCCGCTATGTACTCTGATTCTGTTGAAGACTTTGCCACCGTGCACTGCTTCGAGCTTGCCCAGCTTACTGCAGCACCATTCAATATAAACACGTACCCAGATTGTGACTTAGAGTCATCAGGATCAGTGTTCCAACTTGCATCGGTGTAACCGTTTACAACGAGCTCTTGGTCACCTCCATAACAAAGAAACATATCCTTAGTTCTTTTCAAGTACTTCAGGATATTCTTGACCGCTGTCCAGTGTTCCATTCCTGGATCACTTTGATATCTGCTAGTCAAACTAACAGCATGTGCTATATCCGGTCTAGTACATAGCATGGCATACATGATAGATCCTACTGCCGAGGCATAGGGGATGTTACACATCCTTTCTCTTTCTTCTGCCGTAGCCGGTCCTTGAGTTTTACTCAATACCTTGCCTGGTAACATAGGTAAGAACCCTTTCTTACTTTCGTCCATTCTAAACTTCTTTAGAATCTTGTCCAGATATGTACTCTGTGATAGCCCTATTAGGCGTCTTGATCTATCTCTATAAATCTTGATGCCTAATATATATGATGCTTCACCAAGGTCTTTCATTGAAAAACTATTATTCAAATAACCCTTAACATTGCTTAATAGTTCTATATCATTCCCGATCAATAATATGTCATCTACATATAATATCAGGAATGCTACAGAGCTCCCACTCACTTTCTTGTAAATACAGGCCTCTCCATGACACTGTATAAACCCGAAGTCTTTGATCACCTTATCAAAGCGTCGGTTCCAACTTCTTGATGCTTGCTTCAGTCCATAGATTGAACGCTGAAGTTTGCATACTTTGTCAGCATTTTTAGGATCGACAAAACCTTTGGGTTGTACCATATACAACTCTTCCTCAATGTCTCCATTAAGGAACGCCGTTTTGACATCCATCTGCCAAATCTCATAATCGAAAAATGCAGCTATTGCTAACAAAATCCTCACAGATTTTAGCTTCGCTACAGGTGAGAAAGTCTCATCGTAGTCAACTCCTTGAATTTGTCGGAAACCCTTTGCGACAAGTCGAGCTTTATAGACAGTAATATTACCATCTGCATCTGTTTTTCTCTTGAAGATCCATTTATTCTCGACAGCCTTTCGGCTATCAGGTAAGTCTACCAAAGTCCATACTTTGTTATCATACATGGATCCCATTTCGGATTTCATGGCTTCTTGCCATTTGTTGGAATCTGGGCTCATCATTGCTTCTTCATACGTCGCAGGGTCCTCATCATTGTTATCTACAATCATGACATTTAGACAAGGATCATACCAATCAGGAGTGGCACGTTCCCTTGTCGATCTGCGAGGTTCAGTAGTTTCCTCGTTCGAAGTTTCATGATCATTATCATTAGCTTCCTCTGTTGCCGGTGTAGGCGGTGCAGTACAACTTCCGCATGCGCTACTTTGATCAACGAGTATAGATTCATCAATCTCATCGAGTTCTACTTTTCTTCCAGTCACTTCTTTAGTGAGAAATTCTTTCTCAAGAAAGGTTCCGTTCTTAGCAACAAAGATTTTGCCTTCGGATCTGTGATAGAAAGTGTACCCTATAGTTTCCTTAGGGTATCCTATGAAGACGCATTTCTCCGCTTTGGGTTCTAGCTTGTCCGGTTGTAACTTCTTTACATAGGCTTCGCAACCCCAAACTTTCAGAACGACAGCTTAGGTTTCTTATTAAACCATAATTCATACGGTGTCGTTTCTACGGATTTTGATGGTGCTCTATTTAAAGTGAATGCGGCTGTCTCTAATGCATAACTCCAAAATGATAACGGCAAATCAGTAAGAGACATCATACTACGAACCATATCTAAGAGAGTTCGATTACGACGTTCGGACACACCGTTTCGTTGAGGTGTTCCCGGCGGTGTCAATTGTGAAAGTATTCCGCATTTCTTTAAATGCATGCCAAACTCATAACTCAGATATTCACCTCCACGATCAGATCGTAGAAATTTGATCTTCTTGTTACGTTGATTTTCTACTTCACTTTGAAATTCCTTAAACTTCTCGAAAGTTTCGGATTTATGTTTCATGAAATAGATATACCCATATCTACTCAGATCATCTGTGAAGGTTAGAACATAACGATAACCACCGCGCGATGCTACGCTCATTGGTCCACATACATCGTATGTATGATTTCCAATAAGTCGGTAGCTCGCTCCATTATACCGTAAAATGGAGTCTTTGTCATTTTACCCATTAGACATGCTTCGCATCTATCAAGTGACTCAAAGTCAAGTGATTCAAGTAATCCATCGCATGGAGTTTCTTCATGCGTTTCACTCCAATATGACCAAGACGACGATTGCCACATATAAGTAGAATTATCATTAAGTTTAATTCGCTTAGCATCAATGTTATGTATATGCGTATCACTACTATCGAGATCTAATAGAAATAAGCCATTCTTTTGTGGTGCTCGACCATAAAAGATATTATTCATAAAAATAGAACAACCATTATTCTCAGACTTGAATGAATAACCGTCTTGCATTAAACAAGATCCAGATATAATGTTCATGCTCAACGCAGGTACATAATAGCAATTATTTAGGCTTAAAACTAATCCCGAAGGTAGATGTAGAGGAAGTGTGCCGACTGCGATCACATTGACCTTGGATCCGTTTCCAACGCGCATCGTCACTTCATCTTTCAGCAGTTGTCGTTTATTCTTTAGTTCCTGTTTCGAGTTACAAATATGAGCAACCGAACCAGTATCAAATACCCAGGTACTAGAACGAGAACCAGTGAAATGAACATCTATAACATGTATATCAAATATACCTTCTTTCTTCTTCTTGACAAGGCCGCTCTTCAGATCAGCCAGATACTTGGAGCAATTACGCTTCCAGTGTCCCTTCTCCTTGCAGTAATAGCACTCAGCATCAGGCTTAGGGCCGTTCTTAGGTTTCATAGGAGGCATGACAGCTTTCTTGCCACCCTTCTTGAATTTTCCCTTAGACTTGCCCTGTTTCTTGAAACTGGTGGTCTTGTTGACCATCAACACTTGGTGCTCTTTCTTGATCTCAATCTCAGCAGTTTTTAGCATGCCAAAGAGTTCAGGTAACTCCTTGTTCATGTTCTGCATATTGTAGTTCATCACAAAGTTCTTGTAACTTGGTGGCAGTGATTGAAGGACACGATTAATCCCCAGTCTGTTAGGAATCACTATTCCCAAGTCACTGAGTTTCTTCGCATGCCCGGTCATGGCGAGCATGTGCTCACTAACGGAGCTGCCTTCTTCCATCATACAGCTGAAGAAATGTTTCGATGCTTCATAGCATTCCACTGCCGCATGAGTCTCGAATATAGCTTTCAGCTCATTCATCAACTCATGAGGATCATGGTGCTCAAAACGTTTTTGAAGATCGGATTCCGCATCGCACAGATGGCACACCGAACTTGAGAGTACCGAGTTTTCCGAGTCGCGTAAACAGCTTTTACTTCATCGGATTCATCTTCTGCAGGAGGGTCACCTAGCGGTGCATCAAGCACAAATTGCAGATTTCCGCGAGAGGAAGATCCTCACATGACGGAACCAATCGGTGAAGTTGCTACCGTTGCTCTTAAGTTTCTCTTTCTCTAGGAACTGATTAAAATTGATTGGGGACGCCATCTCTACAACATATATTTGCAATAGTTTAGACTAAGTTTATGACAAATTGAGTTCAAATTTTAATTCAACATAATTAAAAACCTAAGTGAACTCCCACTCAAAACAATATCCCTCGCATTGTCTTAGTGATCACACGAACCAAATCCACCGCACCTAAACCCGATCATCACGAGAAAAGGTGTGATTTCAATGGCGAACACTCAAAGTGTTCATCATATCAACCATATGATTCATGCTCTACCTTTCGGTATCACGTGTTCCGAGACCATGTCTGTACATGCTAGGCTCGTCAAGGCCACCTTAGTATCCGCATGTGCAAAACTGTCTTGCACCCGTCATATGTACTTATTGAATCTATCACACCCGATCATCACGAGGTGCTTCGAAACGACAAGACTTGGCAACGGTGCTACTAAGGATGAACACTTTATTATCTTGAGATTTTAGTGAGGGATCATCTTATAATGCTACCGTCGCGATCTAAGCAAAATAAGATGCATAAAAAGGATTAACATCACATGCAGTTCATATGTGATATGATATGGCCCTTTTGTTCTTGCGCCTTTGATCTTCATCTCCAAAGCACGGATATGATCTCCATCATCTTCGGGCATGATCTCCATCATCGTCGGCGTAGCGTCAAGGTCAATGGCGCCGTCTTCATGATTGTCCTCCATGTAGCAACTATTACAACTACTTTGAAATACTACTCAACATGAAATTTAAAGACAACCATAAGGCTCCCGCCGTTGCCACAATACAATAATGATCATCTCATACATATTCATCATCACATTATGGCCATATCACATCACCAAACCCTGCAAAAACAAGTTAGACGTCTCTAATTTGGTTTGCATATTTTACGTGGTTTAGGGTTTTCGAGAGAGATCTAATCTACCTACGAACATGAACCACAACGTTGATACTAATGTTTTCAATAGAAGAGTAAATTGAATCTTTACTATAGTAGGAGAGACAGACACCCGCAAAGCCTCTTATGCAATACAAGTTGCATGTCGAACGAGGAACAAGTCTCATGAACGCGGTCATGTAAAGTTAGTCCGAGCCGCTTCATCCCACTATGCCATAAAGATGCAAAGTACTCAAACTAAAGATAACAAGAGCATCAACGCCCACAAACCATTGTGTTCTACTCGTGCAACCATCTATGCATAGACACGGCTCTGATACCACTGTAGGATAACGTTGCATAGAAAACAAAAATTTTCCTACCGCGAACACGCAATCCAAGCCAAGATGCAATCTAGAAGACGGTAGCAACGAGGGGGTATCGAGTCTCACCCTTGAAGAGATTCCAAAGCCTACAAGATGAGGCTCTTGTTGCTGCGGTAGACGATCACTTGCCGCTTGCAAAAGCGCGTAGAAGATCTTGATCACGATCGGTTCCGGCGCCACGAACGGGCAGCACCTCCGTACTCGGTCACACGTTCGGTTGTTGATGAAGACGACGTCCACCTCCCCGTTCCAGCGGGCAGCGGAAGTAGTAGCTCCTCTTGAATCCGACAGCACGACGGCGTGGTGTCGGTGGCGGTGTAGAAGTCCGGCGGAGCTTCGCTAAGCTACGCGGGAAATATGAAGTGGAGGAGCAAAGCTAGGGTTTGGGAGGGGGTGGCCGGCCACTCAAGGGGGGCGGCCAAGCTATGGTCTTGGGGTGGCCGGCCCCCTCCCTTGGCCCCTCATTATATAGGTGGATCCCAAGTGTTGGTGTCCAAGTCTTCGAATAAGACCCGAAACCAAAACCTTCCATAGGAGGGGGCAAACCTAGCCCAACTAGGACTCCCACCCAAAGGTGGGATTCCCACCTCCCATGTGGGGGGTGGCCGGCCCCCTATGGTGGAGTCCACTTGGGACTCCACCCCCACTAGGGCTGGCCGGCCATGGAGGTGGAGTCCCTTGTGGACTCCACCTTCCTTGGTGGTTTCTTCCGGACTTTTCTAGAACCTTCTAGAACCTTCCATAGAACCTTCCGCGACATTTTATTTCACATAAAATGACATCCTATATATGAATCTTATTCTCCGGACCATTCCGGAACTCCTCGTGATGTCCGGGATCTCATCCGGGACTCCGAACAAATATTCGAACTCCATTCCATAATTCAAGTGCTACCATTTCAACATCCAACTTTAAGTGTGTCACCCTACGGTTCGAGAACTATGCGGACATGGTTGAGTACTCACTCCGACCAATAACCAATAGCGGGATCTGGAGATCCATAATGGCTCCCACATATTCAACGATGACTTTAGTGATCGAATGAACCATTCACATATATTACCAATTCCCTTTGTCTCGCGATATTTTACTTGTCCGAGGTTTGATCTTCGGTATCACTCTATACCTTGTTCAACCTCGTCTCCTGACAAGTACTCTTTACTCGTACCGTGGTATGTGGTCTCTTATGAACTCATTCATATGCTTGCAAGACATTAGACGACATTCCACCGAGAGGGCCCAGAGTATATCTATCCGTCATCGGGATGGACAAATCCCACTGTTGATCCATATGCCTCAACTCATACTTTCCGGATACTTAATCCCACCTTTATAGCCACCCATTTACGCAGTGGTGTTTGGTGTAATCAAAGTACCTTTCCGGTATAAGTGATTTACATGATCTCATGGTCATAAGGACTAGGTAACTATGTATCAAAAGCTTATAGCAAATAACTTAATGACGAGATCTTATGCTACGCTTAATTGGGTGTGTCCATTATATCATTCACACAATGACATAACCTTGTTATTAATAACATCCAATGTTCATGATTATGAAACTAATCATCTATTAATCAACAAGCTAGTTTAAGAGGCATACTAGGGACTTCTTGTTTGTCTACATATCACACATGTACTAATGTTTCGGTTAATACAATTCTAGCATGATATATAAACATTTATCATAAACATAAAGATATAAATAATAACCACTTTATTATTGCCTCTAGGGCATATCTCCTTCAGAAGAAGGGGATGCCTTGGGCATCCCCAAGCTTAGACGCTTGAGTCTTCTTGATATATGCTGGGGTGAACCACCGGGGCATCCCCAAGCTTAGAGCTTTCACTCTCCTTGATCATGTTGCATCATACTCCTCTCTTGATCCTTGAAAACTTCCTCCACACCAAACTCGAAACAACTTATTAGAGGGTTAGTGCACAATAAAAATTAACATATTCAGAGGTGACACAATCATTCTTAACACTTCTGGACATTGCATAATGCTACTGGACATTAGTGGATCAAAGAAATTCATCCAACATAGCAAAAGAGGCAATGCGAAATAAAAGGCAGAATCTGTCAAAACAGAACAGTTCGTATTGACGAATTTTAAAACGGCACCAGACTTGCTCAAATGAAAATGCTCAAATTGAATTAAAGTTGCGTACATATCTGAGGATCATGCACGTAAATTGGCATAATTTTCTGAGCTACCTACAGGGAGGTGGACCCAGATTCGTGACAGCAAAGAAATCTGAAACTGCGCAGTAATCCAAATCTAGTACTTACTTTTCTATCAACGGCTTAACTTGGCACAACAAAACACAAAACTAAGATAAGGAGAGGTTGCTACAGTATTAAACAACTTCCAAGACACAAAATAAAAACAAAGTACTGTAGGTAAAAACATGGGTTGTCTCCCATAAGCGCTTTTCTTTAACGCCTTTCAGCTAGGCGCAGAAAGTGTGTATCAAGTATTATCAAGAGATGAAGTGTCAACATCATAATTTGTTCTCATAATAGAATCAAAAGGTAACTTCATTCTCTTTCTAGGGAAGTGTTCCATACCTTTCTTGAGAGGAAATTGATATTTTATATTACCTTCCTTCATATCAATAGTAGCACCAACAGTTCGAAGAAAAGGTCTTCCTAATATAATGGGACAAGATGCATTGCATTCAATATCCAAGACAACAAAATCAACGGGAACAAGGTTATTGTTAACGGTAATGCGAACATTATCAACTTTACCCAAAGGTTTCTTTGTAGAATGATCAGCAAGATTAACATCCAAATAACAATTTTTCAGCGGTGGCAAGTCAAGCATATTATAAATTTTCTTAGGCATAACAGAAATACTTGTACCAAGATCACATAAAGCATTACAATCAAAATCTTTAACCTTCATCTTAATGATGGGCTCCCAACCATCCTCTAGCTTTTTAGGAATAGAGGCTGCTTCTCTAGCTTTTATGAGAGCATTTGTAATATGATGTGTAAAAGCCAAATTTATAGCACTAGCATTAGGACTTTTAGCAAGTTTTTGTAAGAACTTTATAACTTCAGAGATGTGGCAATCATCAAAATTCAAACCATTATAATCTAAAGCAATGGGATCATCATCCCCAATGTTGGAAAAAATTTCAGCAGCTTTATCACAGGCCAGTTTCATAGCTTTAGCAGTTTCGAGCAGTTTCTCGCGCTTTGCATTAGAAGTGGAAACATTGCTAACACCAATTCTTTTATTATTATTAGTAGGAGGTGCAGCAACATGTGTAGCATTAGCATTACTAGTGGTGGTAATAGTCCAAACTTTAGCTACATTCTTCTCTTTAGCTAGTTTTTCATTTTCTTCTCTATCCCACCTAGCACGCAGTTCAGCCATTAATCTTATATTCTCATTAATTCTAACTTGGATGGCATTTGCTGTAGTAACAATTTTATTATGATGATTCTCATTAGGCATAACTTTCGATTTCAAAAGATCAACATCAACAGCAAGACTATCGACTTTAGAAGCAAGTATATCAATTTTCCCAAGCTTTTCTTCAACAGATTTGTTAAAAGCAGTTTGTGTACTAATAAATTCTTTAAGCATGGCTTCTAGTCCAGGGGGTGAACTCCTATTATTGTTGTAAGAATTCCCATAAGAATTACCATAGCCGTTGCCATTATTATAAGGATATGGCCTATAGTTGTTACTAGAATTGTTCCGGTAAGCATTGTTGTTGAAATTACTATTTTTAATGAAGTTCACATCAACATGTTCTTCTTGTGCAACCAATGAAGCTAATGGAACATTATTAGGATCAATATTAGTCCTATCATTCACAAGCATAGACATAATAGCATCAATCTTATCACTCAAGGAAGAGGTTTCTTCGACAGAATTTACCTTCTTACCTTGTGGAGCTCTTTCCGTGTGCCATTCAGAGTAGTTGATCATCATATTATCAAGAAGCTTTGTTGCTTCACCAAGAGTGATGGACATAAAGGTACCTCCAGCAGCTGAATCCAATAAATTCCGCGAAGAAAAATTTAGTCCTGCATAGAAGGTTTGGATGATCATCCAAGTAGTCAGTCCATGTGTTGGGCAATTTTTAACCAAAGATTTCATTCTTTCCCAAGCTTGAGCAACATGTTCAGTATCTAATTGTTTAAAATTCATTATGCTACTCCTCAAAGATATAATTTTAGCGGGGGGATAATATCTACCAATAAAAGCATCCTTGCATTTAGTCCATGAATCAATACTATTCTTAGGCAGAGATAGCAACCAATCTTTAGCTCTTCCTCTTAATGAGAAAGGGAACAATTTTAATTTTATAATGTCACCATCTACATCTTTATATTTTTGCATTTCACATAGTTCAACAAAATTATTAAGATGGGCAGCATCATCATCAGAACTAACACCAGAAAATTGCTCTCGCATAACAAGATTAAGTAAAGCAGGTTTAATTTCAAAGAATTCTGCTGTAGTAGCAGGTGGAGCAATAGGTGTGCATAAGAAATCATTATTATTTGTGGTTGTGAAGTCACACAACTTAGTATTTTCAGGGTTGGCCATTTTAGCAACAGTAAATTAAGCAAACTAGATAAAGTAAATGCAAGTAACTAATTTTTTTGTGTTTTTGATATAGCAAACAAGATAGCAAATAAAGTAAAACTAGCAACTAATTTTTTTGTGTTTTGATATAATGCAGCAAACAAAGTAGCAAATAAAACTAAGCAAGACAAAAACAAAGTAAAGAGATTGAGAAGTGGAGACTCCCCTTGCAGCGTGTCTTGATCTCCCCGGCAACGGCGCCAGAAATCTAGCTTGATGGCGTGTAACTCACACGTTCGTTGGGAACCCCAAGAGGAAGGTATGATGCGCACAGCAACAAGTTTTCCCTCAGAAAGAAACCAAGGTTTATCGAACCAGGAGGAGCCAAGAAGCACGTTGAAGGTTGATGGCGGCGGGATGTAGTGCGGCGCAACACCAGGGATTCCGGCGCCAACGTGGAACCTGCACAACACAACCAAAGTACTTTGCCCCAACGAAACAGTGAGGTTGTCAATCTCACCGGCTTGCTGTAACAAAGGATTAACCGTATTGTGTGGAAGATGATTGTTTGCAGAAAACAGTAGAACAAGTATTGCAGTAGATTGTATTTCAGTAAAGAGAATTGGACCGGGGTCCACAGTTCACTAGAGGTGTCTCTCCCATAAGACAAACAGCATGTTGGGTGAACAAATTACAGTTGGGCAATTGACAAATAGAGAGGGCATGACCATGCACATACATATCATGATGAGTATAGTGAGATTTAATTGGGCATTACGACAAAGTACATAGACCGCCATCCAACTGCATCTATGCCTAAAAAGTCCACCTTCAGGTTATCATCCGAACCCCTTCCAGTATTAAGTTGCTAACAACAGACAATTGCATTAAGTATTGCGCGTAATGTAATCAATAACTACATCCTTAGACATAGCATCAATGTTTTATCCCTAGTGGCAACAGCACATCCATAACCTTAGTGGTTCTTGTCACTCCTCCAGATTCACGGAGACATGAACCCACTATCGAGCATAAATACTCCCTCTTGGAGTTACTAGCATCAACTTGGCCAGAGCATCTACTAATAACGGAGAGCATGCAAGATCTTAAACAACACATAGACATAACTTTGATAATAAACATAACAAGTATTCTCTATTCATCGGATCCCAACAAACGCAACATATAGAATTACAGATAGATGATCTTGATCATGTTAGGCAGCTCACAAGATCCGACAATGATAGCACAATGGGGAGAAGACAACCATCTAGCTACTGCTATGGACCCATAGTCCAGGGGTAGACTACTCACACATCACTCCGGAGGCGACCATGGCGGCGTAGAGTCCTCCGGGAGATGATTCCCCTCTCCGGCAGGGTGCCGGAGGCGATCTCCTGGATCCCCCGAGATGGGATCGGCGGCGGCGGCGTCTCAGTAAGGTTTTCCGTATCGTGGCTCTCGGTACTGGGGGTTTCGTCATGGAGGCTTTAAGTAGGCGGAAGGGCAAGTCAGGAGGGGGCACAGGGGCCCCACACCATAGGCCGGCGCGGCCAGGGGGGGCCGCGCCGCCCTAGGGTTTGGGCACCCTGTGGCCCCACTTCGTTTCGTCTTCGGACTTCTGGAAGCTTCGTGGAAAAATAGGCCCCTGGGCGTTGATTTCGTCCAATTCCGAGAATATTTCGTTACTAGGATTTCTGAAACCAAAAACAGCAGAAAACAGCAACTGGCACTTCGGCATCTTGTTAATAGGTTAGTTCCAGAAAATGCACGAATATGACATAAAGTGTGCATAAAACATGTAGATAACACCAATAATGTGGCATGGAACATAAGAAATTATCGATACGTCGGAGACGTATCAGGTGTCATCTTCTAAAATATTTTGTATGTAAGTATTTGTATGGCTATTATCAATGCAATAAGAAAAACACCCATGCAGGACATCATCAACATCAAGATCACTCATATGTAACAAAGAGATTTTTCTCGACAGTTCTTCACACCCCAAGAATAAAGTAAGTTTATCATGCTGATTAGGAGTAATTTCATCATCACAATACAAATTTGAAGCACTCATTGGGTTCAAATTATCATTGGAGGAGCATTGAAAATTAAAATGACCCACTTCATGGCAAACTTCACAAATAAAAGGATAGAGGGCACAAACTTTTTTACCAAGATCATCTAGAGCCCTAAACCACTTTCCAGTTTTTTCATTAGCATGATGGATACAATATTCATCTTTGATTTGATTAATTCCACAAGGTCTATGTATTCCACAAAAATTAACATGCTTATAGGAAATAGCATTCTTAGGAGTTTGAGCATGCTTATTGCAATAATTAACAACAATTTCATTCTTCCTGCAAACCTCTTTAAAAGGTTCATGATACTTATCAAAATTCTTTTTAGGCAATTCAAAATGAGAAGCAAAAACTTTATAAAGATTTGCAGCAACTTGAGAGTCAAGACCATAAGTAGCACTCATATTTCGAAATTTATCGGTATCCATAAAAGCTTCAATGCATTCATAATCATAATTTATACCTGACTCTTTACCTTTGTCGTTCTCCCATCCTTCGGCGTTGTCCTCAATCCGATCAAGAAGATCCCACCTAGCTTCAACCTCTTTGCTTGTGAAAGATCCTTCCGAACAGGCATCCAGATAGTCCTTATGTTGTCCTGAAAGCCTCGCATAAAAATTGTTAACAATAACATTACGGGGGAGCTCATGAATGGGACGTTTGAGCATTAGTGATTTCAATCTCCCCCACGCTTGAGAAATACTCTCTCCATCCCGAGGATAAAAGTTATAAATATAATTCCTATCAATATGCACTTCATGAGGAGGATAAAATTTAGAATAAAAGAGAGATGCAATTTCCTCCCAACCAAGAGAATGACTATTCTCCAACAATTTATACCAATGCGCCGCTTTACTGCACAAATAAACAGAGAATAGCTTCTTCCTCACTTCATCCATAGAGATACCTGCACACTTGAATAACCCGCATAATTCATGCAAAAACAGTAAATGATCTCTAGGGTGGACAGCTCCATCCCCTTTATAGTGGTTATCCATAACACGTTCAATAATCTTCATAGGTATTTTATACGGAATACTTTCAGTAGGTGCATTTAAAATATCACAAGCATCATTAGAGTTATTGCATATGGGAGATAAAGTATTATCAGAGCAAATTTTCTCCCCTAAAGATGGGAAGCTAAAAAGATCACAAAAACTAGCTTCCCCAAGCTTAGACTTCTCCATAGCATTAGCAGTAATTGCATTCATACTAATAACATCGCTACTAGCATGCAAATAAGGTTCCATAGGTTTTTTAATTTTCGCATCAAACAATTCTAAATCAGGAAAAAGATTAAAAAGCTCACCAATTTTTTTGTTGTTTTCCATTATGCCTAACTAGTGTAAACAAGAAACAAAAAGATGCAATTGCAGGATCTAAAGGAAATAGCTTCGAGTACTTACAACGGCGAGAATAGCTTAGTATCCAAGATCCGGAGTGTGAGTACCTTTTACCTTTCCTCCCCGGCAACGGCGCCAGAAAAATACTTGATGCTGTCCAGGACTGGCGCGTGGTTGACGAGGGAGGAAATCCCTGTTGTGTAGCTTTCTGGTCCCCGGCAACGGCGCCAGAAAATAGCTTGATGTCTACTTCCCCCTCCTTTTCCTGTAGACAGTGTTGGGCCTCCAAGAGCAGAGGTTTGTAGAACAGCAGCAAGTTTTCCCTTAAGTGGATCACCCAAGGTTTATCGAACTCAGGGAGGAAGAGGTCAAAGATATCCCTCTCATGCAACCCTGCAACCACAAAGCAAGAAGTCTCTTGTGTCCCCAACACACCTAATAGGTGCACTAGTTCGGCGAAGAGATAGTGAAATACAGGTGGTATGAATATATATGAGCAGTAGCAACGGTGCGTAAAATAGCTTGCTGGCGTGTAGTTGATGGTGGTAGTATTGCAGCAGTAGTAACACAGTGAAACAGTAAACAAGTAGTAGTAACGCAGCAGTATTTAGGAACAAGGCCTAGGGATTACACTTTCACTAGTGGACACTCTCAACATTGATCACATAACAGAATAGATAAATGCATACTCTACACTCTTGTTGGATGATGAACACATTGCGTAGGATTACACGAACCCTCAATGCCGGAGTTAACAAGCTCCACAATTCAATGTTCATATTTAAATAACCTTAGAGTGCATGAAAGATCAATTCGACTAAACCAAGTACTAACATAGCATGCACACTGTCACCTTCATGCATATGTAGGAGGAATAGATCACATCAATACTGTCATAGCAATAGTTAACTTCGCAATCTACAAGAGATCATGATCATAGCATAAACCAAGTACTAACACGGATGCACACACTGTCACCATTACACCGTGTAGGAGGAATAAAACTACTTTAATAACATTGCTAGAGTAGCACATAGATAAATTGTGATACAAAACTCATATGAATCTCAATCATGTAAAGCAGCTCATGAGATTATAGTATTGAGGTACATGGGAGAGAGATGAACCACATAGCTACAGCGGAGCCCTCAGCCTCGGGGGTGGATTACTCCCTCCTCATCATGGAGGCAGCGATGGCGGTGAAGATGGCGGTGAAGACGGCGGTGGAGATGGCTCCGGGGGCAATTCCCCGTCCCGGCAGGGTGCCGAAACAGAGTTCTCTCCCCCGAATTGGAGTTTCGCGATGGCGGCGGCGCCCCTGGAGTCTTTCTGGAGTTTCGTCAATTGGTACTGCGTTTTTAGGTCGAAAGGGATTATATAGGCGAAGAGGCGGCGCAGGAGGGCTGACAGGGTGGCCTCACCCTAGGCCGGCGCGGCCAGACCCTGGCCCGCGCGGCCCTATGGTGTGGGGCCCCCTGGCTCTCCTCCGACTCTCCTTCGGTGTTCTGGAGCCTTCCGGGAAAAATAGGAGGTTTGGCGTTGATTTCGTCCAATTCCAAGAATATTGCCCGAACAGCCTTTCTGGAACCAAAAACAGCAGAAAACAGCAACTGGCCTTTCGGCATCTCGTCAATAGGTTAGTTGGAGACGTATCCGGATTGTTGTGCATAATAATGACATAAAGTGTGAACAAAGCATGTCGGTATTGTCATAAAACAAGCATGGAACATCAGAAATTATAGATACGTTGGAGACGTATCAATGTCCAAAACTGAAACTTCCACCATGAATCATGGCTTTAGTTAGCGGCCCAATGTTCTTCTCTAACAATATGTATGCTCCAACCATTAAGGTGGTAGATCTCTCTTACTTCAGACAAGACGGACATGCATAGCAACTCACATGATATTCAACAAAGAGTAGTTGATGGCGTCCCCAGAAACATGGTTATCGCACAACAAGCAACTTAATAAGAGATAAAGTGCATAAGTACATATTCAATACCACAATAGTTTTTAAGCTATTTGTCCCATGAGCTATATATTGCAAAGGTGAATGATGGAAATTTTAAAGGTAGCACTCAAGCAATTTACTTTGGAATGGCGGAGAAATACCATGTAGTAGGTAGGTATGATGGACACAAATGGCATAGTGGTTGGCTCAAGGATTTTGGATGCATGAGAAGTATTCCCTCTCGATACAAGGTTTAGGCTAGCAAGGTTATTTGAAACAAACACAAGGATGAACCGGTGCAGCAAAACTCACATAAAAGACATATTGTAAACATTATAAGACTCTACACCGTCTTCCTTGTTGTTCAAAACTCAATACTAGATATTATCTAGACTTTAGAGAGACCAAATATGCAAACCAAATTAGCAAGCTCTAAGTGTTTCTTCATTAATGGGTACAAAGTATATGATTCAAGAGCTTAAACATGAGCACAACAATTGCCAAGTATCAAATTATTCAAGACATTTTAGAATTACTACATGTAGCATTTCCCGATTCCAACCATATAACAATTTAACGAAGAAGATTCAACCTTCGCCATGAAAACTATGAGTAAAGCCTAAGGACATATTTGTCCATATGCAACAGCGGAGCGTGTCTCTCTCCCACACAATGAATGCTAGGATCCATTTATTCAAACAAAAACAAAAACAAAAACAAACCGACGCTCCAAGCAAAGCACATAAGATGTGACGGAATAAAAATATAGTTTCAGGGGAGGAACCTGATAATGTTGTCGATGAAGAAGGGGATGCCTTGGGCATCCCCAAGCTTAGATGCTTGAGTCTTCTTAGAATATGCAGGGGTGAACCACCGGGGCATCCCCAAGCTTAGAGCTTTCACTCTCCTTGATCATATTGCATCATACTCCTCTCTTGATCCTTGAAAACTTCCTCCACACCAAACTCGAAACAACTCATTAGGGGGTTAGTGGACAATAAAAATTAACATGTTCAGAGGTGACACAATCATTCTTAACACTTCTGGACATTGCATAAAGCTACTGGACATTAATGGATCAAAGAAATTCATCCAACATAGCAAAAGAGGCAATGCGAAATAAAAGGCAGAATCTGTCAAAACAGAACAGTCCGTAAAGATGGATTTTATTGAGGCACCAGACTTGCTCAAATGAAAATGCCCAAATTGAATGAAAATTGCATACATATCTGAGGATCACGCACGTAAATTGGCTTAATTTTCTGAGCTACCTACAGGGAGGCAGGTCGAAATTCGTGACAGCAAAGAAATCTGAAACTGCGCAGTAATCCAAATCTAGTATGAACTTTACTATCAAAGACTTTACTTGGCACAACAAAACACAAAACTAAGATAAGAAGAGGTTGCTACAGTATTAAACAACTTCCAATACTCAAATATAAAACAAAAATACTGTAGTAAAGACATGGGTTGTCTCCCATAAGCGCTTTTCTTTAACGCCTTTCAGCTAGGCGCAGAAAGTGTATATCAAGTATTATCAAGAGATGAAGCATCAACATTATCTTGGGCTTACCCTTACCTTTCTTGTTCTTTTTCTTACTCTTTGGCTTAGGGAATATATGGCTACCCCCGGGTGTAGAGGTGAATTTTAGGGTGCCTTCTCTCATGTCTATGACTGCTCCCAATAGTTTCAGCAGGGATCTTCCGAGTGTGATTTGTCCTGTTCCTGCGCATTCAATGACAAGATAATCAATGGATATTATTCTCCCAAGAATGGTTGTATGCACACCCGCAGCTATTCCTTTAGGAATTATAACAGAGTTATCAATAAGAGTTATTCCTTCTCCCCCTTCAGCGAATTCCCGAAGTTTCAAAGATTTATGAATACTCTTAGGCATTAGGCAAAATTCAGTCATAATATCACAATTAGCATGAAGAGTTTGGTCACCTATGATAATTTTAATAGTAGGATCCCATAATGAAGGTTCAGAGTTCACTAAAACTTGATCAAGACGGTTACGAATATATCCATAATTTTCATTTAAGCGAGATGCACTTGTCTCAAGAGTGTTTAATCTATTATAAATGCTAATAAGGGCTGAATCAAAGTTATTAGCTGAATCATGTGATGCAACCAACTTCTTTATGGCATTAAAAGCTTGATCCCCATTGCAATGAAGGAAATCTCCTCCCACTAGAGCATCCAAGGCATATCTATAGCGAATCATAAGACCAAAATATAAATTACTAAGGAGTAAACTTAGAGTCATTTGAGGTTCAGCTTTACGATAAGAACTAAAAATCCTGGACCAAGCGTCTTTAAAACTTTCCTCATCCCCTTGTTTAAAAGTAAAAACTAATTCCTCAGGTGAAGAAGTAACAGGTACAGAGCTAGACATGATAACAAAAGTAAACTAAATGCAAGGAACTAATTTTTTTGTGTTTTTGATATAGAGTGCAAGACAGTAAATAAAGTAAAGCTAGCAACTAATTTTTTTGTGTTTTGATATAAGTGCAGCAAACAAGTAAGTAAATAAAATAAAGCAAGACAAAAACAAAGTAAAGAGATTGGGAAGTGGAGACTCCCCTTGCAGCGTGTCTTGATCTCCCCGGCAACGGCGCCAGAAAACAGTCTTGATGCGCGTATAATTGACACGTTCGTTGGGAACCCCAAGAGGAAGGTGCGATGCGCACAGCAGTAAGTTTTCCTCGCAAGAAACCAAGGTTTAATCGAACCAGTAGGAGTCAAGAAGCACGTTGAAGGTTGATGGTGGCGGAATGTAATGCGGCGCAACACCAGGGATTCCGGCGCCAACGTGGAACCTGCACAACACAACCAAAGTACTTTGCCCCAACAAAACAGTGAGGTTGTCAATCTCACCGGCTTGCTGTAACAAAGGATTAACCGTATTGTGTGGAAGATGATTGTTTGCAGAAAACAGTAAAACAAGTATTGCAGTAGATTGTATGCGATGTAAAGAATAGGACCGGGGTCCACAGTTCACTAGAGGTGTCTCTCCCATAAGATAAAAGCATGTTGGGTGAACAAATTACAGTCGGGCAATTGACAAATAGAGAGGGCATAACAATGCACATACATGACATGATAAATATAGTGAGATTTAATTGGGCATTACGACAAAGTACATAGACCGCTATCCAGCATGCATCTATGCCTAAAAAGTCCACCTTCAGGTTATCATCCGAACCCCTTCCAGTATTAAGTTGCAAAACAACAGACAATTGCATTAAGTATGGTGCGTAATGTAATCAATAACTACATCCTCGGACATAGCATCAATGTTTTATCGCTAGTAGCAACAGCACATCCACAACCTTAGAACTTTCTCACATCGTCCTGCATTTAATGGAGGCATGAACCCACTATCGAGCATAAATACTCCCTCTTGGAGTTAAGAGTAAAAACTTGGCCAGAGCCTCTACTAATAACGGAGAGCATGCAAGATCACAAACAACACATAGGTAATAACTTGATAATTAACATAACATAGTATTCTCTATCCATCGGATCCCGACAAACACAACATATAGTATTACAGATAGATGATCTTGATCATGTTAGGCAGCTCACAAGATCCAACAATGAAGCACAATGAGGAGAAGACAACCATCTAGCTACTGCTATGGACCCATAGTCCAGGGGTGAACTACTCACTCATCACTCCGGAGGCGACCATGGCGGTGAAGAGTCCTCCGGGAGATGAATCCCCTCTCCGGCAGGGTGCCGGAGGAGATCTCCAGAATCCCCCGAGATGGGATTGGCGGCGGCGGCGTCTCAGTAAGGTTTTCCGTATCGTGGCTCTCGGTACTGGGGGTTTCGCGACGAAGGCTATTTGTAGGCGGAAGGGCAGGTAAAGAGGCGGCACGAGGGGCCCAGACGGTAGGCCGGCGCGGCCAGGGCCTGGGCCGCGCCGCCCTGGTGTCTGGCCACCTCGTGGCCCCACTTCGACTCTCCTTCGGTCTTCTGGAAGTTTCGTGGCAAAATAGGACCCTGGGCGTTGATTTCGTCCAATTCCGAGAATATTTCTTTACTAGGATTTCTGAAACCAAAAACAGCAGAAAACAGCAACTGGCTCTTCGGCATCTTGTTAATAGGTTAGTTCCAGAAAATGCACGAATATGACATAAAGTGTGCATAAAACATGTAGATATCATCAATAATGTGGCATGGAACATAAGAAATTATCGATACGTCGGAGACGTATCAGACTACATAAACTCATAAGTTTTATGGGAATGTACGAAGGTTGAAGACGCTAGGCGTCCCGATCCTCCAACTAGTTGGGCACTAACGATATTCGCATATCCATGAAGTGATCGTCCTTAGTATGCACCGTTGCTAAGACTCGTCGTTTCGAAGCATCACGTGATGATCGGGTGTTATAGATTCTACGTGTGCATACAACGGGTGAAAGCCAGATTTGCACATGCGAATACTAAGGTTAAAACTTTACGAGCTTAGCATGTACAGACATGGTCTCGGAAAGACATCATGATTTGATGGATAAAAATTATGAGTGAAATTGTTCATCATATTAAAAGGTTACTAATAGTGAAATCCGGAACACTTGTCATGTGATGATCAACTTCAAGGTAAGAACCTCAAGGTTATTGGTGTTTGACCAACAAACCTAGAAGTTATTGAAGGTGAGGTGTTTTCTGAGAATGAGGAAAGCAAAAAGAGAAACTACAAAAGATTTTGGCAGAAAGAAAGAAAAGACTAGAAAGTCTAGCTCAGGTGTATATAGATGATATACATGTTATGAATGTATTCCTTGTTTGGTAACACAATGAAATTCTTGGGTAGTTGTACCATATTGGTTGGTATGAAGTGTCATACAAAACAACGCAATACAAGAATACAATGGCCTAAATGATTGACAAGGAATATGGTAGGAATGCACGTCTGGAACAAAATAAAGTGTTGTTGTGTTCGTCATTGGCATTCTACCTAGCCCTTCAGATTTAAGAACTTTATAATTGTTGTTTTGTTCTAGTCAAATGAAAACAATGAGTTGTTCAAATTATGACAGTATTCCATGTACGATGGATAAGTTATTATAAATCTTTATGGTGAAGCACACATGCATAACACTGACGCTAAAATGCCATAAGGCAAATGATGTGAATTCCACTTATTAGTGGAACCGCCATTTAGGTCATGTTAGAAAGGAACGCATGAAGGAATTCCATGCAAATGGATTTTTGGAGTAATTTGATTTTTGAATCACTTGGCGCTTGCAAATCTCTTCTAAAGAGAATGACTGAAATACCGTTCATATGCCAAGAGTTGAACGGGCAACTAACTTAGTGGAAACATACATGATGATGTATGTGGTTCACTGGGCATAGTTGTGTGCGGGAGATTCTTCTACTTCATGAAAACTTACAACAATGAATTGAGTATATATATGTGGATATATTCGATAAGGAAGAAGTTTGAAACATTTGAATGGATTCAAATAAATTTCAGCATGAATTGGAAATCATCGTAATAGAAAAGTCAAATATCTATGATTGGATCATGGTGGAAATATTTGAATTACGAGTTTTAGCGAACACCTAAGAGAGTTATGAAATTGTTCTACAACTCACGTTTCTTGGAGTATCATAGTGATGATGGAGTTTCCAAGAGACGTATCCAAACCTTGTTGGGTTAATGATGAGATAATATAAAATGATGCCATTATATTTTTGTGGATTATGCTTTAGAGACTACCGCTTTTTCACTGAATAGAGCATCATCATAATCTGTTGAAATGACACCATACAAGTTATGGCATGGGGATAAACCCTAATAGTCATTTCTTAAATTTTGGTATGCATAGCATAAGTAAATAAGTTTACAACCAAAATCGGATGAATTTGTTTGTTGGTTATCCCAGAGAATTGATTGGGAATTCTTTCAACTATGGAGACAAAGACAAAAGTGTTTGTCGATGTTTCTTACTTATTTCCAAGAAATTGTTTCTAGCAAAGTTTTTGAGTGGGAGGACAATGGAACTTGATAAGGTTTATGAACCTGAGCATGATGATCAGAGTAGCGCAGCATCGGAAATAGTTCCAGAAGCAGCCACGATGATCATAGCTCCCATGTCTACAAAAGAGTTATAGTCATGGAGATCGAAGTACCCATTGAACCTTGTAGGTATGGTTTACTTTGTGATCAAATAAATGATTTGTGGACAAAGGATTGATTTTGAACAATGATAAATCAACTACATACAAAGAAGTTATGATGGGCCCTGACTCCGTTAAAATGGCTATGCGCCATGAAATCCAAGATAGGTGAATACTTTTTGAAAGTAAATGGATCTATAAAATTGATGGACCTGGATGGAATATCCTTGAAGAAGCTCGACTTATCGAAAAGTTGTTTACGACAAAGTTCAAAGAGTTGACTACGATAAGATTAGATCTTTCGTAGCAATGCTTATAGTCTATGTGGATTATTCTAGTAATCGCTACATATTTCTTTTATGAGATATGATAGTAGGATGGCAGAAATACATTCCTTACCAGAAGTGTGTATGAAGGATGTATACTAGATACAAACCAAGAGTTTTGCTGGTCCGTGGAATACTAGATAGGTATACGAACTTCAATTGGATGAAGTGAGTATCACGGAGTTGGAATCTTCACCGGATAAAATAGTCAAAGAGTTTTGATTTCATCAGAAACGATGAAGATGCTTGCATTTGCAAGAAATTAAGTGGGAGCGCTGAGACTTATTTATAATACTTTGTGTAGATGACATATCGTTGATTATAAATAATGTAATCATGTACTTGATGTGATTAGAAGATTTCATTGAGAATTAACTTCAATGAAAGGATATGAACTGAAACATATTTAGTGTCAAGATCTATGAAGATAGATTGAAACACATAATAAGTTTAAGTTAAAGTACATAGAATGAATATTGAAGTAGTTCAATATAAAAGTATTAAGAAGGTGTTCTTTTCCATGTGAAGGTTTAAACAAGACTTGAGTGTATTTGTTGCTCAATGAGTAAAAACACATGAGTGATTTTAGATCACAAATAATATGTACACAATCAGATGTCCTATGCTCTAAAGAGTTAGGAGCATATACCAGAATGATTCATGTGATGATCATTGAACAACAGTAAGAATATCCCTGAGTGCTTTAGAAGAACCAAGGATATATATATAGTTTTGTATGGGGTAAAGACAAACAAATCGTTGTAAGGTGTTGCACCGATATTAGTTTGGTCTCATATAAAAATAAAAATTTCAATCTCAATTATGCTAAGTGTTGTTTAAAAGGTAGCACAATGAGATAGAAGAAGTCTATGCTAGATTTAGATGAGTTCTAAATATTGTGACGGATTCTACAAACAAAGGCAGAGTATGTCATTGTTTTGACAATGACTGAGGATGTTAAGTCGAGGAGTTCTTTGAGAACTTGGTGTAGTTCCGATAGTGTCAGAACTTTGAAGCTATATTGTGTGTGACAATATTTGTGACATATTTCAGACCGCAGAATTAAGGTTCCACCAGAGGACTAAGCATATATAAATAGTGCCGACTCATTTGGAAAATGAGTGATGCGTTGAGACGCAAATGAATTACAAAAGACATACGTTTCTGAGCATGTCAGATCCGTTGACTAAAACCTCTCCCGTGAGCAAAACATGATAAGCACCAGAAGGCCAAGGTGTTATATCTTTACAAATGTAAACTAGATTATTGACTCTAGTACAAGTGGAAGATTGTTGGAGATATGCCCAAGAGGCAATAATAAATTAGTTATTGTTATATCTTTGTGTTCATGATAAATGTTTACATCCCATGCTATAATTGTATTAACCGAAACATTGATACATGTGTGTTATGTAAACAACAAGGAGTCCCTAGTAAGCCCCTTGTATAACTAGCTTGTTGATTAATAGATGATCATGGTTTCGTGATCATGAATATTGTATGTTGTTAATAACAAGGTTATGTCATTGGGTGAATGATATAATGGACATACACCCAAATAAGCGTAGCATGAGATCAAGTCATTAAGTTCAACTTGCTATAGGCTTTCGATACATAGTTACCTAGTCCTTCGACCATGAAATCATGTAAATCACTTACACCGGAAGGGTACTTTAATTACATCAAACGCCATTGCGTAAATGGATGGTTATAAAGATGGGATTAAGTATTCGAAAAGTGTGAGTTGAGGCATATGGATCAATAGTGGGATTTGTCCATCCCGATGACGGATAGATATACTCTGGGCCCTCTCGGTGGAATGTCGTCTGATTAGCTTGCAAGCATGTGATTGGATCACAAGAGATGACATACCACGGTAACGAGTACAGAGTACTTGTCGGAAACGAGGTTGAACTAGGTATGGAGATACCGATGATCGAACCTCGGACAAGTAAAGTATCGCGTGAAAAAGGGAATCGGTATCGTATGTAAATGGTTCAATCGATCACTAAGTTATCGTTGAATGTGTGGGAGCCATTATGGATCTCCATGTCCCGCTATTGGTTATTGGTCGGAGAGGAGTCTCGATCATGTCCGCATAGTTCACGAACCGTAGGGTGACGCGCTTAAGGTTCGATGTCGCATAAGTAGATTCGGAATATGAGATGGAGACCGAAGTTTGTTTGGAGTCTCGGATGGGATCCATGACATCACGAGGAGGTCCAGAATGGTCCGGAGAATAAGATTCATATATGAAAAGTCTTTTTCAAGGTTACCGGAAAAGTTCAGAATTTTTCTGTATTGTACCGGAGGTTCTAGAAGGTTCTGGAGGGTACCATAATGGGGTCCACCTATCCCGGACGACCAACATGGACCGGAGGGGTCGCATAGACCCACATGGGCCATGCACACCAGCCCTCCAAGGCCCATGTGGCTGTACCAAGTGGATAAGATCAAATCCCTTGAAAATGGAGACTTAAATTGGGGGAAGTTGGAGAATGCTCGGTAGCGCACGCGCGCTACGGAGTCTCGTTTCGCTGAACACGTTCCGCGAGAGGGCCAGCCCATTGGTAGCTTAACACGAGACGTGCTCTATGCCGGTTCGTTCGGTGTATGTGCTGGCACCAGCTACGTTCCTTCCACGAGCATGCACGCATGTGTCGCGTTTTTTTTTTTTTGCTTTTTGAAACTGATCGCTTCATCCCGCGTGCTCTGGTACGTATCTAAGTGTGTTGGTTTTCATTTTAATTTTTTTTTCATATGTTTCTTTCACTATTTTTTCTTTCTAATTTTCTTTCGCTTTTAAAATCATTTTAAGTGTTTTTAACTTTATGTCTTCTTTGATGTATTTTTTCCAGATGAATAATAATTTGTTACTTCGTTAGTGAAGACTATTTTTTTCCTATTGTTTATTAAAATTAGTTTCACAACTTTACTTTTGTTCCTAGCTGTTTTCTCTCGTTGTTTTTGACGTATGTTTTTATTCCCGTAATAATAATAATAATTTATTTCTTCAAAAATATTTATTTTAATTGTTTTAGAAAAATAATTGGACCAAATTGTGTTCCAATGTATACTTTTATTCGTCCCTTTTATGTTCTATGTTGTTTCCTAGTATATATTGAGTTGTTCTTTTGTTTTGGAAGATTTGTTCCTTTAGTTCTAGAAAATTATTTTCACAAAGATTTGGTTCTCGGGCGTATTTTTCTTGTTCCTTGTGATGTTCTTCGTTGTTTCCCAATGTATATTGAATTGTTCATTTGTTCTAAAAGATCTGTTCCTTTCTTCCCAAAAATTATTTTGACAAAGTTTTTTTCCCGGGTGTATTTTTACTATTCCATGCGATGTTCTATGTTGTTCCCTAATATATAGTTTGATGTTCCTTATTTTGTAAGATATGTTCCTTTTGTTCTAGAAAATTAGTTCCACACAGTCTTTTGGTCCTGGATGTTTTTTGTTGTTGTTCCTTGTGATATTCTCTGTTGTTGTTCCTCTTTGTTCAGACGGTTGTTCCCCTCCATCGAAGCGGTTGTTCCACTCCATCGAGGTTGTTGTTTCCTTTCGTCTAGCCTTTTGTTCCCCTCCGTCTAGGCAGTTGTTCCCACCCATCTGGGATGTTGTTCCCCACTGTATAGGGTGTTATTCTCCTCCGTCTAGGTTGTTGTTCTCCTCCGTCTAGGCAGATGTTTTCCCTCCATCGAGGGTTTTTTCTCTCCGTCTAGGTTGTTGTTCCCCTCCATTCAGGCGGATGTTCCCCTCCATCGAAGTTGTTGTTCCCCTCTGTTGAGGATGTTGTTCCCCTCCGTCTAGCCTTTTGTTCCCGTTTAGGCGGTTGTTCCCTACCGTCTAGGCAATTTTCCCCACTGTATATGATGTTGTTCCCCTCCGTCTAGGTTGTTGTTTCCCTCCGTCTAGGCGGTTGTTCCCCTCCATTAAGGCGGTTGTTCCCCATCGTCTAGATCGTTGTTCCCCTCCGTTGTGGGTGCTGTTCCCTTCCATCTAGGCTGTTGTTCCCACCCATCTAGGCGATTGTTCCCCACCATCTAAGTTGTTGTTCCCTTCCGTCTAGGCAGCTATTCCCCTCCGTCGAGGCGGTTGTTCCCCATCGTCTAGACTTGTTCCCATCCGTTGAGGCTGTTGTTCCCCTTCATCTAGGTTGTTGTTCCCCTCCATCTAGGCGGTTGTTCCCATAAATCTAGGATGTTGTTCCCCACTGTCTAGGTTGTTGTTCGCCTCTATCTAGGATGTTGTTCCCCACCGGCTAGGTGGTTGTTCCACATCATCTAGACGGTTTGTTCTCCTGGTTATAATAGTTGTTTTGGAGTGCATATTTATATATTCCTTCACTAGAAAGGTTTGTTCCTCTTACTCTAAAAGATATTTAATATTTTTCCCAAGTTTTGTTCACTTATATTTCAAAATTATTTTTACTAATTTTTTGTTCCCATGTGTGTAATTAGTTGTTTCCGAGTGAGTAAGTATTTGGTCCTCGATAAAAAAATGTTTGTTCCTCTAACTTTACATAATTATTTCCACTAAATTCCCCCCTATAATTATTAAAGTAAAAAAAGATTACGATACTTTGTGTATATTTTTATTCTCATTTTTCAATCATTATTTGCTCATAGTAAGCAACACACTTCTAATCCATCAATTCTTTTCATGCACGTCCGACGTTAGCTCTTTTGAGCTTGCCCAAGTGCATGCATGTGCGTGTCAGGACTGGTGTGCACGCATGTCCCCGTACATGTGCATGCATCGATCATGTGCCAAAAAAAAAAAAGAGCAAGCTAGCAGCTGTATGTACGCATGCATCGATCGTGCATGTGCCTGAAAAAAAATGCTAGCAGCAAAGCTAGCTAGCTGACTCCGTACGCGTCTATCTATCAGTCTCCAGTTAGTTCCGTGACAAGTATTTTCAGGGTTACTATTCAGTTCAATGAGTAGCACTTGTACCTAATGTGATTCCTGTCAGATACTTAGTTTACTGATGTGTACTTCATTTCATATGTTCTGGGAAAGATGAAAAAAACTGGTGTCGCAGTCCACGTGATTCCTTCTTTTTAGGAAAATGATTCATCTCCCCCGGGGGATGGAGCGTCCGCAACCTCCTCCTTAATTGCACGACGCGTGTCCCCGTCCAAGTAGTGGGGCCCACTGGCACTTCTTATCCTCACGCCTTCTTCCTCCTCCACTAGTTCTCGTGACGAGACTGCGCCGCCGCCGGGAACCCATGTCGCCACTGCTGCTCTCTGCTACCGACCACGCCCACGCCCACCTCCCCGTCGGCGCCGTCCACCTCCCCGTCGGCGCCGCCCACCTCCATGTCCCGCCGCCCACCTCCGCGTACCTCCGTGCCGCCTACCTCAGTGCATTTCCTCCTCCCAAAGCCCGCCCTCCTCGCCGCCCGTTCCCCATCCGGAGCTCGCCCACCTCACAACTCAGAGCTCGCCGGAGCCGACGGCGGGGCAGACGACGGGGCCGGCGACGGGGAAAAGCTCGCTGCTTCCTCTCCTTCTCCGTGGTGGTGTGCTCCATGCTTCCATCTCCTGGTTCCCCAGTATCCCGCGCATCGCTCGGGGGAGGCCGTCGCCGTCATGAATCTGCTGCAGAGGTGGGCTGCAGGCCAGTGTGGGCGTGCTTCCAGCGGTGGACGTGGTTGCTACAAGAGGCGGCCGGTTTCGCTCCGAGGGGCGGCCAAACTTGCTACCAGAGGTCGCCGGCGTTGCTATCTATCTGCGTCGAGGCTGCTACCAAGGTGTATTAGAGTTGCGGCCAAGGCGTGGCGGTGTTGCTGCCAGCGGCCGCCGGGGCTGCTACCATGGCGCTGCGGCATTTGCTGCCATGGCGAGGCGGGGTTGCTGCTAGTGGCCGTCGGGGCTGCTACCATGGCGATGCGGCGTTGCTGCCTTAGCTTGGCGGCGTCGCTGCCAGCGGCCGCCGCGGCTGCTACCATGGTGCATTGGCGCTGCTACCATGTACCATAATCGTCGACGACGTGTTGGGCTCTCCGGCGACGACCGAGGCTGTTGAAGGAGCAACGCCGCCTTGCACGGATGTAGCGGAGGCGGAGCGGTGAGGTACGATGTGGCTGCTACATCGGCGCATGACTGGCTCTCCGGCGACTCCATGACGGGATTTCTCCGGCGACGCCACGGCGTCGTTCTCCGGCGACGCCACGGTGTAGATCTTCGGCGATTTTCGGAGGGAAGGACCATCAACGGCGGTTCTGCATACGCGAGGGACGAAAGTCTCCGGAAAACGACGGTGTTAGATCCCTTCGTGGATGTGTTTTTTTTGGTTTCCTTTGCTAGGAACGTTGACCGGGGCTGGATGTTCTTGATCAAACGCATCGCACGGCTGACGACCCGGGGATCGAGAGATTTAATCCCGCCGGGGACGCTCAGCACGATCCATATGTTTGCTACAATTGTACCATATGTTTGCTACGGGGGTCTCCAACGAGGTCTCCGGCGAGTCCCCGGCGAGACTCCGGTGAGCTTAGACTTTTTTCATGGGGGAACCATTTTTTTGCTACATGCAGTTGCTACATTAGCATTTTTCTGCTACAATAGCATATTTTTTTTTGCTACGAGGTCTCCGGCGAGGTCTTCGGCGAGCTCAGCCTTTTTATTTGATTTCGTGACTGAAGCGTTTTTTGCTACAATGTAGCAAAAGCGGATTATTTTTTGCTGCCGGGAGTTGTTTTTTTGTTACATTCAGTAAAAGCAGATCTGACCGTCCAAGATGGCCGATCCGACGGCTGGCGACCCGGGGGCTGGGAAATCAGATCCCCGGGGGACGCCCAGCAGTTTCCTTCTTTTTATTGGAAAAGCATACAGTAGCTGCGTACATGAGAGGACGGGACGTCAACGTCGTTCTTCAGATTGCGTATAGTCCACGTATACGTCTTCCCCCGCGAGCTCCAGAAGGCAGAACGAAGCAGTAGTCAAAGAGCAATCACTACGGGAGAATTGCCGTACGCCGACGGCCAGGCGATGTGCCGACGGCCAAATGTCGGGACCGTCGGCACAGTAGCCTCCGGAGCGCGGCGACGAGGATGACCGTCGGCGTTAAATTGGCCGTCGGTACAGGCTGGAGGTGCCGACGGTCACCGTCGGCACAGTTCTGGCCGTCGGCACAGACTACCTGGGCCTGTCGGCACAACTTTTTTTTCTTTTTTTTTCCACTACAGAACTGTGCCGACGGTTAAACCGTCGGCATAGCTTTTTCCTATTTCTCAACTGCAGTCTTCAAAAAAGCATAACTAAATCATTCTAACTGAGAAAAATAAGTATAATATATCAAATTTTGCAGAAAAACAAGATCTATCATAGAAAAATATCAAAAATGGAATATTTCAAATACCTAAATAAATTTTCTTATAAATGAGCTATAATGTTCGAGGTTTCATGGCTTTCACACACGCAAAAAATGAAAAAATGGTCGCTCGTGGGTCGGATTAGAAATCCGCGTCCGGGGTATTGCTTACCATCCTAGGGCCCACACACGTGCCAAATATGACCTCGTTTCGGAAAATTATGCCATGTCGAGACCGTTTCCCACCTCATTTCCCCTGAAATCCATAGAACTCCGGACATGATAGCCCTTTTCGTGAAGGTTTATTCAAAATAATTGCCGTATCCCAGTTTTGACAAACGGAATAGTTACCATGACATATAAAATGACACAACGCGGCTCCGTGAGATTTTTTGACTTCGTTCAAATTGCCATCTGGCCAAAACAGGACACTCGGGACATGCGGTATCGCCGTACCGGGCGTGCGGGTGCACCCATTCGCGAACAAACTAAACGGACAAAAATTAGCACATATAATAATGCGTCGTAGAACTAAAAACATTTTTTCCGGAATTTCTGGAGTGACGGATAGTTGAGCCCTAGTTCAAATCCGATCAGTTTCCAGCGGATTCGGCGGGACACCGCCGGAAACCGCATGGGTTCCCGAAAAGCTAATGCGTGCACATGTCATGTGATAGGTGGTGCGTAGGTGGTCTACTATGATCGCACGGAGGTTTCACGTCATATTAAAATGTGCCCCATGTAGCTGCTTCACAAATAAAAACCGTTTTGGCACGCTAAAAATGAAACGACGGTCGCCCGTGTGTCAGATTAGAAATCCGCACCCGGGGTCTTGCTTCCCATCCTAGGGCCCACACACGTGCCAAATATGACCTCGTTTCGGTAAACTATGCCATGCCGAGGCCGTTTCCCACCTCATTCCCCTGAAATCCATAGAACTCCGGACGTGATAGCCCTTTTCGTGAAGAGTTTTTCAAATAATTGCCGTATCCCACTTTTGACAAACGAAATAGTTACCATGACATATGAAATGACGCCACGCGGCTCCGTGGGATTTTCAAATTGCCATCTGGCCAAAACAGGGACCGCGGGACATGCAGTATCGCCGTACCGGGCGTGCGGGTGCACCCATTCGCGAACAAACTAAACGGACAAAAATTAGCATATATAATGATGCATCGTAGAACTAAAAACATTTTTTCCGGAATTTCTGGAGTGACGGATAGTTGAGCCCTAGTTCAAATCCGGTTAGTTTCCAGCGGAATCGGCGGGACACCGCCGGAAGCTGCATGGGTTCTCAAATAGCTAACGCGTGTACATGCCATGTGATAGGTGGTGCGTAGGTGGTCTACTATCATCGCACGGAGGTTTCACGTCATACTAAAATGCGCCCCATGTAGCTGCTTCACAAATAAAAACCATTTGGGCACGCTAAAAATGAAAATATGGTCGCCCGTGGGTCGGAATAGAAATCCGCGTCCGGGGTCTTGCTTCCCATCCTAGGACCCACACACGTGCCAAATATGACCTCATTTCGGCAAACTATGCCATGCCGAGGCCGTTTCCCACATCATTTTCGATAAAGTCAACCAGATTTAAACTAGAGGTACTTGATCTATTGCTCATGATTTTTGGGTAAATTAAATTGTAGGTTCAAAATATGATATGGATGTCATATTTGTATTCCTCTTATTTGTCTGATCAATTTAGACATATTATTTGTGAAATTCGTATTTACTGATATTAATTATTTGCGAAATTCGTATTTACAAAAATTAAATCATTTAATTGTTTTTCAAATTCTATATTATTATTATTTATATATATTCATTGTTCTTTACTTAAGTAATTGTTTAGAATTCAAAAATATAGAGATGTGGCAGCACGGTCAAAGGGTTAATATGATTGATATGGTAGTATTAACAACAAGGGCGTCATTTCTTTCATGGAAGCTCATCCGAAGAGAACCAAGAAGTTAAGCGTGCTGGGGCAGGAGTAGTGTGAGGATGGGTGACCAACTGGGAAGTTTGAATACAAGTGCAATTTGACCTAAGATTAGATGTACTAAGTGTAAGTGTGATTGTGAAAGATTAACAAGTAAAAAAGAATAAGAAGAAAATTGAAAAAAATAAAAAAATATTTTTTAATCTTTTTTCAAAAAAAATTGAAAATTTTGAAATACTATGCCGACGGTTATACCGTCGGCACAACAATCTGTGCCGACGGCCAGTCTGTGCCGACGGTGATCGGGCAGTCCCCGACCGGAACTATGCCGACGAAGCTACGCCGACGGTCACCGTCGGCACAGCCTGTGCCGACGGCCTTTCTTGCTGTGCCGACGGCTGGCGGCCGTCGGCAGACTGGAGCTCTCCCGTAGTGAATCCTACCGGGATTAATAGTCCCACATCGGAAGCTGGGATAGTTTTCGTCGTCAGCTCCAATATTAGCATCAGAAGCCCGAATGAGAAAAACACGGCCCATCCAATGGAACTAACGCGAAAGGAAACAGGCCGGGAAAACAAATGAAACCGAACGCGACAGAAACCACCATCTATGTTGGGCCGGAAACAAAGGCCCATATACGAAAATCCTTCAGCGATAGGGAAGCATGAGGGCGCGCGAGCGCGAGGGAGGAGCACCCGGGAAGTTCCCCCCCCCCCCCCCCCTGTTTTGCCCGACCCTTGGGCTTGGAGGAGGGGCCAAGGCAGCCCCCCACGCCTATATAAGAGGGAGGGGAGGGCTGGGGCGCAGCACATCATTCCCCAAGCCCTAGCTGCCCCTCTCTCCCTCCTCCTTCATGCGCAGGCTTGGCGAAGCCCTGCAGGAATTTCTCCTCCACCTCCACCACCACGCCGTCGTGCTGCTGGGATTCCGATGGGATCTACCACACCTCCGATGCCCGCTGGTCAGGGTGGGCATAAAAACCGTGAAACCGAAAACCGAACCGAAGCCGAAACCGAACTAACCGAAATCTCGGTTTTTTCCATTAACCGCTATTTTTTCGGTTTCCATTTATACTAACCGAATTAAATTTGGTAGAATTCGGTTTTTAGCCCCACCAACCGAACAAGACCGAATAGACCGAATTGAGTTACCTACCATCAATTTGTGCATAAACCGATCATTCCATAGAAGCCCAATTGTGTTTGATGTTCCAAAAATTGTTCATTCAATGTATGACTTTGGTCTTTGATGTACTAGCTTTTTCTGAATATAGCGTGAAGCATGCATAATAGAACACGTCGCTCGAAGTCTTAGCTACCCCTTTTAATTGCTCACGAGTGATGCACCTGTACCACGAGTGCCGCAACCTACCAAATAGCATCCCTCCACGATTGGTGCTCATTTGTCGATTTCTTGCGCGGTTGATGCTTTTTCGTGTCGATATGTAAATCACTATTTGCTTTCTTCGGTGATGCCTACTATTTGTTCAAGTGAGTAGGTTCATTCGGTTTTAACCGAAAACCGAACCGAATTTGTTGGTTAACCGAATCTTTGGTTTCCTAAATTTCCATGCCAATTTCGGTTACCATTTTTTAAAACCGAATTTGTTCAAAAACCGCAAAAACCGAACCGAAATTTCGGTTAAAACCGAATGCCCACCCTGACCCGCTGGAACGGGGAGAGAACAGGCTTCATCGACACCGTACGCACGACCGAGTACGGAAGTGCTGCCGGATTGCAGCACTGGATGATCGACTACATCAACAACGAGATCTAATCTCGTAGGCTTTGGAAATCTTCGAGGGTTAGTCTCACATACATCTCGTTGCTTCAATCTTCATAGATTAGATCTTGGCTTTTCCTAGATTGGATCTTGGGTTTGTTCTTGTTCACGGTAGAATTTTTTTGTTTTCTATGCAACGAACCCATCAATATTTGCTAGCACGTTGAACACAATGAACCGGTCTATGATAAACCTAATGCCTTCGGACAATAGCTTCCATGACATCGTTCCTAGCAAACCTGTTATCCCTTTGGGCTAAATCAACCTCGATGTTGTGTTTGGTGGTCCTCAGAACTTTCGAAGCAAAAATATCACTTTTGAAGTTGTAGATTCGACATCACAGTACCATGTTATATTGGGATGACCGGCGTATGCACGGTTCAAGGCGGTTCCACACTACACTTACTTAAAAATGAAGATGCAAGTGACCAACGGTCCTATATTCGTTCATGGAAGCTTTACGCGCTCGGACAATTGCGAAAGC
This sequence comes from Lolium perenne, assembly GCF_019359855.2. Classification (NCBI taxonomy): domain Eukaryota; kingdom Viridiplantae; phylum Streptophyta; class Magnoliopsida; order Poales; family Poaceae; genus Lolium; species Lolium perenne. Next base: position 103,162,200 of record NC_067246.2, on the reverse strand, counting down.
GAATTCAGTAAACACAACCACATGCATACAACCAGAATCGTAATACAAAAGCGTACGTTGTGGTATTTGAGCTTTTAAACAAATAAATAGTCATTTCAGTGCAATCCTTCCACACTAGAGCAATGCGATATTTTGGTTGCGGCTTGCAAATGAAAAATCTTATATGTTCATTGTCTGTTGGTAGTACATTACATTCTAAGCTAAGCTTTCTGTGTTGGATCATGTCATATATATGCTACACTCATTTATTTATTTATTTTGTACCAACAGTGCTATTTGAATTTAGATTTTTTCCATACGTTTCATGGATGTTTTAAATTATATACGTTTCACGTAGGTTAAAAATTTATATAAATATTTAGCATTGCATGCTACAAAATCAACACGGTAACGTGCGGGGTGTCACCTAGTAATAGTAGGGAGAATATTATCCTTGTCCTGTTTTTTAATCAAATGAACGGCCTGGGGCGCGCCTGACATGCACATTTCCCTTAACATTTTTTCCCTCCATTTCATAGGTTAGTTAATTCTGGAAACTTAACATGTGTACTTGGAAGTGAGCCCTTGTACTTCATGATGTCACTGTTCGTACTTGACGCATTTTTGTGAATGATTTTATTATTCTCCTTGTACTTCACGGGAGATCTTTGCACTTCCGAAACAGAATAGTTGTACTTACTAGCACAAATACATGTACTTTTCACTCTTATATTTTTTGTACTCCCCTTTATATGGTTTTATCACTTCTGTAGCATTTCACATGGAATATGCACTTTCAAAAATACGATATGCATCAGCATTAGCTGGTGTCACAAGAGATGGGATGAAAGAGGGCTCGTACGAATAATGGAGCTACACATGGGGACTTGGTGGAGATGAATTATGGTATGTAGCATGGGTCGGCTTCACCTCCATGCCTGAATTGAGCATGCAAGAATGTGAAATAGAGATCACTGATTCATGGTAGAATAAAAGTTTATGCCACATTATCACTCTCGATAAATCACCATCCAACAATAACAACATGTTTGATGGAGTTGATTCCATCCATAGTATGGTAGACTTTATTGTTTTAATTACGATGTTGCAACGAGTGATACAAAAATCGAATATATCAGAGTATATACTTGTACTATTACACAACTTTTATTAAGTGCAACAATCTAATTGTTTCTCAATTAATATTTCACAATGGAACTTAAAGCCCCGAAGCCGCATCTTTAATGTGTCTGAAGGAGTCGGCGAAGTCATCCAAAAGTTGACTATAATCTGGAAATATTTCATCATCGATCGATAGAGTTACCTTGATTGTGTCACAGTAACTCGTGTAGTGCACAACCAAAGACTGCAAACAGAAATAAGGTAGTTAAATACAAAATATGGTTGCATAACTATTTCAGTTATTTATTTTTCAAAAAGGGTAGTATATTTTAATTACACCCAGATTTTCTTTAACATCTCGATATCAAGAGGAAGTCCCAGAATCGAGGATGAACACAACAAATAAACCTAAAAAAACAAAGTGTCATGCTGAAACAAACAAAGGCGCGCAATAACAAATAAACAACCATCTAAGCAACAACAAGGTCATTCTGGTTGTTCAAAAGCCACACCTTCAAGAAGTAACTGACAATGCACATACATATTGTTGTCGCCGAATAAATTTAGTAAAGATCAGAATATAGATTTTCATCCTAAAGAGTCAAGCCTCATCCAACCTCCGTTACAGGTATCACACTATATATCGCCAGTCTGAAGACTCGGCCATCTAACCAAATTCTCCCGGTAGACATGCACCCTCCATGAAACCAAGATAGACATGGCCATGATTTGAACATCGCCAACACAACTAATAACCACGCATGTATGAGCTTATCAACTGTCGACGACATGATCCGTTGTTTCCATCAGCCAAGACGCCACCCCGAGCCCTCGATGCATAAACAATTCTCGCGGACCAATATGAGTGGACATACTAAATCTAAGAGCATCTCCAGTTGCGTCCCCTAAAGTGTCTTTCAAAGAGATTTGAGGTGCGTCGGACGTTTGACCTCCTCCAGTGGTACATCCCAAAGCCTTCTTTTATTCGACGCCCGAGACCAACCCCGTTACACAGGGGACGTTGCGGGGACGTCAGACAGAACGAAAACCCGCGTGGTTTCATACCTGCCAGCGACCATGACTGATACCGTTGCTTCACGCATTTCTTTCGTGCCACACGTCCTCTCCTTCGCCTCCCACCCCCCACCGCCGCTCAAATCACCGGCCACCACCGACGCAATATTTCAACTACGTCGGACTCCACCGCGACACCTGACTCCCTGGCCTCCCTTTTCGCCGCTGGTGGTTCGCCTACTCCCCCACCTCTGCGCGCAGAAGGTGTTCGATCGTTTGTCTGGAAGGCGCCGCTAGCCACTGTTCGTTGTCCCCATTGCCACCACAGATTTCAACTATTTGTTTTGCCTCATAGACTTGGATAGCGACAATGAGATGATCCAACAAATTCTTGATGACGGCGCAACCTGTGACGACGACGTTCGCGAGAACTTGGCGATCATCACTTGCCTTAAAAAAATGCTTGATGAAGCCGAGAAGAAGAAGAGGCCGCGTCATGGAGGTTCAAGGCCGGGAAGAAAAAAGACGAAGCCCCGACAGAGGTTGGAGGGTCATACTATGTTGTACAACGACTACTTCTCCGACACTGCAACACAGGCCAACAATTTTTGGCGGCGCTATAGGATGAGCACGGACTTGTTCATGGAAATCCTTCATGGCGTGAGGGATTTTGACCCGTATTTCAGGCTGAAGGACGACGCCATTGCCACGGCTGGCTTCTCGTCGATCCATAATTGCACCGCCACCATGAGAATGCTTGCATATGGAGCACCGTGGACAAGACGACTACCTTCACATGAGTGAGTCCACTGCCATTGAGTGCATGTACAAATTCTGCCGAGCCATGGTGGGAAAGTTTGGCCCGTACTATTTGACAGGGCCAACTAAAGTTGAGACTGCTAGAATCATGTCATTAAATGCAGCGAGAGGATTCCCTGAAATGTTAGAAGGATCGATTGTATGCTTTGATCATGGAAGAACTACCCGTTTGCTTGGCAAGATTTTTACAAAGGATACTGTAGAATTTGCTTGAAGCTGTGGCGGATTATAACCTTTGGATTTGACATTCTTTTTTTTTTGGAATGACGGGATCAAATAATAACATCAACATGCTACAACGATCTTTGGTTTTTTCGAAACTGGTGGAAGTTCATGGTCCACCATGAAACTATGAGATCCATGGCAACCAATATACCAAAGGCTACTATCTAGAAGAATTGCCATTTTGCTGAATGACAGGATAGCTCTCGGAAGGATGTCGAGCGGGCATTTAGTGTGCTTGAAGTCGGTATCCTGCTCTTTCCTGATCTCACGATCAACTGTGGGAGGTGATGCAAACTTGTATGATAATACACAACATGATCATCGAGAATGACCGCAAGATTCGAGTTAGGCATGTTGGTCCCTATGACTGTTCACGCTCAGCTGCAATTTAATCTTGTAGAGCATCTATGGATGCTCAAAGAAGAGGCATTAATTGCGTTGATGCCTTGATCTAGCCCAACTTCTATTTGTTTGCTTTGTTGTTTGTTAACGTTTAATCTGAAAACAATATTATCAAACATATTTATTTATATGATATATTTTAAAAAAAATTCTAATTTCTTTTTGGAAGACGTATTTGAGAAACAGCCGCGCCCAAAAACAGCAACTAGCAGCCGCATTCTCCAAACACGCAATCCAGATACGGTTTGAAGGACGCAGCAAAAAGATGCTTTAAGACCCGGCCGCTAGTACACTGCCCCGATGGTAATGACCAATTCCTCATTCAGGAGCCGCTGGGTACTTCGTACTTGTAGCCTTACACACCTTGGAGGAAACTCTATCAGGCTGGCCATAGTGCTAGTATCATAGCTAGTATCATGGATCCTAGCCTCACCAAAAATACTGATGTGGCAGGTAATTATGGATGAGAGAGGAGATTAGAGTATCATAGGTAGATAATGTATCATAGCGCACATCACGAGAAAAGTTAGTATCAAATAAATCTTGTACACAAATTTGTATTGGGATTCTACAAATCAGTTAATATAGCAAAACTATGATACTAGTCTATGATACTATGCATTATGGATCTAGTATCATACAAAAATACCATATACATGATACTACTATATGATACTACCCACTATGGTCAGCCTCAGATGAGTATATCTTGTAGCGTGTCACAAGGAGCAGCTGGGTTTGGAACACTCCACAACCAGGAGGACATTCTCTATGAGCTCTCGGTTGCAGCGGGATCCGGGAATGCCGGCTATTAATTGCCTAGCCACGTACCGCGCAGGCGCGGACATCACTGCTGCGTCTACTGTTGTTGTCTCTCACCATCGCTGCTACATGTTCTCATTATTCTAAAAAAGACCATGTTGGTGTATACCTCTACCACTAACATAGGTCGGACATGATACAGTACACTGTTTCTTCAAGTAACCATGTAGTCACATTTTCACATAACAAAAGTAGAAATGTAGCTTATGATCAAATGTTTCGATTTAAGAATGTGGCTGGCTTACTTGTGGAACTCCATAAAGACCTGGGGCAATGAAGGTAATTGGATGCCCACAGAACTCTGTTGGTTCAGCTGGTCCAATCACATTTGAGAACAACATAGATGTATTTGCCCACATACGGTGGAAGATAAAAGCGCCTGCCTGCTTGGATTGTCAAGTTGAACAGTTACAAAGTTGTAATTATTAATAAAATAATTCATAGATTTCCAAGCTGATTTTTTCTTCTATAATTTAGTCTTCCAGAAAGATATAATTACAAATAGGCAGCAAACATATACCTTCATACCAAACAATTTGAGAAAAAGTTCACTGATCATACACGTGAAGACCATTTCAAGTGACCTCTTTTTTCTATCCAAAGTCTTCTTTGCGTTGCGGATATGTACAAGTGGATCATCGTGCATCGCTACATGAAACGGAAGGATGATGTAGCCTAGTTGATTTCCCCATCCCACATCGCCACTCTTACCAGATTCTATCAAGTTGACGTATTTCTGTTCATAATTGCAAGAAAACATAAGATTTAATTAGAATAAAGATATATACGTACTACTCCTATAAAGGACATTTCATACTACTCCTGAGTGAAATTACATCCACATGTGTTTCACACAATCTAGATGTATGTATCATACAGGAGAGTATGGGCGGGTACTATGAAGTTTATATAGCTATGCTAGAAATATATATACTAATTTCTAGGTAGTATGTACAATTCTTCCGCATACTTCTTTTTTCGTGCAAATACGAAGGTATTTCGTACATATAGAGCAAACTATAGGCCCATTTGCAATTTTTCATGTAACTTTCTTTGAAGCAGTATCGTCTTAGATACGGTAGATGAATATACGCAAACCGATAAAATGTTACAAATACTTACATATGTTAGGATACAAGATGTGGGTGTAATTACACCTAGGAGTAGGAAGAATTTTTCCTATAAATTTGAATATACTCCAAAACTGATTCTATCCTAACAAGCAATTCCAATATAGACTTGTAGCATACACTCAAATTATTTATATTGGTCAGGTGAGCACAATATATCTCATTACCTTGTCATGCATCATATATTTGTAATAGCATAATGTTATATTCTTTTACTAACATAATCATATGAAAAGTAGTCGCCAAACTTGCACGTCCGAGACTGTGAGAATGCCTAAATGTCATCCCTCTAACATAATGAGAGAGTAATCATTTGAAGCAAAATAAAAAAGAAAATTAGTAGTAGCGTCATGCATTTAAAGTTTCTTAATCCATGAAGAAAACCTTACTTGTAAGCTGGTGGTTGCCCTTAAATTGACTGGAAGGACAGAGCGCAGACAGATTTTCTCCGTCATGGTGTTACCTATCATTAGTTGAAGGTACATTAAACGCATGTTTACAATCCTTGTGATAGAAAAGAATGTGAAATCATGCGAACCACCACGTACCTGGTTTGCGGAAGTAATACTGTGACAGCGCAGCAGAAGTTGCACCAACTAGTACGTCATTGACAGTCTACGGAAGCACATAAATACATAGGAAAAATTAGTTTAAGAAGAACTTATTGCACGCGAAAATTCTTTACTTATATTACGTACAAACGTAATGGTTTTATTAGTCTGAATTAATAGAAACAAAACCATCAGCTTGGAACAAATGATCAAATGATCGACCGGATCAAAACGTGATGAGCCATGGAATGTCTATGTGCCTACCGATAGGTTCCAGAGCATTGTCCCTAAAAAAAGGTTTCAGACCGTCGCCGATCAAAATTTCTCCATCCTTCTGCCTGGCGTGCATCGCTGGACGGAACAACATGTCGTCATAATCATGTCTTTTGTGATCATGTACGGGAGAGAGGCGATACTATTTTTTGAGAGCGCTTTAGCGCGACTGCTAGTTTTGTCTTCAACACAGACGTCAACACGGAGGCTAATGAGTAATGAGTACTTCTCCAACAACGACTTGTTTCCCAACATGAACGACCTATTCGGCGCCATGGCTCTCTCAACGGTGACAGTGTCCGCGTCAACATCAACGTTGGTTCCTTTCCTCGACCGTATGTGCTCTTACCTTATGCTTATGAGGTCCTGCTTCAGTTTTTTTTCTTAGCAATATGTTTAGGCTTGTTGCTGTGTAATATATGTCTTTTAGCAATCTATCTAGATTTATTGTTTGTCTAGTCGATGTTAACTTGCATGACTAGTTTCATCAAAATTCTTTTAGTCATGCTTTATAGACCTACTATTCTCCTAGATTAAAGTATGGGGAAAATTGCAAATATTTCAAACATCACTTACGCAGTTGATGGCATTCTTGATGAACTTGACGTCGTCCAAGCTAAGGCTCAGGTGTACGAAGCGTCTGCGTGGGTTGAACACCATGTCGTCGTCCGAGCAACTGAACGACGTCTTGGGGTCTCTTAGGAACAAAACTGTGGCAGCAAAGGCGGCAACGTCCACCATGCTGTTCCAAGCCAACACAAAATACGACCATGCCCACCTGAGAAACGCCATGGTGCCGGCAGACCGCGGCAGCGCATGTAGATGGCAGTTGTGCGCTCGGGCTGCTTCGGCATGCCCGGCAGTCTCGTTGGGTCAGCGACGCTGCGCGCAGACGCGAAGAGGAGTGTCATCAACGACATCCCATCACCAAGGGAATGGTGCACGCGGAGCACCACGGTGGAGGTCGCCTCCGAGGTCGGGAAGTCGAGGATGTGGAACTCCCAGAGTGGGCGGGAGGCGTCCATGGGGAGCGTGCTCAGCGATGCCGCATACTCCTCCACCACCTGGTCCGCGTCGGTCTCCACGCCGGCAGGATCCAGCGCCGGCACGATGATGTGATCGTCCACATTCACCTTCACGCGTGCCCACCGCCGGTTGCCATCTTCTGAACCACCATCAGCTACCTGTACGTCCACCCATTAGTTATAAGCTGCAAAGCACTAGCTAATAATTAATGTTATGTGTTCATAGAAGAAGAGAGCACTTGGATGCTTTGGAAGCGCGGGTATCGGGCAAGCTGGGTGGCGATGCCGGCGCTCAACACGGGCAAGTTTAAGGCCGAGCCTAGGCCTATGGTTACCACGATGTATAGATCTTCCATGAGCCTTGCAGTAGGGGTTACGGGCTCCTTGTCCGCCGTTGAGTCCTCAGTCGTCCATTCGGCGGCCGGCGCTCTCGGCTTCGTGCGAATCGAGAGTGCCCGGGTTCGTAGAGCCGCCGCCGAGGGGAAACCATTGCTAGCATCCATATTTACTACTAATCAATATGGTTAGCTCCTTCAGAGAGTGGCTTACTGGTAATGATAGTTGCTACCATGAACGGCACTCTCCTCAGTCCTCAACTGCGTTATATAGGAAGGATTACCATACCAATAGTCCGTACCACGCGAAATAGCCTGTTTCTATTTCTAACACGGCATCCACTCAAATTGGCTAGCTAAGCAAAATTCCAACCACCATAGTCCTGTTTCTATTTCTAACACGGTATTGGAAAGGTGGGGCGTACCACATTGCTAAGACCCTTGCCTCCAAGATCCAGTTTGGAAAAAGCTTGAAATCGGATGACCGGTCGCGCCTGTAGATCGATCCTAGTGACTCACGTTGTGTGGATCAAAAGACTACACACCTACTTTTCGCTAAGGTCTACGGGGTCTAGAGCTGGCGTGTGAGGCAATGCCAGATTTTCTTCTCACACTTCTTTACGTGCATGCATGGACCCAACAAGCAAAATCTCTACTTCATTCACACACCCCCATAATTATCCAACAACGTATAGGTTGTTAGATTATATCGTATACCGGTTTCTATACGTATACGGTCGTATTTGTAAACACTTTTATACGCTATATATATGAAACGATCCCTACCCGACGAGGTACGTCGGGACGGCCCAATCTCTTTTTTGTTCCGCTTTCATGGTATCAGAGCAATCGCTCCTGACCTAATCGGCCGCAACCGATCACCTCTTCCGCCCGCGTCGCTGCAGCTGTTGCACCGCGCCGTCGATGCCGCCACCAATGGCCTCTACCCCGATCTCCACTAGGTCTGTGACCCTTCCCCCGTCCACTGGGTCCGTGACCATGCCTCTGTCTGCCTCGCTACCGATCCCGAGCAAGAGCGCGACGATGGCCGCCGCCGATCCTCCGGCGTCAGCCCCAACTCTCAGCGATTAGACGGCAGGGCAGTTCTCGCATGCGATCTACACGGATGCCGCTAGGGTTGCCACCTCCCTGGGACATGCTACTGGCCTTGGACCCGTGATGGGGCTCTCTCCCATGGAAAACTAACCCAGTTACTACCCCGGGTATCCATATCACATGGCGCCACCCATGCTAGGGTATGGAGCGGCAACAACGTATGGAGCAGGACCACTTTCGATGTCGCAGCCCTCAACATCACCACTCATGCTAGGGTATGGAACACTGCCTCCATCAGCACCGGCCTCACTGTACGGCTCTACATTAAAATCGCACCCATGCCGATGCTGATTCAACAAGGGTTCCAACAGGGACCTTTTTCCGCTCATGGTTTGCCGCCGTGGTTGTCACCATCTTCTCATTGATCACCATAAAATTGACTAGCGAGAATTACTTGTTCTGGCGTGCACATGTTGGACCGCTTCTTCGCAACCACCTACTCATGGGACATGTGGATGACATGGTTCCATGAACGAGTCCTCATATTACTGTTCCTCATGCCGGTAGCATGCATCAAGCTCCTAACCCGACACATCAACATTGGACCCAGCAGGATCAGGATATACTCTCAGGGTTTGTCTCCTCGATGACTGAAGGTGTCCTTGGGATGATCATGTTTTCTGGCACCTCTCGCGAAGCCTGGGAGATGTTGAGTGGAGCCTTTGCTTCCACCTCCATTTCTAGGTCCTCTACTATTCGCCAGGAGATGGCCGAGTTGAAGAAAGGAAACAAGATGATCAATGCCTACTTCCATCAGATGAACGCTCTCTCGGGTTCCCTTACCAGGATTGGTGAGCCCCTGCGTGATGCAGAATTTGTCTCATACGTACTCGTTGGACTTGATGAAGAGTATGATGCCCTCTATGAAGTGGTAACCAACCGAACCACTCCTATACCAATTCGCGATTTGTTCTCCCAACTTCAAAGTACATAACATCGCAGTTGGCTCATCGTCGCCGCTTTTGGGGCTGCTCGTGGTGGACCACGAACCTTAGCTATGCCGTTCTCATCGTCAGCCAAGGCACCATCCACCTCCACCAAGCCTAAGTCCAATAGTGGACATGGACCAGTTTTCTGCCAGTTGTGTGGGATTCCACGCCATACAACATGTGATACAAGCATTTCAATCGCGATTTTCTGGGTGTTGGCAATGATGGCAGCAATACGGAGAAGCAAATTGTCATGGCGATGTCAGTTTCTCATGGTCCTCAGGGTCCTTCTCAGTCTGTAGATCCGGCGTGGTATGCAGATTCTGGCGCGACACATCACATCACGCATGAGCTGGACAAGCTCACCTCGCGCGAGCCTTATCATGGCACCGACCACGTTCACACAACTAATGGAGCAGGTATGCATATTCATAATGTTGGTCAAGCTACTTTATCTACTCCATCCTCTATGTCTCTAGCTCTCAATAATGTCCTACATGTTCCTAAAACCACTCGTAATTTGTTATCTATGAGTAAACTTTCCCATGACAACAATGTCTTTATTGAAGTTCATTCTCATGATCTTTTTGTAAAGGACCTGGAAACGAGAGAACCCATCCTTAGAGATCGTTTCAGTGGAGGTCTCTATGAGATTAAAGCACCTGTCATCAAGCAAGCCCTTTACAGTTCCAAGGTGTCCCGTGATATGTGGCATCATCGCGTAGGTCATCCAGCCTTACAAGTCGTTCAACGTGTTCTTCGTAGTCAGGAGTTACCATCTACACATGAGTCTAATAAAATTGAGTGTGTTTGTGATGCTTGTCAGCAAGAGAAGAATCATCAGTTACCCTTCTCCTTGTCTACTCGTGTAACAAATTATCCCCTAGAGATTAGTTATTCAAATGTGGGGCCCTGCCCAAACTTCTGACAGTGGACATCATTTTTATGTGAGTTTTGTTGATGCTTATAGTCATTTTACTTGGCTTTACTTACTTAAGCATAAATCTGATGTCTATGATGTGTTTCTCCAATTCTAAAAACATGTTGAACGTCTCCTAAACCGCAAGATTATTTATGTACAAACTGATTGGGGTGGTGAATATGAAAAACTCCGTCCTTTCTTTCACAACTTGGGTGTTTCACATCGTGTGCCGTGTCCTTACACCCACTAACAAAATGGCACTGCCGTGCGTAAGCACCGTCACATTGTTGAAACTGGTCCTACCCTTCTTGCTCATGCATCTATACCTTTATGCTATGGGAATGATGCTTTTGCTACAGCTTGTTTTCTTATTAACAGGCTTCCTAGTTGCACCATTTATCTGAAAACTCCACTTCAGAAACTTTTTAATGAAACACCGGACTAAACCTTTTTAAGGTCTTTGAGTGCGCTTGCTGGCCTCACCTTCGACCCTATAATAATCATAAGATTGATTTTCGGTCAAAGAAGTTTATGTTTCTGGGCTATAGTTCTCTTCATAAGGGACATAAATGTGTTCATTTTCCGTCTAACCGTGTCTATATTTCTGAGACATTATCCTTGACGAGAATGTGTTTCCCTTTGTCAACATGCCAAACTCACATACTCTACCACCTGTCTCGGAGTCTTCTTTATTGATAGTTGACCACTTTATGGATGTTACACGTTCCTCGCCTTTGCTCGCTGACCATGGTGCATGTAATGGACGTGGAAGTCGCCTGGAGGTTTTAATCCCTCCATCGCCGCCAGTTTACGTCGATCAGTCGCCTCTGTTGCATCGAGTTTCGTCGGGCTTCGTGCAACCATGAAGTGCCCCTACCAATCCATGCAGCACACCAGCCGAGCCATGCACTGCCTCGGCTCCCCCTACCCCGGGCTGCGTGCAGCTGCGTGAGCCGCTGGCCAGCTCCTTCCCCGCGGTAGGTTCTCCCGCGCCTGCATCTGACAGCGACACGCCTGGACGTGATACGCCTGGTTTCGATTCCTCTGCAGCCGCGCGTGACAGCGACGCGTCCTCGTTCTGATGTACTTCTCCTGCAGCTGCTCGTGATGGAGACCTGCTGCTGTCCCCGGCAGCGCGACCAGTCTCCCCGATAGTCCCGTCGCTGGTCACCACCTCTTGCGTCATCTTCGCCTGAGCATGTGACACCACCACCGCCACCACCTCCAGCTGGCCCTGTTACTCGTCGGCGCCTCAGTATTCATAAGCTAAAACAACACACTAACGGTACCGTTGCCTGGAGTTGTGTTCTAGTGGGCCATGCAACACTCAAAAATACTCATGGACCTCGTGACTATAAGGAAGCTCTTCGTACTCCTCATTGCGTGATGCTATGGAGGCTGAGTTTTCTGCTCTTTAAGCTAATGGCAGTTGGCGTCTGGTACCTCCTATATCTGGGGTTAATTTAATTGACTCTAGCTGGGTATTCAAGGTGAAGCTTCATGCTGATGGTTCTATTGTCCTCCTGGTTTTGTTGATTCTAATAAGCCTGGTCACTATTGTAAACTTGTCAGATCACTCTATGGCGTGAAGCAGGCTCCACGTGCCTGTCATGCCCGTCTCAGCTCAGTCCTTGGCTCCTTGGGATTTTCTCCGTCTGTGACTGATATGTCCTTGTTTATTCTTTGGCGTCCAGATGTTATAGTTTATCTTCTGGTTTATGTTGATGATATCATTGTTCTCAGCTCCACAACCACTGCTATTCCCAGGTTGATCGGTCAACTTCGGTCTGAGTTCTCTGTTAATGATCTTGGCGTTCTGCACTATTTTTTCGGTATTGAGGTTTCAACGCTCTCATCAGGCAGTCTTCTTCTTCGATAGAGCAACTATGCTCTTGAGTCTTGAACTTCTTGCGCATGCTAGTATGTGATACGTCCATTTTGCATCACTATTTTATATCATAATTTACTGCTATTCATTGATATATTTCATATTTAGAGATGATACTTATGTTATTTTACCTATTTTGCTTGTTTCATGATTATTGGAGAATTACTCACTGGAGTCAGGATTCTGCTGGAAAAAGCACCATCAGGATACAATATTTCTGAAGATCAACAATTGACGGAAAATATACCGAAGCTCCTATTTTTCCAAATGACGGAGCCAGCCAAAAGGGGAGGCCGAGGAGGGGCGCCATGGGCCCTCCCCATGGGCTGGCGCGGCCACCAATGCCGACGCGCCGCCACGTGGGGAGGGGGCCCACGACCCCCTCGGCCATCGCCCTTTCGCGTACTTCATATCCCAGAAACCCTAAGGTGCGGGGGGACATCGAGGATAGTCATCGCCGCCTCCTCGAGGCGGAAAACACCAGAGAGAAAAGAGCTCTCCGGCAGGCAGAAATCTGCCGGGGAAATTCCCTCCCGGAGAGGGGAAATCGTCGCCATCGTCACCGTCATCGAGCTGGACTTCATTGGGATCATCATCATCATCATCTCCACCACCGACACCGTCATCTCCACCGCTGCACCTCGTCTCCGCTGTAACATCTAGGGTTGAATCTTGAGTATTTCATAGGGGAAACTCTCTCGGTGTTGATTACTCTTTGTTATTGATGCTATTGAGTGAAACCGTTGAATCAAGGTTTATGTTCAGATTGTTATCCATCATCATATCACCTCTGATTATGTTCCATATGATGTCTTGTGAGTAGTTCGTTTAGTTCTTGAGGATATGGGTGAAGTCTAAATGTTAGTAGTGAACTATGTTGAGTAATATTTAATGGTTTGATATTTAAGTTGTGGTGTTATTCTTCTAGTGGTGTCATGTGAACGTCGACTACATGATACTTCACCTTTATGGGCCTAGGGGAATGCATCTTGTATTCGTTTGCTAATTGTGGGGTTGCCGGAGTGACAACAACCTGAACCCCTGTTGGTATATCGATGCATGAGGGATAGCAGGATCTCAGAGTTTAAGGCTGTGGTTAGATTTATCTTAATTACTTTCTTGTATTTTCGGATGCTTGCAAGGGGTTTAATCACAAGAATGTATTAGTCCTAGGAAGGGTGGTGCATTAGCATAGGTTCACCCACACAACACTTATCAAAACAATGAAGATTAATCAACTATATGAAGCGAAAGCACTAGACTAAATTCCCGTGTGTCCTCAAGAACATTTGGTCATCATAAGTAAACAAACCGGCTTGTCCTTTGTGCTAAAAAGGATTGGGCCACTTGCTGCAATTATTATTCTCGCATTTTACTTACTTGTATTTTATTTATCTGCTATATCAAAACCTCCTGAAAACTTGTCTGTGAGCATTTACAGTGAATCCTTCATCGAAACTGCTTGTCAACACCTTCTGCTTCTCGTTGGGTTCGACACTCTTATTTATCGAAAGTACTACGATACACCCCTATACTTGTGGGTCATCAAGACTATTTTCTGGCGCCGTTGCTGGGGAGTGAAGCGCTATTGGTAAGTGGAATTGGTAAGGAAAACTTTTACTGTACGTGCTATTTTTATTTCTGCCTGCTGCTATAATTCATTATGGAGAGATCTTCTCTTGAATTCCTATTTGGAAAATCTACTACTACTGCAAAGGTAGTGGATGAGGCGCCAGGTGAGAAAGTGATTCCATATAAAATACCTATAAAAATCATTGAATGTGTTGTGGATAACCGCTATGAAGGGGATGGAACTGTCCATCCTGGAGATCATTTACTACTTTTACATGAATTATGCGGGTTATTCAAGTGTGCAGGTATTTCTATGGATGAAGTTAAGAAGAAACTATTTGAAGGAGATATGCCCTAGAGGCAATAATAAAGTGGTTATTATTTATATCTTTATGTTTATGATAAATGTTTATATATCATGCTAGAATTGTATTAACCGAAACATTAGTACATGTGTGATATGTAGACAAACAAGAAGTCCCTAGTATGCCTCTTAAACTAGCTTGTTGATTAATGGATGATTAGTTTCATAATCATGAACATTGGATGTTATTAATAACAAGGTTATGTCATTGTGTGAATGATATAATGGACATACCCAATTAAGCGTAGCATAAGATCTCGTCATTAAGTTATTTGCTATAAGCTTTCGATACATAGTTACCTAGTCCTTATGACCATGAGATCATGTAAATCACTTATACCGGAAAGGTACTTTGATTACACCAAACACCACTGCGTAAATGGGTGGCTATAAAGGTGGGATTAAGTATCCGGAAAGTATGAGTTGAGGCATATGGATCAACAGTGGGATTTGTCCATCCCGATGACGGATAGATATACTCTGGGCCCTCTCGGTGGAATGTCGTCTAATGTCTTGCAAGCATATGAATGAGTTCATAAGAGACCACATACCACGGTACGAGTAAAGAGTACTTGTCAGGAGACGAGGTTGAACAAGGTATAGAGTGATACCGAAGATCAAACCTCGGACAAGTAAAATATCGCGAGACAAAGGGAATTGGTAATATATGTGTATGGTTCATTCGATCACTAAAGTCATCGTTGAATATGTGGGAGCCATTATGGATCTCCAGATCCCGCTATTGGTTATTGGTCGGAGTGAGTACTCAACCATGTCCGCATAGTTCTCGAACCGTAGGGTGACACACTTAAAGTTGGATGTTGAAATGGTAGCACTTGAATTATGGAATGGAGTTCGAATATTTGTTCGGAGTCCCGGATGAGATCCCGGACATCACGAGGAGTTCCGGAATGGTCCGGAGAATAAGATTCATATATAGGATGTCATTTTATGTGAAATAAAATGTCGCGGAAGGTTCTATGGAAGGTTCTAGAAGGTTCTAGAAAAGTCCGGAAGAAACCACCAAGGAAGGTGGAGTCCACAAGGGACTCCACCTCCATGGCCGGCCAGCCCTAGTGGGGGTGGAGTCCCAAGTGGACTCCACCATAGGGGGCCGGCCACCCCCACATGGGAGGTGGGAATCCCACCTTTGGGTGGGAGTCCTAGTTGGGCTAGGTTTGCCCCCTCCTATGGAAGGTTTTGGTTTCGGGTCTTATTCGAAGACTTGGACACCAACACTTGGGATCCACCTATATAATGAGGGGCCAAGGGAGGGGGCCGGCCACCCCAAGACCACAAGCTGGCCGCCCCCATAGAGTGGCCGGCCACCCCTCCCAAACCCTAGCCAAGCTCCTCCACTCCATATTGCCCGCATAGCTTAGCGAAGCTCCGCCGGACTTCTACACCGCCACCGACACCACGCCGTCGTGCTGTCGGATTCAAGAGGAGCTACTACTTCCGCTGCCCGCTGGAACGGGAGGTGGACGTCGTCTTCATCAACAACCGAACGTGTGACCGAGTACGGAGGTGCTGCCCGTTCGTGGCGCCGGAACCGATCGTGATCAAGATCTTCTACGCGCTTTTGCAAGCGGCAAGTGATCGTCTACCGCAGCAACAAGAGCCTCCTCTTGTAGGCTTTGGAATCTCTTCAAGGGTGAGACTCGATACCCCCTCGTTGCTACCGTCTTCTAGATTGCATCTTGGCTTGGATTGCGTGTTCGCGGTAGGAAAATTTTTGTTTTCTATGCAACGTTATCCTACAGTGGTATCAGAGCCATGTCTATGCATAGATGGTTGCACGAGTAGAACACAATGGTTTGTGGGCGTTGATGCTCTTGTTATCTTTAGTTTGAGTACTTTGCATCTTTGTGGCATAGTGGGATGAAGCGGCTCGGACTAACTTTACATGACCGCGTTCATGAGACTTGTTCCTCGTTCGACATGCAACTTGTATTGCATAAGAGGCTTTGCGGGTGTCTGTCTCTCCTACTATAGTGAAGATTCAATTTACTCTTCTATTGAAAACATTAGTATCAATGTTGTGGTTCATGTTCGTAGGTAGATTAGATCTCTCTCGAAAACCCTAAACCACGTAAAATATGCAAACCAAATTAGAGACGTCTAACTTGTTTTTGCAGGGTTTGGTGATGTGATATGGCCATGATATGATGATGAATATGTATGAGATGATCATTATTGTATTGTGGCAACCGGCAGGAGCCTTATGGTTGTCTTTAATTTTCATGTTGAGTAGTTTTTCAAAGTAGTTGTAATAGTTGCTACATGAGGTGAACAACCATGAAGACGGCACCATGAACCTTGACGCTACACCGACGATGATGGAGATCATGCCCGAAGATGATGGAGATCATATCCGTGCTTTGGAGATGAAGATCAAAGGCGCAAAGACAAAAGGGCCATATCATATCACATAAGAACTGCATGTGATGTTAATCCTTTTATGCATCTTATTTTGCTTAGATCGCGACGGTAGCATTATAAGATGATCCCTCACATTAATATCAAGATAATAAAGTGTTCTCCCCTCGTATGCACCGTTGTAACAGTTCGTCGTTTCGAAGCATCTCGTGATGATCGGATGTGATAGATTCAACGATTCACATACAACGGGTGTAAGCCATGTTGCACACGCGGAATACTTGGGTTTGCTTGACGAGCCTAGCATGTACAGACATGGCCTCGGGACAACGGAAACCGAAAGGTTGAACACGAGTCATATGGATGATATGATCAACATGTTGATGTTCACCATTGAAGCTACATCATCTCACGTGATGATCGGTTTTTGGTGTAGTGAATTTGGATCGTGTACCACTTAACAACTATGAGGGATGTTGTATTAAGTGGGAGTTCATTAGTAATTAGATTAAAACATGAACTAATTATCATAAAAATAGTCTGAGTAGTATTTTGAATTAATTTTGTAGTATTGGCATCCGTTTACTACTATGCGTTAGTATTGTAATTGAGATAGAAATACTGTTAAAATCTGATAAGAAACTTTACGGATTGGTACCGTATTGTTAATGAATCAAGAATTGATTAAGTCCTATTGCAAACTTTTAGTAAACCTCACATTGTTGATTCAAAGAGCTATGGTTTCAATTAGTACCCAAAGTTATCTTGTCTCCGTGAAACTTGAAGTTCAAATCTGTTTGAAAAGTAAGGAGCTGAAAATTTAGTTTTCAGAAATAATCAAGGTATGAGATATATGTGATATCTAAGACCTTATTGCAAGATGATAGAATATATTATGGTGAGACTACATAAACTCATAAGTTTTATGAGAATGTATGAAGGTTGAAGATGCCAGGCGTCACAATCCTCCAACTATTGGGGCACTAATAATATTCGCATATCCATGAAGTTATCATCCTTAGTATGCACCGTTGCTAAGACTCGTCGTATCGAAGCATCACGTGATGATCGGGTGTTATAGATTCTACGTGTGCTTACAACGGGTGCAAACCAGATTTGCACATGCGAACACTAAGGTTAAACTTTATGAGCCTAGCATGTACAGACATGGTCTCAAAAAGTTGTCATGAATTAATGGATAAAAATATGAGTGAAATTGTTCATCATATTACAAAGTTACTAATAGTGAAATCTGGAACACTTGTCATATGATGATCAACTTCAAAATAAGAACCTCAAGGTTATTGGTATTAGACCAACAAACCTAGAAGTTATTGATGTTGAAGTGTTTTTCTGAATAATGAGGAAAGCTAAAAGAGAAACTGCAAAAGATATTTTGGCAGAAAGAAAGAAAAGACTAGAAAGTCTAGCTCAGGTGTATATAAATGATATACATGTTATGGTTGTATTCCTAGTTAAGTCACACAATGAAATTCTTGGGTATTAGTACTATATTGGTTGGTATGAAGTGTCATACAAAACAACGCAATACAAGAATACAATGGCCTAAGTGACTGACAAGGAATATGGTAGGAATGCACGACTGGAACAAAATAAAGTGTTATTATGTTCGTCGTTAGCATTCTATCTAGCCCTTAGAATTTATAATAAAGAACTCAATAATTGTTATTTTGCTCTGGTCAAATGAAAACAATGAGTTGTTCAAATTATGACATTACTCCATATACGATGGATAAGTTATTATAAATCTTAATGGTGAAACACACATACATAACACTGACGCTAAAATGCCATAAGGCAAATGATTTGAATTCCACTTATTTGTGGAACCGCCATTTAGGTCATGTTAGAAAGGAACGCATGAAGGAACTCCATGCAAATGGATTTTTGGAGTCATTTGATTTTTGAATCATTTGGCGCTTGCAAATCTTTTCTAAAGAGAATGATTAAAATACCGTTCATAGGCCAAAAGTTGAACGGGCAACTAACTTAGTGGAAAAATACATGATGATGTATGTGGTTCACTGGGCATAGTTATGTGCGGGAGATTCTTCTACTTCATGAAAACTTTCAACAATGAATTGAGTATATATATGTGGATATATTCAATAGGGAAGAAGTTTGAAACATTTGAATGGATTCAAGTAAATTTCAGTATGAAGTGGAAATCATCGTAATAGAAATCAAATATCTATGATTGGATCATGGTGGAAATATTTGAATTACGTGTTTTAGCGAACATCTAAGAGAGTTATGAAATTGTTCTACAACTCACATTTCTTGGAGTATCATAATGATGATATAGTATCCAAGATATGTATCCAAACCTTGTTGGATTAATGATGAGATAAAATATTATGACGCCATTATATATTTGTGGATTATGCTTTAGTGACTACCGCTTTTACACTAAATAGAGCATCATCATGATCCATTGAAATGACACCATACAAGTTATGGCATGGGTATAAACCCTAATAGTCAACCAAAATCGGATGAATGTCTTTGTTGGTTATCCCAGAGATTTAATTGGGAATTCTTCCCACAAGACAAAGACAAAAGTGTTTGTCAATGTTTCTTATTTCCGAGAAATTGTTTCTAGTGAAGTATTTGAGTGGGAGGACAATATATTTTGATAAGGTTTATGAACCTGAGCATAATGATCAGAGTAGCGCAGCATCGGAATTGGTTTCGGAAGCGGCCACGACGATCATGGCTCTCATGACTACAAAGTGTTTTAGCCATGGAGATCGAAGTACATATTGAACATTGTAGGTATGGTTTACTTTGTGATCAAATAAATGATTTGTGGACAAAGGATTTATTTTGAACAATAATAAACCAACTACAAACAAAGAAGTTATGATGGGCCCTGACTCCGTTAAAATGGCTATGCGCCTTGAAATCCATAATAGATGAATACTTTTTGAAAGTAAATGGATCTATAGACTTGGATGAAATATCCTTGAAGAAAGCTCGACTTGTTGAAAAATAGTTTACAACAAAGTTCAAAGAGTTGACTACGATAAGATTAGATCTTCCGTAGCAATGCTTATAGTCTATGTGGATTATTCTAGTAATCACTACATATTTCTTTTAGGAGATATGCTAGTAGGATGGCAAAATACATTACTTATCAGAAGTATGTATTAAAGGTGTATACAAGATACAACCAATTGTTTTGCTAGTCCGTAGAATACTAGATAGGTATACGAACTTCAATTGGATGAAGTAAGTATCGCGGAGTTTGAATCTTCACTGGATGAAATAGTCAAAGAGTTTTTGATTTCATCAGAGACGATGAAGAGGCTTGCATTTGCAAGAAATTAAGTGGGAGCGCTAAGACATATTTATAATACTTGTGTAGAAGACATATAGTTGGTTATAAATAATGTAATTACATACTTGATTAAAAGGTTTCATTGAAAATTAACTTCAATGAAAGGATATGGACTAAAACATATTTAGTGTCAAGATCTATGAAGATAGATTGAAACACATAATAAGTTTAAGTCAAAGTACATAGAATGGATATTGAAATAGTTCAATATAGAAATATTAAGAAAATGTTCTTGTCATGTGAAGGTTTAACAAGACTTGAGTGTATCTGACACTCGATGAGTAAAAATACATGAGTGATTTTAGATCACAAACAAAATGTACAAAATCAGATATCTTGTGCTCTAAAATGTTATGAGCATATACCGGAATGATTCATAAGATGATCATAGGACGACAGTAAGAATATCCTTAAGTACTTTAGAAGAACTAAGGATATACATATATATTTTTGTATGAAGAAATGACAAACAAATCGCTGTAAGGTGTTACACCGATATTTATTTTGTCACATATCAAAATAGAATTTCAATCTCAAATTAGACTAAGTGTTGTTTTAAAGGTAGCACAATGAACTAGAAGTTGTCTATGTTAGATTTAGAAGAGTTCTAAATATTGTGATGGATTCTACAAAACGAAGGCAGAGTATGTCATTTGTTTTGACAAATGACTGAGGATGTTGAGTCAAGAAGTTCTTTGAGAACTTGGTGTAGTTCCGACAGTGTCAGAACTTTGAAGCTATATTGTATGTGACAATATTAGTGACTTATTTCAGACCGCGGAATTAAGGTTCCACCATAAGATCAAACATATTTAATGCCAACTCATTTGGAAATGAGTGATGCGTTGAGACGCAAATGAATTACAAAATACATACGTTTCTGAGCGTGTCAGATCCGTTGACTAAAAACCTCTCCCGTGAGCAATACATGATAAAGCACCAGAAGGCCAAGGTGTTATATCTTTACAAATGTAAACTAGATTATTGACTCTAGTGCAAGTGGGAGACTGAAGGAGATATGCCCTAGAGGCAATAATAAAGTGGTTATTATTTATATCTTTATGTTTATGATAAATGTTTATATATCATGCTAGAATTGTATTAACCGAAACATTAGTACATGTGTGATATGTAGACAAACAAGAAGTCCCTAGTATGCCTCTTAAACTAGCTTGTTGATTAATGGATGATTAGTTTCATAATCATGAACATTGGATGTTATTAATAACAAGGTTATGTCATTGTGTGAATGATATAATGGACATACCCAATTAAGCGTAGCATAAGATCTCGTCATTAAGTTATTTGCTATAAGCTTTCGATACATAGTTACCTAGTCCTTATGACCATGAGATCATGTAAATCACTTATACCGGAAAGGTACTTTGATTACACCAAACACCACTGCGTAAATGGGTGGCTATAAAGGTGGGATTAAGTATCCGGAAAGTATGAGTTGAGGCATATGGATCAACAGTGGGATTTGTCCATCCCGATGACGGATAGATATACTCTGGGCCCTCTCGGTGGAATGTCGTCTAATGTCTTGCAAGCATATGAATGAGTTCATAAGAGACCACATACCACGGTACGAGTAAAGAGTACTTGTCAGGAGACGAGGTTGAACAAGGTATAGAGTGATACCGAAGATCAAACCTCGGACAAGTAAAATATCGCGAGACAAAGGGAATTGGTAATATATGTGTATGGTTCATTCGATCACTAAAGTCATCGTTGAATATGTGGGAGCCATTATGGATCTCCGTATCCCGCTATTGGTTATTGGTCGGAGTGAGTACTCAACCATGTCCGCATAGTTCTCGAACCGTAGGGTGACACACTTAAAGTTGGATGTTGAAATGGTAGCACTTGAATTATGGAATGGAGTTCGAATATTTGTTCGGAGTCCCGGATGAGATCCCGGACATCACGAGGAGTTCCGGAATGGTCCGGAGAATAAGATTCATATATAGGATGTCATTTTATGTGAAATAAAATGTCGCGGAAGGTTCTATGGAAGGTTCTAGAAGGTTCTAGAAAAGTCCGGAAGAAACCACCAAGGAAGGTGGAGTCCACAAGGGACTCCACCACCATGGCCGGCCAGCCCTAGTGGGGGTGGAGTCCCAAGTGGACTCCACCATAGGGGGCCGGCCACCCCCCACATGGGAGGTGGGAATCCCACCTTTGGGTGGGAGTCCTAGTTGGGCTAGGTTTGCCCCCTCCTATGGAAGGTTTTGGTTTCGGGTCTTATTCGAAGACTTGGACACCAACACTTGGGATCCACCTATATAATGAGGGGCCAAGGGAGGGGGCCGGCCACCCCAAGACCACAAGCTGGCCGCCCCCATAGAGTGGCCGGCCACCCCTCCCAAACCCTAGCCAAGCTCCTCCACTCCATATTGCCCGCATAGCTTAGCGAAGCTCCGCCGGACTTCTACACCGCCACCGACACCACGCCGTCGTGCTGTCGGATTCAAGAGGAGCTACTACTTCCGCTGCCCGCTGGAACGGGGAGGTGGACGTCGTCTTCATCAACAACCGAACGTGTGACCGAGTACGGAGGTGCTGCCCGTTCGTGGCGCCGGAACCGATCGTGATCAAGATCTTCTACGCGCTTTTGCAAGCGGCAAGTGATCGTCTACCGCAGCAACAAGAGCCTCCTCTTGTAGGCTTTGGAATCTCTTCAAGGGTGAGACTCGATACCCCCTCGTTGCTACCGTCTTCTAGATTGCATCTTGGCTTGGATTGCGTGTTCGCGGTAGGAAATTTTTTGTTTTCTATGCAACGTTATCCTACACTATTCTCTATGTCGCTGTCTGGTAAAGCGGCGCATTGGTATAAACTGCTGAAGAATGGGCATTCTCTTGATTGGAAGGATATTATGCCTCTATTTTATTCTAAATTCTATCCTCCAAGTGAAATTCACAAAGACCGAAACCGCATATATAATTTCTGGCCTCATGATGGAGAGAGTATTGCCCAACCATGGGGGAGATTGAAGTCTTTAATGCTCAAATGCCCCATTCATGAGCTTTCTGGTAATATCATCATTGATAATTTCTATTCAAGACTTTCTTTTCAAGATAAAACCTTGCTGGATACTACTTGTTCTGGATCATTCACGCGCAACAAAGAAGAGTTTAAATGGGACCTTCTTGATCGGATTCAGGAGAATACTGAAGGATGGGAGAACGACAAAGGTAGAGAGTCAGGTATAAATTATGATTATGAATGCATTGAAAATTTTATGGATACTGATAAAATTCGAAATATGAGTGCTACTTATGGTCTTGACTCTCAAGTTGTTGCAAATTTTTATAAATCTTTTGCCTCTCATTTTGAATTGCCTAGGAAGAGTTTTAATAAGTATCATGAACCTTACAAAGATAAAACTGATTCACCTATAGGTAAATGTATTGAAGTTAAAACTGTTGATCACATTCTTCCTGAAGCTTATATTGAAAAAATTCCTTTTCCTGCTAAAATGAAGGAGTATTCTGTTATAACTAGTGTGGTTAACAAAAGTGCAAAGAAACCTATAGAACCCAAGGAGCAAATAAATGTTGAACCTTCTGTTGCAATAGTTAAAGACCTTGTGACTGAAAATGTAGAAGATGGTCACATCATTTTCTGTGAAGATGCTTCTAATATTGTTTCACATCCTAGTAAGTCTTGGAAAGCCAGTGTTCCTATGCTCTCTGTTAGAATTGGTGATCATTGTTATTATGGTTTATGCGATATTGGTGCAAGTTCTAGTGCCATTCCTTATGAGCTTTACAGGGAAATCATGCATGGAATTGGTTCTTGAAGATATTGATGTGGTTATTCGGCTAGCTAATAGAGAAACTATCTCTCCTATTGGTATTGTTCGATATGTGGAAGTTCTATGTGGTAAGATTAAATATCCTGCTGACTTTTTGGTACTTGGTTCTGCTGCTAGTAAGACTTGTCCTATCATATTTGGTAGACCTTTTCTAAATACTTGTGGAGATATTATAGATTGCAAGAAAGAGAAAATTGTGACTAAATTTGCTGGTGAATCTTATGAGTTTAATTTCTCTAAATTTGCGAAAGTTCCTTATGAAGCTGAATTGCCTAATGATGATTTTAGAGTTGAACAGCTTGCATCTATTGCTCTTGCTCCTAATAATCCTTTGCACCAATATTTGGAGGATCATGAGAGTGAAGTCTTTAGGGAAGAAAGGAATGAGCTTGATGAAATTTTCTTTCGTCAACCCATTCTTAAACATGACTTACCGGTTGAAGATCTAGGTACAACACCACCACCAAAGGAAGATCCTGTTTTTGATTTGAAACCGTTACCTGATAATCTTAAGTATGCTTATATTGATGATAAGAAAACATATCCTGTTATTATTAGTGCTAAGCTTTCAGATTTTGAGGAAGAAAGATTATTGGAAATACTGAAGAAACACCGAGGAGCTATTGGCTACACTCTTGATGACTTGAAGGGGATTTCTCCCTCTATTTGCCAACATGCCATCAACATGGAAGATGATGCAAAGCCTGTTGTTGAACATCAGCGTTGTCTAATTC
Organism: Lolium perenne; assembly: GCF_019359855.2. Lineage (NCBI taxonomy): Eukaryota > Viridiplantae > Streptophyta > Magnoliopsida > Poales > Poaceae > Lolium > Lolium perenne. The sequence goes on along the minus strand of NC_067246.2, from coordinate 103,137,415 downwards.
CTAAGATGAAGGATGTGGTAAGGAATGAGGTATTGAAACTTCTTGAAGCTGGTATTATATATCTTATTGCTGATAGTAGATGGGTTAGTCCTGTGCATTGTGTTCCTAAGAAAGGAGGAATAACTGTTGTACCTAATGATAATGATGAGCTCATCCCTCAAAGAGTAGTTGTAGGGTATAGAATGTGCATTGATTTTTGAAAGGTTAATAAAGTTACTAAGAAAGATCATTACCCTTTACCTTTTATTGATCAAATGCTAGAAAGGTTATCTAAAAATACTCATTTCTGCTTTCTTGATGGTTATTCTGGGTTTTCACAAATTGCTGTTAGAGCTAAAGATCAAGAGAAAACCACTTTCACTTGTCCCTATGGAACTTATGCTTATAGGTGTATGCCTTTTGGTTTATGTAATGCTCCTGCTACTTTTCAAAGATGCATGTCTGCTATTTTCGTGGCTTTTGTGAAAAGATTGTAGAGGTATTCATGGATGATTTTTCTATCTATGGGAATTCTTTTGATAATTGTTTGCGAAACCTTGATAAAGTTTTGCAGAGATGTGAAGAAACTAACCTTGTTCTTAATTGGGAGAAATGCCACTTTATGGTTAATGAAGGAATTGTATTGGGACATAAAATTTCTGAGAGAGGTATTGAAGTTGATAGAGCTAAAGTTGAAGCAATTGAGAAGATGCCCTATCCTAGGGATGTTAAAGGTATTCGTAGTATTCTTGGTCATGCTGTTTTTTATAGGAATTTATTAAAGACTTCTCTAAAATTTCAAAGCCTCTTATTAATCTTCTTCAAAAAGATGTACCTTTTGTTTTTGATGATGATTGTAAGGAAGCTTTTGAAACTCTAAAGAAAGCCTTAACAACTGCTCCTGTAGTTGAACCTCCTGATTGGAATTTACCTTTTGAAATTATGTGTGATGCTAGTGATTTTGCTGTAGGTGTTGTTCTTGGACAGCGAGTAGATAAAAAATTGAATGTTATTCATTATGCTAGTAAGACTCTTGATGCTGCTCAAAGAAATTATGCTACAACTGAAAAAGAGTTATTAGCTGTAGTTTTTGCTTGTGACAAGTTTAGACCTTATATTGTTGATTGAAAAGTCACAGTTCATACTGATCATGCTGCAATTAGGTACCTTATGGAAAAGAAAGATGCTAAGCCAAGGCTTATTAGATGGGTGCTTCTTTTGCAAGAATTTGATTTACATATTGTAGATAGGAAAGGTGTTGATAATCCTGTTGCTGATAATTTGTCTAGATTGGAAAATATTGCTTATGATCCTGTTCCCATTAATGATAGTTTTCCAAATGAACAATTGGCTGCAATAAAGGTGAGATCGCGAGATAGTCCTTGGTATGCTGATTATGCTAACTTTATTGTTTCCAAGTACTTGCCTCCAACCTTTTCAGCTCAGCAAATGAGGAAATTCTTTTATGACTTGAGGCATTATTTTTGGGATGACCCACACTTATATAAAGAAGGAGTGGATGGTATTATGCGAAGATGTGTCCCCGAATATGAACAACAAGAGATATTGAGTAAGTGTCATGGTAGTGTTTATGGAGGACATCACGCCGGAGATAGAACCGCACAAAAGGTTCTACAGTCAGGATTTTATTGGCCAACTCTCTTTAAAGATGCAAGAAAGTTTATTTTATCTTGTGATGAATGTCAAAGAGTTGGTAATATCTCTAGACGCAATGAAATGCCTATGAATTATACTCTTGTTATTGAACCATTTGATTGTTGGGGATTTGACTTCATGGGTCCTTTCCCTTCTTCAAAAGGTAACACTCATATACTTGTTGCTGTTGATTATGTTACTAAATGGGTGGAAGCCATACCCACAAAAAGTGCTGATGGTGAGACCTCTTTAAAAATGCTTTTAGATGTTATTTTTCCTAGGTTTGGAGTACCTAGATATCTTATGACTGATGGAGGTTCTCATTTTATTCATGGTGGTTTTAGAAAAACTCTTGCTAAATATGGTATTAATCATAGAATTGCTTCAGCTTATCATCCTCAAACTAGTGGGCAAGTAGAATTATCAAATAGAGAAATTAAATCTATCTTGCAAAAGACTGTTAATAAATCTAGGAAAAATTGGGCTAGTAAGTTGAAGGAAGCGTTGTGGGCTTATAGAACTCCTTATAAAAATCCTATGGGTATGTCTCCTTATAAAATGGTCTATGGAAAAGCTTGTCATTTACCTTTAGAACTAGAGCACAAAGCTTATTGGGCTGTAAGAGAAATTAATAAAGATTTTAAACTTGCCGGTAAGAAAAGGTTGCTACAATAGAGTTCTTTAGATGAGTGGAGAAGTGAAGCTTATGAAAATGCTAGACTTTTTAAGGAGAAAGTTAAGAAATGGCATGATAGAAGAATTATTAAAATAGAATTTAATGTTGGAGATAAAGTCCTATTGTATCGGTCTCGTCTCAGATTTTTTGCAGGAAAATTACTCTCAAAATGGGAAGGACCATATGTCATTGTGGAGGTGTATCGTTCAGGGGCAATAAAAATTGCTTCGCTGAAAGATGATGCCACACAAGTGGTGAATGGACAAAGACTCAAACATTATATTTCTGGAGATTCTTATAATGAAGATGTTGATGTTATTCGAGTGGTGACTTCGGAAACTTTCATCAAAGATCAAATTGATAGTTCTGCAGAGTTCGACTTCGAATAGGTAACAGTTTTGGTAGTAAAAAGTCCGCGTTTAACTTTCCGAACAATATTTTTGCTATTCTTAGAAAATATGAAAAATTACGAGATCGAATCGGAGTGGAGGAGGCGCACGAGGGCGCGTCCCCACGTGGTGGCGCGGGCCCCACCTTGGCCACGCCGCCATATGGGGACGGCTCCTCGGAGTCCCTCTCCCACTCGGGTTCGACCTGGTACTTTCCTTTTGTCGTGAATTTTTTTTGTTATATAATCCCCTGGATCCCCCGAGGTCCGTATATCGTCTTCTCGTCGTGTTTTGTTTCGACCTGTTTCTGTCCAGATGTCGTCGCAAGGTTCATCCTCAGAAGATTATGCAATGCGTCGCAAACGTGAGCTCCTCCAGGATCTAGATCAAGGAACTTTCGTTGGATGGGCAGAAGAGGAAAGGGTCGTGACAAGACGGAAAGAGATGGATGAGAGTGTCAAGGAGGAAGTGAAGAAGATGTCATCAATAAAAAGAGAGCGGCAAGCTGTGGGGAGTAAGCCAATCTTGGTGGGATCGGTTAACACTCGACGTTCTTTTTCTCATAACTTGCAGGGACCTTTACCACCTGCTCCTATCCTCAACTCTTTCCCTGCTGTGGAGGAAGCTTTTCGGGTTACCGATGAGTTTTGTGATCAATACCGTGTTCTGAGAAGGGAAGTGGAGATACTTCAGGAGGAGAACAACCGACTTCGCAGAATGCTAGAGGGGTTCCTCACTCCCATCAGGGTCGTTCCACCATCACCACCGAAGGAGTAATTCATCATTGGTATTGGCACCCCCTTGGCTTGTTCCAAGCTTGGGGGGAGTGCCGCGGTATCACATCATTACTATCTTTTACCTTTTTACTGTCAAGTAGTGTTATATCATGAGTAGGGAAGTTGTCATATAAGATGGTTTGCAGTGTGGAAGTATCTCTCTTTTAGTTGGTTATCTATGTATCCCTTGGTGTGAGTTATCGTTGTGGAATATTAATGAGAAGTTTTATCATTTACGTTTTGCACACCTTATTTTAGTTTGCAATTTCTGTTATATGATTGCTCTTGTTGTTAGTATTGATATCACTTTGGGAGCATCAAGTAAATCTATTTGGTTTTGGCAAACTTAGCATTGGTCAATAGCAACAATACTTTGAGGCTTAAGTAGAAAAGAGGGAAGTACATGTAGATATATTATTTCATTATCTTTCTTTCTTGATTAGCTAATGAGCTTAGTATCCTGAAGTTAAAATTATTTGTGCTTACAAGGAAGATGCATGATTGTTTCTATCACATGTATATTTGTTTGTTTCCCTCAACTCTTATGCTTGCTAACCAACCTTGCTAGCCAAAGACCTGTACTGAGAGGGAATGCTTCTCGTGCATCCAAAACCTTAAACCAAACCCATGCCATTTGTGTCCACCATAACTACCTATTATGTGGTATTTTTCTGCCATTCCAAGTAAATATTTCATGTGCTACCTTTAAACAATTAAAAAGTTATTATCTCTTATTTGTGTCAATGTTTTATAGCTCATGAGGAAGTATGTGGTGTTTTATCTTTCAATCCTATTGGACGGACTTTCACCAATGGACTAGTGGCATATACATCCGTTTATCCAATAATTTTGCAAAAAGAGCTGGCAACGGGGTGCCCAGCCACAATTAATTAACTTTCATTAATAATTCTCTTCACATGTTTTGCCCTGATTTATCAGTAAGCAACTTAATTTTGCAATAGACACTCCTCCATGGTATGTGAAATGTTGGAAGGCACCCGAGGATTCGGTTAGCCATGGCTTGTGAAAGCAAAGGTTGGGAGGAGTGTCATCCATAAATAAAACTAAAGTACATGTGTAAACAAAAGAGAAGAGGGATGATCTACCTTGCTGGTAGAGATAACGTCTTTCATGGGAGCTGCTCTTTGAAGGTCTGTTTGACAAGGGGGTTAGAGTGCCCACTACCATTCGTTGACAACAACAAACACCTCTCAAAACTCTATTTTTATGCTCTCTATATGATTTCAAAAATTAAAAAACTCTAGCACATGATTTAATCCCTGCTTCCCTCTGCGAAGGGCCTATCTTTTACTTTTATGTTGAGTCAGTATACCTATTTCCCTCTATCTCAAGCAAGCAATTGAGTTGTTGTGATCCAACCATTTATATTGTGATCTATTTAATCATGTCTTTTATTCTTCCTTGTTTAGTACAAATTTTATCTGAATGAATATGACTTTGAAGGTTATCAATGATTATGAGGAGATTGTTATGATTGAGCATGTAAGTTCTGCCATATAAGCTCTAATATAAAGGCTCTGCTCGAAAGATAAGTACAATCTGTTAATTGTTCTTTGACCAAGAACGAAGTTTGCCATCACCAATTATGATTTCCTATGCACGTTTATTTGTGATTTCCCTTTACTTGTTTCAAGTTGAGTTATATGAGGAAGTTGTTTACTAGAATGTCTTGTGTGAATTAATAATTGTGATGCTTCTTGTCCGTATTTTATTTATTGACTCTTCACTCCATAAACGTGTGGTCTTGTTTACTGAGTTCAGTTTCGCTTGGGGACAAGCGAGGTCTAAGCTTGGGGGGAGTTGATACGTCCATTTTGCATCACTATTTTATATCATAATTTACGGTTATTCATTGATATATTTCATATTTAGAGATGATACTTATGTTATTTTACCTATTTTGCATGTTTCATGATTATTGGAGAATTACTCACTGGAGTCAGGATTCTGCTGGAAAAAGCACCGTCAGGATACAATATTTCTAAAGATTAACAATTGACGGAAAATATACCGAAGCTCCTATTTTTCCAAATGACGGAGCCAGCCAAAAGGGAAGGCCGAGGAGGGGCGCCATGGGCCCTCCCCATGGGCTAGCGCGGCCACCAATGCCGGCGCGCCCCCATGTGGGGAGGGGGCCCACGACCCCCTCGGCCATCGCCCTTTCGCGTACTTCATCTCCCAGAAACCCTAAGGTGCGGGGGGACATCGAGGATAGTCATCGCTGCCTCCTTGAGGCAGAAAACACCAGAGAGAAAAGAGCTCTCCGGCAGGCAGAAATCTGCCGGGGAAATTCCCTCCCGGAGGGGGGAAATCGTCGCCATCGTCACCGTCATCGAGGTGGACTTCATTGGGATCATCATCATCATCATCATCTCCACCACCGACACCGTCATCTCCACCGCTGCACCTCGTCTCCGCTGTAACATCTAGGGTTGAATCTTGAGTATTTCATAGGGGAAACTCTCTCGGTGTTTATTACTCTTTGTTATTGATGCTATTGAGTGAAACCGTTGAATCAATGTTTATGTTCAGATTGTTATCCATCATCATATCACCTCTGATCATGTTCCATATGATGTCTTCTGAGTAGTTCGTTTAGTTCTTGAGGACATGTGTGAAGTCTAACTGTTAGTCGTGAACTATGTTGAGTAATATTTAATGGTTTGATATTTAAGTTGTGGTGTTATTCTTCTAGTGGTGTCATGTGAACGTCGACTACATGATACTTCACCTTTATGGGCCTAGGGGAATGCATGTTGTATTCGTTTGCTAATTGTGGGGTTGCCGGAGTGACAGCAACCTGAACCCCCGTTGGTATATCGATGCATGAGGAATAGCAGGATCTCAGAGTTTAAGGCTGTGGTTAGATTTATCTTAATTACTTTCTTGTATTTGCGGATGCTTGCAAGGGATTTAATCACAAGTATGTATTAGTCCTAGGAAGGGCGGTGCATTAGCATAGGTTCACCCACACAACACTTATCAAAACAATGAAGATTAATCAACTATATGAAGCGAAAGCACTAGACTAAATTCACGTGTGTCCTCAAGAACGCTTGGTCATCATAAGTAAACAAACCGGCTTGTCCTTTGTGCTAAAAAGGATTGGGCCACTTGCTGGAATTATTATTCTCGCATTTTACTTACTTGTATTTTATTTATCTGCTATATCAAAACCTCCTGAAAACTTGTCTGTGAGCATTTACAGTGAATCCTTCATCGAAACTGCTTGTCAACACCTTCTGCTTCTCGTTGGGTTCGACACTCTTATTTATCGAAAGTACTACGATACACCCCCTATGCTTGTGGGTCATCAGTATGTTGAAGTGCACTCCTGTGTCTACACCCATGGCATCCTCTGAGCGACTGTGCAGTGTCGATGGTGATCCTCTCTCGGCTGAAGAGGTTACTCAGTACCCCATCATTGTTGGTAGTCTTCAGTACCTTACTGTGACGCGTCCTGATTTGTCCTTTGTGGTTAACAAGGTATGTCAGTATCTTCATGAGCCCGTCCGCCTCATTGGTCAGCCATCAAGCGCATTCTTCGCTATGTGCCCCATACAATTGATAGTGGGTTGCATCTTCGGTCTTCCTCCTCTACACTGCTGTTAGCCTTTTCAGATGCAGATTGGGCTGGTAGTATAGATGACAGACGATCCACGGGGATCTATGCTATCTTCTAGGGAGAAAATTTGGTTGCCTGGAGTGCTCGTAAGCAGTCTACGGTCTCTCGTTCGAGTACTGATTCTGAGTACAAAGCTCTTGCTAATGTTACATCTGAGCTTGTGTGGGTACAATCGCTGCTCAAAGAACTTGGTGTTGCTCAAGCTCAGCCTCCAGGTTTATGGTGTGACAATATTGGTGCTACGTATTTGTTATCCAATCCAGTTTTTCATGCAAGGACAAAGCATATTGAAATTGATTTTCACTTTGTCCGCGAGCGTCTCTCAGAAGCGACTGCTGCAAATTCGATTCATTTCTTTGAAGGATCAAGTTGCTGATATTGTCACTAAGCCTGTCCCTTCATTATTGTATGAGCATTGTAAACACAATCTCAATCTTTTTCTAGTTGAGATTGAGGGAGGGTGTTAGATTATATCGTATATCGATTTCTATATGTATACGGTCGTATTTGTAAACACTTTTAGACACTATATATATGAAACGATCCCTACCCGACGAGGTACGTCAGGACGGCCCAATCTCCTTTTGTTCCGCTTTGATAGGTGAACCGTGTGAGGGTTTACTCCATGTAGCCAAATGCACATCTTTTTTTTTTATAATGAAAACGGGAAAACTTGGACTCAGCCAACTCTTGTGCGTGTCTCTCCCCCAATCCGTTTGCATGCAGTTCCTACTTAAGTTTTTTCTATGTTCACTAAAAAATGTTCATGGTCATGGTGCCCCGACCACTCTTGGTGTCCGTTAAAATATGTTGTGATCATGCGCTAAATCGGGGGCTGCAGTGTGGCCCGTCGAGCTCGGCCTTGAGCACCGGGAGTTCTTGTGGAGCCAAGGAAGATGGCTTCTCCCATCCAATGATGCCGAATCGGAAGGATCGGGGATGCCGTGGCCTGTGATGCCAAATTAGCGAGATCGGAGATGCCTAGCACGATGTTGAAAATGTTATTTTAATTTGTAAAAATTATGTATGTAGCAAAAGCACACACAAGATGTGTCCAAGGTTTCTAGATGTTTGCTACAAGTTGGTATTTTTCTCGTATTTTCAATTTTGCTACATGCTTCCAAATTATAACCAACACGGCAACACGTATGATTGTTACTACAAGTGAACACACAAAATGTCTAAGATTTCTGGGTGTTGGCTGCAAATTTTTGTTTTCCTCGGTTTTTTTAATGTCATATAGTACGTGTTTTAAATTTGTAAAAAAATCGTGCCCACCGCCGGTTGCCATCTTGTGAACCACCATCAGCAGCTATATGTACGTACTAGTAGGCTTTGGCGCGGCGGCACGCCACGCCCGTGGCGGCACGCCGCGCCCGTGGCGGCATTTTTTTTTGCATTTTTTAAAAATGCGCTGAATATCTGCATTTAGCCGTTTGCTCTAAATGGCGCAAATATTCAATAAACATATTAAGTTGCCGAAGTTTTTTCGTGTGAGAAGTTGCGTCGAAAAATTACCGCGAGAGAGGGAAAAAACCACCGCACACTCGTGGCGGCATATTTTTGCGTTTTTGAAAATACACTAAATATCCGCATTTGGCCTGTTTGTTTGTTTGTTCTAAATGGCGCGAATGCTCAGAAAATATCTTAAATTATCAAACTTTTTTTGTGGGAAGTTGCGTCAAAAAATTACCGCGAGAGAGGGGGGAAATCGGTACTGTTCATCCGCATATCCTGTTCACCCTACTGTTCATGGTGACCGGTACTGTGCGTCGAGCACTGTTCATCAACAGGCACTGTTTAGTGGCACTGTTTATCGTGGGCCACTGTGCAGCAACTGTTCCTGTAGCAATCTGCTGACGTGTCGCGTTTTGATTGACGAAAAATAACGCATGAACAGTGCCGCATGAACTTGAGCAACTCCTAGCGCGAGAAATCAGCCAGCTTTTATATAGGTATACTGTTCATCCGCATATCCTGTTCACCCTACTGTTCATGGTGACCGGCACTGTGCGTCGAGCACTGTTCATCAACCGGCACTGTTTAGTGGCACTGTTTATCGTGGGCCACTGTGCAGCAACTGTTCCTGTAGCAATCTGCTGACGTGTCGCGTTTTGATTGACAAAAAATAACGCATGAACAGTGCCGCATGAACTTGAGCAACTCCTAGCGCGAGAAATCAGCCAGCTTTTATATAGGTATCTATGCACACGGCCCCATGCGGCCATAGGTTAAGTTATATTATAAGCTGCTAATCTTGAGCATAGCTTTGAGTTCAGAGATCAGGAAGGAGTAATTGGATGCTTTGAAGCACTAGTATCGGGCAAGCTGGGTGGCAACGCCGGCGCTGAACAAGGGCAAGTTTAATGGCGACCTAGGCCCATGGTTACGACGATGTATAGATCTTTCATGAGCCTTGCACTAGGAGTTACGGGCTCCTTATCCGCCGTTGAGTCCTCAGTCGTCCATTCAGCAGCCGGCGCTCTGGGCTTCCTGCGAATCGAGAGTGGCCGGCTCCGTGGAGCAGCCGCCGATGGGCAACCATTGCTAGAATCCATATTAATCAATATGGTAAGCTCAGTTAAAGAATGACTAGTAATGATCGTTGAATGAACGGATCCACTCCGGTCTCCTCTAGTGCGTTATATGGCTGGCGGTCACCCGCCCAAGCTAAGGGAAGCGGTCAGTTTTAGACAAAACGAACCTTCTATTTTAGGCATATTTTGAACCGTAAATTTAAGAACTGACCAAAACGAAAAGTTAATTTCATACAAAGTATTTTGAAAAAATAGTATATATATTTGAAATTTATATTTATGGTAAAATTTCCTTTTTTAGCAAAATTTTTTTGACTAAATTTTTTATACACGGAAAATTCTGCATGCATGCACAAGCAGACATATTCGCTGATGTCAGCGGAATCTTTTCCAAATTTGAATATTTAATTTTTTGAAAATTTCAAACCACAACTCCAAATTAAGATTCACGTTCACCAATAAATTCGTCTCGACGAGATCTTCAAAACTAGCACCCATATTAATATGTTTTGACAACTTTTTTTTTCAGGCTAAAAGTTATCAACCCTAAAAACGTCATTTATCAACCCGGTGCCCCGTTATGTATCAACGGTAAAATATAAAAACTATCAACTCTAGAAAGTAAATTATGTTTAGAATACATTTTTTTAGCTTACAAGCTATCAACCTGGTGCCCCGTTATTTATCAACGGAAAATATAAATCACTATTAATCCTAAAACGAAATTTTTATTTAGAATATTTTAACAACATTCTTTTAGCTTACAAGCTGTCAACCTGGTGCCCGTTATTTATCAACGGTAATATAAATAACTATCAACCCTAAAAAAATTAATTTTATTTAGAATATTTTAACGACTATTTTTTATTGTACAAGCTATCAACCCGGTGCCCCGTTATTTATCAACGGTAAAAATAAATAACTATCAACCCTAACAAGTATTTCATTTAGAATATTTTAGCAACTCTCTTTTTGTTTACAAGCTATCAATCTGGTGCCCCATTATTTATCAACATCAAAATATAAATAACTACCAACCCTAAAAAGTATTTCATTTAGAATAATTTAGCGACTCTTTTTAATTTACAAGCTATCCACCCGGTCACCCGTTATTTATCAGTGGTAAAAATAAAATAACTATCCTAAAAAGTTAATTTCATTTAGAATATTTTAGCGACTCTTTTCTACAAGTTATCAACCCAGTGCCCTGGTATTTATCAATGGTAAAATTTAAATACCTAGCAACCCTAAAAAGTAAATTTCATTTAGAATATTTTAGCGACTCTTTTTTGACAAGTTATCAACCCAGTGCCCCAGTATTTATCAACAGTAAATTTAAATACCTAGCAACCCTATTAAGTAAAATTTATTTCCAACTCAAATTTCATTTTTTTTAGCTTACAGCTTAAAACAGTATTTAATTTGAGTAGCAAGTGGTAGTTCATTTGAGTTGCAAGTGGATCCCTCACGCCCCCCCCCTCTAAAAACCACTAGCCCGAAAAGGGAATTATAAAAATTAATCCAAAAAAATGAATTACCGTACGAAAATAATAAAAAAGTGGAATTGCAAAAAGAGAATTATCAAAAGGGAATTGTAAAAAGGGAATTGTTCAAATGGAAACACTAATTAGAGTACCAAATAACCAATTAAAAGAGAATTGTAAAATACTCCATGCACATGGTTCGGTCCAATCATTCCTCCATCTACGTATGGGTGGGTGCATAGCATGCAATCATCGTGTGAGTGTGCATGTGCAAGGTGATTAGAGAGAAAGGAAGTGGCAGGTGATTAGTGAGAAAGGTAGTGGCAGGTGGATGTGCATGGCTACATGTGAAAAGGGATTGTAGAAAACGACAAAATATGCATGGCCACATGTGTATTTGTGGAGTTTGCATGTGCATGCGCGACTAAAGCGGGACTGCATGCAGAAAACCACAAAAAAATATACCGCAGAGAAAGGGAATTGAATCACGCGTCCGCGTGAGCGCTTAGCGCACGAAAACGACCGCGCTCGCGGTCAAACGCGAGGGAGTGAACGTTATATAGACCTTAGGAATACGATCCACACATGCCCCATGCGATTCCAACTACCGTAGCCTTGTTTCTATTTTTTCGACAAAGAAAATTTATTAGAAGATATCAATTATATCCAGCCGTTGAAATAATATAATTCCCTAAAAACAATATGGATGCACATAGTAGGTAAAAAAACTAAAAACTATAGAGAAAAAATGCTCCTACAGTATATCCCTTCTAGCAGCGGATCAAACACCTCTAAAAAAGGAATAGTACACAAACACCATCATTTCAATGATTATAGATCATAGATTTTTACCTATGAGATAGTTCACTCTTAAAATAATACCTCTAACAAAACTATTGCTAGGCATAATCAATTAATGCCAAAACTTGGTTTTCACCCTGCAATTCAGAGTCTCCCACTTGCTGATGCCGCTGCTCTAAGTCACGAATCACCAAGCCAGAATCTCATCTCCACCAGGACTCGAACAACCATTTCCAGTTCTCAGATCTCAACTTGTACGCCATTTTTCGCGACTAACTTCACCATGAAACTAAATACATGACCCACGATTGCCACAGACTGCAAAGCTTCACATCGCTACCTTCGAAACCAAACGGTTAGAAAAAAATATAGTTGCGCGCGACCGAATATATACCATCCGTCCCGACAATCTCCGGCATATCTTCCATTGGCGCCGGTGGAGTTTTCCGAAACTTGACACTCTGTTAGATCACTAAAGACATGCAACAATCAGTTCTTCGTCATGGTGCGAGGACAGCCTCTTTTATTCAAGCCAAGCCAGCAACCCCCACATCACCAGCCAACTAAGTCGACACACCCACCATGGCCACTGCCACTGCCATGGCCATGGCTGAACCGACAATGCCACGAGGCCGGGGACTAGGCCACCACCGCCAAGGCCAACGATAGCGGCGTCACCACGGTGTCAATCCATCGTCGCAGCCTGGCGCCCATACCGCGGTATCAGATACGCAGCCTCCGCCGAGGCCTAAGACCTCAGGCAGATCTGGATCCAGCTGCCACAGCCATGGGCGCACCACCACCAGGCGGGGGAGCTTCACCTCCATCATCAACACGCTGGGATCATCGCTAGAATGCCGCAACATAGTACCGCCGCCGACACTCGATGTCGTCACCGACACCATAATGAGAGGGAGGTTGCCGCCGTGGAAAAAAACCCCATCGTCCAGTTTCTATTGCCTGACCTGGCTTAAGCACGTGGATTATCCTGCAGGTACAAATATAAATTACAACCACCATAGTCCTGTTCCTATTTCTAACACGGCATCGACTCAAATTGGCTAGCTAAGAAAAGTTCCAACCACCATAGTCCTGTTTCTATTTCTAACACGGTATTGGAAAGGCACGTACCACCTTGCTAAAGACCTCGCCTCCAAGATCCACACTATCGAAAAACGAGTCAGTTGAGTATTCCGAGTTTTACCGGAGTGTAGTATCACGGTAATCGGCATAGGACTAGTGTTCCCTAACAGACAAACTTTCAGTATTTTTTTTACTTCGTCATCATGGCCATATTTGTGGCATAAATTATTACAATATTCAAAATATTAGCACAGTGATGCATCATGCCATTCTGAACAATTTTACTAAATAGAGTTTTCAACTTTCTTGTTAAAAAATATTTTTCATTTAATAAGTTCTAAAATGGGTCGATTTTTTTTGTGAAAATCGTTTAGAGCTCGTCTATTGTGGAAACCTAGTGTCGCCGCCTCTTCGAAAAACCAGCGTCGCTCAACCTCCGTCTCCCCATAGATTGGTCCCCCCTCCTCCTCCGGCCGGCCTCGCCGGTGTCAGGAGGGGTGGTAAACCTGATTTATGCTTGGAGTTTTAATAAAAGTAATTTTTTCAATATATTACGTTAGGATTTTGGTAGCTATTTTCTTTTGGCCTCCACATCAATGGAGATGTCATCGTCTACAATAAGTGTTCTTCGGTCTTTCGCTCGACAACGAGATCTTCGTCCCGGTGTCAATGGCGGTGTTGGAAGAATATAATTTTCTAGGTATGGATCTTCAAATCTTGCTTCGCCAAATCGATTTTGGATCTTTTTCATGGTTGCCGCGAGGAGGATTTTCCTCGCAATATTTGTCCCGACTTTTACGTCCTCGACAACGGGGTCTCTAACTCTCGACTCTCCAGCGACATTGTGTTGCCTGCCAAAACCCACCGGCGAGCAGCGACGAGCAACACGAAGAGCCGGGAGGCTCCCAGAACTGCTAGTGGATCCTGGTCCCTCGGGCGACGGCCCGCAAAACTCCGGCACACGTCCTGACTATTGCGAGGGCGTGCCACCTGACCTATACCTGGTCATGAAGGTGATGGATTGCTTCAATTAGTTTCCTGCATGGTAGACACGTAAACATTAAATCCGAGCCTCGATCGGCTCTCAGGTTATCATGTGAATCAGCTTAAAGAGCCGATTCACCCATGGTTTGTATTGGATCTACGATAACATGGGGATCCTGCTTGATCAATACCAAGTTAAATCGATCTACGACAGTCTAGGGCTTTCACCGCACAATTGGAACATCCTACACGTAGTTGAGCCTGGCAGATACGAAAGATAACAGAAAACTAATCCTAGAAGAGGCCTAAAAACCAACACAGAGTCGATTCCCGGAACAACCCCTCTTGGATCGGTAAACCATACCTCACGCACTACTGGATCGTTCAACCCGTTTGCAAGGCCTAACCATGCGGATATCAAACAAATCCTTGGAGAACAAGGAACAACCATAACAGATCAGATCTGCTAAATAAAGTCCAAGCAAGATGCTACCCTTACACCTAAGATAGGTGCAAAGGCAACTAGATATTTAGGGGCAGCATAACTAAGCAAACATATCAGAAAAGTATCGATGTTAGCCCCAAAACATCTATGATAACGGTATTACTCGCCATCAACAAGGCTTCAGTACGAGCAACACAAAACAACGAATAAACTGATACTGCCTAGATCGCAAGAGGCAGCATGACGCTTACCCAGAAGAAACCCTCGAAACAAGGGGTGGCGATGCGCCTAGATTGTGTTTGTTGTGAACGTGATCGTCCGCCTTTCTCAATAACCCTAGGTACATATTTATAGTCCGTAGACTTTCTATCTTTGGAATAAACCTAACTGTGTACGAACCAAACTCTATCTCTTAATTCTAAACTGAAACGCGATCTAATATAATGTACAAATATACGGGCAATCTAGCCCAAACTCTCGCACGAGGCCGATTCAGAAACACTTTATGTGCATATCCTCCAAGCCCATCTCGATCACGGCCCATCTCCTAATTTGGCTAAAATCCGGTGATAACACATGCCCCCCTGGTTTTGGCAATAATAATTCCAAAACCACTCTGTTTTCCTTCACCGGGTTACGCGTTGCAGAGCAGAACTGCTACAGTGCCCTTCCATCATGATGCCTTGCCTTCTCAACTTCTCCGTACTGCACGATTTGACAGTTTTGGCACCACATCCTCGAAAACTGCCACAGCATTGAATCATCTTCCACTGTATCCTCTTTATTTAACCTCATCCGAGCAGTTCGCCTCCTCATCCTCTTGTTCTGCATTAGCAATCGAAACTCCCCTCCTCTGCAACCATGGACTCCTCCTCTACCTCCTGCTCTTCGGGTCTCTCCTCCCAATCCTCCTCCTCCCGTGAGCCGACGCCGGAGTACGACCCGATAGCGGCGTACGAGGCCCTCGCCCCACTGTGGTGGGACGAGGCGGATTGGGATTTCGCCGTCGGGTCAGAGGATGACAAATCCTTGACCGACGGGGAGGATAACCTCCAGTTCCTCGTTGACGGGGAGTTGGAGGAAGAGAGCGACGACGACGCTCCCTCCTGGGGCGAGGACATCTCCTCCGACGAAGAGGACGAAGCGGAGGACGACACCTCCTCCGACGAATACCCGCCGGCGAAGCGCTTCCGCGCCGGGTCGGAGGAGGACGACGACGACGACGAAGAAGAAGAAGCCCCTGCCGAGGGCTTCAGCAGCAGCGACGAAGACATCGCTGGCAGCAACGCCGATGGCGGCGAGGACGGCGATGGCGAGGGCAGCGACGGCAGCGACGGCGCCGGCCCCTAGATTAGGGACTACTAGAATAGGGCTAGTAGTAGTACATTAGGCAGCAGATCCTCCTTTTGTGAGCAATCGGCTCTTATTGTAAAAACCCCCTTTTAATCAATGAAGAATGCTTCTATGTCTGATTTTTCCGATTGTCAAAGTAGGTCAACGCACAAAGAGCCGATGGCAATGCATCGGCCTTTTACCATAAAACGCCAGTAAGGCCAGACTCAGTTACCTATTTAGACAGGTCCAAGCGGACATTCCCCAAATTCAAACGGTAACCTGTGACCCTCGTCTAAAAGACCAAACTCAGATATCCAATTGCCTATCGAACAGATTCAACTCGCGGCAACGCGAATCCCAGATCCCCAACCGCGCAGATCCATCTCCGCCAGCGAATCAGATGGCGGAATCGTCCAACGCCAACGCAACGGTCTCTGTCCTGAAGGTAATCTTTAACTGCCCCTCGCCATCCGAGCATAGTGTTAGAACTAATAGCAAACATCTGAATTAATGCCTTATTCCACCATTAATTTTAGGTATCAGACATTCTGTTGCCGCATCCTTCTCTTCCAAACTCTCTTTGTCTTGGCCCCCGTACTGTCGAGAGTCCTGCCCATCTGATTTCTTGCGAGGCCAATAGGATCCCCTTTGTGAACCAGAATTTAGATCTAACTTCTTGGGCCGACTGCTTACGAGCCTGGCCTAACCCTCCTGAAGATTGGGTTTCCTGGTACAGTCGAGTATCCAAAACTTACCAATCCAAATGGGAAACCACAGGAATAGCCGATGCTCTGTCCTTATCATTGTCTCCCCTTGAGAAGCATGAAAACCTTCTAAAAACCATTGGCTACTTCTGGTCTGATGCTCTGAACTGCTTCATGTTTGGCCACGGCCCCATGACACCAACTCTGCTAGATGTGGTAATGATCACTGGCCTAGACATTACATCCCCCAGCCCCTCTGCTTTTATGCTGCCAAGGATCCCTTTCAAACTCTCTTCGAAAACAGAGTGCACAAGCCGGGGTGCTTACCTTTGACGCCACATGAAAAATAAAGGCCCTGTAACAGAGAAAGAACACACGGCCTTCCTAAATTTCTGGTTGGAACACTTCATATTCTGTGGCCCTTCACTTGCTCCGACCAAGAATTATCTTCCCTTGGCCTATGAACTTGCCAAAGGCACCCAGCTTGGTATCGGCAAATTGTTCCTTGGAGAGGTCTATCGATATCTCCAACTAATGTCCGTCAACTTATCTTCCCAAAAAACAGTCAAAATAGGAGGTCCCTGGTGGTTTATTCAGCTATGGGCTTAGCTGTATTTCCAGAACCATATCCCAAACTTCCCCCTTTTGGCCACTTGCACCTTTCCAGATACTAACGGGAAGCAGATCCGATGCACTAGCTACGGCCAAGCCTTGTATAGCCTTCCAGGTAGTAAACTGATCCCCAAGGAAGCATCAAAGTGGTTCAGCATTTTCTTCCAAGGCCTAGACAATCCTCTCTTCTTTCCTTACACGGAATCTAATTTTTTTGAAAACCCAGTCTCCTTCAGGCTAGACAGCTTTGCCGATGACACCAGCACCCGGCAATTGTATTCCACCATGATCCGTCCCTGCTTCCTTCTAGCTGGCATGATCACATCAAACAGAATAATCAAACCTGGTTATGAGTCCTATCAGCCGGTCGTAGCAGCCTGGCAGTTTGGTCTTGGGCAGGTGTCTCCCCACTTCTTCCTCCACCACTTAACAGAGAGCAGAGCTGACTTGCCCGATCTCCTCACCGGTCAGAGGTGTTACTCTTTCTTTGATGCTCTAGCCATCCCAGTCCCTAACAACCTCTCTTTCACCTCGTCAACCGATGGTTTTGAGACCTGGTGGTCAATGTGGAAAACTCATGCCTTCAGGAGAGCTCTGGGACCGTTGCTGAAACAACTCGATGCTGAATATAATATCCCCGCAGAACAGGTACTACCACTCGCAAAATTTTCTTGAAGTGGCTTACAATGATTCTTATAACCTTGCTTTGTCTCCTTGCAGCAACAAGATGGTCCAGAACCTACACATGATGACGGCTCCCCCTTTGAATTCGCCCCACCGGCTCCTGTGGTCCTCTTCTGCAAAAACTCACCACCTTTGAAAAAGGTCATGATGCAGAGCCAGCCGATTTCACCAAAATCGACTTCCAAGAGCAAAGTATCTTCCGGGCCAGCTGCCCCCCGAGCCCCAACCAAGGCGAGAACGACGGTGAGGAAAGTAGCCGCCAGGAAAACTTTGAAGCGCCGGAGCCCTTCTCCAGATCAAGAGAGCTTGCACGTACGTTGATCCATGCCTTGACTGATTTCATCTATCCTTATGGGCTTCTGCAAACATGCTTGTGCTTATTAACTCTTTTTTTATAGGCCTCCCTCGAAGACAACTCCAGCGAGGAAACACAATCCAATTGAGGGGATTCGAGCTCGGGCCATTCTGGGAAAATCATCACGTAGAGCCAGCCAGATTTGCCACCATCGGCTTCCAGGAAAAGGCCAGTTCCTGAACCTGTTGCCCCCCAAGCTCCGATCAAAACGGGGCAGGGCGTGAGCACCAAGAGGACTCGAAAGGAACCGCAAGCCCCTTCATCAAACCAAGAGGCTTCTAATGTAATTACCCTCCATACTCTCCCCAGCTCATCTTTCATGCTAATCCATTGCTGCTCACATCGGCTAACCACCTCCTTTGCAGACTGATGACACTTCTAGTGGGGGTGTCGAGGAAGTACAGATGCCCTCCGCAGACCTGGATCCAGTAATCCCTGAAGGTGTCGTTGACAAGGTCGCCGATTTGTCCAAGCCCCCAGCAGAAACACAAGAGCCGATTACCTCATCATCGGCTGTCGCCCTGGTCTCAGGAGAGGTATACTCCTTTCGTTTGACTCACCCTTCCCTTTTGCTGCATACTGACGCTGTTTATGTTTGTCAGGGTTGTGACCTCTCGGGCTTGCTAACGTTCGACCCTGAATCCATCGAACCAGCTCCTTCTACGGCATGCGATGAACCACGACCCAGTGCTGTCCTACGTCAATTCCAGCGTCTCAAAGCCTTGCTTTCCTCCCCGATCGAGAAGTTGGTCGAAGACCCCGAGAAAGTGAAGAGTGTTCTTGAAGAAGTCAAGCACCATCTCCCGGTAACGTTGCAGGTGAAACTTTGGCCAGTCGTGACTCTGTCTGTCTACGGGTCAAGGGTGAAGTTGGCTCGTCAGAGAATCGATCTACGCCACGCCCAACTTCCGTTGAAAGCCGACATTGCAGACAAATGTTAGCGGCTCAATGAGAAAAAGGCGGCCTTAGATGCCAAAACTGACACCTCTGTCAGCACCGCCGAACTTGAGACCTTGCGAAAGGAATTGGAGGACCTTGAAGAGAGGGTCCGGGCAACCAAACAGCTTATTTACGATAAGGAAGCTCTTATTGCCCGCTCCCAAGAGGAAGCAGAAGGCCTCAAAGCTCAACTGAAAACTGATCTGGCAGAAATACGTGCCCTGAACAAGCAGCTAGTGACGGGCGAGGACGAAGATGACGAGGCCGAGATCGCCAAGGTGGATCGTGTCCGTGTTGACGCCCTCCGTGCCTTCTAGGCATTCCTTCGGTAGAGCCTATCCATGTAACCTGATATCTGCTCATAACAGTTTGTACCTCTAGAGTCGATGGCTGCGCATCGGCTTTTTAGTCTAAAGTCGATGTCTGTGCATCGGCTGTGCTTTGCGTCCTGTTGCTTTGTATTTTATTTTTTTACTGGCCGATTTCATGCATCGGCCCCCATATTTCACTGTCCGTCATCCCACATACTTGGGAAAGTTACCCTTTAAAACTTTGTCGACCCTGTACGGCCCGTGCCAATTTGGAGACCATTTACCATACGTTGGATCCTTAGTCCCCAATGGCAATACAGCTTCCCATACCAGATCACCAACGTGGAACTCCTTTGGTCTCACCTTCTTATTATATGCGCGAGCTACCTTGGCTTTGTTCTCTTTAATTTTCTCAAGCGACTACAGTCTAAGCTCCGTTAGATCCTCAATGCTATCACTCATCAGGGCTGCGTATTCTTCAGTTGTTAAATCATTCTGAAACGTAATACGTCTCGACCCAGCCGTGATTTCCCAGGGCAATACGGCTTCTTGTCCATAGACCAGATGGTATGGCGAGGTTTTTATCGATCCATGACATGGCATGCGATAAGCCCACAAAGCCTCTGACAATACCTCGTGCCAACGTCTAGGGTGCTCGTCGATTTTCCTCTTAATCAGCTTGATAAGGCTCTGGTTGGACGCTTCAGCTTGCCCATTTGCTTGAGCATAGTATGGAGACGATCGGATCAACTTGATTCCCATGTCCTCGCAGAACTTTCTAAACTCGTGAGAAACGAAGACCGAACCTCCATCGGTCGTGATAGTCTGGGGAATCCCGAATCTATGAATGACATGTTCTTTCACGAAATTGATAACATCTTTCGATGCCACTGACTTCATAGGGACGGCCTCCACCCATTTGGTGAAATAATCTGTAATGGCCAGAACCCACATATGGCCTTTGCTCGATGGAGGATTGATTTTGCCGATCATATCCATGCCCCAACCTCGAAATGGCCAAGGCTTGATGATGGGGTTCATTGCTGATGCGGGTACCGTCTGAATTTTCCCAAACTTCTGACACGCTTGACACCCTTTATAGTACTTAAAACAATCCTCAAGCATGCTGGGCCAATAAAACCCCGATCGCCTGATCAACCATTTCATCTTATGAGCTGATTGGTGAGTTCCACAGGTGCCTTCGTGTACCTCGTGTAAGAGCCGATTTGACTCGGCTGGTCCCAGACATCTGAGAAGTAACCCTTCCAAAGTCCTGTAGAACATGTCATACCCAATAAGGACATACTTCATGGCCTTGTACCTTATCCGTTTAGGTGCCCCCCGAGTCGAATCTTTCAAGTAGTTGAAGATATCGGCTCTCCAGTCATCCGATTCCAGGAACTGTACCTGAACATCGGCTCCACTTGCTACGTCCTTGTAGCCTGACGCTATCTGTGCGAGATCGTTCGCCTCGGTATTTTGCGACCTCGGGATCCAATTGAAGTTTATGTATCTAAATTGTGCCATCAGCTCACGGCATTGCATCCATAATGGGAAGAGCGACTCGCTCTCACATTTGTATTCCTCCGTGAGTTGGGAAATCACCAATTTGGAGTCTCCAAAAAGTTCCACTGCTTCTGCCCCGGCCTCCAATAGCAACTCCATTCCCTTGCGTATTGCTTCATACTCAGCGACATTGTTGGTGCAAGGGGTAGGTAGCCTGATGGAGAAGGAATATGTTGCCCCCCGGGGCGACACGAGTAGAATGCCGATGCCGCAACCATCATCACAAGCCGATCCATCGAAAAACATGGCCCATGCACGCACAGACAGTGCTGCTATATCAGTGTTGATTCGTTCAGCAATAAGATCGGCCAACGCCTGTCCCTTGACTGCTTTCGCAGGCTGATACCGGATATCAAATTCCGATAATGCAAACATCCACTTACCGAGTCGGCCTTTTAACACAGGAGCTGACAACATATGTTTGATGACATCTGATTTGCATATGACGACAATTTCCGCTGACAGCAAGATGTGATGAAGCTTGGTGCAGGTAAAAAATAGGCAGAGGCACAACTTCTCGATCTCGGGGTACCTAGTTTCTGCATCCAACATCCTTCTGCTGATGTAGAAAATGACTCTCTCCAGACCATCATAAACTTGCACCACTGATGGCGTGTAACTCACACGTTCGTTGGGAACCCCAAGAGGAAGGTATGATGCGCACAGTAGCAAGTTTTCCCTCAGAAAGAAACCAAGGTTTATCGAACCAGGAGGAGCCAAGAAGCACGTTGAAGGTTGATGGCGGCGGGATGTAGTGCGGCGCAACACCAGAGATTCCGGCGCCAACGTGGAACCTGCACAACACAACCAAAGTACTTTGCCCCAACGAAACAGTGAGGTTGTCAATCTCACCGGCTTGCTGTAACAAAGGATTAACCGTATTGTGTGGAAGATGATTGTTTGCAGAAAACAGTAAAACAAGATTGCGATGATTGTATTTCAGTAAAGAGAATTGGACCGGGGTCCACAGTTCACTAGAGGTGTCTCTCCCATAAGACAAACAGCATGTTGGGTGAACAAATTACAGTTGGGCAATTGACAAATAAAGAGGGCATGACCATGCACATACATATCATGATGAGTATAGTGAGATTTAATTGGGCATTACGACAAAGTACATAGACCGCCATCCAACTGCATCTATGCCTAAAAAGTCCACCTTCAGGTTATCATCCGAACCCCCTCCAGTATTAAGTTGCAAAGCAACAGACAATTGCATTAAGTATGGTGCATAATGTAATCAACAACTACATCCTTAGACATAGCATCAATGTTTTATCCCTAGTGGCAACAGCACAACACAACCTTAGAACTTTCGTCACCTGTCCTGTGTCAATGCAGGCATGAACCCACTATCGAGCATAAATACTCCCTCTTGGAGTTACAAGCATCTACTTGGCCAGAGCATCTACTAGTAACGGAAAGCATGCAAGATCATAAACAACACGTAGATATAACTTTGATAATCAACATAACAAGTATTCTCTATTCATCGGATCCCAACAAACGCAACATATAGAATTACAGATAGATGATCTTGATCATGTTAGGCAGCTCACAAGATCCGACAATGATAACACAATGGGGAGAAGACAACCATCTAGCTACTGCTATGGACCCATAGTCCAGGGGTAGACTACTCACTCATCACTCCAGAGGCGACCATGGCGGTGTAGAGTCCTCCGGGAGATGATTCCCCTCTCCGGCAGGGTGCCGGAGGCGATCTCCTGGATCCCCCGAGATGGGATCGGCGGCGGCGGCGTCTCAGTAATGTTTTCCGTATCGTGGCTCTCGGTACTGGGGGTTTCGTCACGGAGGCTATTTGTAGGCGGAAGGGCAGGTCAAGAGGCGGCACGGGGGCCCACACCATAGGCCGGCGCGGCCATGGGTGGGGCCGCGCCGCCCTAGGGTTTGGCCACCCCGTGGCCCCTCTTCGTCTCTCCTTCGGACTTCTGGAAGCTTCGTGGAAAAATAGGCCCCTGGGCTTTGATTTCGTCCAATTCCGAGAATATTTCGTTACTAGGATTTCTGAAACCAAAAACAGCAGAAAACAAGAATCGGCACTTCGGCATCTTGTTAATAGGTTAGTTCCAGAAAATGCACGAATATGACATAAAGTGTGCATAAAACATGTAGATAACATCAATAATGTGGCATGGATCATAAGAAATTATCGATACGTCGGAGACGTATCAGCATCCCCAAGCTTAGTTCTGCTCGTCCCGAGCAGGTAAAACGATAACACAGATAATTTTTGGAGTGACATGCCATCATAATCTTGATCATACTATTTGTAAAGCATATGTAGTGAATGCAGCGATCAAAACAATGTATATGACATGAGTAAACAAGTGAATCATTGATACGTCTCCAACGTATCGATAATTTCTTATGTTCCATGCCACATTGTTGATGTTATCTACATGTTTTATGCACACTTTATGTCATATTCGTGCATTTTCTGGAACTAACCTATTAACAAGATGCCGAAGTGCCAGTTCCTGTTTTCTGCTGTTTTTGGTTTCAGAAATCCTAGTAACGAAATATTCTCAGAATCGGACGAAATCAACGCCAAAGATCTTAGAATCCCCGGAAGCATCCAGAACACACCAGAGAGGTCAGAGGGGGGCCACAGGCCCACCAAACTACAGGCTGGCGCGGCCAGAGGGGGGGCCACGCCGCCCTATAGTTTGGCCCCCCCTGTCAGCCCTCCTGCACCGCCTCTTCGCCTATATAAAGCCCCTGGATCGAAAACCCTGATGCGTTCGACGAAAACCACAGAAACCTTCCAGAGCCGCCGCCATCGCGAAGCCAAGATCTGGGGGACAGGAGTCTCTGTTCCGGCACGCTGCCGGAACGGGGAAGTGCCCCCGGAAGGCTTCTCCATTGACACCGCTGCCATCTCCACCGCCATCTTCATCACCGCTGCTGCTCCCATGAGGAGGGAGTAGTTCTCCATCGAGGCTCGGGGCTGTACCGGTAGCTATGTGGTTAATCTCTCTCCATGTACTTCAATACCATGATCTCATGAGCTGCTTTACATGATTGAGATTCATATGAGTTTTGTATCACTATTCATCTATGTGCTACTCTAGCAATGTTATTAAAGTAGTCCTATTCCTCCTGCACGTGTGTAAAGGTGACAGTGTGTGCACCGTGTTAGTACTTGGTTTATGCTATGATCATGATCTCTTGTAGATTGCGAAGTTAACTATTGCTATGATAATATTGATGTGATCTATTCCTCCTACATATGCATGAAGGTGACAGTGTGCATGCTATGTTAGTACTTGGTTTAATCTGTTGATCTATCTTACACTATAAGGTTACTTAAATATGAACAAATTGTGGAGCTTGTTAACTCCGGCATTGAGGGTTCGTGTAATCCTACGCAATGCGTTCATCATCCAACAAAGTGTAGAGTATGCATTTATCTATTCTGTTATGTGATCAATGTTGAGAGTGTCCACTAGTGAAAGTCTAATCCCTAGGCCTTGTTCCTAAATACTGCTGCGTTACTACCGCTTGTTTACTGTTTTACTGTGTTACTACTGCTGCAATACTACCACCATCAACTACACGCCAGCAAGCTATTTTCTGGCACCGTTGCTACTGCTCATACTTATTCATACCACCTGTATTTCACTATCTCTTCGCCGAACTAGTGCACCTATTAGGTGTGTTGGGGACACAAGAGACTTCTTGCTTTGTGGTTGCAGGGTTGCATGAGAGGGATATCTTTGACCTCTTCCTCCCTGAGTTCGATAAACCTTGGGTATCCACTTAAGGGAAAACTTGCTGCTGTTCTACAAACCTTTGCTCTTGGAGGCCCAACACTGTCTACAGGAAAGGAGGGGGAACGTAGACATCAAGCTATTTTCTGGCGCCGTTGCCGGGGACCAGAAAGCTACACCACAGGGATTTCCTCCCTCGTCAACCCCGCGCCAGTCCTGGACAGCATCAAGTATTTTCTGGCGCCGTTGCTGGGGAGGAAAGGTAAAAGGCACTCATACTTCGGTTCCAGGTAAAGTACTTTTCTGGCGCCATTGTGTTTGTGCTCGAAGCTATTTCCTTTAGATCCTGCAATTGCAACTTTTTGTTTCTTGTTTACACTAGTTAGGCATAATGGAAAACATCTGTGAGCTCTTTGTACTATTTCCTGAGTCAAGACATGAATGGTTTAATGCGAAAATTAAAAAACCCATGGAACATGTTAGCATGAATACTTTGAACACCATTGTTGCTAATGATATGGAAAATTCTAAGCTTGGGGAAGCTGGTTTTGATGAGCATGATCTTTTTAGTCCACCAAGCATTGAGGAGAAAATTTTCTTTGATGATACTTTGCCTCCTATTTATGATGATTATAATGATAGTAGTCTTTTGGTACCACCTACTATGGAGAGTAAATTTTGTTGTGATTATACTATGCCTCCAACACTTGATGAGAATAATAATGATAGCTACTTTGTTGAATTTGCTCCCACTATTACTAATAAAATTGATTATGCTTATGTGGAGAGTAATAATTTTATGCATGAGACTCATGATAAGAATGCTTTATGTGATAGTTATATTGTTGAGTTTGCTCATGTTGCTACTGAAAGTTATTATGAGAGAGGAAAATATGGTTGTAGAAATTTTCATGTTACTAAAACACCTCTCTATGTGCTAAAATTTTTGAAGCTATACTTGTTTTATCTTTCTATGCTTGTTGCATTATGCTTCTTGAACTTGTTTATTTACAAGATTCCTATGCATAGGAAGCATGTTAGGCTTAAATTTGTTTCATACTTGCCTTTTGATGCTCTCTTTTTGCTTCAAATACTATTTCTTGCGAGTGCATCATTAAAACTGCTGAGCCCATCTTAATGGCTATAAAGAAAGAACTTCTTGGGAGATAACCCATGTGTTATTTTGCTACAGTACTTTGTTTTATATTTGTGTCTTGGAAGTTGTTTACTACTGTAGCAACCTCTCCTTATCTTAGTTTTGTGTTTTGTTGTGCCAAGTAAAGCCGTTGATAGAAAAGTAAGTACTAGATTTGGATTACTGCGCAGTTCCAGATTTCTTTGCTGTCACGAATCTGGGTCCACCTCCCTGTAGGTAGCTCAGAAAATTAAGCCAATTTACGTGCATGATCCTCAGATATGTACGCAACTTTCATTCAATTTGAGCATTTTCATTTGAGCAAGTCTGGTGCCATTTTAAAATTCGTCAATACGAACTGTTCTGTTTTGACAGATTCTGCCTTTTATTTCGCATTGCCTCTTTCGCTATGTTGGATGAATTTCTTTGATCCATTAATGTCCAGTAGCATTATGCAATGTCCAGAAGTGTTAAGAATGATTGTGTCACCTCTGAATATGTCAATTTATATTGTGCACTAACCCTCTAATGAGTTGTTTCGAGTTTGGTGTGGAGGAAGTTTTCAAGGATCAAGAGAGGAGTATGATGCAACATGATCAAGGAGAGTGAAAGCTCTAATCTTGGGGATGCACCCGGTGGTTCACCCCTGCATATATCAAGAAGACTCAAGCATCTAAGCTTGGGGATGCCCAAGGCATCCCCTTCTTCATCGACAACATTATCAGGTTCCTCCCCTGAAACTATATTTTTATTCCATCACATCTTATGTGCTTTTTCTTGGAGCGTCTGTTTGTTTTTGTTTTTGTTTTTGTTTGTGTTTGAATAAATTGGATTACATCATGCTTGTGTGGGAGAGAGACACGCTCCGCTGGTTCGTATGAACACATGTGATCTTAGCTCATAATATTCATGGCGAAGGTTGAAACTGCTTCGTTAAATTATTATATGGTTGGAATTGGAAAATGCTACATGTAGAAATTGGTGTGATGTCTTGAATAATGTGATACTTGGCAATTGTTGTGCTCTTGTTTAAGCTCTTGCATCATATACCTTGCACCCATTAGTGAGGAAATACATAGAGCTTGTTAAAATTTGGGTTTGCATGAGTGGTTTCTCTAGAGTCTAGATATTTTCTAGTAAGATGTTTGAACAACAAGGAAGACGATGTATAGTTTTATAATGCTTGTAATATGTCTTTTATGTGAGTTTTGCTGTACTAGTTCGTGCTTGTGTTTGCTTCAAACAACCTTGCTAGCCTAAACCTTGTATCGAGAGGGAATACTTCTCATGCATCCAAATCCTTGAGCCAAACAACACTATGCCATTTGTGTCCACCATACCTACCTACTACATGGTATTTTCCGCCATTCCAAAGTAAATTGCTTGAGTGCTACCTTTAAAATTCCATCATTCACCTTTGCAATATATAGCTCATGGGACAAATAGCTTAAAAACTATTGTGGTATTGAATATGTAATTATGCACTTTATCTCTTATTAAGTTGCTTGTTGTGCGATAACCATGTTCACTGGGGACGCCATCAACTATTCATTGTTGAATTTCATGTGAGTTGCTATGCATGTCCGTCTTGTCTGAAGTAAGAGAGATCTACCACCCTATGGTTAAGCATGCATATTGTTAGAGAAGAACATTGGGCCGCTAACTAAAGCCATGATCCATGGTGGAAGTTTCAGTTTTGGACATATATCCTCAATCTCATATGAGAAAATTATTAATTGTTGTTACATGCTTATGCATAAAAGAGGAGTCCATTATCTGTTGTCTATGTTGTCCCGGTATGGATGTCTAAGTTGAGAATAATCAATAGCGAGAAATCCAATGCGAGCTTTCTCCTTAGACCTTTGTACATGCGGCATAGAGGTACCCCTTTGTGACACTTGGTTAAAACATGTGCATTGTGATGATCCGGTAGTCCAAGCTAATTAGGACAAGGTGCGGGCACTATTAGTATACTATGCATGAGGCTTGCAACTTGTAAGATATAATTTACATGATACATATGCTTTATTACTACCGTTGACAAAATTGTTTCATGTTTTCAAAATAAAAGCTCTAGCACAAATATAGCAATCGATGCTTTCCTCTTTGAAGGACCATTCTTTTACTTTTATTGTTGAGTCAGTTCACCTATCTTTCTCCACCTCAAGAAGCAAACATTTGTGTGAACTGTGCATTGATTCTTACATACTTGCTTATTGCATTTGTTATATTACTATGCATTGACCATTATCCATGAGATATACATGTTATAAGTTGAAAGCAACCGCTGAAACTTAATCTTCCTTTGTGTTGCTTCAATGCTTTTACTTTGAATTATTGCTTTATGAGTTAACTCTTATGCAAGACTTATTGATGCTTGTCTTGAAGTGCTATTCATGAAAAGTCTTTGCTTTATGATTCATTTGTTTACTCATGTCATTACCATTGTCTTGGATTGCTGCATTCACTACATATGCTTTACAAATAGTATGATCAAGATTATGATGGCATGTCACTCCAGAAATTATCTTTGTTATCGTTTTACCTGCTCGGGACGAGCAGAACTAAGCTTGGGGATGCTGATACGTCTCCAACGTATCGATAATTTCTTATGTTCCATGCCACATTGTTGATGTTATCTACATGTTTTATGCACACTTTATGTCATATTCGTGCATTTTCTGGAACTAACCTATTAACAAGATGCCGAAGTGCCAGTTCCTGTTTTCTGCTGTTTTTGGTTTCAGAAATCCTAGTAACGAAATATTCTCGGAATCGGACGAAATCAACGCCAAAGATCTTAGAATCCTCGGAAGCATCCAGAACACACCAGAGAGGTCAGAGGGGGGCCACAGGCCCACCAAACTACAGGCTGGCGCGGCCAGAGGGGGGGCCGCGCCGCCCTATAGTTTGGCCCCCCTGTCAGCCCTCCTGCGCCGCCTCTTCGCCTATATAAAGCCCCTGGATCGAAAACCCTGATGCGTTCGACGAAAACCACAGAAACCTTCCAGAGCCGCCGCCATCGCGAAGCCAAGATCTGGGGGACAGGAGTCTCTGTTCCGGCACGCTGCCGGAACGGGGAAATGCCCCCGGAAGGCTTCTCCATCGACACCGCTGCCATCTCCACCGCCATCTTCATCACCGCTGCTGCTCCCATGAGGAGGGAGTAGTTCTCCATCGAGGCTCGGGGCTGTACCGGTAGCTATGTGGTTAATCTCTCTCCATGTACTTCAATACCATGATCTCATGAGCTGCTTTACATGATTGAGATTCATATGAGTTTTGTATCACTATTCATCTATGTGCTACTCTAGCAATGTTATTAAAGTAGTCCTATTCCTCCTGCACGTGTGTAAAGGTGACAGTGTGTGCACCGTGTTAGTACTTGGTTTATGCTATGATCATGATCTCTTGTAGATTGCGAAGTTAACTATTGCTATGATAATATTGATGTGATCTATTCCTCCTACATATGCATGAAGGTGACAGTGTGCATGCTATGTTAGTACTTGGTTTAATCTGTTGATCTATCTTACACTATAAGGTTACTTAAATATGAACAAATTGTGGAGCTTGTTAACTCCGGCATTGAGGGTTCGTGTAATCCTACGCAATGCGTTCATCATCCAACAAAGTGTAGAGTATGCATTTATCTATTCTGTTATGTGATCAATGTTGAGAGTGTCCACTAGTGAAAGTCTAATCCCTAGGCCTTGTTCCTAAATACTGCTGCGTTACTACCGCTTGTTTACTGTTTTACTGTGTTACTACTGCTGCAATACTACCACCATCAACTACACGCCAGCAAGCTATTTTCTGGCACCGTTGCTACTGCTCATACTTATTCATACCACCTGTATTTCACTATCTCTTCGCCGAACTAGTGCACCTATTAGGTGTGTTGGGGACACAAGAGACTTCTTGCTTTGTGGTTGCAGGGTTGCATGAGAGGGATATCTTTGACCTCTTCCTCCCTGAGTTCGATAAACCTTGGGTATCCACTTAAGGGAAAACTTGCTGCTGTTCTACAAACCTCTGCTCTTGGAGGCCCAACACTGTCTACAGGAAAGGAGGGGGAACGTAGACATCAATCATAAAGCAAAGACTTTTCATGAATAGCACTTCAAGACAAGCATCAATAAGTCTTGCATAAGAGTTAACTCATAAAGCAACAATTCAAAGTAAAGGTATTGAAGCAACACAAAAGAAGATTAAGTTTCAGCGGTTGCTTTCAACTTGTAACATGTATATCTCATGGATATTGTCAACATAGAGTAATATAATAAGTGCAATAAGCAAGTATGTAGGAATCAATGCACAGTTCACACAAATGTTTGCTTCTTGAGGTGGAGAGAAATAGGTGAACTGACTCAACATTGAAAAGTAAAAGAATGGTCCTCATAGAGGAAAAGCATCGATTGCTATATTTGTGCTAGAGCTTTGATTTTGAAAACATGAAACAATTTTGTCAACGGTAGTAATAAAGCATATGCATCATGTAAATTATATCTTATAAGTTGCAAGCCTCATGCATAGTGTACTAATAGTGCCCGCACCTTGTCCTAATTAGCTTGGACTACCGGATCATCACAATGCACTGTTTTTACCAAGTGTCACAAAGGGGTACCTCTATGCCGCCTGTACAAAGGTCTAAGGAGAAAGCTCGCATTGGATTTCTCGCTATTGATTATTCTTCAACTTAGACATCCATACCGGGACAACATAGACAACAGATAATGGACTCCTCTTTTATGCATAAGCATGTAACAACAATTAATAATTTTCTCATTTGAGATTGAGGATATATGTCCAAAACTGAAACTTCCACCATGGATCATGGCTTTAGTTAGCGGCCCAATGTTCTTCTCTAACATATGCATGCTTAACCATAAGGTGGTAGATCGCTCTTACTTCAGACAAGACGAACATGCATAGCAACTCACATGATATTCAACAAAGAGTAGTTGATGGCGTCCCCAGGAACATGGTTATCGCACAACAAGCAACTTAATAAGAGATAAAGTGCATAATTACATATTCAATACCACAATAGTTTTTAAGCTATTTGTCCCATGAGCTATATATTGCAAAGGTGAATGATGGAATTTTAAAGGTAGCACTCAAGCAATATACTTTGGAATGGCGGAAAATACCATGTAGTAGGTAGGTATGGTGGACACAAATGGCATAGTGGTTGGCTCAAGTATTTTGGATGCATGAGAAGTATTCCCTCTCGATACAAGGTTTAGGCTAGCAAGGTTTATTTGAAACAAACACAAGGATGAACCGGTGCAGCAAAACTCACATAAAAGACATATTGAAAACATTATAAGACTCTACACCGTCTTCCTTGTTGTTCAAACTCAATACTAGAAATTATCTAGACCTTAGAGAAACCAAATATGCAAACCAAATTTTAGCATGCTCTATGTATTTCTTCATTAATGGGTGCAAAGCATATGATGCAAGAGCTTAATCATGAGCACAACAATTGCCAAGTATCACATTACCCAAAACATTTATAGCAATTACTACATGTATCATTTTCAATTCCAACCATATAACAATTTAACGAAGGAGAAACTTCGCCATGAATACTATGAGTAGAAACCAAGGACATACTTGTCCATATGCTACAGCGGAGCGTGTCTCTCTCCCATAAAGTGAATGTTAGGATCCATTTTATTCAAACAAAACAAAAACAAAAACAAACCGACGCTCCAAGAAAAAGCACATAAGATGTGATGGAATAAAAATATAGTTTCAGGGGAGGAACCTGATAATGTTGTCGATGAAGAAGGGGATGCCTTGGGCATCCCCAAGCTTAGACGCTTGAGTCTTCTTGATATATGCTGGGGTGAACCACCGGGGCATCCCCAAGCTTAGAGCTTTCACTCTCCTTGATCATGTTGCATCATACTCCTCTCTTGATCCTTGAAAACTTCCTCCACACCAAACTCGAAACAACTCATTAGAGGGTTAGTGCACAATATAAATTGACATATTCAGAGGTGACACAATCATTCTTAACACTTCTGGACATTGCATAATGCTACTGGACATTAGTGGATCAAAGAAATTCATCCAACATAGCAAAAGAGGCAATGCGAAATAAAAGGCAGAATCTGTCAAAACAGAACAGTTCGTATTGACGAATTTTAAAATGGCACCAGACTTGCTCAGATGAAAATGATCAAATTGAATGAAAGTTGCGTACATATCTGAGGATCACTCACGCAAATTGGCATAATTTTCTGAGTTACCTACAGGGGGATTTTTCCCAGATTCGTGACAGCAAAGAAATCTGGAACTGCGCAGTAATCCAAATCTAGTACTTACTTTTCTATCAACGGCTTAACTTGGCACAACAAAATACAAAACTAAGATAAGGAGAGGTTGCTACAGTAGTAAACAACTTCCAAGACACAAAATAAAAACAAAGTACTGTAGGTAAAAACATGGGTTGTCTCCCATAAGCGCTTTTCTTTAACGCCTTTCAGCTAGGCGCAGAAAGTGTGTATCAAGTATTATCGAAGGGTGGTGTGTCCTCAGCGGGGTGTGAATCGTTCTCAACTAGGCATAGTATATTTGATACATAAGTTTCAGCACCTCCCTTTTCATTAGTCTTAGGCGTGCTACTCTCATCAAACAAATTTTCAGGAACAAGCCAAGCATAGTTATTTTCTAGTGCATCATTCATAGCTAAGAGTTTACATGGTATTGGTGCTTTGATCTCCCCACCATCATCAATATTATTAGTGTATCTTATTCTATCCATGTCCATCTTTTCAAGGAGACTAACAAAATTAGTATGAGAACCAAGCATATTAAATTTAGCAAAGACCTTTCTAGCTTCTCTTGCTAGACCACCAAATTCTCTAAGAAGGGTTTCTAAAACAAAATCTTTCTTTTCCCCTTCTTCCATATCACCAAGTGTGAGAAACATGTGTTGGATTATAGGATTAAGATTAACAAATTTAGTCTCCAACAGGCGAACTAAATGCGCGGCAGCAATTTCATAAGTAGGCGCAAGGTCTACCAAGTGTCTATCTTCAAAATTTTCAATGGTACTAACATGATTGAAAAATTCTTCTATATTATTTCTCCCAACTATAGACCCACGTCCTACCGGTATGTCTTTTGTGGTAAAATTAAAAGGAAACGTGATGAATCAAGTAAAGTAAATGTAAGTAACTAATTTTTTGTGTTTTTGATATAGCAAACAAGATAGCAAATAAAGTAAAACTAGCAACTAAATTTTTTTGTATTTTGATTTAGTGCAGCAAACAAAGTAGTAAATAAAACTAAGCAAGACAAAAACAAAGTAAAGAGATTGAGAAGTGGAGACTCCCCTTGCAGCGTGTCTTGATCTCCCCGGCAACAGCGCCAGAAAAAGAGCTTGATGGCGTGTAACTCACACGTTCGTTGGGAACCCCAAGAGGAAGGTATGATGCGCACAGCAGCAAGTTTTCCCTCAGAAAGAAACCAAGGTTTATCGAACCAGGAGGAGCCAAGAAGCACGTTGAAGGTTGATGGCGGCGGGATGTAGTGCGGCGCAACACCAGAGATTCCGGCGCCAACATGGAACCTGCACAACACAACCAAAGTACTTTGCCCCAACGAAACAGTGAGGTTGTCAATCTCACCGGCTTGCTGTAACAAAGGATTAACCGTATTGTGTGGAAGATGATTGTTTGCAGAAAACAGAAACAAAGTATTGCAAGAGATTGTATTTCAAGAAAGAGAATTGGACCGGGGTCCACAGTTCACTAGAGGTGTCTCTCCCATAAGACAAACAGCATGTTGGGTGAACAAATTACAGTTGGGCAATTGACAAATAAAGAGGGCATGACCATGCACATACATATCATGATGAGTATAGTGAGATTTAATTGGGCATTACGACAAAGTACATAGACCGCCATCCAACTGCATCTATGCCTAAAAAGTCCACCTTCAGGTTATCATCCGAACCCCCTCCAGTATTAAGTTGCAAAGCAACAGACAATTGCATTAAGTATGGTGCGTAATGTAATCAACAACTACATCCTTAGACATAGCATCAATGTTTTATCCCTAGTGGCAACAGCACAACACAACCTTAGAACTTTCTCACATCGTCCTGTGTCAATGCAGGCATGAACCCACTATCGAGCATAAATACTCCCTCTTGGAGTTACAAGCATCTACTTGGCCAGAGCATCTACTAGTAACGGAAAGCATGCAAGATCATAAACAACACGTAGATATAACTTTGATAATCAACATAACAATTATTCTCTATTCATCGGATCCCAACAAACGCAACATATAGAATTACAGATAGATGATCTTGATCATGTTAGGCAGCTCACAAGATCCGACAATGATAACACAATGGGGAGAAGACAACCATCTAGCTACTGCTATGGACCCATAGTCCAGGGGTAGACTACTCACTCATCACTCCAGAGGCGACCATGGCGGTGTAGAGTCCTCCGGGAGATGATTCCCCTCTCCGGCAGGGTGCCGGAGGCGATCTCCTGGATCCCCCGAGATGGGATCGGCGGCGGCGGCGTCTCAGTAATGTTTTCCGTATCGTGGCTCTCGGTACTGGGGGTTTCGTCACGGAGGCTATTTGTAGGCGGAAGGGCAGGTCAAGAGGCGGCACGGGGGGCCCACACCATAGGCCGGCGCGGCCAGGGGTGGGGCCGCGCCGCCCTAGGGTTTGGCCACCCCGTGGCCCCTCTTCGTCTCTCCTTCGGACTTCTGGAAGCTTCGTGGAAAAATAGGCCCCTGGGCTTTGATTTCGTCCAATTCCGAGAATATTTTGTTACTAGGATTTCTGAAACCAAAAACAGCAGAAAACAAAGAATCGGCACTTCGGCATCTTGTTAATAGGTTAGTTCCAGAAAATGCACGAATATGACATAAAGTGTGCATAAAACATGTAGATAACATCAATAATGTGGCATAGATCATAAGAAATTATCGATACGTCGGAGACGTATCAACCACCACTGAGGCGATGGAAGTGTTAGCTACTGACAAGTAAATATAGAATGGTCTGTCTTGCTGGGGCGGAACCAACACAGGCGGCTTCGTTAGATACTCTTTAATCTCGTCAAACGCTCGCTGTTGCTCTGCCCCCCAGCGAAACTCCTCATCAAACTTAATTTTTACCAATCCCATGAACGGCTTGATTCGCCCTGACAGATTGGAGATGAACCTTCTGACGAAGTTGATTTTGCCGATGAGACACTGGAGTTCCTTCTTCGTGGTAGGCGGCTTCATTGTTCGCACTGCCTCCTGACTTTTCAGGCCGATCTCAATTCCGCGTTCATGAACCAAGAAACCCAAGAATTGACCGGCCGTTACACCAAAAGCACACTTCTTTGGATTCATTCTTAGCCCGAATTTTCTAGTTCGGTTCAGGACGCGTCGCAAATCCTCCAAGTGTCCTCCTACTGAAACAGACTTGACTACCACGTCATCAATGTAAATCTCCACCAACTTGCCGATCAGATCATGAAAGATGTAATTCATGGCTCTTTGGTATGTTGCGCCGGCATTTTTCAGTCCAAATGTCATGACTACATATTCAAACAAACCCACCAAACCTGGTACTCTGAATGCAGTCTTGTGTATATCTTCTGGAGCCATAGAAATTTGGTTGTAACCGGCATTGCCATCCATGAAACTTAAAACCTTATGACCAGCAGCTGCATTGATCAATGTCTCTGCTACCGGCATTGGATACTCATCCTTTGGAGTGGCTCTATTGAGATCCCGAAAATCTATGGCGACGCGCCATCGGCCGTCCTTTTTCTCTACAGGTACGATACTAGAAATCCACTCAGCATACTTGCATGGCCTGATGAACCCGGCGTTCAACATTTTCTCGATCTCTTTCTTGACTTCTTCTAAAATTTCGGCCTTCATCTGTCGTGCTCGCTGCTGGAACGACCGAAATCCTTTCTTAAGAGGGAGCCGATGCTCAATGATGCTCCTGTCTAACCCGGGCATCTCTGTGTAATCCCAGGCAAAGCAATTCGGGTATTCTTTCAACAAAGCTATCATCGGGCCCCTCAGATGCGGATCTAACTTTTTGCTGATAAATGTTGGTCGTGGCTTATCCCCAGGACCAATGTCAATCTCTTCTAGCTCATCAGCCGATGTAAATCCATATCCTAGCTTTCCGTCGCCTGCTAGATCGATGCTGCACACAGGCAAAACGTATGGTGAGGATAATTTGGGCCGATTGCTGGAATCGGCCCCCTTTTCGATTGCATTGCTCAATGAAGGTTTACAACTTATTTGTGCTCTGCTACGGGAGGGAGTCTCCCTACTACGACTACGTGACATGCTTGAGGTGAGGTCATTGCTTTTTATTTTTTGGGGCCGATCGCAGGGATCGGCCTTGCCACGTACGTCCATTGACTTTGCTCTTGCTACTCTGTCAGGCCGGTGGATAAGACCAGCCTCATCCCGTTTTTCGTAGCTTCGATGCACTCACAGCTGTCCAAACTGACTCCAGAGATCGGCTCTTGGTCTTCTACGTCCCAAATATTCATGCCAGCTATTGAGATCTCGATCGAGTCATCTGCATGAACGACCTCCACTTCATCCCCATCCCACTGTATCAGGCATTGGTGCATTGTGGATGGAATGCAGCAGTTGGCGTGAATCCAATCCCTCCCTAGCAGGACAGCGTAGGTGCTTTTGCTGTCGACGATGAAGAATGATGTAGGGATGGTTTTTCGGCCCACGGTTAGATCCACGTTCAGAACGCCTTGTGTTTCTGATGCTTGGCCATTGAAGTCGCTTAGTGTGACGTTGGTTTTGATCAGATCTGCGTTAGAGCGTCCCAAACGCCGTAGCATGGAGTATGGCATTATATTGACTGCCGCTCCCGTGTCAACCAACATCTTGCCGACAGGCTGCCCGTTGATGTAACCTCTTAGGTACAGGGCCTTCAAATGTTTGTAGCTCTTCTCTCGTGGCTTTTCAAAGATAACTGGCCGTGGGCCGCAGTCAAACTGTGCTACTGGCACTTCTTCTGTTCTTGGAGCACAAAACTCCGACGGAAGTATGAACACCATGTTTGTGCCAGGCGATGCCTTCGCATCGGCTTTTATTTGTTTGGGGCGCCATTCTTTCTTCTGTGGACGATTCTCCGACTCCAAAGTTTGCTGAATTTTCACGGCCAGATCGGGCCGCGCTTTCCTCAACGTGTGCAGGTATTGCGCCTCGGCTTCCTCCAAGCTACGTAGCCGCTGAACCCTACGCTTTTGGGAGTGACTGAGTCCATCAGGGCACCACCTTAGCCGGTGGTATCTATCTTCTTCATCTTCTGACTCCTCGCAATCTTCCACTCGAGATGACTCAGCTCGTCTGTTCTGAGATGGGAGAGGCCCTAGACGCTTGAACACTGAAACCTCACCTGTGTCCTCCTCCTGCTGTCTACATTCCGGGCAGTTGTCGATTGTAGGCAATCGGCTCATTCCTGAATCCCAGCAGTGCTTAAAGAAAGGACAATCCCAGTGTCTGTCCATGTCTTCCTGCTCTCTTGACTTCCCCTTAGCGCGGTGCTCATATCCTTCGTCGTCTCTATCATACCGACGATATTTTCTGTTGTCTACATCAGACCGACGATATCTTTCGTCATCTATGTCGTACCGCCGACGTTACTCGTACTGACGCTCATATTTGTTAAGGAGATGCGCGGAGAGCAGTCGTTGATACCGCACGTTTCTCACTTGTTCCTCGGTGATGTGCCGTCTGTCATCATCGGGGCCGGTCGCGTGGGCCGGCCTCCTCCTTTTCCTTGCCATGGGAGTGACCGATTTCTTCTTTATCCCTGCCATGGTGGTATACAGGCCCTGCCATGTTAACATCGAATGAGAAATCCAGCTGACGCCTCGTGGAGTGATTGTGTTCCACCATGTTGACGCCAGGAAACGGTTGCGTGTCCACTTTCATGGCAAACTGACCAAGGATCAAACGGCCTTGTTCTATCGCCGTTTGGATCTGCCGACGCAGTTCTTTGCAGTCATTGGTGATATGGGTGAACGAGTGATGCCACTTGCAGTACGGTCTCCCGTTCATTTCTTGCGCCGTAGGGATTTTATGGCCTTCAGGTAACTTCAGCTGTTTTTCCTTAAGCAATAAATCGAATATCTGCTCAGCTTTGCTTATATCGAAGTCAAACCCTTTTGCAGGCCCTTATTCTTTCACCCATTTGCAGGACACGGGATCTGCCCCCCGAGCCCATTCAGCCACGGCTACTTCCTGGTCATCTGCAGAGTCCCCAACTTCTTCTGTCTCGACCAGGCCTATCGGGCGTTTGAACTTTTCTTGGTACAATTCTGGGTGGCGCTGCTCATACAATGTTAATTTCTGGACCATGTGCGCCAGTGAATTGTATTCCACTTGGAAAGCCAGATCCTTGATCGGCGCTACGAGGCCCAACGCTGCCAGATCGACTGCTTCTTTCTCAGTTAAACGAGCCGAATAACATCGGTTCTTGACAGTCCTGAAATGTTGAATGTATTCCGACACCGTTTCTCCCCGCTTCTGCCGCACCTGCGCCAGATCGGCAATGCCAGCCTCGGTAGCTTCTGAGTGATATTGAACATGAAACTGCTCTTCCAGTTGCTTCCACGTCCGGACTGAATCTGGTGGCAACGAGGTGTACCACCCAAAAGCTGGTCCTGTGAGAGATTGCGCAAAAAACCTTACACGTAATAGGTCTGATGCTGAAATCATGCCAGTCTGTGCCAAATATCGGCTCACATGCTCGATTGAGCTAGACCCTTCTGATCCATTGAACTTTGAGAACTCAGGGAGCCGATACTTGGGCGGCAGCGGAATCAAATCATATTCGTTGGGGTACGGCTTGGAATAGCCGACTGTTCTCCTCTTCGGCAGGATGCCGAACTGGTCTCTCAAGATTGTACTGATTTGTTCCACGGTATGAGCTGCAGGGGCTGAGCTTTCATGACTCGTTCCGGTGGCATATTTAGCTAGCCACGCCTGTTTATCGGCGTCCGCTCCAGAAATCCCTCCTGCAATCTGGTTCATGCGCGCCAAGTTATTGCAGTCCGGCACGTATGTGCACACGTATCCATGTGGGATTTCTTTAGGCGGCTCATACAGGAATTGGTAATCGCCAGGATCGCCTCCCATCTTGTAGACGACGTATGCCGGTAAACCCTGTGGCTCTGGAGCTGCAAGCGTGAATGGCAGCTGCGGTCTGGTCTGGAACGGTATTTCTCCCTGGTGAGTCCCTAGGGCAGGCACTGACGGAGAATACTGATGCTTCATGATTTCCTGAACCACGCGAACCGCAATGCGCTCGAAAGCGTTCACCAGGCTCTCAGAATGACGGTGTAGTGAATGAGCCACCATGTAATTAACTTCCTGGCGCATAGCTCTGGTGCGTTCCTCTGAAGGGACAGATAGATCTACTTCATCGAGAACGCCTTCGGGTGAGAACCCTTTCCACCTAATGCCATGTTTACGGGTCCTCTCGAAAGAGCCGATGAGATCGGCTTCGAAGGCAGCTTTAATATCATCATATTTCTTCTTGTGCTCCTCAGGCAGATCTTCGTACGTGATTGGTCCGTCCGCCATCTCAGCTGCAGATGTTGACGCAGTTGCTGTAGAATGTCCCACCGGGCGTGCCAGAATGTGTTGCCTGCCAAAACCCACCGGCGAGCAGCGACGAGCAACACGAAGAGCCGGGAGGCTCCCAGAACTGCTGGTGGGTCCTGGTCCCTCGGGCGACGGCCCGCAAAACTCCGGCACACGTCCTGGCTGTTGCGAGGGCATGCCACCTGACCTATACCTGGTCAGGAAGGTGATGGATTGCTTCAATTAGTTTCCTGCATGGCAGACACGTAAACATTAAATCCGAGCCTCGATCGGCTCTCAGGTTATCCTGTGAATCTGCTCAAAGAGCCGATTCACCCATGGTTCATATTGGATCTACGATAACATGGGGATCCTGCTTGATCAATACCAAGTTAAATCGATCTACGACAGTCTAGGGCTTTCACCGCATAATTGGAACATCCTACACGTAGTTGAGCCTGGCAGATACGAAAGATAACAGAAAACTAATCCTAGAAGAGGCCTAAAAACCAACACAGAGTCGATTCCCGGAACAACCCCTCTTGGATCGGCAAACCATACCTCACGCACTACTGGATCGTTCAACCCGTTTGCAAGGCCTAACCATGCGGATATCAAACAAATCCTTGGAGAACAAGGAACAACCATAACAGATCAGATCTGCTAAATAAAGTCCGAGCAAGATGCTGCCCTTACACCTAAGATAGGTGCAAAGGCAGCTAGATATTTATGGGCAGCATAACTAAGCAAACATATCAGAAAAGTATCGATGTTAGCCCCAAAACATCTATGATAACGGTATACTCGCCATCAACAAGGCTTCAGTACGAGCAACACAAAACAACGAATAAACTGATACTGCCTAGATCGCAAGATGCGATCTAGGCAGCATGACGCTTACCCGGAAGAAACCCTCGAAACAAGGGGTGGCGATGCGCCTAG
The DNA here is from genome assembly GCF_019359855.2 of Lolium perenne. Taxonomy (NCBI): domain Eukaryota; kingdom Viridiplantae; phylum Streptophyta; class Magnoliopsida; order Poales; family Poaceae; genus Lolium; species Lolium perenne. Next base: position 103,097,028 of record NC_067246.2, on the reverse strand, counting down.
ATTGTGTTTGTTGTGAACGTGATCGTCCTCCTTTCTCAATAACCCTAGGTACATATGTATAGTCCGTAGACTTTCTATCTTTGGAATAAACCTAACTGTGTACGAACCAAACTCTATCTCTTAATTCTAAACTGAAACGCGATCTAACATAATGTACAAATATACGGGCAATCTAGCCCAAACTCTCGCACGAGGCCGATTCAGAAACACTTTATGTGCATATCCTCCAAGCCCATCTCGATCACGGCCCATCTCCTAATTTGGCTAAAATCCGGTGATAACACGTTGACCAGGCTGTTCGGTTATTTTTCCCTGGCATACTGGTGTTGGTACTCTTGCCGATTTTGATTGACTACTTTAATGGTTGCACGCTTCACGTAGTCTTGGCATTGCAGACCAAATTAAAATTATGGGAGAACCTTCATTGGTATCTACATGTCTATGGTTTGGTTTCTATCTTTCGTTGCCTTCAAAAAAATACAAATTGTGTCATGGAAGAAGAAAAAGTTTGAAGATCTCGAAGATTTGCTCGTTTCTTTTAGATTTTATTTTGTCATTAATGTAGGCAGCTCGTGTATCTGTACCATGTACTATTTATTACTATGAATATATGTGGTATTGATTGTCAAATAATGGTGGTTTTTTGTGTGTGAAACTAGTACAAAATTAAGGTGTACCTCTGTAATATTTTTAAAAGTAGATCCTATTCGATGAATAATTCAAATTTTCTATGAAAAAATGTCTAGATACTTTGGCACATTTAGATGACATGATGCTGACATGCCGAAACTATTTCAAATTTTCTCTGCATGTGTGTTACATCTTGCTCCTCGTTAGACTAGTCACAATGCATAGTATCATATAGAAGTATCATGCGTATGATACTACTACATGTTACTATCTCCACAATGCATGGTATCATATACTAGTATCATAGTCTCTATATATTAATTATTTTGTAGAATCTCAATGCAAATATATGTACAGGATTTACTTGACATTAATTTTTCTAGTAGTATGTGCTATGATACAGTATCTACCTATGATACTAGTACACTCTCTCTCGTCCTTAATTACACTTCCACATCAGCATTTTGCATGCATGGAATGCATGATACTACCTATGATACTCTCATTGTGGGTAGTCTTAGTCACCAATTGTGGCATCGGTATTACTCAAGAGGACAAAAAGGAGTTGCATTTGCACCTCTAGAATTACCTCGGAAACGTGCCTTCCAGATCCAAAGGCATTGACTCGGAAGCCCTTGGATGCCACCGAACAGAGAGAAACTAATAATTGTCTAATATAAAATTAATAATTGAAACACAAGTAAAAAAATTATGAAACTAAAGTGATACATGAAAAACATTGTGACAAAATGTGAAACAGCTGACGTCACTGTTGACGTTACTCCGGTTTGTTTCACAAAAATATTCGTGTTTCAGTTATGTTTCAATTATATTTTAGATTTATTTCATAATTTTGTGAAAGAATTGGTCACCACATGGATGACATCACTGCTGACGACACCCCTATAAGTGCAGTTGCCTTTAAAAAGAGATTTTCAGGATGCCAACCTCATGTTTGCTCCCTCGATGCTGTTTCGGAAATCCTTGATTTCTTCGGGAGGGCGTCCGACATCATCACAAACCTTAGCAAGACTAAGGGCATGTACAATGGGGTGATGTCATCTTTTCCTCACGCTTGCCACATCGTATTTTTACTGAGTTAGAGGAGACGGAAGAAAGAAAGAAAAGTTACCCTGGGCTCCCTCTTCGCTTCAGAGGCTCCACAAGGTGGATTTCATGCCCCTCATTGGTGGCAAGATTCTGGGATGTATGGGTAAAACATCCCTTGACATGGTAGGGTGCCCCTCGCCAAAACCGGCATCGCTACAACTGCAACCTAGCATCATATAGTGTTGCCAATCCCGAAAGGAAAAGTCTAACTAACAGTCGGCTTTAGCTACAGCCGGCCTTCTTCCTCTCGCACATCACTTGTTTCCAAAAGTTTTTATCTCCAGACTAGATTGAGGCGTGTCTGGCAGGAGATGAGACGCTCCTGGCGGCCGGACGGGAGGAGAGACGAGCGCGCCACTCGCAGTGGCCGAAACGGGAGGAGATGAGCAGGTTGCTGCTCGTGGTGGTCGGATCAGGAGAGGACACTCTGCTCGCGGCGGCCGGCCCAGGAGAAGAACGCCAAGATAACAGGAGATAGGCACTCTGCTCGCGGTGGACGGACGGGAGGCGACGCGGAACGCGCCGCTCGCGGGGAAGACGAGACGGACCACGGCCAGCCGGGGAGGAGCCTGTGTTCGATGGACGGACGGACAAATCTCGAACACGGCCATGGCGGTGGTCTCACTATGATTGTTGCACATGTTGCTCCACCTTCGACCCATGGCCGTTGGTACTCCTCCTCTCCCTGGCACTGCTCTTCCACCGTGGTCGTGGCTACCCCTCCGGCGCCGTAGGTGGATTCATTGCCGGCGACAACAGACCGGGCATGGTGGTGTCTCCATGGGTATGGCACAAAGTGATTTGCATCAATGTTACGTACGGTATAGTGTAATGTTAGGTGCTTAAATCTAAATGTTTGATGCATTGCAGAGAAATGTTGTTTACTAATGTCATATTTAAAAAAATGTTAGATACCCAGAGAAAAATGGTACATTCGGGAATTTTGCGTACCATTAGCACAAAAAATTGTACCATTATTTCACGACGAAATGAAAAATGTTGGAGACCAATTTTACATACTAGGAGAAAATGTACCATTGACGAATTTTTTTTCACCGCGGACAGAAAAAGTACTGGAGACAAATGTTACATGCTCTGAATTTCTTTTTGTTACAAACGAACCGTTTTCGTATCATAATCGGACACGCGGGAATCGCTCACTTAAACAGATTAGACGGTTGGGAAGGCGGCTGATAAAACGCATTTTTACAGCCGGCTGATCTCTAGCGCTTGCAATCCCGAAATGGGATATTCACAAGGTGGACAACATTTCCCATTGTTTATATGGAAATGCGATGATAGTGAGATGGCTGGTGGCGTCACTCCTTGATCAACTGGAAGACGGTATGTCATCCACTGAAACTTGGCGGCATTGGTATGCCTAACAGATGGCCTGCAAGATCACAAGTTCATCGGATCATATATTCACGGAAGTGTTTTTTCAGTTTTATATCCAATCCCAAAGACGGAGCGTGAACAAGTACTTATTATGGGCGTTTCTGTCGCACCCAAGGTGTCACTAGTATTAAGTGTTTGACTAGAATTATTGGAAATGAAAGTGGTGAGTCTGGGAAAAGATTTGCTGAAAAGAGTATTGAGCACGAGCTAGAAAGTAAAAGCGATAAAATTTGTTTGATGTCTCGTGCATATAGGAAATTAGGCGCATACCTGGTTATTAGTGATAGTGAATGTGCCGGATAGAATATTGATGAATGAAACAAGTATGTGATTATAACCCTTCTTATTGTGATACAAGTAGGCGAGCAACCTCTGCGATAATCAATCTACTCCATGCCGGAATCGACTGATATTATTTTATTATCATCTATTACCAAAGACTCATGGTTTGTGTGAATGATTAAGGCCACAAGATTAGACCAACTCATTAAGGTTCGTGGTTCCTCGTTATCCTTGAATTTTTTTTTCTTCTATGTGATATCTCCACTGTCACTAGCTAGGAGGTCGCAAAGTCCCTAGACAAATAGTTATTATCCCTGCAAGTCTTCAAATCAAGTTGTTTGGGCCCTTCATTAGACAAAAAACATTATTCAAAACATAGATTGTCATTGCCTACTCGACAATACTCTGGAGGAGAGATCCTCACGGAGGGCGGAAGAAGAGGGTTTCATAGGGCGGAGGGCCATCGGGACAGGAGTACGCGAGTTACCTAGCTTCGGATCAAGTTGTACGGATGCAGAGCCTATTGCTGCTTGTCTAGAATTATGTGGGCGTTTTCGCATTGTTACAATGAGTTGTGGTTGTCCCTCTAGGGCTTCCAGGATCTGGCTTATATAGGCGCACGGATCTAAGGTTTCTACAGAGAGTCCTACCCGGAATACAAGTTGCCTATCTATGGAATATTACATTGCCGCGCACGTCAAGGATCCACCTATACCTAACTTGTCGTAGTGGATCCGGCTACCTTCATGGGCCTTGCCGGATCCGACTCCTGGCGCAGGTCGGGCTAGATCCGGCTCCTTGTTCCTGGGGTAGACATCTTGCATCTTTTAATCAACAGCAACTGGGCCGTCTGGTGGCCGTATGCCACCACCACCGTCTGTGGGCCACCCGGACTTGCCGGATCTAGCGACCGTCGATGGTACACCTATGAAGTATACCCACAACATAGATAATAAACCTCATAAGCAATATTATGGATAAAGTTCACAAGATTATGAAATAGAACTAGGGCACATCACATCTCACCAATCTCATACATCTCTCACGTCTAAGGGGATTTACTCGCACATGAGAGGAGCATAACACAATGACATATTGATAATAATATTAGGGTTCATATCCATATTACCGTAAGAAGCCACAATAAGAATAAGAACCAAACCAAACATTTCGTTGTGAATAGAGTTCACAAAGATGAACCCCCTCTCTATGTAAGGTCTATGATGGGGGAGTGATGGAGTTTGAAGAGGAGAATCATGGTTAAGATCAAAGGGTGAGTTCTTCTTCTTTGAATATGTTCGTCATGTGAATGACGCTTGTTGTGTGTCTCTGATATCTTGTCCCTCTTCATGAAAGTTGTTCCCTTTGATGAAGCAGAGGCGGCGGCACGCCGTACGGTCATCCCGAACTCGAGTCCACAACCGTAGCTCTAGTCTTCAATGGGTTCTAGACCACCGGACCACCTATGATGATTCTTCCATTTATGAAGTTGCTTGATTTCCTCCAAAGATTAACTTAATGCATTAATTTCCTTCCAAAGGTGCTTAATTCCTGAAATGCTTATGAAAATACAATTTTTCTTTGTTTTCGATAAAATCTTGTTAGCTGAAAAGCGAAAACCATTGAAACCAAATTAAAACTCAATGAAAACACCTTAAAAACATCATATAAATGAACCTATCAACTCTCCCAAGTTTGAATGGTGCTCGTCCTCAAGTGACAAAATAATAAACAAAGATAGCGAGTTGTCAATATACTTACAATATCATACCAAGTCGAGTGATATGTCATTTTCCGTCTTCACAAATCACGCAACCTTAAAAAAGATGATAGTAATATTTGAAAGGTTGCACCTAACTCCGCTTTCCTAGCCACATTAATTTCTCATCAATTAAATCTCATCTCCAAATTTTAGCTAGAAAAGTGAAATTAATTCTTTAGTGTCTCCCTTTTCAAGAGAGTTAAAACAATTTTGACCCAGAAGTGTGAGAGCATGTCCTAAGAGGCGAAGTATTAGATCAACACATTAAAATTCCACATAACTAAATCTAGACCGTTCAGCCACACCTTTCATTTTCATTGCCATTCCAGACCATCCACTCTTTAGTAAAGAATGTATGCAAGGAAATGATTTCAGTTCAATTACCAAACTGAGTATACTTAGGGGGATTGCCCAACTTTGTTTGCAACAACCTGATAAAACAAAAGTTACCCGTCATAACTTTTCTGATATAGACGTTCAATCAACTCATAGCCAAAAACCTAGATTTATCTCTTAGTAGATCGTTTATAGGCTAGCGGAGTTGTCGACTTTCTTAATGAGGTTGCTGAAAGGGTACTTCGCCCCTATGTTTTTTTTGGTAGTTGGTGACAATTTCTATGGACTAATATTTCCATTGAGTTTTTTGTTTGAAGGAATAATCCATAGGTTTTGCTTGAAGTCTATTTGTTGGATTCAAGATAGTTGATGTCAAGAGAGAATGTTTGGCTCGAAGACGGTGTCACAGTCCTCCAAGGCTCATGAGTTGAGCTATTGGTGACCAAGATCTAGAGCATGCAATCAAATGAAGTGTTCCGGCTTGAATGAAGCATCAGCATCGTCATCAAGGTCAAACGGAACACGGTTAATTCTCTCGCCCTCTTATGGTGTCGGGTCAAGATGTGAAAATAGAGAGGAAGATCTCGAGACGGAGTTCGAAGGAGCGCTCGAAGGCGAAGCGCGACAAGGTAGTCTCCTCTTTTCGGTTTTTCTTGAGTATAGGACCCCGCACTATTAAGAGGGGGTTGGAGTCGTTATTTGGTTCTTTGGCTCAAATCACATTTCTTTCATCTCATTCGTTTGGCATCTTTCATCTATTTTATCCTTGCCACCATATGCCGCCTTTGATCCCCTCTATTTCGCATCTCCGAAGGTGGCTCGAGTTCTCGCTCGGCGTTTGCCATTTCGTTTCTACCACTTTTTATTTGCCACAAAAATATTCTGCCTATTACATCTATCTTTTTCTTTCCAATATTTTGGTCCCGATGTTAATCAAAATTTTCTCAGTTTTTTACTCAAAAGAGGCTCAAAGTTTACTCCGCTTTTTGTCAAAAGAAATTAAAAAGAAAGAGTAGAAACAGCATCCCAGGCCGGTCAGGCCGTCCGCCCCAGCTCGCTGCTGCCTGGATCGATCGCACGAGCCGCCTCCGCGTTTTCCTTTTTTGCTTGGCAGGGAACGACCAGGCCTGCTGCCCATCCTCGCATGCACGCTCCTTTTTTTTGACAATCAATACCACATATATTCATAGTAACAAATAGTACATGGTAGAGATGCATGAACTGACTCCAACGATTACAAAATAAAGTCTAAAAGATAGTAACAAATCTTCGAGGTCTTCAATTTCTTTCTTCCTGTTTTCTGTATGATGCATCCTATTTCTTCTTCCAGTCAGCTGGGCCGGTATGACCGGCCCAGAGCCAGTCATACCGGCCACATCTTTTTTCTGCGCATTTACCTCTAACAGCTAGTTTTGCTATATAAGGAAACCCCAGATTTTTGGATCAATTATCTTTGTCATTCCATTTGATCAAGATCTAACTTCCTCTCTAGTCCCCAACTCAAATCCTTGATTCCGCAAGTTTTGTCCATCAGTTTTGAGAGTTGATCCATGCATCTCGAAGATCTTTTCATCATCTCTCTTTCAACCACACATATTTCGATTTGAGCCATCGTACCAAGTTTTTCTCTCCGATCTTTTTATTCTTGAAGGTTGATGACTCCTAGGCGGTAGCGGTCGCCGGGAGCAATCAACTTTTTGATCGAACCGGAAAGTTTGTATGGGATTGAAGGCCTCCCTAAGGTCTTCGCATAGTGGAACGAGCTTCTACTTCGTGGAAGGAGCTCATGGAGAAGAAGGTGTGGCGTTCGGTGTCCTTCGTGGTACCGCACCTCTCCAACGGTGACTAGCTTCCCCTCAAGGAAGTGAACATCGGGATACATCATCGTCTCCGCGTGCTTCAGTTATTTCTTTCCACATATTTATTTTGTGATAACCATCGAGCTTGAAGTTCTTGATATATGTATGTTGTCATATAGGTTGCTCCATTTAGTTTGCATTAGGCCACTTTATTTATCTGCATACCTAAAAGTGCAAACAAGTCAAGAAAATTTTGTAGAACCTTGATACGTCTCCAACGTACCTATAATTTCTGATGTTCCATGCTTGTTTTATGACAATACTTACATGTTTTGCTTGCACTTTATAATGTTTTTATGCATTTTATGGAACTAACCTATTAACAAGATGCCGAAGTGCCAGTTCCTGTTTTCTGCTGTTTTTGGTTCCAGAAAGGCTGTTCGGGCAATATTCTCGGAATTCGACGAAACGAAGACCAAAGATCATAATTCACCGAGACGGACCAGGACACCGAAGGGGAGTCAGAGGGGAGGCCTGGGGCCCCCACACCATAGGGCCGCGCGGGCCAGCCCCTGGCCGCGCCGGCCTATGGGGAGGGCACCCCGTGGCCCCTCCGACTTCGACTCTTCGCCTATTTAAGCCCTGGAGACCTAAAAACGCGATACCATTTGACGAAACTCCAGAAAGACTCCAGGGGCGTCGCCGCCATTGCGAAACTCCAATTCGGGGGACAGAAGTCTCTGTTCCGGCACCCTGCCGGGACGGGGAAGTGCCCCCGGAAGCCATCTCCATCGACGCCATCGCCTCCATCATGCTCCGTGAGTAGTTCCCCCATGGACTACGGGTTCTAGCTGTAGCTAGTTGGTATCATCTCTCCCATGTACTTCAATACAATGATCTCATGAGCTGCCTTACATGATTGAGATTCATCTGATGTAATCGGTGTTGTGTTTGTCGGGATCCGATGGATTGTTACGTTATGATTGTCTATCTACAAAGTTTATGAAGTTATTGTTGCTGCAATCTTGTTGTGTTTAATGCTTGTCACTAGGGCCCGAGTGGCATGATCTTAGATTTAAGCTCTATACTTATTGCTTAGATTGTATCTACAAGTTGTATGCACATGTCTATGTCCGGAACCAAAGGCCCCAAAGTGACAGAAATTGGGACAACTGGAGAGGAAGGCTTAGATATGAGGATCACATGTTTTCACGGAGTGTTAATGCTTTGCTCCGGTGCTCTATTAAAAGGAGTGCCTTAATTTCCAGTAGATTCCCTAGAGGCCCGGCTGCCACCGGCTGGTAGGACAAAAGATGTTGTACAAGTTTCTCATTGCGAGCACGTTGACTATATATGGGAAACATGCCTACATGATTAATAGACTTGATGTTCTGTCTTAATGCTTTTTCAATCCTATCAATTGCCCAACTGTAATTTGTTCACCCAACACTTGTTATTGGAGAGTTGCCACTAGTGTAGATAGCTGGGAACCCCGGTCCATCTTTCATCATCATATACTCGTTCTACATGACATTGGAAGTAGTATCAACTATTTTCTGGTGCCATTGCTCTCATATTACTGCTACTGCTGCTGTGTTACTATTACTACTGCTGTCATATTACTGCTACTTTCACATCACCCCTGTTGCTAGTGCTTTTCCAGGTGCAGCTGAATTGACAACTCGGTTGTTAAGGCTTATAAGTATTCTTTACCTCCCCTTGTGTCGAATCAATAAATTTGGGTTTTACTTCCCTCGAAGACTGCCGCGATCCCCTATACTTGTGGGTTATCAAGACTGTTTTCTGGCACCGTTGCCGGGGAGGCATAGCTCTACTCATAAGTTCACCTGGGGAGTACACTCTACCTCTCTCTCTGTTTTATTTTATTTTGTTTTGCTTAGTTTACTTTTGTCTAGTTTATTTGTGCTTAGTTTATTTCTGTCTAGTATTATTTTGCTTAGTTTACTTTTGTCTAGTTTGTTTTTGTCTTATTTTATTTTCCTCATATACCCAAAAATCCATAAAAATTTGAAAAACCTAAAAATTAAAAACTGTTGCTATCGGAGAACCCATAACCTACTTGGAGCTTATAGAATATTATAATAATTATAGAGAATCAAGAGCGGGAAAAGTGATGAGTGCTGTGATAGAAAAATTGAATACAATAGCTAAAATCTTGCTTAAACGCCATGATATAAACTGTTGCTCTCAACAGGACACTAAACATCTTAAATTTCAATGTGGCTTTAGTGAGGAATTTTTAATTAAGAACTATAATCGGAATAGCTATATTCATTTTGGGTTTGAAGAGGTAGAACAATTTGTCATATTTATGGGAGCCTCTGAGATAGAATCCTTCATGGTTAAAAATTATGAAACTTGTGTTGTTTGTAAGGACCTTAAAGATTATGTCTCTTCTATCCTTAATTTTTGCAATGAAAGTTACACTGATAATTCTTATATCATTGATTATAAAGAGAGACTCATTAATGCACAAGAATGCACTCACAATTTGCAGGAACCTGTGGAAGAAGAAATTGATGAACCTGAAAGCTCATTGGATGAAAAAGAGGAGGAAATTGATGAACCTGAAAGCTCATTGGATGAAAAAGAAGAGGAGAGTGATGAAGAAAAGGAGGAATAATGGATTAGCTACCCATGCCAACCTTCTAATGAGAGTAACTCTTTATCTCTTACATTATTTGATTGTCCTCCATGCTTACCAAAGGAGGTTGAATATTATGTTCCTGTGGATTCTCTTGAAATATTCTCTATGAGTAAAACTTGTGAGAATAATTATGCTCCTGTTATCTACGATAATCCATGCTATTTTGATAAATCTTATGATAATGCTTTGTTTGTGCCTGATGTCGAAATGCATGGTACTAAAGAGTTTTGCTTGGCAAATGTTTATGATAAATCTCTAGATGATGGTCCTATGTTACTTGATAAATTTAATTGTACTACTAATGAAAATGGGATTGGAGAGTTTTTGACTTTATCTATGAGTCCCATATCTCTTGAGATTGATCGATCATCTTGTTATATTATTGATAAAAGTGGGTTTGAAAGTTTTAATCCCGCTATTTATGAGTTTGATAGAAATTATGTATTTATGGATCATGAAAGACATGCTTTATGTGATAGTTATATTGTTGAGTTTATCCATGAAGCTACTGAAAATTATTATGAGAGAGGAAAATGTGGTTGTAGAAATTTGCATGGTACTAAAACACCTCTCTATATGCTGAAAATTTTGAATTTACTCTTGTTTTATCTTCTTATGCTTGTCACTTTGTTCTTCATGAATTTATTTGTGTACAAGATTCCTGTGCATAGGAAGTGGGTTAGACTTAAATGTGTTTTGAATTTGCTTCTTTATGCTCTCTTTTGCTTCAACTCTTATTTTTTGCGAGTGCATCATTAAAACTACTGAGCCCATCTTAATGGCTATAAAGAAAGCACTTCTTGGGAGATAGCCCATGTCTTTATTTTGCTACTGTTTTGTTGTGTTTTGGAAGTTGTTACTACTGTAGCAACCTCGCCTTATCTTTATTTTATTGCAATGTTGTGCCAAGTGACGCCTCTAATCGAAGGTTGATGCTAGATTTGGATTTCTGCGCAGAAACAGATTTCTATCTGTCACGAATCTGGGCAGGGCTCTCTGTAGGTAACTCATAAAAATCTGCCAATTTACGTGCGCGTTCCTCAGATATGTACGCAACTTTCGTTAGTTTTGAGTTTTCTGATTTGAGCAACGGAAGTACCTGTTTAAAATTCGTCTTTACTGGCTGTTCTGTTTTGGCAGATTCTGTCTCTGTTTTTTGCATTGTCTCTTGTGGACTTTAAGCAAGGCTTTCTAGACGTGGAGAGCTGTAGCTAATGTTTTATTGAGTTCTTGCAATGTGTCACTACAGGACCAATGTGGATTCAAGTTTTTTGAGTACTAACCCCTCTAATGAAGTTTATGAGAAGTTTGGTGTGAAGGAAGTTTTCAAGGGTCAAGAGAGGAGGACGATATATGATCAAGAAGAGTGAAAAGTCTAAGCTTGGGGATGCCCCCGTGGTTCATCCCTGCATATTTCAAGAAGACTCAAGCGTCTAAGCTTGGGGATGCCCAAGGCATCCCCTTCTTCATCAACTTATCAGGTTTCTTCTATTGAAACTATATTTTTATTCGGTCACATCATATGTGCTTTTGCTTGGAGCGTCTGTTTGTTTTTATTTTTGTTTGTGTTTGAATAAATTCGGATCCTAGCAATCCTTGTGTGGGAGAGAGACATGCTCCGCTTTTTCATATGAACACTGTGTTCTTAGCTTTATTTTAATGTTCATGGCGGAGTTGAAAACCGCTGCACTTATTGGTATTTGGTTGGAAATAGAAAATGCTTCATATTGTCTTGAATAATTTGATACTTGGCAATTGTTTTGAGCTCTCAAGTAGATCATGATTAAGCTCTTGCATCATGTAGTTTAAACCTATTAGTGGAGAACTACTGTAGAGCTTGTTGAAATTGGTTTGCATGATTGGTCTCTCTTAAGGTCTAGATATTTTCTGGTAAAAGTGTTTGAGCAACAAGGAAGACAGTGTAGAGTTTTATAATGCTTGCAATATGTTCTTATGTAAGTTTTGCTGTACCGGTTCATACTTGTGTTTGCTTCAAACAACCTTTCTAGCCAAAGCCTTGTACTGAGAGGAAATGCTTCTCGTGCATCCAAAACCTTGAGCCAAAACCTATGCCATTTGTGTCCACCATATCTACCTACTATGTGGTATTTCCTGCCATTCCAAGTAAATACTTCATGTGCTACCTTTAAACAATTCAAAAGCTATTATCTCTTATTTGTGTTAATGTTTTATAGCTCATGAGGAAGTATGTGGTGTTTTATCTTTCGATCTTGTCATTTACTCCGGACAGACCTTCACCAATGGACTAGTGGCTTCATCCGCTTATCCAATAATTTTGCAAAAAGAGCTGGCGCGGGGTTCCCAGCCCCCAATTAATCAACTTTCATTAATAATTCTCTTCACATGTTTTGCTCTGATTCATCAGTAAGCAACTTAATTTTGCAAATAGGCACTCCTTCATGGTATGTGAATGTTGGAAGGCACCCGAGGATTCGGTTAGCCATGGCTTGTGAAAGCAAAAGGTTGGGAGGAGTGTCAACCATAAATAATGAAACTAAAATACATGTGTAAACAAAAGAGAAGAGGGATGATCTACCTTGCTGGTAGAGATAACGTCCTTCATGGGAGCCGCTCTTGAAAGTCTGGTTGATGAGGTAGTTAGAGTGCCCACTACCATTCGTTGACAACAACAAACACCTCCCAAAACTTTACTTTTATGCTCTCTATATGATTTCAAAACTTGAAAAGCTCTAGCACATGATTTAATCCCTGCTTCCCTCTGCGAAGGGCCATTCTTTTACTTTATGATTGAGTCAGTTTACCTACTTCCTTCCATCTTAGAAGCAAACACTTGTGTCAACTGTGCATTGATTCTTACATACTTGCATATTTGCATTCATCATATTACTTTATGTTGACAATTATCCATAAGATATGCATGTTGAAAGTTGAAAGCAACTGCTGAAACTTAAATCTTCCTCTGTGTTGCTTCAATGCCTTTACTTTTAATTTATTGCTTTATGAGTTAACTCTTATGCAAGACTTTTTGATGCTTGTCTTGAAAGTACTATTCATGAAAAGTTTTGCTATATGTTATCTATTTGTTAGCAACTATAGATCATTGCCTTGAGTCACTTCATTCATCTCATATGCTTTATAATAGTATGATCAAGGTTATGTAAGTAGCATGTCACTACAGAAATTACTCTTTTTATCGTTTACCTACTCGAGGGCGAGCAGGAACTAAGCTTGGGGATGCTGATACGTCTCCAACGTACCTATAATTTCTGATGTTCCATGCTTGTTTATGACAATACTTACATGTTTTGCTTGCACTTTATAATGTTTTTATGCATTTTATGGAACAAACCTATTAACAAGATGCCGAAGTGCCAGTTCCTGTTTTCTGCTGTTTTTGGTTCCAGAAAGGCTGTTCGGGCAATATTCTCGGAATTCGACGAAACGAAGACCAAAGATCATAATTCACCGAGACGGACCAGGACACCGAAGGGGAGTTAGAGGGGAAGCATGAGGCCCCCACACCATACGGCCGCGCGGGCCAGCCCCTGGCCGCGCCGGCCTATGGGGAGGGCACCCCGTGGCCCCTCCGACTCCGACTCTTCGCCTATTTAAGCCCTGGAGACCTAAAAATGCGATACCATTTGACGAAACTCCAGAAAGACTCCAGGGGCGCCGCCGCCATCGCGAAACTCCAATTCGGGGGGACAGAAGTCTCTGTTCCGGCACCCTGCCGGGACGGGGAAGTGCCCCCGGAAGCCATCTCCATCGACGCCATCGCCTCCATCATGCTCCGTGAGTAGTTCCCCCATGGACTACGGGTTCTAGCTGTAGCTAGTTGGTATCATCTCTCCCATGTACTTCAATACAATGATCTCATGAGCTGCCTTACATGATTGAGATTCATCTGATGTAATCGGTGTTGTGTTTGTCGGGATCCGATGGATTGTTAGGTTATGATTGTCTATCTACAAAGTTTATGAAGTTATTGTTGCTGCAATCTTGTTGTGTTTAATGCTTGTCACTAGGGCCCAGTGGCATGTGATACGTCTCCGACGTATCGATAATTTCTTATGTTCCATGCCACATTATTGATGTTATCTACATGTTTTATGCACACTTTATGTCATATTCGTGCATTTTCTGGAACTAACCTATTAACAAGATGCCGAAGTGCCAGTTGCTGTTTTCTGCTGTTTTTGATTTCAGAAATCCTAGTAACGAAATATTCTCGGAATTGGACGAAATCAACGCCCAGGGTCCTATTTTGCCACGAAGCTTCCAGAAGACCGAAGAGGAGACGAAGTGGGGCCACGAGGTGGCGACACCATAGGGCGGCGCGGCCCAAGCCCTGGCCGCGCCGACCTAGGGTGTGGGCCCCTCGTGCCCCCTCCTGACTTGCCCTTCCGCCTACTTAAAGCCTCCGTCGCGAAACCCCCAGTACCGAGAGCCACGATACGGAAAACCTTACTGAGACGCCGCCGACGCCGATCCCATCTCGGGGGATCCAGGAGATCGCCTCCGGCACCCTGCCGGAGAGGGGATTCATCTCCCGGAGGACTCTACGCCGCCATGGTCGCCTCCGGAGTGATGTGTGAGTAGTCTACCCCTGGACTATGGGTCCATAGCAGTAGCTAGATGGTTGTCTTCTCCCCATTGTGCTATCATTGTCGGATCTTGTGAGCTGCCTAACATGATCAAGATCATCTATCTGTAATTCTATATGTTGCGTTTGTTGGGATCCGATGAATAGAGAATACTTGTTATGTTGATTATCAAAGTTATGTCTATGTGTTGTTTATGATCTTGCATGCTCTCCGTTACTAGTAGATGCTCTGGCCAAGTAGATGCTTGTAACTCCAAGAGGGAGTATTTATGCTCGATAGTGGGTTCATGCCTCCATTGATATCTGGGACAAGGACGAGAAAGTTCTAAGGTTGTGGATGTGCTGTTGCCACTAGGGATAAAACATTAGTGCTATGTTCAAGGATGTAGTTACTAGTTACATTACGCGCAATACTTAATGCAATTGTCTGTTGTTAGCAACTTAATACTGGAGGGGGTTCGGATGATAACCTGAAGGTGGACTTTTTAGGCATAGATGCAGTTGGATGGCGGTCTATGTACTTTGTCGTAATGCCCAATTAAATCTCACTATACTCATCATAATATGTATGTGCATGGTCATGCCCTCTTTATTTGTCAATTGCCCAACTGTAATTTGTTCACCCAACATGCTGTTTATCTTATGGGAGAGACACCTCTAGTGAACTGTGGACCCCGGTCCAATTCTCTATACTGAAATACAATCTACTGCAATACTTGTTCTACTGTTTTCTGCAAACAATCATCTTCCACACAATACGGTTAATCCTTTGTTACAGCAAGCCGGTGAGATTGACAACCTCACTATTTCGTTGGGGCAAAGTACTTTGGTTGTGTTGTGCAGGTTCCACGTTGGCGCCGGAATCTCTGGTGTTGCGCCGCACTACATCCCGCCGCCATCAACCTTCAACGTGCTTCTTGACTCCTACTGGTTCGATTAAACCTTGGTTTCTTACTGAGGGAAACTTGCCGCTGTGCGCATCACACCTTCCTCTTGGGGTTCCGAACGGACGTGTCAACCACACGCATCAAGCAAATTTCTGGCGCCGTTGCCGGGGAGATCAAGACACGCTGCAAGGGGAGTCTCCACTTCTCAATCTCTTTACTTTGTTTTTGTCTTGCTTAGTTTTATTTACTACTTTGTTTGCTGCACTAAATCAAAATATAAAAAAATTAGTTGCTAGTTTTACTTTATTTGCTATCTTGTTTGCTATATCAAAAACACAAAAAAAATTAGTTACTTGCATTTACTTTATCTAGTTTGCTTTATTTACTGTCTTGCACTCTATATTAAAAATACAAAAAAAATTTAGTTACTTTTGTTACCATGTCTAGCTCTGAACCTGTTACTTCTTCGCCTGAAGAATTAGTCTTCACTTTTAAACAAGGGGATGAGGAGAGTTTTAAGGATGCTTGGTCTAGAATTTTTACTTCTTATCGTGAAACTGAACCTCAAATGACTCTAAGTTTGCTCCTTAGTAATTTTTTTTTTGGTCTTATGATTCGCTATAGATATGCTTTGGATACTTTAGTGGGAGGAGATTTCCTTCATTGCAATGGGGATCAAGCTTTTAATGCCATAAAGAAGTTGGTTGCATCACATGATTCAGCTAATAACTTTGATTCAGCCCTCACTAGCATTTATAATAGATTAAACAATCTCGAGATAAGTACATCTCGCTTGGATGATAACTATTGCCATGTTCGTAATCGTCTTGAACAAGTTCTAGTGAACTCTAAATTTTCATTGTGGGATCCTACTGTTAAAATTGTTATCGGTGATCGAACTCTTCGTGCCAATTGTGATATTATGTCTGAATTTTGCCTTATACCTGAGAGCATTTATAAATCTTTGAAACTTTGGGGAAACGATGAAGGAGGAGAAGAAATAACTCTCATTAATAACTCTGTTATAATTCCTAAGGGAATAGCTGCAGGTGTGCATACAACCATTCTTGGAAGAACAATATCCATTGATTATCTTGTTATTGAATGCGTAGGGACAGGAAAAATCACACTCGGAAGATCCCTGCTGAAATTATTGGGAGCAGTCATTGATGTGGGAGAAGGCACCCTGGAATTCACCTCGACACCGGGAGGAAATCATATATTTCCTAAATCAAAGGGAAAGAAAAACAATAAGAAAGGTAAGGGTAAAGCCCAATGTAAGGTTGACACACCATCTCTTGATAATACTTGATGCACACTTTCTGCGCCTAGCTGAAAGGCGTTAAAGAAAAGCGCTTATGGGAGACAACCCATATTTTTACCTACAGTACTTTGTTTTTATTTTGTGCCTTGGAAGTTGTTTACTACTGTAGCAACCTCTCCTTATCTTAGTTTAGTGTTTTGTTGTGCCAAGTAAAGTCGTTGATAGAAAAGTTCATACTAGATTTGGATTACTGCGCAGTTTCAGATTTCTTTGCTGTCACGAATTTCGACCTGCCTCCCTGTAGGTAGCTCAGAAAAATATGCCAATTTACGTGCGTGATCCTCAGATATGTACGCAACTTTCATTCAATTTGAGCATTTTCATTTGAGCAAGTCTGGTGCCCCGATAAAATTCTTCAATACGAACTGTTCTGTTTTGACAGATTCTGCCTTTTATTTCGCATTGCCTCTTTTGCTATGTTGGATGAATTTCTTTGATCCATTAATGTCCAGTAGCTTTATGCAATGTCCAGAAGTGTTAAGAATGATTGTTTCACCTCTGAACATGTTAATTTTTATTGTCGCTAACCCTCTAATGAGTTGTTCTAAGTTTGGTGTGGAGGAAGTTTTCAAGGATCAAGAGAGGAGTATGATGCAACATGATCAAGGAGAGTGAAAGCTCTAAGCTTGGGGATGCCCCGGTGGTTCACCCCTGCATATTCTAAGAAGACTCAAGCGTCTAAGCTTGGGGATGCCCAAGGCATCCCCTTCTTCATCGACAACATTATCAGGTTCCTCCCCTGAAACTATATTTTTATTCCATCACATCTCATGTGCTTTGCTTGGAGCCTCGGTTTGTTTTTGTTTTTGTTTTTTGTTTTGTTTGAATAAAATGGATCCTAGCATTCACTTTGTGGGAGAGAGACACGCTCCGCTGTAGCATATGGACAAGTATGTCCTTAGTTTCTACTCATAGTATTCATGGCGAAGTTTCTTCTTCGTTAAATTGTTATATGGTTGGAATTGGAAAATGATACATGTAGTAATTGCTATTAATGTCTTGGGTAATGTGATACTTGGCAATTGTTGTGCTCATGTTTAAGCTCTTGCATCATATGCTTTGCACCCATTAATGAAGAAATACATAGAGCATGCTAAAATTTGGTTTGCATATTTGGTTTCTCTAAGGTCTAGATAATTTCTAGTATTGAGTTTGAACAACAAGGAAGACGGTGTAGAGTCTTATAATGTTTACAATATGTCTTTTATGTGAGTTTTGCTGCACCGGTTCATCCTTGTGTTTGTTTCAAATAACCTTGCTAGCCTAAACCTTGTATCGAGAGGGAATACTTCTCATGCATCCAAAATACTTGAGCCAACCACTATGCCATTTGTGTCCACCATACCTACCTACTACATGGTATTTCTCCGCCATTCCAAAGTAAATTGCTTGAGTGCTACCTTTAAAATTCCATTCATTCGCCTTTGCAATATATAGCTCATGGGACAAATAGCTTAAAAACTATTGTGGTATTGAATATGTACTTATGCACTTTATCTCTTATTAAGTTGCTTGTTGTGCGATAACCATGTTTCTGGGGACGCCATCAACTATTCTTTGTTGAATATCATGTGAGTTGCTATGCATGTCAGTCTTGTTTGAAGTAAGAGCGATCTACCACCTTATGGTTAAGCATGCATATTGTTAGAGAAGAACATTGGGCCGCTAACTAAAGCCATGATCCATGGTGGAAGTTTCAGTTTTGGACAAATATCCTCAATCTCATATGAGAAAATTACTAATTGTTGCCACATGCTTATGCATAAAAGAGGAGTCCATTATCTGTTGTCTATGTTGTCCCGGTATGGATGTCTAAGTTGAGAATAATCAATAGCGAGAAATCCAAAATGCGAGCTTTCTCCTTAGACCTTTGTACAGGCGGCATAGAGGTACCCCTTTGTGACACTTGGTTAAAACATGTGCATTGTGATGATCCGGTAGTCCAAGCTAATTAGGACAAGGTGCGGGCACTATTAGTATACTATGCATGAGGCTTGCAACTTGTAAGATATAATTTACATGATACATATGCTTTATTACTACCGTTGACAAAATTGTTTCATGTTTTCAAAATCAAAGCTCTAGCACAAATATAGCAATCGATGCTTTTCCTCTATGGACGACCATTCTTTTACTTTCAATGTTGAGTCAGTTCACCTATTTCTCTCCACCTCAAGAAGCAAACACTTGTGTGAACTGTGCATTGATTCCTACATATTTGCTTATTGCACTTATTATATTACTCTATGTTGACAATATCCATGAGATATACATGTTACAAGTTGAAAGCAACCGCTGAAACTTAATCTTCCTTTGTGTTGCTTCAACACCTTTACTTTGAATTATTGCTTTATGAGTTAACTCTTATGCAAGACTTATTGATGCTTGTCTTGAAGTGCTATTCATGAAAAGTCTTTGCTTTATGATTCACTTGTTTACTCATGTCATATACATTGTTTTGATTGCTGCATTCACTACATATGCTTTACAAATAGTATGATCAAGGTTATGATGGCATGTCACTCCAGAAATTATCTGTGTTATCGTTTTACCTGCTCGGGACGAGCAGAACTAAGCTTGGGGATGCTGATACGTCGCCGACGTATCGATAATTTCTTATGTTCCATGCCACATTATTGATGTTATCTACATGTTTTATGCACACTTTATGTCATATTCGTGCATTTTCTGGAACTAACCTATTAACAAGATGCCGAAGTGCCGATTCTTTGTTTCTGCTGTTTTTGGTTTCAGAAATCCTAGTAACGAAATATTCTCGGAATTGGACGAAATCAACGCCCAGGGTCCTATTTTGCCACGAAGCTTCCAGAAGACCGAAGAGGAGACGAAGTGGGGCCACGAGGTGGCGACACCATAGGGCGGCGTGGCCCAAGCCCTGGCCGCGCCGACCTAGGGTGTGGGCCCCTCGTGCCCCCTCCTGACTTGCCCTTCCGCCTACTTAAAGCCTCCGTCGCGAAACCCACAGTACCGAGAGCCACGATACGGAAAACCTTACTGAGACGCCGCCGCCGCCGATCCCATCTCGGGGGATCCAGGAGATCGCCTCCGGCACCCTGCCGGAGAGGGGATTCATCTCCCGGAGGACTCTACGCCGCCATGGTCGCCTCCGGAGTGATGTGTGAGTAGTCTACCCCTGGACTATGGGTCCATAGCAGTAGCTAGATGGTTGTCTTCTCCCCATTGTGCTATCATTGTCGGATCTTGTGAGCTGCCTAACATGATCAAGATCATCTATCTGTAATTCTATATGTTGCGTTTGTTGGGATCCGATGAATAGAGAATACTTGTTATGTTGATTATCAAAGTTATGTCTATGTGTTGTTTATGATCTTGCATGCTCTCCGTTACTAGTAGATGCTCTGGCCAAGTAGATGCTTGTAACTCCAAGAGGGAGTATTTATGCTCGATAGTGGGTTCATGCCTCCATTGATATCTCGGGACAAGTGATGAAAGTTCTAAGGTTGTGGATGTGCTGTTGCCACTAGGGATAAAACATTAGTGCTATGTTCAAGGATGTAGTTACTAGTTACATTACGCGCAATACTTAATGCAATTGTCTGTTGTTAGCAACTTAATACTGGAGGGGGTTCGGATGATAACCTGAAGGTGGACTTTTTAGGCATAGATGCAGTTGGATGGCGGTCTATGTACTTTGTCGTAATGCCCAATTAAATCTCACTATACTCATCATAATATGTATGTGCATGATCATGCCCTCTTTATTTGTCAATTGCCCAACTGTAATTTGTTCACCCAACATGCTGTTTATCTTATGGGAGAGACACCTCTAGTGAACTGTGGACCCCGGTCCAATTCTCTATACTGAAATACAATCTACTGCAATACTTGTTCTACTGTTTTCTGCAAACAATCATCTTCCACACAATACGGTTAATCCTTTGTTACAGCAAGCCGGTGAGATTGACAACCTCACTGTTTCGTTGGGGCAAAGTACTTTGGTTGTGTTGTGCAGGTTCCACGTTGGCGCCGGAATCTCTGGTGTTGCGCCGCACTACATCCCGCCGCCATCAACCTTCAACGTGCTTCTTGACTCCTACTGGTTCGATTAAACCTTGGTTTCTTACTGAGGGAAACTTGCCGCTGTGCGCATCACACCTTCCTCTTGGGGTTCCCAACGGACGTGTCAACCACACGCATCAGCATGATCTTAGATTTAAGCTCTATACTTATTGCTTAGATTGTATCTACAAGTTGTATGCACATGTCTATGTCCGGAACCAAAGGCCCCAAAGTGACAGAAATTGGGACAACTGGAGGGGAAGGCTTAGATATGAGGATCACATGTTTTCACGGAGTGTTAATGCTTTGCTCCGTTGCTCTATTAAAAGGAGTGCCTTAATTTCCAGTAGATTCCCTAGAGGCCCGGCTGCCACCGGCTGGTAGGACAAAAGATGTTGTACAAGTTTCTCATTGCGAGCACGTATGACTATATATGGGAAACATGCCTACATGATTAATAGACTTGATGTTCTGTCTTAATGCTTTTTCAATCCTATCAATTGCCCAACTGTAATTTGTTCACCCAACACTTGTTATTGGAGAGTTGCCACTAGTGTAGATAGCTGGGAACCCCGGTCCATCTTTCATCATCATATACTCGTTCTACATGACATTGGAAGTAGTATCAACTATTTTCTGGTGCCATTGCTCTCATATTACTGCTACTGCTGCTGTGTTACTATTACTACTGCTCTCATATTACTGCTACTTTCACATCACCCCTGTTGCTAGTGCTTTTCCAGGTGCAGCTGAATTGACAACTCAGTTGTTAAGGCTTATAAGTATTCTTTACCTCCCCTTGTGTCGAATCAATAAATTTGGGTTTTACTTCCCTCGAAGACTGCCGCGATCCCCTATACTTGTGGGTTATCAAACCTATTCACCCCCTCTAGGTTACCGACATTGAACTTTCAATTGCCAATGTGCAAGACACACATAAAGCAATATCCAACTTTGGTTCAAACTGGAATTCAATGGCACCACTCCTGAACTTGTAGAGCCTCGGGATAAACAAACAATTGAACAAAGAATATGGCGTTAAAACAAGAGACTTATAATAGCACTTTGTGAAGTCTCACTACAACTCA
This sequence comes from Lolium perenne, assembly GCF_019359855.2. NCBI lineage: Eukaryota > Viridiplantae > Streptophyta > Magnoliopsida > Poales > Poaceae > Lolium > Lolium perenne. Next base: position 103,075,118 of record NC_067246.2, on the reverse strand, counting down.
TCTTTGGGTGCATATATACGTTGAACAAGTCTACTGCATCTGGTAATTAGAGTTGGAGAGATGGCCCTTCCACTTCATGGTAGCTCATCTCATTTGCAAAATGTGACGGTGATTCTTTAACACAAATACGTTCCCATAAAGATTAAAAAAGAACTTGCAGACAACAATAAAAAAGCGACAGTAGAAGAGTATATGTGTGCTTCCCTATATTATTCATACACCGGTGGACGAGGGCCTCAGTGAAACAGATCTGGTTCAGGCACAGCGACGTCGGTGAAGCGATTTAGGTGCGGTAGCATATAATACGTAGCTTTTCTTGTACTCATCGTTTCCTCTCTGATTATTTCTTTGCAACTAATTGTTCTAAATCATTCTCTCTGTTCTAGCTAGGTTTAACACAACCAATGCTGCAAAATCCTGGAGGAACATAAAATGATGGCACTAGGGGCACCGACTGCCTAGGCTCCTGCATCAACCCCGGTTCTTGTACCACCGCAGGCTCCTGCACCAATCCCAGTTCCAGCACCGGTTACCTAGGCTCCTGCATCAACACTGGTTCATTTACAAACCCATTTTCTGCACTAGCCCAGCAGGCTCCTGCATCAGCACATGTTCCTTACCAGTCCAGGCACAAGCACCATCCCCAACACCGAGGTGTGAGGTCATAGAAATAGACACACGTGTGGTGACCATGACGCATTTAAAGGATATATTCGTGAGTATATGGTAGCTAGACTGCTCTTCTTTTCACATCTTTTCTGCTTAAGTACATTGCACTATTGCTTTTAAATAATTGTTGTGGTATATCTTGCATTAAATTAGAAATCGCCTAAAGGTATCTCTAAGGATTTCCATGCCTGTCCAAGGGAAAAATATCCCTCATGATAGGAAGTGAATGTCTCACAGTCGAGGGACGATACGTCGTCAATCATACTGATGGCCTCTTGGAGGTTACTTTCAGGTAGAAAAAGTTCATGAACGACACCAAACTTGACATTGAACCAACGGTCTATCACGGAACGAACAAAAATAATCAGGGATGGGTCATCATCGACCACGCAGTCGTCGCCCAAGGCAACTTTTTCGTAGTGAAGGCTCCGGTGGGGGAAATCTCATGTAACGCAGTCACAGCTAGGGTTTATGGTTCTAATTATATAGTGCATGCAGGATGGGTCGTGGGGCGCAGCCCACCTCACAAAAATTGAAAAAAGGAGCTCAAGAACTAACATGTGGTTGGATAGTTAGGAGGATCAGACATTGGTACCTAGTGCACCAGAGCTCAAACCCGAGGTTTAACACTGTATTGTCTCATAAATACGAAACATTTTCTCACTAGGAGGTGATGTTCCCTTTGATAGCGAGGTGTATGTGGTGACTTTGTCAATTTTAAAATCCGTCGGATTAATTTCTTGGATTCTGTCTTTCAGAGGTGGTCATAGAAATAGGGTGTAGATGTGTGCGTTATAGATGTGACTGCATATACGTATTTGTGAGGGTCTAATCTATTCTTTGTTTCAGAAGAAAAAAAAAATCCGACCCTGCTAACCGCAGATAGGTAATGCCCTCTCATACATGCATGAATGTAAAAGTAGCTGAGATAGCAAAGATACAAACAGCTACGCGTATATATTTCCGTGCACGGATTTCATTTACATTTTACAGACTTGATTTGCTCCTTACACGGGGCCGAGCCAAACCCAACACTGACGCAATACGTGCACGGCACAAACGTACAAACCAAACCAACACTCAAACACGTGGGCCATAACACACACCTGACCAAACATTTGATGCGTATATGCATCGGACGACAGAAACAGCTTGCTGGAGCAACTGATGATCCAACGGCCCACAACATACCGAGAGCGTCCCCGTCCACGACGCGGCTCCATCGCTTCACTCCACCACGGGCAGCTGCTGGTGCGTCGCCGGGACAGTGAACAGGAACTCGTAGACCGCCACGGCGAGGGGCCCGCCGGCGAGCGGCCCGACCCAGTAGACCCAGTGGTTCTCCCAGTTGTTGGTGGCCAGCGCCGGCCCGAAGGACCTGGCCGGGTTCATGGACGCGCCCGTCAGCGCGCCGCCGGCGATGGTGTTCGCGCCCACGAGGAGGCCGGTGAGCAGCGGGCCGAACCCCGGCGCCGAGCTCTTCGGGTCGAGGATGGCGGCGTAGATGGTGAAGAGCAGCGTGAAGGTGAAGACGACCTCCGACACCACGCCCTGGATCGGGCCCACGCCCGCCGCCAGCGCGTGCACCGGAGTGACCTGCAACGCCACACGTCAGTTGATGTGGCAGATTGGGAATGTGTTTGTGACACGTAGGAACGTAGGACGTACCTCGCCGCCGGTGAGTGCCCTGAGGAGGAGGCAGGCGAGGGAGGAGCCGAGCATCTGGGCGACAACGAAGAAGGCGGACTTGAGCAGGGTGATGTGGCCGCCGACGCAGAGGCTCAGCGTGACGGCCGGGTTCATGTGGGCGCCGGAGATGTGGAACCCGGCCGTCGCGAACACCGCCACCACCAGCGCATGGCCCAGCGCCACCGCGATCAGCGCCGCCGATGTGTCACCTCCTGCCGCGACTGCCTTTCCTGAGAAACAATATATGCAAGAAACGGTGGTTCAGCGTTCAGACGTGTGCGTACATTATGCGTTTCCGTCAAGGCGTTCTCGTAGTCGCAGTACAGACTACGACTACAGAGAAGGAAAAAAGGAAAACCAAATCCATTGCATAGCAACTCGATCGGGAGATCCATGTGGAGGAAACATAATGGCAGAGTGCTGTACATGACTAATCTGAAGCTCTGTTTGTGAGAGAGATTAGTGATCATGAGGGCGCACTTGTCTACAGGTGTTCTCTACATCACTTCAAAGCGAGATGACATGTATATGCCACCTATACATTGACCTTAAGAACTCTTTCCCGGTGATGTATCCACAAACAATATAAAATGTGAAAGCATCGAGGCTACTATAAATTTGAGACTACAACGTGGCAAGAAGCCTGCCACTCCAAGAAGCTGGAGCCTCCTCTTGGAGCACACACAGCTGGAAATGCCAGGTGATCAGCTCCTAGTTTCCTACTGATTCTACTCTCCTCTCGCCGTCACTTTCCTCTAATCTATCTCAACCAGTTCCTCCTACACCGTCTTCTTAATTTTTTAACATATCCAAACTTCAAACATAGCTTTTAATTTTTCCACGGAGTGAAATGTTTTCGAAAAAAGCAAGAACACATGTGTCGTTTCGTACCAGATAAGAGTGTACCCTTTTGTAAATAAAATGATACATGAGTACCACCTAGTAATATAAGTGTACGAAAAAACGAAACGAGTAGCTGCTTCATGGGCCTGTGCAGTGTGCACGGCGACATGCACGGAGCAAGCAGACGGAACCAATATTAGCTGGAAGGAGAGCACGTACCGCCGGTGATGGCGGAGCCGACGCCGACGAAGACGAAGAGGAAGGTCAGGACGAGCTCGCCGAGCACGGCCCGGAGGCAGCGGGGGTCGGATGCCTCGCGGCAGTGGCCGATCGCGAGCTTAGGCATCTCGAATCGATCTGGGGGAGGATGGAGGAGCTAAGGGGAAGGCACCGATCGATTATCTGATCGATGGATCACTCGACTGCTAAGACAAGACCGGCTGGATGGGTGTGTTTCATTCAGTCGAAGACGATGCCTATATATAGCCACGATATTTTCCTGCGGAGCAAGTCAAAACCTTATAATGACACGCCTCAACAAATAATCGCCGATTGGGATCGAGCTATGGACTGGAGGTACGACGTCAGCTGGAGCATGCGTGTGCACACTGAACACATTGATACAGGTCACGCAGGGCGCTGTCTTTGTGTGTTGCACATCACAATGGCAAAATGCAGGAGCACGTCCCTTTTTCTGAATATTGGCCGGCTCTAGCTTTCGTCTTTGAACTTCAAAATCAGACAAGCTTAACTCGTCGCCAACGATCTTGTCCCCCAAACAATTGCAACCTGGTTTAGGAGGAAGTGGTGGCAGTTTCGTCGCACACAGGACAACTAGGGTCCTGTTTGGCATCAAAATATTTCTGCGAAATAAAATACCAAAGTATTAAAAACTTTAGTGCATGTTTGATTCAAAGGATTTCAAAAGAACATGAATAGGAAAAAAAATGCTACAATAGTATGTCCTGACATGTGAAATCATACAAAAATAAAAAGCCGCAATAGTTAATTGCAGAAGTTGTCTGGTTGCACCATAGAAAAATGCAGAAAATTCTATAGAGATTGAGAAAATGCAATAGTTTTCATAAACACATAGAATTTTTTTAAAGAGGTTTAAACTATATCTCTAGAAATCATATGGGATTGTTGTATAGGAAAGCAATCCATAAATTTTTTGGAGGATTCAATCCTTTGAATCAATTAGCCTCTATAGGAAAAACTCCTACGGGCAAGAATCCTAGAAATTTCTTTTGGGAATCCTTTGAATCGAACATGCCCTTGGTGTTTGGATCCAATGAATATTGTGGTTTTAAACCTGACTTATTCTTGAAAACTGCTGTTTTTTTTGCCATATTCCAAACTTCGGACCTCTTTTTTCTAAATTGATGTATTTCCCAAAAATATAGTATTCTTTGCCCATGCACTAAGATACTTCGTTTTTGAAAATAACTAATGTTTTGAAGAAACGATCCTAATTAATTCTAAAATAAAAACCAAGAATGGTTAGAAACCCAAAAACTTAAGGAAAGAAGAAGAACTGATATTGTTATCTAAACGAACACACATTTGTAGTAACGAATGAAGACAAATATTTTTGAGTTAATAAGATCCACAAAGTTTACTAAAAAATATGTTTTTAAAAGGTAATGTAAATCATTAGAAATATTATCCGAAAACATGGAATTTGAGAAAATTGACAAACAATTTGTGACTATTCATAACAAAAATATGAAAAAACTTTGGATTTTTTAAAATGGTAAATGAAGTTAATAGTCATAACAACATATTAACCTTGATGCTCCTTTCTTGTAATACTTTTTTTTCTTTTTCTCTGTATTTCCATATTCTTTCATGCACCCAAATTCAAAGATTGGACCATATATGGGGTGTGGGGCATTCATACATCACATCATGGCTAAATATAGTTATTTCCATCATTAACCACATATTTCTACTTTTTCATGAGCATTCATATTTTTCAAGTGTAACATTCAATTAATTTTCCGCCTTGTATGTTCTATTTAATTCGGTTAACAAAGTTTATAGATTATTCTCAGTTTGGAAAGTATCTTAATTGTATTGTAAAATATTATCATTTATAGTTTAACTTTAAATTACAGAAAGGAAGCTCCATATATTTCACTATTTTTCTTTCTCCTACTAATTCATTGCATTACTTTTGGGTGTTCTGATTTGTTTAGAAAGAGAAATACATACACCCTTGACATTCATAAGTAAATTTATTTGTTTCTAAAATATAGGGCTCACATATATACTACTATGCTTAAAAGGTATATGTATGAGGAATAATATGCATGAGGTGGGAAATTAGGCTTTGTCCCTTTGAAGGTGCAACATTCGTTCGCAAATGCTTGTCGTCCTAGAACCAAATGTTTCTTAACGAATTGCACTATGGTCCACTCATCATAATCCTGATGTGCTTTTTAAATCATCCTGGTAAAGTGCTCGAGAAAATATGAATTTTGCAACATAACAATATCAAAATATGTAGCTTCGTATTACTTTCTAATAATGGAATTAACATGAAAATATAAAATTAGAATAACACTATATGAGCTTTCTATTAAAAAAATTAAAGAAAACTTGCAGCCTTTGAGTTTGAATACTGAATCTAGTTATCAGTAGTTCGTTCCAACCAATTGAGCTACTTTAAGGCTGTATGGATCTCTGCCCTGAAGATGGATCAGTGGTTGGTGGCGCTGACGGTTCTGAAGGGAGGGCATGAGGAGCTCGTTGAGAGTCTGCTAAACCGGATGTGAGCTCCTGTTTCGCCATAGGGTGACTCAGTGATGCCCCGGTAATTATCGGGTGGGGCCTTGTTTTGTGTTTCTAGGGCATAAGGCCCCGACGGCATGTTACTTCACCCATTGTCGACATTTTAGGTATTGAGTGACGGCTTGGGATTTAACGATGTATGCTCTTGTCGAATCTATGTTGAATAAAATCTAAATAAAGGTGGTATGCATCGATTGATGCAGAGGCTAGCCCCCTGCCCCCCCCCCCCCCCCCCCATTTCGAAAAAAAACTTTAATATATGTCCGTAACGCAGACCGTCTGCACAATATTATTTTGTTAAAATCAATTGGGTATCCGATGAATTAAGGTGGGCCTGCCCCTGCATAGAGCATGTGCAAACTGACAATATGTATAAAAAATAGGTAGGTGAAAATAATACCTTTTTCCTGAAAAGGAGGTTGAGACCCTCGGCTTCTGCATCGAAAAGACGTATATGGACTCTTTATTATTTCATTCAACAAAATGTCTGACAAAAACATACATCAAACTACCCGAAGTCATGCTTTCTAATGAGAAGTATGTTCATAATATGTGTTTTATAAGTTTTGGCTAACCTGTTCATATGACGACCCAGTTGTAACTACCTAGAAATGCTTGCCGATACGCAAAAAAGGAATTGTGGGCACTCTACTACGGTTAACACTTTGATTTGCCTCAATCTAAATAGCAAGCCTTGCCTTTAGCGTCTCTAGCTCAATAAAATTTTGCCCAGCTAAGCTAGCTATCCAAACGTTCCTAATGTCTATTTCTAAAACAAAATGTATCTCCGTACGAGGGTATATTACTTAACTTGGGTCTTACTTTCTGAAAAGCATGCTTACAACTGTTCTCATGTGCTTGTGTTCGTGCCGATTGGAACATCGTTTGGAGCCTTGGAGGTATATAGGTACCAGTCGTCTACTCTTATTGAGCTCAGTTCGAATCTAACTATGCCATCATGTCATGTAATGTGAAATCGCACGAGGTCCCGCGTAGATAGTTACCCTCGAATGTAGCGCGAGTTCCAGCAGCATTTTAAGTTCACCAAGCCAAGATTTTGGTGAGACAGCAGACGTGATGCCGAGTGGCCCTCGCTCTGGTCGACCCCTGACAAAAACAATCAGGCCAGGCGGGGTTATCTGTTGAACCAGGATTGCAGGCAGTCCAGTCGAATGCCTCTCTATTTTTCTTTCGCGAGGTAATTAAAATTGATGTCAATTGGTCCGCAGCTCTTGAGCAACTAATTAATTAATCAATGCTAATCAATTAGACTCCAACTTGTTTCCCCCAAGGCCTGCGGAAGCAGTCGATCGCTTTCGCTGAAATAACCAATGCAAAAAATAGAAAAGGAACCCACTGAAATTGCCTACTTGGGTGCGTTGTCGATCCCAGGCATGACCTCGACATCAGAGCACGCTAGGCAGCCAATGGCGTCTCCAGATGCTAACTGCTGCTCCAACCAATTCGAGTAAAAATATTCAACTTGTAAATGACATTTAAAGAAATATAAAAAAGAAAATACTCCCTACGTTCTATACCAAAGAGAAAACAATGTTCTTTCAATTCCTAAACCTGCTCAGGTACTTTACGAAATTTGTTCTACCATGCATACAAAATGTTGCTATATGGCATATATGATGTGTTATACGAACGCTGAAAATTATTCGAATGGATCACAAAACGTACTCCATATGTAACAACACACACATCCATAAACATGTTCACATATTTTTGCCTAAATCAAATGAATACAATGAACATACTTGTGTTTATAATTTAGTTTTGTGTGAAAGAAATTGACATTTTTTGTATTTTATATGGAATCCTAGTGGGTCTATTTGGCCGTATTTGGAAATGACACGAGGAGACACTGGGATTACCCGTCAAGTATCCACAATCTTATCTAATGAAAAAGGATTCCCTTTTGTCAATTGATGAACAAGATTTCGACTTGAAGAGGGGATACTTGACCCTTAGTGCACTCCCACGATTATACAAAAAGTTGAGGCCTCTGCAGAAGGGAGGTGACTCCCTTGATCAACAAGCCACATTCCGCATAGTTTTTAAGTAGTGAATCTCTTTTGCATGAGTTCATACTTCCCTTATAATCTCTGGGGACCAACACTAGTCAGATATAGGAGTAGGTTATTATCCGTGGAGCCGCGAATTTGTATAAATTTTTGTCAAGATGATGAACCACTAGTTAGATTTCGCCTATCCACCTTTCTCTATTGATCTATAGCTCATACGACCGATGATTAATAATCATCAACAAACCAAAGGTAATTTTTATGTGCACGTCTAAAATGGCGTATACTTCTGAAACAAAAGGGATTAAGATAAATCCATCATATTGCATTTTTATTTGTCTTCTCCAAGAAAATTTCCAACACAACAAATTACATAGATCCTTGAAAAATGTAACTTGAATTAAAAAAAAATATTATAACTACAACCAAAATAAAAATAAATATACAAGGAAAACAAAATTTAAAAGTGGAAAAAAATGAAAAAAATGAAATTGATATAAAAGGAGGTAAACCTGGTGCTGCAATTAATTAATTAAAAAATTGTGAAAGGGTAAGCTTGGTCTCTCAACTTCATTAACACACTTTGTCATTGTAGTGCCAATATTACCTAGACTAATCTTTTTTGGAGTGTTCTATTAAAAGTAGTTCTCCAATGAGGTGGAGAAGTTTTTGCACAGTTACATCCTAGTCAGCACCAAAAGATATTTGGAATATTAAAACCGCGTGAATTTCAATAGTACACTAGAAATATCTTCTAATTCGATAGAGTTTGAAAGATTTAAAATTAACTATTTTTAGTTTTCAGGAAAGCTATGTAGACCATTTTTTATTTATAAAATGTGACTTTACATATCGATCGGTTTAACTTATAAAATTGTGATTTTGTTTAAAATTATCTCTTTTCAGATTTTTCTTTGATGTATCTAAGTTTTATATTTTCACTGCCCTTATTAGTCCTTTTTTTCTAACTAGGATGTTGAGATGCGCCTACTTCTCTCAAAACTGATTTCAGTAGGGAAAGAAGTTCAGACCGTTTTTTTAAATAAAAGTTCGAGCTTCTTTGATTCATAGGATTCGTATAGAAATTATGTAGGATTTGGATCATATGGAAAAATTTCGGATATAAATCGTTTGATTCATAGAAACATATTCTATAGGAAGTAATCTTATAAGAATCTTGTACTGCAAATCCTATAAGAAAAAAACATTAGGTCATACCTCATGAAAAATTTCTTCGCTACAATTAAACACACTTCATGTTCCCACAAGAATCAAGTAAGCTGACATTTCAATCATATACTTCTCATATTCTTATTTTTTCCCCTATCATATGAATCAAAGGAGTCCTTAGGCAGTCTTTCTTAGATAGAAGTTAAGACAGTTTTTGAACTTCAAATACCAAATGGTAAGATTCTTTACAATGAATTTTTCTAACTCGTGTATCTGTACTTGTATTAAATTCATACCATAGTTGAAAGAATAAAACAAACCTTTCCTTAATTAATCTACACCAATTATGCTCCAAAATACTTCTCCAGGCTTGCAGACATCAGTCGATCGTTTTCGCTGAAAAGGCCAATGCAAGAATAAGCACACACACTCAAACTGCCTACTTGCTTGCTGTCGCACGGCTCGTCTGCGTTGTCAGTCCCTCGCACGGCCTCCACATCAGAGCGCGCCGAGTCGCCAATGGAATCGCCTGGCGCCAACTGCTGCTCCCCATCATCACCAGCAATTAGCATATCTTGAGACATTTTTGGATTAAGAAGAACAACGGGGAGATGCACAAGTTAATCAGAAGAAGGAAAATGTCTCCCGGAGTAGTTGATGATCGGCGCACGCACGCGGGTCGCTCTCAAATTTTGTGTCGCCGCCGGAGGCTTGGTTTTGGTTAAGTTAAGTGGCGACGACCTTAGGCCGGCGCTGGACTGCTCGAGTCGGTCGTGCCTCCAACTTTGTGTCATCGAGACCCGTACGACGTCGTCCTCGCGTGGGTTTTGGACTTTGTTGCAGTATGAGTTTGTGATTGCTCAACCGTTAACTGCTGTATACGAGCCTGAGCCTTGTCCTTGTCTCTACCTGTAGGTCAACCCTTTTCACACGGACTGACGGGATTGAAACAGACAAACAAAGAACAATAGAAAACAGGGTTTGAAGCAATGGAAACATAATTTTGCAGGGAGCTACTAGTTTTTTTTTTTTTTTTGCGAAAATTCCACCGATCCATTAATAATCATCAAACAGCAGTGCAAAGATGCCTAAAAGTAATAAAAACTACAAATAGGTCGTTGGACCACCCAGCGACGACTACATATACTAGCACGAGCCGAAGGCGCACCGCCGTCCTCGCCCCTCCATCACCGGAGCCAGGCAAAACTTGTCGTAGTAGAGCTTGTTGTAGTAGATAGATGGGAAGTCGTCGTGCTAAGGCCCCAAAGGACCAGCGCACTAGAGCAGCAACCATCGCCAATGATGATAACCGTAGATCGAAAGAGACTGACCTGAAACCACACAATCGAACAAGAAAGACGATCAGATCACGGGGGATCTGTCAGACACACAACTCCACGCGTCCTCCACCGACGCTAGATGCACCACCGGAGCGAGGATAGGACGGGGAGGATCTTATTCTGACTTCAGGAAGTAGCCGCCGCCTCACCATCCCGAAGAAGACACCGAAAATAAACTAAATGAAGAACTGAAAACTGAAACCTTCCCGCCGGCGAGAGGCCGCGGTCCGCCACACCTCCAAAACCCCAAGGGCACCGGAGGCGGAGCGGACCGGCAGCGTCGCGGGCGAGAGGGACGAAACCTTAGATGAGTTTTAGAGCTGCCTCAAAACGCCTTGCTGTTTCCGTACCCAACTACTAGTTCTTAAGTAAGTTCTTCATCTGTTTCTAGCACGAATCACGAGTTGGATTAAATAGTTAGGGGCACTTTTTACTCAGTTGCAAGTTGCAACCTACTTGCAACGGGAAAAACTGTGTTGCAACCCACTTTCAACTTATAGACGCACGAATCATGATATAAATTTAACTGTTTTTTAGTCGATTGAGCTCTAAGGTAATTCTCGATCGACCGCGAAATAGACTGAATTTTATGCGTACGCTACAGTTGCGCCGCGCAATGTCTACAGAAAAAAAGGAGAACAGACTGTAATGTCCCAGGTTTAGAGACGATCGAGGGGTAGATTTTAGAAAGGGATGTGCATTGCATAGTAAATTCTGGGAAAATTTCGCGTTTTTAACAAAAACTGCATCGAAGGGGGACAAGTTTCTCTCTCGACACCTTACAGGGTTAGGGTTTCGAGAGTGCGACAAACTTGCATCTCACTTCACTACTTTAGGGTTTTGAGAAGAGAGGGGAGAATTTGCATTATTAAATTCTAAATGAAGTGTCATGGTTAAATTCAAACCAATGATGAATTTGAATTTCAAATTCAAACATTAAATAATTACCCTAAATAATTCAATTGTGAGGAAATTCATTCAGTAAATAATCAATAATAAACAAAATGAACAATTATAATAAAGTAAAGCTCATTAGGGAAAACTTTGAGCTTTATTGATCATCACACAATTTACATCGTCATTACAATATTCATAAGAGAAAATAAATGAATTACAACACATTACAAGAATTGGTGAAATTGAAAAAAAAAAGAGAATAAAAAGAAAAGTACAAGTAATGACCCTAGTCTAAATACTACAAGATCATCTTCACTTGATCTTGGATGTGATGAACTCCATGTCCATTTTTGATCAATTGTTGATTCCCTGCACAAATCAAAGCAAAACCAGCATTAAGCCAAGTGGCAAAGCCACTTGGCAGGTTAACAAATAAAGGAAATGAAGGGGATATGATCAAGCTGCCGAGCTGATCCATGCCACAGCCAAGTTCCAGGTCCAGGTGCACAGCACATGCCTACACACACACACAGCCTGCTCACAGGGCTGTGTGCATGCAGCACACACACACAGTGAGTCACCAAAGTGACAAGCAAGAGCTGTCGACCAGGGAGAGCAAGGGAGCACCACATATAAGCTTTTCAGAAGCAAACCCTAGCTCATTCATCGGCAGGCAACTTGGTAAGTCATCAGAGAACAAGAACACTTAGAACAGGAAGAACACATAGCCATAACCCTCATCCAGGAACAGCTCAAGCAAGGAACTGTTTTCTGTTGAGAAGTAAACCATGGAGTAGATCAAGCAGCAAGCTTACAAGGAGGAGCAGGGCAAGTCAAATCAACCACCAGAAGCAAAACCTCTACACCAACACACTATTTCTAGGAGCTGGAGTGAGGTATACACATTAACATGAACAAACCAGATGGTTTTGTTCATAAATTGCACAGACATGATCTCAAACACACCACAAGGGTAGAAACCCTATATGTGAGTCATCATATGGCTACTGGCCAAATTGGTGCAAGAAAACCAGAGAGAAACAAATAGGAAGGCACCCTGGGAACATTGGCTATGCCAAACCAGTGACATAATCAAAGAAATCCAACAAGGGATGATCCTATTTAGCTAGTCAGTTTCACTTAGCACCTATAGCCACTACACCATCAGACAGATAGACTATCAAGTGTCTATTCATGTTTATCAACATCAAAGGGAACTGGAAAAACCACAAGGATTCTTCCAGTGAGATATTTCCCAAATCACAGCAAGCCAACACAGGTAGGAGCAACCATTTCTAAGCAGACAGAGCCTGCTAGGGTCACAACAGCTACCTATCCACTTAAGAAATTCACCAAAGCATCACATCATTATCCAGGGGATTCAGTATGAGCTAGGGTACCCAACCAGTGGTTGGCATCCCTCTAGCTACATCAAATTCATCCATATGATCATTACTGCTAAACAGTTCACATCATTTATCTATCTAATAAAGCAAGGAATTACAGATAAATGAAACAGTAAAGTAACTAAAGCACCAACATCTTGTCAGTGAACCAATGGCTCACCGCAAGCATCAGATGATGCTTGAGTAAGCATCAACACACACCAGCACAAGTACAAGTGTCACTCAGACACCAGGTGAAGCATCAGTAAGGCACAGGCAACAAGCAAGTGATGATCATTTGATCATCAGGGCCTGCTAAAGAATGCCAGGGCAGGCTAGAATCAAACACTGGAATCCCACATGAATTCTATGAATTGCACAGCCACAGATAAGCAACATTTGTATTACAGACTAGCACATAATCACTTTTATAATTGTATCCAGAAGCACTCCATCAAGGGATGGAGCTGCCAAGTCAATAACAATGCTCAAATGAGCATGATCATGATTTAAAGCACAGAGATAGCACACCAGGAACACTGGTACTTGCCAAAGGCAAGGATCATGCATTATGATCAAGCCAGGGAGAAGTAATTGCACACACAGGAGAGGCAGAAGCAAGATAGCAACAGCAGTAATAACTGAATCAAGCAAAGCATCACAGTATGCTCATGAGCAAGAGCTCATGAGTTACAACAGCAAGTTATAGAGCACAATAGCATAGCACAGTAGCCAGAATCCATGGCAAATTCACAGCAGTATCATGAACAGCATGATCAAGCATTGCAATTGCAACACAGCAAGCAGCATACGTAGCAGCAGTGAGCTAAGCTCAGCAGAGCAGCAACAACAGCATGGCAGACCTCCACAGGGAGGAGAGCCATGGCCAGAGCACATAGAAGAGAAGGAAGAACAAGCACAGAGGGTAAGAGGAAGGCGGCGCATGTACCTGGAGCGAGCAGACGGCAAGCGTGGCCGTGGCGGCCACGGCGGCGCGCGCCGAAGGCACGGCGGCACCTGGCCAGGCCATGCCAGGCCCGACGAGCGCCGTAGCGCTCCGCACCTCGGCGGCGAAGGTCCGGCGGCGCCATCACGCCTGAGGCGCCGGTGAGCACCGCACCACCGTGCGGTCAAACGAAAGGGGAATCGGCGATGGGGCGGCTAAGAACCAGATCGACGCCGTGGATCTGGTGCGCCGTCGCATGGCGGTGCAGATGCGCCCCATGGCGAGGGCCATGGCGGCCGGAGATCGCCGGAATCGGCCGGCGACGATGCGGGCGACGAAGTCGCCAGAGCGAGATTGGGGATTAGGGTTAGGTCGAGACGGCGCGAGGTGGTGGGCGAGTGAGCGACCGCTCGGGTCGGTCGGACCCGAGCTGGTTTAGCCCAACCCACTGGGCCACCCTGACACGTGGGCCCAGGGGCAAAAAGGACTTTTAATAATTCAATAAAAACATGAAATTTTGAAATTCAATAGAAAATTATTAAAAGCTCTTAAAAATATGAAAAAGGATCAGCATAAAATTCTCTATTTAAATAAAATATCAAAGAGAATTTTTGAAGACAATTAAGAATAAGTCCTATTTTGATGATTTAAATAATCATTTAAATCACACACCTAATTTTCTATAATGAAAATAAGTCCATTAATGTATTTGGACTTTAAAAACACCTTGACAACATTTCAAGGTTGTATTTTACTTGAAATCAAGTATCCTCAAATTATTCTTAGTATTAACCTCTTACATGATATAATAACAACATCGGAAGGGGGAAACAAACCCTAAAACTGGAATCATGCATAACTGCTTCTTTAACCATTGCCCTTATCGGACAATGATGCTATTTTTCAGAACCAGAGGACAAGGGTCAGTCCACACCTTCCAACTGCAAAACTTTGCAGTGTTCAGGCAAGTTCATCACTTGCTCATGTCATTTGAGTATTTTTATCAAATTACTTGCAAAGTATTATGGTTATCACTATTGCACAAAAATCAAAACCACTACTTTCATAACTATGAATATGACTATGTGGTGGGCAATGGAACCATGGATTGTGTTGATATGGTGGAGGTTCCATTGCACGGGTTTATATCCAGCTAGGATTAAACAACAAATGTCGCCAGTGATTCTTGTGCCGTAATACCCGTGTTAACCATAAGATCCGGAGTGGGACGGAGTAGTCAAAAGTGTTTCCACCTCTCGTTCATCAACGGATGCGCTTACCGTAGCAGTTGTGTCTGGCGGAACAACCGGAGGGTGGGGATCCCATTCTAATTCCCCACGGTAAAGCATTGCTTGCCGTAGCAGTTGTGTCTTGCGGAACAACCGGAGGGTGGGGATCCCATTCTAATTCCCCACGGTAATGCGGTCTATGATGGGTTGCAGCTACCGGCGTAGGAGTGTATGGTAGAGCCCAGCACTGTCGTCGTGGTCGGGGTCCACCCTGAAATTACGGGAATAATGGGACCGGCGTGGACCCAGGGTCGGGGCATGCAACAAAGGGTGGGTGTTCGAGGTAGCGGAGGAACATGATTGGCTAGACCTTATACCGGGCCTCACACCAAAGGAAGTGTGGACGGGAAAGCTGCCCGGTTGGCACCAAGGTTAAGATCTCTTATGGGTAAAGCAACACACCTCTGCAGAGTGTAAAGAACTGTGACCTGTCACTCCCTGTTCCGGGATGAGGAACTACGAACGCGGCCGGAAAGGAGCTCCATGAAGTTCTAGTAAACCGGTGAACGCTGACGGACATAGCTCTTTGAAATAAAAGCAATCTCTTGAAGAAATGTTTATCAAAACTTGCATTGGTATTAGACTTTCTGGTCTAATATCGTAGCTAGTGCATTAAACACCTCTTATCTATAATGAACTTGTTGAGTACGCTCGTACTCATACCACTCTTAAATCCCATGCTTAGATTGTCTGAATCGTCTGGAGGAGGACTACGACAGCAATGAAGGAGCCGAGATCATCGGCTACGAGGAACCAGACCTCTCAGGAGGAGTGGAAGGCGTAGACTATCTCATTGTCTACGGATCCGGGGAGGCTTCCGGAGGTGAACAAGCCTAGAGATATCTGATGAGTAGTAGTAACCGAGCAGCCCGAACTCTTAGTATTTAGCTGCTCGATGGAATAAATGTTTAGTTTAATGAGACTCTTGTATTGTAAGTTAATTTGGGTTCGCCTCGAACCCAGGAGTGATCCTCTTAGGACCCAAGAGGAGCTCAGAGACGATATGTGTATGTTACTTGTAATAATATGTGAATGAGTTATGGACCCGCTATGTTCTGTTGTACTACTCTGAGGGATGTAACATTTGCGGAATGGTACTTCGTGAATGTTATATCAATGACTAGCATACTACAACATGCAGTGGTATGCAGGGTCACCACAGTTGGTATCAGAGCAAAAGCTTTGACCTTAGGTTGGAACCTAGTAAATGGGACCAAACGTTAGGAGTCAAATAGGACTAGTAAAGAATTCTCTAAAAATATGGTGTATATTCAATTGAGAATACAACAATCATATCTTTTAGTGCGATAATTCTTTATTATCTCTATTATGATGCATTATTACTAATCTTATAATCTTTCTATTTCTACAGCCAACATGGCAAGTTCACGACCGGGAAGAAACGTGAAAGTTATGGATTCCACACTGAATGAATACCAAGGAGGACTTGCTGATATCTTACGAGCCATGTTACTGGAATTTGGGTGCGATCCCCAGATTCCAGTAAAGAAGTACATGTTCTATGATGGTCCTGTACTGGCCAAGTGCAGGGTAGGACTGCGACTTCCCGAATCTTTGGGAATGAGCGTAGTCATGCCAGCTGGGGAAGCTAGGACAACCAATACAGCTTACCATATAGCTGTTATGAGAGCCATAACCGACATACGGGAACATAAGACAAAAGAGCTTATGGATTCCGAGTTCTCCCATATTCCTCATAATCAGGAGGAAGAAGATCCCATGCTCAACCACTACAAATATGCTAAACGCAAACCCATAGCAGCGGCAAAATATATGGATAATAGCCGTAACTTCATATCATTACTCTTTCAGTTGAACCATCATCTGATAGGAGCAATTGATACGATGCTTGAGGAATTTACTGAACCCAAGGAGGAGAGTAGGGGAAAAGAACCTATGGAGAATGTGGTGCATACACCAGTTTATTCAGCTGGTGACTACATCAGTATTGATCCACTTGCACGTGAAACCCCACCTGCTACACCTGGGAACTACCTGGGTAGTTCCTATGGGGGATACGAAGGCGGAGAGGAATCCGGAAACAACCAGCGTTCCGAGACTCCTATCGAGAATTCCAGGGGTTGGCGTTGGGGAGATGATACTGGAACTCATAGTACCTCTGTGTATTATGATGGGGAGATGAATGATGACGCAACAACCCAGAACCAGAGCTATCCTAGTAATGAAGGAGTGGATGGAGGATATCCGACACAAGTTGAGTCGGGTATGAGTTTTGGTAACCCTTATGGTGGGGTTACAGGGGAGTACACCCGATGGGTGGACTATGATGCACTCAACGATCAGTTTGTGAACACTGATTTCTCCTTAGGATCATCATCTGATTCGGATTACAAGCCAACGGGGAGACCTTATGTTCCAGGGTCTATCAGGAGGACGACACGTTCGACCGGATGGAAGCCTGGGATGTACCGGGAGTGAAGATCGACTAGAGTCCACCAAGGGAGGCGTGGCTATAATACAAAAGTACCACATGTATTATAGTTTGTAATATTTGTATAAATTTGTACATATACTTTAATAAGTGAGTTTGCATACTCACATCGACTTGAGTATTGTAATAAGACCACTTAAGTATGTATATACAGGGTATATGTTTTGTATGATTTGGATTTGCTTCTTGATTTCCATTGCGTGACTAGTTCTGTGCACAAAGTTGAGCTCAGAAAACTTGCGCATGGAGTAATTATGAGTATCATCTTGTGTTGCAGAACTAGGGGGATTATGTCGGGAACGTTAGGAAACGAGACTGAAGCGCAGCGCATGGAGCGCGAAGCAAAAGAAAAGGAAGAGGCTGAGGGTGCAGCCAGAGATCAGTTTCCACCACCACCACCACCCATGACGCAGCAAAACTTTATCCAGTACATGCAGCTGGTAGAGGAGCGACAGCGTGTAACACTGGAGCAACAGAACAAATTCTTCCAAGATTTGATGCAGCAAAACAGGGTGGAGAGACCTGAGAACCCGGGAGTCACATTAGCAGACTTCCAAAACACTAAGCCTATATCTTTTGCATACGCGCCCGAGCCAATGGACGCGGAAGATTGGCTGATGGATACTGAGCGTAAGCTCAACACCGTTGGATGTAACGACCAAGAGAAGGTTCGTTATGCTACACATCTGCTATGTGGACCTGCCGCATCATGGTGGGACAATATTGTAGCCGTTTACCCGGCTGGAAAGGTATTTACCTGGGATGAATTCACGAGGAAGTTCAGGGAATCCAATGTCCCTGAAAGTATTGTGGAGCTGAAGCGTCGAGAATTTGAGAGTCTCGAGCAGAAGGACAAGGCAATCCTGACCTATGTCAGGGAGTTCTCTAAACTGTCCCGGTACGCTGTTGAGGAAGTCAACACCGAGGACAAGAAGAAAAAGAGATTTCTGAGGGGGTTAAGTCCCCAGTTCAAGGTACAGCTCCGTATGATGAGAGCAACAGAGTTTCAAGAGTTGGTGGATGCAGCCATCACTCTAGAAGATGATTTCAAGCAATTACAGGAGGAGAAGAGGAAAAAGGCCAAGTTTGAGCCTAAGAGGTTTGTTAGTAACAAGCCTAATACCAGCTTGAGTTTCAAGCCCAGATACAGCAACAACAACAACAACAACATCAACTACTACGGTAGTAGGAAGAATCAGGCATTCCAGACTGCAAATCAAATAGTTTGCAGAAGCTGTGGATTCACGGGGCATTTCGCCAAGGACTGCAAGAAGCCAAAGATTATATGCTTTGGTTGTCGCCAGGAGGGGCACATGCTGAAGGACTGCCCCAAGAAGAATAGTGGAGGAGGTCAGTCAGGAGGAGGAGGAAACCGAGGAGGAAACACCGGAGGCAACTGGAAGAATAAGAAGCCCTTCGGCAAGCTGAACTGTACCAGTCTGGAGGAGGTGGTCAACTCTGACCAGGCGGTGATAGGTACGCTCCAGATACTCACTCATCCTGGCAAAGTACTTTTTGATACTGGTGCAACTACATCATTCATATCTCAACAATTCATCATCAAACATGGGATTAGTTGCACTAAGTTAGATACACCCATAACCATACTTTCTGCGGGGGGAACGATAGTAGTAACCCATGCCAAACAAAAACAAGTCATTATGATCAATAAGTGCGCGTTTGACGCAAACCTGTTCATTTTACCAATGAAGGACATTGATGTCATTCTTGGTATGAACTGGTTGGAAGCTAATGGAGCATTGATCGACTGTGTAAACAAGACGGTGTCTTTGAAAAGCCCCGATGGAAGTAGAATGATCTACCAAGGCGACAAACATACGCAGATTGAAGTTGAGTTACAGCTGAATAGCATGAAGGAGGTGAAGTTAGAGGATATACCTGTAGTAAATGAATTCCAGGATGTGTTTCCTGCGGAATTACCTGGTATGCCACCAGAAAGGGAGATACAATTCACTATCGACCTAATTCCAGGAACAACTCCGATTGCCAAGGCACCATATAAGATGGGGCCCAAGGAGTTGAAAGAACTTAAGGAGCAACTGGATGACTTGGAACAAAAGGGTTTCATTCAGGAGAGTGTTTCACCATGGGGATCACCTGTGATCTTCGTGGATAAAAGAGATGGAGGAAGAAGGATGTGCGGAGACTACGGTGAATCGAACAACGTCACAATCAAGAACAAGTATCCACTTCCAAGAATACAAGATCTATTTGATCAAGTGAGAGGCGCGGGAGTCTTTTCCAAGATTGATCTAAGATCCGGTTATCACCAGATAAAGATCAAGAAGGAAGACGTTCCGAAAACTGCCTTTGTCTCAAGGTATGGACATCATGAATACCTTGTAGTACCTTTTGGATTGACCAATGCCCCAGCAATATTCATGAATCTCATGAATAAGATATTCATGCCATATCTAGACAAGTTTGTCATCGTATTTATCGATGATATCTTGATATATTCCAAGAACAAGTCCGAACATGCTGAACATTTGAGGTTGGTGTTGCAAACACTAAGGGAACATCAACTCTATGCCAAACTTAGTAAGTGTGAATTTTGGCTAGATCAAGTGGAATTTCTTGGTCATGTCATTAGTAAAGATGGAATAGTTGTTAACCCGAGTAAGGTAGCAGCAGTTCTAGAATGGGAAGCACCCAAGACTGTCAAGGAAATCCGAGGATTCCTAGGAATGGCAGGCTATTATCGGAGATTCATTGAAGGATTCTCTAAGATAGCAGGACCTATGACAAAGCTGTTAAGGAAGAACACACCATTCGTGTGGTCAGAGGAGTGTGAGAAGAGTTTTCCAACTCTGAAGGAGAAACTCACAACAGCACCGGTGTTAGCGGTTCCTGAAGTTGGCAAGGACTACACCGTGTACTGTGACGCATCCAAGCATGGATTGGGTTGCGTACTCATGCAAGATCGGAAAGTGATATCCTATGGATCGAGGCAACTCAGACCTCATGAAGTGAATTATCCAACACATGACTTGGAATTAGCAGCTGTCGTATTTGCACTCAAAACTTGGAGACATTTTCTCTATGGAGCGAAGTGTGAGCTCTATACAGACCATAAAAGCCTCAAATATTTCTTCACTCAGAAGGAACTCAACATGAGGCAGAAAAGATGGCTAGAATTGATCAAGGATTATGATCTGACAATCAATTACACACCAGGGAAGGCTAATGTTGTAGCAGATGCCCTGAGTAGGAAGAGTACCGGAGGAGTGGAACAAGAAATATCACCGGAGTTGAGGAAGGAAATAAGCCAAGCCCAAATACAACTTTGGGAGAAAGAAGCCCATGAAGGATTATCGGCGTTGCAAGTAGCCGATGAGCTTAATGTCAACCTGAAGAATGAGATAATGATGGGTCAGTTGGACGATCCATTCATTGTAGAAGAGATGAGAAGAATAGATGAGGGAAGACCATCAGAATTTCACCGAGGAGAATCTGGATCTTTATGGTTCCAGAAAAGAATTTGCGTTCCGGATATTGCTGAAATTAAGGAGGTAATACTCCGGGAAGCTCATCAAACACCATATTCCATACATCCGGGAAGTACAAAGATGTACATGGATCTAAAGGAACTATTCTGGTGGAATAATATGAAGAGAGAAATAGCACAATATGTGGCAGAATGCCATACCTGCCAGCGAGTGAAGGCTGAACACCAGAGTCCGGCAGGGAAGTTACAACCTTTACCTATTCCAGAGTGGAAATAGGAGGAAATAGGGATGGATTTCATCACCGGACTACCCATGACCAATAAAAAGAAGGACATGATATGGGTAATCGTGGACCGGTTGACGAAGAGCGCCCACTTTTTAGCGGTAAACCAGCAGGATAAAGGAGAGAAACTCATCGATCTTTACATCAAAGAGATCGTGAGTAAGCATGGAGTGCCTAAGAAGATCGTATCGGATCGAGGATCCGTGTTCACATCAGCATTCTGGAAGCAACTACACGAAGCTTTAGGATCCAAGTTGGACTATAGTACCGCTTATCATCCCCAGACCGGTGGACAAACCGAGAGAACCAACCAGATTTTAGAAGATATGCTTAGGGCTTGTGCCCTAGACTTTGGAGGATCATGGGAAGAACACTTACCACTAGCAGAGTTTTCATATAACAATAGATACCAAAGCAGCATCAAGATGGCACCATTTGAAGCTCTGTATGGAAGGAAGTGTAGATCACCAATATGTTGGTATGAAGCCGGAGCAAGCAAGGAGTTCAACCCTGATTATGTCAAGGAAAAACAACAAATCATTGACATTATCAGAGACAGGCTCAAGATAGCCCAAAGTCGGCAAAAGAGTTATGCCGATCAGAAGAGAAGGACATGGGAACCACAAGTTGGAGACATGGTTTATCTTAAGGTAAGCCCGATGAAAGGACTCCAGAGGTTTGGAGTAAAAGGAAAGCTCAGTCCTAGATATATAGGACCTTTCAAGATACTGAGTCAGAATCGAGGTTTAGCCTTTGAATTGGATCTACCGGGAAGGTTAGCTCAAGTTCACAATGTATTCCATGTGTCACAACTCCGGAAATGCTTGAAAACCCCAGATGAACCAATATCACATGATGAGCTCGAGTTACAACCAGACTTAACATACATCGAGAAGCCAGCCAAGATTCTCGAGGAGAGCTGGAAACAACTCAGAAATAAAGCTATCAAGTATTGCAAGATATAATGGAAGCATCACCCCGAGAGGGAAGCCACCTGGGAAAAAGAGGAAGACCTGAGGAAAACATACCCCGAGCTGTTCAGGTATTACAACCACAACTTCGGGACGAAGTTTTCTTTAAGGGGGAAAGGCTGTAATGTCCCAGGTTTAGAGATGATCGAGGGGTAGATTTTAGAAAGGGATGTGCATTGCATAGTAAATTCTGGGGAAATTTCGCGTTTTTAAACAAAAACTGCATCGAAGGGGGACAAGTTTCTCTCTCGACACCTTACAGGGTTAGGGTTTCGAGAGTGCGACAAACTTGCATCTCACTTCACTACTTTAGGGTTTTGAGAAGAGAGGGGAGAATTTGCATTATTAAATTCTAAATGAAGTGTCATGGTTAAATTCAAACCAATGATGAATTTGAATTTCAAATTCAAACATTAAATAATTACCCTAAATAATTCAATTGTGAGGAAATTCATTAAGTAAATAATCAATAATAAACAAAATGAACAATTATAATAAAGTAAAGCTCATTAGGGAAAACTTTGAGCTTTATTGATCATCACACAATTTACATCGTCATTACAATATTCATAAGAGAAAATAAATGAATTACAACACATTACAAGAATTGGTGAAATTGAAAAAAAATAAAAGAGAATAAAAAGAAAAGTACAAGTAATGACCCTAGTCTAAATACTACAAGATCATCTTCACTTGATCTTGGATGTGATGAACTCCATGTCCATTTTTGATCAATTGTTGATTCCCTGCACAAATCAAAGCAAAACCAGCATTAAGCCAAGTGGCAAAGCCACTTGGCAGGTTAACAAATAAAGGAAATGAAGGGGATATGATCAAGCTGCTGAGCTGATCCATGCCACAGCCAAGTTCCAGGTCCAGGTGCACAGCACATGCCTACACACACACACAGCCTGCTCACAGGGCTGTGTGCATGCAGCACACACACAGTGAGTCACCAAAGTGACAAGCAAGAGCTATCGACCAGGGAGAGCAAGGGAGCACCACATATAAGCTTTTCAGAAGCAAACCCTAGCTCATTCATCGGCAGGCAACTTGGTAAGTCATCAGAGAACAAGAACACTTAGAACAGGAAGAACACATAGCCATAACCCTCATCCAGGAACAGCTCAAGAAAGGAACTGTTTTCTGTTGAGAAGTAAACCATGGAGTAGATCAAGCAGCAAGCTTACAAGGAGGAGCAGGGCAAGTCAAATCAACCACCAGAAGCAAAACCTCTACACCAACACACTATTTCTAGGAGCTGGAGTGAGGTATACACATTAACATGAACAAACCAGATGGTTTTGTTCATAAATTACAGAACATGATCTCAAACACACCACAAGGGTAGAAACCCTATATGTGAGTCATCATATGGCTACTGGCCAAATTGGTGCAAGAAAACCAGAGAGAAACAAATAGGAAGGCACCCTGGGAACATTGGCTATGCCAAACCAGTGACATAATCAAAGAAATCCAACAAGGGATGATCCTATTTAGCTAGTCAGTTTCACTTAGCACCTATAGCCACTACACCATCAGACAGATAGACTATCAAGTGTCTATTCATGTTTATCAACATCAAAGGGAACTGGAAAAACCACAAGGATTCTTCCAGTGAGATATTTCCCAAATCACAGCAAGCCAACACAGGTAGGAGCAACCATTTCTAAGCGACAGAGCACTGCTAGGGTCACAACAGCTACCTATCCACTTAAGAAATTCACCAAAGCATCACATCATTATCCAGGGGATTCAGTATGAGCTAGGGTACCCAACCAGTGGTTGGCATCCCTCTAGCTACATCAAATTCATCCATATGATCATTACTGCTAAACAGTTCACATCATTTATCTATCTAATAAAGCAAGGAATTACAGATAAATGAAACAGTAAAGTAACTAAAGCACCAACATCTTGTCAGTGAACCAATGGCTCACCGCAAGCATCAGATGATGCTTGAGTAAGCATCAACACACACCAGCACAAGTACAAGTGTCACTCAGACACCAGGTGAAGCATCAGTAAGGCACAGGCAACAAGCAAGTGATGATCATTTGATCATCAGGGCCTGCTAAAGAATGCCAGGGCAGGCTAGAATCAAACACTGGAATCCCACATGAATTCTATGAATTGCACAGCCACAGATAAGCAACATTTGTATTACAGACTAGCACATAATCACTTTTATAATTGTATCCAGAAGCACTCCATCAAGGGATGGAGCTGCCAAGTCAATAACAATGCTCAAATGAGCATGATCATGATTTAAAGCACAGAGATAGCACACCAGGAACACTGGTACTTGCCAAAGGCAAGGATCATGCATTATGATCAAGCCAGGGAGAAGTAATTGCACACACAGGAGAGGCAGAAGCAAGATAGCAACAGCAGTAATAACTGAATCAAGCAAAGCATCACAGTATGCTCATGAGCAAGAGCTCATGAGTTACAACAGCAAGTTATAGAGCACAATAGCATAGCACAGTAGCCAGAATCCATGGCAAATTCACAGCAGTATCATGAACAGCATGATCAAGCATTGCAATTGCAACACAGCAAGCAGCATACGTAGCAGCAGTGAGCTAAGCTCAGCAGAGCAGCAACAACAGCATGGCAGACCTCCACAGGGAGGAGAGCCATGGCCAGAGCACATAGAAGAGAAGGAAGAACAAGCACAGAGGGTAAGAGGAAGGCGGCGCATGTACCTGGAGCGAGCAGACGGCAAGCGTGGCCGTGGCGGCCACGGCGGCGCGCGCCGAAGGCACGGCGGCACCTGGCCAGGCCATGCCAGGCCCGACGAGCGCCGCAGCGCTCCGCACCTCGGCGGCGAAGGCCCGGCGGCGCCATCACGCCTGAGGCGCCGGTGAGCACCGCACCACCGTGCGGTCAAACGAAAGGGGAATCGGCGATGGGGCGGCTAAGAACCAGATCGACGCCGTGGATCTGGTGCGCCGTCGCGTGGCGGTGCAGATGCGCCCCATGGCGAGGGCCATGGCGGCCGGAGATCGCCGGAATCGGCCGGCGACGATGCGGGCGACGAAGTCGCCAGAGCGAGATTGGGGATTAGGGTTAGGTCGAGACGGCGCGAGGTGGTGGGCGAGTGAGCGACCGCTCGGGTCGGTCGGACCCGAGCTGGTTTAGCCCAACCCACTGGGCCACCCTGACAGGTGGGCCCAGGGGCAAAAAGGACTTTTAATAATTCAATAAAAACATGAAATTTTGAAATTCAATAGAAAATTATTAAAAGCTCTTAAAAATAACTTAAAAATATGAAAAAGGATCAGCATAAAATTCTCTATTTAAATAAAATATCAAAGAGAATTTTTGAAGACAATTAAGAATAAGTCCTATTTTGATGATTTAAATAATCATTTAAATCACACACCTAATTTTCTATAATGAAAATAAGTCCATTAATGTATTTGGACTTTAAAAACACCTTGACAACATTTCAAGGTTGTATTTTACTTGAAATCAAGTATCCTCAAATTATTCTTAGTATTAACCTCTTACATGATATAATAACAACATCGGAAGGGGGAAACAAACCCTAAAACTGGAATCATGCATAACTGCTTCTTTAACCATTGCCCTTATCGGACAATGATGCTATTTTTCAGAACCAGAGGACAAGGGTCAGTCCACACCTTCCAACTGCAAAACTTTGCAGTGTTCAGGCAAGTTCATCACTTGCTCATGTCATTTGAGTATTTTTATCAAATTACTTGCAAAGTATTATGGTTATCACTATTGCACAAAAATCAAAACCACTACTTTCATAACTATGAATATGACTATGTGGTGGGCAATGGAACCATGGATTGTGTTGATATGGTGGAGGTTCCATTGCACGGGTTTATATCCAGCTAGGATTAAACAACAAATGTCGCCAGTGATTCTTGTGCCGTAATACCCGTGTTAACCATAAGATCCGGAGTGGGATGGAGTAGTCAAAAGTGTTTCCACCTCTCGTTCATCAACGGATGCGCTTACCGTAGCAGTTGTGTCTGGCGGAACAACCGGAGGGTGGGGATCCCATTCTAATTCCCCACGGTAAAGCATTGCTTGCCGTAGCAGTTGTGTCTTGCGGAACAACCGGAGGGTGGGGATCCCATTCTAATTCTCCACGGTAATGCGGTCTATGATGGGTTGAAGCTACCGGCGTAGGAGTGTATGGTAGAGCCCAGCACTGTCGTCGTGGTCGGGGTCCACCCTGAAATTACGGGAATAATGGGACCGGCGTGGACCCAGGGTCGGGGCATGCAACAAAGGGTGGGTGTTCGAGGTAGTGGAGGAACATGATTGGCTAGACCTTATACCGGGCCTCACACCAAAGGAAGTGTGGATGGGAAAGCTGCCCGGTTGGCACCAAGGTTAAGATCTCTTATGGGTAAAGCAACACACCTCTGCAGAGTGTAAAGAACTGTGACCTGTCACTCCCTGTTCCGGGATGAGGAACTGCGAACGCGGCCGGAAAGGAGCTCCATGAAGTTCTAGTAAACCGGTGAAGGCTGACGGACATAGCTCTTTGAAATAAAAGCAATCTCTTGAAAAAATGTTTATCAAAACTTGCATTGGTATTAGACTTTCTGGTCTAATATCGTAGCTAGTGCATTAAACACCTCTTATCTATAATGAACTTGTTGAGTACGCTCGTACTCATACCACTCTTAAATCCCATGCTTAGATTGTCTGAATCGTCTGGAGGAGGACTACGACAGCAATGAAGGAGCCGAGATCATCGGCTACGAGGAACCAGACCTCTCAGGAGGAGTGGAAGGCGTAGACTATCTCATTGTCTACGGATCCGGGGAGGCTTCCGGAGGAGAACAAGCCTAGAGATATCTGATGAGTAGTAGTAACCGAGCAGCCCGAACTCTTAGTATTTAGCTGCTCGATGGAATAAATGTTTAGTTTAATGAGACTCTTGTATTGTAAGTTAAGTTGGGTTCGCCTCGAACCCAGGAGTGATCCTCTTAGGACCCAAGAGGAGCTCCGAGACGATATGTGTATGTTACTTGTAATAATATGTGAATGAGTTATGGACCCGCTATGTTCTGTTGTACTACTCTGAGGGATGTAACATTTGCGGAATGGTACTTCGTGAATGTTATATCAACGACTAGCATACTACAACATGCAGTGGTATGTAGGGTCACCACACAGACTTTGACTATCTATGCACAAAATTGTACCTTCTCCCTGAGTTCACAAAATATAGACTTATAACAATACTTACTACTATAATATATGAAAAGGATCCAAGAAAATCAAGATATTCCTGAAAACTGGTTTGCACATCGGCATTTTATGAACAGATTCTAACACCTAGTTGAAAGGGTAATTAATCGTATCTTATGAGAGATCTGTGCTAAAAGCTTCGCCAGTGAACTGTGTCTCGAGAGACTTCCCGCCAAGGTCACCTCAATGCTCCCTCCTATACTGACGTCGATCGATCCAAGATGTTTGAGACTTATCGGGCTCAACCGTAGATTGCCAACGAGTCTTGGAGCTCTAGCATCCCCCATTCACAACCATCCCCAATTTTGTTCAACTCAAAGTGTATGAGTTACATATTGGTGGAGACTATTTATATACTAGGACCCATAAATGACCAAGACTATCATTTTGATGGCAAGTGGGGTGGAAAATATAGGAAATGTCGGGTCTATTTGTCCATGGTGGACTAGTGCGTGAGTGCATGTGAGTATGGGTGTGTACATGATAACGGGCGAGTGCTGCCTTACACAATGCGCCCGTCCGGTGAGAGAGGGCTTGCTAGTTTTTATGTCGTAGAAGGTAAGAAAGGTGAAAATATGAACTTTGCACTCCTTTCATGTGTTTCACACGACGTACATGAGACGCCTGCTATGAGTATTTTGCCCAAGTCTAGAACCTAAATTGTAAGGGTGAATGTCAAGTGAAAATATCCAATGGAGATTAGAGACCGATTACTGTGCGTATGCCACGAGGAAATGATTATATTGATATCTTTCAAAAAAAATGTGTGCATAAGGAGATGATTAAGCGTGGAATCAACCAAGATGTCTCTTGATCTTTCAATACATTGCAAAATGTCGTTCTTACTAATATCCTTCCTGAGATTTTTTATATTTCTACTTAGTCGTTTATGATTTTAATTAATGGACTTGGGAAGCACATCGCCCTTGCTATATAGAACATTTCTTGTTTCACATAATAAGATAGTGCACTAATTTATTTAGCATGAGCGCTTTTTTATGATCTTTTTTTTTTTTTGAGGATCTAGCATGAGCCTGTTTCAGGTTTAAAACCCAGCGTCATCCCTTGGAAGCGGTAGATGGCCGGCCCGGACCATGAACAACCCCTCGTAGACCAGCCCAGCGAGCAGCCCACCGATCATGGGGCCAACCCAGTACACCCAGTGCCCAGCCCACACCCCGGAGGCGAGCGCGGGCCCAAAGGAGCGTGCCGGGTTCATGGACGCGCCGGAGAACGGCCCGCCGGCGAGCACGTTGGCGCCGACGACCAGGCCCACCAGCAGCGGGCCGAGGTTGCCCACACTCCGGCGCGGGTCCACGACGGTGGCGTACACCGTGAAGAGCAGCGAGAAGGTGAGCACGGCCTCCCAGAGCACCCCCTGCGCCGCGCCCACCCCGGCGGCCAGCGCGTGCACGGGCAGCGCCGCCCCGCCGCCGGTGAGGAAGGAGAGGAGCAGGCAGGCGAGGGAGGAACCGAGCAGCTGCGCGGGCACGTAGAGCGCGGAGCGGAAGAGGGTGATGTGGCCGCCCGCGGCGAGCCCGAGCGTGACTGCCGGGTTGATGTGGCCGCCGGAGACGTGGAGCCCCGCCGACACCATCACTGCCACCGCCATCGTGTGCGCCAGTGCCACCGCCGTCAGGCCCATGATCGTGTCGGTACCGCCGGACAACCTACCTGCAAACACATGTACGCACCGCACGTACATAGTTTCACGTTCTCAGATCGAACACATGCAAGCATGGACATCGTTTCCATGTATCACTGTACATGCGTACGTACCGGCGGCCATGGCGGAGCCGACGCCGGAGAAGACGAAGAGGAAGGTGAGGACGGCCTCGGCGAGCACGGCGCGGACGCAGCCGGCCTCGGTGACCTCGCGGTGGTGCCCGAGAGTGAACTTCGCCATGAGTGTACGCCTCGGTGTTGTATGTGGCTTATCTGATCTGTCGTCGGTGGATGATCACACGTACGATCGAGGGAAAACCCGAGTTATGATCCAGTTGGGTGGAAGCTGACGGCTATATATAAAGGTCGTATGTGCAGTATGGGATAAGGAGGCGGGAAATGATGGAATTGCTGATGCAAGCGTAATAACAGAGGGCGGTTGCCAGCCGGGGCTCACACCAGAGGTACACTGGCCGAGTGCACACATTCAGTAAGTAGCTTCAGAGATCTCAGCGTAAAAGAGAATCTTCACGTACTATGTTAGGCTGGATCTCAGTTTGCATTGGTTGCTAACCTAACAAACTACTTTCTCGGATGGAAAATGCGCAATGCTAGAGTTTTCGGAAATGTCTCCACCATGCCATCCTTTGTAATTTTGATTATTAAGCGGAATGATGCGCTTTGGCCGGGTTGCCGCGGGGACAAAGCATCTGAATGCTATCATGTCGCGAGAGTAGCCTCTTGTATTTCTTTTGCCTTCTTGGCTTTAATTTTGATTTAAACTATTCTTAATCAATAAAATAGGCAAAGCTTTTCCCCTGTTTGAAAAATAATAATTTGAAACAGAGGGAGTACTTATGTACACAGAAATAAAATCAGAACACTTATCTGAATGATGGATGATTATGTTTATGTTTACGTGTTTTCTGCTGCCAGAAGAAAATGAGTTGTCCATTCAAGGACATCCGATAAAAAAGAAGATCGGTTGAGCCATATTCATCTTAGATTGAACATCTCATATTACATCCCTTTTGTGATTGATACATTCTAATTTCTAAACTGAAAGATCGATTGACCAATCATCCTGACTTCGCTGTGGCACACTGCATCGTAGCTCACGAGACATGAGCTGAGCTTGTTAGGTGGAAGGACAAGAGAGTGAGGCAGCTACGGCATTCAGTGTCGTCGCGATCAATCGGACGGAGGGCACCATCGAAGTGCGCAACAGCACAAGGTGTAGGAGCCATCCTTAACAATCTCACACATCTTATTTACTGTTGGTGTCCACTCACTGCGCTGACGCAGCCTATCCTTAGGTTTTGGACAGCGAATTTAGGTAAGAAATAAAGCCGCTTTTCACGCACCCTTTCGTCATTTCATCTGGCCATTAGGAAGGCAGGAAGCACGACACTGACAGAAGGAAACCGGATTGACAGAAAAGAAGCTCTATTAGCAGTAGTAGGATGGTGACCTAAGATCTTTTTATCAGGTAACATAGGGTTCGAGGTCTACAACAGAAGTAGACGTACACCAGTTCAGATTCAGAAATTAACAAGACACTAGTGAAGACAAGCCCTAACCAGGGATGCCACTCACTAACGTGCAGAATGTTCGAAACAGAGGAGCAGAGGAGTCACTCCGTTTGAGACGTCTTGGCCTCGGGCAAGGGAATCGAGCAACAGCAATGGTAGTATCCACTCTCGTCGAACTTGAACCTCTGCGAAAGGTGGAATGCCGGAACTGGATACTCGCCCCAATCCTGTTGCCCGTACTGCCTGAATATACTCCGCGCATCGAACGAATCATTTCTTCGGTTCCGCTTCTTGCTGCAGCGAAACATGCAGACAAGGTTAGAACTGTACATGGCAAACACATTACACAGTTGCAGAAAAATGGTTTGTTGCTTGTACCTCTTCATGTGGCGCACATTCATTATGGTTGCGTGTAACTGCAGTTGCAAAAGAAGAGGCTGTTTTAGCACCAAATATAGAAAATGTGCAGAATCACATTTATGGAATATTGTATTCATATATTGGAAACAAAACTCAGTAATTCTTTATGCATATAGAGACTTAACAAAATTTAGTTGCACATGAAAAATGTTTATCCCATCATAGTCGAACTAACTCTCAACTATATAGTGACAGGTTGAATTGATCAAGATGGAGAATCTTAGGGGTAAAAGACAAAAGAATAACCAAAATGATGTCACACAATGACAGAAACGTAGTCCTAAAAGTTTGCAAAAAGATGCTCTCTGCTACTTCAGTATATTTTCGTAGGTCTAAAAAATTATATAACTGATTAGCAGCTTGGAGAGAAAAATTATATATTACCGAGTAAATAGGCAACAGTGTAAATGCTAAAGATAGCAATAGAGAACTACTTCGGCTTATACAGTTATACTTACCCTCAATTCTTGTCTTGCGTCCCTTTCAAGAACTAAGCCTGACTTGACAAAGGCATCAGTTATTACTTCTAAAGGACCAGTAAAGAAACAACATTGCACTCGAAGGTTTAATTCTATCAATAGTAATAAAATGAATACTGAAATGATAAAGGAACACACAAACTGCTTCTCAGAAGATCCCACACTGAAAAAAATATACATATTGCTTATTCGCCATAAAACATTCCAAAGGATACTGCAGGCACGGACAAGGCGTCCTTCTCCACCAACTTCAAGTACTGGAGCATATACCACCCGGGCCCTGGCTGGCGAGCCTTTCATGCATGTCTGAAATGTAATATTCATGTGAATCACCAAAACTTGTTTATAAACATCCAAACATTCAATAGAGCAATAAAAAGTAGTATTGTGAAGTGTCAACAAATGCTCTGCTCTTCGCTCCGATTTTATCGGCCAACACAAACTAGTCACGTATAAATTAGCTTCTGATGAAGATACTAACACATAAATATTCAATAACGATATCTTTTCAACTAAAGAGGAAACTTACCAGACCCCTAAGTTGTATAGAGATAGGTCGGTTTTCCAAAGCTTCATTTACCTGGGAAGATAGTGACTGCATTGGCAATGCAGTGAATTAAGTTTCTGGATATTGTCAGCCAATAACACTGTATCTTCCTAAATAGCAATACCTGGAGCACATCAGAAGCCTTAGCTATACGATCCTTGTTCCACAACTTCAACATAAGAACCGTTAGGTGAAACGTTTTGGGCTTAATGAATACTGACTTGTCAATGCTGAACTCTGCAGGTGATGAAGAAAAGTATTCTAATGCTGAATGAAACAAAAACATTGTACTTTGGAAATGCATATGACAACAAGGATAAAGTGTATCTTTATAGCATTGCCAGTGTAGCACTAGCATAAAATAGACTAATAAGGATTATAGTGATCCCATCTCTCATTCAGAATTTTTATTTGATTAAATATTTCTACTAGCTTGTATTCTTTCAATTTTCATAAAGCTTCTGATGTATATCTCCCTATTAAACAGCAAGCTAATTCGTTTCTCGATATTAGCATGTCGCTTTGGAGCTATCAGGGTCAAAATAAACTCCATGGGCCAGCCAGTATAAAAAAAACATAGATAACCAAATTTACTTGATACCAAAATTTTAAGATAAAAAAATCACATATGCATGTCTTCGCAATCTTGCTTTCTCCGTAAATATATGGCCTTCTATATTAGCCGCTTAGTAAGTTGTAGTCAACTAGGAAAACATGGTTTATCTCATGTGTTATTTTGTTGCTTTGTTTACAGTTTCAAGATCCAAATGTGGAGCGTATTCATCAAATTTCATAATACGTACATGCCTTATTTGATTCATTCTTCTTAACTCTGTAATGATGTTACGTGCATACCATTGAGCATCCCTACTGACCAAGAACACAAGTTTTAAACATGCACCTTCATGAACAGAATAATGCTGCATTTTTTAACAGACAAAACGAAGTTCCACGAGCAAAGTAAATAGCATTGACTGTAGAAATAATTCTAAGGAACACGATAAATTTGCACAAAATAAATAGCTAAGATTTAGACCTGCTTGTGAGCCTTTATTATCCACAGACTTCTCTTCTTCGACTCGGCGCTTGGTCAAGACACCCTGGCTTTCTGCTTCATCATTTTCGTCAGTAGAATCTTCACCTAGGCTTTCATCCTTATCACTATCTACATTAGCTGCCGACAGCCCGAGGATCGAGCTCTGGAAGTTGTTCAGTTTCTCGACAAGATCCGGGTGGATTGCCAACGGAAGCGATATGAAATGAGAGTAATCAAGCATTGGACTTTTTACAGCCTGAAAAATAGGACAAACAAAGTTCAGCAGTACAGAGTGATTATTACTATTAAATGAAATAACAAAATATCCTGCTACCCATGAGGGTACCTAGGCACATTTGCTTCACTGTTAGATGGGTATGATCTTATCATTATAGGGTTGCTCTCAATTAGAGGGATTAGCAAGTCTGGCTCTAGGGTTAAAGAGAGGATTTCAGTGCCACTCGGCCACTCCAATGTTCTTAGTGAACTAGATAGGGGAGAGTGAGAAATGTACCAGAAAGGTGGTTGCATTCTGTATCTTGAATTCACTCATGTGTGTTAGGTCGAACCAAGGTAATGGACACTTCGATTCTTCCAGTGGAGGTACTACTTTTGGACAATTTACGCAAAGAAATGAGTAGAAAATCACAAAACAATAGCCAGTGGACAGTACCACCGTCACTTCTACAAGATGTGTTTGATAATTCACACTAACACTTCTGCAACAGATATATTACTTTTGTGGTTCTGCCCTGAACGCTGATATATTACATAGTTAAATTGTTAAAATTTAACTCATCGTAGCTATATTTGTTAACTAAGCTAGCTTGTGATATATGTGAAATGATAATAGAGGGACTGATAACTACTTTGGTGTCATGAACCTCAAGAAAGCGGTAAATATTAACCAAACAGCAGCAAAGATAAAGAGGAGCAATGATTCAGTGAACAATATAACCATACAGTAATCATCTGTTGCAACAGTGTGTTCAATATCTACCTCTCCAAGAACTTTGGCAATTCTCTCTGATGCATTTCTAATACTTTCAGCGTCTTTGCCTTCAAGGACTGTATCTCCCATGCAGTAGAATAAAATAATACTATCCATTAACTCCGAAAATAACTAACATCTTACATCATCGAACATAGTTTCAGAAAGAAAGGCAGGCATAAGTATACCAACAAGAGTTTCCTCCTTTGAAGATGGAAAGATAATTTTGACTCCATTCTCTTGTTCAATCTGCTTCTGCATACATCCACTACAAACCAAAGAATAAAAGTTATGCTAACAAATAAAGGCCAGGGATTGTACCAAATAAGAATGGCGAATATAAGAGCAATACCCCTTTCCTTTCAGAAAACGCTTCAGAGGAACATCTACCTGTAAAAGAACAGCTAAATCTATGAACAGCATTTAGAGACTGTCTTGTAAAGACCACATGCTTAGAGGGAAAAAACAAAGAGCTTCGCTGAAAACACAAAACTATTAAATCATCTTCCCAGCATACCTCGATAGAACAGGAATATTTCTCTCCAGTTACCTCCATAGTGTCTTCCGTAACTACTTTGGTTGCACTGGAATCAAGAGCAGAATTATTTTCTGACGATGAAGCATTATTGGTGGTCACTCCAATAACAACATTAGTTGCTTTATCCGAGGCCAAAATTTCACTATCAGTGATCAAAGTCTCTACCACTTGCTTCCTTCCAGAATTGGATAATTCATCAAGGTCAGCTGCATCGTGTTGAGATATAAGGTAATTAGATCATAACTCCACACACATACAAAAAATAGATGAGAGAAGAATTGGAGGAAGACACATAAGGGTACGTCTTGAGGGAAAAAGTAATTAGGAGAGTCCAATTCTGATAGTTAAGCTTTGTGTATCAACCTTACGATTCTTGATGGCTCGCAGTTACCGAAGAGGTAATTACATGATGACAGGTCAATCACAAAAAAATCTAGGATTAACTTCAATCAAGCACCACTTAAGGGTCGATCTCCTAAAATGTCTATAGTATGCCCACTCATCTGGCTAGCACGTATGCAAAGCAGAATGCCATTTATTTGCTAATACGACACATGACACGTCCAAGATGCTGTGTTCATATTTTTTTGCTTGAACCTAAAACTCTATGCTCAGCAGCCCTTTAAAAAATTATAATTGATGAGGAAATGCGCAATGGCCCGTAGCTTATGACTGACTTGATTGAATAGCATTGGACAATAATCCACCATGAATTTCAATCTAGGACTATGACTTCAATTCAAAATAATTGGAGCTTTGGCAAGATTCACTATTCTATGCTTGTGAATCGAAATTTCAGTCTACTGCCATTACCAATGTCCAATAAGGCTGGTGCAACACTTTCACTACCTCTTAGGAAAAAAATATCATAAGGTGAATGCTATATTTTCTTTAACCAGTTACGCTCCATTCCTGGTTTTCGGAAACCAAACTAGTTTTCAAAGGTGTGACTTGTTCGTAAAAAAATTAAGAGCTAGTTTAAGAGATAAAAGACTTGATAGACAGATTAAAATGCGCTACTACGAGTCTCTGATACATGACGTCATGGTGCGAACTAAAACGTCAGAACGTCAGGTAGCAAAGTGGAGGAAACCTTTTCGGGGAGATGCTTGTGTTGAGACTGGCCTCCATCTCTGCACAGGTGAATTTGTCTTCCTGTGTTTAGAAGCATTGCCTGAAGCTCCTTGTGGCTGTTCCATCGCAAACGAGGGCAAACTGTTTTGAACAGCTGATCCCTGTCGATCAAAGATACCGTGGGAAGCATTATTGTACTGTAGGAATGTACGAGAGACCAAATTCATCAGGGGCAAACGCCCTCTACCACTTAATTTGATGGTTCAGCAATCAAAGAATTCCCCCCCAAAAGAATCCTTGGTACTGTAGTTGAATCCTCACCATTTTGTATCTCAATAAAACAACATGGTATAGATGAAAACACAACAAAACCCTTGCAGAAGCGCTAATCCGTCAGAGATGGGCTACAGTGCGAGGGATAAACATGAATTGGCGAGCAAAAGGGGAAAGAAGCAAACCGACACCACGAACCTGCAGGTAGCGGAGCGGGGAGGCGGCGGCGCACAGGGGCCTTCGGCAGAACCGGCTAAACCTAGGAAGATTGGAAAAGGGGGACGGCGGAACGTTAGGGACACGAGGGAGGTAAATCTGGGGGTCTCGCGGAGCGGGGTCGCCGCCGGCGAGGATTGGGCTCCCCCGTGTTTCGATTCGGAAAGGAAAGAAAGAAAAGTTGTGAAGTCCGAACTGTATTTCTGAGTAGCAGTAGTAGTACCTCGCGAGAGAGCTGTGCACGAACATGACACGGCTGATGAGAGGGGCGTTGCGTGTCGCCGCCGGGCGTGCGCGGCGGCGGCGGCGGAAGAAGCGAGCGCTACTCGTTCCTGGGGCTTGGAAAAGAAAAGCAGAGTGCTCTGCTCACAGGATTTTACTACTCGTCAATCGTCATCCAGAGTTCAGAACACTCGTGCAGTTAACCAAGACACTTACTACAGTACTGTAAATCACACACATATATTTACATGCAAATCTGATCACACGAATCAGAACAAGATTTCAGCTACTTTCATTCAGGGCACTGATTTTACAAGGCGATGTTCATGTTCATGCTGTCGCGGCGGTTGAGCATCTCGGTGATGCCCTGCACCCACTTGAGCTGGTCGTGCTTGCTCCTGCACTCGAACTCCACCACCCTCTCCTCCGTCCTCACGCCGAAGTAGCCTCGCCGCCGGCTGCCGTCGTCCACCTCCCTGCCTGCCCATGCCGGCACGTTGGACCTGATGTCGAGGACAACACCTGAAAACGTATACACGTGGCTGAGAGACTGTCGTTCATGCAGAGAAGTGGAGTGCTCGTAACTGACAAGCTTGCATGTCAGAAGCAGCTTACACTTCTTGGTCTTGATGAACGTGCCGGCCATATGCGCGCTCTTCATCTTGATGATCACCTGGAAGTTGGGATCTATGTACGCTGTGACGAGCTTCCAGTGGAGTATTCCTGCAACAAATCCCATGCATGGCACTCATGTCAGTTTCTGGATTATAGTCCAAAATAGTGTTCATCCGACGATCAAAGTACGAGCGTCGTACCCTGTCTCGTGCGCTTGAGGAGCTCGCCGCCACGGGACACGAAGATGAGCGGCGAGATGTCCCTCTCCGACGCCCTGCCGGCGTCGCCGTCCCCGGGCGGCAGGGCGGTGGCCTGGATCTCCTTGTGGAGCCTCGCGCGCAGCATGGCGGCCCCGCGCAGCGCCGTGGCCGCGCCGGCGGTGAGCGCCATGATGTCGCCGCTCGCCTGCGCGTTCACGGCCGAGTGGATGGACCCCAGGATCTGCTCGTGGCTCGCGCCCATCGCCTGCGCCATCTCCACGCAGTGCGACGCCACCAGCGCCGCCGCCGACGCGATGGCCGCCGCCGTCTTCGCGCCGCTCGCGTTCTTGGCGGCGCCCCGCTCCGGCGCGGGAGGAGGAGGCGAGGGCGAGGAGGTGAACACCGCGCCGGCGACCAGCGCGGCCACCGCCGCCGCGACCCCGGCCACGGACGTCGCCGCGTAGGCCTGCGCGTTGCGGGACCGCGCCTCGGCGCGCTTCTTCTCCTTCTGCTCCTTGATCCACGCGCCCATCGTCGTCGTCTTGCCGCCCGCTCTCCCCGCCGCGGCGGCGGCTCGGAGAAGCTGCGCGTCTGCCCTGGGAGAGAACGGTGGGCTCGCAGCTCCTCCAGTGCCGGCCTGCATAGCCGCCGCCGGCGCCGCCATTGCCGCGTCAAGCGAGGACCTATGCTGCTCTTCATTACCTGCAGCAGCCGCGACGGGGATGTCGCAGACGCCCTTGCTGCTCAGCACCTTGAGCGCCTTGGATATCTCCGCGGCCGACAGGCTCCATGACCGTGCGAGGAACTCCATCGTCTCCGTCGGGGTCTCCGGCGCCCGCACCGTCGTCGGAGGAGGAGGCCACTTCTCCGCCGGGCCGCCTTCCTCCTCGATGCCCTCCAGCCTCTGGAGCTGTCCATTGTTGCTCTTCTGTTGCTGCTGATCAAGGCATTCCTCCATTGCCTGACAGGGCTGTGACAGGAAACAAAGGTTAGCACCGATCAAAATTACACAAACTCAGAAACGTTTTCCAATCCTGTTACAGCTTAACAAGGTCAGTGGTTATTAGTATCAGAGGATTAAAGCCGAGAATCAGATGAATTTCAGGGACGTACGCACGAGAGAGATGGAGCTTAGAGTGAGCTTGATGCTAGGACGGAGCTCAATTAGCAACTTAACACCAACTTATAGACACGTCTTATACTATGACACTAGCATCTGCCATAGTCCATAGGCAACTCAGAGTTCAGGCTTCAGACAAGTACACACGATGACAGTGTCAGGCTTGTCCTATATACGGAAGCTATGAAAAGACGAGGCAGGCAGTGCTCTTAGTTAATTGTGCTTACGGCTCGTGCTGTTAGTGGGTGCTAACTAAAGTCTCCATAAAAGTGCTCAAAATGTTGCTTTTGGCAGCACTTTGGTAGAGAAGAGTATCCTTTGTAGTCTGCTCTCTTGTGGAGCCCCTGGTGTCTCCGATACTATCTGGTTTGAGAGCTCAAGTGTTGTTTTGTCCTCACACTAATGTTCAAGCAAGACAGGTAGCTTAGCTAGGTGTGAGTGTTAGCAGAACATCTTCACTGATATGCTGCACCTCACTTTACAAGGAGATTACCAAGGAATACTCAAGCAATTTATCCGACTCACGATCCACATTGCAAAATGCTCCATGGTTAGTAAGGCCGTCGGTCCTCTTTGTTCATGGTTTCCGGCTCTCCTGTTGCATCCTCTACCACCATGGGTTGTTAGGGTTTATGATTCACTATCGAAGGTTTTCGTTATTATGTCGATCCTAGGGTTTGATTGCAGGGGGAAGAGGTGGCATGACATCGAAAGCGCCTTGAGTGCCGATGGGTGGGTCATCGATAAGGAGCCACTATAATTTGGAGGCGATGTGGCAATGTTATAGCCGGGGAAAAGAAGGGGGCGGGGTTAACTTGGAAAGAAGTTAGAGGGATATGCTTTCGGGCTTGGACGAGGAGCAATAATTTAAATAAACTTTTTAGTGGAAGCACTCATTGGTTTTGGCACTGTGTCAAATTGATACAAACCACAAGATAGTTTATTTGAGATAATATATTCAATTCTAAAAACCACATTTATTTGGTCGATGGAAATGAGCGAAGGGAAATTAAGCCAGGGGTTGTAGGTTTTGAAGCCTTTTTTGTTTGTTGTTTGTATACATGAAAGTTTAGGATGGTACCATTTGAGACGGCCTAATTTGTACCATTATAATAACAAACGGGGTTGAAATACATTTTTGATGATAACTTATGTTAGCAAGTTCGATCGAAGCTTAGGACTCTTTTGATTCAAAAAGGAATTTCGTAGAATTTGGATCCTTACGAGTTTTACTACGTAGGTATTTTAATTCTTGGGATTGAAGTTTATAGAAATGTGTTTCTACGAATTACTTTGCATTCTATGTTTGAGGAAATTTTCCATGTGCTCAAACTTCTTGATGTAGTTCTTTTGTGTTTCCTAAAGTGTCGGACAGTCCTCGATATAGATTCATGTAGTTTTCTCGTCTACAGAATTAAAGAGGTCAAGATACTCCGATCATATGTTTTCCTTTTCCCGTTTTTAAGAATCCTGCTAATCAAATAGATCCTAATTTCTCATGATCTCCCATCTCTCCTACACTATACAAAGCTAGGGAATGGAACTAACAGCAGACTCCATGCACCATGCTCAATCTCTCCGCAAACACATGCATGTAGACTCTCTTGCCCGTCCCTGTAGTAGCCAAACAGAAACACCACCTATACAATAGAAAGGTGAGGTTTTCTATGAAAAATTACACCCATCATGCTATCTTTCACACAGAGGTGAAACTTCAGTTACTGAACCCATGCAGATAATTGTCGAGAAGAAGAAACGTGTGATTACAAGATAGGAAAGTTAATCACCCACTTAGTGGATCATCCTTACGTGCGTGATTGGAAAATCATTAGCGGCAACAAACAGAATAAAGTTCGGCAAGGTTCCATGATACCGAGGCAGGTAGATCTGTATATAGGATCATAGGAGTGTCTGCAACTTCAGGAACAGAAATGTGTGGGTTTGGCAGCATTTTACATTTCAGCGAGAACCTCTGCTAGCATCGGTAATTGCTACAACTACTACAAGCTTGTTGTACTAATTCACCAATTCATGCTTTCAGCAAACATGCGATAGTTGGAGCTTTACCTCTTTCCTGCCTCGTTTGGAGATTACTTCTTAATGCTCCCAGGAAATAATAGGAAAAGAAGGTTCATGATTGAGTGCTTAAGAAAAGACCTTTTCTAGTCAGAGAGAATGATTCCACCTGCAGTCCGGGTTTTCCGCCCGTCCGTGCGAAAGCATTCTGATCCTCGAATTCAGAGAACGAACTGTACATTTCCTTTCTAAAGAAATCGAGATGACCGATTCAAACCAGGGTACTTATTGTATTTTTCAAAAACATAAATTAAAAGAAGTGATGCTCGAATTTTCTTGATGGCTAAGACCAAGGATTTGGGTACAGGTAAGAAAAAAAACCGGGGGGGGGGGGGGGGGGGGGGGCAGGATTTCTGGTAAACGTGGTTATCGGAGATAACCGGTCAAATAACAGACAAGATTTTTACAAAATTTAAATTTCAAACACAATAATGTCTAAACACTTTGAATATAAAAATCTAGTGGAGCAGGAATCGGAAATCTCAGACAGATGAATTAGGACATTGGGTACAGTTATAGGAGAGGGGCAACCCGTATGGTTTACATTGAACTAACAACCAGTCCGAATTTAAATTAAATTCAAATGGACTTTGATTTTATGCATTATAAACTAATTTACAAAAAGTGGCTGACAATTCCGATTACTGGCTGGTAACCGCGATACTTCACTCAACAACGTAATCCCTCGATAAGATGGCTGTGCCAGAAACTAACTGTCACGCATGAATTAACAGAATTATACTAGGGAGAGTTGAAGGGTCCTCCTTTTTCGATAAAAAAAAATGCCAACAGATATCAAGGTTGCACACAAAAATAGAAAAAAATGAAGACGCCGTCGCGGTGACGAAACACTACAATAGCAGCACTCTAACCACCACCGGAGACAACACCCGGAGTATAAAAGAGATTCTCCAAAAGTAACGTCTTTCAGAAGGAAACAATGCACAAACGTCGTCATCATCCGATCAAAGATCTTGGGGTTTTTCCACCAAGTCCACAAAACAATGTCGTCAATAATGCTGCCATTGCCAGGTAGTAGAGAGTTGAAGGGTCCTCTTGTGGGAATAAAACTTACTCCCCCCCCCCCCCCCCCCCCGCCCCCACCCCCATTACAATGAATAAGGTGCCCTTGTTTAACGTGTTTTTGTTTGACCAAAAAATAATTCAAATATATAAAATTTTAAAGTGTTTTTAATACGAATCCAACGATAGTAATTACGTACAATATAATCAAGATTGTGTTGCTCAAGTTTTGTTGTCTTAGAATACGTGTGCGCCTTATTCATCGAAACGGATGTAGTATTTTATACCTCCACGACATCTAGGCATAAAAGAAAATTATTGAGTAATCTCTATAGAAAATATGCTCCATGAATATAATGCAAAAGTGCACAGGAAATAAAGTTATTTTTCTGCAAAAAAATCGCAGGAAATAAATTTAATTTTCGAGGCATAGAGATGGTAATCTCTAGATATAAGTCATATAGTTTTGAGAAAAAAATTAGAATATAGGATGTATTGCGTTGCGCTACTTGTTTGGATTTTTTTTAGAGATTAATTCACTTTTTATTAGCTTACAAAATCTATTTTCTCACGATCAATTGTATAGGGGTAATCCTGCCTAAACCCAGCGTAATTTTTCATTCAAGTGTGTTTTTCAATTTCCATGCTAGAAACTATACGGAGGGAGTACAAACATGACTTATTAGACTCTATGTTCGCGTTGTCGAACGTGTGTATAGTTTTCTTCCGAGGGCTAAGAAAATAACTGTGGTCTTAACTACCACCGTGCTTGCTTAGTT
The DNA here is from genome assembly GCF_019359855.2 of Lolium perenne. NCBI lineage: Eukaryota > Viridiplantae > Streptophyta > Magnoliopsida > Poales > Poaceae > Lolium > Lolium perenne. Next base: position 103,032,817 of record NC_067246.2, on the reverse strand, counting down.
GGTGTGGTACAGGTCGCAGATGGAAAATGCTTCCAGGTTCTTCCAAAAAGAAATCTGCAAAAAATAAATTGCCCGCTGTTTTGTGACAAACGATAGGGTTGCTCGGCCATGATGTGATCCACTACGGAATGCTGTACTTCGCTTTCCATCATTGCTTAATCTGGCCGTGCGGGGACAGACTAATGGTTCTCGCCGAAGATAAAGCCTCTTCATCAAAGCTCAAACAACAACATGGAGTCGAATAATCTACATTTTTATTCGCAAAAGGGGGAAAATAGTGCTCTTCTTTTATCTCTTCGTGATGAACAAATTATGACGCCAAGCCCATTCAGTGCTCCCTGACATCCAGTGTCGTAAGACAAAACCTGGTGTGCATTTGTTTGTCATCGAATCGGTCCTGTGATATCGCAACATATATGAAATGTAATGAAATACAGCGTATGGATGAGCATCTAGTCTAGTAATCCTAGCAAGATATACACCGTTCAGTTTCATCCAAACTCATTAGATCATGTTTATTTATTTAGTATACATATGCAGTGAAGACACATAGCACACTTTAAAGTGAGACGGTTTTGCTAGTTCTAGTCTTCTAGATTGATTGAGAATTAAGTTAGAGCTAGGTCAACTTCAGGATAGTTGGATGTATACTGTGATTCTTCCACCTTAGAATTGGACATCTGGTTGCAATTGGTGTTGCAGTTGCAGCCAACATTTGCTAAATACACACATAAAATTTAATGATATCATCTGATAAAAAACTAAGTTATTTGTAGGTCGATCGAGAATCAGTTGTGGTTGCTTTATTTTTAAAGCAGGGCGAAAGTCTATTTCGAAAAAAAAAAGACGTCCAAACCTCTGATATTTCCCTAGCTGTGTGCACAATGTCAGCGTACTTCTGTTAGCGCGGCCGGGAGAAGTAATATAACATGCGCTTAACTATGTAGCGGTGATACACGCAACACCTGACAAAAGATGGGTGCTTCTCTTCCTCTTATTTCTTAAAGTTTTGTAAAGCAAGTATGGGCATCATTGCCGTTCGTGTAAGAAAAGATAGAGGCGTCACCGCGTCAGGTAGTGGAAGAAGCATTTCGCTGGACAAAACGCTCAATTTTGGGGGGCGCTCCAACTCCAAGTGGAAGGAAGGGCTTTTGCCTCTCTCTCTCTCTCTCCTCTTTCTGAATTCAGGAGAGGATAAACACAATAGGCGCATCCAACTACGAAAAGGGGATTAACAAAAAAACAGAAGGAAACGCACAAGTTCATTCAAGCCCCTGAGTTAAAGAAAATACAAGTACCAAGTTATAACGACATGTTTGGAAACAGCGACAAAATACTCACGAGTACAGAAACCTTTTCAAAATCATATATTTATCTGAAACTTATGCAGATAGATCAAGGCCATGTGAACTAAAAAAGATGATATGCTAAAGAAAGTTATTTAAATATACAAGTTGCCATACAAGATAAAACATTATTTGCAAGCAAAGGATGATTTTTTTTAGCAAATAGCAGGAGCACCGCTTTTTCATATACTCCCTCCGATTCATGTTAGTTGACACTAGTATTGATGTATCTAGACATATTTTAATTGTAGATACATCTATTTTAGTGACAAGTAATATGAATCAGAGGGAGTAGAAAAAGGGAAATTGCACGCTATATATGGAGGGCATTGTCACACCTACGACTACCACAGGATCGTCGGTGGACAACAAGGTCCAGTCTGAGCTGGACGTGATTGGAATCAGGACCTAGAATGAGGTCCAAGCTGGTTGGTAGTGAGCTGGCGGTGGTGGGCCTGCGGCCCCCACTTGTAAGCGTGTGTGTGAGGGGTTAAAGGGGAGTCCCCGTGTATCTCTGAACCTATGTTGAAAAATAAACAAAACTGAATCTCTCATCTCTGTTGCTCCTCTCATCCCCTCTAGCTGCTCTCCTCATCCCTAAATCCTAATTCCCTCTCCAATTCAGCCACTGTGGTGATCCCCAATCATAGGGACATCACAATCTGGTATCAGAGCACAGATTCGCTCCGCTCGCGCTCCGCAATCTCGAGATCGGCCGGTAAAGAAATTCCACCGCGACAGGCGCGGTGTTGCTCTGGCGACGCTGCACAAAATCCTTAGCGGGGTTCGGTCCGATTCAGAGGTGAGCCGCGACGGCGCCGTCTAAATCTGTCCAGCCGTCGGTGCAAACCAACTTCGTGTTGGACAGGATGGAGGAGCTGCAAGCATCCATGCAGCAGATGCTGAAAAATTTCGGCGAGATGCGGGTGGAGGTGAAGTCCATGACAAACGAGATGCAGGCGTTCCGGCAACAACTAGATGACTTCGGCGAGGACATGGACCGCATCAAGCGCCGCGTCAACGAGACGGAGAAGTCCGCCGCGCAGGTTCGTGTGGAAATTCCTCAAGCAAGCAAGGGAGTGGCCACGGCGCGGATGATGAACGATGGGCCACCGCTCCTCGACGCGTCGCTGCACGACACCGGCACCGCAGTATTCACCACCGCTCCTTCGTCACCCAAGGACGCCGTCGACACCACCTCCGCGGGTGATTTCGTCGTGCGGCCTCGCCGCCATGATTTCCCTCGATTCTCAGGTGAGACCCCGCTGCTCTGGGTCGATCTCTGCCAAACATATTTCGAGATGTACCACGTACCAGAGCACCACTGGGTCAGCACAGCGACACTGCATCTCGACGGCCACGCTGCACTCTGGTTTCAGTCCTACAAGCGCAGAAACAGGTTGATTGCATGGGATGTTTTTGTGCAAGCGGTGGTGGAGGAATTTGGCCATGATGAATTTGATGGTCAGATGTCCAAGCTGATGCAACTTCGACAGACTGGTACAGTTGCAGAGTACAGGCTTATTTTTGAGGAATGTATGTACCACCTGATTTCTGTTGACGACAGTCTGAGTGCTCGCTGGTTTGTGTCACAGTTCGTGTTTGGGCTCCGAGATGATATTCGTTGTGTAGTTCGTTTACAAGCTCCAACAAGCATCACCCGGGCTGTGATACGTCCATTTTGCATCACTATTTTATATCATAATTTACTGTTATTCATTGATATATTTCATATTTAGAGATGATACTTATGTTATTTCACCTATTTTGCATGTTTCATGATTATTGGAGAATCATTCACCGGAGTCAGGATTCTGCTGGAAAAAGCACCGTCAGAATGCAATATTTCTGGAGATCAACAATTGACGGAAATTACACCGAAGATCTTATTTTTCCAGAAGAATGAGCCAGCCAAAAGGAGGAGCCGAGGAGGGCCGCCATGGGCCCCCCATAGGCCGGCGCGGGCCCTGCCCTGGCCGCGCCGCCTCGTGGGGAGGGGGCCCACAGCCCCCTTCGGCCGCCTCTCCTTCGCGTACTTCTTCTCCCCGAAAACCTAAGCTCCGGGGAATAATCGCGAAGGGACACAGCCACCTCTGCGGGGCGGAAAACACCAGAGAGAAAAGAGCTCTCCGGCAGGCTGAAATCCGCCAGGGAAATTCCCTCCCGGAGGGGGAAATCGACGCCATCGTCACCGTCATCGAGCTGGACTTCATTGGGATCATTGATGACCCACAAGTATAGGGGGTGTATCGTAGTACTTTCGATAAATAAGAGTGTCGAACCCAACGAGGAGCAGAAGGTGTTGACAAGCAGTTTCGATGAAGGATTCTCTGTAAATGCTCACAGACAAGTATTCAGGGGGTTTTTATATAGCAGATAAATAAAGTACGAGTAAGTAAAATGCGAGAGAAATAATTGCAGCGAGTGGCCCAATCCTTTTTAGCACAAAGGACAAGCCGGTTTGTTTACTTATAATGATCAAACGTTCTTGAGGACACACGGGAATTTAGTCTAGTGCTTTCGCTTCATATGGCTGATTAATCTTCATTGTTTTGATAAGTGTTGTGTGGGTGAACCTATGCTAATGCACCGCCCTTCCTAGGACTAATACATACTTGTGATTATACCCCTTGCAAGCATCCGCAAATACAAGAAAGTAATTAAGATAAATCTAACCACAGCCTTAAACTCTGAGATCCTGCTATCCCTCCTGCATCGATATACCAACGGGGGTTTAGGTTTCTGTCACTCCGGCAACCCCGCAATTAGCAAACGAATACAAGATGTATCCCCCTAGGCCCATAAATGGTGAAGTATCATGTAGTCGACGTTCACATGACACCACTAGAAGAATAACACCACAACTTAAATATCATAACATTGAATACTAACCAACATAATTCACTACTAACATTTAGACTTCACCCATGTCCTCAAGAACTAAACGAACTACTCACGAGACATCATATGGAACATGATCAGAGGTGATATGATGATGAATAACAATCTGAACATAAACCTTGGTTCAATGGTTTCACTCAATAGCATCAATAACAAGTAGAAATCAATACCGGGAGAGTTTTCCCTACCAAACAATCAAGATCCAACCCTAATTGTTACAGCGGTGACGAGGTGCAGCGGTGGAGACGGTGGTGATGATGATGGAGATGATGGTGATGATGATGGAGATGATGTCCAGCTCGATGACGATGACGATGGCGTCGATTTCCCCCTCCGTTAGGGAATTTCCCCGGCGAATTTCAGCCTGCCGGAGAGCTCTTTTCTCTCTGGTGTTTTCCGCCCCGTGATGCGTGCAGTTGACACACGTCCGTTGGGAACCCCAAGAGGAAGGTGTGATGCAGACAGTAGCAAGTTTTCCCTCAGAAAGAAACCAAGGTTTATCGAACCAGGAGGAGCCAAGAAGCACGTTGAAGGTTGATGGTGGCGGAATGTAATGCGGCGCAACACCAGGGATTCCGGCGCCAACGTCGAACCTGCACAACACAACCAAAGTACTTTGCCCCAACGTAACACTGAGGTTGTCAATCTCACCGGCTTGCTGTGAACAAAGGATTAACCGTATTGTGTGGAAGATGATTGTTTGCGAAGAACAGTAAAGAACAAGTATTGCAGTAGATTGTATTTCAGATGTAAAGAATAGACCGGGGTCCACAGTTCACTAGAGGTGTCTCTCCCATAAGATAAATAACATGTTGGGTGAACAAATTACAGTTGGGCAATTGACAAATAAAGAAGGCATAACAATGCACATACAAATATCATGATGAGTACTATGAGATTTAATCAGGGCATTACGACAAAGTACATAGACCGCCATCCAGCATGCATCTATGCCTAAAAAGTCCACTTTCAGGTTATCATCCGAACCCCTTCCGGTATTAAGTTGCAAGCAACAGACAATTGCATTAAGTATGGTGCGTAATGTAATCAATAACTACATCCTCGGACATAGCATCAATGTTTTATCCCTAGTGGCAACAACACATCCACAACCTTAGAACTTTCTGTCACTGTCCCAGATTTAATGGAGGCATGAACCCACTATCGAGCATAAATACTCCCTCTTGGAGTCACAAGTATCAACTTGGCCAGAGCCTCTACTAGCAACGGAGAGCATGCAAGAACATAAACAACATATATGATAGATTGATAATCAACTTGACATAGTATTCAATATTCATCGGATCCCAACAAACACAACATGTAGGATTACAAAGAAACGATCTTGATCATGATAGGCAGCTCACAAGATCGAGCATGATAGCACAATTAGGAGAAGACGACCATCTAGCTACTGCTATGGACCCATGGTCCAGGGGTGAACTACTCACACATCAATCCGGAGGCGATCATGGCGATGAAGAGACCTCCGGGAGATGATTCCCCTCTCCGGCAGGGTGCCGGAGGCGATCTCCTGAATCCCCCGAGATGGGATTGGCGGCGGCGGCGTCTCTGGAAGGTTTTCCGTATCGTGGCTCTCGGTACTGGGGGTTTCGCGACGGACGCTTTAAGTAGGCGGAAGGGTAGGTCAGGAGGCGCCACGGGGGCCCCACACAACAGGGCCGCACGGGCCCCTTGCTGGCCGCGCCGCCCAATTGTGGCGGCGCCTCGTGGCCCCACTTCATCTCCTCTTCGGTCTTCTGGAAGCTTCGTGGAAAAATAGGCCCCTGGGCGTTGATTTCGTCCAATTCCGAGAATATTTCCTTACTAGGATTTCTGAAACCAAAAACAGCAGAAAACAGCAACTGGCTCTTCGGCATCTTGTCAATAGGTTAGTGCCGGAAAATGCATAAATATGACATATAATGTATATAAAACATGTGAGTATCATCATAAAAGTAGCATGGAACATAAGAAATTATAGATACGTTTGGGACGTATCAAGCATCCCCAAGCTTAGTTCCTACTCGCCCTCGAGTAGGTAAACGATAACAAAGATAATTTCTGAAGTGACATGCTATCATAATCTTGATCATACTATTGTAAAGCACATGAGATGAATGCAGCGATTCAAAGCAATGATGAAGATAATGAGTAAACAAATGAATCATATAGCAAAGACTTTTCATGAATAATACTTTCAAGACAAGCATCAATAATTCTTGCATAAGAGTTAACTCATAAGCAATAAATTCTTAGTAGAAAGCATTGAAACAACACAAAGGAAGATATAAGTTTCAGCGGTTGCTTTCAACTTTAACATGTATATCTCATGGATAATTGTCAACACAAAGTAATATAACAAGTGCAATAGGTAAACATGTAAGAAAAATCATTGACCCTCATCTTAATGATGGGCTCCCAACCATCTTCTAACTTCCTAGGAATAGAAGTTTCAAGTTTAAGTTTATCCTCTCTAGCTTTTATGAGAGCATTTGTAATATGTTTTGTAAAGGCCAAATTTATAGCACTAGCATTAGGACTTCTAGCAAGTTTTTGTAAGAACTTTATAACTTCAGAGATGTGACAATCATCAAAATCTAAATCATTATGAGCTACAGCAATGGGATCATTGTCCCCAATGTTGGAAAAAATTTCAGCAGTTTTATCACAAGCAGCTTTAAAGATTTTAGCAGTTTCAGGTAATTTTGCACGCTTTGCACTAGGAGTAGAAACATTGCCAACACCAATTATTTTACCATTGATAGTAGAAGGTGTAGCAACATGTGAATCATTATCATTACTAGTGGTGGTAATAGTCCAAACTTTAGCTACATTATTCTCTTTAGCTAGTTTTTCATTTTCTTCTCTATCCCACCTAGCACGCAATTCAGCCATTAATCTTATATTCTCATTAATTCTAACTTGGATGGCATTTGCTGTAGTAGTAATCTTATTATCAATGTCCTTATTAGGCATAAATTTCAATTTTAAAAGATCAACATCAGAGGCAAGTCTTTCAACCTTACAAGCAAGAATATCAATTTTATCAAGCTTTTCCTCAACAGATTTGTTAAAAGCAGTTTGTGTACTAATAAATTCTTTAAGCATGGCTTCAAGACCAGGGGGTACACTCCTATTATTGTTGTAAGAATTCCCATAAGAATTACCATAACCGTTACCATTAGCAGAAGGATATGACCTATAGTTGTTACCAGAATTGTTCCTATAAGCATTGTTGTTGAAATTATTATTTTTAATGAAGTTCACATCAACATTTTCTTCTTGAGCAACCAATGAAGCTAAAGGAACATTATTTGGATCAACATTAGATCTACCATTCACAAGCATAGACATAATCACATCAATCTTATCACTCAAGGAGGAGGTTTCTTCAACAGAATTTACCTTCTTACCTTGTGGAGCTCTTTCCGTGTGCCATTCAGAGTAATTTATCATCATATCATCAAGAAGCTTTGTAGCCGCCCCCAAAGTGATGGACATAAAGGTACCTCCAGCAGCTGAATCCAATAGGTTCCGCGAAGAAAAATTTAATCCTGCATAAAAGGTTTGGATGATCATCCAAGTAGTCAGTCCATGGGTTGGGCAATTCTTTACCAAAGATTTCATTCTCTCCCATGCTTGAGCAACATGTTCATTATCTAATTGCTTAAAATTCATTATGCTACTTCTCAAAGATATAATTTTAGCGGGAGGATAATATCTACCAATAAAAGCATCCTTACATTTAGTCCATGAATCAATACTATTCTTAGGCAAAGATAGCAACCAATCTTTAGCTCTTCCTCTTAATGAGAAAGGAAACAATTTCAATTTTATAATATCACCATCTACATCCTTATACTTTTGCATTTCACATAGTTCAACAAAATTATTAAGATGGGCAGGCATCATCGTAACTAACACCGTAAAATTGCTCTCTCATGACAAGATTCAGTAAAGCAGGTTTAATTTCAAAGAATTCTGCTGTAGTAGCAGGTGGAGCAATAGGTGTGCATAGGAAATCATTATTATTTGTGTTTGTGAAGTCACACAACTTAGTATTTTCAGGGGTATTCATTTTAACAGTAGTAAATAAAGCAAACTAGATAAAGTAAATGCAAGTAACTAATTTTTTTGTGTTTTTGATATGGAGAACAAGACAGTAAATAAAGTAAAGCTAGCAACTAATTTTTTGTGTGTTTTGTTTAAGTGCAGCAAACAAAGTAGTAAATAAAATAAAGCAATACAAAAACAAAGTAAAGAGATTGGAAGTGGAGACTCCCCTTGCAGCGTGTCTTGATCTCCCCGCCAACGGCGCCAGAAATTTAGCTTGATGCGTGCAGTTGACACACGTCCGTTGGGAACCCCAAGAGGAAGGTGTGATGCAGACAGTAGCAAGTTTTCCCTCAGAAAGAAACCAAGGTTTATCGAACCAGGAGGAGCCAAGAAGCACGTTGAAGGTTGATGGTGGCGGAATGTAATGCGGCGCAACACCAGGGATTCCGGCGCCAACGTCGAACCTGCACAACACAACCAAAGTACTTTGCCCCAACGTAACAGTGAGGTTGTCAATCTCACCGGCTTGTTGTGAACAAAGGATTAACCGTATTGTGTGGAAGATTTGTTTGCGAAGAACAGTAAAGAACAAGTATTGCAGTAGATTGTATTTCAGATGTAAAGAATAGACCGGGGTCCACAGTTCACTAGAGGTGTCTCTCCCATAAGATAAATAACATGTTGGGTGAACAAATTACAGTTGGGCAATTGACAAATAAAGAAGGCATAACAATGCACATACAAATATCATGATGAGTACTATGAGATTTAATCAGGGCATTACGACAAAGTACATAGACCGCCATCCAGCATGCATCTATGCCTAAAAAGTCCACTTTCAGGTTATCATCCGAACCCCTTCCGGTATTAAGTTGCAAGCAACAGACAATTGCATTAAGTATGGTGCGTAATGTAATCAATAACTACATCCTCGGACATAGCATCAATGTTTTATCCCTAGTGGCAACAGCACATCCACAACCTTAGAACTTTCTGTCATCGTCCTGCATTTAATGGAGGCATGAACCCACTATCGAGCATAAATACTCCCTCTTGGAGTCACAAGTATCAACTTGGCCAGAGCCTCTACTAGCAACGGAGAGCATGCAAGAACATAAACAACATATATGATAGATTGATAATCAACTTGACATAGTATTCAATATTCATCGGATCCCAACAAACACAACATGTAGGATTACAAAGAAACGATCTTGATCATGATAGGCAGCTCACAAGATCGAGCATGATAGCACAATTAGGAGAAGACGACCATCTAGCTACTGCTATGGACCCATGGTCCAGGGGTGAACTACTCACACATCAATCCGGAGGCGATCATGGCGATGAAGAGACCTCCGGGAGATGATTCCCCTCTCCGGCAGGGTGCCGGAGGCGATCTCCTGAATCCCCCGAGATGGGATTGGCGGCGGCGGCGTCTCTGGAAGGTTTTCCTTATCGTGGCTCTCGGTACTAGGGGTTTCGCGATGGAGGCTTTAAGTAGGCGGAAGGGCAGGTCAGGAGGCGCCATGGGGGCCCCACACAACAGGGCCGCGCGGGCCCCTTGCTGGCCGCGCCGCCCTATTGTGGTGGCACCTCGTGGCCCCACTTCGTCTCCTCTTCGGTCTTCTGGAAGCTTCGTGGAAAAATAGGCCCCTAGGCGTTGATTTCGTCCAATTCCGAGAATATTTCCTTTCTAGGATTTCTGAAACCAAAAACAGCAGAAAACAACAACTGGCTCTTCGGCATCTTGTCAATAGGTTAGTGCCGGAAAATGCATAAATATGACATATAATGTGTATAAAACATGTGAGTATCATCATAAAAGTAGCATGGAACATAAGAAATTATAGATACGTTTGGGACGTATCACCCCGCAGAGGTGGCTGTGACTCTTCGCGACTATCCCCCGGAGCTTAGGTTTTCGGGACGAAGAAGTACGCGAAGGAGAGGAGGCCAGAGGGGGTCGTGGGCCCCCTCCCCACAAGGCGGCGCGGCCAGGGCAGGGCCCGCGCCGGCCTATGAGGGGGGCCCATGGCGGCCCTCCTCGGCTCCACCTTTTGGCTACCTCCGTCTTCTGGAAAAATAGGATTTTCAGTATAATTCCCGTCAATTGCTGATCTTCTGAAATATTGCATTCTGACAGCGCTTTTTCCAGCAGAATCCTGACTCCGGTGCGCGATCCTCTAATAATCATGAAACATGCAAAATAGGTGAAATAACATAAGTATCATCTCCAAATACAAAATATATCAATGAATAACGGTAAATTATGATATAAAATAGTGATGCAAAATGGACGTATCAACTCCCCCCAAGCTTAGACTTCGCTTGTCCCCAAGCGAAACTGAACTCAGTAAACAAGATCACATGTTTATGGAGTGAAGAGTCGATAAATAAAATACGGACAAGAAGCATCATATTAATTTACACAAGACATTCTAGTGAACAACTTCCCAATATGATTCAACTTGAAACAAGTAAAAGGAGATCACAAATAAAGGTGCATAGGAAATCATAATTGGTGATGGCAACTTCGTTCTTGGTCAGAGAACAGTTAACAGATTATACTTATCTATTGAGCAGCGCTCTCATATTAAAGCTTATAATAAACTTGCATCTCAATCATAGTAATCTCCTCATAATCATTGATAACTTTCAAAGCTATGTTCATTCAGATAAAACTTGTACTTAAACAAGGAAGAATAAAAGACATGATTAAATATATCACAATATAGATGGTTGGATCACACAACTCAATTGCTTGCTTAAGATAGAGGGAAATAGGTTTACTGACTCAACATGAAAATAAAAGATAGGCCCTTCGCAGAGGGAAGCGGGGATTAAATCATGTGCTAGAGCTTTTCAAATTTTGAAATCATATAAAGAACATAAAAGTAAAGTTTTGTGAGGTGTTTGTTGTTGTCAACGAATGGTAGTGGGCACTCTAACCCCCTTGCCAAACAGACTTCCAAAGAGCGGCTCCCATGAAGGACGTTATCTCTACCAGCAAGGTAGATCATCCCTCTTCTCTTTTATTTACACATGTACTTTAGTTTATTTAAGGATGACACTCCTCCCAACCTTTGCTTTCTCAAGCCATGGCTAACCGAATCCTCGGGTGCCTTCCAACATTTCACATACCATGGAGGAGTGTCTATTGCAAAATTAAGTTGCTTATTGATGAATCATAGCAAAACATGTGAAGAGGATTATTAATGAGGGTTAATTAATTGGGGCTGGGAACCCCGTTGCCAGCTCTTTTTGCAAAATTATAGGATAAGTGGATGAAGCCACTAGTCCATTAGTGAAAGCTGCCTAACAAGACTGAAAGATAAAACACCACATACTTCCTCATGAGCTATAAAACATTGACACAAATAAGGGATGATAACTTTTGAATTGTTTAAAGGTAGCACATGAAGTATTTACTTGGAATGGCGCAAAATACCACATAGTAGGTAGTTATGGTGGACACAAATGGCATAGGTTTGGGTTAAAGTTTGGATGCACGAGAGGCATTCCCTCTCAGTACAGGTTTTTGGCTAGCAAGGTTAATTAGCAAGCATAAGAGTTGAGGGAAACAAACAAATATACATGTGATAGAAACAATCATGCATCTTCCTTGTAAGCACACACAAATTTAACTTCAGAATACTAAGCTAGGAACTAACAAGAAAGGTAATAACATATCTACATGTATTTCCTCTTTTCTACTCAAATTCAAGGTGTTGTTGCTATTGACCCAAGCAAAGTTTGCCAAAACCAAATAGATTTAATCAATGCTCCCAAAGTGATACCAATACTAACAACAAGATCAATCACATAATAGAGATTGCAAACTAAAATAAGATGTGCAATATGTAAATGATAAGACTTCTCATTAATATTCCATAACGATAACTCACACCAAGGGATACATAGATAACCAACTAAAGAGAGATACTTCCATACTGCAAACTATCTTATACGATAACTTCCCTACTCATGATATGACACTACTTGATAATAAAAAGGTAAAAGATAGTGATGATGTGATACCGCGGCACTCCCCCAAGCTTGGAACAAACCAAGGGGATGCCAATACCGATGATGAATTACTCCTTCGGTGATGATGGTGATGGTCCGTGATGACCCACAAGTATAGGGGATCGCAACAGTCTTCGCGGGAAGTAAAACCCAATTTATTGATTCGACACAAGGGGAGACAAAGAATACTTGAAAGCCTTAACAGCGGAGTTGTCAATTCAGCTGCACCTGGAAACAGACTTGCTCGCAAGAGTTTATCAGTAGTAACAGTTTTATAGCAGTAGTGAGTGAAATAACGAAGAGAGAGTAACAAAGACAGCAGTAGTGATTATAGTAAACAACAGGATTAAAATACTGTAGGCACAGGGATGGATGAACGGGCGTTGCATGGATGAGAGAAACTCATGTAACAATCAAAGCAGGGCATTTGCAGATAATAATAAAACGGTATCCAAGTACTAATCAATCAATAGGCATGTGTTCCATATTTAGTCGTACGTGCTCGCAATGAGAAACTTGCACAACATCTTTTGTCCTACCAGCCGGTGGCAGCCGGGCCTCTAGGGAATCTACTGGAAATTAAGGCACTCCTTTTAATAGAGCACCGGAGCAAAACATTAACACTCCGTGAACACATGTGATCCTCATATCACCGCCTTCCCCTTCGGTTGTCCCAATTTCTGTCACTTTGGGGCCTCGGGTTCCGGACAACAATACGTGTATACAACTTGCAGGTAAGATCATAAAGCAATGAATATCATCATGAATTGATAACATGTTCAGATCTGAGATCATGGCACTCGGGCCCTAGTGACAAGCATTAAGCATAACAAGTTGCAACAATATCATAAAAGTACCAACTACGGACACTAGGCACTATGCCCGAATAATCTTATGCTATTACATGACCAATCTCATCCAATCCCTACCATCCCCTTCAGCCTACAGCGGGGGAATTACTCACACAAGGATGGGGGAAACATGGCTGGTCGATGGAGAGGCGTCGGTGGTGATGATGGCGATGATCTCCTCCAATTCCCCGTCCCGGCGGAGTGCCAGAACGGAGTTTCTGGTCCCGAGATGGAGTTTCGCGACGGTGGCGGCGTACTGGATGTCTTCTGGCGATTTCGTCTTACCCCCCGTGCGTTTTTAGGTCGAAGGCGTTAAGTAGTCCAGAGGAGGGCGTCGGGGGCCAGCCGAGGCGGCCACACGAGGGCGGCGCGCCTCTCCCTGGGCCGCGCCGGCCTAGTGTGTGGGGGCCTCGGGCCCCCACCTGGCTTGCCCTTCTGGCTCCGTCAATATTCTGGGAAAATAGGACCTTTCGCATAAATTCCGAGGATTTTCCTGAAAGTTGGATTTCTGCACAAAAACGAGACACCAGAGCAGTTTTGCTGAAAACAGCGTTAGTCCGTGTTAGTTGCATCCAAAATACACAAATTAGAGGCAAAACAATAGCAAAAGTGTTCGGGAAAGTAGATAAGTTTTGGACGTATCAACTCCCCCCAAGCTTAGCTTATTGCTTGTCCTCAAGCAATTCAGTTAACAACTGAGTGCGATAAAAGACTTTCACGAACACATTTGTTCATATGATGTAAATATTCTCATGATATGGCAAGTACTTAAGCAATTCATAACAAGATACATGCAAATAAAATCATCTAATAGCTATGTCAATCACGGAAAAGGTACCAACAAATTAATAATGAGCATCATGAATCATGTCTATAAGCAGGATTGCAATGTTCATAGAAGGATATGATAAAGTGGTATCTCGCTTGCCCGTGTTTGTACAACAAAACATAAATGCTCGGGCACCTTTGAAGTTCATGGAAAGAATGGAAGTGGAGATTTATCAAAGATAAAAGCATCAAAGTTATACCACAATTAATCACATTTTGGGACAAGCATATTATACTAAGAATGACAGTTGTGCTCTCAAGAAAGTACTCAAAGAAAGGATGGAGACTCAATGTAAAAGTAAAAGATTGACCCTTCGCAGAGGGAAGCAGGGATTAACATGTGCTAGAGCTTTTCATTTTTCTAAAGACATAAGTAAAATGGTTTTGAGAGGTGTTTGTTGTTATCAACAAATGGTAATGGGTACTCTAACTACCTCATCAACCAGACTTTCAAGAGCGGCTCCCATGAAATTTTTATTTTTGGGTAGCACTCCTTCCAACCATGCTTTCACAAACCATGGCTAACCGAATCCTCGGGTGCCTGCCAACAATCTCATACCATGAAGGAGTGCCTTTTTATTTTAGTTTTATTTAGATGACACTCCTCCCCACCTTTGCTTTCTCAAGCCATGGCTAACCGAATCCTCGGGTGCCGACCAACAATCACATACCATGGAGGAGTGTCTATTTGTAAATTTATGAAAGTTAATTAATTGGGGCTGGGAACCCCGTTGCCAGCTCTTTTTGCAAAATTATCGGATAAGCGGATGTGCCACTAGTCCATTGGTGAAAGTCCGTCCGGAGTAAATGACAAGATTGAAAGATAAACACCACATACTTCCTCATGAGCTATAAAACATTGACACAAATTGAGAAGCATTTTGAAGGTTTTAAAGGTAGCACATGAGAATTTACTTAGAATGGTTTGAAATGCCATGCATAGGTATTTATGGTGGACACTCTGGAATAACTTGGTTTTAAGGGGTTTGGAAGCACGAGCAGGGTTCCCGCTCAGTACAAGTGAAGGCTAGCAATAGACTGGGAAGCGACAATCAAGAGAGCAGTAACTGTCATAATCATGCTTGCGACAAAATAAATTAACGTAGGCATAAAAGTGATACAAGAACTCTGAGGTAAAGTAAATCATCGAGGCTTAATTGACTTTTGTTCAGTCATATGCATGTGTGAGAATGTGCCAAGTTGATTTAAGTGAATTATTCAGAGGGGGATACCACAATGTCATATCTATCCATGAATAAAACAATGCAAGCGAATATTTATGACATGCTACTCATATTAATAAATTGGAGCTAAACATGAGAGATCATGAACTACTAGACTTTCTTAAATGACAAATACCTCACATGAACCAACTAAGCATGCTCACATGGATGAGTATATGTACAAAAATGAAAACAAATAGAGTTCATACCATCCTCTCACCACAATCGGATTGTTGTAGATCGTCATTATTGCCTTTTCACTTGTGTAGCTTGAATAATATGGAATGAAAACCACGTTCCAGCCACCGAAGACCATTGAACTCATAATGAACTTTACAAAACCAAAGAAGAACAACAAATATTTTTGGTGTTTTCGAATTAGAAACAAGAACAAAAGGAAACAAGCAAACAAAGCAAAATCTTTTTGGGTTTTCTTATAGCAAACCAACGATAGCAAACAAAGCAAAATAAAGGCAAGAAACCAAAGTAAACAAATGGTAAAGAGAAACAACAGAAATATTTTTGGTCTTTTTGTGTTTTAGGAAAGAAACAAAGCAAAAACAAGAAAATGAAAACTAAAAGAAACACAGAAAAGCAAGATGGCAGAAATCTGCCAAAACTTGACAACAGTACAGTAATCGATTTTTAAGAAATTCTTCCGCTGCTCAGCTCGAAAAGTGTTCAACTAATGAAAGTTAGATAACAACCTGGGGAACATGCACAAAACTTGGCAGCTCAAAATGACGTTCTGGCTGCGCACAGGAATTTTTTTAGTAACAGCCCAGAATCTGTTTTTTAGACAGCACTTCCCCAAATATCATCTCCCTCTCATTAGAAACCACTTCAAAAAGCTAAACACGTATATACATGTATCCAGCAATGATAATATGCAAAGAATGAGTGATGCCGGTATACCTCCCCCCAAGCTTAGGCTTTTGGCCTAAGTGGAGATCAACCCAGCGAGGGTCAGGGTTCCACGCCGGTGGATCATGCATGGCGTAGTCATAATAAGGTCCCGATGCAGAAGAAAAGCGTGAAGGCTCCTCATGCCCAACTTGTTGATGCGAAGAACTTGCTGCATCGGATGACGAGTCGAGGCATTCCTCGGCCTCCTCCATGTTGCCTCTTGTATGATGGCCTCCTCCCTCTATGTATGCATTCAGTGCACCTTCCGTGACTGACCAATCCTCCCTGGAATCAAGGTTAAATAGAACAGGTGCAGGCAATCCTACTAGTTTTTCAGTTTTCTTAGTTGTTCTCCAAGTTTTCTTGTAAAATGTCATCTTGTAAGACAGGTTACCCAAATTAGATGAATCAGAAACAATTTCATGTTTAATCATGGATACAATGTCAAGTTTCTCTATGGGAAACTGAATATCAAGATGGTGAGGTTCTACACCATGCATAGCTAATAAACGGGAGGCGATGAGACCTCCACAAATTCCGCCCTTCTCACGGTTAGTACCAAGTCTATAGGCTATCAAAGCACCCAAATTATAGGTCTTATTACCTTGCAATGCAGCAGCTAGAAAAGCTAAATCCTGGATAGATAATTTACTTGCATTCTTTCTAGCAAGAACGCACTTAGTAATGAAATAAGCAAAGTAGCGAATAGCTGGGAGTTGAATGCTACTGATTTTACCACCATCCTCTGAGAAGCTTCTTCCATGACAAATCATCTTGAAGAGGTTCAAGAGCTCTTGCGGCGATCCCCTTATCTTCTCGCATGATCCCCATTGTGGCACTCTAATTGCTGCACAAAAATCATTGAATGGCAAGTTGACAGTTTTATTATAAATTTTGTACCGAACCATGGGGTTAGTTTGCAACCAATTGAATTCAAAATCCTGCACTACAGACATAGTCAATTTTGCATATTGGCACGGTTCACCAACAATAAAATCATCCAACCCTGCACGAGAAATTAGATTCTGAACATCTCGCAAGATTCCTGCACTTCTCATAAAATCAACGCACGGGTAGTAAGAGGGGTATACTCCTTCTTCACGGTGAACTCTCATAACTTGTTGCACCTCCAATTCTTGTTGGTTGAGTTGGTGCCTACTCCTTTCCATTTTCTGAAATTTTTCAACAATCATTATAAAATTTGATTTGATGACATATATTTGAGGGAAACTACCATAGGAACTTGCTAGAGTACTAATCATGCATCAAAACTAGTTTTTACCGCTTAGAACCAGCATGCAAGCTCACTAAACATGTTACCTACAGCAGCAAAATATTCAAGATATACTCAACCAAACAAAATTCTACTTGGGTGATCGGAGGAGTCACCTACCGGAGAGCAAATGTGCCAAATTTCAGACGGAAATCTGGGCTGAGCAAAGAGATCGAGAAATCTGGAGCTCTTGAGCAGAAACGCGAGTGAGAGAAATCTGGTGCGAGTTTTTTCGGGAGAGAGAAGAGAGTGGGAGGAAGAGATGAAGTGGTGGGGCAAGGAGGGGCCCACACACCAGGGTGGCGCGCCCCCCTTCCAGGCCGCGCGCCACGTGGGGTGCCACTGGGTGCCCCACTGGTCATCCCCAGGTATTCCCAGGTGCCTCGTCGAAAAATAGGACCAATGGTATAATTTTTGTGAATTTTTGAAAACTTTGAAAAATGCACATTTCTGGGTATTAAATTTATTATTACTGGGCAGAAAAAGATTTTGAAATCTCTAATTAACTAAAGAACTTTGCAAAACAAAAGTGCTACAACAAGTAGATCAAGTGGAGGAAGAAAGAGATGTTGTTTAGTTCCTCTATGCATATAAAATGAATTTGTTAACAAGGTTGATCAAGTCTTGCCACCAAATAAATTTTACATAGCATAAGAAGAAATAAACCTCAAATCAATCATGTTACCTTGTATTGTATTGATATGGATCCAATCACAAGAGTTTGATATTCTTCTTTAGGCTCATATATAGGACAATCAATAGTTCCCACTTTGATAGTTCTCACATTAGAAATTGTATTAACTCCACATGCTTTCTCAATCCTCTTGGAAAAATAAACGGTATGCTCCTTGTCATCAACATTGAAAGTAACTTTTCCTTTATTGCAATCAATAACAGCCCCTGCGGTGTTAAGAAAAGGTCTCCCAAGAATAATAGACATATTATCATCTTCAGGCATTTCCAACACAACAAAATCAGTTAATATCAAGCAGTTATTAGTAACTTGAACAGGAACATCCTCACATATACCAATAGGAATAGTAGTAGATTTATCAGCCATTTGCAAAGATATATCAGTCGGTATCAACTTATCTAAATAAAGTCTCTTATAAAGAGAGAAAGGCATAACACTAACACCCGCTCCCAAATCACATAGAGCAGTTCTAACATAATTATTCTTAATAGAACAAGGAATAGTCGGTATACCTGGGTCGCCAAGCTTCTTTGGAACCTTACCATTGAAAGAATAATTAGCAAGCATAGTGGAAATCTCCTCATTAGGAATTTTCCTTTTGTTAGAGACAATATCTTTCATATACTTTGAATAAGGAGGCAATTTAATAGCATCAGTCAAAGGGGTTTGCAGGAATAAAGGTTTCATCCAATCACAAAATTTATTATAGTGTTCTTCTTCCTTTGATTTTAGTTTCTTAGTAGGAAAAGGCATTTGCTTTTGAACCCAAGGTTCTCTTTCATTACCATGTTTCTTAGCAATAAAATCTTCTTTAGTATACTTTTTATTTTTAGCATGCTTTTCAGGTTCTTCTTCAACCTCTTCTTTATCAGAAGCATCATTCTTATCATTATCTTTATCATGTTCATTACCACTTTCAGTTTCAGCATCGGAAATAGAAATACTATTCGGATCATTAACAGGTTCAGAGGATTCTACAACAGTTTTATGTTTCTTTTTCTTTTTCTTAGATGGAGCACTAGTTTCAGTTTGTTGAGAATCTTGTTCAACTCTTTTGGGATGCCCTTCAGGATATAGAGGATCCTGGGTAGAAACACCGCCTCTAGTTGTTACTTCATAAGCATGTCTTTCTTTAGAATTATTTTTTAACAAGTCATTTTGCACTTTAGTGAGTTGATCAATTTGGGTTTGAACCATATGAAAATGTTTAAAAAGTATCTTAACATCATTGGAGGTTCTCTCCACAATACCATGCAATTCACTAATAGCTTGAGAATTTTCCATTAAATGATTCTCTATTCTCATATCTAAATTATTTTGCTTAACAATATAATTATCAAACTCATCTAAGCATTGAGCAGGAGGTTTTGAATACGGAATATCTTCCCTAGTAAAGCGTTCAAGAGAGTGTACCTCAATCATGGATGAAGGGGGAGTGATCTTACATAAATCTTCTATAGGAGGTAAATTCTTCACATCTTCGGATTTAATACCCTTCTCTTTAAGAGACTTCTTGGCTTCCCTCGTATCTTCATCATTTAATTTAATCATCCCCCTCTTCTTCAATATCGATGTCGGGGTTGGTTCAGGTGTAGACCAATCATCATGATTCCGGCCTATTCTCGCCAATAATTCTTTCAAATATTGCCCTGGAGTTCGTTTCCTGAAAACACAACCAGCACAACTATCCAGGTATGCCCTAGACTCAATGGTTAGTCCACTATAAAATATATCAAGTAAATCATGCTTTTCCAAATTATGTTCAGGCCGAGCTCTAATAAGAGAACAAAATCTCGCCCAAGCCTCAGGCAATTTCTCTCCATCTTCCTGATCAAAATTATAAATTCTCTGCAAAGCAATATGTTGAGCACTAGCAGGAAAGTATTTCCGGAAGAAAACATCAAGCAATTCTTTTGGACTATTAATAGAATCAGGTGGCAAACTATTATACCAAGTTTTAGCATCATCCTTTAATGAGAAAGGGAAAATTTTAGCAACGAAATAAGTACGCTTCTTAACATCATCAGAAAACAAGCTACTCAGAGTAGATAGCTCAATCATGTGTTCTACAACACTTTCTTTTTCAGTACCACAAAAAGGTGTTTTCTCCACAATAGATATATGAGACAAATCAAGAGAAAAATCATAATCCTTATCCTTAATGTTTATAGGAGATGTGGCAAATTTATGATCAGGAGACAGTTTATATCTAATAGTATGTTGTGCAAGCAACTTTTTAATTTTTCTTGCATCAGTAGTAGCATTGCATTTATCAATAAAATCATCATCAAGTTCCACATAATCTTCATCAAGATCATCACTAGAGTATTCAACAGACTCAGGTGAATTAACAGGTGTAGCAGCATCTTCATTAGGAGTTTCAGTATTTTCAATTTGTCTAGACCTAGCAATTGTAGCATCTAGAAAAGATCCTAATGAACCATCATTATCAAGCACAGCAGAAGCATCATCAAAATTATGAGAGGAATTTTCAGATCTAGCAGAAGTACCAGCATGTGAAGCTTGTGGTGGTGAAACAAGTTTATCTATCACAGATGGTGAATCAAGAGCAGTAGAGGTACTCAGAGTTGTACCTTTTCTTGTAGTGGATGGTAATATGGCGACTTTAGTATCGAGAGGTTTACCCATGATGGAGAATTTGCAGCGAACAATATCAATCCAAGTGAACTTGCAAATAAACCTATGCTCCCCGGCAACGGCGCCAGAAAATAGTCTTGATGACCCACAAGTATAGGGGATCGCAACAGTCTTCGCGGGAAGTAAAACCCAATTTATTGATTCGACACAAGGGGAGACAAAGAATACTTGAAAGCCTTAACAGCAGAGTTGTCAATTCAGCTGCACCTGGAAACAGACTTGCTCGCAAGAGTTTATCAGTAGTAACAGTTTTATAGCAGTAGCAGTAGTGAAATAACAAAGAAATAGAGTAACAAAGACAGCAGTAGTGATTATAGTAAACAGCAGGATTAAAATACTGTAGGCACAGGGATGGATGAACGGGCGTTGCATGGATGAGAGAAACTCATGTAACAATCAAAGCAGGGCATTTGCAGATAATAATAATAAAACGGTATCCAAGTACTAATCAATCAATAGGCATGTGTTCCATATTTAGTCGTACGTGCTCGCAATGAGAAACTTGCACAACATCTTTTGTCCTACCAGCCGGTGGCAGCCGGGCCTCTAGGGAATCTACTGGAAATTAAGGCACTCCTTTTAATAGAGCACCGGAGCAAAGCATTAACACTCCGTGAACACATATGATCCTCATATCACCGCCTTCCCCTTCGGTTGTCCCAATTTCTGTCACTTTGGGGCCTCGGGTTCCGGACAACAATACGTGTATACAACTTGCAGGTAAGATCATAAAGCAATGAATATCATCATGAATTGATAACATGTTCAGATCTGAGATCATGGCACTCGGGCCCTAGTGACAAGCATTAAGCATAACAAGTTGCAACAATATCATAAAAGTACCAACTACGGACACTAGGCACTATGCCCTAGCAATCTTATGCTATTACATGACCAATTGATGTCTACGGGTGCTTCCTTGTAGACAGTGTTGGGCCTCCAAGAGCAGAGGTTTGTAGAACAGCAGCAAGTTTCCCTTAAGTGGATCACCCAAGGTTTATCGAACTCAGGGAGGAAGAGGTCAAAGATACTCCTCTCAAGCAACCCTGCA
Source organism: Lolium perenne (assembly GCF_019359855.2). NCBI lineage: Eukaryota > Viridiplantae > Streptophyta > Magnoliopsida > Poales > Poaceae > Lolium > Lolium perenne. The sequence continues at coordinate 103,010,998 of NC_067246.2, read as the reverse complement.
ATCACGATACAAGAAGTCTCTTGTGTCCCCAACACACCTAATACACTTGTCAGATGTATAGGTGCACTAGTTCGGCGAAGAGATAGTGAAATACAAGTAGTATGGATGTATATGAGTGGTAATAGCAATCTGAATAAAATATGGCAGTGAGTAAACATGCAACAGAACAGTAAATAAACGGAGATTCGATGTTTGGAAACAAGGCCTAGGGATCATACTTTCACTAGTGAACACTCTCAACATTGATCACATAATAAAACCACTCTACACTCTCTTGTTGGATGACAAACACCATTAGTTGTGTAGGGCTACAAGAGCACCTCAATGCCGGAGTTAACAAGCTCCACAACATTCGATGTTCATATTTAAATAACCTTAGAGTGCATGATAGACCAACGCAATTATACCGAGTACTAACATAGCATGCACCTGTCAACATCAGCTATGAAAGGGGGAATAGATCACATCAATACTATCATAGTAATAGTTAACTTCGTAATCTACAAGAGATCACAATCATAACCTACGCCAAGTACTACATGATGCACACACTGTCCACATTACATCATGAAGGAGGAATAGACTACTTTAATAACATCACCAGAGTAACACAACTAGATCACAAAGAGAGAGATGAACCACATAGCTACGGTAGAGCCCTCAGCCCCAGGGGAGAATGATACGTCTCCGACGTATCGATAATTTCTTATGTTCCATGCCACATTATTGATGTTATCTACATGTTTTATGCACACTTTATGTCATATTCGTGCATTTTCTGGAACTAACCTATTAACAAGATGTCGAAGTGCCAGTTGTTGTTTTCTGCTGTTTTTGGTTTCAGAAATCCTAGTAAGGAAATATTCTCGGAATTGGACGAAATCAACGCCCAGGGGCCTATTTTTCCACGAAGCTTCCAGAAGTCCGAAGACGAAACGAAGAGGGGCCACGAGGCAGCCAGAGCATAGGGCGGCGCGGCCCTCGCTCGGCCGCGCGGCCCTATGGTCCGGGGCCCCTCGCGCCGCCTCTTGACCTACCCTTCCGCCTACTTAAAGCCTCCGTGACGAAACCCCCAGTACCGAGAGCCACGATACGGAAAACCTTCCAGAGACGCCGCCAACGCCGATCCCATCTCGGGGGATCCAGGAGATCGCCTCCGGCACCCTGCCCGGAGAGGGGAATCATCTCCCGGAGGACTCTACGCCGCCATGGTCGCCTCCGGTGTGATGTGTGAGTAGTCTACCCCTGGACTATGGGTCCATAGCAGTAGCTAGATGGTTGTCTTCTCCCCATTGTGCTATCATTGTCGGATCTTGTGAGCTGCCTAACATGATCAAGATCATCTATCTGTAATTCTATATGTTGCGTTTGTTGGGATCCGATGAATAGAGAATACTTGTTATGTTGATTATCAAAGCTATGTCTATGTGTTGTTTATGATCTTACATGCTCTCCGTTATTAGTAGATGCTCTGGCCAAGTTGATGCTAGTAACTCCAAGAGGGAGTATTTATGCTCGATAGTGGGTTCATGTCTCCGTGAATCTGGAGGGGTGACAAGAACCTCTAAGGTTATGGATGTGCTGTTGCCACTAGGGATAAAACATTGGTGCTATGTTCAAGGATGTAGTCACTAGTTACATTACGCGCAATACTTAATGCAATTGTCTGTTGTTAGCAACTTAATACTGGAGGGGGTTCGGATGATAACCTGAAGGTGGACTTTTTAGGCATAGATGCAGTTGGATGGCGGTCTATGTACTTTGTCGTAATGCCCAATTAAATCTCACTATACTCATCATGATATGTATGTGCATGGTCATGCTCTCTTTATTTGTCAATTGCCCAACTGTAATTTGTTCACCCAACATGTTGTTTATCTTATGGGAGAGACACCTCTAGTGAACTGTGGACCCCGGTCCAATTCTCTTTACTGAAATACAATCAACTGCAATACTGTTTTACTGTTTTCTGCAAACAATCATCTTCCACACAATACGGTTAATCCTTTGTTACAGCAAGCCGGTGAGATTGACAACCTCACTGTTTCGTTGGGGCAAAGTACTTTGGTTGTGTTGTGCAGGTTCCACGTTGGCGCCGGAATCCCTGGTGTTGCGCCGCACTACATCCCGCCGCCATCAACCTTCAACGTGCTTCTTGGCTCCTCCTGGTTCGATAAACCTTGGTTTCTTTCTGAGGGAAAACTTGCTGCTGTGTGCATCATACCTTCCTCTTGGGGTTCCCAACGAACGTGTGAGTTACACGCCATCAAGCATAGATTTTCTGGCGCCGTTGCCGGGGAGATCAAGACACGCTGCAAGGGGAGTCTCCACTTCTCAATCTCTTTACTTTGTTTTTGTCTTGCTTAGTTTTATTTACTACTTTGTTTGCTGCACTAAATCAAAATACAAAAAAATTAGTTGCTAGTTTTACTTTATTTGCTATCTTGTTTGCTATATCAAAAACACAAAAAAATTAGTTACTCGCATTTACTTTATTATCATGTCTAGTCCCGTAGTTGTTACTTTATCACCTGAGGAATCGATCTTCACCTTTAAACAAGGAAGTGAAGAGAATTTTAAAGAAGCATGGTCTAGAATTTTTGATGCTTATAGTAAAACTGAACCTAAAATGACCTTAAGTTTGCTTCTTAGTAATTTCTATTTCGGGCTTATTCTTCGCTATAGATATGCCTTAGATGCTGTAGTGGGAGGAGATTTCCTTCATTGTGATGGGGATCAAGCTTTTAATGCTATAAGGAAATTGATTACATCATTTAGCTCCGATAATAATTTTGATCCATCTCATGCTAGCATGCATAATAGATTAGACACTATTGAAACAAATATATCCTGTTTAAAAGAAGTGTATAATCGAATTCGCGAATATTATGATTATGTTCCATTAAGCTTTGAACCTTCAATGTGGGCACCTACTGTTAAAGTTACTATTGGTGGTGAAACTTTTCCTGCTCGTTGTGATATTATGTCCGAGTTTTGCCTCATGCCTGAAAAAATTTATAAATCTTTGACACTTTGGGGACTTACTGAAGGGGGAGAAGAAATAACTCTTACGGATAACTCTGTTGTAATTCCTATGGGTATAGCTGAAGGTGTTTTCACAACCTTTCTTGGAAGGACGGTATCCACTGATTATCTCGTTATTGAATGTGTAGGGACAGGACAAATCACGCTTGGAAGATCCCTGATGAAACTCATGGGAGCAGTCATAGATGTTGGGAAAGGCACTCTAAATTTTACCTCTACACCCGGATGCGGTCATGTATTCCCTAGACCAAGGAGTAGGAATAAGAGTAAGAAAGGTAAGAGCAACACCCCTGGTAAGAATGCCGAGGCACCATCCTTTGATAATACTTGATGCACACTTTCTGCGCCTAGCTGAAAGGCGTTAAAGAAAAGCGCTTATGGGAGACAACCCATGTTTTTACCTACAGTACTTTGTTTTTATTTTGTGTCTTGGAAGTTGTTTACTACTGTAGCAACCTCTCCTTATCTTAGTTTTGTGTTTTGTTGTGCCAAGTAAAGCCGTTGATAGAAAAGTAAGTACTAGATTTGGATTACTGCACAGTTCCAGATTTCTTTGCTGTCACGAATCTGGGTCTACCTCCCTGTAGGTAGCTCAGAAAATTAAGCCAATTTACGTGCATGATCCTCAGATATGTACGCAACTTTCATTCAATTTGAGCATTTTCATTTGAGCAAGTCTGGTGCCATTTTAAAATTCGTCAATACGAACTGTTCTGTTTTGACAGATTCTGCCTTTTATTTCGCATTGCCTCTTTTGCTATGTTGGATGAATTTCTTTGATCCACTAATGTCCAGTAGCATTATGCAATGTCCAGAAGTGTTAAGAATGATTGTGTCACCTCTGAATATGTTAATTTTTATTGTGCACTAACCCTCTAATGAGTTGTTTCGAGTTTGGTGTGGAGGAAGTTTTCAAGGATCAAGAGAGGAGTATGATGCAACATGATCAAGGAGAGTGAAAGCTCTAAGCTTGGGGATGCCCCGGTGGTTCACCCCTGCATATTCTAAGAAGACTCAAGCGTCTAAGCTTGGGGATGCCCAAGGCATCCCCTTCTTCATCGACAACATTATCAGGTTCCTCCCCTGAAACTATATTTTTATTCCATCACATCTTATGTGCTTTGCTTGGAGCGTCGGTTTGTTTTTGTTTTTGTTTTGTTTGAATAAAATGGATCCTAGCATTCATTTTATGGGAGAGAGACACGCTCCGCTGTAGCATATGGACAAGTATGTCCTTGGTTTCTACTCATAGTATTCATGGCGAAGTTTCTCCTTCGTTAAATTGTTATATGGTTGGAATTGGAAAATGATACATGTAGTAATTGCTATTAATGTCTTGGGTAATGTGATACTTGGCAATTGTTGTGCTCATGATTAAGCTCTTGCATCATATGCTTTGCACCCATTAATGAAGAAATACATAGAGCATGCTAAAATTTGGTTTGCATATTTGGTTTCTCTAAGGTCTAGATAATTTCTAGTATTGAGTTTGAACAACAAGGAAGACGGTGTAGAGTCTTATAATGTTTTCAATATGTCTTTTATGTGAGTTTTGCTGCACCGGTTCATCCTTGTGTTTGTTTCAAATAAGCCTTGCTAGCCTAAACCTTGTATCGAGAGGGAATACTTCTCATGCATCCAAAATACTTGAGCCAACCACTATGCCATTTGTGTCCACTATACCTACCTACTACATGGTATTTTCTGCCATTCCAAAGTAAATTGCTTGAGTGCTACCTTTAAAATTCCATCATTCACCTTTGCAATATATAGCTCATGGGACAAATAGCTTAAAAACTATTGTGGTATTGAATATGTAATTATGCACCTTATCTCTTATTAAGTTGCTTGTTGTGCGATAACCATGTTCACTGGGGACGCCATCAACTATTCATTGTTGAATTTCATGTGAGTTGCTATGCATGTCCGTCTTGTCTGAAGTAAGAGAGATCTACCACCTTATGGTTAAGCATGCATATTGTTAGAGAAGAACATTGGGCCACTAACTAAAGCCATGATCCATGGTGGAAGTTTCAGTTTTGGACATATATCCTCAATCTCAAATGAGAAAATTATTAATTGTTGTTACATGCTTATGCATAAAAGAGGAGTCCATTATCTGTTGTCTATGTTGTCCCGGTATGGATGTCTAAGTTGAGAATAATCAATAGCGAGAAATCCAATGCGAGCTTTCTCCTTAGACCTTTGTACAGGCGGCATAGAGGTACCCCTTTGTGACACTTGGTTAAAACATGTGCATTGTGATGATCCGGTAGTCCAAGCTAATTAGGACAAGGTGCGGGCACTATTAGTACACTATGCATGAGGCTTGCAACTTATAAGATATAATTTACATGATACATATGCTTTATTACTACCGTTGACAAAATTGTTTCATGTTTTCAAAATCAAAGCTCTAGCACAAATATAGCAATCGATGCTTTTCCTCTATGGAGGACCATTCTTTTACTTTCAATGTTGAGTCAGTTCACCTATTTCTCTCCACCTCAAGAAGCAAACACTTGTGTGAACTGTGCATTGATGCCTACATACTTGCTTATTGCACTTATTATATTACTCTATGTTGACAATATCCATGAGATATACATGTTACAAGTTGAAAGCAACCGCTGAAACTTAATCTTCTTTTGTGTTGCTTCAATGCTTTTACTTTGAATTATTGCTTTATGAGTTAACTCTTATGCAAGACTTATTGATGCTTGTCTTGAAGTGCTATTCATGAAAAGTCTTTGCTTTATGATTCACTTGTTTACTCATGTCATATACATTGTTTTAATCGCTGCATTCACTACATATGCTTTACAAATAGTATGATCAAGGTTATGATGGCATGTCACTCCAGAAATTATCTGTGTTATCGTTTTACCTGCTCGGGACGAGCATAACTAAGCTTGGGGATGCTGATACGTCTCCGACGTATCGATAATTTCTTATGTTCCATGCCACATTATTGATGTTATCTACATGTTTTATGCACACTTTATGTCATATTCGTGCATTTTCTGGAACTAACCTATTAACAAGATGCCAAAGTGCCAGTTGCTGTTTTCTGCTGTTTTTGGTTTCAGAAATCCTAGTAAGGAAATATTCTCGGAATTGGACGAAATCAACGCCCAGGGGCCTATTTTTCCACGAAGCTTCCAGAAGTCCGAAGACGAAACGAAGAGGGGCCACGAGGCAGCCAGAGCATAGGGCGGCGCGGCCCCCGCCCTGGCCGCGCGGCCCTATGGTCCGGCCCTCGCGCCGCCTCTTGACCTACCCTTCCGCCTACTTAAAGCCTCCGTGACGAAACCCCCGCACCGAGAGCCACGATACGGAAAACCTTCCGAGAGACGCCGCCAACGCCGATCCCATCTCGGGGGATCCAGAGATCGCCTCCGGCACCTGCCGGAGAGGGGAATCATCTCCCGGAGGACTCTACGCCGCCATGGTCGCCTCCGGTGTGATGTGTGAGTAGTCTACCCCTGGACTATGGGTCCATAGCAGTAGCTAGATGGTTGTCTTCTCCCCATTGTGCTATCATTGTCGGATCTTGTGAGCTGCCTAACATGATCAAGATCATCTATCTGTAATTCTATATGTTGCGTTTGTTGGGATCCGATGAATAGAGAATACTTGTTATGTTGATTATCAAAGCTATGTCTATGTGTTGTTTATGATCTTACATGCTCTCCATTATTAGTAGATGCTCTGGCCAAGTTGATGCTAGTAACTCCAAGAGGGAGTATTTATGCTCGATAGTGGGTTCATGTCTCCGTGAATCTGGAGGGGTGACAAGAACCTCTAAGGTTATGGATGTGCTGTTGCCACTAGGGATAAAACATTGGTGCTATGTTCAAGGATGTAGTCACTAGTTACATTACGCGCAATACTTAATGCAATTGTCTGTTGTTAGCAACTTAATACATGAGGGGGTTCGGATGATAACCTGAAGGTGGACTTTTTAGGCATAGATGCAGTTGGATGGCGGTCTATGTACTTTGTCGTAATGCCCAATTAAATCTCACTATACTCATCATGATATGTATGTGCATGGTCATGCTCTCTTTATTTGTCAATTGCCCAACTGTAATTTGTTCACCCAACATGCTGTTTATCTTATGGGAGAGACACCTCTAGTGAACTGTGGACCCCGGTCCAATTCTCTTTACTGAAATACAATCAACTGCAATACTGTTTTACTGTTTTCTGCAAACAATCATCTTCCACACAATACGGTTAATCCTTTGTTACAACAAGCCGGTGAGATTGACAACCTCACTGTTTCGTTGGGGCAAAGTACTTTGGTTGTGTTGTGCAGGTTCCACGTTGGCGCCGGAATCCCTGGTGTTGCGCCGCACTACATCCCGCCGCCATCAACCTTCAACGTGCTTCTTGGCTCCTCCTGGTTCGATAAACCTTGGTTTCTTTCTGAGGGAAAACTTGCTGCTGTGCGCATCATACCTTCCTCTTGGGGTTCCCAACGAACGTGTGAGTTACACGCCATCAAGCATAGATTTTCTGGCGCCGTTGCCAGGGAGATCAAGACACGCTGCAAGGGGAGTCTCCACTTCTCAATCTCTTTACTTTGTTTTTGTCTTGCTTAGTTTTATTTACTACTTTGTTTGCTGCACTAAATCAAAATACAAAAAAATTAGTTGCTAGTTTTATTTTATTTGCTATCTTGTTTGCTATATCAAAAACACAAAAAAATTAGTTACTCGCATTTACTTTATTATCATGTCTAGTCCCGTAGTTGTTACTTTATCACCTGAGGAATCGATCTTCACCTTTAAACAAGGAAGTGAAGAGAATTTTAAAGAAGCATGGTCTAGAATTTTTGATGCTTATAGTAAAACTGAACCTAAAATGACCTTAAGTTTGCTTCTTAGTAATTTCTATTTCGGGCTTATTCTTCGCTATAGATATGCCTTAGATGCTGTAGTGGGAGGAGATTTCCTTCATTGTGATGGGGATCAAGCTTTTAATGCTATAAGGAAATTGATTACATCATTTAGCTCCGATAATAATTTTGATCCATCTCATGCTAGCATGCATAATAGATTAGACACTATTGAAACAAATATATCCTGTTTAAAAGAAGTGTATAATCGAATTCGCGAATATTATGATTATGTTCCATTAAGCTTTGAACCTTCAATGTGGGCACCTACTGTTAAAGTTACTATTGGTGGTGAAACTTTTCCTGCTCGTTGTGATATTATGTCCGAGTTTTGCCTCATGCCTGAAAAAATTTATAAATCTTTGACACTTTGGGGACTTACCAAGGGGGAGAAGAAATAACTCTTACGGATAACTCTGTTGTAATTCCTATGGGTATAGCTGAAGGTGTTTTCACAACCTTTCTTGGAAGGACGGTATCCACTGATTATCTCGTTATTGAATGTGTAGGGACAGGACAAATCACGCTTGGAAGATCCCTGATGAAACTCATGGGAGCAGTCATAGATGTTGGGAAAGGCACTCTAAATTTTACCTCTACACCCGGATGTGGTCATGTATTCCCTAGACCAAGGAGTAGGAATAAGAGTAAGAAAGGTAAGAGCAACACCCCTGGTAAGAATGCCGAGGCACCATCCTTTGATAATACTTGATGCACACTTTCTGCGCCTAGCTGAAAGGCGTTAAAGAAAAGCGCTTATGGGAGACAACCCATGTTTTTACCTACAGTACTTTGTTTTTATTTTGTGTCTTGGAAGTTGTTTACTACTGTAGCAACCTCTCCTTATCTTAGTTTTGTGTTTTGTTGTGCCAAGTAAAGCCGTTGATAGAAAAGTAAGTACTAGATTTGGATTACTGCACAGTTCCAGATATCTTTGCTGTCACGAATCTGGGTCTACCTCCCTGTAGGTAGCTCAGAAAATTAATCCAATTTACGTGCATGATCCTCAGATATGTACTCAACTTTCATTCAATTTGAGCATTTTCATTTGAGCAAGTCTGGTGCCATTTTAAAATTCGTCAATACGAACTGTTCTGTTTTGACAGATTCTGCCTTTTATTTCGCATTGCCTCTTTTGCTATGTTGGATGAATTTCTTTGATCCACTAATGTCCAGTAGCATTATGCAATGTCCAGAAGTGTTAAGAATGATTGTGTCACCTCTGAATATGTTAATTTTTATTGTGCACTAACCCTCTAATGAGTTGTTTCGAGTTTGGTGTGGAGGAAGTTTTCAAGGATCAAGAGAGGAGTATGATGCAACATGATCAAGGAGAGTGAAAGCTCTAAGCTTGGGGATGCCCCGGTGGTTCACCCCTGCATATTATAAGAAGACTCAAGCGTCTAAGCTTGGGGATGCCCAAGGCATCCCCTTCTTCATCGACAACATTATCAGGTTCCTCCCCTGAAACTATATTTTTATTCCATCACATCTTATGTGCTTTGCTTGGAGCGTCGGTTTGTTTTTGTTTTTTGTTTTGTTTGAATAAAATGGATCCTAGCATTCACTTTATGGGAGAGAGACACGCTCCGCTGTAGCATATGGACAAGTATGTCCTTGGTTTCTACTCATAGTATTCATGGCGAAGTTTCTCCTTCGTTAAATTGTTATATGGTTGGAATTGGAAAATGATACATGTAGTAATTGCTATTAATGTCTTGGGTAATGTGATACTTGGCAATTGTTGTGCTCATGATTAAGCTCTTGCATCATATGCTTTGCACCCATTAATGAAGAAATACATAGAGCATGCTAAAATTTGGTTTGCATATTTGGTTTCTCTAAGGTCTAGATAATTTCTAGTATTGAGTTTGAACAACAAGGAAGACGGTGTAGAGTCTTATAATGTTTTCAATATGTCTTTTATGTGAGTTTTGCTGCACCGGTTCATCCTTGTGTTTGTTTCAAATAAGCCTTGCTAGCCTAAACCTTGTATCGAGAGGGAATACTTCTCATGCATCCAAAATACTTGAGCCAACCACTATGCCATTTGTGTCCACTATACCTACCTACTACATGGTATTTTCTGCCATTCCAAAGTAAATTGCTTGAGTGCTACCTTTAAAATTCCATCATTCACCTTTGCAATATATAGCTCATGGGACAAATAGCTTAAAAACTATTGTGGTATTGAATATGTAATTATGCACCTTATCTCTTATTAAGTTGCTTGTTGTGCGATAACCATGTTCACTGGGGATGCCATCAACTATTCATTGTTGAATTTCATGTGAGTTGCTATGCATGTCCGTCTTGTCTGAAGTAAGAGAGATCTACCACCTTATGGTTAAGCATGCATATTGTTAGAGAAGAACATTGGGCCACTAACTAAAGCCATGATCCATGGTGGAAGTTTCAGTTTTGGACATATATCCTCAATCTCAAATGAGAAAATTATTAATTGTTGTTACATGCTTATGCATAAAAGAGGAGTCCATTATCTGTTGTCTATGTTGTCCCGGTATGGATGTCTAAGTTGAGAATAATCAATAGCGAGAAATCCAATGCGAGCTTTCTCCTTAGACCTTTGTACAGGCGGCATAGAGGTACCCCTTTGTGACACTTGGTTAAAACATGTGCATTGTGATGATCCGGTAGTCCAAGCTAATTAGGACAAGGTGCGGGCACTATTAGTACACTATGCATGAGGCTTGCAACTTATAAGATATAATTTACATGATACATATGCTTTATTACTACCGTTGACAAAATTGTTTCATGTTTTCAAAATCAAAGCTCTAGCACAAATATAGCAATCGATGCTTTTCCTCTATGGAGGACCATTCTTTTACTTTCAATGTTGAGTCAGTTCACCTATTTCTCTCCACCTCAAGAAGCAAACACTTGTGTGAACTGTGCATTGATGCCTACATACTTGCTTATTGCACTTATTATATTACTCTATGTTGACAATATCCATGAGATATACATGTTACAAGTTGAAAGCAACCGCTGAAACTTAATCTTCTTTTGTGTTGCTTCAATGCTTTTACTTTGAATTATTGCTTTATGAGTTAACTCTTATGCAAGACTTATTGATGCTTGTCTTGAAGTGCTATTCATGAAAAGTCTTTGCTTTATGATTCACTTGTTTACTCATGTCATATACATTGTTTTAATCGCTGCATTCACTACATATGCTTTACAAATAGTATGATCAAGGTTATGATGGCATGTCACTCCAGAAATTATCTGTGTTATCATTTTACCTGCTCGGGACGAGCAGAACTAAGCTTGGGGATGCTGATACGTCTCCGACGTATCGATAATTTCTTATGTTCCATGCCACATTATTGATGTTATCTACATGTTTTATGCACACTTTATGTCATATTCGTGCATTTTCTGGAACTAACCTATTAACAAGATGCCAAAGTGCCGATTCTTTGTTTTCTGCTGTTTTTGGTTTCAGAAATCCTAGTAAGGAAATATTCTCGGAATTGGACGAAATCAACGCCCAGGGGCCTATTTTTCCACGAAGCTTCCGTAAGTCCGAAGACGAAACGAAGAGGGGCCACGAGGCAGCCAGAGCATAGGGCGGCGCGGCCCTGCCCGGCCGTGCGGCCCTATGGTCTGGGCCCCTCGCGCCGCCTCTTGACCTACCCTTCCGCCTACTTAAAGCCTCCGTGACGAAACCCCCGATGCACCGAGAGCCACGATACGGAAAACCTTCCAGAGACGCCGCCAACGCCGATCCCATCTCGGGGGATCCAGGAGATCGCCTCCGGCACCCTGCCGGAGAGGGGAATCATCTCCCGGAGGACTCTACGCCGCCATGGTCGCCTCCGGTGTGATGTGTGAGTAGTCTACCCCTGGACTATGGGTCCATAGCAGTAGCTAGATGGTTGTCTTCTCCCCATTGTGCTATCATTGTCGGATCTTGTGAGCTGCCTAACATGATCAAGATCATCTATCTGTAATTCTATATGTTGCGTTTGTTGGGATCCGATGAATAGAGAATACTTGTTATGTTGATTATCAAAGCTATGTCTATGTGTTGTTTATGATCTTACATGCTCTCCATTATTAGTAGATGCTCTGGCCAAGTTGATGCTAGTAACTCCAAGAGGGAGTATTTATGCTCGATAGTGGGTTCATGTCTCCGTGAATCTGGAGGGGTGACAAGAACCTCTAAGGTTATGGATGTCTTTGTTGCCACTAGGGATAAAACATTGGTGCTATGTTCAAGGATGTAGTCACTAGTTACATTACGCGCAATACTTAATGCAATTGTCTGTTGTTAGCAACTTAATACTGGAGGGGGTTCGGATGATAACCTGAAGGTGGACTTTTTAGGCATAGATGCAGTTGGATGGCGGTCTATGTACTTTGTCGTAATGCCCAATTAAATCTCACTATACTCATCATGATATGTATGTGCATGGTCATGCTCTCTTTATTTGTCAATTGCCCAACTGTAATTTTTTCACCCAACATGCTGTTTATCTTATGGGAGAGACACCTCTAGTGAACTGTGGACCCCGGTCCAATTCTCTTTACTGAAATACAATCAACTGCAATACTGTTTTACTGTTTTCTGCAAACAATCATCTTCCACACAATACGGTTAATCCTTTGTTACAGCAAGCCGGTGAGATTGACAACCTCACTGTTTCGTTGGGGCAAAGTACTTTGGTTGTGTTGTGCAGGTTCCACGTTGGCGCCGGAATCCCTGGTGTTGCGCCGCACTACATCCCGCCGCCATCAACCTTCAACGTGCTTCTTGGCTCCTCCTGGTTCGATAAACCTTGGTTTCTTTCTGAGGGAAAACTTGCTGTTGTGCGCATCATACCTTCCTCTTGGGGTTCCCAACGAACGTGTGAGTTACACGCCATCAAGCATAGATTTTCTGGCGCCGTTGCCAGGGAGATCAAGACACGCTGCAAGGGGAGTCTCCACTTCTCAATCTCTTTACTTTGTTTTTGTCTTGCTTAGTTTTATTTACTACTTTGTTTGCTGCACTAAATCAAAATACAAAAAAATTAGTTGCTAGTTTTATTTTATTTGCTATCTTGTTTGCTATATCAAAAACACAAAAAAATTAGTTACTCGCATTTACTTTATTATCATGTCTAGTCCCGTAGTTGTTACTTTATCACCTGAGGAATCGATCTTCACCTTTAAACAAGGAAGTGAAGAGAATTTTAAAGAAGCATGGTCTAGAATTTTTGATGCTTATAGTAAAACTGAACCTAAAATGACCTTAAGTTTGCTTCTTAGTAATTTCTATTTTGGGCTTATTCTTCGCTATAGATATGCCTTAGATGCTGTAGTGGGAGGAGATTTCCTTCATTGTGATGGGGATCAAGCTTTTAATGCTATAAGGAAATTGATTACATCATTTAGCTCCGATAATAATTTTGATCCATCTCATGCTAGCATGCATAATAGATTAGACACTATTGAAACAAATATATCCTGTTTAAAAGAAGTGTATAATCGAATTCGCGAATATTATGATTATGTTCCATTAAGCTTTGAACCTTCAATGTGGGCACCTACTGTTAAAGTTACTATTGGTGGTGAAACTTTTCCTGCTCGTTGTGATATTATGTCCGAGTTTTGCCTCATGCCTGAAAAAATTTATAAATCTTTGACACTTTGGGGACTTACTGAAGGGGGAGAAGAAATAACTCTTACGGATAACTCTGTTGTAATTCCTATGGGTATAGCTGAAGGTGTTTTCACAACCTTTCTTGGAAGGACGGTATCCACTGATTATCTCGTTATTGAATGTGTAGGGACAGGACAAATCACGCTTGGAAGATCCCTGATGAAACTCATGGGAGCAGTCATAGATGTTGGGAAAGGCACTCTAAATTTTACCTCTACACCCGGATGCGGTCATGTATTCCCTAGACCAAGGAGTAGGAATAAGAGTAAGAAAGGTAAGAGCAACACCCCTGGTAAGAATGCCGAGGCACCATCCTTTGATAATACTTGATGCACACTTTCTGCGCCTAGCTGAAAGGCGTTAAAGAAAAGCGCTTATGGGAGACAACCCATGTTTTTACCTACAGTACTTTGTTTTTATTTTGTGTCTTGGAAGTTGTTTACTACTGTAGAAACCTCTCCTTATCTTAGTTTTGTGTTTTGTTGTGCCAAGTAAAGCCGTTGATAGAAAAGTAAGTACTAGATTTGGATTACTGCACAGTTCCAGATTTCTTTGCTGTCACGAATCTGGGTCTACCTCCCTGTAGGTAGCTCAGAAAATTAATCCAATTTACGTGCATGATCCTCAGATATGTACTCAACTTTCATTCAATTTGAGCATTTTCATTTGAGCAAGTCTGGTGCCATTTTAAAATTCGTCAATACGAACTGTTCTGTTTTGACAGATTCTGCCTTTTATTTCGCATTGCCTCTTTTGCTATGTTGGATGAATTTCTTTGATCCACTAATGTCCAGTAGCATTATGCAATGTCCAGAAGTGTTAAGAATGATTGTGTCACCTCTGAATATGTTAATTTTTATTGTGCACTAACCCTCTAATGAGTTGTTTCGAGTTTGGTGTGGAGGAAGTTTTCAAGGATCAAGAGAGGAGTATGATGCAACATGATCAAGGAGAGTGAAAGCTCTAAGCTTGGGGATGCCCCGGTGGTTCACCCCTGCATATTATAAGAAGACTCAAGCGTCTAAGCTTGGGGATGCCCAAGGCATCCCCTTCTTCATCGACAACATTATCAGGTTCCTCCCCTGAAACTATATTTTTATTCCATCACATCTTATGTGCTTTGCTTGGAGCGTCGGTTTGTTTTTGTTTTTTGTTTTGTTTGAATAAAATGGATCCTAGCATTCACTTTATGGGAGAGAGACACGCTCCGCTGTAGCATATGGACAAGTATGTCCTTGGTTTCTACTCATAGTATTCATGGCGAAGTTTCTCCTTCGTTAAATTGTTATATGGTTGGAATTGGAAAATGATACATGTAGTAATTGCTATTAATGTCTTGGGTAATGTGATACTTGGCAATTGTTGTGCTCATGATTAAGCTCTTGCATCATATGCTTTGCACCCATTAATGAAGAAATACATAGAGCATGCTAAAATTTGGTTTGCATATTTGGTTTCTCTAAGGTCTAGATAATTTCTAGTATTGAGTTTGAACAACAAGGAAGACGGTGTAGAGTCTTATAATGTTTTCAATATGTCTTTTATGTGAGTTTTGCTGCACCGGTTCATCCTTGTGTTTGTTTCAAATAAGCCTTGCTAGCCTAAACCTTGTATCGAGAGGGAATACTTCTCATGCATCCAAAATACTTGAGCCAACCACTATGCCATTTGTGTCCACTATACCTACCTACTACATGGTATTTTCTGCCATTCCAAAGTAAATTGCTTGAGTGCTACCTTTAAAATTCCATCATTCACCTTTGCAATATATAGCTCATGGGACAAATAGCTTAAAAACTATTGTGGTATTGAATATGTAATTATGCACCTTATCTCTTATTAAGTTGCTTGTTGTGCGATAACCATGTTCACTGGGGACGCCATCAACTATTCATTGTTGAATTTCATGTGAGTTGCTATGCATGTCCGTCTTGTCTGAAGTAAGAGAGATCTACCACCTTATGGTTAAGCATGCATATTGTTAGAGAAGAACATTGGGCCACTAACTAAAGCCATGATCCATGGTGGAAGTTTCAGTTTTGGACATATATCCTCAATCTCAAATGAGAAAATTATTAATTGTTGTTACATGCTTATGCATAAAAGAGGAGTCCATTATCTGTTGTCTATGTTGTCCCGGTATGGATGTCTAAGTTGAGAATAATCAATAGCGAGAAATCCAATGCGAGCTTTCTCCTTAGACCTTTGTACAGGCGGCATAGAGGTACCCCTTTGTGACACTTGGTTAAAACATGTGCATTGTGATGATCCGGTAGTCCAAGCTAATTAGGACAAGGTGCGGGCACTATTAGTACACTATGCATGAGGCTTGCAACTTATAAGATATAATTTACATGATACATATGCTTTATTACTACCGTTGACAAAATTGTTTCATGTTTTCAAAATCAAAGCTCTAGCACAAATATAGCAATCGATGCTTTTCCTCTATGGAGGACCATTCTTTTACTTTCAATGTTGAGTCAGTTCACCTATTTCTCTCCACCTCAAGAAGCAAACACTTGTGTGAACTATGCATTGATGCCTACATACTTGCTTATTGCACTTATTATATTACTCTATGTTGACAATATCCATGAGATATACATGTTACAAGTTGAAAGCAACCGCTGAAACTTAATCTTCTTTTGTGTTGCTTCAATGCTTTTACTTTGAATTATTGCTTTATGAGTTAACTCTTATGCAAGACTTATTGATGCTTGTCTTGAAGTGCTATTCATGAAAAGTCTTTGCTTTATGATTCACTTGTTTACTCATGTCATATACATTGTTTTAATCGCTGCATTCACTACATATGCTTTACAAATAGTATGATCAAGGTTATGATGGCATGTCACTCCAGAAATTATCTGTGTTATCGTTTTACCTGCTCGGGACGAGCAGAACTAAGCTTGGGGATGCTGATACGTCTCCGACGTATCGATAATTTCTTATGTTCCATGCCACATTATTGATGTTATCTACATGTTTTATGCACACTTTATGTCATATTCGTGCATTTTCTGGAACTAACCTATTAACAAGATGCCAAAGTGCCGATTGTCAAGTTTTCTGCTGTTTTTGGTTTCAGAAATCCTAGTAAGGAAATATTCTCGGAATTGGACGAAATCAACGCCTGTGGGCCTATTTTTCCACGAAGCTTCCAGAAGTCCGAAGACGAAACGAAGAGGGGCCACGAGGCAGCCAGAGCATAGGGCGGCGCGGCCCCGCTCGGCCGCGCGGCCCTATGGTCTGGGCCCCTCGCGCCGCCTCTTGACCTACCCTTCCGCCTACTTAAAGCCTCCGTGACGAAACCCCCAGTACCGAGAGCCACGATACGGAAAACCTTCCAGAGACGCCGCCAACGCCGATCCCATCTCGGGGATCCAGAGATCGCCTCCGGCACCCTGCCGGAGAGGGGCATCCTCTCCCGGAGGTCTCTACGCGGCCATGGTCGGCTCCGGTGTGTGGTGTGAGGAGCCTACCCCTGGACTATGGGTCCATAGCGTAGCTAGATGGTTGTCTTCTCCCCATTGTGCTATCATTGTCGGATCTTGTGAGCTGCCTAACATGATCAAGATCATCTATCTGTAATTCTATATGTTGCGTTTGTTGGGATCCGATGAATAGAGAATACTTGTTATGTTGATTATCAAAGCTATGTCTATGTGTTGTTTATGATCTTGCATGCTCTCCGTTATTAGTAGATGCTCTGGCCAAGTTGATGCTAGTAACTCCAAGAGGGAGTATTTATGCTCGATAGTGGGTTCATGTCTCCGTGAATCTGGAGGGGTGACAAGAACCTCTAAGGTTATGGATGTGCTGTTGCCACTAGGGATAAAACATTGGTGCTATGTTCAAGGATGTAGTCACTAGTTACATTACGCGCAATACTTAATGCAATTGTCTGTTGTTAGCAACTTAATACTGGAGGGGGTTCGGATGATAACCTGAAGGTGGACTTTTTAGGCATAGATGCAGTTGGATGGCGGTCTATGTACTTTGTCGTAATGCCCAATTAAATCTCACTATACTCATCATGATATGTATGTGCATGGTCATGCTCTCTTTATTTGTCAATTGCCCAACTGTAATTTGTTCACCCAACATGCTGTTTATCTTATGGGAGAGACACCTCTAGTGAACTGTGGACCCCGGTCCAATTCTCTTTACTGAAATACAATCAACTGCAATACTGTTTTACTGTTTTCTGCAAACAATCATCTTCCACACAATACGGTTAATCCTTTGTTACAGCAAGCTGGTGAGATTGACAACCTCACTGTTTCGTTGGGGCAAAGTACTTTGGTTGTGTTGTGCAGGTTCCACGTTGGCGCCGGAATCCCTGGTGTTGCGCCGCACTACATCCCGCCGCCATCAACCTTCAACGTGCTTCTTGGCTCCTCCTGGTTCGATAAACCTTGGTTTCTTTCTGAGGGAAAACTTGCTGCTGTGCGCATCATACCTTCCTCTTGGGGTTCCCAACGAACGTGTGAGTTACACGCCATCAGAGAACTACTCCCTCCTCATCATGGAACTCAGCGATGGCGGTGAAGATGGCGGTGGAGATGGCTTCCGGGGGCAATTCCCCGTCCCGGCAGGGTGCCGGAACAGAGAATTCTGTCCCCGAATTGGAGTTTCGCGATGGTGGCGGCGCCCCTGGAGTCTTTCTGGAGTTTCGTCAATCGGTGTCGATGTTTTAGGTCAGGACGGCTTTAATAGGCGAAGAGTCGGAGTCGGAGGGGCCATGGGGCCTCCCCACAATAGGGGGGCGCGCCCCCCTTGGGCTGCGCCGGCCTGGCGTGTGGGCCCCCCAGGGCTCCCCTCTGGTCCACCTTTGACTTTCCGGAAGGTTCCGGGAAAAATAAGATGTTGAGTCTTCGTTTCGTCGAATTCCGAGAATATTGCCCGAACAGCCTTTCTGGAACCAAAAACAACAGAAAACAGCAACTGGCCCTTCGGCATCTCGTCAATAAGTTAGTTCCGGAAAACACATCAAAACAATATAATGTGTGAACAAAACATGTAGGTATTGTCATAAAACAAGCATGGAACATCAGAAATTATAGATACGTTGGAGACGTATCAAGCATCCCCAAGCTTAGTTCCTACTCGTCCTCGAGTAGGTAAACGATAAAAGAATAATTTCTGTAGTGACATGCTACTTGCATAATCTTGATCATACTATTGTAAAGAATATGAGATGAATGGAGTGATTCAAAGCAATGGTAAAGACAATGATTAAACAACTGAATCATATAGCAAAGACTTTTCATGAATAGTACTTTCAAGACAAGCATCAATAAGTCTTGCATAAGAGTTAACTCATAAAGCAATAGATTCAAAGTAGAAGGCATTGAAGCAACACAAAGGAAGATATAAGTTTCAGCAGTTGCTTTCAACTTCAACATGTTTATCTCATGGATAATTGTCAACATAAAGAAATATAACAAGTGCAATAGGTAAACATGTAAGAATCAATGCACACAGTTGACACAAGTGTTTGCTTCTAAGATAGAAGGAATAGGTGAACTGACTCAACAATAAAGTAGAAGATAGGC
This sequence comes from Lolium perenne, assembly GCF_019359855.2. Lineage (NCBI taxonomy): Eukaryota > Viridiplantae > Streptophyta > Magnoliopsida > Poales > Poaceae > Lolium > Lolium perenne. Next base: position 102,991,815 of record NC_067246.2, on the reverse strand, counting down.
CCTTCGCGGAGGGAAGCATGGATTACTATTTTTGTGCTAGAGCTTTTATTTTGAAAACATAGAAGCAATTTTGTCAACGGTAGTAATAAATCATATGTGTTATGTATAAGACATCATATAAGTTGCAAGCCTCATGCATAGAATACTAATAGTGCTCGCACCTTGTCCTAATTAGCTTGGATTAACATGGATTATCATTGCATACATATGTTTCAACCAAGTGTCACAAAGGGGTACCTCTATGCCGCCTGTACAGAGGTCTAAGGAGAAAGTTCGCATTGGATTTCTCGCTTTTGATTATTCTCAACTTAGACATCCATACCGGGACAACATAGACAACAGATAATGGACTCCTCTTTAATGCATAAGCATTCAACAACAGTTAATTTTCTCATAAGAGATTGAGGATTAATTGTCCAAACTGAAACCTCCACCATGAATCATGGCTTTAGTTAGCGGCCCAATGTTCTTCTCTAACAATATGCATACTCAAACCATTTGATCATGAAAATCGCCCTTACTTCAGACAAGACGAACATGCATAGCAACTCACATGATATTCAACAAAGGTAAAAGTTGATGGCGTCCCCAGAAACATGGTTACCGCTCAACAAGCAACTTATTAAGAAATAAGATACATAAGTACATATTCTTCACCACAATAGTTTTTAAGGCTATTTGTCCCATGAGCTATGTATTGTAAAGGCAAAGAATGGAATTTTAAAGGTAGCACTCAATTAATGTACTTTGGAATGGCGGGGAAATACCATGTGGTAGGTAGGTATGGTGGACACAAATGGCATAGTTTTTGGCTCAAGGATTTGGATGCACGAGAAGAATCCCTCTCAATACAAGGCTAGGCTAGCAAGGTTGTTTGAAGCAAACTCAAGTATAAAATGGTGCAGCAAGACTCACATATAAACATATTGTAAGCATTATAAGACTTTACATCGTCTCCTTGTTGTTCAAACACCTCAACCAGAAAATATCTAGACTTAGAGAGACCAATCATGCAAACCAAATTTTAACAAGCTCTATGAAGTTATTCATTAATAGGTACAAGGTACATGATGCAAGAGCTTAAACATGATCTATATGAGCACAATAATTGCCAAGTATCACACACATTATTCAAGACATTATACCATTTACCACATGCAGCATTTTCTGTTTCCAACCAAATAGCAATGAACGAAGCAGTTTCAACCTTCGCCATGAACATTAAAAGCTAAGAACACATGTGTTCATACGAACCAGCGGAGCGTGTCTCTCTCCCACACAAGGATGAACTTATTCAAACATAAACAAAAACAAACAGACGCTCCAAGTAAGTACATAAGATGTGACTGAATAAAAATATAGTTTCAAGAGAAGAAACCTGATAATGTTGTTGATGAAGAAGGGGATGCCTTGGGCATCCCCAAGCTTAGATGCTTGAGTCTTCTTGAAATATGCAGGGATGAACCACGGGGGCATCGCCAAGCTTAAACTTTTCACTCTTCTTGATCATAGTATATCATCCTCCTCTCTTGACCCTTGAAAACTTGCTCCACACCAAACTCGAAACAAACTCATTAGAGGGTTAGTGCATAATCAAAAATTCACATGTTCAGAGATAACACAATCATTATTAACACTTCTGGATATTGCCCAAAGCTACTGGAAGTTAATGGAACAAAGAAATCCATCCAACATAGCAAAAGAGGCAATGCGAAAAAGGCAGAATCTGTCAAAACAGAACAGTCCGTAAAGACGAATTTTCCAGAGGCACTTAATTTGCTCAGATGAAAAATCTCAAATTGAATGAAAGTTGCGTACATATCTGAGGATCACGCACATAAATTGGCAGATTTTTCTGAGTTACCTACAGAGAACCCTGGCCAAATTCGTGACAGACAGAAATCTGTTTCTGCGCAGTAATCCAAATCTAGTATCAACATTACTATCAAAGACTTTACTTGGCACAACAATGCAATAAAATAAGATAAGGAGAGGTTGCTACAGTAGTAACAACTTCCAAGACACAACAAAACAGTAGCAAAATAAAGACATGGGTTATCTCCCAAGAAGTTCTTTCTTTATAGCCATTAAGATGGGCTCAGCAATTTTAACGATGCTCGCACAAGGATGAGAGTTGAAGCAAAAGAGAGCATCAAAAAGCAAGTTCAAAACATATTTAAGTCTAACCCACTTCCTATGAAAAGGAATCTTGTAAATAAACAAATTCATGACGCATAATGCAACAAGCATAGAAAGATAAAACAAGTGTAACTTCAAAAAATTCAGCATATAGAGAGGTGTTTTAGTAACATGAAAACTTCTACAACCATATTTTCCTCTCTCATAATGATTTTCAGTAGCATCATGAACAAGCTCAACAATATAAGTATCACATAAAGCATTCTTATTCACATGCATAAAAGTATCATTACTCTCCACATAAGCATAATCAATTTTATTAGTTGTAGTGGGAGCAAATTCAACAAAGTAGCTATCATTATTATTCTCATCATCAAATATAGGAGGTATAGTATCATCATAATAAAATTTATCCTCCATAGTAGGCGGCACCAAAAGACCACTATCATTATAATCATCATATATGGGAGGCATATCATAATCAACATAAACTTTCTCCTCAATACCCGGAGGGCTAAAGAGATCATTTTCATCAAAACCGACCTCCCCAAGCTTAGAATTTTCTATATCATTATCAACAATGGTGTTCAAAGCGTTCATACTAATATTACTACTAGCATGCAAATAAGGTTCCATAGGTTTTTTAATTTTCGCATTAAACCATTCATGTCTTGACTCAGGAAATAGATTAAAAAGCTCACAGATGTTTTCCATTATGCCTTACTAGTGTTTAACAAGAAACAAAAAGATGCAATTGCAGGATCTAAAGGAAATAGCTTCGAGCACACACACAACGGCAACAGAAAAGTAGTTACCTGGGACCGGAGTATGAGTGCTTTTTACCTTTCCTCCCCGGCAACGGCGCCAGAAAAGTGCTTGATGTCTACGGGTGCTTCTATTCTTGTAGACAGTGTTGGGCCTCCAAGAGCAGAGGTTTGTAGAACAGCAGCAAGTTTCCCTTAAGTGGATCACCCAAGGTTTATCGAACTCAGGGAGGAAGAGGTCAAAGATACTCCTCTCAAGCAACCCTGCAATCACGATACAAGAAGTCTCTTGTGTCCCCAACACACCTAATACACTTGTCAGATGTATAGGTGCACTAGTTCGGCGAAGAGATAGTGAAATACAAGTAGTATGGATGTATATGAGTGGTAATAGCAATCTGAATAAAATATGGCAGTGAGTAAACATGCAACAGAACAGTAAATAAACGGAGATTCGATGTTTGGAAACAAGGCCTAGGGATCATACTTTCACTAGTGGACACTCTCAACATTGATCACATAATAAAACCACTCTACACTCTCTTGTTGGATGACAAACACCATTAGTTGTGTAGGGCTACAAGAGCACCTCAATGCCGGAGTTAACAAGCTCCAAAACATTTGATGTTCATATTTAAATAACCTTAGAGTGCATGATAGACCAACGCAATTATACCGATTACTAACATAGCATGCACTTGTCAACATCAGCTATGAAAGGGGGAATAGATCACATCAATACTATCATAGTAATAGTTAACTTCATAATCTACAAGAGATCACAATCATAACCTACGCCAACTACTACATGATGCACACACTGTCCACATTACATCATGAAGGAGGAATAGACTACTTTAATAACATCACCAGAGTAACATAACTAGATCACAAAGAGAGAGATGAACCACATAGCTACGGTAGAGCCCTCCCCCTTTGACTTTCCGGAAGGTTCCGGGAAAAATAAGATGTTGGGTCTTCGTTTCGTCAAATTCCGAGAATATTGCCCGAACAGCCTTTCTGGAACCAAAAACAACAGAAAACAGCAACTGGCCCTTTGGCATCTCGTCAATAGGTTAGTTCCGGAAAACACATCAAAACGATATAAAGTGTGAACAAAACATGTAGGTATTGTCATAAAACAAGCATGGAACATCAGAAATTATACATACGTTGGAGACGTATCACCAATCTCATCCAATCCCTACCATCCCCTTCAGCCTACAACGGGGGAATTACTCACACATGGATGGGGGAAACATGGCTGGTCGATGGAGAGGCGTCGGTGGTGATGATGGCGATGATCTCCTCCAATTCCCCGTCCCGGCGGAGTGCCAGAACGGAGTTTCTGGTCCCGAGATGGAGTTTCGCGACGGTGGCGGCGTACTGGATGTCTTCTGGCGATTTTGTCTTACCCCCCGTGCGTTTTTAGGTCGAAGGCGTTAAGTAGTCCAGAGGAGGGCGTCGGGGGCCAGCCGAGGCGGCCACACAGTAGGGCGGCGCGCCCCCCTCCTGGGCCGCGCCGGCCTAGTGTGTGGGGGCCTCGGGCCCCCACCTGGCTTGCCCTTCTGGCTCCGTCAATATTCTGGGAAAATAGGACCTTTCGCATAAATTCCGAGGATTTTCCTGAAAGTTGGATTTCTGCACAAAAACGAGACACCAGAGCAGTTCTGCTGAAAACAGCGTTAGTCCGTGTTAGTTGCATCCAAAATACACAAATTAGAGGCAAAACAATAGCAAAAGTGTTCAGGAAAGTAGATACGTTTTGGACGTATTAGTCCGTTCCTGCGATCCTTAAAGATCTCCTTCAGCTTCAGCTTCTCAGTTTGGCAATTCTGCACTAAGACTCGAAGAGATTCATTGTTATCTGGAAGTGGCGGTGGCAGCCTTGTGATAGGAATTGAGTAATATTCCAGCATTCTGCGAAGTCGGTGGTTCTCCTCAAGAAGTATCTCCACTTCCCTTCTCAGCGCACGGTATTGATCGCAAAACTCATCGGTAACCCGTAGTGCTTCCTCCACACAAGGGAAAGAGTTGAGGCTAAGAGCAGGCGGTAGAGGTCCCTGCAGGTTATGAGAAAAAGAACATCCAGTGTTAACGGATCCGACCAAGATTGTCTTACTCTCCACAGTTTCCCGCTTCCTTTTCATTGATGACATCTCCTTTACTTCCTCCAAAGGCTCCTTGTCCTTGTTGTTGGAGACCATGGTGCTTCTAGATCAAAAACAAATCCTGGCAGAAAACAGCTCGAAACAAAACACGACGAGAAAACGATATACGGACCTCCAGGGGTCCGGGAGATTATATAGCAGAAATTTTCACGACAGAAGGAAAGTACCAGGTCGAACCAGAGTCGGAGAGGGACAACGAGGCGATGTCCTCATAGGGCGGCGCGGCCAGGCTGGGGCCCGCGCCGGCCTATGGGGGAACGCCCTCGTGCGTCTCCTCCACTCTGTTTCGATCTCGTAATTTTTCATATTTTCCGAAAATAGCAAAAACATTGTTCGTAAAGTTAAACGCGGACTTTTTATTACCAGTACCATTACCTATTCAAAGTCGAACTCTGCAGAACTGTCAATTTGACCTTTGATGAAAGCTTCTGGAGTCACCACTTGAATAACATCAACATCTTCGTTATAAGAATCTCCAGAGATATAGTGCTTGAGTCTTTGTCCATTCACTACTTGTGTGGCATCACCTTGCAGAGAACTAATTTTAATTGCCCCTGAACGATACACCTCCACAATGACATATGGTCCTTCCCATTTTGAGAGTAATTTCCCTGCAAAAAATCTGAGATGAGACCGATACAATAGGACTTTATCTCCAACATTAAATTCTCTTTTGATAATTCTTCTATCATGCCATTTCTTAACTTTCTCTTTAAAGTTTTTAGCATTTTCATAAGCTTCACTTCTCCATTCATCTAGAGAACTCAATTGTAGCAATCTCTTCTTACCGGCAAGTTTAGGATCTTTATTTAGTTCTCTTACAGCCCAATAAGCTTTGTGCTCTAGTTCTAAAGGTAAATGACAAGCTTTCCCATAAACCATTTTATACGGTGACATACCCATGGGATTTTTATAAGCAGTTCTATAAGCCCATAATGCTTCCTTCAATTTAATAGCGCAGTTCTTTCTAGATTTATTAACAGTCTTTTGCAAGATAGATTTAATCTCTCTATTTGATAATTCTACTTGCCCACTAGTTTGAGGATGATAAGCGGAAGCAATCCTATGATTAATACCATATTTAGCAAGAGTTTTTCTAAAACCACCATGAATAAAATGAGAACCTCCATCAGTCATAATATATCTAGGAACTCCAAATCTAGGAAAAATAATATCTAAAAGCATTTTTAAAGAAGTCTCACCATCAGCACTTTTTGTAGGTATGGCTTCCGCCCATTTAGTAACATAATCCACAGCGACAAGTATATGAGTGTTACCTTCTGAAGAAGGGAAATGACACATGAAGTCAAATCCCCAACAGTCGAATGGTTCAATAACAAGAGTATAATTCATAGGCATTTCATTGCGTCTGGAGATATTACCAACCCTTTGACATTCATCACAAGATAAAATAAACTTCCTTGCATCTTTGAAGAGAGTTGGCCAATAAAAACCTGATTGTAGAACCTTTTGCGCGGTTCTATCTCCGGCGTGATGTCCTCCATAAACACTACCATGACACTTACTCAATATCTCTTGTTGTTCATATTCGGGAACACATATTCGCAGAATACCATCCACTCCTTCTTTATATAAGTGTGGGTCATCCCAAAAATAATGCCTCAAATCATAAAAGAATTTCCTCCTTTGCTGAGCTAAAAAGGTTGGAGGCAAGTACTTGGATACAATGAAGTTAGCATAATCAGCATACCAAGGACTATCTCGCGAGTTCACCTTTATTACAGCCAATTGTTCATTTGGAAAACTATCATTAACAGGAACAGGATCATAAGCAATATTATCCAATCTAGACAAATTATCAGCAACAGGATTATTAGCACCTTTCCTATCTATAATATGTAAATCAAATTCTTGCAAAAGAAGCACCCATCTAATAAGCCTTGGCTTAGCATCTTTCTTCGTCATAAGGTATCTAATTGCAACATGATCAGTGTAACACCCCAAATTTCAATGAAAAAGAAAGCTAGAGAATTCCAGATTTACAAAATTTCAAACCAACAAAAACTTTTCTTTTGCATATAGTACCATGCATAGGACTTGTGCATTTGAGTGATATGCCATGATGATTGTTTTTACTTGTTATTGATATGCTCTAAAACCCTAGAGTGATCATGTGGAGATCACCAACCAAATAAATCAAAAAGGGAAGAAATTCCCATAATTGAAAAACCCTAAAAACCCTCACATATGCCCTATGGCATTTTTCGAAATTTTAACCCTAGACCTATTTGGTCTTCACCATTAGTTGAATAATGTTGTGAAACACTTATTACAACTTTTGGAATCAAGGGTTCACCTTTCAAATGAATTTCCAACACTTTTCCCACTCACATGTGATGATGACCAAATCTGCCAATTTCAGTCTGATCACCACTTGGAGCCCCTGCAATTCAATTTTCCCAAACCATTCTTTGCTAACTCCTTGCACCATTTCAAAGTCAACATCAAGGTGAACAACTTTGATGAAGACCACCCTGCCAAATTCATCTTTGATCACTAGCTATGCTCACCCAAAGTGGCAACTTTATAATGAGTTCAACAATCTTCACTTAGCCATTTTGGGCCACTTTTGAAATCCAATTTTTCCACCACCACCTCAACTCATCTCTGGTCAAGTACAACTTATCTCAACTTTCACTTTTCAAAAACATTCACCATTTGAATTATTTCCATTTTTGATATTTTTGAATTTTCCAAATTTGAACACTATGCTTACACTATTGCAAATAGTGATCTACCTCACATATTTCAAACCAAAGCTACACTACATGGTTCCCCTGCCCCCTCTAACCCTAAGGGAAGCATAGTGGAGCTAAGGAGGAGGAGCTAGATTGCATGGCATGGCCATGCCGGCCATGGCATCACCATGCCGAGCCTCCCCCTCTCTTCCTTGCTTGCCAACCTTGGCCCCCTCGCCACAGCACGCCACCACACTGCCTAGCCTCGCCTAGCACAGCCCTGGTCGAGGAGGAGCTCGACAACGCCGAGACCAGCTCGCGTCCATGGCGCCCTGGACGCCGCGCACGTCGCGCGTGTGCACGCCGCGGGCACACACTGGCCACGCGCCGCGCCGTCACCACAAGCACGCCCTGGACTCGCTGACCAGCCGTTGAGCATCGCCGCGTCGCCACGCAACCACCAGACATGCTCTCGACCACGACCCGTGCCCGCCGTCGCCGGAGAAGAGAACCCCGATCCGCCGCAGACGCGCCCGTCGCGGAAGCAACGCGACCAACCTAGCCACCGCCCGACCCCGCTGTCGCCGCCAATAGCATCGCCAGGAGCCGTAGAACACTGCCACCACCTCGCCTAGCTCGACCGCTCGCCGTAGACGCCGTGCCCTGGTCGACTTCTTCACGGCCAAGCCGCACCCTTGGCCATCTATAAATACCGCGTTCCCTGGACGAAGCTGAGCACACCACCACGTTCACCACCCTCCACTGCTTCTCCTCCACCCAACCACTCGCTCGATTCTTGCCGGAGTTGCTCCAATTTGAAGCCCGGAGCCCGCCAGTACCGCACCTCGCCGCCGTCGATTGGAGCCGATCCAGGAGACGCCGCCGGTGCCAGGAGCTTCGCCGTCGTCCACATCGACATCACGCACACTGCCAGCCACCGCGGGAGCCCTGGTTAGCTCTCCCACCCCCTAGGCTCGCCGCCAGAACCTCGGCATCTCGCCGGAGAAGACGATGGCTCTGAGCCGTCGATCTACTCTCTAATCCTACGCCCCACGTCGCCCCGTACCGTTTAGGGTTTTAAAGGAGGCTGACGGGTGGACCCCACCCTGTCAGCAGGCCCGCGCGCACTGGATGCGCTGCTGGGCCGTTTTTCTCTTTTTAAACAGTTTCGGCCCACGTTGGTTTCCCGCCGGCCTGTTTAATTCAAATTCGTTTTAAACATTTTCCAAACATTTTCAATACTGCCCAAACTTTGAAATTAAATAGTTTCCAATTGGCTAAACCAAATTTAGTGAATTTGACATTGTTGGAAAGCCACTGAAATTCTCTATCCAATGCCACTGGCCTCTTGGTCAAATTCTTTGTAGAATTAATGTGACAAAAATAACAAGCCAGGGACTTTTCCCTATTCAAATAATTCTTAAAAATCAACCAAAATAGATATTAAGTTAATTCCAACTCTAATAGCTCACTTTTGACTTACACTAATTGTTTATGCAATAAAATGGTGTGGTCACTTTGCATGATCATGCCATGGTTTAATGAATGGATATTTTGACTAGTTTAACTAGTTGATATTATCCAAAACTATTAAAGTTAAATTGTGTGAAGTCTTACACTTCATTTAAACTTGTCTCACATGAATTCATGGGATGTTTGGACCCCTGGTTCCAAACTCTCTTATATGAATTTCTTGAGATTTTAATCAAATTTAGTGTTATATAAATGGCATGAGGTGTTCCACCTCATTTAAATCATTCTACCAAATGATGATGATGATGAACATTTGATCTAGGTCAAGATGAGTTCATCCATGATTGTTGGAGAAATTAAATCTTAAGAAGATTTCAATGAGAGGAAATTATTTCTCAAGCACCCTATGGAAACTATCATTTACATATAGAATACAAATCCTATTTTAATCCCACAACCCATGCACCCTAGTTTATTTATGTGTGTGCATAGAGTAGTTTGTGTGTTTAGTTGTGATGTGTGGAATAGCCCTGGAATTAGTGAGTAATTATACTCGTATTCAAATTTAGACGGTAGCACCGGAGAGTACGCCGAAGAAGAAGGTTGCTACCAGGAGGAGGAAGAGGAACAGTTTGAGAACTACCAAGGCAAGCTAAATTACTATGCAAGCTTTTATTCTTGCCAAGTGCAAAGCCCCTTGGGGCAAGGCACCATGTCTTACCTTTTCTTATGTGAACCCATCCCAAGTTTTTACTTGTTTTCCAAATGATTTTCCTTTTATAGTTAACTTTGGTCAAAACACAAGTTGGTTTTTAGAGTAGTGAGTTAGCCTTTTCCAAGCAAAGCAAGGTAGCACCTCTCATGAATTAGAGCTAGTGCTAATGAACTAAACTTGACTACTCTAGATGGGAACTTTGTGATTTTGAAAGGATTTTGAAAACCTTGGAATGAAGATGCCTTCCATTGAATGAATGTTGAAGGTGAATATGACCAAGAGAAGATGGTGATTTTTGATAAAACATGATGTTGGTTTGAATGCGATACCTTTCCAATTCTCAAGTACCCCCACAATACCTGATTATGGGTAGGGCTTAACTGGAAGTTTATGCGTCTTAGTATGGGTTCCCTCTAAACAAGCGTCATCGGGGTTATGCCGAAAGCTGCCTCTACCACAAAAGAAACGATACGATATGATGCGAAATGAGGTGAATGTCCGGCCCAAGCCCTGTGCAGTTCCCGTGTTGACGGTTGGTCTTCACGGGAGGCCAAGCTCATGGGGAGAGGTGCTCATACTAGGATTCGTAAGTGAAAGGTTATGGTTGATGATCCGCGTACTGTGTTACGATTATTCGGGGAAATCCCGACGGATGAAATCAAATGTTGTGGCACAAGTGTGCAACCTCTGCAGAGTGTAAACCTATTCGAATAGCCGCGTCCACGGTTACGGACGGTTGGAAAGGCCATACAGTTTCCGATGTCATATCTTTGAAAATGATGTTGAAAGGTGATGGTGAAATGACTTGTGGTGGATTGAATTGAAATCACCACTTGAATGGTGGGAATGACACTACTGTTCCCACTTGGGTTAGTTAGCACTTGAGTAGGCTTTTCTCAAAGCTTTGTGAACTAAAACTAGCTTTATGCAAATAAACTAGAGCTTAGCAAACCCTACTAGAATGTCTAGCACTTACATTAGTATTAGTTTGCGAGTACTCAACGTACTCACGGCTTTGTCCCTGGCTATTCAAATGGCCGCAGTATGAAGATGAACAAGGAGATGACCAGCAGGATGCCTACGACAACTAAGCGCCTTCCGACGTCAAGCGTTGGCCTGTGGACTAGAGAGTCCTTGTATCTTACGCTTCCGCTATGTTGAACTATGAACTTGTGTTTGTTCGTTGATCAATAGATCAACTATTCGTGTAATATGGATCATGTGATTCCAATTTGTAAGACTTATGGTTTGTAATGAATGATGACTGTGATACTTAACTATTATTCCTCGCAACAACAATATTCCTGGGATTGCGATGTATGACATAATAGGCATTCGGACTTAAAAATCCGGGTGTAGACAAGTTGGTATCGAGCCATTGTTTGACCTTAGAAGACCTTAGTTAGAATGGGCGTTCTGAAAAATTTAACTTTGAAATCAAATGAAAGGACTTATTTGTGAAAATTTACTACACTCTTGTCTTTGAGACTTTGCCAAAATTTGATCATGTTCTATCTTTTTTAAATCAACTTAAAACCTTGCCACACTTTGCACTCTCTAACTTACTCATCCAATTCTCTTTCAGATGGAGCCGAATGAACCCCTCAACACCAAGTTTTATCAGCTTGGAAACGGAGGAAGCTTGATCTTCGAGCATGACCTCGACTCCTGTCGGATCACCTTGGCCGCCCACACCCCGAGTTTCACGGGATTCAGGTGGACGACCAGCCGGGAGGGGAACTGCAGTGGATTATCACTGCCGACTTGAGGGGCAAGCTGGAGCCTCCCACCTCGGAGAGGATCCTTTTCTCTTTCAGTGGAAAGCAAGCGGCTCGACGGGCTTGCACGTGCTCTTCAGGAAGCACTTGCTCGTCTGTGCGGACAGAATACCGAAGCCCTTCGTGAGGAACGCTTTGCGCATCTCGCACGGCGTAACTCTGACGGAAGACCCATGGATGTGCCACTCCACCCCCAGTTGAGGCACCATGTGGATCACTTGGACTTCATGCTCTACCAGACTCAGAGGGACCTCGACGCCTCTCGCGCTTACGCGAACCAGACCCATGCTCACATCATCGAGCAGGGTGAGGCGATCAAGCTACTCAACAACGACCGCAGGAACCTTCGCCAGCAGCGTGCCAAGAAGGACGCTACGATTCGCCGCCTTCGCGACCGGATCGCGTCACTTGAGGCCACTGTCACGGCCCAGGAGGATCAGATTCGTCACATGGAGGAGGACGATGAAGGCATCGATATTCAGGGAGGAGACGCCTTTACGAGCGATGACGATGACTTTGAGGAGGACGAGAACACCGAGGAGGAGGACTACGAGTTCCTGGAGGCCGGACAGGATGACTACGTTCCGATTGATATCGACGATGAGGAGTAGTTGCACTAGTTTCACTTATAGTAGGTGTGAGTTGTATCCCGTCCTTTGTATCGTAGCATGAGAATGGTTCTTAAAACCATTGGAGTATGTGTGTAGTTTGTACTATGTGTTGCATGAATGAATGAATGTTATGTTTGTCATGAAAAGATTACAAGTTTTCAAATGTTTTTCAAACTTAAATGAACCATAGAATGTTCCCTCTTATCTCATGATCTTCTATACCTTCAGATGGCCCCTCCGAATCGCACCAACGACGCGATGATGCAGCTTCTGCAAACCCTGCTTGCAGACCGGGAAACCGAGAGAGCCGAGCGCCAAGCCAACATCATCGCCTTGCAGAACATCGCCCAAGGCCATGGAAATCATGACCACCCCGGATCCAAGCTCAAGAACTTCCAGAACACCAACCCTCCGGTGTTTAGCAAGACCGAGGAGCCCCTCGACGCCGACGATTGGCTCCAGACTATGGAGAACAATCTGGAAGTAGCTGGAGTGGAAGCCAACGAGAAGGTGTTGTTCGCCACTCACTACCTCGCTGGACCAGCTCGCGCTTGGTGGACAAGTACCCGTGCCATGAACGGAGGTCAATTCATGACTTGGGAGGATTTCAAACTCAAGTTCAGCAAGTACCATGTACCCCCGGGTCTTATCAAAAAGATGAGGGATGAGTTCCGTGAACTGAAACAAGGTCGCATGACGGTGGTTGAGTACCGCGACAAGTTTCTCACCTTGTCAAGGTATGCCCCTGATGAGACGGACACCGTTGAAAAGAGGAAGGAGAGATTCCTGAACGGGCTGCATGATGAGATGCAGACTGTCCTCGTCAACATCCCCTTCGCCGACCTCGAAGCCCTTGTTGACTCCGCCATCCAGATGGAGGGCAAGTTGAACCAAGCCAATGAGAACCGCAAGCGCCGCATGGCAAATCAGAGTGGATCAAGCCACCCCCAAAAGTTTCGCCCTAGCTCAAGCGGAGGTTTCAATCCGAGACATAACAAACCCCCGATACAGAACTCTCGCCCCGGTTATCAGAACCGAAGTGGAGGAAACTCCAAGCCAGGAGGCTACAACCCCAACTACAACAACAACAACTACAACCGCGCTCCACCTCGAGCCCCGAACACCAACAACACCAACACCAACACCAACCCCAGAACCGGGAGCAATGCCATTCCCGTTGCGAACAAGCAGGACAAGAGCACTATCACTTGTTACGAGTGTGGTGTAGTGGGGCACTACTCCAACGAGTGTCCCAAGCGTCTTGCCAAGCTCGCCGGCAACACCGCTGCTCCTGCTCAGCAGCAACGCCGTGTCTCCACCGGCAAGAAGTTCGCCCCCAACAACCCCAACAACCGCAACGGCCGCCTCTACCACATGAACGCCGAAGAAGCCCAGGAAGCCCCAGATGTGGTACTGGGTATGTTTTCTGTCAACCACACCCCTGCTAGAGTGTTGTTTGATTCCGGAGCATCGCATTCCTTTGTCACCGAAGATTTTGCATCAACAAGTAAAATTCAACCCCTCAGTTTGAAGCATGTTATGATAGTTCAAATCCCCGGATCAACCACCAAAGCCAGAAAATTTTGTAAAAATGTGCCAATCAAAATCCATGATGTTGATTTCTTTGCAAATCTCATCATACTTGGAACCAAAGGTTTGGAAGTTGTCCTAGGAATGGACTGGATGTCCAAGCACAACGGGTTGATAGACTGCGCCAAGAAAGCCATAACCATGACTAGCAGCACCGGAATCATAGTTGAGCACGTCTCTGAAAAACTACCCAGAAAATTTACCTGCAACCAAAGTGTATCCAAGCCTACTCTGGATCAAATCAGGGTCGTTTGTCGCTACCCTGATGTGTTTCCGGATGATCTACCCGGTATGCCCCCGGACCGGGATATCGAGTTTATCATCGAGTTAATCCCCGGAACTGGACCCATCGCCCAGAGAGCCTACAGCATGAACGCAGCCGAGCTTGTGGAGCTGAAGAAGCAAATAGATGACATGTTAGCCAAAGGTTTGATCAGACCAAGTGCATCCCCCTGGAGATCCCCCGTCTTGTTTGTCGACAAGAAGGATGGTGCAAATCGTTTATGCACCGACTATCGTAAGCTTAACGATGTCACCATCAAAAACAAATACCCCTTACCCAAGATCGAAGACTTGTTCGACCAACTCACCGGATCCCGAGTTTTCTCGAAAATTGATCTTAGAACTGGATACCACCAACTGAAAATCCGAGCCACCGATATTCCAAAAACTGCCTTTACCACCAGATATGGGTTGTATGAGTACAACGTCATGTCATTTGGACTGACCAATGCTCCCGCTTATTTCATGAATCTCATGAATAAGATCTTCATGAACTTCTTGGACAAATTTGTCGTTGTTTTCATCGACGACATTTTGGTCTACTCCAAGTCCGAAGAAGAACATGAACAGCATCTGGAGATTGTTCTAGAAACCCTGAGACAGCACCAGTTGTACGCCAAGTTTAGCAAGTGTGAGTTTTGGCTGGAAGAAGTTGGATTCCTCGGACACATCTTGTCTGCAGGAGGAATTGCCGTAGATCCCGCCAAGATCAAAACTGTTATGGAATGGAAAGCTCCGACCACACAAACTGAGGTCCGTGCTTTTCTTGGATTAACCGGATATTACCGCAGATTTGTAGAAGGTTTTTCGAGCATCGCTCGACCAATGACCCAACTGCTGAAAAAGGACAGAAAGTTTGAGTGGACCGACAAGTGTGAAGAGAGCTTTCAACAGCTCAAGACTAGACCGACAACAGCCCCAATCCAGATCATGCCAGATATCGCAAAGCCCTTTGACGTATATTGCGACGCCTCCAAGACTGGACTTGGATGCGTGCTTATGCAAGAAGGAAAGGTTGTATCCTACCTTTCTAGACAACTCAAGCAACATGAGCAGAACTACCCAACCCACGACCTCGAGCTTGCAGCCGTGGTCTTAGCCTTGAAAGTTTGGCGTCATTACCTCATGGGTAATCGATGCGAGATTTACTCCGACCACAAAGCCTCAAATACATTTTCACCCGTAGGAGTTAAACATGAGACAACGCCGATGGATCGAATTGATCAAGGATTACGACATGGAGATTCACTACCACCCCGGCAAGGCCAATGTGGTAGCGGATGCTTTGAGTCGGCTTGCCGTGCCAGTTGAACTCCATGCTCGCAACCGAACAGCCTAGTTTGCACCAAGAGTTTGAACAGTTCAGACTTGAACTTGTGAGTGAAGGATTCCTAGCCAGCATCGAACTGCAACCCACCTTGATTGGTCAGATCAAGGAAGCCCAGAAGGACAACGCTAGCATTGATGGAATCAAGAAACAGATAGCCGCAGGAAAAGCCCCCGGATTCACCATTGACGTCGCCGGAGTGCTTTGGTACAAAGAACGCCTCTGCGTACCATCGGACTCTGACCTGAAACAAGTCATCCTGCAAGAAGCCCATGACACCCTTTACTCAATCCACCCCGGAGGTACCAAGATGTACCAGGACCTGAAAGAACAATTTTGGTGGCACGGAATGAAGAGAGAGATCGGTAGCTATATCGCTAAGTGTGACATCTGCCAGCGAGTTAAGGCAGAACACCAGAGACCCGCCGGACTGTTGCAACCCCTTCAGATTCCAGAATGGAAATGGGACTCCGTAGGAATGGACTTTATCACCGGACTGCCCAAATCCAGCAAAGGCAATGATTCCATATGGGTAGTGGTCGATAGATTGACCAAAGTCGCCCATTTCATCGCCGTCAAAACCACCTATCAAGGCCCCAAGTTAGCTGAACTCTACATCTCCAGAATAGTCGCTTTGCATGGAACCCCCAAATCGATAGTGTCAGATAGAGGATCACAGTTCACCTCAAGGTTCTGGCAGAAGGTGCATGAAGGACTAGGCACTCGCCTAAATTTCAGCACCGCCTATCACCCTCAGACCGACGGACAGACTGAGAGAGTAAACCAGATACTGGAAGACATGCTTAGAGCATGCGTACTGGAATACGGATCCAAGTGGGAAGACTGCCTACCTTACGCAGAATTCTCATACAACAATAGTTATCAAGCCAGCCTACAGATGGCCCCCTTTGAAGCCTTGTACGGAAGGAAGTGCCGTACCCCCCTGAACTGGTCAGAAGTCGGAGAGAGTCAAGTTTTCGGCCCAGACGTTCTTCGTGAAGCCGAAGAGAAGGTTCACAAGATCCGTGAGTACCTCAAGACTGCGCAATCCAGACAGAAGAGCTACGCCGACAAGAGACGTCGGGAGATGACCTTTGAGATCGGAGATTTTGTCTATCTCAAAGTATCCCCCTTGAAAGGGATGCAAAGGTTTCAGCTGAAAGGAAAGCTTGCACCTCGCTACGTGGGACCTTTCCAAGTCCTCAGCCGCCGAGGTGAAGTATCTTATCAACTGGAGTTGCCTGAAGAAATGTCGGCTGTGCACGACGTTTTTCACATCTCACTTCTCCGGAAATGTCTTGAAGTCCCTGAGAAGACCGAAGTGTTCAAGAACATCGATCACCGATCGGTGGATATTAACAAGGATCTGACTTACCGCGAAGTGCCGATTCGCATCCTAGAAGAAGCTTACAGAACCACCCGCACCCGAAGCATCAAGTTTCTAAAGATCCAATGGAGCAATCATACCAAGGATGAAGCCACCTGGGAACGCGAAGACTTCATGAAGAAGGAGTACCCAGATCTCTTTAGTACCTAACTTTCTTTTTGATCTCGGGACGAGATCTTTTGTAAGGGGGAAGGGTTTGTAACACCCCAAATTTCAATGAAAAAGAAAGCTAGAGAATTCCAGATTTACAAAATTTCAAACCAACAAAAACTTTTCTTTTGCATATAGTACCATGCATAGGACTTGTGCATTTGAGTGATATGCCATGATGATTGTTTTTACTTGTTATTGATATGCTCTAAAACCCTAGAGTGATCATGTGGAGATCACCAACCAAATAAATCAAAAAGGGAAGAAATTCCCATAATTGAAAAACCCTAAAAACCCTCACATATGCCCTATGGCATTTTTCGAAATTTTAACCCTAGACCTATTTGGTCTTCACCATTAGTTGAATAATGTTGTGAAACACTTATTACAACTTTTGGAATCAAGGGTTCACCTTTCAAATGAATTTCCAACACTTTTCCCACTCACATGTGATGATGACCAAATCTGCCAATTTCAGTCTGATCACCACTTGGAGCCCCTGCAATTCAATTTTCCCAAACCATTCTTTGCTAACTCCTTGCACCATTTCAAAGTCAACATCAAGGTGAACAGCTTTGATGAAGACCACCCTGCCAAATTCATCTTTGATCACTAGCTATGCTCACCCAAAGTGGCAACTTTATAATGAGTTCAACAATCTTCACTTAGCCATTTTGGGCCACTTTTGAAATCCAATTTTTCCACCACCACCTCAACTCATCTCTGGTCAAGTACAACTTATCTCAACTTTCACTTTTCAAAAACATTCACCATTTGAATTATTTCCATTTTTGATATTTTTGAATTTTCCAAATTTGAACACTATGCTTACACTATTGCAAATAGTGATCTACCTCACATATTTCAAACCAAAGCTACACTACATGGTTCCCCTGCCCCCTCTAACCCTAAGGGAAGCATAGTGGAGCTAAGGAGGAGGAGCTAGATTGCATGGCATGGCCATGCCGGCCATGGCATCACCATGCCGAGCCTCCCCCTCTCTTCCTTGCTTGCCAACCTTGGCCCCCTCGCCACAAAGACGCCACCACACTGCCTAGCCTCGCCTAGCACAGCCCTGGTCGAGGAGGAGCTCGACAACGCCGAGACCAGCTCGCGTCCATGGCGCCCTGGACGCCGCGCACGTCGCGCGTGTGCACGCCGCGGGCACACACTGGCCACGCGCCGCGCCGTCACCACAAGCACGCCCTGGACTCGCTGACCAGCCGTTGAGCATCGCCGCGTCGCCACGCAACCACCAGACATGCTCTCGACCACGACCCGTGCCCGCCGTCGCCGGAGAAGAGAACCCCGATCCGCCGCAGACGCGCCCGTCGCGGAAGCAACGCGACCAACCTAGCCACCGCCCGACCCCGCTGTCGCCGCCAATAGCATCGCCAGGAGCCGTAGAACACTGCCACCACCTCGCCTAGCTCGACCGCTCGCCGTAGACGCCGTGCCCTGGTCGACTTCTTCACGGCCAAGCCGCACCCTTGGCCATCTATAAATACCGCGTTCCCTGGACGAAGCTGAGCACACCACCACGTTCACCACCCTCCACTGCTTCTCCTCCACCCAACCACTCGCTCGATTCTTGCCGGAGTTGCTCCAATTTGAAGCCCGGAGCCCGCCCGGACCGCACCTCGCCGCCGGCGATTGGAGCCGATCCAGAGACGCCGCCGGTGCCAGGAGCTTCGCCGTCGTCCACATCGACATCACGCACACTGCCAGCCACCGCGGGAGCCCTGGTTAGCTCTCCCACCCCCTAGGCTCGCCGCCAGAACCTCGGCATCTCGCCGGAGAAGACGATGGCTCTGAGCCGTCGATCTACTCTCTAATCCTACGCCCCACGTCGCCCCGTACCGTTTCGGGTTTTAAAGGAGGCTGACGGGTGGACCCCACCCTGTCAGCAGGCCCGCGCGCACTGGATGCGCTGCTGGGCCGTTTTTCTCTTTTTAAACAGTTTCGGCCCACGTTGGTTTCCCGCCGGCCTGTTTAATTCAAATTCGTTTTAAACATTTTCCAAACATTTTCAATACTGCCCAAACTTTGAAATTAAATAGTTTCCAATTGGCTAAACCAAATTTAGTGAATTTGACATTGTTGGAAAGCCACTGAAATTCTCTATCCAATGCCACTGGCCTCTTGGTCAAATTCTTTGTAGAATTAATGTGACAAAAATAACAAGCCAGGGACTTTTCCCTATTCAAATAATTCTTAAAAATCAACCAAAATAGATATTAAGTTAATTCCAACTCTAATAGCTCACTTTTGACTTACACTAATTGTTTATGCAATAAAATGGTGTGGTCACTTTGCATGATCATGCCATGGTTTAATGAATGGATATTTTGACTAGTTTAACTAGTTGATATTATCCAAAACTATTAAAGTTAAATTGTGTGAAGTCTTACACTTCATTTAAACTTGTCTCACATGAATTCATGGGATGTTTGGACCCCTGGTTCCAAACTCTCTTATATGAATTTCTTGAGATTTTAATCAAATTTAGTGTTATATAAATGGCATGAGGTGTTCCACCTCATTTAAATCATTCTACCAAATGATGATGATGATGAACATTTGATCTAGGTCAAGATGAGTTCATCCATGATTGTTGGAGAAATTAAATCTTAAGAAGATTTCAATGAGAGGAAATTATTTCTCAAGCACCCTATGGAAACTATCATTTACATATAGAATACAAATCCTATTTTAATCCCACAACCCATGCACCCTAGTTTATTTATGTGTGTGCATAGAGTAGTTTGTGTGTTTAGTTGTGATGTGTGGAATAGCCCTGGAATTAGTGAGTAATTATACTCGTATTCAAATTTAGACGGTAGCACCGGAGAGTACGCCAAGAAGAAGGTTGCTACCAGGAGGAGGAAGAGGAACAGTTTGAGAACTACCAAGGCAAGCTAAATTACTATGCAAGCTTTTATTCTTGCCAAGTGCAAAGCCCCTTGGGGCAAGGCACCATGTCTTACCTTTTCTTATGTGAACCCATCCCAAGTTTTTACTTGTTTTCCAAATGATTTTCCTTTTATAGTTAACTTTGGTCAAAACACAAGTTGGTTTTTAGAGTAGTGAGTTAGCCTTTTCCAAGCAAAGCAAGGTAGCACCTCTCATGAATTAGAGCTAGTGCTAATGAACTAAACTTGACTACTCTAGATGGGAACTTTGTGATTTTGAAAGGATTTTGAAAACCTTGGAATGAAGATGCCTTCCATTGAATGAATGTTGAAGGTGAATATGACCAAGAGAAGATGGTGATTTTTGATAAAACATGATGTTGGTTTGAATGCGATACCTTTCCAATTCTCAAGTACCCCCACAATACCTGATTATGGGTAGGGCTTAACTGGAAGTTTATGCGTCTTAGTATGGGTTCCCTCTAAACAAGCGTCATCGGGGTTATGCCGAAAGCTGCCTCTACCACAAAAGAAACGATACGATATGATGCGAAATGAGGTGAATGTCCGGCCCAAGCCACTGTGCAGCTCCCGGGTTGACAGCTTGGTCTTCACCGGGAGGCCAAGCTCATGGGGAGAGGTGCTCATACTAGGATTCGTAAGTGAAAGGTTATGGTTGATGATCCGCGTACTGTGTTACGATTATTCGGGGAAATCCCGACGGATGAAATCAAATGTTGTGGCACAAGTGTGCAACCTCTGCAGAGTGTAAACCTATTCGAATAGCCGCGTCCACGGTTACGGACGGTTGGAAAGGCCATACAGTTTCCGATGTCATATCTTTGAAAATGATGTTGAAAGGTGATGGTGAAATGACTTGTGGTGGATTGAATTGAAATCACCACTTGAATGGTGGGAATGACACTACTGTTCCCACTTGGGTTAGTTAGCACTTGAGTAGGCTTTTCTCAAAGCTTTGTGAACTAAAACTAGCTTTATGCAAATAAACTAGAGCTTAGCAAACCCTACTAGAATGTCTAGCACTTACATTAGTATTAGTTTGCGAGTACTCAACGTACTCACGGCTTTGTCCCTGGCTATTCAAATGGCCAGAGTATGAAGATGAACAAGGAGATGACCAGCAGGATGCCTACGACAACTAAGCGCCTTCCGACGTCAAGCGTTGGCCTGTGGACTAGAGAGTCCTTGTATCTTACGCTTCCGCTATGTTGAACTATGAACTTGTGTTTGTTCGTTGATCAATAGATCAACTATTCGTGTAATATGGATCATGTGATTCCAATTTGTAAGACTTATGGTTTGTAATGAATGATGACTGTGATACTTAACTATTATGCCTCGCAACAACAATATTCCTGGGATTGCGATGTATGACATAATAGGCATTCGGACTTAAAAATCCGGGTGTTGACAATCAGTATGAATTGTAACTTTTGAATCAACGATATAAGATCTAAACTTGTCACAAGCAAAGACTACAGCTAATAATTCTTTTTCAGTTGTAGCATAATTTCTTTGAGCAGCATCAAGAGTTTTGCTAGCATAATGAATAACATTTATTTTTTTATCTACTCGCTGTCCAAGAACAGCGCCTACAGCAAAATCACTAGCATCACACATAATTTCAAAAGGTAAGTTCTAATCAGGAGGTTCAACTACAGGAGCAGTTGTTAAGGCTTTCTTTAGAGTTTCAAAAGCTTCCTTACAATCATCATCAAAAACAAAAGGTACATCTTTTTGAAGAAGATTAGTAAGAGGCTTTGAAATCTTGGAGAAATCTTTAATAAATCTCCTATAAAACCCAGCATGACCAAGAACACTACGAATACCTTTAACATCCCTCGGATAGGGCATCTTCTCAATTGCTTCAACTTTAGCTCTATCAACTTCAATACCTCTCTCGGAAATTTTATGTCCCAATACAGTTCCTTCATTAACCATAAAGTGGTATTTCTCCCAATTAAGAACAAGGTTAGTTTCTTCACATCTCTGCAAAACTTTATCGAGGTTTCGCAAGCAATTATCAAAAGAATTCCCATAGACATAAAAATCATCCATGAATACCTCTACAATATTCTCACAAAAGCCATGAAAAATAGCAGACATGCATCTTTGAAAAGTAGCAGGAGCATTACATAAACCAAAAGGCATACATCTATAAGCATAAGTTCCATAGGGACAAGTGAAAGTGGTTTTCTCTTGATCTTTAGTTTTAACAGCAATTTGTGAAAATCCAGAATAACCATCAAGAAAGCAAAAATGAGTATTTTTAGACAACCTCTCTAACATTTGATCAATAAAGGGTAAAGGGTAATGATCTTTCTTAGTAACTTTATTAACTTTTCGATAATCAATGCACATTCTATACCCTACAACTACTCTTTGAGGGATGAGCTCATCATTATCATTAGGCACAACAGTCATTCCTCCTTTCTTAGGAACACAATGCACAGGACTAACCCATCTACTATCAGCAATAGGATATATAATACCGGCTTCAAGAAGTTTTAATA
Organism: Lolium perenne; assembly: GCF_019359855.2. Classification (NCBI taxonomy): domain Eukaryota; kingdom Viridiplantae; phylum Streptophyta; class Magnoliopsida; order Poales; family Poaceae; genus Lolium; species Lolium perenne. The sequence continues at coordinate 102,969,283 of NC_067246.2, read as the reverse complement.
CCTCATTCCTTACCACATCCTTCATCTTAGGAATTAGACGGCGCTGATGTTCAACAATAGGCTTCGCATCATCTTCCATATTGATAGTATGTTGGCAAATAGTGGGAGAAATCCCCTTCAAGTCATCAAGAGTATAGCCAATAGCTCCTCGGTGTTTCTTCAATATTTCCAATAACCTTTCTTCTTCAAATTCTGAAAGCTTAGAACTAATAATAACAGGATATATTTTCTTATCATCAATATGAGCATACTTAAGATTATCAGGCAATGGTTTCAATTCGAAAACAGGATCTTCCTTTGGTGGTGGTGTTGTACCTAAATCTTCAACCGACAAGTCATGTTTAAGAATAGGTTGACGAAGGAAAATTTCATCAAGCTCATTTCTTTCTTCCCTAAAGACTTCACTTTCACTATCCTCCAAATGTTGCTGCAAAGGATTATTAGGAGCAAGAGCAATAGACGCACATTGTTCAACTCTAAAATCATTATTAGGCAATTCAGCTTTATAAGGAGTTTTGGCAAATTTAGAGAAATTAAACTCATAAGATTCACCAGCAAATTTAGTCACAATTTTTTCTTTCTTGCAATCTATAACAGCTCCACAAGTATTTAGAAAAGGTCTACCAAAAATAATCGGACAATACTTACTAGCAGCAGAACCAAGCACCAAAAAGTCAGCAGGATATTTAATCTTACCACATAGAACTTCCACATCTCGAACAATACCAATAGGAGAGATAGTTTCTCTATTAGCTAGCCGAATAACCACATCAATATCTTCAAGTTCACAAGAACCAATTTCATGCATGATCTCCGTATAAAGCTCATAAGGAATGGCACTAATACTTGCACCAATGTCGCATAAACCATAATAACAATGATCACCAATTCTAACAGATAGCATAGGAACACTAGTTTTCCTAGACTTATTAGGATGCGAAACAATATTAGAAGCATCTTCACAGAAAATAATATGACCATCTTCTACATTTTCAGTCACAAGATCTTTAACCATCGCAACAGCAGGTTCAACCTTTATTTGTTCTTCAGGTTCTATAGGTTTCTTTGCACTTTTATTAACCGCACTAGTTATAACAGAATACTCCTTCATTTTAGCAGGAAAAGGAGTTTTTTCAATATATGCTTCAGGAAGAATATGATCAACAGTTTCAATTATAGCACATTTATTTATAGATGAATCAATTTTATCTTTGTATGGTTCATGATACTTATCAAAATTCTTCCTAGGCAATTCAAAGTGGGAGGCAAAAGCTTTATAAAACTTTGCAACGACTTGAGAATCAAGACCATAAGTAGCACTCATATTACGAAATTTATCAGTCTCCATAAAAACTTCAATGCATTTATAATCATAGTTTATACCCGACTCTCTATCTTTGTCATTCTCCCATCCTTCAGTATTCTCCTGGATCCGATCAAGAAGGTCCCTTTTAAACTCTTCTTTGTTGTGTGTAAATGATCCAGAACAAGAAGTATCCAGCAAAGTCTTATCTTGAAAAGACAATCTTGCATAGAAATTATCAATAATAATATTACCAGGAAGCTCATGAATGGGGCATTTGAGCATTAAAGACTTCAATCTCCCCCATGCTTGGGCAATACTCTCTCCATCATGAGGCCAGAAATTATATATGCGGTTCCGGTCTTTGTGAATTTCACTTGGAGGATAGAATTTAGAATAAAATAGAGGCACAATATCCTTCCAATCAAGAGAATCACCATTCTTCAGCAATTTATACCAATGCGCCGCTTTACCAGACAGCGATATAGAGAATAGTTTCTTTCTAACTTCATCCATAGCAATACCTGCACACTTGAATAAACCGCATAATTCATGTAGAAACAGTAAATGATCACCAGGATGGACAGTTCCATCCCCTTCATAGCGGTTATCCACAACACGTTCAATAATTTTCATAGGTATTTTATATGGAACCTCTTTCTCACCTGGCGCCTCATCCACTACCTTTGCAGTAGTAGTAGATTTTCCAAATAGGAATTCAAGAGAAGATCTCTCCATAATGAATTATAGCAGCAGGCAGAAATAAAATCAGCACGTACAGTAAAGGTTTTCCTTACCGATTCCACTTACTAATAGCGCTTCACTCCCCGGCAACGGCGCCAGAAAATAGTCTTGATGACCCACAAGTATAGGGGGTGTATCGTAGTACTTTCGATAAATAAGAGTGTCGAACCCAACGAGGAGCAGAAGGTGTTGACAAGCAGTTTCGATGAAGGATTCTCTGTAAATGCTCACAGACAAGTATTCAGGGGGTTTTGATATAGCAGATAAATAAAGTACGACTAAGTAAAATGCGAGAGAAATAATTGCAGCGAGTGGCCCAATCCTTTTTAGCACAAAGGACAAGCTGGTTTGTTTACTTATAATGACCAAACGTTCTTGAGGACACACGGGAATTTAGTCTAGTGCTTTCGCTTCATATGGCTGATTAATCTTCATTGTTTTGATAAGTGTTGTGTGGGTGAACCTATGCTAATGCACCGCCCTTCCTAGGACTAATACATACTTGTGATTATACCCCTTGCAAGCATCCGCAAATACAAGAAAGTAATTAAGATAAATCTAACCACAGCCTTAAACTCTGAGATCCTGCTATCCCTCCTGCATCGATATACCAACGGGGGTTTAGGTTTCTGTCACTCCGGCAACCCCGCAATTAGCAAACGAATACAAGATGTATCCCCCTAGGCCCATAAATGGTGAAGTATCATGTAGTCGACGTTCACATGACACCACTAGAAGAATAACACCACAACTTAAATATCGTAACATTGAATACTAACCAACATAATTCACTACTAACATTTAGACTTCACCCATGTCCTCAAGAACTAAACGAACTACTCACGAGACATCATATGGAACATGATCAGAGGTGATATGATGATGAATAACAATCTGAACATAAACCTTGGTTCAATGGTTTCACTCAATAGCATCAATAACAAGTAGAAATCAATACCGGGAGAGTTTCCCCTACCAAACAATCAAGATCCAACCCTAATTGTTACAGCGGTGACGAGGTGCAGCGGTGGAGACGACGGTGATGATGATGGAGATGATGGTGATGATGATGGAGATGATGTCCAGCTCGATGACGATGACGATGGCGTCGATTTCCCCGGCGGATTTCAGCCTGCCGGAGAGCTCTTTTCTCTCTGGTGTTTTCCGCCCCGCAGAGGCGGCTGTGACTCTTCGCGACTATCCCCCGAAGCTTAGGTTTTCGGGACGAAGAAGTACGCGAAGGAGAGGAGGCCAGAGGGGGTCGTGGGCCCCCTCCCCACAAGGCGGCGCGGCCAGGGCAGGGCCCGCGCCGGCCTATGAGGGGGGCCCATGGCGGCCCTCCTCGGCTCCACCTTTTGGCTACCTCCGTCTTCTGGAAAAATAGGATTTTCAGTATAATTCCCGTCAATTGCTGATCTTCTAAAATATTGCATTCTGACGGCGCTTTTTCCAGCAGAATCCTGACTCCGGTGCACGATCCTCCAATAATCATGAAACATGCAAAATAGGTGAAATAACATAAGTATCATCTCCAAATACGAAATATATCAATGAATAACGGTAAATTATGATATAAAATAGTGATGCAAAATGGACGTATCAATCATCATCACCATCATCTTCACCACCTTCACCGTCATCTCCACTGCTGCACCTCGTCACCGCTGTAACATCTAGGGTTGAATCTTGATTGTTTGGTAGGGGAAACTCTCCCGGTATTGATTACTCCTTGTTATTGATGCTATTGAGTGAAACTATTGAACCAACCACCAGAATTTAACCAAGTCTGGAGATGGGCCGTGTTTAAATGGGCTTAAGGGATATGCACGGAAAATATTCCCGAACCGGCCTTGTACAAGAAGTTTGGGCAAGATTGCCCGTGTATTTGTAAATTATAGTAGGATACGTGTCGGTTAGAATTAAGAGATAGAGTCTAGCCCATACACGGGTTAGTTTATTCCCGCATTAGAAAGTCTACGGACTATAAATATGTATCTAGGGTTATTGAGAAAGGAGGACGAACACGTTCACAACAAATCAATCTAGGCGCATCGCCACCCCTTGTTTCGAGGGTTTCTCCCGGGTAAGCAACATGCTGCCTAGATCGCATCTTGCGATCTAGGCAGTACTAGTTTATTCATTATTGGTGTTGCTCGTGCTGAAGCCTTTTTGATGGCGAGCAACACCCTTATCTTAGGTGTTTTGGGGTTGACGTCGATGCTTTCACGATGTACTTGTTTAGCTACGCTACCCCTCGATATCTAGCTGCCCTTACACCTATTTTGGGTGTAAGGGCAGCATCTTGCTTGTTCTTTATTTAGTAGATCTAATCCGTTATAGTTGCTCCTTGTTCTTCAAGGATTGGTTTGATATTTGTATGGTTAGGCCTTATAAACGGGTTGAACGATCCAGTAGTGCGTAAGGTGTGGTTTATTAAGCTCTAGAGGGATTGTTCCGGGGATCAACTTCACGTTGGTTTTTAGGCCTCTTTAGGGCTGGTTTTCCATTATCTTGCGTATCTGTTAGGCTCAACTACGCATAGGATGTTCCGATTATACGGTGAAAACCCTAGACTATCGTAGATTAGTTTAGCTTGATATTGATAAAGCATGATCCCCATGTCCTTATAAATCTAACATGAACCATGGGGCAATCGGCTCTTTGAGCCGATCCACAGAACAATTTAAGAGCCTATTGGGGCTCGTATTTAATGTTTACGTGTTTGCCATGCAGGAAACTAGTCGAAGCAATCCATCACCTTCCTGACCAGGTATAGGTCAGGTGGCACGCCCTCGTAAGCACCAGGACGCGTGTGCCAGAAGGCATTGCGGGCCGTCGCCCGAGGGACCAGGGTCAGCCGCAATCCTGGGAGCCTCCCGGCTCTACTGTGTTGCCCGTCGCTGCTCGCCGGTGGGTTTCTGACCGCAACACATTCTGGCACGCCCGGTGGGACTCTCTACAGCAACCACTACGTCGACATCTGCAGCAACCATGTCAAAAGCCGCGGATGAGGTGGTGGGCGAACCAGTCACGTACGCAGATCTGCCGGAAGAACACAAGAAGAAGTACGATGAGATGAAAGCCATCTTAGAAGCCGATCTCATCGGCTCTTTCATGAAGACCCGTTCACATGGCATCAGATGGAAGGGGTTCTCCCCTGAAGGTGCCCTCGATGAAGTAGACCTCTCTACCTCTTCAGAGGAATGCACCAGAGCTCTGCGCCAGGAGATTAATTACATGGTAGCTCATTCCCTACACCGCCATTCTGAGAGCTTGGTGAACGCTTTTGAGCGAATTGCGGTCCGAGTGGTGCAAGAGATCATGAAGCATCAGTGCTCTCCGTCAGGACCTACCCTGGGAACTCACCAGGGAGAGATACCACTCCAGATTAGACCGCCGCTGCCATTCGCGCTCGCAGCACCAGAACCGCCGGGTTCACCGGCGTACGTCGTCTACAAGGTTGGAGGCGATCCTAGTGATTGCCAGTTCCTATATGAGCCACCTAAGGAGATCCCGCATGGATACGTGTGCACATACGTGCTGGACTGCAATGCCCTGGCACGAACGAACCAGATTGCACCAACAGGGATTTCTGGAGCAGACGCTGACAAACAAGCATGGCTGGCAAAATATGCTACTGGAACGAGTCATGAAGGCTCGGTCCCTGCAGCTAATACCATGGAACAGAACATCACCATCTTGAGAGACCAGTTCGGCATCCTGCCGAAGAGGAAGACAATCAGCTATTCCAAGCCGTACCCTGACGAGTATGATCTGATCCCGCTGCCACCCAAGTATCGGCTCCCTGAATTCTCAAAATTCAATGGAGCAAAAGGAGCTAGCTCAATAGAGCACGTAAGCCGATATTTGGCACAGATGGGCTTGATTTCAGTATCAGACCCTTTACGTGTGAGGTTTTTCGCACAATCTCTTACGGGATCAGCCTTTGGATGGTACACCTCGTTGCCACCAAACTCAGTCCGCACATGGAAGCAGCTAGAGGAGCAGTTTCACGTGCAATATCACTCAGAAGCTACCGAGGCTGGCATTGCCGATCTAACACAGGTGCGGCAGAAGCGGGGAGAAACAGTATCTGAATACATCCAACGTTTCAGGACTGTCAGGAACCGATGTTATTCGGTTCGTTTATCTGAGAAGGAAGCGATCGATCCGCAAGATCTTGGGTCTCACAACGCCGATCAAGGACCTGACTTCCCAAGCAGAGTACATTTCATTGTCGCACATGGTGCAGAAACTCACATCATATGAGCAGCGACACCCTGAATTGTACCAAGACAAGTTCAAGCGTCCGATAGGCCTGGTTGAGATGGAAGAAACTGAAGATCCTGCACCAGACCTAGAAGTAGCTGTAGCTGAATGGGCTCGGGGGGCAAACCCCGTGTCCTGCAAATGGGTAAAACCACAAGGGCCTGCAAAAGGGTTTGACTTCGATTTGAGCAAAGCTGAGCAGATTTTTGATCTATTGCTTAAGGAAAAACAGCTGAAGTTACCCGAAGGCCATAAAATCCCTACAGTACAAGAACTGAACGGGAGGCCGTACTGCAAATGGCATCACTCGTTCACCCATACCACCAATGACTGCAAGGTGTTTCATCAGCAGATCCAAATGGCGATAGAACAAGGCCGATTGCTCTTCGGACAGTTTGCCATGAAAGTGGACACACATCCGTTCCCTGGCGTCAACATGGTGGAACCTAACCACTCCGCGAGGCGTCGACTGGATTTCTCATTCGATGTTAACATGGCAGGGCCTGAGCGCCACCATGGCAAGGATAAAGAGGAAAGCAGTCACTCCCGCAGCAAGGAAAAGGAGGAGGCCGATCCACGCGACCGGCCCCGATATGATGACAAGCGGTACCTCACCAAGGAACAAGTGAGAAGCGTGCGATACCAAAAACCACTTTCCACGCACCTCCTCAACAAATATGAATATCAGTATGACCGACGTCGGCAGTACGACAGAAACGACGAGAGATACAATCGGTCCAACGAAGATAAAGGAAGGTACCGTCGGCACGACAGAGACAACGAAGGACGCGAGCACCGCGCTAAGGAGAGGTCAAGGGAGCAGGAAGATATGGATAGACACTGGGACTGTCCCTTCTTTAAAGACTGCTGGGACTCAGGGATGAGCCGATTGCCTACAATCGACAACTGCCCGGAGTGTAGACGCCGGAAGGAGGATGCAGGGGAAGTTTCAGTTTTCAAGCGTCTAGGACCTCTCCCGCCACAGAACAAACGTGCTGAGTCCTCTCAAGATGAAGACTTTGAGGAGTCAGAAGATGAAGAAGAGGATAGGTACCACCGGCCAAGGTGGTGCCCCGATGGACTCAGCCACTCCCAAAAGCGTAGGGTTCAGCGGCTGCGTAGCTTGGAGCAAGCCGAAGCGCGATACTTGCACACGTTGAGGAAAGCGCGGCCCGATCTGGTCGTGAAAATTCAGCAGACTTTGGACGAAGAGACTCGTCCACCAAAGAAAGTTTGGCGTCCCAAGCAAGAAAAAGCCGATGTGGGTACATCGGCTGGCACAAACATGGTGTTCTTCCTTCCATCAGAGTTTCGTGCCCCAGGAACTGAAGAAGCGCCAATAGCACAGTTTGACTGCGGTCCACAGCCCGTCATCTTCGAAAAGCCACGGGAGAAGGGGTACAAACACATGAAGGCCCTGTACCTAAAGGGTTATATCAATGGGCAGCCCGTTGGCAGGATGTTGGTTGACACAGGAGCAGCGGTGAATATAATGCCATATTCCATGCTACGGCGTTTGGGACGCTCCAGTGCCGATCTGATCAAGACCAACGTCACGCTCAACGACTTCAACGGCCAAGCATCAGGGACGCAAGGTGTCCTGAACGTGGATCTAACCATAGGCCGAAAGACGATCCCAATGACATTCTTCATCGTCGACAGCAAGAGCACCTACGCTGCCCTGCTAGGAAGGGATTGGATTCACGCTAACTGCTGCATTCCATCTACAATGCACCAATGCCTGATACAGTGGGATGGAGACGACGTAGAAGTCGTGCATGCAGATGACTCGATCGACGTCTCGATAGCCGGCATGAACATTTGGGACTCGGCAGACCAAGAGCCACTCTCTGGAATCAGTTTGGACGGCTGTGATCGCATCGAGGTGTCAAAAAACGGGGTGAGGCTGGTCTTATCCACCGGCCTGATAGAGTAACAAGAGCAGCATCCATCGACATACGTGGCAAGGCCGATCCCTGTGATCGGGCCCAAAAAATAAAAAGCAAGGATCTTACTTCAAACATGTCACATAGTCGTGGTAAGGAGGCTTCCTCCTGCAAGGGAGCACATACAAGTTGTAAACCTTCGTTGAGCAATTCAATCAACATGGAGGCCGATTCCAGCAATCGGCCAAAACTATCCTCGCCATACGTTTTGCCTGTGTTCAACGTCGATCTAACAGGCGACGAAAAGCTAGGGTATGGGTTTACGTCAGCTGATGAGCTAGAAGAGATCGACATTGGTCCTGGGGATAAGCCACGACCAACTTTTATCAGCAAAAAGTTAGATCCGCACCTGAGGGGCCTGATGATAGCTTTTTAAGAGAATACCCAGATTGTTTTGCCTGGGATTATACAGAGATGCCCGGGCTAGACAGGAGCATCATTGAGCATCGGCTACCTCTTAAGAAAGGGTTTCGGCCGTTCCAGCAACGAGCACGGCAGATGAAGGCCGAAATTCTAGAAGAAGTCAAGAAGGAGATTGAGAAGATGTTGAACGCCGGGTTCATCAGGCCATGCAGGTATGCTGAGTGGATATCTAGCATCGTACCTGTGGAGAAGAAGGACGGCCGATGGCGCGTCGCCATAGATTTTCGTGATCTCAACAGAGCCACTCCGAAGGATGAGTACCCTATGCCGGTAGCTGAAACGTTGATCAATGCAGCGGCTGGCCATAAGGTTTTAAGCTTCATGGATGGCAATGCCGGTTACAACCAGATTTGCATGGCTCCAGAAGATATACACAAGACGGCCTTCAGAGTACCAGGTTCGGTGGGCTTGTTCGAATATGTGGTCATGACATTTGGACTGAAGAATGCCGGTGCAACGTACCAACGAGCCATGAATTACATCTTTCATGATCTGATCGGCAAGTTAGTGGAAATCTACATTGATGACGTGGTGGTCAAGTCTGTCTCAGTGGAAGGGCACCTGGAGGATTTGCGACGTATACTGGACCGAACTAGAAAGTTCGGACTAAGAATGAATCCAAAGAAGTGTGCTTTTGGTGTGACGGCCGGTCAATTCCTGGGCTTCCTAGTTCATGAACGTGGAATTGAGATCGGCCTGAAAAGTCAAGAGGCAGTACGAACAATGAAGCCACCTACCACCAAGAAGGAACTCCAAAGTCTCATCGGCAAAATCAATTTCATCAGAAGGTTCATCTCTAATCTGTCAGGACGAATTGAGCCGTTCATGGGATTGGTGAAAATCAAACCTGATGAGGAGTTTCACTGGGGGGCAGAGCAACAGCGAGTGTTTGATGAGATTAAAGAGTATCTAACGAAGCCGCCCGTGTTGGTTCCACCCCAGCAAGACAGGCCGTTCTATATTTACCTGTCAGTAGCCGATACTTCTATCGCCTCAGTGGTAGCGCAAGTCTATGATGGCATGGAAAGAGTTGTTTTCTACCTCAGCAGAAGGATGGTGGATGCAGAAACGAGGTACCCGGAGATCGAGAAGTTGTGCCTCTGCCTATTTTTTACCTGCACCAAGCTTCGTCACATCTTTCTGACGGCAGAAATCGTCATCATTTGCAAATCAGACGTCATCAAGCACATGCTGTCGGCTCCTGTCCTGAAGGGCCGACTAGGTAAATGGATGTTTGCATTATCGGAGTTGGATCTCCGGTATCAACCTGCGAAAGCAGTTAAAGGACAGGCCCTGGCCGATCTGATCGCTGAGCGAATCAACACTAATATAGCAGCACTGTCTATACGTGCATGGGCCATGTTCTTCGGTGGGTCAGTTTGCGATGATGGTTGCGGCATCGGCATCCTACTCGTGTCGCCCCGGGGGGCAACCTACACCTTCTCCATCAGGCTATCTACCCCTTGCACCAATAATGTTGCTGAGTATGAAGCAGTACGCAAGGGGATGGAGTTGCTAATTGAAGCCGGGGCAGAAGCAGTAGAACTCTTTGGAGACTCAAAGTTGGTGATCTCCCAGCTCACGGACGAGTACAAGTGTGAGAGCGAGTCGCTCTTCCCGTTATGGATGCATTGCCGCGAGCTGACGACATAGTTCAGGTACATAAACTTCAATTGGGTCCCGAGGTCGCAGAATACGGAGGCGAACGATCTCGCACAGATGGCGTCAGGCTATAAGGAGACAGTGGAAGGAGCCGATGTCCAGATACGTTTCATGGAGCCAGATGATTGGAGAGCCGATATCTTCAATTACTTGAAGGATCCGGCTCGGGGGGCACCTAAACGGATAAGATACAAGGCCATGAAGTATGTCCTTATTGGAGATGACATGTTCTATAGGACCTTGGAAGGGTTACTTCTCAAATGTTTGGGAACAGCCGAGGCAAATCGGCTCTTACACGAGGTACATGAAGGCGCCTGTGGGACTCATCAAAGTGGTTAATCAGGCGATCAGGGTTTTATTGGCCCACCATGCTTGAGGACTGTTTCAATTACTATAAAGGGTGTCAAGCATGTCAGAAGTTTGGGAGCATTCAGATGGTACCCGCATCAGCAATGAACCCCATCATCAAGCCTTGGCCATTTCGAGGATGGGGCATGGACATGATCGGCAAAATCCATCCTGCGTCCAGCAAAGGCCACGAGTGGATCTTGGCCATTACAGATTATTTTACTAAATGGGTGGAGGCCATCCCTATGAAGTCTGTGGCATCGAAGGACGTTATCAGTTTCGTGAAAGAACATGTCATTCACAGATTTGGGATTCCTCAGACCATCACGACCGATGGAGGTTCGGTTTTCGTTTCTAAAGAATTCAGAGAGTTCTGCGACGACATGGGAATTAAGCTGATTCGATCGTCTCCATACTATGCTCAAGCAAATGGGCAGGCTGAAGCGTCCAACAAAAGCCTTATCAAGCTGATCAAGAGAAAGATTGACGAGTACCCTAGGCGTTGGCACGAGGTTTTATCGGAGGCTTTATGGGCTTACCGCATGTCATGTCATGGGGCGGTAAAGACCTCGCCGTACCATCTGGTCTATGGACAAGAAGCCGTGTTACCCTGGGAGATCACGGCTGGGTCGAGACGTGTCACGTTTCAGAATGACTTGACGACTGAAGAGTATGCAGCCCTGATGAGTGATAGCATTGAGGATCTCACGGAACTTAGACTTTGGTCACTTGAGAAAATTAAGGAGAACAAGGCCAAGGTGGCTCGTGCATATAATAAGAAGGTGAAGCCAAGGGAGTTCCATGTTGGTGATTTGGTGTGGGAAGCTGTATTGCCGTTGGGGACTAAGGACAAGGCATATGGTAAATGGTCTCCAAATTGGCACGGGCCGTACAGGGTGACCAAGTCCTAAAGGGCAATGCATACATGCTCGAGCAGTTAGATGGTGTGAAGTTCCCAGTGGCCGTCAATGGCCAGCATCTCAAGAAGTATTTCCCAAGTATGTGGGATGATGGGCAGTGAAATACGGGGGCCGATTTAAAATCGGCCAGTAAATTTTTTTTTTACATCAACTGGAGCAGTGGAATATGGGGGCCGATGTATGGAATCGGCCGGTATAAAGGAAATATATGTGCAAAGCAAGAGCCGATGCATGGTCATCGACTTAAGAATAAAACAGCCGATGCGCAGCCATCGACTATAGAGGAACAACTGCTATTTCAGGGGATTTTTTTTACAAGAAGGAGCCGATTGTTCAAGAACGGAGGAACAAAAGGAGGACAGATTGCTACTACTAGTCCTATGCGAAGTGGCCCCTACTCTAAGGACCGTCGCTGTCCTCGTCGTCGCCGTTGTAACCGCCACCGGTGCTGCTGCTGGCGAGCTCCTCGTCGCTACTGCCGTAGCCCTCAATGGGGGCTTCTTCCTCCTCATCATCGTCGTCTTCGTCGTCATCTGACCAGGCCCAGCCGCGGAAGCGCTTCGCCGGCGGCTCGTCGGAGGAGGTGTCGTCCTCCTCTTCCTCCTCATTAGAGGGGGCGTCGTCCTCCTCGCCCTCCTCTTCTTCCTTTTCGTCGGAGGGGGTGAAGTTACCCCAGGAGAGGAGGTCGTCCTCACTCTCCGCCTCCAGTTCCCCGTCGATGAGGAACCGGAGGTCGTCCTCCCCATCGGTCAGGGGCAAGTCGCCATCTGACCCGACGAGGGCCTCGGGTGGGCCACCTGGCACGAAGTCGAAGTCCCACTCATGCTCTTCCCATTGGTTGTGCTCTGGCATCGGCTCGCTTGAGGAAGAAGATTGGGAGGAGAGAGCCGATGAAGCAGAGGAGGAGGATGAGTCCATGGTGGAGGAGGGCTTTTCGGTGGCTAGTACTGAGCAGGGGGATGAAGAAGCGAGTTGCTTGGCGCAGTTAAATAAAGGGGATATAGTGGAGATTTAATGCTATAGCGGTTTCCAAGGGCATGGTGCCGAATCTATCAAATCGTGCAGAGAAGTTCATAAGGCAAGGCATCATGATGAAGGATACTGCGACGGTTCTGCTCTGCCACGACATGACCCTACGAAGGAAAAACAGAGTGGTTTTGAAATTATCATTACCAAAACCAGGGGGGCATGTGTTACCACCAGAATTTAACCAAGTCTGGAGATGGGCCGTGTTTAAATGGGCTTAAGGGATATGCACGGAAAATATTCCCGAACCGGCCTTGTACAAGAAGTTTGGGCAAGATTGCCCATGTATTTGTAAATTATAGTAGGATACGTGTCGGTTAGAATTAAGAGATAGAGTCTAGCCCGTACACGGGTTAGTTTATTCCCGCATTAGAAAGTCTACGGACTATAAATATGTATCTAGGGTTATTGAGAAAGGAGGACGAACACGTTCACAACAAATCAATCTAGGCGCATCGCCACCCCTTGTTTTGAGGGTTTCTCCCGGGTAAGCAACATGCTGCCTAGATCGCATCTTGCGATCTAGGCAGTACTAGTTTATTCGTTATTGGTGTTGCTCGTGCTGAAGCCTTTTTGATGGCGAGCAACACCCTTATCTTAGGTGTTTTGGGGTTGACGTCGATGCTTTCACGATGTACTTGTTTAGCTACGCTACCCCTCGATATCTAGCTGCCCTTACACCTATTTTGGGTGTAAGGGCAGCATCTTGCTTGTTCTTTATTTAGTAGATCTAATCCGTTATAGTTGCTCCTTGTTCTTCAAGGATTGGTTTGATATCTGTATGGTTAGGCCTTATAAACGGGTTGAACGATCCGGTAGTGCGTAAGGTGTGGTTTATTAATCTCTAGAGGGATTGTTCCGGGGATCAACTTCACGTTGGTTTTTAGGCCTCTTTAGGGCTGGTTTTCCATTATCTTGCGTATCTGTTAGGCTCAACTACGCATAGGATGTTCCGATTATACGGTGAAAACCCTAGACTATCGTAGATTAGTTTAGCTTGATATTGATAAAGCATGATCCCCATGTCCTTATAAATCTAACATGAACCATGGGGCAATCGGCTCTTTGAGCCGATCCACAGAACAATTTAAGAGCCGATTGGGGCTCGTATTTAATGTTTACGTGTTTGCCATGCAGGAAACTAGTCGAAGCAATCCATCACCTTCCTGACCAGGTATAGGTCAGGTGGCACGCCCTCGTAAGCACCAGGACGCGTGTGCCAGAAGGAATTGCGGGCCGTCGCCCGAGGGACCAGGGTCAGCCGCAATCCTGGGAGCCTCCCGGCTCTACTGTGTTGCCCGTCGCTGCTCGCCGGTGGGTTTCTGACCGCAACAGGTTTATGTTCAGATTGTTATTCATCATCATATCACCTCTGATCATGTTCCATATGATGTCTCGTGAGTAGTTCGTTTAGTTCTTGAGGACATGGGTGAAGTCTAAATGTTAGTAGTGAACTGTGTTGATTAATATTCAATGGTTTGATATTTAAGTTGTGGTGTTATTCTTCTAGTGGTGTCATGTGAACGTCGACTACATGATACTTCACTTTTATGGGCCTAGGGGAATACATCTTGTATTCGTTTGCTAATTGTGGGGTTGCCGGAGTGACAGCAACCTGAACCCCCGCTGGTATATCGATGCAGGAGGGATAGCAGGATCTCAGAGTTTAAGGTTGTGGTTAGATTTATCTTAATTACTTTCTTGTATTTGCGGATGCTTGCAAGGGGTATAACAAGTATGTATTAGTCCTAGGAAGGGCGGTGCATTAGCATAGGTTCACCCACACAACACTTATCAAAACAATGAAGATTAATCAGATTCACAAAGACCGGAACCACATATATAATTTCTGGCCTCATGATGGAGAGAGTATTGCCCAAGCATGGGGGAGATTGAAGTCTTTAATGCTCAAATGCCCCATTCATGAGCTTCCTGGTAATATTATCATTGATAATTTCTATGCAAGACTTTCTTTTCAAGATAAAACCTTGCTGGATACTACTTGTTCTAGATCATTTACACGCAACAAAGAAGAGCTTAAAAGGGACCTTCTTGATCGGATTCAGGAGAATACTGAAGGATGGGACAAAGACAAAGGTAGAGAGTCAGGTATAAATTATGATTATGAATGCATTGAAACTTTTATGGATACTGATAAATTTCGTAATATGAGTGCTACTTATGGTCTTGACACTCAAGTTGTTGCAAATTTTTATAAAGCTTTTGCCTCTCATTTTGAATTGCCTAGGAAGAATTTTGATAAGTATCATGAACCGTATAAAGATAAAACTGATTCATCTATAAATAAATGTGCTGTAATTGAAACTGTTGATCATATTCTTCCTGAAGCTTATATTGAAAAAACTCCTTTCCCTGTTAAAATGAAGGAGTATTCTGTTATAACTAGTGCGGTTAATAAAAGTGCAAAGAAACCTATAGAACCTGAAGAACAAATAAAGGCTGAACCTGCTATTGCAATAGTTAAGGATCTTGTGACTGAAAATGTAGAAGATGGTCATATTATTTTCTGTGAAGATGCTTCTAATATTGTTTCGCATCCTAATAAGTCTAGGAAAGCCAGTGTTCCTATGCTCTCTGTTAGAATTGGTGATCATTGTTATTATGGTTTATGCGACATTGCTGCAAGTATTAGTGCCATACCTTATGAGCTTTATACGGAAATCATGCATGAAATTGGTTCTTGTGAACTTGAAGATATTGATGTGGTTATTCGGCTAGCTAATAGAGAAACTATCTCTCCTATTGGTATTGTTCGAGATGTGGAAGTTCTATGTGGTAAGATTAAATATCCTGCTGACTTTTTTGTACTTGGTTCTGCTGCTAGTAAGACTTGTCCTATTATTTGTGGTAGACCTTTTCTAAATACTTGTGGAGCTGTTATAGATTGCAAGAAGGAAAAAATTGTGACTAAATTTGCTGGTGAATCTTATGAGTTTAATTTCTCTAAATTTGCCAAAACTCCTTATAAAGCTGATTTGCCTAATAATGATTTTAGAGTTGAACAGTGTGCATCTATTGCTCTTGCTCCTAATAATCCTTTGCAGCAACATTTGGAGGATAGTGAGAGTGAAGTCTTTAGGGAAGAAAGGAATGAGCTTGATGAAATTTTCCTTCGTCAACCTATTCTTAAACATGACTTGCCGGTTGAAGATTTAGGTACAACACCACCACCAAAGGAAGATCCTGTTTTTGATTTAAAACCGTTGCCTGATAATCTTAAGTATGCTCATATTGATGATAAGAAAATATATCCTGTTATTATTAGTTCTAAGCTTTCAGATTTTGAGGAAGAAAGGTTATTGGAAATACTGAAGAAACACCGAGGAGCTATTGGCTACACTCTTGATGACTTGAAGGGGATTTCCCCCTCTATTTGCCAACATGCTATCAACATGGAAGATGATGCAAAGCCTGTTGTTGAACATCAGCGTCGTCTAATTCCTAAGATGAAGGATGTGGTAAGGAATGAGGTATTAAAACTTCTTGAAGCTGGAATTATATATCCTATTGCTGATAGTAGATGGGTCAGTCATGTGCATTGTGTTCCTAAGAAAGGAGGAATGACTGTTGTGCCTAATGATAATGATGAGCTCATCCCTCAAAGAGTAGTTGTAGGGTATAGAATGTGCATTGATTATCGAAAAGTTAATAAGGTTACTAAGAAAGATTATTACCCTTTACCCTTTATTGATCAAATGTTAGAAAGGTTGTCTAAAAATACTCATTTTTGCTTTCTTCATGGTTATTCTGGGTTCTCACAAATTGTTGTTAAAACCAAAGATCGAGAGAAAACCACTTTCACTTGTCCCTATGGAACTTATGCTTATAGGCGTATGCATTTTGGTTTATGTAATGCTCCTGCTACTTTTCAAAGATGTATGTCTGCTATTTTTCATGGCTTTTGTGAGAATATTGTAGAGGTATTCATGGATGATTTTTTTGTCTATGGGAATTCTTTTGATAATTGCTTGCGAAACCTTGATAAAGTTTTGCAGAGATGTGAAAAAACTAACCTTGTTCTTAATTGGGAGAAATGCCACTTTATGGTTAATGAAGGAATTGTATTGGGATATAAATTTTCCGAGAGAGGTATTGAAGTTGATAGAGCTAAAGTTGAAGCAATTGAGAAGATGCCCTATCCTAGGGATGTTAAAGGTATTCGTAGTGTTCTTGGTCATGCTGGGTTTTATAGGAGATTTATTAAAGATTTCTCCAAGATTTCAAAGCCTCTTACTAATCTTCTTCAAAAAGATGTACCTTTTGTTTTTGATGATGATTGTAAGGAAGCTTTTGAAACTCTAAAGAAAGCCTTAACAACTGCTCCTGTAGTTGAACCTCCTGATTGGAATTTACCTTTTGAAATTATGTGTGATGCTAGTGATTTTGCTGTAGGTGCTGGTCTTGGATAGCGAGTAGATAAAAAATTGAATGTTATTCATTATGCTAGCAAAACTCTTGATGCTGCTCAAAGAAATTATGCTACAACTGAAAAAGAATTATTAGCTGTAGTGTTTGCTTGTGACAAGTTTAGATCCTATATTGTTGATTCAAAAGTCACAATTCATACTGATCATGCTGCAATTAGGTACCTTATGGAAAAGAAAGATGCTAAGCCTAGGCTTATTAGATGGGTGCTTCTTTTGCAAGAATTTGATTTACATATTATAGATAGGAAAGGTGTTGATAATCCTGTTGCTGATAATTTGTCTAGATTGGAAAATATTGCTTATGATCCTGTTCCTGTTAATGATAGTTTTCCAAACGAACAATTGGCTGTAATAAAGGTGAGCTCGCGAGATAGTCCTTGGTATGCTGATTATGCTAACTTTATTGTTTCCAAGTACTTGCCTCCAACCTTTTCAGCTCAGCAAAGGAGGAAATTCTTTTATGACTTGAGGCATTATTTTTGGGATGACCCACACTTATATAAAGAAGGAGTGGATGGTATTCTGCGAAGATGTGTTCCCGAATATGAACAACAAGAGATATTGAGTAAGTGTCATGGTAGTGCTTATGGAGGACATCACGCCGGAGATAGAACCGCGCAAAAAGTTCTACAATCAGGTTTTATTGGCCAACTCTCTTCAAATATGCAAGAAAGTTTATTTTATCTTGTGATGAATGTCAAAGGGTTGGTAATATCTCCAGACGCAATGAAATGCCTATGAATTATACTCTTGTTATTGAACCATTCAATTGTTGGGGATTTGACTTCATGGGTCCTTTCCCTTCTTCAGAAGGTAACACTCATATACTTGTCGCTGTTCATTATGTTACTAAATGGGTGGAAGCCATACCCACAAAAAGTGTTGATGGTGAGACCTCTTTAAGAATGCTTTTAGATATTATTTTTCCTAGATTTGGGGTTCCTAGATATATTATGATTGATGGAGGTTCTCATTTTATTCATGGTGGTTTTAGAAAAACTCTTGCTAAGTATGGTATTAATCATAGGATTGCTTCCGCTTATCATCCTCAAACAAGTGGGCAAGTAGAATTATCAAATAGAGAGATTAAATCTATCTTGCAAAAGACTGTTAATAAATCTAGAAAGAACTGGGCTAGTAAATTAAAGGAAGCACTATGGGTTTATAGAACTGCTTATAAAAATCCCATGGGTATGTCACCTTATAAAATGGTTTATGGGAAAGTGATACGTCCAAAACGTATCTACTTTCCCGAACACTTTTGCTATTGTTTTGCCTCTAATTTGTGTATTTTGGATACAACTAACACGGACTAACGCTGTTTTCAGCAGAACTGTTCTGGTGTCTCGTTTTTGTGCAGAAATCCAACTTTCGGGAAAATCCTCGGAATTTATGCAGAAGGCCCTATTTTCCCAGAATACTGACGGAGCCAGAAGGACAAGTAAGGTGGAGGCCCGAGGGCCCCACACCATAAGGCGGCGCGGCCTAGGGGGGGGCCCGCGCGGCCCTATGGTGTGGCCCCCTCGGCCGGCCTCCGACGCCCTCCTTCAGACTACTTATTGGCCTCGACCTAAAAACGCACGGAGAGAAGTCGAAGTCGCCAGAAAGCCTCCAGAACGCCGCCACATCGCGAAACTCCGTCGCGGGAGCCAGAAGTCTCCGTTCCGGCACTCCGCCGGGACGGGGAATTGGAGGAGATCATCGCCATCATCACCGCCAACGCCTCTCCATCAACCAGCCATGCTTCCCCCATCCATGTGTGAGTAATTCCCCCGCTGTAGGCCGAAGGGGATGGTAGGGATTGGATGAGATTGGTCATGTAATAGCATAAGATTGTTAGGGCATAGTGCCTAGTGTCCGTAATTGGTACTTTGATGATATTGTTGCAACTTGTTATGCTTAATGCTTGTCACTAGGGCCAGAGTGCCATGATCTCAGATCTGAACATGTTATTGTTTCATCATGATATTCATTGTTTATTGATCTTACCTGCAAGTTGTATACACATGTCGCTGTCCGGAACCGATGGCCCCGAAGTGACAGAAATCGGGACAACCGGAGGGAATGGTAGTGATGTGAGGATCACATGTGTTCACGGAGTGTTAATGCTTTGCTCCGGTACTCTATTAAAAGGAGTACCTTAATATCCAGTAGTTTCCCTTGAGGCCCGGCTGCCACTGGCTGGTAGGACAAAAGATGTTGTGCAAGTTTCTCATTGCGAGCACGTACGACTATATATGGAACACATGCCTATTGATTGATTAGTACTTGGACACCGTTTTATTATTATCTGCAAATGCCCTGCATGATTGTTACATGAGTTTCTCTCATCCATGCAACGCCCGTTTATCCGTCCCCGTGCCTACAGTATTTTAATCCTACTGTTTACTAAAATCACTACTGCTGTCTTTGTTACTCTGCTGCTGTTATTTCACTATTGCTACTGCTATAAAACTGTTACTACTGATAAACTCTTGCGAGCTAGTCTGTTTCCAGGTGCAGCTGAATTGACAACTCCGCTGTTAAGGCTTTCAAATATTCTTTGTCTCCCCTTGTGTCAAATCAATAAATTGGGTTTTACTTCCCTCGAAGACTGTTGCGATCCCCTATACTTGTGGGTCATCAAGACTATTTTCTGGCGCCGTTGCCGGGGAGCATAGCTTTATTTGGAAGTTCACTTGGATTGATATTGTTCGCTGCAAATTCTCCATCATGGGTAAACCTCGCGATACTAAGGTCGCCATATTACCATCCACTACAAGAAAAGGTACAACTCTGAGTACCTCTGCTGCTCTTGATTCACCATCTGTGATTGATAAACTTGTTTCACCGCCACATGCTTCACATGCGGGTACTTCTGCTGAATCTGAAAACTCTCATAATATTGATAATATTTCTGCTGTGCTTGATGATAGTGGTTCATTGGGATCCTTTCTAGATGCTACGATTGCTAGGTCTAGACAAATTGAAAATACTGAAACTCCTAATGCTACTACACCTGTTAATTCACCTGAACTTGATTATTCTAGTGATGATCCTGATGAAGATTATGTGGAGCTTAATGATGATTTTATTGAAAAATGCAATGCTACTACTGATGCAAGAAAAATTAAAAAGTTGCTTGCAGAACATGCTGTTAGATATAAACTGTCTCCTGATCCTAAATTTGCCACATCTCCTATAAACATTAAGGATAAAGATTATGATTTTTCTCTTGATTTATCTCATATAGCTATTGTTGAGAAAACACCCTTTTGTGGTACTGAAAAAGAAAGTGCTGTTGAACACATGATTGAGCTATCTACTCTGAGTAGCTTGTTTTCTCGATGATGTTAAGAAGCGTACTTACTTTGTTGCTAAAATCTTTCCATTCTCATTAAAGGATGACGCTAAAACTTGGTATAATAGTTTGCCACCTAATTCTATTAAAAGTCCAAAAGAATTGCTTGATGTTTTCTTCCGTAAATACTTTCCTGCTAGTGCTCAACATATTGCTTTGCAGAGAATCTATAATTTTGACCAGGGAGATGGAGAGAAATTGCCTGAGGCTTGGGCGAGATTTTGCTCTCTTATTAGAGCTTGGCCTGATCATGATTTGGAAAAGCATGATTTACTTGATATATTTTATAGTGGACTAACCATTGAGTCTAGGGCATACCTGGATAGTTGTGCTGGTTGTGTTTTCAGGAAAAGAACTCCAGGCATATTTGAAGAATTATTGGCTAAAATAGGCCGGAATCATGATGATTGGTCTACACCTGAACCAACCCCGACACCGATACTTAAGAAGAGGGGTATGATTAAATTAAATGATGAAGATATGAGGGAAGCCAAGAAGTCTCTCAAGGAGAAAGGTATTAAATCTGAAGATGTGAAGAATCTTCCTCCCATAGAAGATATATGTGAGATAATTCCCCCTTCATCCATGATTGAGGTAAACTCCTTCAACGCTTTACTAGGGAAGATATTCCGTATTCGAAACCTCCTGCACAATGCTTAGATGAGTTTGATAATTATATTGTTAAGCAAGAAAATTTTAATATGAGAGTAGAGAATCATTTAATGGAAAATTCTCGAGATATTAGTGAATTGCATGATATTGTAGAGAGAACCTCCAATGATGTTAAGATGCTTGTTAAACATTTTCATATGGTTCAAACTCAAATTGATCAACTCACTAAAGTGCAAAATGACTTGTTGGGAAATAATTCTAAAGAAAAACATGCTTATGAAGTAACAACTAGAGGTGGTGTTTCTACTCAGGATCCTTTATATCCTGAGGGACATCCCAAAAGAGTTGAAAAAGATTCTCAACGAACTAAAACTAGTGCTCCATCTAAGAAAAAGAAAAAGAAACATAAGAATGTTGTAGAATCCTCTGAACCTGTTAATGATCCTAATAGTATTTCTATTTCTGATGCTGAAACTGAAAGTGGTAATGAACATGATAAAGATAATGATAAGAATGATGCTTCTGATAAAGAAGATGTTGAAGAAGAACCTGAAAAGCATGCTAAAAATAAAAAGTACACTAAAGAAGATTTTATTGCTGAGAAACATGGTAATGAAAGAGAACCTTGGGTCCAAAAGCAAATGCCTTTTCCTGCTAAGAAACTAAAATCAAAGGAAGAAGAACACTATAATAAATTTTGTGATTGGATGAAACCTTTATTCTTGCAAATCCCTTTGACTGATGCTATTAAATTGCCACCTTATTCAAAGTATATGAAAGATATTGTTACCAACAAAAGGAAAATCCCCAATGAGGAAATTTCCACTATGCTTGCTAATTACTCTTTCAATGGCAAAGTTCCAAAGAAGTTGGGCGATCCAGGTATACCTACTATTCCTTGTTCTATTAAGAATAATTATGTTAAAACTGCTCTATGTGACTTGGGAGCCGGTGTTAGTGTTATGCCTTTTTCTCTTTATAAGAGATTTTACTTAGATAAGTTGATACCTACTGATATATCTTTGCAAATGGCTGATAAATCTACTGCTATTCCTGTTGGTATATGTGAGGATGTTCCTGTTCAAGTTACTAATAACTGCTTGATATTAACTGATTTTGTTGTGTTGGAAATGCCTGAAGATGATAATATGTCTATTATTCTTGGGAGACCTTTTCTTAACACCGCAGGGGCTGTTATTGATTGCAATAAAGGAAAGGTTACTTTCAATGTTGATGATAGGGAGCATACCGTTTATTTTCCCAAGAGGATTGAGAAAGCGTGTGGAGTTAATACTATTTCTAATGTGAGAACTATCAAAGTGGGAACTATTGATTATCCTATATATGAGCCTAAAGAAGAATATCAAACTCTCGCGATTGGATCCATATCAATACAATTCAAGGTAACATGATTGATTTGAGGTTTATTTCTTCTTATGCTATGTAAAATTTATTTGGTGGCAAGACTTGATCAACCTTGTTAACAAATACTTTTTATATGCATAGAGGAGGTAAACAACATCTCTTTCTTCCTCCACTTGCTCTAGTTGCTGTAGCACTTTTAATTTGCAAAGTTCCTTAGTTAATTGGAGATTTCAAAAATTTTCCTGGCCAGTAATAATAAACTTAATACCCAGAAATGTGCATTTTTCAAAGTTTTCAAAAATTCACAAAAATTATACCGTTGGTCCTATTTTCGACGAGGCACCTGGGAGCACCAGAGGATGACCTGTGGGGCACCACAGGGTGCCACACCACCAGCTGGCGCGGCCAAGGAGGGGGGCGCGCCACCCTGTGGTGTGGGCCCCTCCTTGCCCCACTATCTCATCTCTTTCTCCCAGCATCTTCTCTCTCCCGAAAAAACTTGAACCAGCTTTCTCTCACTCGCGTTTTTGCTCAAGAGCTCAGGATTTTTCGATCTCTTTGCTCAGCCCAGATTTCTGTCTGAAATTTGGCACATTTGCTCTCCGGTATGTGACTCCTCCGCCTATCCAAGTAGAATTTTGTTTGGTTGAGTATATCTTGAATATTTTGCTGCTGTAGGTAACATGATTAGTGAGCTTGCATGCTTGTTCTAAGTGGTAGAAACTAGTTTTGATGCATGATTAGTACTCTAGCAAGTTCCTATGGTAGTTTCCCTCAATTATATGTCACCAAATCAAATTTTATATCACTTGTTGAAAATTTTAGAAAAGAGATGAAGAAGTTCAACTTTGGAGAGTTGTTCAAGAAAGGAACAACCAGCACCGGGAGGCCTTCTAGGGCCACCACCCGGCTTAGGCGATCGTACAATGAGGATATCATCGCGCCTAGCTTCGCGCCCGAAGAAGACAACGGGGCTCCTAATGCTTCATCTTCTCAATGCTATGATTTTCTGAGAAATGCAGGGATATTGGATGATTTCTTCACCCTTGTCAATAGGGCGGGCTTAACCACCTACGTGGAAGACGAAAGGGAGCAATACTACATTCTCACCAAAATCTTCGTCGAGAGCTTCAAGTTCCAAAACACGCAATATGAGCCGACAGTAGCATTCAAGATCTATGGTAATCCTGTTACTATGGAATTGAAAGAATTTTGTCGTGCATTGGATATTGCCCCTGTAGGTACAGCAAGGAGGATTGATGACAACCCCCGGGACTTGTTGGAGCTTTATCGAGGGATAACCAATGATGATTGTCGCACCATTCAGCGTGGCAAGATAAGGAACATTCAACTCCCCGCCATTAAATATTTTGCATATTACATTGCTACTAGCATTCTTGGTAGGGAGAACACTAGCAATATTTCTAGTTACCATCTTGCTTTCTTGAATATTACACTTACTGGACGGACATCTTATCATCTTGGTTCTCTTATTGCTCGCCGCCTGACTAACAGGGGGCCTATTTTTGGAGGAACTATTGCATTGCGCGTTTTAACACATTTAAGACTTCCTATTGATCCTAATGATGTGCCATTAACCCCTAGGAGGCTTGATATCGCTGCTATGAAAAGCCATCATTTTGTTACCACTGATTCCACTTTAGATAATATGGTCTATAGAATGTTGTTTGCTGACGGGGATGAGAAAGAAATCCCTCTTCCCCAGCCAGGTTTGTTCTGTATTGACAGGCAACCATGGTCGCGCACTAAGGAGGAGGTGGATGAACATATGAAGATACAAGATTTCCACCAGCAGCATGACTCCAAGGACGCCGAGCCCTCCTACGACTACACCGTCACGTATCCGGGTGCTTCTTCTAGCACATACCCAGAAGATGATCCATCTTCGTCGTACTACGGAGATACTACCTCATGGGGTCGATGGGATTGAACTCCACTTAGGCCAAAAGCCTAAGCTTGGGGGGAGGTATACCGGCATCACTCATTCTTTGCATATTATGATTGCTGGATACTTGTACATACTTGTTTAGTCTCTTTGAGTGGTTTTCTAATGAGAGGGAGATGATATTTGGGGAAGTGCTGCCTGAAAACAGATTCTGGACTGTTACTAGAAAAATTCGTGCGCACAGCCAGAACGTTATTTTGAGCTGCTAATTTTTTTGCAGGTTCCCCAGGTTGTTATCTAACTTTCATTAGTTGAACACTTTTCGAGCTGAGCAACGTAAGATTTTTGTAAAAATCGATTTCTGTACTGCTGTCAGGTTTTGGCAGATTTCTGCCATCTCGCTTTTCTGTGTTTCTTTTAGTTTTCATTTTCTTGTTCTTGCTTTGTTTCTTTCCTAAAACACAAAAAGACCAAAAATATTTTTGCTGTTTCTCTTCACCATTTGTTTATCTTGGTTTCTTGCATTTGTTTCGCTTTATTTGCTATTGCCAGTTTGCTATAAGAAAACCCAAAAAGATTTTGCTTTGTTTGTTTGTTTCCTTTTGTTCTTGTTCTCAAATTCGAAAACACCAAAAATATTTGCTGTTCTTCTTTGGTTTTGTAAAGTTCTTTATGAGTTCAATGGTCTTCGGTGGCTGGAGCGTGGTTTTCATTTCATATTATCCAAGCTATACAAGTGAAAAGGCAATAATGACGATCTACGACAATCTGATTGTGGTGAGAGGCTGGTATGAACTCTATTTGTTTTCATTTTTGTACATATACTCATCCATGTGAGCATGCTTGGTTGGTTCATGTGAGGTATATGTCATTTGAGAAAGTCTAGTGGTTTATGATCTCTCATGTTTAGCTCCAATTTATTAATATGAGTAGCATGTCATGGATGTTTGCTTGCATTGTTTTATTCATAAGTAAGTATGGCATTGTGGTATCCTCCTCTGAATAATTCATTTATATCGACTTGGCACATGCTCACGCGTGCATAAGACTGAACCAAAGTCAATCAAGCCTCGATGATTTATATTGCTTCAGAGTTCTTGTATCACTTTTATGCCTCCGTTAATTTATTTTGCCGCAAGCATGATTATGACAGTTACTGCTCTCTTGATTTGTCGCTCCCTAGTCTATTGCTAGCCTTCACTTGTACTGAGCGGGAACGCTGCTCGTGCTTCCAAACACCTGAAAACCAAGTTGTTTCAAAGTGTCCACTATAAATACCTATGCATGGCATTTCAAACCATTCCAAGTAAATTCTCATGCGCTACCTTTAAAACCTTCAAAATGCTTCTCAATTTGTGTTTATGTTTCATAGCTCATGAGGAAGTATGTGGTGTTTAGCTTTCAACCTTGTCATTTACTTTTGACGGACTCTCATATGGACTAGTGGCACATCCGGTTATCCAATAATTTTGCAAAAAGAGCTGGCAATGGGATTCCCAGTCCCGAATTAATTAACTTAAATAGACACTCCTCCACGGTATGTGATTGTTGGATGGCACCCGAAGGATTCGGTTAGCCATGGCTTGAGTAAGCAAAGGTTGGGGGGAGTGTCATCATCATAATAAAACTAAAATAAAAAGGCACTCCTTCATGGTATGAGATTGTTGGCAGGCACCCAAGGATTCGGTTAGCCATGGTTTGTGTAAGAAAGGTTGGAAAGAGTGCCACATAAACATGCAAATAATTCATGGGAGCCGCTCTTGAAAGTCCGGTTGGCGAGGTAGTTAGTGTACCCATTACCATTCATTGACAACAACAAACACCTCTCAAAATAATTTTACTCCTGATTTCAAAAATGAAAAGCTCTAGCGCATGTTAATCCCTGCTTCCCTCTGCGAAGGGTCAATCTTTTACTTCTATGTTGTGTCTCCATTATTTCTTTGAGCACTATCTTGAGAGCACAACTGTCATTCTTAGTATAATATGCTTGTCCCAAAATATGATTGATTGTGGTATAACTTTGATGCTTCTATCTTTGACAATCACTACTTCTAGTCTTTCTATGAACTCCAGAGGTGCCCGGGCATTTATGTTTTGCCAATCAAATACAGGCAAGCGAGATACCACTTTATCATACTTTCTTATGAACATTGCAATCCTGCTTATATACATGATTCATGATGCTTATTATTAATTGTTGGTACCTCTTCATGATTGACATAGCTGTTAGATGATCTTATTTGCATGTGTCTTATTATGAACTGCTTAAGTATTAGCCATATCATGAGAATATATACATCATATGAGCAAATGTGTTCGTGAAAGTTCTTTTATCGCTCAGTTGTTAACTGAATTGCTTGAGGACAAGCAATAAGCTAAGCTTGGGGGGAGTTGATACGTCCAAAACGTATCTACTTTCCCGAACACTTTTGCTATTGTTTTGCCTCTAATTTGTGTATTTTGGATACAACTAACACGGACTAACGTTGTTTTCAGCAGAACTGTTCTGGTGTCTCGTTTTTGTGCAGAAATCCAACTTTCGGGAAAATCCTCGGAATTTATGCAGAATGCCCTATTTTCCCAGAATACTGACGGAGCCAGAAGGACAAGTAAGGTGGAGGCCCGAGGGCCCCACAACATAAGGCGGCGCGGCCTAGGGGGGCCCGCGCGGCCCTATGGTGTGGCCCCCTCGGCCGGCCTCCGACGCCCTCCTTCGGACTACTTATTGGCCTCGACCTAAAAACGCACGGAGAGAAGTCGAAGTCGCCAGAAAGCCTCCAGAACGCCGCCACATCGCGAAACTCCGTCGCGGGAGCCAGAAGTCTCCGTTCTGGCACTCCGCCGGGACGGGGAATTGGAGGAGATCATCGCCATCATCACCGCCAACGCCTCTCCATCAACCAGCCATGCTTCCCCCATCCATGTGTGAGTAATTCCCCCGCTGTAGGCCGAAGGGGATGGTAGGGATTGGATGAGATTGGTCATGTAATAGCATAAGATTGTTAGGGCATAGTGCCTAGTGTCCGTAATTGGTACTTTGATGATATTGTTGCAACTTGTTATGCTTAATGCTTGTCACTAGGGCCAGAGTGCCATGATCTCAGATCTGAACATGTTATTGTTTCATCATGATATTCATTGTTTATTGATCTTACCTGCAAGTTGTATACACATGTCGCTGTCCGGAACCGATGGCCCCGAAGTGACAGAAATCGGGACAACCGGAGGGAATGGTAGTGATGTGAGGATCACATGTGTTCACGGAGTGTTAATGCTTTGCTCCGGTACTCTATTAAAAGGAGTACCTTAATATCCAGTAGTTTCCCTTGAGGCCCGGCTGCCACCGGCTGGTAGGACAAAAGATGTTGTGCAAGTTTCTCATTGCGAGCACGTACGACTATATATGGAACACATGCCTATTGATTGATTAGTACTTGGACACCGTTTTATTATTATCTACAAATGCCCTGCATGATTGTTACATGAGTTTCTCTCATCCATGCAACGCCCGTTCATCCATCCCCGTGCCTACAGTATTTTAATCCTGCTATTTACTAAAATCACTACTGCTGTCTTTGTTACTCTGCTGCTGTTATTTCACTATTGCTACTGCTATAAAACTGTTACTACTGATAAACTCTTGCGAGCTAGTCTGTTTCCAGGTGCAGCTGAATTGACAACTCCGCTGTTAAGGCTTTCAAATATTCTTTGTCTCCCCTTGTGTCGAATCAATAAATTGGGTTTTACTTCCCTCGAAGACTGTTGCGATCCCCTATACTTGTGGGTCATCAGAAAGCTTGTCATTTACCTTTAGAACTAGAGCACAAAGCTTATTGGGCTGTAAGAGAACTAAATAAAGATCCTAAACTTGCCGGTAAGAAGAGATTGCTACAATTGAGTTCTCTAGATGAATGGAGAAGTGAAGCTTATGAAAATGCTAAACTCTTTAAAGAGAAAGTTAAGAAATGGCATGATAGAAGAATTATCAAAAGAGAATTTAATGTTGGGGATAAATTCCTATTGTATCGGTCTCGTCTCAGATTTTTTGCAGGGAAATTGCTCTCAAAATGGGAAGGACCATATGTCATTGTGGAGTTGTATCGTTCAGGGGCAATTAAAATTAGTTCTCTGCAAGGTGATGCCACACAAGTAGTGAATGGACAAAGGCTCAAGCACTATATTTCTGGAGATTCTTATAATGAAGATGTTGATGTTATTCGAGTGGTGACTCCGGAAGCTTTCATCAAAGGTCAAATTGACAGTTCTGCAGAGTTCGACTTTGAATAGGTAACAGTACTGGTAATAAAAAGTCCGCGTTTAACTTTCCGAACAATGTTTTTGCTATTTTTGGAAAATATGAAAAATTACGAGATCGAAACGGAGTGGAGGAGACGCACGAGGGCGTGCCCCCATAGGCCGGCGTGGGCCCCAGCCTGGCCGCGCCGCCCAATGAGGACGGCCCCTCGGTGTCCCTCTCCGACTCTGGTTCGACGTTGTACTTTCCTTCTATCGTGAAAATTTCTGCTATATAATCCCCCGGACCCCTGGAGGTCCGTATATCGTTTTCTCGACGTGTTTTGTTTCGAGCTGTTTTCTGCCAGGATTTGTTTTTGATCTAGAAGCACCATGGTCTCCAACAACAAGGGCAAGGGGCTTTCGGAGGAAGATATTCAAGATCCCGAGCGGAGAAAGATGGATGAGAGTTTCGAGGAGGAAGTGAAGAAGATGCCATCAAAAAGAGAGCAACAAGCTGTTGGGAGTAAGCAAGTCTTGGTGGGACCGGTTAACACTCGGCATTCTTTTTCTCATAACTTGCAGGGACCTTTACCACCTGCTCCTAGCCTCAACTCTTTCCCTTCCTTGGAGGAAGATTTGCGGGTTACCGATGAATTTTGTGATCAATACCGTGCTCTGAGAAGGGAAGTGGAGATACTCCAAGAGGAGAACAACTGACTTCGCAGAATGCTAGAGCGGTTCCTTGCTCCCATCAGGGTCGTCCCATCACCATCACCACCGAAGGAGTAATTCATCATTGGTATTGGCACCCCCCTTGGTTTGTTCCAAGCTTGGGGGAGTGCCGCGGTATCAAATCATCACTATCTTTTACCTTTTTACTATCAAGTAGTGTCATATCATGAGTAGGGAAGTTATCATATAAGATGTGTTGCAGTATGGAAGTATCTCTCTTTTAGTTGGTTATCTATGTATCCCTTGGTGTGAGTTATCGTTATGGAATATTAATGAGAAGTTCTATCATTTACATATTGCACATCTTATTTTAGTTTGCAACCTCTATTATTGATTGATCTTGTTGTTAAGTATTGGTATCACTTTGGGAGCATTGAGTAAATCTATTTGGTTTTGGCAAACTTAGCATTGGTCAATAGCAACAACACTTTGAGTTTAAGTAGAAAAGAGGAAATACATGTAGATATGTTATTTCATTATCTTTCTTTCTTGTTAGTTCCTAGCTTAGTATTCTGAAGTTAAAATTGTTTGTGCTTACAAGGAAGATGCATGATTGGTTCTATCACATGTATATTTGTTTGTTTCCCTAAAATCTTATGATTGCTA
Organism: Lolium perenne; assembly: GCF_019359855.2. Lineage (NCBI taxonomy): Eukaryota > Viridiplantae > Streptophyta > Magnoliopsida > Poales > Poaceae > Lolium > Lolium perenne. The sequence goes on along the minus strand of NC_067246.2, from coordinate 102,939,397 downwards.
ATCAACCTTATTAGCCAAATACCTGTACTGAGAGGGAATGCTTCTCGTGCATCCAAACTCTTAAACCAAACCTATGCCATCAGTATCCACCATAACTACCTACTATGTGGTATTTCCCTGCCATTCCAAGTAAATACTTCATGTGCTACCTTTAAACAATTCAAAAGTTATCATCCCTTATTTGTGTCAATGTTTTATAGCTCATGAGGAAGTATGTGGTGTTTCATCTTTCAATCTTGTTGGGAAGCTTTCACTAATGGACTAGTGGCTTCATCCACTTATCCTATAATTTTGCAAAAAGAGCTGGCAACGGGGTTCCCAAGCCCCAATTAATTAACTCTCATTAATAATCCTCTTCACATGTTTTGCTCTGATTCATCAGTAAGCAACTTAATTTTGCAATAGACACTCCTCCATGGTATGTGAAATGTTGGAAGGCACCCGAGGATTCGGTTAGTCATGGCTTGAGAAAGCAAAGGTTGGGAGGAGTGTCATCCTTAAATAAACTAAAGTACATGTGTAAACAAAAGAGAAGAGGGATGATCTACCTTGCTGGTAGAGATAACGTCCTTCATGGGAGCCGCTCTTTGGAAGTCTGTTTGGCAAGGGGGTTACAGTGCCCACTACCATTCGTTGACAACAACAAACACCTCTCAAAACTTTACTTTTATGCTCTCTATATGATTTCAAAACTTGAAAGCTCTAGCACATGATTTAATCCCTGCTTCCCTTTGCGAAGGGCCTATCATTTACTTTCATGTTGAGTCAGTAAACCTATTTCCCTCCATCTTAAGCAAGCAATTGAGTTGTTGTGATCCAACCATCTATATTAGGATTTATTTAATCATGCCTTTTATTCTTCCTTGTTTAGTACAAGTTTTATCCGAATGAATATAGCTTTGAAGGTTATCAATGATTATGAGGAGATTATTATGATTGAGTATGCAAGTTTTGCTATAAGCTTTAATATAAGAGCGCTGCTCGATAAATAAGTACAATCTGTTAACTGTTCTTTGACCAAGAACGAAGTTTGCCATCACCAATTATGATTTCCTATGCACCTTTATTTGTGATTTCCTTTTACTTGTTTCAAGTTGAATCATATGGGGAAGTTGTTCACTAGAATGTCTTGTGTGCATTAATATGATGCTTCTTGTCCGTATTTTATTTATCGACTCTTCACTCCATAAACATGTGGTCTTGTTTACTGAGTTCAGTTTCGCTTGGGGACAAGCGAAGTCTAAGCTTGGGGGGAGTTGATACGTCCATTTTGGATCACTATTTTATATCATAATTTACTGTTATTCATTAATATATTTCATATTTAGAGATGATACTTATGTTATTTCACCTATTTTGCATGTTTCATGGTTATTGGAGAATCATTCACCGGAGTCAGGATTCTGCTGGAAAAAGCACCGTCAGAATGCAATATTTCTGGAGATCAACAATTGACGGAAATTACACCGAAGATCTTATTTTCCAGAAGAATGAGCCAGCCAAAAGGAGGAGCCGAGGAGGGCCACCATGGGCACCCCATAGGCCGGCGCGGGCCCTACCCTGGCCGCGCCGCCTTGTGGGGAGGGGCCCACAGCCCCCTTCGGCCGCCTCTCCTTCGCGTACTACTTCTCCCCGAAAACCTAAGCTCCGGGGAATAATCGCGAAGGGACACAGCCGCCTCTGCGGGGCGGAAAACACCAGAGAGAAAAGAGCTCTCCGGCAGGCTGAAATCCGCCGGGGAAATTCCCTCCCGGAGGGGGAAATCGACGCCATCGTCACCGTCATCGAGCTGGACTTCATTGGGATCATCATCACCATCATCTTCACCACCGTCACCGTCATCTCCACCGCTGCACCTCGTCACCGCTGTAACATCTAGGGTTGAATCTTGATTGTTTGGTAGGGGAAACTCTCCCGGTATTGATTACTCCTTGTTATTGATGCTATTGAGTGAAACTATTGAACCAAGGTTTATGTTCAGATTGTTATTCATCATCATATCACCTCTGATCATGTTCCATATGATGTCTCGTGAGTAGTTCGTTTAGTTCTTGAGGACATGGGTAAAGTCTAAATGTTAGTAGTGAACTGTGTTGATTAATATTCAATGGTTTGATATTTAAGTTGTGGTGTTATTCTTCTAGTGGTGTCATGTGAACGTCGACTACATGATACTTCACCTTTATGGGCCTAGGGGAATACATCTTGTATTCGTTTGCTAATTATGGGGTTGCCGGAGTGACAGCAACCTGAACCCCCGTTGGTATATCGTGCAGGAGGGATAGCAGGATCTCAGAGTTTAAGGCTGTGGTTAGATTTATCTTAATTACTTTCTTGTATTTGCGGATGCTTACAAGGGGTATAATCACAAGTATGTATTAGTCCTAGGAAGGGCGGTGCATTAGCATAGGTTCACCCACACAACACTTATCAAAACAACGAAGATTAATCAGCTATATGAAGCGAAAGCACTAGACTAAATTCCCGTGTGTCCTCAAGAACGTTTGGTCATTATAAGTAAACAAACCGGCTTGTCCTTTGTGCTAAAAAGGATTGGACCACTTGCTGCAACTATTACTCTCGCATTTTATTTACTTGTACTTTATTTATCTGCTATATCAAAACCCCCTGAATACTTGTCTGTGAGCATTTACAGTGAATCCTTCATCGAAACTGCTTGTCAACACCTTCTACTCCTCGTTGGATTCGACACTCTTATTTATCGAAAGTACACCGATACACCCCCTATACTTGTGGGTCATCAGGCTGCAGCTCTAGCTCGCATACAAGAAGAAGAGGCTGAACACCACCGTCCCAAAGCACACCCAACAGCACCGACTAAGCATCCAACAGCAACAATGTCGGGCAATAGTACACAGCGACTGGAGTGGCCTAAAAAACAAGGTGCATATGATTTTAACAGAGAGCGTCAGTTGCGAGATTTTCGCCGCGCTAACAATCTCTGTTTCAAGTGTGGAGACAAGTACTCGAAGGAACACCAATGCAAACGCTCGGGGCAGCTGCTGACCATTGAAGTGGGTGAGTTCGGAGAAGTCTTATCTGATGAAGTGTGTCTGGCATTGGAGCTCTTATCAGAAGTCACTAATGGAACTGAAACTATAGCTGTAGCTTGCTGTCACATTTCTATGGCTGCTTTGGCCGGTACAACATCACCAGAAACAGTCCAGCTGCGAGCTCTAGTTGGCAATCAAGTAATGATCCTCCTCGTGTACTCTGGTAGCACAACCACATTCGTCTCAAAGTCATTTGCTTTGCGCGTTGGGTGTACTGTTTCCCCAGCTCAGGCAGTTCCTGTGAAGCTCGCAAATGTACTCTAATGAACAAGTGAAGGGTCTTCAATGGTGGACTCAGGGCAATACGTTTAACACTAATATGCGCATATTGGATCTTGGAGCATATGATGGAGTGCTCGGGATGGACTGGCTCAAGAGTTGTTGTAAAATGACATGCGAATGGACTCAGAAAACATTAGAGTTCGAGCACAATGGCAAAAACATTATGTTGCAAGGGATGAAAGACAAGTCTCAAACTGCTGTTACTGAATTGTCAGTGGAACAACTTCAGAAATGGATGGCAGGAAATGAGGTCTGGGCAATGGCTGTTTTGGTTCCCCTATCAGCATCAGATTCAAACGCGACTGTGTCGGTTGCGCCTGATCTGCAGTCAATCCTCACGGAATATGCAGATATTTTCTCTGAGCCTAAGTTACTACCACCTCAAAGGGCCTTGGATCATGCAATAACACTGGAAGCGAATGCACGTCATACCAATGTTCGTCCTTACCGTTACTCTCCACTTCAAAAGGATGAAATCGAACGGCAAGTGCAGGAAATGTTGGCTGCTGGCTTGATAACACCAAGTATGAGCCCGTTCGCCTCTCCTATTCTGTTGGTGAAGAAGAAGGATGGGACATGGCGATTTTGTATAGATTATCGGCGCCTCAACGAGCTTACTATCAAAAACAAATTTCCGCTGCCAGTTGTGGATGAGTTGTTGGATGAGCTTGCCGGCACAAAGTTCTTCTCTAAACTTGACCTAAGGGCTGGTTACCATCAGATCCGCATGAGGCCATCAGATGAGGAAAAAACAGCCTTTAAGACCCACCATGGCCATTTTCAATTTAGAGTCATGCCTTTTGGACTTACAAACGCTCCAGCTACGTTCCAATGCATTATGAATGAAGTGTTTGCCCCATTTTTTAGGAAATTTGTAATTGTCTTCTTAGATGATATTCTCATCTACAGCCCTTCCTGGGAAGATCACCTCCAGCACATTACTCAAGTTTTGAGCAAACTCAGGGAAACTCAGTTCTATGCTAAACTGTCCAAATGCAGTTTCGGGCAAACTAGCATCCAATATTTGGGACACATTATTTCTGATCAGGGTGTTGCCACGGATCCAGAGAAGACATCAGCTATGGAACAGTGGCCTGTACCATCCACAGCTACTGAGCTCAGGGGTTTTTTTGGGTCTCACGGGCTACTACCGCAAATTCGTGCAAAACTACAGCATCATCACCAAATCTCTGACTCAGCTTTTAACTAAGAAAGGTTTTCACTGGTCCGATGAAGCTACAACAATTTTTAATCAGTTGAAGAAGGCCATGGTGAGTACACCAGTTCTGGCTCTTCCTGATTTCAACTTACCCTTTACAGTTGAGACAGATGCCTGTGACACCGGCGTCGGGGCGGTGCTTATGCAACGAGGACACCCAATTGCATACATGAGTAAGGCGTTGGGATTGCTGAATCGCAAGCTGTCGGTGTATGAGAAAGAGTTCTTGGCTGTCATTATGGCGGTGGATAAATGGCGACAATATTTGCAAATTGGGCCATTCACAATTCCGACAGATCATAAAAGCTTGTCTAATTTATGTGATCTACAACTGACATCAGACTTACAGCGCAAAGCCATGTCCAAGCTGGTGGGTTTACATTTCACTATCAAATATAAGAAAGGAACTGAGAACGGGGCTGCGGATTCTCTGTCACGTGTGGGGCAAAATATGGAAGCTCAGGTCATCTCTTCTTGCAAGCCTGACTGGGTACAGGAAATACTTAATTCGTATGCCACTGATGCCAAGGCTTAATCTATTACAAGGACAGAATCTTCATTGGGGAAAATCTAGCGTTGCAAACCAAAATAATTGCCTCCTTACATGATAGTGCAGTGGGTGGTCACCCAGGAATCCAAGCAACCTACAAACGCATCAAGCAATTGTACTTCTGGACTCGGCTAAGTTGGTTGTGGAAGATTTTGTGAGACAATGCCTAGTTTGTCAGCAAGCAAAACATCTGCATACCAAACCTGCTTGACATAGGCATCCCAAATGGGCCTGCCGAAGATAGTACCCGGGGTTTACTGAAGGCCCACTACCCGAAGAATAAGAAGATTCGGGAGCCCAAGATATATCAAGGAAAGTCAAGAGTTGTAATAGGAAGTGTTATTTGTAATCTGGCGGGATGAGTTAGAAATCGTCCCGGACTCTGTAACTTGTATAGCACGAATCCCTCGGCTCCACCTCCTATATAAAGGGGGAGGCGAGGGACAAAAAGAGAATCGAATCATTGTCTGCAAACCCTAGTTTTCATATTCGTCGAGTACTTTCCGGCTGAAACCTTCGAGATCTACTTACCCTCTACTTCCAACTAAACCCTAGCCTACAATCCATAGGCATTGACAAGTTGATACCTTGTCAATTGGCGCCGTCTGTGGGAACTAGAGGCGTAAGGAGCTGATCTCGATGGCACGCTCAAGATCTTCGACATCGTCAACCGCAAGCAACACAATGGATCGAGGTAAACAGATCGCTGCTGGTCTTGTCGATTTTGTTCCTCACCCACCCTCCCGTTTGGATGCATATGCGTATCTGGCGGAGCCCATGGAGATGACGTTCGGAAGGTTTCACTTTCGCGTCGAGAAGGAAGGATCGTATCGTGTCGAGATTCCGATTTCGTCGGGATCGTCGGTGGTCGATTCCGATTTTTCAAACTATTCATCGTCAACCGAGTCAGGAGAAGAAGAAACCTCGGCGACACGCTACGTCAGCACCAGAGCAAGAGAGAAACTCGCCAAGATCTTCAACGACATGTCGTTTGAGTCATCTGCGGACTCATATATAAGCGATGGCTCAAGCGATGTCGACAGTTACGACTTCATCGACAAATCTCTCACAGTGGGCAAGGTCTTCATCAATCTCAACGATGATGTCACCAAACCCAACGTAGATCTGAGTACAAAGTATCATCAGATTTACGCCATTGAAGATCAAGAGGAGACATCTGAGGCTTTCGACAGTTTGGGAAATCCATACGTCGATCCCTCCAATCTGCGACAAGGCACGGGCAACAAATACGTCGGGCCGAGCCGCGAGATAGAGTTCAACTTTCACAAGCAGCGTGGGACGAGCCGCGAGAGCTATGAACGGCACGAGAACCAATGGCTACCACAGCCACACCAGAAGAATTGCAAGCATATCAATATAGGCTCGCACGAGCTGCCAGGGAATTGGAAAAACAGACAGCTGAGTTGAACAGGAGAAAGGAGGCAGCTTCTGCATCCAGCAGGAGAAGGGCAGATCTAAGTCGACAATCTAGAACTACGGGTGATAGCCACCGGGAGGCGCGGAACAGAGCAAGATCAAGGCTGCAACACATACCCGAAGCAGAAAGAGAGCACTTGGTCCAGAACCTCGACATGTCCTTCATGTCGATAGATACAAGAGGAAACATCATCCCTAAGACACCAGAGGCTGGGTATATGGCGACACATGCTTTTATCCTTGCGTCTAAACCACCTCCAGGTGATCCAAGGGAAACATTGTACAATATGGCGGTAGCAGGAGTTGGAGCTATGGGGACAGCGTTTGTATCAACGCCTCCCGAAGGAGTGGCAAGGCAAAATAGTCCACGACCTGCAGCAGCAACAGCGGCTGCAACTGAAGGGCCAAGTGGAGCAAGAGACACAGCAGCACAGGCAAGAGTCGACAGAGCGCGGCAAAGCAGAAGGGATCATCGGCAATCTCCGGAATTGACCGACGAAGATATGTGTGGCTTGCCATGCTTTACGAGGAGAGTCCGGAAAACTCGAGTCCCCTCAGGATTCAAGTTACCCGATAATTTCAAGAAGTTCGACGGCCTTCAAGATCCAGATGATTGGCTAGTCGACTATCTGGAGACGGTGAAGCTCACAGGAGGAACTAGGGCAACAGCCATGCAAAGTATCCAGGTGCATTTGAGTGGAGCCGCACGATCTTGGATAAAGAAACTCGCTCCAGGATCCATCGACAGCTGGGAAAGTTTCGAGGATGTGTTCGTCAAGAACTTTAGATCCACGTGCAAAAAACCCGCGTCGTTAGAGGAGTTGAGAGCGTGTCGACAGAAGCCAGATGAGCCAATGAGGAAGTACATCCAGAGGTGGAATATCATTAAAAACTCAGCAGAAAATATATCTGACGAGAGAGCAATAGATGCGTTTGTCGCAGGAGTCAGGCGTGGAGATTTCGTCGAAGACTTGGGAAGGACCAATCCAAAGACAGTATCCGCGTTAATGGAGATAGCAAATAAATGGGCAGACGGAGAAGACGCCGTCCACAACAAACGACACAGGTCGCCAGAGGAGGACCGCGGTCGAAACTATCAACCGAGGCGAAGATTTCCTCGGACGTACCAGAACTACGACGCTCCAGGACAAATTTCGGCAGGTTTTCGGACAAACACAGGAGGAAGCAACAGAGATGATTACCAGAGAAGCAGTGAGCAGCGAGGTGATAACAGGGATGATTCACGCAACAGGCAAAATAGCGGGCCTAGGTTCCCAAGACCTTTCGTGTCCCCTGAAGAGATGATGAACGGACCGTGCCAGATGCATTTTTTCCTCGACAGCAACGGAAAAAGACAGTCAGGGCACTTGCAGAAGGATTGTCGAAATTTTCAAGCAATGTTGCGGTATGCAGAGAACGCTAATGCGCGGGCAGCACAGAGAAATCCTCGAGAACCCAGAAGCGAGATTCACTTGCCGCCTCCTCCCGCGATTACAGACGACAATCGGCATCAGCTCAGAATAGCGGCAGCACCTGCACCACCACCTTATGTTGATCCTAATTCCAATGGAGCAGTGTTGATGATTCAGAAGGGAAGGCCGTCCAATAGAGCTCAGAAAGTAATCTCACGACAGTGTTTATGGCGGAGAAAATGCCTCCACCAACGATTGAGTACCTTAATTGGTCGGGACAAGATATCGGCTTCACAATAGCGAGATCATCCGCAGCAAGTTCCTCGACCGGGGCGATCAGCACTTATTCTCGGCGCTTATCGCGGGATTTGATGTCTCTCGAGTGTTCATAGACGGCGGCAGCAGCTTAAACCTTATGTATGCAGATACATTGAGGAAGATGAACATATCCTTAGCAAACTTGAAACCAACAGACACAAGGTTCCACGGCATCACACCGGAGAAACCAAGTTATCCATTGGGAAAGATCAATCTCGACGTTCAGTTTGGGACCCGAGAAAATTATAGAATCGAGAGGCTCGAGTTTGAAGTCGTGGATTTTCCGTCGCAATATCACGCTCTGTTGGGACGACCAGCATATGCTAGATTTATGGCAGTGCCACACTATACATACTTGTTGTGGAGGTTGCCTGGACCAAAGGGACCAATCACAGTTAAAGGAAGCTTTGCCTTAGCCGATAAGTGCGACAAGGATTTCCACCGGTTGTCAGAAACCTTCGGGATGCAAGCTGAGTACTTGGCGTCAAAAAGCATGACTGATTACGACGTCTTGCGTACGTTGGAAGGCCAAACAAAGAATCAACTTTCGATCGAGAAAAATTCAAAAGAGGTGCGAGATTCACCCGACAGAGACCCACAAAAGACGACATCTATCGCAAACGACATGGATATCGCATAGGAAAGCGCGCTCGTCGAGTTCCTCCGTGAGCACTGGAAAATCTTCGCATGGTGTCCAGCTGACATGCCAGGAGTACCCAGGGAACTTGCCGAGCACCACCTAAACTTGGATCCACTAGCGAGACCAATCAAACAACCTTTGCGACGTTTTTCGGAACCAAACCGCAAAGCCATGTCGTCGTAAATTAATCGACTACAAGAAGCTGGTTTTATCAAAGAGATATTCACAGAAGCCACATGGGTAGCAAATCCTGTGCTGGTGCCGAAGAAAAACACTAAGGTCCTTCGCATGTGCGTCGACTTTACGTGTGTCAATAAACATTGTCCAAAGGATCACTTTCCCCTCCCGAGGATCGATCAAATTATCGACTCCACGGCTGGATGTGAACGTCTTTCCTTCCTGGATGCATATTCTGGTTATAACCAGATCAGATTGAAAGAAGATGATGAAGTAAAGACCGCGTTTATTACACCTTACGGCGTGTTTTGCTACAGAACAATGCCCTTTGGTCTAAAAAATGCGGGAGCAACATATCAAAGGATGATGCAGAAGTGTTTGGCGACACAGATTGGGAAGAACGTGCAAGTATACATTGATGATGTCGTCATAACATCAAAAAAGGGGGCAACGCTGATCGAGGATCTCAAGGAAACCTTCGACAACCTTGATAAGTTCTGCCTCAAACTGAACCCGACGAAGTGTTCCTTTGGCGTCCCAAAGAGGAGAACTTTTGGGGTTTCTAGTATCAGCAAGAGGGATTGAAGCAAATCCCGACAAAATACAGGCTATCGTAACAATGAGGAAGCCAACAAAGTTGAAGGAGATACAACAGCTAACGGGGCGAGTCGCAGCTTTGAGTAGATTCGTCGCTAGGCTGGGAGAAAAGGCACCTTGCCGTTCTACGCTTTGATAAAACAAGGAGATAAATTTCAGTGGAACGAAGAAGCCGACAGAGCTTTCGAGGATTTGAAGCGCACAATTTCGACACCGCCAATTCTGGTGGCACCAAAAGAAAGGGAACCCCTCCTGCTATATATCGCAGCCACACCCCAAGTGGTGAGCACGGTGCTAGTTGTCGAAAGGGAAGAAGAAGGAAAACTCCACGGCGTGCGAGAGGCGATATACTTCGTCAGCGAAGTTCTATCACCATCTAAACAAAGGTATCCGCAGTACCAAAAGATAGCATATGGAGTATTCACGACAGCACGAAAATTGCGCCACTATTTTTCGGCACATCCGATCATAGTGGTCAATGAAGCTCCCTTGTCAAATATACTGAACAACCCGAAGCTACGGGTCGTGTCTCCCTTTGGGGAATAGAACTTTCCCCTCGGGACATCACGTATGAATAAAGAAAAGCAATAAAATCGCAAATACTGCCGGACTTCATCGCAGAGTGGATGGAGTTGCAAAATACAGGACCTCCAGATTTATCGAGAACTTGGACCATGAACTTCGACGGGTCCAAAAGACTGGAAGGAGCTGGCGCAGGAGTAGTACTCATATCACCTGAAGGCGACAAGTTGAAGTACATCCTCCGGATGACGTTCCCTAACGCATCTAACAATGAAGCAGAATACGAGGCTCTCATACATGGAATGAAGATGGCGAAAGCCTGCGGAGCAACTCGACTAAAAATCTTTGGCGACTCACAGCTGGTGGCACAGCAAGTTATGAACCAATGTGATGCGGTCAATGATAGCATGATGGCATACAAGGAGGTATACAACGAACTCGAGAAGTTGTTCGATGGATGCGAAGTAAACCATATTAGCAGATTGAGCAACGACGAAGCCGATGTTCTTGCAAACATCGGGTCGCAATGCCTTGCAGTCCCGCCAGGTGTATTCTGGGTAGAAATAACAGCGAGATCCACGACGTCGACAAAATCCAAAAAGAAGGAGAAGAAACCCTCGGGGGCTACCAAGGAAAAGCAAGAGGACGAAGAAGACGATCAGGACCTGGTCATGGTGATACGTATACCGTGGATGCAGCCGTACATATCATATATCCTGAGGAAAGAAATACCCGACGATCCAGTTGAGGCAAGGCGAGTAATTCGACGCTCCAAAGCTTTCACGGTGGTCAAGGGAGAATTGTATAAGCGAAGTATTTCAGGCGTCTTGCAAAGGTGCGTCACACCAGAGGAAGGAAGAATAATTATGAAGGATGTACACGAGGGAATATGTGGCCACCACGCAAGTAGTCGAGCTATCGCAGCCAAAGTTTTTCGAGCAGGATTCTACTGGTTGACAGCAATCGAGGACGCCAAGGACATAGTAAGAACTTGCGACGCGTGTCAAAGGTTTGCCGCAAAACCTCACTCTCCAGCAGCAGAGCTAGCACCAATACCATTGTCATGGCCCTTTGCTCAATGGGGACTTGATATGGTGGGTAAGTTACACAAATCCTGGCCAGGAGGAAAGGAGTACATGCTAGTAGCTGTCGACAAGTTTACAAAATGGATAGAAGCGAAGCCGATAAATTCACCGAGATGGAGCATCCGCAGATAAAATTCGTAAAAGGCCTCGTCTTCAGATTTGGAGTGCCCCATAGCATCGTCACAGGACAACGGCGGTAACTTCACATCCCATGAATTCAAAGATTATTGCGAAGAGGTGGGTATCAAGCTGAACTTTGCGTCAGTTGCACATCCTCAAACCAATGGGCAAGTCGAGAAAGCCAATGGTATCATCTGCAATGGCATCAAGAAGCGCTTGTTAGGACCACTGGAAAAAGCTCGACATACCTGGCCAGAAGAACTACCAAGCGTGTTGTGGAGCATCCGAACAACACCAAACACAGCAACGCAGGAAACTCCGTTTTTTCTGGTTCATGGAGCAGAAGCAGTACTACCAATCGAGATAGAGCACAACTCTCCACGTGTCGCTGAATATGATGAAGAAACATCGAGAAGAGCGCTAGAGGACGACGTCGACGCACTTGATGAAGCTCGAGATGAAGTATTATCTCGGGTAACCAAATATCAACAGGACTTGAAGAATTACCACAGTCGACGTTTGCGGCCAAGATCTTTTCAGGTGGGCGACCTAGTTCTTCGGCTCACGCAAAAAAGTCATGAAAAACTCGAGTCACCATGGCTTGGCCCTTACATCGTCACGGAAGTAATCGGAGGAGGAGCATATAGGATAAAGGACAAGAAGACAGGGGTGGAGGAGCCAAACCCCTGGAACGTGGCGCAACTTAGGCGGTTCTACGCCTAGAGTCGAAATATAGTCCTTGTAAAACTTCAATGTACTGAAACGCCCGCGAGTTTTCAGACGCACTCTTTTCCTTTTTCGGGGCACCGAGTGGGGCCAGAGAAGGTTTTTAATGAGGCGGGCTCGCGGTGCTGCAATATAATAAAGATAGTGACAATATAACTTTTCTTCTTTATCGACATGACCAAAATCTTTGCTCCGACGAATTTCAATATAGTTCATCGACAAAAGAAAAACCTTGCCTTGGTATTCAAATACCTCGTGAGTCAATAAAAATACAAAATAGTACTCAGTAAAAAGCTCGGGGGCTCATATTCACCTTAAGTATATATATGCCTTGGTTTAAAACCTCGCAAATATACAAATATAATAAAGAGTCACCGAAACACTCGGGGCTAGACAAACGAGAGAAATATAATGATTGCTTTACAATATAGTCATGGATTACAAAGAAGAAATATCTACAAGAAGAAAATAACTAGTCTTGATTCAGTATGTCATCAAGAGTAACTCTGTTTTCCTCAGGAGCAGCACCAAGAAAATCGGCATAATGGCCATCGGCAAAAAAGTCGGCATCCATCCGAAGCAGGTCCTCAATCATTTCTTCGGCTATGGGCGTAACCTTCGTGTTAATCCTATCAACACCAACTCTCCGACGTTTTACCTTTTGGTGAACCTTCTCGACAACCTGGGTAAGGTCAAGTTTCGAGTGGCAGATCTGGAGCATGATAAGAGCAAATCGGCGCCAACTACTAGTTGAGCTACGACAAAATCATGGATACTGCGAGCATCCTTAAACCTTTCCATCAATTCAGGAAGAGTTTTTGGTTGGACGTTCCGAGGAAACATGGAGTTGTAAACCATGGACAAGGTCTTGGTACAGAAGTCAAGGAAATCGCGAGTTTGAGAGGTGCGATCTTGAAATCTGACAATTTGGCGGGTCCTCTCCGGGGTAGCCCAAAACAAAGAACCATGATCCAGGGAAAGATTAACAAGGAGGTTTGTCCTAGCACTTACTCTCTCTTCCTCGGCAGCAGCATCAGTAAAGGCACCTATCAGAACAAAGAAGTGGAAACCTTTAAGAGACAATAGCATGAAGATGAAAGATATCAGAGGATGAAACAGGCATACCCGACATATCTGCACTGGCTTCATTCATTAATTCGAGCATGAAATTTTCTCGAGTAGTCGCCTTTTCAGCCTCGGAAGCAGCAAACTCCTTGGCAGCCACGGCCTCGCGAGTTTGCTGGAGAGCAACTTTTTCGGCTTCAGATGACTTGCGAGATTGTTCCATCATCACAAGTGTTTGCTTCTTTGCATACCGAAGCTGCTTTGTCGAAGTTCGTCCAGTTCTTGCGACAAGGTATCGTCGACAGGTGCAGTATCAGCAAAAGTTCTCCTCGCGTGAGAAGAAGAAGGCGACACATTGGAAGGAGCGGAAGTTGGAGTATAGTTATCAAATATCAACTGAAATATAAACAGGATAAAATCAAACGACAAGCAAAGATAGAATTTTTCATTAATCTCTTGGAATAATTACAAGGGCATTACAGTGGAGCTAAGGAAATACGTGTCGCTAAACGACTACTTTGGCGACAAAAGCAAAAGAAACAAAGAAAAACAGAGGCATGCAACTAGACCTCCGGCCTTGACGAGCTAGGAGTCGACGCTGGCTTAATCCCGAGATAGGCCAAGATCTTCTTCGTGTTGGGCTTGGCCGCCTTGATCAGCGACTTCCACCTTGATTGTTCTATTTGCTCGGTGTCGCCAACTTTCATCCAGTCGATAGTCTGTCGACTGTCAGCAACCAAGGCGACAGTGTTTTCAACGGCAACCTTCATATTCTCTTGGCGCATCTTCAGTCCAAGGTCTTCCGGTGTATTGAACATCTTGGCAAGGTTGAGGAAAGTCGCAGGCTCCTCCTTCTTCGGGAAGAAGTAGGGGAACAATGCCGACAATACTGCATTAGCATTCGATACACCTTCACGAATCTCGGACCCATGAAGCTCCAGATAGGAAAGTGCGTCAAGGACCGGATCATCGACAGGATTCGTCAGGTCAAAATCCTGGTTTGTTTGGACTGTCAAGGAAACAAAGTATTAGTGAAAAGACAAGAAACAAAGATTCTCCTAAAAATAGAAGGGAGCAGTAAAATTACCGAAAGTACGGCGACTCTGAGTCTTCAGGCGCTTGAGGATTCCTTCTTCACGAGAAGCTTGCGCAGCTTTGTGCTCATCTAAAGCAGCTGTAGCATCCTTAAGCTTTTTCTGCAGTTCCTCGACACCAGCAGCTTTCGCCTTGGCTTCATCAGCTTCGGTCTTGGCTTTGCTAGCAGCGAGGTCCGCTTTCTTGCGAGCCGCCTCACTTTGCTCAAGTTTTCGAGAAAGTGCGTCGGCGCGTTCGTTAGCCTCTGCAAGTTTCTCTGTCGAGATATGAAAAAAGAGAGGAGAAAGATCAAAAATCGCGACAAGCACCAAGAGTAAAAAATCAAGGAAAAACAGCAAGTACAAAAGTCGTTACCTTCGGCTCTATTAGCATATTCACGGTACCCAACAAATTGGGAACCGATGCGGAGAAGATCCTTGATCATAGGCTGTTCAACGTGAACACAGAAAGAAAAACATCGGCATGAAAAAGAGAAAAGGTGTGAAAAAACAAAATAAGGAAAATATAGATGTCGACAAGCTTACATCATCTAGGAGCAGAGTCGACGAACTGCCCAACTGAGGGGCAGGTTCAATAATCTTTTCAACCCTTGCCCTTTTTGGTGAAGGAGCAAGGGGGCTTGATGGCGGAGTAGTGGTGACGACGTTTTGTTGAGGAGGCGAGGTTTCTTCTCCTTCAACTAGCGTGTCTGAGGCAAGTACAGTACGTGACGTGCTTGTCCGAGGAGCCACGTCAGTAGTTGGAACTTCTTCCTCGTCATCGCTAATAATCAAAAAATCGGCAGCATAAAAAGCAAGACAAGCTAAATATTTCGAGTACAAAAATAGAGAGAAATAAAGACGACTTACGAGCTGATGAGGGATTCAGCATAAAGATCGTAAGTTGCCTTCGGATGAGAAGGAACAACTTCTTCAGCCTTAGAGGTGCCAGAATCTTCAACATCAGTCCTTTTCCTTTTGTTCTTGGGAGAAACAGCAGGAGGAAGGGATTGCGTCGATTCACTGGCTTCAGACTCAACTTCTTTTTCATGAGAAGCCGCAGATTTGTGAGAACCCGCGACTTCACTTTCACGAATAGCAGAACCTTGAGTATCTTCGGCAACGATGGCCTGTTCTTCGACTTCTCCACCCTCCGGAAGAGGAGGAAGGGAAGTCATGGTAGGATGGTTCTGTAAAAAATAGTGACCAGAAGGAAAATTAAAAGAGATGACAATATAATGAGGTGCAGAGAAAGTGCAAAATAAGGTAAAAACTCGGCAAGACAAAATACCTTGGGGAGTGGATTGGCGGCGCTGTACGGTTCCACGCGACAAGAGGAAGGAATTGGGTCTTTACCCAGGCGAGAAAGTCTTCGAATCAACTTCTCCAAGTCCTTGGTGGAAAGATCACCGGAGATTCGTTGGCGTCATTTTTACCGTAATATGTCCAAAGGGGATTTTTGCGAGCACAGGAGAGGCTGCACTCTAATCCTAAGGAAATAGGCAGTGATTTGAACACCGTAAAGCTCTTTGCCTCGAGTATTTTGAAGTCGGCGAATACGAGACATGAGCGCCTCTGTCGCCTTTTTCTCTTCCTCGGAAGCTTCGGCATCCCAGAGCGGCGGCGCTGAATTTTGGCACTTCCGTCGAAAGGAACTATGTTGTGCTCAACGGAGTTGGCGCTTTCTTCGTGAATGTAGAGCCACTTTTTGCGCCATCCTTGGACAGAATCAGGAAATTTGACGTCGAAATAGTCGACATCAGTGCGAACACAGATAACAACGCCACCTATGTTATAAGTGACGTTGTGGGAGCCATTGCGGCGGAGGCGTAAGATTCGTTTCCACAGAGCCCTATTGGGAGGGATTCCGAGGAAGCATTCGCAAAGTGTGATGAAAATAGAAATGTGAAGGATGGAATTGGGAGTCAATTGGTGCAATTGAATCCCATAAACAAAAAGAAGACCGCGGAGGAAATCGTGGATTGGGGTCGAGAGGCCGCGGATGAGATGATCAACAAAACTAACCCGATACTCCATTGGAGGCTTGGGGTAGCTTTCTTCGCTAGGGAAGCGGATGGCGTCCTCCTTCTTCATGAGGCCAAGCCTCTTCAGCATGTTGGTGTCTTGGTTGGAGATTTTGGATCTCTCCCACTCAAGATCCTCGGCGGCCATCTTGGATTCCGGAGTGCTGTGGCGAGTCGACGCGCGCGGTGGCATCAATGGCAATGACAGAGCAATGTGTGTGAGTGCGGAAAATCAGAGAGAGATTGGGCGCAGGAGAAGTTTTGCGAAGAGGAACAGGTGAGCGGCGCAAGCGAGGGGATGAACGGAGGTTGAAGAAAGGTTTATATAAGAATCGGGTGAAGCAGTGTGCCGTTGGATGAAGAAATCGTATGGTGAGAATAGATCTTCTAGATACAAGGGTAAAAAGGTATTTTTACCGAGATAGGCGTTACCGTACGTGCGCCTTAAAAAGCGGAGGACGTGTGTCCCCCACTTGCACGACGTGTTAACGTGGTGGAAGCAATGGACCCACAGGCGAGAAAGATCACGACTATTCGAGAGGGATGAAGTAAATTTGGTTAAGGGAAGCATGTCGATAAGAAAAGTTAAAAAAGATTGGCGACAGGAAGAATTATTCAATACTTCGGGAGCCTTTGATCAAAAACAAGTTTTTCCCCAAATGCTCGGGGGCTATTTCGACAAAAAGTAAAAATTCGACTATGACAATATAGAAATTGCGGAGCCTACAACCAAGTACAAGTTCTTGGCTGTAGCCTCGGGGGCTACTCCCATCGGGAGCGCTGTTCGCGCACCCGAGGGGTAAAAAAAAGAAGAAGAAGAAGAAGAAGAAAAAGATCATATTGAGAAATAATGGCAATATAGCGACAAGGTGGACTAAAATGTTGAGCCTACAACCAAGCACAAGTTCTTGGCTGTAGCCTCGGGGGCTACTCCCATCGGGAACGCTGTTCGCGTGCCCGATGAAATTAACAAAGGAAAAATAGAAAAGCAAGAGAGTATATTTCGAGTTGTAGTTAACTCTACATATACTCCCATCGGGAGAGCAGTATAAGTCATATTTGACTCGATAAAATGTGCCATTCCAACAGCCGGAAAAGCACTCGACAATATATTCTCAGAACGCCGAAGTTGCGATCAATTTCTGAATGCCGCAAATTTGCGAAGGTAAGACCCCAGATCCGTTCTGCTGGGCGTGGCATCGCCGAAGACTGCGCTACATACTTTTATCCGTATCAACAGATACGAAGAAAAATCCTAACGGACGCGTTAGGTACCCGATAAATTTGACTGGGACTCGACAGAATGGTAAGACCTTAAGCGGCACCTGTCGAAGTTTACACCAGTATCCCGAGATCATGTCCAGGGACGTGATTTTGAAGTAGGTTTTTGCGGATTGCCACTAGAGCAGTTAACTAGTACCTGATCCGTCAGATGAACTAGCTCCAACTACCATTATCCCTGTACAATATAGAATCTTATGTGAAGAAATATAAAAAAGTTAAAGCTTTCGAATAAAAATAAACAGTGGAGATTTTCCCTGATTCTACGATTCAAGCAAAATCTCGGGGGCTACTGACATAGGCATCCCAAATGGGCCTGCCGAAGATAGTACCCGGGGTTTACTGAAGGCCCACTACCCGAAGAATAAGAAGATTCGGGAGCCCAAGATATATCAAGGAAAGTCAAGAGTTGTAATAGGAAGTGTTATTTGTAATCTGGCGGGATGAGTTAGAAATCGTCCCGGACTCTGTAACTTGTATAGCACGAATCCCTCGGCTCCACCTCCTATATAAAGGGGGAGGCGAGGGACAAAAAGAGAATCGAATCATTGTCTGCAAACCCTAGTTTTCATATTCGTCGAGTACTTTCCGGCTGAAACCTTCGAGATCTACTTACCCTCTACTTCCAACTAAACCCTAGCCTACAATCCATAGGCATTGACAAGTTGATACCTTGTCACTGCTGGACTACTTCAACCTCTACCACCACCTACAAAACCCTGGGCTGAGATCACGGTGGACTTTATTGAAGGTTTGCCACTCTCTGATCATGCCAACACCATTCTGGTTGTAGTGGACCATTTGACTAAATACGTCCACTTCCTAACTCTGAAGCATCCTTACACGGCTGCTACTGTGGCTAAGCTATTCCTTGATCAGATTGTTCGGCTACATGGTGTTCCTATTACGATAATATCTGATCGTGATAAGGTTTTCACGAGTCACTTTTGGAAAGAGTTACTCAAAGCCCTTGGCACTCAGTTACACTACAACACCGCTTACCATCCACAGACTGATGGCCAAAGCGAGCGCGTCAACCAATGCCTAGAACAGTATCTGCGTTGTGCAGTGCAAGACAATCCTAAGCAATGGAAGAAATGGATGGCGATGGCAGAATTCTGGTACAATACAAGTTTCCATACTGCTCTGGGATGTACACCTTACAAAGCGTTGTACAGAGTGGACCCCAATTTCGGCGCAATGCCTAACCTGGTGGTCACTGAGCCTTCCTCAGCAACGGAGACAGCGCTCGAATACCAGGCCCAAACAGAGTTGCTACGTGCCCAACTCATGCGGGCTCAGCAACGGATGAAAACATACGCTGACAAGAATCGCACCGAACGCCACTTTGCAGTTGGAGAGCAAGTTTTATTGAAATTGCAGCCTTATGCCCAGCGGTCAGTGGTTAACAGACCATACCCGAAGCTCTCTTACAAATATTTTGGCCCTTACAAGATCTTGGAAAGAATTGGAGCTGTTGCTTATAAGCTGGAGCTGCCTGACACTGCCAAGGTGCATCCAGTGTTCCACGTTTCTCAGTTAAAGCCCTTCAGAGCAAACTACACTCCGGTTTATAGCACTCTACCATCGGTGCCAGACCTGGTGGCCACTACTCCTGTGCCAGTATCCATTCTTCAGCGTCGCTTGGTGAAGAAAGGTAATACTGCCACGCCACAAGTGTTGATTCGTTGGGCACATGTTCCTGATGATTGTGCAACCTGGGAAGACTACTACGTCCTGAAGAATCGCTATCCTGATGCTGCACTCTGGGACGAAGAACAAGACCAGGAGTCGTCTCAAGGGGAGGCGAGTGTCACACCTACGACTACCACAGGATCGTCGGTGGACAACAAGGTCCAGTCTGAGCTGGACGTGATTGGAACCAGGACCTAGAATGAGGTCCAAGCTGGTTGGTTGTGAGCTAGCGGTGGTGGGCCTGCGGCCCCCACTTGTAAGCGTGTGTGTGAGGGGTTAAAGGGGAGTCCCCGTGTATCTCTGAACCTATGTTGAAAAATAAACGAAACTGAATCTCTGTTGCTCCTCTCATCCCCTCTAGCTGCTCTCCTCATCCCTAAATCCTAATTCCTCTCTCCTCATCCTAAATCCTAATTCCCTCTCCAATTCAGCCACTGTGGTGATCCCCAATCATAGGGACATCACAGGCATTTATATGTTATGGTGAAGTATGCGATGAAAGCTTGCTCTCTTTGGAGGATGTCCTCTCTAACAATTGAAGCCACTTCCATGTAAGTAAACAAAAGAGAAACCTTGCTCTCTTTGGAGGATGTCCTCTCTAACAATTGAAGCCACTTCCATGTAAGTGACTAAAAGAACATTGAGAAGATCGCCACTAATAAGACTACTCATAGTGCAATAAGTAAGTGTCTAACTCAACAAATTTGCTTATGTGGCAGTGATTTAATGATGAGAGATAAGGATAGAGTAACATAGCTAGTTACTATAAAATCACACTTTCCAAGATACAATAAGTCTACAAGCTAATTAATGAAGACATCTATGTTACTACTTTGATGTTACTAAACACTACGAAGGAAGTAACATAAATCCACCAGAACTCCCTAATATCTGCAAGTTTTAACCAAGAAATATATAAAGAATATAAAGGTCTTTTTTGATCAAGTATATTCATACATTATACTATCGTAGTACAAGAACCATTCACCCCAACGTAAGTAAAATATTGGTCATCTAAAGCGGAAAGAAACTACACAATGCAGCACTTAATAATTTACACAGCAAACAAATAATGGCAACAGGATTTACCGGCTTACAATACTTCATTTAGCCATCTCCCTTTGGTTCTGTTGCTTTCTAGCCGTTTTTAGCAAAAACAACTCTGCTACATACGAATTCTATCTATGAGTAACTCAACATGAGTAACTATGTGAAAGTTAACAACTCCGGCAATCAAATAGCCTACTGAAAATTTCCTGCCGATCCCTAACCAGAAAGAATGCAATTGAGATTAGCCCACTGCAACTCTTGTTAAGTTCTTGAGCATCTTCAGTACCTAGTGCTGAAAATATTTCAGATCACGATGAAAATTCACGAAAGAGTCTTCTTGCAAAAATTGGATCGATACAGGACAACGAATGAGCCCACATCACCATTATTGCAATGTGTCCATGATACTTATCTACACATATGAACAACTTACATGCCATCAGCCACTGTGGGAACATACCTAAGCAACAGTTAAACAAACTGTTGGAGCATCCAACAGAACAGTAAGCAAACCTTGCTTAATTAGCAGGCAGTGTCATAATCAAACTGGTTGTCGGGGAGGACTTTGTCGACTGGTGGCAGCAGGTCACCATTTCCAACCCGCCGGCTATGAAGCTAGGCACCCCTTCGTTCATCCTTGTCATGGCCTTGTGGATTTGGAAGCAGCAGGGCATGGTCGTATTCGACAACAAGCTGCCCAACTTTGCCAGCTTGCTCGCCACTATCCAGGCTAATTGCAAGACGGTGGGCGTTAGGAGGGGCAGCCGCGCTGGCAGCGCTCCTTCCACTGGTTCTTAGCACTTAGGGTGTCACATTGTAATTCTTGAGCGTTGGCCCTGGGAGTTGTGTTGTGCATAACTCTTCTTCTATCAATGCATCGAGATGCAAGACTATTGCGTTTTCTCGAAAAAATAATCAAACGCATCAGTGGCCCATGTCAGCAGCAGGAATTATGCATCATGATTTTTGAATCTGAACCACTCTATAAGAACTGGGGTCTCTTCTTAAGCATTTTCTCATTGCTAACTCCATAAGATAGGTGTGACCTGTATAACAATAGAAATTAATTAGAGCTACCACATCAAGAACACAAGATTCTAGACCCAAAAATTGTACTACATCAAGAACAACATAAATTCATCGTACCATTGCTATAAGTCTACCTGTCACTTTGCTGGGGCATTGTGCGGAAATGTCGGAAAACAAGCGCTTGATGAGCCAGTATTGCTGAAAAAACCCTGATTTTGACGAAAAGCATCAAAACGCACTATGTTCCTTGAATTACCATCATTTCTCCCCTGCACAACAGGTGGAGTAATAGATGATATTGGAGGTGCTTCTCTGGCACTGGCAGCCATATTTTGTCCCTGAAATAACCAACCATATTATGAAGAAAAGATAACTGCTCAAGCAACAACAATATATACACCCTCTGCTAAAAACATATATGATTCTTGAACAATTTTGATGCTTTCTTGGTATAAAGCTTTGTTTGCAGAAACAACAAATACTTGGAGTGAACTATCTGCTGTGTTCTTGACTCAGTTTAATCCTGAAAATAAATCTTATGGAGAAGGTGTATGATTACAAATTTAAAAAAACGACCAGGTGAAAGTCTTGTTGATGGCTACACATGATTTCAAGGTTTGCTGTGGGTGAACAAGTGTTCAATGTGACTATTTTCAATTAGAAAAACAAGTAATAAGGAAACTGATTGGGGATGGTCACCAGTCAGTAATTATGCTGTATGATAGGGTCTGAATCTCTCTCTGTTGCCTATCTCACCTGCAACTTTGCAGCTAACCCGGTCATATGGCTTTGCCCCATCTGTTTATGGGATTCATTTGGATGGACACCCGTTCGTTTGTCAAGATGTTCTGGGTTTTCTGGAGTAATAGCTGCTCCAGGAACATGCTACAAAAAGTAAAGAGAATTTTTTAAATAGACATTAAAGTCGCACTATGTCTACACAGATTAGGTAAATAATTGTTCTGAACTAATCGACTGGTCTATAGAATGCTTCGCTGAAATGAAATTTCCATGACTGAATCATTTGTGTAAAGAATGAAATGCCGTTTGAACATGATACTGGAATGTAATTATGAAAAATGAAAATTACATTTGTCCCATCGAAAGTATCGATGTTTAGGAATCATCATAACTTATGGCAAAGAGAACCATAAGAAGGGAATTGTAGAGCAGGATAAAATGTCATAGAAGAAGTGTCCAAAACTAATAAATGATAATGAACATGTCATAAAACTTGTATATTTTAACCTGTGAAGAAGTACCTGGGGCTTTTGGCCTTGTTTATATTTCAATACAGTCCAATCAAAGACGTAATCAAACTCATAACCTGTTGCAAGATGAGGAAAACACTGGGTGACAATATGGAAAAACGAACTTATATACAATCTGTTGCAATAATCTACTCCCTCCGTTCCAAGTTAGATGGTATTTTGACTTTGCACAACATCTAATATGCAATTTTGACAGTTACTTTTTGTTTGAATAACAATCGATAATTATACATGTTATACTTGAATCAATTTTTCATGAGAAACAGAATGGTACAACTTGCAACTAAACTACCTATATAACTTTTCCATTAGTTTGTTATCGAAGATAGAGAACTTTGACCTCAAAATTTCTAAACCGTTGTATATTCTGGAACAAGGCTGTAAATTTTAGCAGACATTCATAGTATATAGTACTACTTAATCAGGAAATACCTTGGCTGGTAAATAAGTCTCGAAAAAGGCGCTTCACAAATCCATAATCAGGCCTCTGATCAAATGTCAATGAATGACAGTAGTGAAAGTAAGAAGCAAATTCCACCGGACATGATTTGCATAGCACCTGATAAATATATTTTCGTTAGGTACAGATACAAAAGTACATGTTCTTCCAGAAGCTTGGTTTAGTATGCTTTGCAGATATAAACCTCGATAGGTGTTGAAATCTTTTTCTCACATATCTTCTCATACTTCTGTTTTTTCGTTGCAGCTTTTAGTCCTTGCCAGGGGAGACTTGAAATGACAATACATAACACAACAATTAGATCGAAACTACCCAAATGGATACTGACGTCTCAAAGGGTAGCTTGGTATAAAACCCTGTTACTTTTCTCACAAAACATATTATTAGGAATAATAGCACAGGAAGGCACATAATGGTAACAACCTGATAGTGGAACTTGAGATCATAATCTGATTAACCAGTTGCAGAAATGTTCCTATGCATTGACATGGCATATAGTCATCCTTTTCAAATAGTAACTACTCACTAGTAAAATTTACAGATGAAACTAGGAAATCTGTTTTGTAGTGAAGGGTTCCATATGTAAAATTTGTTCTGGGAAATCTTTGTGCAGACCAGATGCACCAACGGTGCTCGTTGACAAAACAAGCATCATAATAAGGTCCTGCGCTAAGACATATTTTGAGCTGACCAAATTCAATCCACACCTACACATAGAATATCTAAAAATGTGAAGGAAGTAACAGTTGGAACTTAACTAACACTGCATCTTGGAAGAGTTTTTTAAAAAACTAAACAACAACAACAACCACCAAGCCTTTTGTCCCAAACAAGAAATATCTTTCAAAAAAAATTTAAGTGCACTAATAATTCCCATTAGTTTTTTATTACACTGAATCCAGATGTTGTGCTCACAAGCAACATCACAGTACTACAGAAAAGTACTATAAAGCCTACCTCCCCTGGAGAAAATATAGGAGAACATAACCAAGAGATTCCAAATCATCCCGTCGACTTTGTTCTGCCAGTAAATGCAACAAAAATGTTCAAAACCAAATTCAAATTCAAATTCAAATGATGATTTGACAACTAATCAACTGATCACCACTTACCAATTCCAAGGTGAGTGTTGCTACTTGCATACCGTGCAGTGCCAGTTAAGTTCTTATGTTCTCTACAGCAAAGCAACAGTTCAATATTAAATGACTTAATCAAAAGTTCTGAGCAAAGGACATCTATCTGTGCTAAATAATCCGTAAATAGATACAATAGGGAGCTCCCCTACTATTCATGGTAAAAGTAAGTTGAAAAATGGAAGAGAAGGTCAGAACCCACATGATTTGGCAATATAAATAACAGGAATTCCAATTCCGGCGTTATATAATTTATACTAATTTTTCATTTAAGATCCATCACACTATATGATGCAGAGTGGTCCAAACTGTTACACATTATGATAGCAAAGGAAATATTGTTGATGGAACCTATAAGACTAAATAGGTACAATACTGTAGTACCTCCACAGAAAAAAGACATCTATAAAGAACAAAGTAGGCATAGTCAAGCAACACACAGAAAAAAAAAGACATCTATAAATTTGTAAAATAAGTGAGCCACCAAGGTGGAGCCAATGATGAGACACAGTTGAAGCCCAAGTCATTGCACTACCAGTGTACATTATAACTTCCATCATGCCGAAAGGCAAACTAGGTGTAACGAAATCGACAATAGATAACAAGTATTTGTCACCTAACTGCTTAAATAAATTCTTGAAACCAGAATTTCATTTAGTCTAATACTTGTACGAGAGTAATCCAACGGCACAATCTTGTCCACAAAATACATCTTAGGAAATATATTTGTACCTGTAAGGAATATGTCGATTCGTAGTAGAATCTCGGTATCTTTTTGCAAGCCCGAAATCAATTGCGTATACCTAATAATCACATGCAGAGATACCGTTGAATAGACTGTTTAGTACATTATTAACATCTTTATACAGAGCTTTGATATACCATACAAGTACCTGATTTGCTTTCCGACCAAGACCCATCAGAAAATTGTCAGGTTTTATATCTCTATGCAAGTATCCTTTGGAATGCATAAACTCTATCCTTGTAATCTGTTAAAAATACTTACCAAAACGAAAATTTAGCTTTACTTAAGCAGCAATAGAACTCAATTCATGCATTGTAAACATATTTACTGCAGACAAGGAAAAATTTTAGGCAACAACATTCCACATGTGGTTACTTAACTACATCATGTATGTGAGCTCTACATATCAAGATTACTTGCAGATTATATGAAACTATGTAAACATACATGAAGTGCATAGAAGCAACACATAGGAGGAAATATCCGCTAGTGGAATCCTCAATAGTAGTCCTGGAAGTAATTATTTCGTATGGTTTGTAACTTTTCTATTTCTCGTCAGTTATGCATATTTCTTTGTTCACCATCTTGCTTTTAAAGATTATTTTTTAGGTCTTCTTTTGAAGTTTTGTATTGGTTTATAGTCTGCAGATAGATTTACCTTACTTTATTGCTGATTTTTTTTTATTAACTAATATTGAACTGAGCAAGACAATAGTGGAACTCTCCAAGTAAGTCATCAACAATAGAATTCAGTGGTTGGTTACTATCAGAAACATATATAGTTCTCCACGAATTCCACACGAGATCAAATTTGTGAAAAAATATGTAGCCATATTTTGTAGTAAGTTTCAACATTCTGCAGAAGGTAACAAAATAAACTGGACTACTGAATAAACTGAAATAGACAATGCTGAGTTATGAATTACCATTTGATCTGCCAACATTAGGACAGTCTTCAGTGTGAACTTTCTGCCGCAATAGACAAACAAATCCTCTAAGCTCGGCCCCAGCAAATCAATAATGAGAACATTTTCCTCCCCATCTACACCACACCACTTAACATTCGCAATACCACCTGGATGAAAAATATTCCCCATCAACTCAGCATCTTATGTGAATAAGTTCACCGTAGTACTATCAAGAATTTTTTGGATGACAGGGCATACATACTTCCTCCTTGCAGGGCGTTGTATATCTTTGCCTCGTAGAACAGCTGGGGATGCTTGGCATTGCTACTTTCCTGCCAGTGAGGTAGCCAAAGTAAGTATTTTTTTTTTTTACACGTGTGTGTGCGCAAAAACAAAAGAAAAAGTGTTCTTTAGAGAGTGCATATAACAATGTGAGTCATGAAGTAGGATGGGGGGAAAGCAGGGACTTTGACAATAACAAACAAACTTTCAGCTCTCACTAGCCAAAGTAAGGTTTTTGACAGTGTGCGCAAAAACAAAAACAAAAACAAAAAGGGTTCTTTAGAGAGTGCATATAACAATGTGAGGCATGAAGTAGGATGGGGGGAAAGCAAGGACACAGATTGAGCTTTTACATTTACAATGCAATAACAAAACAAACTTTCAGCTCCCACTAGTATGCTTGCTACCACAAGTTTCCCCCAGGGCTACAAATACAATTCGGCTACGCGGAGCGCAATTATGGCAAGGACCAACCACCAGCAGTATGCGTATCGATCATCATAAGAGAGAGCAAGGCAAGTAGCGTCCTAGAATGGAAAAGAACGGGCCAAGTGGCCGTACGATTAAAAAAAGGCGTAAAGCTCCGAGCTTTCTAACCGCATGACTAGCAGCATTGTGATGCGGTTCGTCCCATCACAAATCCACGATCATGTACCAACCAAGAGCGGCAACTAACAGACAAATTCAGAAAATTCGGCAGAGCAATCGAATCATCCACGGTAGGGGAAACAAACAAACAGTCCACGGCCGCACAAGTCTTGACTCAACAGCAACCCAATCACCCACATCCCCGCTTAACTCAACAGCAACCCAATCATCCGACTCAGAAACAGCAACTCAATCAATCGAAGTAGGAGAGATATTCGGATATGTATGAACTTACAATCTTCACCGCGACGATCTCGTAGGTGTCCATATCCGTGCCTGCAATCGGCGACAGAGTTAGAAACAGAACGGAAAAAGAGCAACAAAACGCGGCGGCGGAAATGGAAATGGAGCCCCCGGGCGGGGCTGGGCTGGGAATCGGACGATCGGCTCACCGAGGTAGATGACTCCGAAGGAGCCGCATCCGATCTTCTTGCCGAGCTTGAACTTGCCCCCGACGATGCGGTCCATGGCGCCGGCCAGCCCTTTCTTCCCCCGCGTCCGGGTACAGGGGAGGGCGGCGGCTGACGCAATCGTGTCGTGGGGGTTGGCTGGAGGCTGGAGCGGAGCCGACGTACGTCGCTGCCGGCTGCGGCGGGCGGGCGGAGAAGCGCGCGGCGAACTGAACGGGCAGACGGTGGGTCGGTGGTGGGGTTGTCGCTCCGGTCGATATGCTTTATTCTTGGCGCGGGGTCGAGCAGTCGGCGAAGAGAACGAGGATGGAGCTGTAAGCTGTTTGGTGCGTAGCGGCGCAGCGAGGCAGCGAGCAGAGGGAAGGGGCGGTGGTCCGCGGTAGCCGTGTGGGTGTGGGTTCGGTGAGGCGAAGGCCGGCGGCGGCTTCGATCGATCGGGGTTATCCTGCCGCGCGCGGCGTTTTCCCACGCGGAGACGTGCCACGTTCTGGACGCCACCTGGCTGGATCCCGCGTAGCGTAGCTGCTTGCTCGCGGTGTCGGTCTTGCGCGTGATGGCACTCCATGTCACGGCTTACCTCTACTTTTTTGCTTTCTTCTCTAGGTTTTTTCTCAACTACAGAATCTATACTAGTAAAACAATTATAATCGAACTTCATGGTTCTTTTTAACGAGAACTTCATCGGAAAGTAGCATGTGCACATGAGCACAAGTGCTCCATGGACTTTTGGATTTTTGAAAATTTTCAAAACCTCGCTCTTTTATGTTTTTAAAAATTATGACATTAAATATGTAGATAGATTTAGACACGAGGAGTGTAGTCAAAAAAGTCCCATTAAAAAATACTTTATATTTTGGAAAATACAAAAAAGACAAATTTCTGACAGTAAACTGACAAAATATACGTATTATTATACTACTATTTATCATAATTCTTGAAAGCAGAGAAATATGAGAATCTAAAATTTTCAAAAATCCAAAAGTGAAGGGAGCACTGACTCCCATGTGCATAAAATCCTCGTCCGAACTTCATGGTTTAACTTCGTGTTCGAACTACTCCCTCCGATCCGAAAAAAAGTGTCGGATCAGTTAGTACAGTGCCATTTTACAAAACAATCCTTATAGTAATTTAAAATTGATCTGGATCGGTCGCTCGCATGCTCGATATCCGGCCCGTCCAGGTCATCGCCAGAGAAGATGCAGCCCTCCAAGGGAGCCACGATCTGCTGCTCCACACAAAGGCGCCACCGGCTGTCGGGTCCAAAGAATCCCTGCAAGCGAGCGGTTGAGCAGGGGCCTCGAGCTTGGACCCTGCGTGCGTGAGGGAGGCTTCACGTCGCGTGGTCGAGGAGCAACTCTGGCCGGTGATGTGGGATCTCCGTCCGGCGTCGGCGAGGTCGCCTGCCTTGTGGACTGCAGAACGAGGAGCGGGAGACGTGCGAGTGCGGTCGTGCGGACTGTGGGATGCGGGCTATTTGCTGAGTGTGTTGTGAACAGTTGACTGCGTGGGTGAAAGAAACCACATGATTGTTTTGCAAAATGACCACTTCCGTCACTTTGTTTGGACCGGAGGGAGTAATGTTCTTGGGTAGTAAATCAATGAAGATGTTGAGCATCTCTCGTGCTCCACTCCCTTTTCGCAGAAAAAAATGAACATATTAAATTTGCAGCTATATGCAATCTTGTCACATCCCAAAAATTTATAAATTTTGGAATCGAAAATAAAAATAAATTTAATGCTTGATTGTTTGAACTTGATTGAAAATTTAAAAGAAATTAAAATTTTATGAAGTTATTTAAAAGGGATTTCAAAAATAGTGTTTTCAAAAAAATTTGGTTTCAAAGTATTTTCAAATAAAACTTATTTTGACTTTCAAAGTTTTCAAATTCTTAATGGATTTTTATTTGAGAAACAAAACCCTAAAAAACTTGCAAAAATATTTCCCAAGTAGCCACATAGGCATGTATGACAATTTTGATTTATAGAAATTCATTTTTGATTTAAAGGTGGTTCCATAATTGTTATCACCAGAATTTGACCGGATCAGAGGTGGGGCATGATTAAAGATGGACTTGAAGAATATACACGGAAGACATACATGAATCGGCCTTGTACACGAAGTTTGGGCTAGTTTACCCGTGTATCTGTAAATATAGTAGGATACGTGTCGGTTAGGTAGATTTTGGCTCGTACACGGTTGGGATTATTCCCACGTTAGAAAGTCTGCGGACTATAAATATGTATCTAGGGTTATTGAGAAAGACAACAATCACGTTCACAACAAATCAATCTAGGCGCATCGCCAACCTCTCGTTTCGAGGGTTTCTTCTGGGTAAGCATCATGCTGCCTAGATCGCATCTTGCGATCTAGGCAGTATACGTTTATTCGTTGTTCATGCGTTGCTCGTGCTGAAGCCTTGTTGATGGCGAGCAACGTAGTTATCATAGATGTGTTAGGGTTAGCATTGCTTTACCACGATATATGCTTTGCTCCATGCTATCCCTAGACATCTAGCCACCCTTGCGCCGATCTGAGGTGCAAGGGTGGCACCTTGCTTGATCCGTGTTTAGTAGATCCGATCTGTTATGATTGCTCCTTGTTCTTCAAGGATTAGTTTAATATCTGTATAGTTAGGTCTTGCAAACGGGTTGAAGGATCCAGTAGCACGTAGGGTGTAGTTTGCTAGCCCTAGATAAGATGTTCCGGGAATCAACTCCATGTTGGTTTTTAGGCCTTATCTAGGGCTGGTTTATTATCATCTTGCGTGGCTGCCAGGCTCAATCACGTGTAGGATGTTCCGATTATGCGGTGAAAACCCTAAATCGTCGTAGGTCGTTTTAGCTTTATATTGATCAAGCAGGACCACCATGTGATCGTAGACCTCATACGAATCATGGGTTGATCGGCTCCTTGAGCCGATTCACAGGACAACCTGAGAGCCGATCGAGGCTCGTATTTAATGTTTACGTGTATGCCATGCAGGAAACTAAGCGAAGCAGATCATCACCTTCCTGACCAGGTATAGGTCAGGTGGCACGCCCTTGCACCAGCATCGGGACGTGCGTGCCGGAGCTTTGCGGGCCGTCGCTCGAGGGACCAGGGCCAGCCGCAGTTCTGGGAGCCTCCCGGCTCTACGTGTTGCCCGTCGCTACTCGCCGGTGGGTTTCGGACGCCAACACATTCTGGCACGCCCGGTGGGACAGTCTTCGACATCAACTGCATCGCCATCTACGTCTGAGATGGCGGAAGATCCAGTCACGTACGAGGATCTGACTGAGGAGCTTAAGAAGAAGTATGACGATGTCAAAGCTATCTTCGAAGCCGACCTCATCGGCTCTTTCCAGAGGACCCGCTCACACGGCATCAGGTGGAAAGGGTTCTCACCTGAAGGCGCGCTCGATGGAGTGGACCTGTCTACCCCTTCAGAAGAACGCACCAGGTCTCTGCGTCAGGAGGTTGTCGTTGCCTAATCGACGGTACCCCGGAGGAGGGATCCTCACGAGGGGGAGAAGAAGTAGGGGCCATAGGGCGGAGTGCACACGGGACGGTGGTACGCGATTTACCCAGCTTCGGAACACCTGCACGATGACAGGGCCTACTGCTGCTTGTCTGGTATTATCTGGGCGCTTTCGCGTTGTTACAATGAGTTGTTGTTCTGAACGTGCCTCTAAGGCTCCCAGGATCCGGCTTATAAAAGCGCACGGATCTAGGGTTTACATGGAGAGTCCTAGCCGGATTACAGGTCGCCTAACTACGGTACAAGGTCTTGCCGTGTATGTCAAGGATCTGCCTTCCTCCCTACGTCGTACTGGATCCGGGTTCCTCATGGGCCTCCATGGATCCGGGTTACTCCTGGGCCTCCATGGATCCGGGTTCCACATGGGCCTCCATGGATCCGGGTTACTCCTGGGCCTCCATAGATCCGAGTTGCACATGGACCTTCACGGATCCGACTTCCTCCGATGGTCGGTTGGGATCCGGCTTCCCTATCCTGGGCTGGACTTCATCCTTTAGGATCAACATCAACTGAGCTGCCCGGTGGGCCATAAGCCATCACCACCATCTGTGGGCCACCCGGGCTTGCCGGAATCGGACCATGTCGATGGTATACCTATGAAGTATATCCACAACAGTAGCCCCCGGAGTTCTCCAAGATTCACCGTTCTTCCATCCAGCTCAGCTTGCGCATGTATCTTCATCCTTTGGCTGGAACGAATAATAGAGAATATTGAAGGACTCCAAACTTCATATCTCCAACCAAGTATTGGTCGGAAACTTCATGATCCAATGGTCAGATTCTTCGGAGACACCATCCAACGTAATCTTCGGTATGGATCCGACTAGCCAAATGTAGGTTCGGATCTGACTAGCCAAAATGTAGGTGTGGATCCGACTACCCAAAATATAGGTGCGGATCCGACTAACAAAAAATTAGTTGCGGGTCTGGCTACCAAAAATTGAGGTGCGGATCCGGCTACCAAAAAATTAGGTGCGGATCCGGCTGCCAAAAATTGAGGTGCGGATCCGGCTACCAAAAATTAGGTGCGGATCCGGCTGCCAAAAATTGAGGTGCGGATCCGGCTACCAAAGATTAGGTGCGGATCCGGCTGCCAAAAATTGAGGTGCGGATCCGGCTACCAAAAATTAGGTGCGGATCCGGCTGCCAAAAATTGAGGTGCGGATCCGGCTACCAAAGATTAGGTGCGGATCCGACTAGTTGGCCAGGTTTTCGCCATCTTTGAAAATTTTCTTGACATAGCCATATGTATGTAGCCCCCGAGCGTTGAGTCGGCTTGCTCCAAGGAGACTCGATGCTCAGAAACTTAGCCCCCAAGCGTCAAGGTGGAAATTTTTCGGCTTGTTGCTCCAAAGAGAACTTCATCGATGTAGCCCCCGAGCGCCAAGGTGAATTTACTTAAAATCCGGCTTGGAGCTCTTAGAGTAGCTTTATCTTTATATGTGACTTAGGAATAGCGTAAATCCCAAGCATCTAGGCGGAAATTTCCAGCACTGATACCCAAAAGGAAACACACTTTTCACCTAAGATCAAACCGCAGCCCCCGAGGGTTGGTTCCGGCTAAGCATAGCGGAATCAAGACTCAAGTTGCTTTTCCAGCTGTGCACGCCATGGATCCGCCTAACCTCGGGAGACTGTTGTACGTCCAAGTGTCATGTACCTGATACATAAACATAAAAACATATTTGTATTAAATTGTTTCTTTGATCATGTTCAACGAACAAATGTAAGGCGGAACAAAAACGGCCTTTGAACAAATGTTTTAAAGCTGAAACTATGCAGCAGTTGAACAACATAAAACTGTCAAGGCGGAAAAAACTCGACTATCTTGAACAGTTAATGTAATTTATATGTTTTAAGCAAGTGCTGGTTTATCCGTTCTTCTGGTTTATGTGCTTGACTTTTCGCGAGACGGCAAACTTTAAACACAGAACATCTGCTGAGGCGATAGCGCTTAATAGCGAAACAATCAAGAACCTCGGAAACAGAGGCCGGCTTTAAGTACCGAGATGTCACTACTAAGAAATCCACACATAAAACAACAGAAAACGTGTAGGCCAGAAAACTTAAGCTAGCGCCCGAAAGCGGAATTTTTGCAGCGTACTGGAGCCTTAAGCGACAAAAACAGTACAAAGTTTTTCACGAGCGCGAGGCAAATCGTGGGAAAGATATGACCAACAGTGAAAGCGGTAAAAGACTCAGGATATGAGTGAACCAATCTTAATCTCATGATCATAAAATTTTAAAATATTAAATATAAATAGGACTTAGCTGTTTGTAGCGGAGTCAACGTCGGTCGTGGCGGTTTTTCTTCGGCGTTCCGTCGAGCCGGTGCGAGATTGATTGTCGCAGTGGTCCTGTTGGTGCGGATCCACCTACCAAAATTTAGGTGTGGATCCGACTTCCAAAAATTTAGGTGCGGATCCACCTACCAAAATTTTGGCATGGATCCGGCTACAAAAATATAGGTGTGGATCCGACTACCAAAAACGTAGGCGCGGATCCGACTACCAAAAACGTAGGCGCGGATCCGGCAACCAAAAATATAGGTGCGGATCCGACTACCAAAAACGTAGGCGCGGATCCGGCAACCAAAAACATAGGTGCGGATCCGGCAACCAAAAACATAGGTGCGGATCCGACTACCAAAAACGTAGGCGCGGATCCGGCAACCAAAAACATAGGTGCGGATCCGGCAACCAAAAACATAGGTGCGGATCCGACTACCAAAAACGTAGGCGCGGATCCGGCTAGCAAAACCAGAATTTGAAATTTCCAAATCTAAGGCGGATTCTTTCGAAGCTCCAGCGACTCAGATCGGATCTTTGCAACTGCGTCCTGCTCGACGGCGGTCGTAGCTGCAGTACTTACCAGAGCGTTTCCGTCGAAATTGACGGTCTCGCCGATGAAGATGTGTATGCCGCCGATTGGGACGATGGAGAGCTTGACGGGGTCGGTCCTAGCCGGAATCCAGCACTCGTTCGGAGGGACGATCGGAAAGTTTCCGGCGTAAAGAACACGCCCCACAGCGATGGTGTCGTCGAAGCTTCCCATGGCGGAACCCTCCCGGTTCCGGCCTCCAGACGCCGCAGGCCCCACGGTGGGCGCCAACTGTCGTTGCCTAATCGACGGTACCCCGGAGGAGGGATCCTCACGAGGGGGAGAAGAAGTAGGGGCCATAGGGCGGAGTGCACACGGGACGGTGGTACGCGATTTACCCAGCTTCGGAACACCTGCACGATGACAGGGCCTACTGCTGCTTGTCTGGTATTATCTGGGCGCTTTCGCGTTGTTACAATGAGTTGTTGTTCTGAACGTGCCTCTAAGGCTCCCAGGATCCGGCTTATAAAAGCGCACGGATCTAGGGTTTACATGGAGAGTCCTAGCCGGATTACAGGTCGCCTAACTACGGTACAAGGTCTTGCCGTGTATGTCAAGGATCTGCCTTCCTCCCTACGTCGTACTGGATCCGGGTTCCTCATGGGCCTCCATGGATCCGGGTTACTCCTGGGCCTCCATGGATCCGGGTTCCACATGGGCCTCCATGGATCCGGGTTACTCCTGGGCCTCCATAGATCCGAGTTGCACATGGACCTTCACGGATCCGACTTCCTCCGATGGTCGGTTGGGATCCGGCTTCCCTATCCTGGGCTGGACTTCATCCTTTAGGATCAACATCAACTGAGCTGCCCGGTGGGCCATAAGCCATCACCACCATCTGTGGGCCACCCGGGCTTGCCGGAATCGGACCATGTCGATGGTATACCTATGAAGTATATCCACAACAGAGGTCAATCACATGGTAGCTCATTCGCAACACCGCCATTCTGAGAGCCTGGTGAACGCTTTGGAGCATGTCGCGCTTCGGGTGATCCAGGAAATCATGAGACATCAGTACTCTCCGTCAGGACCTGCTCTAGGGACTCACCAAGGAGAGATACCACTCCAGACCCGACCACCGCTGCTGTTCGCGCTGGCAGCACCAGAAGTGCCGAGTTCACCGGCATTCATCGTCTACAAGATCGGTGGCGATCCTAGTGATTACCAGTTCTTGAATGAGGCGCCTAAGGAGATCCCGCACGGGTACACGTGCACATATGTGCCAGACTGCAGTAACTGGGCACTCACGAGCCAGACTGCAACAGCAGGGGTTTCTGGAACAGCAGGAGGGGCTTCTGGATCAGATCTTGAGAAGCAGACGTGGCTAGCTAAGTATGCCACTCCAGCAAACCTTCAAAGCTCAACCCCTGCAGCTAGCTCAGATCTTAAGAAGCAAGCGTGGCTAGCTAAGTATGCCACTCCAGCGAATCTTCAGAGCTCGACTCCTGCAGCTAGCACCGCGGATCAGATCAGTACCATCTTGAGAGACCAGTTCGGCATGGTGCCGAAACGGAGGGCAATCGGCTATTCCAAGCCGTACCCCAACGAGTACGATTTGATCCCACTACCACCCAAATATCGGCTCCCTGAATTCTCCAAGTTTAGTGGGTCAGATGGCTCCAGTTCAATCGAGCATGTGAGCCGATATTTGGCACAGCTGGGCACGATCTCAGCATCAGATGCACTACGGGTGAGGTTCTTCGCACAGTCCCTCACGGGATCGGCTTTCGGGTGGTACACCTCGCTGCCACCAGATTCAATCTGGACTTGGAAGCAGATGGAAGAACAGTTCCACATGCAGTATCACTCAGAGGCTTCCGAGGCTGGCATTGCCGATCTAGCACAAGTACGGCAGAAGCGCGGAGAAACAGTGTCAGAATACATCCAGCGCTTCAGGGCCATCAGGAACCGATGCTATTCGGCTCGTTTGACTGAAAAAGAAGCAGTCGAGCTGGCGGTGGTGGGTCTCGCATCGCCAATCAAGGATATGGCTTCCCAAGCAGATTACGCTTCACTGGCGCATATGGTGCAGAAACTGTCATTATATGAACAGCGCCACCCAGAGTTATACCAGGACAAGTTCAAGCGTGCGGTAGTCCTGGTTGAGACAGAGGAAGGTGAAGGCTCTGCAGGAGATCAAGAGGTAGCAGTGGCTGAATGGACTCAGGGGGCAAGCCCCGTGTCCTGTAAGTGGGTTAAGCCACAAGGTCCTCCAAGGGGGTTTGACTTCGACGTAAGCAAAGCTGAGCAGATTTTCGATCTCTTGCTCAAGGAGAAGCAGCTAAAGTTACCCGAAGGCCACAAATTCCCTACGGTGCAAGAGCTCAATGGCAAGCCATATTGCAAGTGGCATAACACGTTGACCCATACCACCAACGACTGCAGGGTGTGGCGCCAGCAGATCCAAATGGCGATAGAACAAGGGCGTCTAATTTTCAGCCAGTACGCCATGAAAGTTGACACACACCCCTTTCCCGCCGTTAACATGGTGGAGTACGCTTACCCCGGGAGGTGCCAGACAGGTTTTTCATTCAGCATTAACATGGTAGGACCTGCGCACCACCCT
The DNA here is from genome assembly GCF_019359855.2 of Lolium perenne. Classification (NCBI taxonomy): domain Eukaryota; kingdom Viridiplantae; phylum Streptophyta; class Magnoliopsida; order Poales; family Poaceae; genus Lolium; species Lolium perenne. Next base: position 102,903,200 of record NC_067246.2, on the reverse strand, counting down.
GGTAAGGATAGAGACGAGGGCAGTCGCTCTCGTGGCAAGGACAAGGAGGAAGCCGTTCCACGCGATCGACTCCGAAACGAGGGCAAGCGCTACATCACAGAGGGAGAAGTGAAGAATGTGCGATATCAGCGACCTCTCTCTGATCATCTCCTCAACAAATATGAGCGTCAGTACGACCAACGCCGGCGATACAACGACGACGACGAAAGAGATCGTCGGGCTAGCAGGGACGCCAGGAAAAATCATCGGCATGATAAAGACGATGAAAGATATGAGCGCCATGCCAAGGAGAATTCAAGAGAGCAGGACGACGTGGACAGGCACTGGGACTGTCCCTTCTTCAAACACTGCTGGGATTCAGGAATGAGCCGATTGCCCACAATCGGCAACTGCCCAGAATGTAGACAGAAGAAGAAGGGCACAGGAGACGTGTCAGTGTTCAAACGTCTAGGACCTCTCCCATCTCGGAACAAGCAAGCTGAGTCCTCTCGGGTGGAAGATCTCGAGGAATTAGAAGATGACGATGAAGAAGAAGAAGATAAGTACCACCGGCCAAGGTGGTGCCCTGATGGACCCAGCCACTCCCAAAAACGTAGGGTTCAGCGACTACGTTGCTTGGAGGAAGCCGAAAGGTTATACCTGCATACGTTGAGGAAAGCGCGGCCTGATCTGGCCGCAAAAATCCAGCGAACTCTGGACGAGGAGGGTCGACCACAGAAGAAAGAGTGGCGCCCCAAACAGAAGAAAGCCAATGATGAGACATCGGCTGGCACAAACATGGTGTTCATCCTTCCAGCGGAGTTTTGTGCTCCTGGAACCGAAGAGGCACCTGTGGCACAACTTGACTGCGGCCCAAGGCCGGTTATCTTTGAGAAGCCACTAGAAAGAAGTTACAGACACCTGAAGGCCCTGTACTTACGAGGTTATATCAATGGGCAACCGGTCAATGAGATGCTGGTCGACACCGGAGCGGCAGTCAACATCATGCCATACTCCATGGTACGTCGTCTGGGACGCTCTAGCTCGGATCTGATCAAGACCAATGTCACATTGAGCGATTTCAACGGCCAGGCATCAGAGGCACAAGGTGTTCTGAACGTGGATCTGACCGTAGGGAGGAAGACCATCCCTACGACATTCTTCATTGTCGATAGCAAGAGCACCTACGCTGTCCTGCTAGGGAGAGATTGGATCCACGCCAACTGCTGCATTCCATCCACGATGCATCAATGCTTAATACAGTGGGATGGAGATGAAGTAGAAATCGTCCACGCAGATGACTCAGCCGAGATCTCAACGGCTGGCATGAACGTTTGGGAGACGGCAGGCCAAGAGCCACTCTCCGGCATCACTTTGGACGACTGTGAGCGCATCGACGTGACAAAAAACGGGGTGAGGCTGGTCTTATCCACCGGCCTGACCGTGTAACAAGAGCAAAGGCTATGGACGTACGTGGCAAGGCCGATCCTTGTGATCGGCCCCAAAAAATAAAAAGTAATGATCTTGTCTCAAGCATGCCACGTAGTCGTAGTGACGCACGAATAAGATGTAAACCTTCATTGAGCAATGCAATCAAAATGGGGGCCGATTCCAGCAATCGGCCCACATTATTATCCTCGCCATACGTTTTGCCTGTGTTCAGCGTCGATCTAACAGGTGACGGAAAGCTAGGGTATGGGTTTACATCGGCTGATGAGCTAGAAGAAGTCGACATTGGTCCTGGGGATAAGCCACAACCAACTTTCATCAGCAAAAAGTTAGATCCACATCTCAGGAGCCAGATGATAGCTCTGTTAAAAGAATACCCAGATTGCTTTGCATGGGATTACACAGAGATGCCTGGGTTAGACAGGAGCATCATTGAGCATCGGCTCCCTCTCAAGAAAGGATTTCGGCCATTCCAACAACGAGCACGTCAGATGAAGGCCGAAATCCTGGAAGAAGTCAAGAAGGAGATCGAGAAAATGTTAGCCGCCGGGTTCATCAGGCCATGCAGGTACGCTGAATGGATCTCCAGTATCGTACCTGTAGAGAAAAAGGACGGCCGATGGCGTGTGGCCATAGATTTCCGAGATCTCAACAGAGCCACTCCAAAGGATGAATATCGAATGCCTGTGGCAGAAACATTGATCAATGCAGCTGCTGGCCACAAGGTGTTAAGCTTCATGGATGGCAATGCCGGCTAAAACCAAATCTTCATGGCTCTAGAAGATATACACAAGACTGCATTCAGAGTACCAGGATCGGTGGGCTTGTTTGAATATGTGGTCGTGACTTTTGGGCTGAAGGATGCCGGTGCAACATACCAACGAGCCATGAATTACATTTTTCATGATCTGATCGGCAAGTTGGTGGAAATTTAAATCGACGACGTGGTGGTTAAGTCTGTCTCCATGGAAGGACACTTGGATGATTTGCGACGCATCCTAGACCGAACTCGAAAATTCGGGCTGAGAATGAATCCAAAGAAGTGTGCCTTTGGTGTGACGGCCGGTCAGTTCCTAGGTTTTTTGGTTCATGAACGAGGAATTGAGATCGGCCTGAAAAGTCAGGAGGCGGTACGTACCATGCAGCCGCCTACCACGAAGAAGGAACTCCAACGTCTTATCGGCAAGATCAACTTCGTCCGACGGTTCATCTCTAATCTGTCAGGACGAATCGAGCCGTTCATGGCGTCGGTGAAGATCAAATCTGATGACGAGTTTCACTGGGGGGCAGAACAGCAGCGAGCGTTTGACGAGATTAAGCGGTATCTAACAACACCGCCTGTGCTAGTTCCACCTCAGCAAGATAGGCCGTTCTATATCTACTTATCAGTAGCTGACACGTCCATTGCTTCAGTGGTGGTGCAACTCTATGAGGGTGTTGAAAAGGTTGTTTTCTACCTCAGCAGAAGGATGTTGGATGCAGAGACAAGGTACCCTGAGGTCGAGAAGTTATGCCTCTGCCCATTCTTCACCTGCACCAAGCTTCATCACATTCTTTTGACGGCAAAAATCATCATCATATGCAAGTCAGACGTTGTCAAGCACATGCTGTCGGCTCCTGTTTTGAAAGGCCGACTTGGTAAGTGGATGTTTGCGTTATCGGAATTCGATCGCCGGTATCAGCCTGCGAAAGCAGTCAAGGGACAAGCGTTGGCCGATCTGATAGCTGAACGGATCAGCACTAATATAGCAGCACTATCTGTACGTGCATGGGCTATGTTCTTCGATGGATCGGCTTGTGACGATGGTTCTGGCATCGGCATTCTGCTCGTGTCGCCTCGGGGGGCAACATATTCCTTCTCCATCAGGCTATCTATACCTTGCACCAACAATGTCGCTGAGTACGAGGCGATACGCAAGGGAATGGAGTTGCTTTTGGAAGCCGGGGCAGAAGCGGTGGAACTTTTTGGAGACTCGAAGTTGGTGATCTCCCAGCTCACGGATGAATACAAGTGCGAGAGTGAGTCACTCTTCCCATATTGGATGGAATGCCGCGAGCTGATGGCAAAATTTCGGTACATCAACTTCAATTGGGTCCCAAGATCTCAAAATACCGAGGCCAACGACCTCGCACAGATGGCGTCAGGCTACAAGGACATACCAGACGGGTCAGACGTTTAGGTGCAGTTCCTGGAACAGGATGACTGGAGAGCCGATATCTTCAATTAGTTGAAGGATTCGGCTCGGGGGGCACCTAAACGGATAAGGTACAAGGCCATGAAATATGTCCTTATAGGAGATGACATGTTCTACAGGACGTTGGAAGGGTTATTACTCAAATGCCTGGGACCAACTGAGTCTAATCGGCTCTTACATGAGGTGCATGAAGGCGCTTGTGGAACTCACCAATCGGCTCATAAGATGAAGTGGCTGATTAGGCGATCAGGGTTTTACTGGCCCACCATGCTTGAGGACTACTTCAACTACTACAAAGGGTGCCAAGCGTGTCAGATGTTCGGGAAGATTCAGATGGTACCCGCATCAGCAATGAATCCCATCATCAAGCCTTGGCCATTTCGAGGTTGGGGCATGGATATGATCGGCAAAATCCATCCTGCGTCGAGCAAAGGCCACGAGTGGATTCTGGCCATTACAGATTACTTCACCAAATGGGTGGAGGCCGTCCCTATGAAGAAGGTAAAATCAGAAGATGTTATCAAATTTGTGAAAGAACACGTCATTCATAGGTTCGGGATTCCCCAAACCATCACGACCGATGGAGGTTCGGTCTTCATTTCTAAAGAATTCAGAAAATTCTACGATGAAATGGGAATTAAGCTGATCCGATCATCTCCATACTATGCTCAAGCCAACAGGCAAGCTGAAGCGTCCAATCAGAGCCTGATCAAGCTGATTAAGAGGAAGATTGACGAGAACCCTAGGGTTTGGCATGAAACATTGTCAGAAGCTTTGTGGGCCTATCGCATGTCATGTCATGGAGCTATAAAAACTTCGCCATACCAACTCGTCTATGGGCAGGAAGCCGTATTGCCTTGGGAAATTACGGCTGGATCGAGACGTGTCACGTTTCAGAATGATCTAACAGCTGAGGAATATGCAGCCCTGATGAGTGATACTATTGAGGATGCAACGGAACTTAGACTTTGGTCCTTGGAGAAGATTAAAGAGAACAAAGCCAGGGTGGCTCGCGCATACAATAAGAAGGTGAGACCAAAGGAGTTTCAAGTTGGTGATCTAGTATGGGAAGCCGTCTTGCCATTAGGAACCAAGGATAAAGCATATGGCAAATGGTCTCCTAATTGGCACGGTCCATACAAAGTCGATCAGGTATTGAAGGGCAATGCATACATGCTCGAGCAGCTGAACGGTGTTAAATTCCCAGTGGCCGTCAATGGTCAACACCTCAAGAAATATTTCCCAAGCATGTGGGACGATGGACAGTGAAACATGGGGGCCGATGTATAAAATCGGCCAGTAAAAAAATATTTTATATGCAAATCACAGCCGATGCATGAACATCGACTTTAGAAAAATGTGTGCATACAAGTACAGCCGATGCAAAGACATCGACTTCAGAAAAAAAGCCGATGCATAGTCATCGACTCTAGAAGAACAAGCTCGATTGAGCAGGTTAACAGATCGGTTTCAAGCCAGAGTCCATGGCATTTGAGATGATTCTCTCATTGGATTTGCTGAGGAGTTGAATCTGCGCGTTTGAGATTGGAGGATGGCGTGGACACGGATTGGATCTGTTTGACCGTGTGAATAGGCAACTGGTTTGGCCTTAAAGCGTGTTTATGGTACAAGCCGATGCCCTGCCATCGGCTCTTTGTGCATTGACCTCGTTCGGCAATCGGCAAAATTGACGAGAAAGCAAAATTAATAGAGGAATATTTTCTTCATTAATAAAGGAGGTTTCTTACAAAGAAAGAGCCGATTGTTCAAGGGAGGAAGAACAAAAGAGAGGTCCATTGACCAATCTGCTACTACTACTAGATCTATACTAGTAGATCCTACTCTACGGGCCGTCGCTGCCCTCGTCGTCGCCATCGGAGCTCTCGTCGGCGCTGCTGCCGGCGGGCTCCTCGTCGCTGCTCCAATGGCCCTCATTGGGGACCTCCTCCTCTTCATCATCATCGTCGTCGTCGTCATCTGACCCGGCGCGGAAGCGCTTCGCCGGCGGGTAGTCCTCGAGGGAGTCGTCGTCGTCTTCTTCCTCCTCTTCCTCGGAGGAAGTGTAGTCGTCCCAGGAGAACGAGTCGTCCTCGCTCTCCGATTCCAGTTCCCCATCGGCGAGGAACTGGAGTTCTTCGTCTCCGCTGGTCAAGGACTTGTCGTCCTCGGACCAGACGGAGGAGGCGTGGTCATCCTGGTCCCACTCCTCTGGGGCGCGCTCGTCGTACGCCGCCATTGGATCCCACTCCGGCGTGGGTTCGCGGGAGGAGGAGGAGGAGGAGGAGGAGAAGGATTGGGAGGAGAGATCCGACGAGGCGGAGGAGGAAGAGGAGGAAGACATTGCTACTGAGATGGGGGTTTCTTGGTGCCGATGGCTAGAACATAGCAAGGGGATGAAGTGGCGAACTGCTCGGAGCGGTTAAATAAAAGGGGATATAGTGGAAATTCAATGCCACAGCAGTTTCCGAGGAAGTGGTGCCCAAAGAAAAAAAACAACTGTCAAATCACGCGGAGAAGTTGAGAAGGCAAGGCATCATGATGAAGGATACTGCGGTGGTTTGCCCTGCCACGACGTGACCCAACGAAGAAAAAGCAGAGTGGTTTTGGAATTATCATTTCCAAAACCAGGGGGGCATGTGTTATCACCAGAATTTGACCAGATCAGAGGTGGGCCATGATTAAAGATGGGCTTGAAGAATATACACGGAAGACATACATGAATCGGCCTTGTACACGAAGTTTGGGCTAGTTTACCCGTGTATCTGTAAATATAGTAGGATACGTGTCGGTTAGGTAGATTTTGGCTCGTACACGGTTGGGATTATTCCCACGTTAGAAAGTCTGCGGACTATAAATATATATCTAGGGTTATTGAGAAAGACAACAATCACGTTCACAACAAACCAATCTAGGCGCATCGCCAACCCCTCGTTTCGAGGGTTTCTTCCGGGTAAGCATCATGCTGCCTAGATGGCATCTTGCGATCTAGGCAATATACGTTTATTCGTTGTTCATGCGTTGCTCGTGCTGAAGCCTTGTTGATGGCGAGCAACGTAGTTATCATAGATGTGTTAGGGTTAGCATTGCTTTACCACGATATATGCTTTGCTCCATGCTATCCCTAGACATCTAGCCACCCTTGCGCCGATCTGAGGTGCAAGGGTGGCACCTTGCTTGATCCGTGTTTAGTAGATCCGATCTGTTATGATTGCTCCTTGTTCTTCAAGGATTAGTTTAATATCTGTATAGTTAGGCCTTGCAAACGGGTTGAAGGATCCAGTAGCACGTAGGGTTTAGTTTGCTAGCCCTAGATAAGATGTTCCGGGAATCAACTCCATGTTGGTTTTTAGGCCTTATCTAGGGCTGGTTTATTATCATCTTGCGTGGTCGCTGTGCTCAATCACGTGTAGGATGTTCCGATTATGCGGTGAAAACCCTAAATCGTCGTAGGTCGTTTTAGCTTTATATTGATCAAGCAGGACCACCATGTGATCGTAGACCTCATACGAATCATGGGTTGATCGGCTCATTGAGCCGATTCACAGGACAACCTGAGAGCCGATCGAGGCTCGTATTTAATGTTTACGTGTATGCCATGCAGGAAACTAAGCGAAGCAGATCATCACCTTCCTGACCAGGTATAGGTCAGGTGGCACGCCCTTGCACCAGCATCGGGACGTGCGTGCCGGAGCTTTGCGGGCCGTCGCTCGAGGGACCAGGACCAGCCGCAGTTCTGGGAGCCTCCCGGCTCTACATGTTGCCCGTCGCTACTCGCCGGTGGGTTTCGGACGCCAACAATAATAAATTACTTTTTATAAGGAATCCACAGATGTTTTATTTGCATTTTCTGAATTAATTTGGTGCCCAAATGCTTTACAAATAAAAGAAAACAGAAAATAAAAAAACAAAACAAAACAAAAAAAGGAACCGGCCCAACTGGACCAACTCGGCCCAATCCGGCCAACCAGCCTGTCCATGCGAGGCTCTGGTCTTCTTCCACCTCTCCACGACTTCTCCACATACAGAGCACGTACTCCATGGCAGTTAATCTTCATCCTCTCCTTTTACCCATTGTAGTGCTTCTTTCTCTTAGACCCCAACACAAAATTCGCTCAGAATTCAATGGAGGTCGCATTAAGAGAATTAGTTTCCTACATAGGTGCCACAATCTCTCGAACCGACGTCATGCACCGAATGCCAATCCATGGCACTCATTTCCCGATCTTCCTCCTCAGTTCATCTCAATACGAACCAAAAGAAGCACCGTGCGTCCTTCGTTATTCTCCACCACTTTCGTTCACAAAGTTTCTCCTGATGAGCTTTGTACAGCCCCACACCGACCATGCCAACATCCTCCTAATTTGCGAGTTCATCATGAGATCCCGTCTTCCACGATGACCACCTTGACATTTTCTCCCTGCAGTACGCCCTCCTTAACGTGGCCTACCTCCTGGACATTCCCGTGCGTCAAATAGATGTTGTTGGTCGCGCCGCCGCTCCGCCGGCCGTGGCGATGCCATTGTCGATTCCGCCGAGTGCAAAGGGACTAAGGCCCTGTTTCTTTTGCCTTTCATCTTCTATAGATTGGGAGCAACTATTCTGATAGAAACATCATTCGATTGTGCAGCGTAAGATCCTCCACGTCGACAACCGAGTTGATTTCCATACCGTTCGTACCCGTTGCGCTGATTTTCGCCAGTCATCTGAAGCTTACCTGAGCGCACAAAGGAAGAAGTATACCCTGCCGAGCCGAGAGGAGTATGAACTCTGAAGCCTAGCCATGCATGTCACGAACGTCGCGGAAGAACTAACCATCGCCACGCCCATATCGGTGCGAGTCTGTGACTAGCTGATTCTCGTACGGTATGTATTCTCGTATGAGATGCAGGTGCTATTTTCATCTTCCTCCCTTATCCTCTCTCTAACAAGCAAACAATCTGTATTGTACAGTACAACCTAGACTATCTGAACCAAACCATGCCTTGTCACATATTTTATTTCACCATCACGACATGTTGGTTCCGATCGATCGATCGATCCGTTGGCTAGCTCCGTACATGTCTAGAACTTCAAAAATTCAGAACTACAGATCTACCAGTTCGTTTTACATGATTCTTCTTACGAGGTTAGATTCGTAATTAAATTATCTACAACTTTCGTGTAAAAAAAAATTCTATCCGAGAAATTTATCTAACAACTTTTTAGATGAATTTATTTAAAGATTGTGAAATGTTTAATCATGTACAAGTTATAGAAAAACAATTACACGTCCAAAATTAGCAAATAAGATAGCCCTGGATTCATAAAAATGATTAGAACACAATTATAAAATAAAATTTCACTTTTGATAAAGTTTCAAAATATTCAAATTTGAATATGCGAATTTGAGTGATTTTGACCTAATCCAAAGTCTAGAAATCTAAAGGAAATGATTCTTTTTGCAAATGGATCATGTCAATGTCCTCTATCCAATAGCATCACTGCCCAACAATATTTGAAACAATTTGCAAATATTCAAATTCAAAGACGAGAATTTGAGTATTTGCGACATGAAATAAAATCCTTAAATCATTTCCAAAATGATTCCTTTTGCCATTGGCTATTTTTTTTTTAGCAAACCAGTAACACCAATTCCCAAGCTACTTCAAATATTTTTTGAAATTATTCAAATTCAAACATGAGGATTTGAGTATTTTAATTATAGATGCATTTGTTTAATTTTTCTAAACAAGATTCATCCTTGCAAAGGTGAAGCCCTTAGACAAGCCCATCTATCAAAATCATTTAGACACATTCATCATGTTCCATGAACACATATGACCAAACCATATTATCCTAGTATTCAGATTACAATTGAGATTTTTTGAGTAAAGTGTGATATGTCCTATTTTAGACTTTCACCTTACTCCGGTGAGGTCGAGAAACCCTACCAAATATCCCATGTGTTGAACCCTTGTTATACATTAGGATACTTGAACCCAATCCCAATATCTATCATGCCTAACCAACCTCAATTAGACCATTAACCTAAATGAAATTATTCAACTTACAAATGAGTAATTTGAGTAATTCCACATATCATTAGTTCATACCCAAGCCTATGTGCACTCATACTATTTTAGTAAGTGTTGTCACACTCTACTAAATAATATTTTGAGTTAAGCTATTTAAGACTCATGTGATTTTATCACATGGATCATTCCAGTTACCCATTCTTGTGTAGCAAACAACTCTTGACCATAGTTCTTTGTCAACCTTTTCCTTATAAGCATTTGGCTTAGATAATATTTATTTCTTTCTAAGTATTTGACTTGGCCATTCCATCTCCCAAAAAGACATATCTTCCAAGTCATGTCTCATGCCATATCTTCTTTATCCGATGACTAAAATAAAATGAATAACAACTTGTTGTTTGCCTTTCGTGATTCTGTTGTGGTTGGAATGTGTGTTTATATTGTGCTATCTTTTTTATCTTATAGTTTGTACGGAGAGGCACGTGTTTTAATTGAGAGAGGTGATCTTATTTTGATTACCAAAAATTCAAGTGACATTCAAATCTCACTTTATTTTATACTATGAATTAGAGCTTTGAGTAGTATGCATGATAGGATTTTGATTTGAAAAGTAAAGTATATGATATGCTTAGTAATCCTAGTATTGTGTAGCTACCCTCAAACATGTACTAGGATTTTTATCTTGCTTCGCAATATCAAATGCCAATGTTGTTTCATTACTTTGGTTGTTGATGTTTGAAAAATTGAAAATTAACAACCGTAATGAAACACTTTGGTGGAATAAAATTGAAAGGTGGTGTCAAGTTGAGTGGCTACTCAGGACCACATACCTGACTGTCAACCCAGGATTGTGTGGTGGTTTTCACATGAGGGTTCACTTAAGTTGAGTGGCTACTCAGGACCACATACCTGACTGTCAACCCAATATTGTGTGGTGGTTTTCACCTGACGGTTCACTTGTGGTTAACCACCCAGGAACAAAGAGATTATTATATCTTCCAAGTTTAGTTAGATTCCAATGCAGCCTTATAGCATTATGGGCTCTGCCAGGATTAATTAGGCTATGAGGCTTCAACATGTTGCCAGACATTCAGATGTGGCCAAAGGGGAACGGGTCTGGCTGGTGTGGTTGAATTCTCCTTCTGAAAGATATTGTTTCATTCTTCTCTCTGGGTAGAATGGGTCTTAAGGTGAAAGTGCACAACCTCTCGAGAGTTAAAAACTAAGATCTTAGTCGTGTCCCCGGCTATGGACAATTTAAGCTCCTAGACAGTGAATGTACTGACAAATCTCCTCACCTTTTCTGAATGAAATAAAATTTGTTTAGGCGGCTCGGGTCTATACCGATAATTTAGAATTCCAATTCAAATATTAGCTGAAGGAATGAAAAATAATTACATCGTTAAGCGTCTAGGTACTGAAAGAACATTTCCCGCCCTTTTGGGTTTTGTGTTTTTGATGTCAACACTAGGTACATATTTATGTGTGTTGATGTAGACAGGTACAAGTTACCAAGATATATGTTGGATCGGTGAATTGGTATGGCTGTTCTGAAGCTCTGCAGGTTTTTTGTTTCTGGCGGAAGTTCCGGCCCCAAAGAAAGGAAGTTCCGCCTGCTATGTTAAGCAGTAGCCTCTCAGCGCAGTTCTGTGTTCAGCTGTTTTTCCCTGACCGAAAGTTCCGGTGGAGTTGGCCGGAAGTTCCGGTCAGCGGAACTTCCGCCCAACTTCCGGACAAGTTCCGGAATTCTGGAATTGGGGCTCTGTGATGTCCAGTATGGTTTTCGCCAAATTCTGGAAATTGGCCGGAACTTCCGGTCACTGGAAGTTCCGCCCCAACATCTTTTGATCTGCTCATCTGTCGAAGGCGGAAGTTCCGGCCCTCTTGGCCGGTACTTCCGGTGCAAGCCGGAACTTCCGGCCCTCCTGGCCGGAACTTCCGGTGTAAGTGGATTTCGCCCCCAACGGTCAGATCTGAGAGCTCCAATCATATAAATAGCTTTCTTCTCCAAAGGGACATGTTGCTCAATCATTGCAAGAAAAATCTGCCAAGCTTCACCACCATTAGAGCCACCTCAAGAACACAAGATTTGCAAGATCTCCTTCCTCCCCCAACCAAATCTCTTGATCTTTGGAGATTCGAAGGAGAAGACACCGATCTACATCCTCACCGAAGCGTTTTTCATTTCCCCCTCTCTTGTTTGAGGGATCTCATGCTAGTGTTCCTATTTGGTTCCCTAGTTGATTTGTGTTGATGTGTTGTTGTTGATTGTTGTATTGTTACAGATTTGGGAGCCTCCAATTCAGTTGTGGATGTGTGCCCCAAGAACCTTGTAAAGGCCCGGTTTCCGCCTCGAGGAAATCCCTTAGTGGAAGTGGGCTAGGCCTTCGTGGCGTTGCTCACCGGAGATCTGAGTGAAGCCTTCGTGGCTGTTGGTTTGGCTTTCGTAGCAACCACACTCCTCCAAACGTAGACGTACCTTCTTGCAAAGGAAGGGAACTACGGGAATCATCTCCGTGTCATCGCGTGCTCCACTCTCGGTTACCTCTATCCTATTCTATCTCTTATATTGCTTAGCTATATCTTGCTTAGTTGATTGCCTTGTCATATAGGTAAATTCACTTAGTTGCATATCAAGAGAATTTACCTTTGTGTCAAGCCTAAATTGAAAAAGAACTAAAAATTGGTTAGCACCTATTCACCCCCCCTCTAGGTGCGGCATACGATCCTTTCAATTGGTATCAGAGCATCGGCTCTTATTTCGGGCTTAACCGCCTAAGAGTATGCCGGACGATGGACCTACGGAAGGGGAGGCTAAGATGGTCACCATGGATGATATCAATTCGTTGAGGTCATCCATGGATGCTCAAATGGCAAGCATGAGAAAGATGATTTCCGAGCTTCTGACTCCGCCCCGTCCCGTGGCTCCCACCAAAGAGGGTAATGTCACGGATGCGTTAGAAGTGGGTGATGCTTCGGTATTACCCTCCTCTACCACACCCGTGGATGGTGATAACATAAACACTATCAAATCTACCATTGCATCTCCTAGGGGAACTAGTGGTGATGAGAGCTACAATCGAGTACCTCCACCCTTTCAATCACCCGATATACCGGTTCCCCATCCTCATATAAACATCCGGGGCGACCCACCTAAGTTTTCCGTTAATGATTACGATACTTGGAAATTTGAGTTTAGCTCTCATGTTCGCAGTGCCTCCAATGAACTTTGGAGAATCATCGTGGAAGGCTTCAAGCCTTACAACCCCGACAAGTTGACTAGAAGAGAAGCGGTTGATAGTCAACTCAACAACACCGCCTTGCACATGATTCAAACTAGTGTGGGGACAAAGGAGTTGTCTCGTGTTCGGCATTACACCACCGCCAAGGATGCTTGGGATGGCTTGGCCGCGAGTTGCATTGGAAGTGAGAGCACAAGAAGGAACAAGTATAATGCTCCTCGGAATAAAGCCGAAGGATTCATGAGGCTACCAGATGAAGATCATGAAGACATGTATGGAAGACTTCTCACCGTTGCCGGTGCCTTCCGGAATGTTGGTGCCACTCACATTGATGACTCTTGGATCAAGGAAAAGTACATTGAGTGCATGATGCCGTTTGAGCCTATTGATGTCAAGACTCTTGTCGGTAGAGAATGCTATGCTTCTCTCACCTCTCAACAAGCCATGCACGAGATGCAAGCTCTGAAGGTGCTTGAGCAAAACTCTCATGATTCCCGCAATCGTGCCATTGGGATGACAAAAGGGTCCAACCTTGCCTTGGTGGTCAACTCCGTGGAAGAAGTGATTCCTCAAGAATCTTATAGGGCATCTTGGAGCATGACCTATCCGGAAGACTTGGAACACCACTACCATGACCACATGGCGTTCCATGCAAACACCTTTTGGATTGATCCTTCCAAGGCCAAGGAAGACAACATCAAGAGAAACAACTCAAGGGGTCCCTCAAGCTCGGGCCCAAGAACAAGATCTTGCTACAATTGCAATGACAAGCGCCATTTCATTGCCGAATGTCCCTATGAGAATAGGGAGACTCATGGTGGAAGGCTCATCCCCAAGGACAAGAGCAAAGACTCAAAGGGAAAATATTCAAAGCCCCCCAACAAGAAATTCTATAACAAGAACAAGAAGGGCAAAAGGCCCTCAAGGATCGTGCTAGTGACTAAAGAAGAATACTCTTCCGATGAGATTGAAAGTGCTAATGATGATGAAGAGGAAAGCTCAAGAGAAGTGGCCGCCATTGTCACCACCAACATTCCCTCTTCCTCTCTCTTTGATTCACCCAATGAGAACCCTCAACGCAAGAATGCACATTGCTTCATGGCCAGGTCCACCTTGGACACATCTATTGTGCTATCAACTCAAGAAGAGTATACCTCCGGAGATGAAGATGTTGATGATGAAGAAGATGCAACCTCAAATGGATTGGTTGCCCTTGCCTCCCTCTCTACTAACTCTTCATCAACAAGTGAATCTCCCAATGAGGTCATTCATGTGGAGGAAGAAAGTTGCCTCATGGCTAAATCTTCCGAGGTATCATCTCCTAACCCCTCTACGCCTAACATTTCTAATGATCTAGGGGTTGACCCCGCTAGTCTAAAAGTGAAACAAGAAATGCTAGAGTTTGATGATTTCATTAGTAACCTACAAGGTAACACTAAGAAGCATGTTTCAAGTCTCATGGTTCGAATAGCTCAACTAAATGATACTCTTGAGAAAAAGTGCCAAATAGAGAGAGAAGACTCTCTAGAAATACATGCTCTTAAAAATGCTCTTGAGGAATGTCAAGAAACTATAGCATCTCTTGAAGAGAGGCTAGAAAATCTTGAAGAACCTCAAGATAAACTTAACAAGCTCACTAAAGCTAGAGATCTTGCTATAGCTAAGACTAAAGTGCTTATAAAGGAAAAGGCCAAATTTGGTGTTGATCATGAGAAACTTGTGAAGGATCTAGATGAACTAGACAAGGCTCACAAAGCCTTGAAGAGTGAATACTCTCTCCTCTCCGAGTCTTATGAGCAACTTCAAATTAGGCTTGCTTCATATGACATACCTAGTACCTCTACTCCTTCATGTGATCATGCAAATATTATTGAGGAAAATGCTAGGTTGAAGGATGAACTTGCTAAGGCCTCCTCTCCCCAAAGTAAACTTTCCTTGGATGATCTTTTGAGTAAGCAAAGGTCAAACAATGGGAAGGAGGGACTTGGTTATAATACCAAGGCTAAAAAGGCAAACAAGAAAAAGGCCAAGCCCGCACATGAGAAAGCTAATGGTGAAACCCGAAAGGGCAAAACCATTAATGATGATGGTGCGGGAATTGATAACCCTCACTATGTTCTTTTTAAAGATTATTATGGTGATGTTTATGCTAAATATGTTGGTCCATATGATGGTGATGCGCGTAGTTGACTTTATGTCTTTTCGTTCAATCACGCGTCCGTTGGGAACCCCAAGAGGAAGGTGTGATGCGCACAGCGGCAAGTTTCCCTCAGTAAGAAACCAAAGTTTATCGAACCAGTAGGAGTCAAGAAGCACGTGAAGGTTGATGGCAGCGAGATGTAGTGCGGCGCAACACCAGGGATTCCGGCGCCAACGTGGAACCTGCACAACACAAACCAAGTACTTTGCCCCAACGAAACAGCGAGGTTGTCAATCTCACCGGCTTGCTGTAACAAAAGATTAGATGTATAGTGTGGATGATGATTGTTTACAGAAAACAGTAGAACGAGTATTGCAGTAGATTGTATTTCAGTATAGAGAATTGGACCGGGGTCCACAGTTCACTAGAGGTGTCTCTCCCATAAGATAAACAGCATGTTGGGTGAACAAATTACAGTTGGGCAATTGACAAATAGAGAGGGCATGACCATGCACATACATATTATGATGAGTATAGTGAGATTTAATTGGGCATTACGACAAAGTACATAGACCGCTATCCAGCATGCATCTATGCCTAAAAAGTCCACCTTCAGGTTATCATCCGAACCCCTTCCAGTATTAAGTTGCTAACAACAGACAATTGCATTAAGTATGGTGCGTAATGTAATCAATAACTACATCCTCAGACATAGCATCAATGTTTTACCCCTAGTGGCAACAGCACATCCATAACCTTAGAGGTTTCTGTCACTCCCTCAGATTCACGGAGACATGAACCCACTATCGAGCATAAATACCCCCTCTTGGAGTTACTAGCAAAAACTTGGCCAGAGCCTCTACTAATAACGGAGAGCATACAAGATCATAAACAACACATAGATATAAATTGATAATCAACATAACATAGTATTCTCTATTCATCGGATCCCAACAAACACAACATATAGCATTACAGATAGATGATCTTGATCATGTTCGGCAGCTCACAAGACCCGACAATTAAGCACAATGAGGAGAAGACAACCATCTAGCTACTGCTATGGACCCATAGTCCAGGGGTAGACTACTCACACATCACTCCGGAGGCGACCATGGCGGCGTAGAGTCCTCCGGGAGATGATTCCCCTCTCCAGCAGGGTGCCGGAGGCGATCTCCTGAATCCCCCGAGATGGGATTGGCGGCGGCGGCGTCTCTGGAAGGTTTTCCGTATCGCGGCTCTCGGTACTGGGGGTTACGCGACGAAGGCTATTTGTAGGCGGAAGGGTAGGTGGGGGGGCGTCGCGAGGGGCCCAGGAGACAGGTCGGCGCGACCAAGGGTGGGGCCGCGCTGCCCTACCTCCTGGCCACCTCGTGGCCCCACTTCGTTGACTCTTCGGTCTTCTGGAAGCTTCGTGGCAAAATAGGCCCCTGGGCATTGATTTCGTCCAATTCCGAGAATATTTCCTTACTAGGATTTCTGAAACCAAAAACAGCAGAAAACAGCAACTGGCTCTTCGGCATCTTGTTAATAGGTTAGTTCCAGGAAATGCATAAATATGACATAAAGTATGCATAAAACATGTAGATATCATCAATAATGTGGCATGGAACATAAGAAATTATCGATACGTCGGAGACGTATCAGCATCCCCAAGCTTAGTTTCTGCTCGTCCCGAGCAGGTAAACGATAAACAAAGATAATTTCTGGAGTGACATGCCATCATAACCTTGATCATACTATTGTAAGCATATGTAATGAATGCAGCGATCAAAACAATGTAAATGACATGAGTAAACAAGTGAATCATATAGCAAAGACTTTTCATGAATAGTACTTCAAGACAAGCATCAATAAGTCTTGCATAAGAGTTAACTCATAAAGCAATAATTCAAAGTAAAGGCATTGAAGCAACACAAAGGAAGATGAAGTTTCAGCGGTTGCTTTCAACTTATAACATGTATATCTCATGGATATTGTCAATGTAAAGTAATATAACAAGTGCAATATGCAAGTATGTAGGAATCAATGCACAGTTCACACAAGTGTTTGCTTCTTGAGGTGGAGAGAAATAGGTGAACTGACTCAACAATAAAAGTAAAAGAATGGTCCTTCAAAGAGGAAAGCATCGATTGCTATATTTGTGCTAGAGCTTTGGTTTGAAAACAAGAAACAATTTTGTCAACGGTAGTAATAAAGCATATGTGTTATGTAAATTATATCTTACAAGTTGCAAGCCTCATGCATAGTATACTAATAGTGCCCGCACCTTGTCCTAATTAGCTTGGATTACCGAGATTATCGCAATGCACATGTTTTAACCAAGTGTCACAAAAGGGGTACCTCTATGCCGCCTGTACAAAGGTCTAAGGAGAAAGCTCGCATTGGATTTCTCGCTATTGATTATTCTCAACTTAGACATCCATACAGGGACAACATAGACAACATATAATGGACTCCTCTTTTATGCATAAGCATGTAGCAACAATTAATTTTCTCATATGAGATTGAGGATATATGTCCAAAACTGAAACTTCCACCATGGATCATGGCTTTAGTTAGCGGCCCAATGTTCTTCTCTAACAATATGCACGCTCTAACCATTAAAGGTGGTAAATCTCCCTTACTTCAGACAAGACGAACATGCATAGCAACTCACATGATATTCAACAAAGAGTAGTTGATGGCGTCCCCAGGAACATGGTTATCGCACAACAAGCAACTTAATAAGAGATAAAGTGCATAAGTACATATTCAATACCACAATAGTTTTTAGGCTATTTGTCCCATGAGCTATATATTGTAAAGGTAGAGGATAGAAATTTAAAGGTAGCACTCAAGCAATTTACTTTGGAATGGCGGAGAAATACCATGTAGTAGGTAGGTATGGTGGACACAAATGGCATAGTGGTTGGCTCAAGTATTTTGGATGCATGAGAAGTATTCCCTCTCGATACAAGGTTTAGGCTAGCAAGGCTATTTGAAACAAACACAAGGATGAAGCGGTGCAGCAAAACTCACATAAAAGACATATTGTAAACATTATAGGACTCTACACCGTCTTCCTTGTTGTTCAAACTCAATACTAGAAATTATCTAGACTTTAGAGAGACCAAATATGCAAACCAAATTTTAGCATGCTCTATGTATTTCTTCATTAATAGGTGCAAAGTATATGATACAAGAGCTTAAACATGAGCACAACAATTGCCAAGTATCACATTATCCAAGACATTATAGCAATTACTACATGTAGCATTTTCCAATTCCAACCATATAACAATTTAACGAAGAAGAAACTTCGCCATGAATATTATGAGTAGAGCCTAAGGACATACTTGTCCATATGCTACAGCGGAGCGTGTCTCTCTCCCACACAATGAATTCTAGGATCCATTTTATTCAAACAAAACAAAAAACAAAAACAAACCGACGCTCCAAGCAAAGCACATAAGATGTGACGGAATAAAAATATAGTTTCAGGGGAGGAACCTGATAATGTTGTTGATGAAGAAGGGGATGCCTTGGGCATCCCCAAGCTTAGACGCTTGAGTCTTCTTGATATATGCAGGGGTGAACCACCAGGGCATCCCCAAGCTTAGAGCTTTCACTCTCCTTGATCATGTTCTATCATCTCCCTCTCTTGATCCTTGAAAACTTCCTCCACACCAAACTCAAAACAACTCATTAGAGAGTTAGTGCACAATCAAAATATACATGTTCAGAGGTGACATAATCATTCTTAACACTTCTGGACATTGCACAAAGCTACTGAAAGTCAATGGAATCGAAATATCCATCGAACATAACAAAACAGGCAATGCGAAATAAAAGGCAGAATCTGTCAAAACAGAACAGTTCGTAATGACGAATTTTATTGAGGCACCAGACTTGCTCAAATGAAAATGCTCAAATTGAATGAAAGTTGCGTACATATCTGAGGATCACTCACGTAAATTGGCTTAATTTTCTGAGTTACCTACAGAGAATTAGGCCCAGATTCGTGACAGCAAAGAAATCTATTTCTGCGCAGTAATCCAAATCTAGTATGAACCTTACTATCAACGACTTTACTTGGCACAACAAAACACTAAACTAAGATAAGGAGAGGTTGCTACAGTAGTAAACAACTTCCAAGACACAAATATAAAACAAAGTACTGTAGTAAAGACATGGGTTGTCTCCCATAAACGCTTTTTCTTTAACGCCTTTTAGCTAGGCGCAGAAAGTGTGTATCAAGTATTATCAAGAGACGAAGTATCAACATCATAATTTGTTCTAATAATAGAATCATAAGGTAACTTCATTCTCTTTCTAGGGAAGTGTTCCATACCTTTCTTGAGAGGAAATTGATATTTAATATTACGTTCCTTCATATCAATGATAGCACCAACAGTTCGAAGAAAAGGTCTTCCCAATATAATGGGACAAGATGCATTGCATTTAATATCCAAGACAACAAAATCAACGGGGACAAGGTTATTGTTAACGGTAATGCGAACATTATCAACTTTCCCCAAAGGTTTCTTTGTAGAATGATCAGCAAGATTAACATCCAAATAACAATTTTTCAGCGGTGGCAAGTCAAGCATATTATAGATTTTCTTAGGCATAACAGAAATACTTGCACCAAGATCACATAAAGCATTACAATCAAAATCATTGACCTTCATCTTAATGATGGGCTCCCAACCATCCTCGAGCTTCCTAGGAATAGAAGCTTCGCGTTCTAGTTTCTCTTCTCTAGCTTTTATGAGAGCATTTGTAATATGTTTCGTGAAAGCCAAATTTATAGCACTAGCATTAGGACTTTTAGCAAGTTTTTGTAAGAACTTTATAACTTCAGAGATGTGGCAATCATCAAACTTCAAACCTTTATAATCTAAAGCAATGTGATCATCATCCCCAATGTTGGAAAAAATTTCAGCAGTTTTATCACATGCAGTTTCAGGCAGTTTCTCGCGCTTTGCATTAGAAGTGGAAACATTGCTAACACCAATTCTTTTATTATTATTAGTAGTAGGTGCAGCAACTTGCGGAGAATTAGCATTGCTAGTGGTGGTAATAGTCCAAACTTTAGGTATATTATCTTCTTTTTCATTTTCTTCTCTTTCCCACCTAGCACGCAATTCGGCCATCAATCTTATATTCTCATTAATTCTAACTTGGATGGCATTTGCTGTAGTAGTAATTTTATTATGATGATTTTCATTAGGCATAACTTTCGATTTCAAAAGATCAACATCAGCAGCAAGACTATCGACTTTAGAAGCAAGTATATCAATTTTCCCAAGCTTTTCTTCAACAGATTTGTTAAAAGCAGTTTGTATACTAATAAATTCTTTAAGCATGGCTTCAAGTCCAGGGGGTGTGTTCCTATTATTGTTGTAAGAATTCCCATAGGAATTACCATAGCCGTTGCCATTATTATAAGGATATGGCCTATAGTTGTTACTAGAATTGTTCCGGTAAGTATTGTTGTTGAAATTGTTATTTTTAATGAAGTTTACATCAACATGTTCTTCTTGGGCAACCAATGAAGCTAACGGAACATTATTAGGATCAACATTAGTCCTATCATTCACAAGCATAGACATAATAGCATCAATCTTATCACTCAAGGAAGAGGTTTCTTCGACAGAATTTACCTTCTTACCTTGTGGAGCTCTTTCCGTGTGCCATTCAGAGTAATTGATCATCATATTATCAAGAATCTTTGTTGCTTCACCAAGAGTGATGGACATAAAGGTACCTCCAGCAGCTGAATCCAATAGGTTTCGTGAAGAAAAATTCAGTCCTGCATAAAAGGTTTGGATGATCATCCAAGTAGTCAGTCCATGGGTTGGGCAATTTTTAACCAGAGTTTCATTCTTTCCCATGCTTGTGCAACATGCTCAGTATCCAATTGTTTAAAATTCATTATGCTACTCCTCAAAGATATAATTTTAGCAGGGGGATAATATCTACCAATAAAAGCATCCTTGCATTTAGTCCATGAATCAATACTATTCTTAGGCAGAGATAGCAACCAATCTTTAGCTCTTCCTCTTAATGAGAAAGGGAACAATTTTAATTTTATAATGTCACCATCTACATCTTTATACTTTTGCATTTCACATAGTTCAACAAAATTATTGAGATGGGAGCAGCATCATCAGAACTAACACCAGAAAATTGCTCTCGCATAACAAGATTCAGTAAAGCAGGTTTAATTTCAAACAATTCTACTGTAGTAGCAGGTGGAGCAATAGGTGTGCATAAGAAATCATTATTATTTGTGGTTGTGAAGTCACACAACTTAGTATTTTCAGGAGTACCCATTTTAGCAATAGTAAATAAAACAAACTAGATAAAGTAAATGCAAGTAACTAATTTTTTTGTGTTTTTGATATAGCAAACAAGATAGCAAATAAAGTAAAACTAGCAACTAATTTTTTTGTATTTTGATTTAGTGCAGCAAACAAAGTAGTAAATAAAACAAAGCAAGACAAAAACAAAGTAAAGAGATTGCGATGTGGAGACTCCCCTTGCAGCGTGTCTTGATCTCCCCGGCAACGGCGCCAGAAATTTGCTTGATGCGCATAGTTGACTTTATGTCTTTTCGTTCAATCACGTGTCCGTTGGGAACCCCAAGAGGAAGGTGTGATGCGCACAGCGGCAAGTTTCCCTCAGTAAGAAACCAAGGTTTATCGAACCAGTAGGAGTCAAGAAGCACGTGAAGGTTGATGGCGGCGAGATGTAGTGCGGCGCAACACCAGGGATTCCGGCGCCAACGTGGAACCTGCACAACACAAACCAAGTACTTTGCCCCAACGAAACAGCGAGGTTGTCAATCTCACCGGCTTGCTGTAACAAAGGATTAGATGTATAGTGTGGATGATGATTGTTTGCAGAAAACAGTAGAACGAGTATTGCAGTAGATTGTATTTCAGTATAGAGAATTAGACCGGGGTCCACAGTTCACTAGAGGTGTCTCTCCCATAAGATAAACAACATGTTGGGTGAACAAATTACAGTTGGGCAATTGACAAATAGAGAGGGCATGACCATGCACATACATATTATGATGAGTATAGTGAGATTTAATTGGGCATTACGACAAAGTACATAGACCGCTATCCAGCATGCATCTATGCCTAAAAAGTCCACCTTCAGGTTATCATCCGAACCCCTTCCAGTATTAAGTTGCTAACAACAGACAATTTCATTAAGTATGGTGCGTAATGTAATCAATAACTACATCCTCGGACATAGCATCAATGTTTTACCCCTAGTGGCAACATCACATCCATAACCTTAGAGGTTTCTGTCACTCCCCCAGATTCACGGAGACATGAACCCACTATCGAGCATAAATACCCCCTCTTGGAGTTACTAGCAAAAACTTGGCCAGAGCCTCTACTAATAACAGAGAGCATGCAAGATCATAAACAACACATAGATATAAATTGATAATCAACATAACATAGTATTCTCTATTCATCGGATCCCAACAAACACAACATATAGCATTACAGATAGATGATCTTGATCATGTTCGGCAGCTCACAAGACCCGACAATTAAGCACAATGAGGAGAAGACAACCATCTAGCTACTGCTATGGACCCATAGTCCAGGGGCAGACTACTCACACATCACTCCGGAGGCGACCATGGCGGCGTAGAGTCCTCCGGGAGATGATTCCCCTCTCCGGTAGGGTGCCGGAGGCGATCTCCTGAATCCCCCCAGATGGGATTGGCGGCGGCGGCGTCTCTGGAAGGTTTTCCGTATCGTGGCTCTCGGTACTGGGGGTTTCGCGACGAAGGCTATTTGTAGGCGGAAGGGTAGGTCAGGGGGCGTCGCGAGGGGCCCAGGAGACAGGTCAGCGCGGCCAAGGGTGGGGCCGCGCCGCCCTACCTCCTGGCCACCTCGTGGCCCCACTTCGTTGACTCTTCGGTCTTCTGGAAGCTTCGTGGAAAAATAGGCCCCTGGGCGTTGATTTCGTCCAATTCCGAGAATATTTCCTTACTAGGATTTCTGAAACCAAAAACAGCAGAAAACAGCAACTGGCTCTTCGGCATCTTGTTAATAGGTTAGTTCCAGAAAATGCATAAATATGACATAAAGTATGCATAAAACATGCAGATATCATCAATAATGTGGCATGGAACATAAGAAATTATCGATACGTCGGAGACGTATCAGATGGTTATGTTGCTTGGTCTATTTGGGTCCCAAAGACCCTTGTTGCTAACAAAAGAGGACCCATTGAAAAATGGGTACCTAAATCCAAGAATTGATCTCATGTAGGACTATGCCGTCGGAGGTTCAAAATGGTACTTGATAGTGGATGTACAAGTCATATGACCGGTGGCAAGAACCTCGTCAAGGAGTTGAGGCCCAACATAAATCATATCACCGTCTCCTTTGGCGATAATTCTACATCCGAGGTATTGGGTTTTGGCAAGGTTGTGGTTGCACACAACATTACTCTTGTGGATGTCATGCTTGTCAAAACCCTTGGTTACAATTTGCTTTCCGTTTCCGCCCTTGGCAAGATGGGTTTCGCCGTCTTTATTGATAATGATATTGTGGTCCTCTTGTGGAGCAAGACTCTAAAAGTCGCTTTCGTTGGGTATCGCGAACACAACTTGTATGTGGTGGACTTTTCGGGGACCACCACGACAAGTGTGATGTGCCTATTCGGAAAGGCGGACGTGGGTTGGTTGTGGCATCGCCGCCTAGCCCATGTCAACATGAGAACTTTGCAAAGTCTTCACAAGGGGAACCATATTGTGGGACTAATGGAAAATGTGTCTTTTGCCAAAGATCGTGTTTGTAGGGCTTGTGTTGAAGGCAAAATGCATGACTCTCCGCATCCAAGAAAGACCATTATCTCTTCCAAGAGGATCTTGGAGCTCCTTCATGTGGATCTCTTTGGTCCCGTTACTCATGCAAGTCTTGGTGCGAAGAAACATTGCTTGGTGATTGTTGATGACTACTCAAGATACACTTGGGTCTACTTTCTCAAGACGAAAGATGAGACTCAACAAATATTCATTGACTTTGCTACCGAGGTGCAACGCCAACACAACCTCCTCATTATGGCAATAAGAAGTGACAACGGCTCCAAGTTCAAGAACTACACACTCAATGATTTTCTTAGTGATGAGGGGATTCGTCATCAATATTCCGCTGCTTACACCCCTCAACAAAATGGTGTTGCGGAGAGGAAGAACCGGACTCTTATGGATATGGCAAGATCTATGATGGCGGAGTATAAATCCCTCTATAACTTTTGGGCCGAAGCCATCTCCACCGCTTGTCACTCCTCTAACCGGCTCTATCTCCGCAAGGGCTTGAACAAGACTCCATATGAAATACTCACCGGGAACAAGCCTAATATCTCATACTTCAAGGTGTTCGGGTGTAAGTGTTTCTACAAAATCAAAGGGGTTCATTTATCTAAATTTGCTCCTAAAGCATTGGAGGGTATATTTGTTGGTTACGGTGCCGAGTCTCACACTTATAGAATCTTTGATATAGCCTCCGGGATTATCATCGAATCTTGTAGTGTGAGGTTCGAAGAAAATGATGGCTCCCAAGTGGGGCAAGTTGATGTATGTGCAGGTGATGAAATACCTCAAGATGCCATAGTAAGAATGGGTGTGGGATTTTTCCGCCCCGTTGAGGGACACGGTGTGGCGTCTCGGGAAGGACTATGCTCTACCACGGTGGAGCCCTCATCTTCTCAACATCAACAAACCCCATCAAGTGAAGCAAATGATGCACCAACCCAAGAACAAGAACAAAACCCTCCTTCTTGTGTGCAAGATCAAGGACAAGATCAAGGACAAGATCAAGGAGAAGATCAAGGTCAAGATCAATCAAGAATTCATGATGGCTCCGATGAGTATCCATTTGATATTTGCTCCACACCAAATGATGTCCAAGATCAAGCACATGAGGTTGAGCACTCTCAAGAAATTGAAGTTGCTCAAGATGAAGGTCAAGACGGGGACCCAAAAGATCAAGTTGATCAAGTGATACCTCCAAGGCCAAGAAGAACCAAGGAGGAGATCGAGGCCCGTCGTCTAGCAAGAAGAGAAAGGAACCTTGAAATTCGTGAACACACACATGACAAGGTCCTTGGTGATATAAGGGCAAAGGTTTCCACAAGAAGGCAATTGGCTAACTTTAGCAATCATCATGCTTATATCTCCTTAGTGGAACCCAAGAAAGTATTTGAAGCCCTTGAAGATTCGGATTGGTTGGAAGCTATGCACGAAGAACTCAACAACTTCAAGCGCAACAAAGTGTGGACCTTAGTAGAGAAGCCAAAGGGGTGCCGCAATGTTATTGGCACTAAATGGATATTCAAGAACAAGCAAGATGAGTTTGGAAATGTTGTGAGGAACAAGGCAAGATTGGTGGCTCAAGGGTTCTCTCAAGTTGAGGGAATTGACTTTGGAGAAACCTATGCTCCCGTGGCTCGCCTTGAGTCCATCCGTATCCTTCTTGCTTATGCATCGCATCATAACTTTAAGTTACAACAAATGGATGTGAAAAGTGCATTTCTTAATGGTCCTTTGCATGAAGAGGTTTATGTTAAGCAACCCCCGGGGTTCGAGGATCTCAACTTCCCTAACCATGTCTACAAGCTTGATAAAGCTCTTTATGGTCTCAAACAAGCTCGTAGAGCTTGGTATGAGCACCTTAAAGAATTATTGGTAGACCGTGGGTTTGATGTTGGGCTAATCGATCCCACTCTTTTTACTAAGAGGGTCAATGGGGAGCTTTTCGTTTGCCAATTATATGTTGATGATATTATCTTTGGCTCTACTAACAAAGCTTTCAATGATGAATTCTCAAAGCTTATGACCGATAGGTTTGAGATGTCTATGATGGGAGAGATGAAGTTCTTCCTTGGTTTTGAGATCAAGCAATTGAGAGAAGGAACCTTCATCAACCAAGCAAAATATCTCCAAGACATGCTCAAGAGGTTCAAGATGACCGAGATGAAAGGTGTTGCCACTCCTATGGTTACTAAATGTCATCTTGCACTTGATCCCAATGGTAAAGAGGTGGATCAAAAGGTATATCGCTCCATGATTGGATCCTTGCTTTACCTTTGTGCATCTAGACCGGACATAGTGTTAAGTGTTGGTGTGTGTGCAAGGTATCAAGCTTCTCCTAAGGAGAGCCACATGATAGCTCTCAAAAGAATCTTTCGATATTTGGTTGATACCCCAAGATATGGTATTTGGTACCCCAAAGGCTCAAGCTTTATTCTCAATGGATACACTGATGCGGATTGGGCGGGAGACAAGGATGATAGGAAATCAACCTCCGGGGCTTGCCAATTTCTTGGTAGGTCCTTGGTGTGTTGGTCTTCTAAGAAGCAAAATTGTATATCTCTCTCCACCGCCGAAGCCGAATATGTTGCCACCGCAAGTGGATGCACTCAATTGTTATGGATGAGGCAAACTTTAAAGGATTACGGTGTCATTTGTGACAAAGTGCCTCTATTATGTGACAATGAAAGTGCCATCAAGATTGCCTATAATCCGGTGCAACATTCAAGAACGAAGCATATTGAGATCCGGAATCATTTCATTAGGGATCATGTTGCCCGTGGTGATATTGAGCTTATCTATGTTCCTACCAAAGATCAACTTGACGATATATTCACGAAGCATCTTGATGAAGCAAGGTTCACTTATTTGAGGAATGAGCTAAATATCATTGATTCAAGGAGTATAGCTTGACCATCTTGCAAACACACCTTCGTCTCAAAACTTTATTTGGTTTAGATGTGGGCATGGAAATAGGGGGAGTGCGGTTTAAATTATTGAGCTATCCCTCCCCCGATAATGCCAACATTAAAGATATCATTCTCGTTATATCATATGTTGATATGTGAGCTTACATGATGAGTATTGGTTTGGACCCAAGATATATCTTCGCGGTGCCATACCATAACACTCATATATGGTGGCCTAGGCCACCACACTCTTCTTCATGAAGAGTTGGAGTTATTTGGATCTTCATTGGATTTTATTGACATCTCCTTGTTTATGGGAAATCACTCATTTTTGGCCTTCATTTGCATTATTTGCAAAAATGAGTGATCATGTACCATCTCACAGTTTGGCGTATCTGTCCTAAGCCTATCTCATCTAAGCCATATCCTTCACCTTCTCCGAGTGCACCTTGTTCCTGTCAAAAACCTGTTCCTGGCACAGTTTTCCCGTTTCACCGGAAGTTCCGGTCGTTCCGACCGGTACTTCCGGCTGGAATATTTCTGCCAGATCCTGCCGCTGTTCCTGACCAGCTAATGTGGTTTCTGAGGGACCGGAAGTTCCAGCTCCAACGAGCGGAACTTCCGCCCTTAAGATCCCACTATATAACTGGGCCGGAACGGGGAGCAGTTCCCGCCCCATCACTTTTCCCCATCCAAGATCTATTTGAAGCTTCTTTCTCCCTGTGGCGGCTGCTCCTCCCTCCGGCCGGATCTCCCTCCTCCGGCGACCCCCGCCGGATCGGCTCCGTGGATCGGCATCCCCTCCCTCTTTTCCTCCATGGCTCCCCCCGGTTTGTGCCCTCTCCCTCTCTATGTGTGGGTAGACCTCACTAGATGAACTATAGGGCATACTCTAGGAAAAGCTATGGTAGACCATCTCTAGATACCTTTCCCTTACTAGATCTTGCATAGGATGTTGTGGTAATGCGGTTGACCAAGCCATTGCCGCAGATCTGGTGAGAAACTGCCGCTGTTTTCGAACAGCCGGAAGTTCCGGCCCTTCACGGCGGAACTTCCGCCCCGGGGCGGAACTTCCGCCGGTTCTCACCGGAACTTTCGGCCTGGCAAATTTTTCTGTTGTTACCCAATATCCTGTGCAGGCTCTGGTCTTGGCCTCCTTGCTTGTGTGCACTCATTTATCATTCCTATCATATTGATTCCTTTCCAGGTGGTTCCAAGAAGAGAGGCAAGGATCATGTGGATGAGATTGAGGAAGAACTTGAGCAAACTAGACCATCCAAGCTCACCGCTCGTCAGCAAGCAGCTCAGAGGCACAAGTCACCCGCTGTTCAAGGCAAGAACATCCATGTATCCGTGAAGAACATGCAATATCTTGAGTACAAGGTGCTCCGTGACATTCACCCTTACCTCACCCCTCGGAACAATAGGGTTACGGATAAGCGGTTCCACAACAAGACCCAAGAGGAGATATTCTATGAGGTCTATGTGCCATTCAAGAAGGGGGTAGCCCCTCAACATGCCATTGACACCGGAAAGATGGCCGCTACTAAGTACTTTGAAGAATCCTATGCTATGTGTGGAGAGTTTGGGCTCTATCCCATTATGGAGCTCAACAAGGATTATGATATCGGGTTGATTCAACAATTCTATGCCACCGTCCACTTTGAACAAGATGAAGCTAGAACATTCCGGTGGATGTCTCATGAAAGGCTCCTTGAGTCTAACTTGGCAAAGTTTGGAAGTGCCCTTGGATACCCTCGCTACCCGGGCGTTGATGCAAATGGTTGGAGGTGCCATGATAGTTCATGGGCTCAAACAAGGGAAGTCTTGGAGCCCCTCTACATCAAAGGTTGGGGTATTCCGGGCAAGAGTGCAGATCTTCTCCCTACTTGGGACATTATGCTTAGAGTCTACCGGGAGACCATTGGACCGAAGGGTGGCAACCTTGATGAGCTACATCTATATGAAGTGGATCTAATGGCAAACTCCTTTGCTAAGAAGGGCACCGGTGAGAAGCTTGATGTGATGGACTGATACGCGTACAGTACGCGTCCGTTGGGAACCCCAAGAGGAAGGTGTGATGCGTACAGCGGCAAGTTTTCCCTCAGTAAGAAACCAAGGTTTATCGAACCAGTAGGAGCCAAGAAGCACGTTGAAGGTTGATGGCGGCGAGATGTAGTGCGGCGCAACACCAGGGATTCCGGCGCCAACGTGGAACCTGCACAACACAACCAAAGTACTTTGCCCCAACGAAACTGTGAGGTTGTCAATCTCACCGGCTTGCTGTAAAAAAGGATTAGACGTATAGTGTGGATGATGATTGTTTGCAGAAAACAGTAGAACAAGTATTGCAGTAGATTGTATTCAATTAAAAAGAATGGACCGGGGTCCACAGTTCACTAGAGGTGTCTCTCCCATAAGATAAATAGCATGTTGGGTGAACAAATTACAGTTGGGAAATTGACAAATAGAGAGGGCATGACCATGCACATACATGATATGATGAGTATAGTGAGATTTAATTGGGCATTACGACAAAGTACATAGACCGCTATCCAGCATGCATCTATGCCTAAAAAGTCCACTGATACGTCCAAAACGTATCTACTTTCCCGAACACTTTTGCTATTGTTTTGCCTCTAATTTGTGTATTTTGGATGCAACTAACACGGACTAACGCTGTTTTCAGCAGAACTGCTCTGGTGTCTCGTTTTTGTGCAGAAATCCAACTTTCGGAAAATCCTCGGAATTTATGCAGAAGGCCTTATTTTCCCAGAATACTGACGGAGCCAGAAGGACAAGTAAGGTGGAGGCCCGAGGGCCCCACACCATAAGGCGGCGCGGCCTAGGGGGGCCCGCGCGGCCCTATGGTGTGGCCCCCTCGGCCGGCCTCCGACGCCCTCCTTCGGACTATAAATTGCCTTCGACCTAAAAACGCACGGGGAGAAGTCGAAATCGCCAGAAAGCCTCCAGAACGCCGCCACATCGCGAAACTCCGTCTCGGGAGCCAGAAGTCTCCGTTCTGGCACTCCGCCGGGACGGGGAATTGGAGGAGATCATCGCCATCATCACCGCCAACGCCTCTCCATCAACCAACCATGTTTCCCCCATCCATGTGTGAGTAATTCCCCCGCTGTAGGCCGAAGGGGATGGTAGGGATTGGTCATGTAATAGCATAAGATTGTTAGGGCATAGTGCCTAGTGTCCGTAATTGGTACTTTGATGATATTGTTGCAACTTGTTATGCTTAATGCTTGTCACTAGGGCCCGAGTGCCATGATCTCAGATCTGAACATGTTATTGTTTCATCATGATATTCATTGTTTATTGATCTTACCTGCAAGTTGTATACACATGTCGCTGTCCGGAACCGATGGCCCCGAAGTGACAGAAATCGGGACAACCGGAGGGAATGGTAGCGATGTGAGGATCACATGTGTTCACGGAGTGTTAATGCTTTGCTCCGGTACTCTATTAAAAGGAGTACCTTAATATCCAGTAGTTTCCCTTGAGGCCCGGCTGCCACCGGCTGGTAGGACAAAAGATATTGTGCAAGTTTCTCATTGCGAGCACGTACGACTATAATTGGAACACATGCCTATTGATTGCTTTGTACTTGGACACCGTTTTATTATTATCTGCAAATGCCCTGCTATGATTGTTACATGAGTTTCTCTCATCCATGCAACGCCCGTCATCCGTCCCCGTGCCTACAGTATTTTAATCCTGCTGTTTACTATAATCACTACTGCTGTCTTTGTTACTCTGCTGTTATTTCACTACTACTACTGCTATAAAACTGTTACCTCTCGATAAACTCTTGCGAGCAAGTACGTTTCAGTGCAGCTGAATTGACAACTCCGCTGTTAAGGCTTCCAAGTGTTCTTTGTCTCCCCTTGTGTCGAATCAATAAATTGGGTTATACTACCCTCGAAGACTGCTGCGATCCCCTATACTTGTGGGTTATCAAGACCGTTTTCTGGCGCCGTTGCCGGGGAGCATAGCTTTATTTGGAAGTTCACTTGGATTGATATTGTTCGCTGCAAATTCTCCATCATGGGTAAACCTCGCGATTCTAAAGTCGCCATATTACCATCCACTACAAGAAAAGGTACAGTTCTGAGTACCTCTGCTACACTTGATTCACCATCTGTGATAAGTCAACTTGTTTCACCGCTACAAGCTGGTACGTCTGCTGAATCTGAAAACTCTCATAATATTGATAATGTTTCTGCTGTGCTTGATGATAGTGGTTCATTGGGATCCTTTCTAGATGCTACAATTGCTAGGTCTAGACAAATTGAAAATGCTGAAACTCCTGATGAAAATTCCACTACACCTGTTAGTTCACCTGAACTTGATTATTCTAGTGATGATCCTGATGAAGATTATGTGGAGCTTAATGATGATTTTATTGATAAATGCAATTCTATTACTGATGCAAGAAACATTAAAAAGTTTCTCACACAATATACTGTTAGACATAAGCTATCTCCTGATCCTGAATTTGCCACATCTCCTATATGCATTAAGGATAAAGATTATGATTTTTCTCTTGATCTATCTCATATAGCTATTGTAGAGAAAACACCCTTTTGTGGTACTGAAAAAGAAAGTGCTGTAGAACACATGATTGAACTTTCTTCTATGAGTAGCTTGTTTTCTGATGATGTCAAGATGCGTACTTACTTTGTCACTAAATTTTTTCCTTTCTCATTAAAGGATGATGCTAAAACTTGGTATAATAATTTGCCTCCTGGTTCTATTAAAAATCCAACTGAGTTGCGTGATGTTTTCTTTCGAAAATACTTTCCTGCTAGTGCTCAACATGCTGCTTTATAGAGAATTTACAGATTTGATCAGGGAGATGAAGAGAAATTGCCTGCGGCATGGGCAAGATTTTGTTCTCTTATCAGAGCTCGACCTGGACATGATTTAGAAAAGAATGATCTACTTGATATATTTTATAGTGGACTAACCATTGAATCTAGAGCATACTTGGATAGTTGTGCTGGTTGTGTTTTCAGGAAAAGAACTCCAGAAGAAGCTGAAGATTTATTGGCTAGAATAAGCCGGAATCATGATGATTGGGAAACACCTGAACCAACTCCAACGCCAATATTGAAGAAGAGGGGTTTAATTGAATTGAATGATGATGATATGCGGGAAGCTAAGAAGTCTCTCAAGGAGAAAGGTATTAAATCCGAAGATGTGAAGAATCTACCTCCTATAGAAGGTATATGTGAGATAATTCCCCCTTCACCCATGATTGAGGTAAACTCCCTTCAACGCTTTACTAGGGAAGATATTCCGTATTCAAAACCTCCTGCGCAATGCTTAGATGAGTTTGATAATTATATTGTTAAGCAAGAAAATTTTAATATGAGAGTAGAGAATCATCTAATGGAAAATTCTCAAGCTATTAGCAATTTGCATGATATTGTGGAGAGAACCTCCAATGATGTTAAGGTGCTTGTTAAACATTTTCAAATGATTCAAACTCAAATTGATCAACTCACTAAAGTGCAAAATGACTTGCTAAATAATAATTCTAAAGAGAAACATGCTTATGAAGTAACAACTAGAGGTGGTGTCTCTACCCAGGATCCCCTATATCCTGAAGGGCACCCCAAAAGAATTGAACAAGATTCTCAACGCATTGAACCTAGTGCTCCTTCTAAGAAGAAAAAGAAGAAGAAACATAAAAATGTTGTAGAATCCTCTGAACCTGTTAATGATCCTAATAGTATTTCTATTTCCGATGCTGAAACTGAAAGTGGTAATGAACATGATAATGATAATGATAATGATAAGAATAATGCTTCTGATAAAGAAGAGGTAGAAGATGAACCTGAAAAGCATGATAAAAATAAAAAGTATACTAAAGAAGATTTTATTGCTAAGAAACATGGTAATGAAAGAGAACCTTGGGTGCAAAAGCAAATGCCTTTTCCTGCTAAGAAACTAAAATCAAAGGAAGAAGAACACTATAATAAATTTTGTGATTGGATGAAACCATTATTCTTGCAAATCCCTTTGACTGATGCTATTAAATTGCCTCCTTATTCAAAGTATATGAAAGATATTGTTACTAACAAAAGGAAAATCCCCAATGAGGAAATTTCCACTATGCTTGCTAATTACTCTTTCAATGGCAAAGTTCCGAAGAAGTTGGGCGACCCAGGTATACCTACTATTCCTTGTTCTATCAAGAATAATTATGTTAAAACTGCTCTATGTGACTTGGGAGCCGGTGTTAGTGTTATGCCTTTTTCTCTTTATAAGAGACTTTATCTAGATAAGTTGATACCTACTGATATATCTTTGCAAATGGCTGATAAATCTACTGCTATTCCTGTTGGTATATGTGAGGATGTTCCTGTTCAAGTTACTACTAACTGCTTGATATTAACTGATTTCGTTGTGTTGGAAATGCCTGAAGATGATAATATGTCTATTATTCTTGGGAGACCTTTTCTTAACACCGCAGGGGCTGTTATTGATTGCAATAAAGGGAAGGTTACTTTCAATGTTGATGATAAAGAGCATACTGTCTATTTCCCCAAGAAGATTGATAAAGTATGTGGAGTCAATACTATTTCTAATGTGAGAACTATCAAAATTGGAACTATTGATTGTCCTATATATGAGCCTAAAGAAGGTTATCAAAATCTCATGATTGGATCCATATCAATACAATTCAAGGTAACATGATTGATTTGAGGTTTATTTCTTCATATGCTATGTAAAATTTATTCGGTGGCAAGACTTGATCAACCTTGTAAACGAATACCTTTTATATGCATAGAGGAGGTAAACAACATCTCTTTCTTCCTCCACTTGTCTTATTTGCTGTAGCACTTTTGATTTGCAAAGTTCCTTACTTAATTAGAGTTTTCAAAAAATTTCCTGGCCAGTAATAATAAACTTAATACCCAGAAATGTGCATTTTTCAAAGTTTTCAAAAATTCACAAAAATTATACCGTTGGTCCTATTTTTCGAAGAGGCACCTGGGAGCACCAGAGGATGACCTGTGGGGCACCCCAGGGTGCCACACCACAGGCCGGCGCGGCCAAGGAGGGGGGCGCGCCACCCTGTTGTGTGGGCCCCTCCTTGCCCTACTACTTCATCTCTTTCTCCCAGCATCTTCTCTCTCCCGAAAAAACTCGAACCAGCTTTCTCTCACTCGCGTTTTTGCTCAAGAGCTCAGGATTTTTCGATCTCTTTGCTCAGCCCAGATTTCTGTCTGAAATTTGGCACATTTGCTCTCCGGTATGTGACTCCTCCGCCTATCCAAATAGAATTTTGTTTGGTTGAGTATATCTTGAATATTTTGCTGCTGTAGGTAACATGTTTAGTGAGCTTGCATGCTTGTTCTAAGTTGTATAAACTAGTTTTGATGCATGATTAGTACTCTAGCAAGTTCCTATAGTAGTTCCCCTTGATTATATGTCACCAAATCAAATTTTATATTGCTTGTTGAAAAATTTCAGAAAATGGAGTGGAATAGATATCAACTTAACCAACAAGAATTGGAGGTCCAACAAGTCATGAGAGTGAACCGTGAAGAGGGAATATACCCCTCTTACTACCCGTGCGCGGATTTCATGAGAAGCGCGGGAATATTGGAAGATGTTCGGAGTCTAATTTCTCGTGCAGGGCTGAGTGATTTTGTTGAAGGAGAGCCAAGCCAATATGCAAAATTAACTATGTCTGTTGTGCAGGACTTTAAGTTCAATTGGTTGCGATCTAACCCCACGGTTCTGTATAAAATTTATAATAAAGCTGTCAACTTGCCATTCAGTGATTTTTGTGCAGCAATTAGAGTACCGCAATGGGGATCATGCGAGAAGATAAGGGGATCGCCGCAAGAACTTTTAAGCCTCTTCAAGATGATTTGCTATGGGAGGAGTTTCTCAGAGGATAGTGGTAAAATCACTAGCATTCAGCTCCCAGCTACCCGCTACTTTGCTTATTTCATTACTAAATGCGTTCTTGCTAGAAGGATTGGTGGTAGACTATCTATCCCGGATTTAGCTTTTCTAGCTGCGGCACTGCAAAGTAGTAGGACTTATAATTTGGGGGCATTGATAGCTTATAGACTTGCTACTAACCGTGAGAAAGGTGGAATTTGTGGAGGTCTCATCGCCTCTCGTTTACTAGCTTTGCATAATGTAGAACCTCATCATCTTGACATTCCACTTTCCATAGAAAAACTTGACATAGTCTCTATGATTAGACATGAATTTGTTTCTGACTCCTCCAACTTGGGTAACCTGTTTTACAAGATGACATTTTATAAGAAAGTCTGGAGAATAACTAAGAAAACTGAGAAACTAGTAAGATTGCCTGCGCCTGTTCTGTTTAACCTTGATTCCAGGGAAGATTGGTCGGTCACAGAAGGTGCACTGAATGCACACATAGAGGGAGGAAGCCATCATGCAAGAGACAACACGGAGGAAGCCGAGGAACACCTCGACTCATCGTCCGATGCAGCAAGTTCCTCGCATCAACATGTTGGGCATGTGGAGCCTCCACGTTTTTCTTCTGCACAGGAACTTTACTATGACTACGCCATGAATTATCCACCGGCGAGGAACAGCGACCCTCGTTGGGGTTGAACTCCACTTAGGCCAAAAGCCTAAGCTTGGGGGGAGGTATACCGGCATCACTCATTCTTTGCATATTATGATTGCTGGATACTTGTACATACTTGTTTTGTTCATTTGAGTGGTTTTCTAATGAGAGGAAGATGATATTTGGGGAAGTGCTGCCTGAAAACAGATTCTGGACTGTTACCGTAAAAATTCTCAAAAATAGCCAGAACAGTATTTTGCGAAGCCAATTTTTGTGCATGTTCCCCAGGTTGTTTTCTAACTTTCATTAGTTTAACACTTTTCGATTTGAGCAGTGGAAGAATTTATTAAAAATCGGGTACTGTACTGCTGTCAAGTTTGACGAATTTCTGCTGCTTTGTGTTTATGTGAGTTTTCTAGTTTGCCATTTCTTGTTTTTGTTTTGTTTCCTTCCCAAAACACAAAAAGACCAAAAATATTTCTGTTGTTTCTCTTCACCATTTGTTTTCTTTGGTTTCTTGCATTTGTTTCGCTTTATTTGCTATTGCTAGTTTGCTACAAGAAAACCCAAAAAGATTTTGCTTTGTTTGCTTGTTTCCTTTTGTTCTTGTTTCTAATTCGAAAACACCAAAAATATTTGCTGTTCTTCTTTGGTTTGTAAAGTTCATTATGAGTTCAATGGTTTTCGGTGGCGGGAGCGTGGTTTTCATTTCATATTATCCAAGCTACACAAGTGAAAGGCAATAATGACGATCTACGACAATTGGATTGTGGTGAGAGGCTGGTATGAACTCTATTTGTTTTCATTTTTGTACATATACTCATCCATGTGAGCATGCTTAGTTGGTTCATGTGAGGTATATGTTATTTGAGAAAGTCTAGTAGTTCATGATCTCTCATGTTTAGCTCCAATTTATTAATATGAGTAGCATGTCATGGATGTTTGCTTGCATTGTTTTATTCATAAGTAAGTATGGCATTGTGGTATCCTCCTCTGAATAATTCATTTATATCGACTTGGCACATGCTCACGCATGCATATGACTGAACCAAAGTCAATTAAGCCTCGATGATTTATATTGCTTCAGAGTTCTTGTATCACTTTTATGCCTCCGTTAATTTATTTTGCCGCAAGCATGATTATGATAGTTACTGCTCTCTTGATTTGTCGCTCCCTAGTCTTTTGCTAGCCTTCACTTGTACTGAGCGGGAACGCTGCTCGTGCTTCCAAACACCTGAAAACCAAGTTGTTCCAAAGTGTCCACCATAAATACCTATGCATGGCATTTCAAACCATTCCAAGTAAATTCTCATGCGCTACCTTTAAAACCTTCAAAATGCTTCTCAATTTGTGTTTATGTTTCATAGCTCATGAGGAAGTATGTGGTGTTTAGCTTTCAACCTTGTCATTTACTTTTGACGGACTCTCATATGGACTAGTGGCACATCCGCTTATCCAATAATTTTGCAAAAAGAGCTGGCAATGGGATTCCCAGTCCCAAATTAATTAACTTAAATAGACACTCCTCCATGGTTTGTGATTGTTGGACGGCACCCGAAGGATTCGGTTAGCCATGGCTTGTGTAAGCAAAGGTTGGGGGGAGTGTCATCATCATAATAAAACTAAAATAAAAAGGCACTCCTTCATGGTATGTGATTGTTGGCAGGCACCCGAGGATTCGGTTAGCCATGGTTTGTGTAAGAAAGGTTGGAAGGAGTGCCACATAAATATGCAATAATTCATGGGAGCCGCTCTTGGAAGTCCGGTTGGCGAGGCAGTTGGTGTACCCATTACCATTCGTTGACAACAACAAACACCTCTCAAAATAATTTTACTCCTGATTTCAAAAATGAAAAGCTCTAGCGCATGTTAATCCCTGCTTCCCTCTGCGAAGGGTCAATCTTTTACTTTTATGTTGTGTCTCCATTCTTTCTTCGAGCACTATCTTGAGAGCACAACTGTCATTCTTAGTATAATATGCTTGTCTCAAAATATGATTGATTGTGGTATAACTTTGATGCTTTTATCTTTGACAATCACTACTTCTAGTCTTTCTATGAACTCCAGAGGTGCCCGGGCATTTATGTTTTGCCTATCAAATACAGGCAAGCGAGATACCACTTTATCATACTCTTTTATGAACATTGCAATCCTGCTTATATGCATGATTCATGATGCTTATTATTAATTGTTGGTACCTCTCCATGATTGACATAGCTGTTAGATGATCTTATTTGCATATATCTCATTATGAACTGCTTAAGTATTAGCCATAGCATGAGAATATATACATCATATGAGCAAATGTGTTCGTGAAAGTTCTTTTATCGCTCAGTTGTTAACTGAATCGCTTGAGGACAAGCAATAAGCTAAGCTTGGGGGGAGTTGATACGTCCAAAACGTATCTACTTTCCCGAACACTTTTGCTATTGTTTTGCCTCTAATTTGTGTATTTTGGATGCAACTAACACTGACTAACGCTGTTTTCAGCAGAACTGCTCTGGTGTCTCGTTTTTGTGCAGAAATCCAACTTTCGGGAAAATCCTCAGAATTTATGCAGAAGGCCCTATTTTCCCAGAATACTGACGGAGCCAGAAGGAAAAGTAAGGTGGAGGCCCGAGGGCCCCACACCATAAGACGGCGCGGCCTAGGGGGGGCCCGCGCAGCCCTATGGTGTGGCCCCCTCGGCCGGCCTCCGACGCCCTCCTTCGGACTATAAATTGCATTCGACCTAAAAACGCACGGGGAGAAGTCGAAATCGCCAGAAAGCCTCCAGAACGCCGCCACATCGCGAAACTCCGTCTCGGGAGCCAGAAGTCTCCGTTCTGGCACTCCGTCGGGACGGGGAATTGGAGGAGATCATCGCCATCATCACCGCCAACTCCTCTCCATCAACCAGCCATGTTTCCCCCATCCATGTGTGAGTAATTCCCCCGCTGTAGGCCGAAGGGGATGGTAGGGATTGGATGAGATTGGTCATGTAATAGCATAAGATTGTTAGGGCATAGTGCCTAGTGTCCGTAATTGGTACTTTGATGATATTGTTGCAACTTGTTATGCTTAATGCTTGTCACTAGGGCCCGAGTGCCATGATCTCAGATCTGAACATGTTATTGTTTCATCATGATATTCATTGTTTATTGATCTTACCTGCAAGTTGTATACACATGTCGCTGTCCGGAACCGATGGCCCCGAAGTGACAGAAATCGGGACAACCGGAGGGAATGGTAGCGATGTGAGGATCACATGTGTTCACGGAGTGTTAATGCTTTGCTCCGGTACTCTATTAAAAGGAGTACCTTAATATCCAGTAGTTTCCCTTGAGGCCCGGCTGCCACCGGTTGGTAGGACAAAAGATGTTGTGCAAGTTTCTCATTGCGAGCACGTACGACTATAATTGGAACACATGCCTATTGATTGCTTTGTACTTGGACACCGTTTTATTATTATCTGCAAATGCCCTGCTATGATTGTTACATGAGTTTCTCTCATCCATGCAACGCCCGTCATCCGTCCCGGTGCCTACAGTATTTTAATCCTACTGTTTACTATAATCACTACTGCTGTCTTTGTTACTCTGCTGCTGTTATTTCACTACTACTACCGCTATAAAACTGTTACTACTGATAAACTCTTGCGAGCAAGTCTGTTTCCAGGTGCAGCTGAATTGACAACTCCGCTGTTAAGGCTTCCAAGTGTTCTTTGTCTCCCCTTATGTCGAATCAATAAATTGGGTTATACTACCCTCGAAGACTGCTGCGATCCCCTATACTTGTGGGTTATCATCCACCTTCAGGTTATCATCCGAACCCCTTCCAGTATTAAGTTGCAAACAACAGACAATTGCATTAAGTATGGTGCGTAATGTAATCAATAACTACATCCTCGGACATAGCATCGATGTTTTATCCCTAGTGGCAACAACACATCCACAACCTTAGAACTTTCTATCACTGTCCCAGATTTAATGGAGGCATGAACCCACTATCGAGCATAAATACTCGCTCTTGGAGTTACTTGCAAAAACTTGGCCAGAGCCTCTACTAATAACGGAGAGCATGCCAGATCATAAACAACACATAGATAATAGATTGATAATCAACATAACATAGTATTCTCTATCCATCGGATCCCAACAAACACAACATATAGCATTACAGATAGATGATCTTGATCATGTTAGGCAGCTCACAAGACCCGACAATGAAGCACAATTAGGAGAAGACGACCATCTAGCTACTGCTATGGACCCATAGTCCAGGGGTGAACTACTCACTCATCACTCCGGAGGCGACCATGGCGGTGAAGAGTCCTCCGGGAGATGATTCCCCTCTCCGGCAGGGTGCCAGAGGCGATCTCCTGAATCCCCCAAGATGGGATTGGCGGCGGCGGCGTCTTTGGAAGGTTTTCCGTATCGTGGCTCTCGGTACTGGGGCTATTGTCGACGAAGACTTAAGTAGGCGGAAGGGCGGAGTCGGAGGCATCACGGGGCCCCACACGCTAGGGCCGCGCGGGCCCCCCTGGGCCGCGCCGCCCTAGTGTGGCGGCGCCCCGTGGCCCCACTTCGTCTCTCCCTCGGACTTCTGGAAGCTTCGTGGCAAAATAGGCCCCTGGGCGTTGATTTCGTCCAATTCCGAGAATATTTCCTTACTAGGATTTCTGAAACCAAAAACAGCAGAAAACAGCAACTGGCTCTTCGGCATCTCGTTAATAGGTTAGTGCCGGAAAATGCATAAATATGACATAAAGTATGCATAAAACATGTAGATATCATCAATAATGTGGCATGGAACATAAGAAATTATCGATACGTCTGAGACGTATCAACATCCCCAAGCTTAGTTTCTGCTCGTCCCGAGCAGGTAAACGATAACAAAGATAATTTCTGGAGTGACATGCCATCATAACCTTGATCATACTATTGTAAGCATATGTAATGAATGCAGCGATCAAAACAATGGTAATGACATGAGTAAACAAATGAATCATATAGCAAAGACTTTTCATGAATAGTACTTTCAAGACAAGCATCAATAAGTCTTGCATAAGAGTTAACTCATAAAGCAATAAATCAAAGTAAAGGTATTGAAGCAACACAAAGGAAGATTAAGTTTCAGCGGTTGCTTTCAACTTATAACATGTATATCTCATGGATAGTTGTCAATGCAAAGTAATATAACAAGTGCAATATGCAAGTATGTAGGAATCAATGCACAGTTCACACAAGTGTTTGCTTCTTGAGGTGGAGAGAAATAGGTGAACTGACTCAACATAAAAGTAAAAGAAAGGCCCTTCGCAGAGGGAAGCATTGATTGCTATATTTGTGCTAGAGCTTTGGTTTTGAAAACAAGAAACAATTTTGTCAACGGTAGTAATAAAGCATATGTATCATGTAAATTATATCCTACAAGTTGCAAGCCTCATGCATAGTATACTAATAGTGCCCGCACCTTGTCCTAATTAGCTTGGATTACCTGGATTATCATCGCAATACATATGTTTTAACCAAGTGTCACAAAGGGGTACCTCTATGCCGCCTGTACAAAGGTCTAAGGAGAAAGCTCGCATTGGATTTCTCGCTTTTGATTATTCTCAACTTAGACATCCATACCGGGACAACATAGACAACAGATAATGGACTCCTCTTTTATGCATTAGCATTCAACAATTATTAATTTTCTCATATGAGATTGAGGATATTTGTCCAAAACTGAAACTTCCACCATGGATCATGGCTTTAGTTAGCGGCCCAATGTTCTTCTCTAACATTATGCATGCTCTAACCATTAAATAAGTGGTAAATCTCCCTTACTTCAGACAAGACGGACATGCATAGCAACTCACATGATATTCAACAAAGAGTAGTTGATGGCGTCCCCAGGAACATAGTTATCGCACAACAAGCAACTTAATAAGAGATAAAGTGCATAAGTACATATTCAATACCACAATAGTTTTTAGGCTATTTGTCCCATGAGCTATATATTGTAAAGATAAAGAATGGAAATTTTAAAGGTAGCACTCAAGCAATTTACTTTGGAATGGCGGAGAAATACCATGTAGTAGGTAGGTATGGTGGACACAAATGGCATAGTGGTTGGCTCAAGGATTTTGGATGCATGAGAAGTATTCCCTCTCGATACAAGGTTTAGGCTAGCAAGGCTATTTGAAACGAACACAAGGATGAACCGGTGCAGCAAAACTCACATAAAAGACATATTGTAAACATTATAAGACTCTACACCGTCTTCCTTGTTGTTCAACCCAATACTAGAAATTATCTAGACCTTAGAGAGACCAATTATGCAAACCAAATTTTAGCAAGCTCTATGTATTTCTTCATTAATAGGTGCAAAGTATATGATGCAAGAGCTTAAACATGAGCACAACAATTGCCAAGTATCAAATTATCCAAGACATTTTACCAATTACTACATGTAGCATTTCCCGTTTCCAACCATATAACAATTTAACGAAGAAGATTCAACCTTCGCCATGAATATTATGAGTAAAGCCTAAGGACATATTTGTCCATATGCAACAACGGAGCGTGTCTCTCTCCCACACACTGAATGCTAGGATCCATTTTATTCAAACAAAACAAAAACAAAAACAAACCGACTGACAAGGTATTAACTTGTCAATGCCTACTGGTTGTAGACTAGGGTTTAGTTGGAAGTAGAGGGCAAGTAGATCTCGAAGGTTTCAGCCAAAAAGTACTCGACGATTATGAAACTAGGGTTTGAGAAACAATGATTCGGTGATCTCTTCATCCCTCGACTCCCCCTTATATAGGAGGCGGAGCCGAGGGATTCGTGTTGTACAAGTTACAGAGTCCGGGAAGGTTTCTAACTCATCCCGCAAGATTACAAATAACACTTCCTATTACAACTCCAGCTTTTCTTAATAATATCTTGGGCTTCCGAATCTTCTTATTCTTCGGGTAGTGGGCCTTCAGTAAACCCCGGGTACTATCTTCGGCAGGCCCATTTGGGATGCCTATGTTAGTAGCCCCCGAGATTTTGCTTGAATCGTAGAGTCAGGGAAAATTTCCACTGTTTATTTTTATTCGACAACTTAAACCTTTCTATATTTCTTCACATAAATTTCTATATTGTACAGGGATAATGGTAGTTGGGGCTAGTTCATCTGACGGATCAGGTACTAGTTAACTGCTCTAGTGGCAATCCGCAAAAACCTACTTCAAGATCACGTCCCTGGACATGATCTCGGGATACTGGTGTAAACTTCGACAGGTGCCGCTTAAGGTCTTACCATTCTGTCGAGTCCCAGTCAAATTTATCGGGTACCTAACGCGTCCGTTAGGATTTTTCTTCGTATCTGTTGATACGGATAGTAGTAGCAAACCGACGTCAGAGACGGCGCCACGCCACACAGAACGGATCTGGGGTCTTACCTTCGCAATTTTGCGGCATTCAGAAATTGATCGCAACTTTGGCGTTCTGAGAATATATTGTCGAGTGCTTATTCGGCTGTTGGAATGGCACATTTTATTGAGTCAAAGATGACTTATATTGCTCTCCCGATGGGAGTATATGCAGAGTTATTTATAACTCGAAATATACTCTTTTGCTCTGCTATCTTTCTTTTTCTCTTTCTTATAATTTCATCGGGCACGCGAGCAGCGTTCCCGATGGGAGTAGCCCCCGAGGCTACAGCCAAGGACTTGTGCTTGGTTGTAGGCTCCACGCCTTATGCAGCTATATTTTCCTTAT
Organism: Lolium perenne; assembly: GCF_019359855.2. Taxonomy (NCBI): domain Eukaryota; kingdom Viridiplantae; phylum Streptophyta; class Magnoliopsida; order Poales; family Poaceae; genus Lolium; species Lolium perenne. The sequence continues at coordinate 102,860,121 of NC_067246.2, read as the reverse complement.
CTCCCGAAGTTTTATAATTCCTCGGGTGCGCGAACAGCGCTCCCGATGGGAGTAGCCCCCGAGGCTATGAACAAATATTTGTATTTGATCATAGGCTCACGCCATTTCTATTTTGTCTTTCTTGATCTTTTTATTTTCCCAAAGTAGCCCCCGAGCATTTGATCAAAAACTTGTATTTGATCGAAGGCTCACCAATATTTTTCCATGTCGCCTTTTATGAAGCTGTTGAGGCGAATTTTTTCTTCTGCCAAGGTGACGTTATTGCTGACGATAGCCACGATTGCGAGTCAAAAAGCACGAGAAGTCTTCTCCCGCTGCCTTGCGGGCCCAATTTATCCACTATCTTGACACGTCGTGCAAGTGGGGGACACACGTCCTCCGCTTTTTCTGGCGCACGTACCGTAACTTCTCCAATGTTAAAATACTTTTTTACCCTTGTTTCCACGTGGCTATCATCTGCCGCACACTTTTCCCATCCAACGGTCCGCCGTTTCGCCGCACCTCTATATAAGATCTCCTTCTTCCTCCTCGAGCACTTCCGCTCGCGCCGTTCTACTGCTCTCCTCTGCAAAACCTCCTCCTGCGCTCCTCAATCCCCTAAGCTCATCTTCTCCAAGCTGCATTCCTACGCCATTGTTGATGCCACCGCGTCGTTTGATCAAGCACAGTACGCCGGAATCATCAATGGCTGCCGTGGATCTGGGAACCGCGGAATGGGAAAGGTCCAAGATTTCCACCCAAGACATCAATCTCTTGAAGAAGCTGGGGATCAGCAAGAAGCCCAAGGCGCTGTGCTTCCCTAGTGAAGAAAGCTACCCAACCCCTCCAATGGGGTATCGGGTAAGTTTTGCCGACCACCTCATCCGCGGTCTTTCCGCCCCCATTCATCCTTTTCTCCGCGGATTGCTCTTTATTTACGGTCTGCAACTTCACCACCTCACGCCCAATTCCACCCTCCATATTTCTATTTTCATCACCCTCTGCGAAGCCTTCCTTGGCGTCCAGCCTAACTGGACGCTATGGAAGCGTCCAGCCTAACTGGGCGCTATGGAAGCGCATTTTCTTCTGTCGCCGCAATGGCTCTCCAAATGTCGCCTATAATATAGGCGGCATTGTAATTTCCGTTCGCCCCACCGTCGATTACTTCGACGTCAAACTCCCTGAATCAGTTCAAGGGTGGCGCAAGAAGTGGTTGTACATTCAGGAGGAGAACCATGGATGTGCTGAAGACAACATCCCTCCTTTCGATGGCGCCGAAAAAATCCTTTGCCGCCGCTCATGGGACGCAGAGGCTACCGAAGAAGAGAAGATATCGACAGAGGCCCTGATGACTCGCATCCATGAGTTGCAAAATACTCGCGGCAAAGAATTATCGGGTATCCAAATCACAGCATATTTTCTTAGAACCAGAGTGCAGCCTCTTCAGGCTCGCAAATACCCTCTCTGGAAGTATGCTGGCGACAAGGACGCAGATCGGTTGTCAGCGGATTTAGAGGTCAAGGACTTAGAGAAGCTTGTCCGAAAAATCTCGTCTCTCAGCAAAAAAGATCCTGTCCCGTCTTCTTGCCGTGTAAAACCATACAGCGCCACCAATCCACTTCCCAAGGTAACCTTTGTCGATTAATTTATTATCGCCTTGCTATCTTTTTGTAACTCCTTTTTTGACATCTTCCCCTGTTTTTTGTATAGAACCATCCAAATCTCGTCTCGCTTCCTCCCCTTCCTGAAGGTGGAGAAGTCGAGGAAAGGGCCGTTGTCACCGACGACAACCAAGATGCCCCCTCTTTTGTGAATGAACCCGTGGATTCTCTAAAATCTGCGGGATCTTCTGAAAAGGAGGCTGCCTCCGAAGGCACTGCATGGGCACAATCTCCTCCTCAACCTGTTTCTCCAAGGAACAAGAGGAAGAGGAATGACGCCGAAGATTCCGGCACCTCCAAAGCCGAAGAAGTTGGTCCTTCACGTCAGAAGGCAACTTATGATCCATATCTTGAATCCCTCATCAGCTCGTAAGTCACTTTTATTTCTCCTTATTTTTTGTACTCGAAGATTTTCGTCTATCTTGCTTTTTATGCTGTCGACTTTTAATCGCAGTGATGATGAGGAAGAAGTACCAACTCTTGATGTGGCTGCTCATACGAGTACGTCACATACTTTAATTGTTTCGGAGACGCCAGTTGAAGGAGAGGAATCCTCGCCTCCTCAACGAAACGTTGGCGCTCCCACTCCTCCTTCAAGCCCTCTTGTCCCTTCACCAAAAAGGACAAGGGTTGAAGCAATCCCGGAGCCTACCCTCCAATTGGGTAGCTCCTCTAATTCTCTCTTGGATGATGTAAGTTCTTGATTTTCTTGTCATTATCTATATTTGCTCTGTTTGCTTTTTAATGCCTTCATATTTTTCCCATACCGACGTTTTCTTTCTTTGTTCTTCTTTGACAGCCTATGATCAAAGAGCTTGTTCGCATCGGTGCCCAATTCATTGGGTACCGTGAGTATGCCAGCAAGACTGAAGGTAATAACTTTTTTGCTGACCCTTGTTTATAGCTCCTTGTTCCTATTTTGTCGCCATTTTGATGATTCTTTACTATTTTGGCAGAGAAACTTGCAGAAGCCAACAAGCTTGTCGACACGCTTGCTCAAAAACTAGAGCAAAGCGAAACGGCTCGCAAGAAAGCTGAACTTGACGCTAGCCAAGCTAAAGCAGAGGCTGATAAGGCCAAGGCGAAAGCTGCTGGTGTCGAAGATCTGCAAAAGAGACTTGATGATGCCGAAACTGCTTTGAACGAGCACAAGGCCGCACAGGCTACTCGTGAAAAGGGGATCCTCAAGCGCTTGAACATGTAGAATCGGCGCTTCCTCGGTAATTTTGTCGATCCCTTCTATCTTTCTTAGACTTGCTTTTCCTTACTTGCTGTCGACCAACATATATTTTCTGTGGCAGGTCAAACAAACCAAGAATTTGAGCTTGAAAATCCCGACAACGATCCTCTCCTTGACGCACTCTCTTTCCTGGAGTTTCATGGAACCGAAGTTCGCGAAGGCATGGAGCATGCTGACGCAGGATTATCAAGGCTGTTCCCCTACTTCTTCCCGAAGAAAGAGGAGCCCAAGACTTTCCTTGCTCTTGCCAAGGACTTCAATCCACCAGAAGATCTTGGACTGAAGATGCGCCAGGAGAACATGAAGATTGCTGTCGAAAGTACTGTTGCCTTGGTCGCTGATAGCCAACAAACTATCGATTGGGCGAAAGTAGGCGACACAGACCAGATAGAGCAAACAAAATGACGGTCGTTGATCAAGGCAGCAAAGCCCAACACGAAGAAAATCCTGGCCTATCTCGGGATCAAGCCATCTTCAACTCCTAGCTCATCAAGGCCGGAGGTCTAGTTGAATGCCTCTTCTTTTTCTTTGATTTGTTTTTTCTTTTTCTTTTGCTATTGTCGCCATATTAGCTTTGGCGACAATTACCGTAGTAGTCCTTTTGGAAAACTCATTCTGTAATATCCATGTAAATTTCCTGGAAATCAATGAAATTATTCCTTGCACTATCATTGATCCTGAGACTTTCTTTTCCAGTTAATATTTGATAACTACTCGACCAATCCTTGCTCTGCCGATACTTCGCCTGCTTCTTCATTCTCGAAGAAAACCCTTATCGGAGATTTTTCAAGTGAACATTTGTCGCAAGATTTGCAAGAACTTCGCCAACAACTCCAATCCATGAAGAAACAAACTCTTGCGATGATGGAACAATCTCGACAAGCATCCGAGAGAGAGAAAATTGCTCTTCAACAGGCGAGAGAAGCCATTGCTGCAAAGGATGCTGCTGTTGCTGAGGCTACCGAAACTTCTTCTCGCGAGAATTATATGCTTCAGCTAATGACTGACGCCAGCCTGGACATGACAGGTATGTTTCCTGTTCATAACTATGTTGGATGTTGTTCTTGCTGTTTTTCCTTCCTTGACAATTTATTTGCTGTACCAGGCTCATTTTTGGATACTGCTGCCGAAGATCAACGTGTTGAAGCTCGAGCCAATGTTTTGCTTAGACTGGCTGCACAACATGGATCTAATTTTTGGGTTACTCCTGAGCGCACCAGCCAAATTGTCAGATTCCAAGATCGCGCGGCTCAGGTCCGTGACTTCCTTGACTTCTGTACGAAGACTTTATTTTTAGTTTATGAAACCATGTTCCCTCGGAACAAGATGCCAGAAACCCTTCCTGCTTTAATGGAAAAATTTCGAGATGCTCCTCGAATCCATGGTTTTGTGCGGGCTCAACTCTCTGCTGGCGCAAGATTTGCTATGATGATGATAAAAATTTGCTATCCAAAATTGCCCATGGATCAAATTGTCCCCACGTGCCTGGCTAAAATGTCGAAGAAGAAGAGAAATATGGGCAAAATTGATGATCTGATGACTCCTGTCGCCGAAGATATGATGGATGAACTTCTTCGGATGGATGCTGAGTTCTTCGTGAAGGGAAGCTATGCCGAACGTAGTACTCGTCCTTCCAATGAGCGAATAACCATAGACCATGTGCTAGGTATCCATTGAGGGTTTTTTCCTTTTTCTTGCTGTAGTTCCACCATTGATACGTCTTTGTGTATTTGTAAATATGATCTATATTGTAAAGCTGTCAACTCTGTAAATATGTATTGTTTCTATTTTTGATCGCCTGAGCCCCCGAGCCTTTGACTGGAGTTTATACTATTTTGTTTATCCGAGGAGATTTCTCTTGTTGCAAGAAGATATATACACTTTGCTGTCGATGGGTACAAGCCCCCGAGTGTATTGGTGGCGAAGTTCTATATTTTTGTTGCGAGGTTTTCAGACCAAAGCAATAAGTTTTTTGACGAGTATACTATATTTATAATTGTTAGTCTTCCGATGTTCTATTTGGCGAGGTATTCTTGTACCAATGCGCAATATTTCGGTAAGTCTATTTTATCTATATTGTATATATTTTGTAACTTGAAGGCGTTGAGCCCCCGAGCGTATCGAAGAATAAGAAGTATATCTCCACTATCATTATTATATTGCAGCACCGCGAGCCCGCCTCATTAAAAACCTTTCCGGCCCCACTCGGTGCCCCGAAAAGGAAAAGAGTGCGTCTGAAAACTTGCGGGCGTTTCAGTACATTGTATTTTTACAGAGGAGGACTATATTTCGACTCTAAGCGTAGAACCGCCTGAGCTGCGCCACGTTCAAGGGGTTTTTCTCGGGAACCCCTATCTTCTTGTCCTTGATCCTGTATGCTCCTCCGTCGATGACTTCCGTGACGATGTAAGGTCCCAACCATGGTGATTCGAGTTTTTCAGTACTTTGCTGGTTAAGCCGCAGGACCAAATCACTGACCTGGAAAGATCTAGGCCGCAATCGTCGACTGTGGTAGTTTTTCAGGTCCTGCTGGTACTTAGTAACTCGTGATAGTACTTCATCTCGAGCTTCATCGAGTGCATCCATATCATCCTCCCGAGCTTTTCGTGATGTTTCCTCGTCATACTCTGTTACTCTTGGAGAATCATGCTCTATTTCAATTGGTAGTACTTCTTCTGCTCCGTGGACGAGGAAAAACGGAGTTTCTTGTGTCGCCGTATTTGGTATTGTTCGGATGCTCCACAAAACACTTGGCAATTCTTCTGGCCAGGTATGTCGAGCTTTTTCAAGCGGTCCAAGCAGGCGCTTTTTGATGCCGTTGCAGATGATACCATTGGCTTTTTCGACTTGACAATTGGTTTGCGGGTGTCCAACTGACGCAAAGTGCAATTTAATTCCTACTTCTGCGCAGTATGCCTTGAACTCCTTGGCTGTAAAGTTAGTACCGTTGTCTGTGACGATGCTATGGGGCACTCCGAACCGAAAAACGAGGCCCTTCACAAACTTTATTGCCGACGCTGCATCTGGTGAATTTATTGGCTTCGCTTCTACCCACTTGGTGAATTTGTCGACAGCAACCAGCAAGTACTCATATCCTCCTGGCGAAGCTTTGTGCAACTTGCCCACCATATCAAGTCCCCATTGGGCAAAGGGCCACGACAATGGTATTGGCATCAGTTCTGCCGCCGGAGAGTGAGGTTTTGCAGCGAACCTCTGGCACGCGTCGCAGGTTCGTACTATCTCTTTTGCATCCTCGATTGCTGTCAACCAATAAAATCCTGCCCGAAAAACCTTGGCTGCAATAGCTCGACTGCTCGCGTGGTGGCCACATATTCCTTCGTGCACATCCTTTAGGATTATCCTTCCTTCCTCGGGTGTGACGCACCTTTGCAGGACGCCTGAAATACTTCGCTTGTATAGCTCCCCTTTGACCACTGTGAAAGCTTTGGATCGTCGAATAACTTGCCTTGCCTCAACTGGATCGTCGGGTATTTCTTTCCTGAGGATATACGATATGTACGCTTGCATCCAAGGAACTTCTACCATCATCACAAGCTCTTGGTCCTCTTCGTCCTCCACGGCTTCCTTGAGGGGCGCCGAAGTTTTTTCTTCCTTTGCTTTTTTTCTGCACTTTTTTCGGCTTCGTGGATCTCTCCGCTATTTCTTCCCAAAATACACCTGGCGGGATTGGAAGGCACTGCGACCCGATGTTTGCGAGAACGTCGGCTTCATCATTGCTCAATCTACTGATGTGATTTACCTCGCATCCATCGAACAGCTTCTCGAGCTCATTGTACACCTCCTTATATGCTATCATGCTATCATTGACTGCATCACATTGGTTCATAACTTGCTGAGCCACCAATTGTGAGTCGCCAAAGATTTTTAGTCGAGTTGCACCGCAAGCTTTCGCTATCTTCATCCCGTGTATGAGGGCTTCGTATTCTGCTTCATTGTTGGATGCGTTTGGGAACGTCATCCGTAGGACGTATTTTAACTTGTCGCCTTCAGGTGATATAAGTATCACACTACACGATGGACCAAGCATGGAGGCTATAAAACTGCCGGCGTAAGCAGCTTATGGAGGCGAGTAGTCTGCCGGCATAAATGTTGTACCGGCAGACAAATCTGCCCTCTATAATGCTGACGGTAAAGACATATGCCGGCAGACAATTATGTACCGGCAGGCTAGCTGCCCTAGGATAATTCTTTGCCGGCACGTACCCTACGCCGGCAGCTATGCTGCCCGTACATTTATACCGGCAGTTTGTGTGGCACAAATATTTCTACCGGCAGTTAGATTGCCTGAAACATCCTACTGGCAGTTTTTCCGCCACAAATATCTCTACCGGCAGTTAGATTGCCTGAAACTGCCTACCGGCAGACAAATCACAGATATAGATTTCAGGTCATCAAACATTTCACATACACATGAATTCAGAAACATTTCACATACACATGAATTCAGAAACAACATCAGGTCATCAAACATTTCACATACACATGAATTCAGAGACAACATCAGGTCATCAAACATTTCACATACACATGAATTCAGAAACAACATCAGGTCATTCGGAATAGTCTGATCACATAGATAGATTCATAGTCTGATCATACAGTCTGACTCGACATTGCATACATATGCCAGTTATATTGCGACTAATACATCAGCCCACTAGCAGTGCAACATTCATAAATATTTCAAGATACTTCAGCTGGAAAACAAAAAGAGATCTCATCCAACCACCAGTGTCATCATAGCGCGCCTTGCCTGGAACGAACTAGTCTGCATTCCTGTTGACCTGAAATAAATGAGAAGATCAATGAAATGTGACTAGTCTGAAATACTTGCAATTTTTCATAGTAATTCACATAATGTCATAAACAAAACAGTCAACAGCTGATCAACAACTTGCCATGTCCGAAACTCACAGTTAGCCGAATATGCATTTTACCAACTAGTCATGATGCGTCCAAGCTCACTGTTTGCACATACATAAAATTGAGCAAAGAAACATTGAAGAAATTAAAGCTCACTGTCCAAGCTCCTGTTTTCATCTTATAGTCTTGCATGTGTAGCTGTAGCACAAGAAGAGTTAAGTTTCTCAACGTTCAAAAAAGCGTACGATCAGGCGCGCTTAAGCGCAGCTTAGAGCGAAGCGGAGACAAAACGCTCCGTTTCAGGCCTGAGCGAGCGGAAAAGCGCTAAGCACGATTAAGTGTTTCGATTAGGCGTTGAGCTTCGCCTAAGCACACGGAAGCGGGCAGAAACGAAGAAAAGCGCCTGGCTGAGCGTCCATGGTCGCCAGCGGCAAAACGAAAAATTGAGGTTAGGTGGCGGGATGCCTACTTCCCTCCTCCAAGCAGGCTCCCCGTCCTGCTCATCACCTCTCCGCCCAGGCGCTCGAGCCCCAGCTCAAGCTCGAGCTCGTCGCTGCCGGCCGTCCGCCACGCCTCAGCCCTCAGGTATTCCCTAACCCTTTTATTCTCCTTCACGTGTATGTGCTACTGGCCCGCTGCTGTGTGTATGTGCGTTGGCGTGGTGCGTTGGTGCTATCTGCAGTAGTCAGTAGATGAGTTAAATCAATTGATCTAGTCTGCTCGTATATGTGGCTATGTGTGACTACTGGCTTGATGGACTAATGAACATGAACTGTATATTATATCTGCTGCTAGGTTGCTGTTGCTACTGATTAATTAATGAAGTTAGCTTAGTTGATTGCTGCAGCTAGTATTTTGTCGCTGCTAAGCCTAAGATTTTTCTTGCAATTTGTAGGTACTGTCAAGAAATAGACATTGATCCGGGTGTGGATGAATCGATGCCTGAGGTGCCAATTGCATTGACTGGTAACTCTAAAGATGTTGGTTGGAAGTATGGCGAATATTGTGATGAAAAGCAACTATGCGGCTGCCGATGCTACTGAAGTGGGCGAACCCGCTGAGGCTATTGATGACCAGGGAGCAGGCTGCTAAGCAGCTGCATCTCTCCGCCGCATCACTAGAGCAGACCGAAGCATATGCCGCACACCGCGGCGGCCAGTTCCAGGACCTCCTTGATCCATACTGCATGCATTTGATCCATACATATATGGCGATTTACCTCAAAACAAAATACTGCATGCATTTGATCCATACATATATGGCGATTTACCTCAAAACAAAATAAAGCATACCAAATTACCAAGATTCATTTTGATCATAAGGTATGAAGCAGCTACGGAGACATGGAGTTACATACTACAGATTTGCTTTCCGATGTTTTGAAAACCAGATCAATTCTTCGTTTGAGTGTTCATTTGTATCGTCTCTTTATCATTTGAAAACCAGATCAATTCTTCTCCGATTGACCTTGCTCATGGTACTTAAATTGAATTTGTAAACGACAAATGATTTAATTATTTATGCCACCAAATTGTTTAACAGTCTACTTTTGCCGTGAAGGAAGTAAAGACAATTTTAAGATGCAATAATGTATTGCTGTGAAGAGATTTGGGGGAAACTGAATTACTGTCAGTTTTGCACAGAGGCGTGCACCTTGCCGGCAGAAATTGGAGCAGCTGCGGCGGGCTTGCACTTGTATTTTTTTGTAATCTATGGTTATAGAAAATGTTTCAATGTTCATAAAACAATGATAAATCAGTTTGTATTTTTTTGTAATGTCACACTCGACCCTTCTCTGCAGCTCGAGCGATCATATGAGGTGTTGGCGTGAACAATATCTATAGATAGTAATAACTCACTATCATGGTGGCGGTGCTCACACATATTATCACCAAAAGTTAGAGGGGATACGGCTGTTGGTGTGAACAATATCTATAGACAGTAATAACTCACATATACATCAAGCAAATGGCAGTCCATGTACAGGGCTCTGAATGCTAAAGGAATTGCTGCTGTACAGAGCCCTGTACAGCTCACTGTTTTCATCTTATTCTCTTGCATGTGTTGTTCTGTAATACACAAGAAGAGCTACATAACTAGTTGTTTTATTTCAGAATATTTGAATCTGCAGTTTTTGTTCAAGTCAAACACCACAAAGTAATTGTGTTACAGAACTAGTTGTTCTATTTCAGCGTATTTGAAACTGCAGTTTTTGTTCCAGCCAAACACCACAAAGTAATTGAGCTACATAAGCAAATTCAGAAGCAAGAAGACAAGTGTACCTGTTCTTGAACGGGAGCTGAGGTAGGCTTATCCATGGACTTCTTATGTTCCTCCATCTGCATATACAAAATCAAGAAGCAATACACAAAATTTAACCTCCATATGCACATTTAGTACAATAAGAAGATGACAGGATATGGCTTCCTTCAGAAATAGAAACCTACATGCTTGTAGAGCCAGGCAATAGATCGCCCTTGAGCTTGTCCCATGGTAGTGATATTGCCAATAGGACGAGGTAGTAGAGCATCCCTTTTGATTATATAATTGATGACAACTTCACAGCATTCAACACCCAGTTCCCTGCCCCCTACCATCTTCTTTCGGTCAGTTGATAGAATGGTGGCTTTTGCCACAGGGGTAGTGTGGTCACGGAAAACATTGTACAGTATGACTTCTTTCCCTTGCTGGTCAAAATGATGAAACAAAATGAGATAAATATTGCATAGTAGTACTTCTCAATAAACAACCACGAAATAAGAAAAGTGAGGAAGAAATCAAAACAACACCTGATGATTTCTTTGTTTAACTGCTGCTTCCTTCTGTGGCTTTTTGCGTGTCTCAGCATCCTTCTTCTGCAAGGTTTCTTGGTTCTTCTGGTGTCCTTCAGCATCCTTCATTCTCCGAGCAAGTGCATCTTCCTTGTTTTGGTTCAAAGCGACGCCTTTCATCTGCAAGACCTCAGCTTCCTTCTTTTTCTGCAAGATCTCTACTTCCTTCTTTTTCTGCAAGATCTCTGCTTCTTTCTTCTTCTTCTGCAAGAGCTGAACTTCTTCTTGTTTCTTCTCAAAATATTCCTTCGCTTTCCTCATCTCTTGCTGGACTCTTTCTTCCTCATCATCGAGTTCACAGTGATCTTCAATAGCATAGGATTCACCAACACTACCTTCAGGGTCCTCAGGTTCTCTCTCAATACTCTGCAAATAATAAATTAAAGCATCAGTGTTTACGTCAATAGATCAACCAAGTTTAATAGCAAAAGTAGAATAAATGGAACAAAAGTAGAGAATTGTGCAACCGACCTTCGTCTTATTGTTTGCAGCAATTGTCTGCGCCATCATCCACTTGAGTAGGTCAATTTCTTCCATAAGGCCATCAATCTTGGATTTGGTTTCTTCTCGAATTTCTTCTACATGCTCCTTTAGAACATCATTAGCCCGCCATGCCTCCTTGGTCTCTTCCTCTGCCATTTGCAGCTTCGTAGATTTAAGCTTCTGCCCTCCTGGAATTCCAAGCCTTCCAGGACTCGGGCCCATTCCTACGCACCGAACATACCCATTTTTCTCTTTCCCCAATACATGTGCCAAAACGTCACCTTGCTCAATTGTTTTCTCTAGCAGTTCTGGATTAGTTTCAATTGCTTCCTCTATGTCTGACTACAATAAGAATTAAAATAAATTAATTATCACACGCCAAAATGTGTCACAACTCACAAGGGGTGAATACATGGCGTAGTTATCATAGACTAAACAGGAAGAGCAGGAGTACTTACAATTATTTTGGCAGTGTCTTTATCAATAGGGGTTCCATCTTTCCTTTTTGAGTGTGTTCTCAGGAACAATTCATCTCTACGAGGGGCGTATCCATTTTCTTTGTGCTATATTGATTTGAGTATACTATTAGCCAACACAGTATATATACATTCTGGTAAAGTAAAGCTGATGACATAGTTTATACCATTTCAGACGCAATACGGGCATAACTCTTACTTCCAGCTGTATGCATCACCTTCTGCCTTGATCGATTTCTTTTTTCCTTGGTCACTACGTTTCTAAGACAACAAAGTAGTTAGAGTTGTATGCATTACCTTATGTGGTGAATTTCTAGATTTATTAGGCGAAGCAAATCAAACCTTAAAGTCTTCGCTTCTCCAGCGTGTGACAAGCCACTGCCAATCCTCAATTGGGACCCTATCATCCCTACAAGCAAGTAGTTCTTCCTCAGTTTTTTCTTCTTTGAAATGCTTCTCTTTCAAATCTGACTTGAAATCTCTCCATTTCTTGTGGGCAGTTCCCCAAACCCAGTCCTTGAGCTCATCATCAACAACATAAAATTTCTGGGAACAAACATGAATGTTAAGATCATTTCATAACAAGCAAGCATAGGAATATGTAATGCAACTTCTAGACCATACATACCCTCAAGGTTTTCATGAACTCTAGCTTCCAAGAAACAGCAACTTGTCTCCAATCATCATGTGCAATAGGTATATGACTTTTGACAAGTGTTGCAATGAAATTCGAAAACTCCGAAGCATTCTTGCCATCTGGTTGTCCTTTAGCATTATAGTGCACTCGCTGGGGTGGCTGATTTAGTCTATCATAGACATGGTGCATTCTAGCGCGCTTCCGCCCACCCTTTTGCTTTTCCTCACCCTCTTGTCCATCACCTGGAATAATTAGTGTTCAACTGCAACATTAACATGCAGTAATCAAGAATACACATAATAAGTATCAGTAATCAAAGATGCTTGAACATCAAGCACACCTTCATCCTCTTCTACTTGATCATCAGCCATCTCTTCACTATTCTCACCATCATGCATAGCAGAATGAGACCGCAACACTCTACTTGACTGTGGAATGGTTTCCTGATATATTCTCTACAATTACAGAAATGTTTCACTTAATGCAGATTCATTTATCAATAGATGTTTCCAAAGAAAATGTTTCTGTTGGATAGACCACCTTTTTCCTTGTGGTTGGCAGGGGCACTCGCTTCAATGCATCGACCTCGCGAACAAGTGAACGAATCCCAAGAGAGTGCAGCCTTTCATTGTTTTTTCGGATCTCTGCTCTTTGCACATCTTCAAGTGGACTAGAAATGTCAGTTTCTCGCTCACTTGCCATTCTTTTTCCTGCAAAGAAATTGGAAAGATTTGAAGATTAAATTGCAAGAAAGAAATAAAGGTGTACAGAAATAAATTCCAAAGAACTATAACACACTTTGGTTTATCCTTGGGAGCAGAGACAAGTATTCCATCGATATCTGCCCTAGTTTTAGGTATATCTCTTAAATCAACTTTGGAGTTTGAATAGCATGTAGATTAGGCATTACAGACGCTTCTGCCTGATCAGAATTTTCATTTCCAACATCAAACATATCATAAAATTCCCGTGGTCTTGGTGGATGATTAACAGCACACCAGTTTGGATTAAGAGGATCCTCAACATAATATACTTGAGTTGCTTGAGAAGCCAAAATGAATGGTTCACCAGCCAACTTATCACCTGTTTGGATCACATGCTTAAGGTTCACATCCGTGATACCAAGATTATCAACTTTTACCCACTTATCTTCCACACGGTTATCAAACCAATCACACTTGAAGAGAACTATATTCCCTTTTTGATTGTAGTCTAGCTCAATGATTTCTCTAATGACGCCATAGAATATCCTATTTCCAGTGGAGGATGATGACAACTTTGAAACCAGCGCCACACCACTGCATTGGGTAGGCCTACCTTCATCATATGATTTTGTACGAAAAATATAACCATTGATACTGTAACTGCCATAACTCCTTACAACCAGTGAGGGCCCTACAGCCAAAGTCTTAATCTCTTCGGGAACTTCTTGCCCACTCTCAACTAATTGTTCCACATGCGACCTAAACCACTCATGGAAAGTGTCATGCTGGGTTTTTTCAATCTGTTGCCTAGTAATATGACCAGCTGAGGACAAATATTCAGCATGCTCACTGCAAGGGTTGAAATTCATTTATCTATGTTACAATAATTAAACAGGGCGTACATGAAATACATAAACTAAAGCACTAGCAGTAACATACCTCAAATAGGGCTCTATGTTGTCATAATTAAATAGGACATATCTATGTGCCTGAATCAATGTCTTATGATCTAAAGTTACTGTAAGCTTTCCTGCCAAATATCGACCATTGTTGTTGAAGAATGGCATGCTACTAGACAGGGGTCCATTAACATGAAGTGTGGCTGCACATTTTCTATTGAATCTGGTTTCACAACCTTCTAAATACCGAGAGCAGAATGTAAGACACTCATCAAAAAGGTACCCCTCAGCAATTGACCCCTCGAGATGACTCCTAGTACGAACATTATCCTTTAACTTGCCCATGTACCTATACATGATGGACTAAACATATCTCAATTATATTGTTACATATAATTTATGTGATGTACAAGTTCAAGTTGCGAAAATGACCTTTCTGGTGCATACATGTTGCTGAATTTCACAGGCCCTCCAAGCCTCACTTGAAGTGGAAGATGAACCATCAAGTGAACCATCATATCAAAAAATGATGGTAGAAATATTGTCTCAAGAATGCTCAGCGTCTCGGCTATTTCTTTCTCTAGCTCCTCCATATCACTTATGCGGATGACCGGAGAGTATATTTTTTTGAAGAACGTACTCACACGAATAATAGCAGCACTGACTCCCTCTGGCAACGTTTTTCTCACAGCTAGCGGTAGAAGGTACTGCAGTAGAATGTGATTGTCATGGCTCTTTAGCCCAACAATCTTCTTCTCCTTTACCTGGACATTCTTCCTAATATTAGATGCATAACCAGCCGGAAACCTGACTCCTTTCAGAATTAGGCAAAACAACCTCTTTAACTCAGGGCTCAATGTGTATGGGGCAGAAGGCAAATCGAATAAATCTTCTCCTATAGGAACAGGATGGAGAGCCTCTCTAAGTCCAAGCTCCTCAAGGTCTAGACGAGAGTTGTAGTTGTCTTTAGTTTTCCGGTCAATGCCCAAAAGTGTGCGAATTATGTTGTCACACACATTCTTTTCAATGTGCATGCCGTCAAGGTTGTGAGGCTCTAATAAATCTTTCCAATATCGCAACCTAAACCATATGGATCTCCTTTTATGGATTATTGGAGGACCCCCACGCTTACGTTTGTTTGTGCTTGGTTTCTTAGAAGGGTGCTTACCAAACACTGTCTCCATGTTTTTTGTAAGGGCATCCACTTCAGCTCCTGTAAGTGCTACAGGGGCTGTCCTAGATTCCACATTGCCATCAAAAAAATCCTTTTGTGTTGTTCTAAATGGATGACCTTCATCTAGGAACCTACGGTGATCCATGTAGCATGTATTATTGCCTTTGTTCAACCGAATAGAGCAAGTGAGAGAGTGACACTTAGGACAACCAAATTCACCAGAGGTGGCACATCCAGCAAGAGTAGCCATACCCGGCAGATCGGTGATAGTTGAATGTACTGCGGCATGCAACTGGAAGAATTCTTTCTTGGAGGCATCATAGGTTCTGACTCCCTCCTCAAAAAGTAACTCTAGGTCATCGATAAGTGGTTCTAGGAAAACATCCATGTCTGCACTAGGAGACTTTGGGCCAGGAATTAGCAAGGAGGGCATGAAGTTTGGTTGCTTCATGCACAACCAGGGAGGAAGATTCACCGGAATTGCAATTACAGGCCATATGCTATACGAACAATTCATTGATCGAAAGGGATTAAACCCATCTATTGCTATAATCAACCTAATGTTGCGACTATCAGCAGCAAATGTTGGATGTTCAGAATCAAAATGCTTCCAAGCTGGCGAATCTGCAGGATGGCGTAGAAGCCCATCTTTTGTGCGTCCTTCATCATGCTACCTGCAGTCTGTTGCACTCTTGGGTGTTATGAACAGTCGCTGCAGCTTCTTGCTTATTGGGAAATACCGAAGAACCTTTCTAGGGACTTTATGTACATGTCTCCCATCAGGCTTCTTCTTTACAGACTTCCAACGAGAGGTTTTGCATACAGGACAAACCTCAGCATCTTTAAGATTCTTCCGGAATAAAACACAATCATGCTCACATGCATGGATGCTAACATATTCAAGACTAAAACATTTTACCATTTTTTTAGCTTCATAGAAATTTTTAGGCAGTTTTGAGCCTTTAGGGAAGGCCTCTCTTAGCAGTTCTAGCAACATGTCAAAACTTTTATCACTCCAACCACCCATGGATTTGGTGTGAAGTAATCTAACCATGAAACGTAACTTTGAGAAACCGGCGCTCCCTGGATAAAGCTCCTCACTATTGTATTCTGCTAAAAGTCTAAGAGCTTCACTCTCATCACCATTATCACTAAGACCCTCATCATCATCGCATCTATCACTAAAATCCCCTTCAGCGTGTCTCATGTCTCTAATCATGCCAGCCATGTCATCATATTCCTCGAAATCATCATCCCACTCCTCCTCTACTGGTTCTTCACCAACATCAATATGATCCACATTAGGTGGAAGAGTGGCCTCCCCATGAAATTCCCATCTTGTATATCCATTAACAAACACATCACATATCAAATGCTCACGGACAACATCAGCTTCAAGCCAAGAACAATTATAACAATTCCTACAAGGGCATAATATTGTATTTCCTCTTGCTGAATGTGTAAAAGCAAACTGAATAAATCGAGCTACACCATCAGTATAAGGTTTTGTGTGCCTAGCCTCACCCATCCATATCTTGTCCATTTTTATTAGTTACAACAAGATAGACCTATAACAAATGCAACGCAAATATAACATAAGCAGAAATATCACCACTCGTCATAGTATTCACAAAAGAAATGCACACAGTTAATGAAACATAAGCAGCAGCACTCATCAAAACCTTTCACTACTCTATTACAAAGCAAAAAAGAGGAAACATAGGGGAAAAATTACCTTCTTTGCGTATTGGTCTTGCTAGGACGGCAACCTGGAGCTCTCCTTGAACGGCAACCTGGAGCTCTCCTCGGACAGCAACCTGGAGCTCTCCTTGGACAAGACCTGCAGTGCACCAAATCGGAATAAAACGGTCAAGCTCGAGTGTGGAGGCTTCTCCGTCCAGCCACGCACCAGCGGGAATTGCCTCTGGTTTGCCTAAACATCTACTCCGTACTAAACATCTACTACTCCCTACTACTGGTGATTTCTACAAAAGTAGAGACGCCGCCGCCGGAAAAAATGGAAGCCAAGAAGCTGTCGCCGCCGCTGTAGTATGCAAGGTACTCGACAACGAAAAACAGCCGGACATCTAGACATCACGTTCACGAGCGGGATAAGCTACAGGCTGCAATGGCCGCTGCAGTCGCCTCGCTACCGGCATGATATGCCTACTGAGAGCAGCGATGTGAACCACCAGAATTGCCGATTTTCATCTCTGCCTCAGTTATAGGCGAAGAGCGGACACCACAAACGCCTGGTAAATCTTCAGAATATCTGTCAATCAAGCTTTTCGTTTCCTACTGTCCCGATTCACGTTTCCGTGGGCGAATCGCACCGTTTTGCCTCTCGTCCCCGAATCCCGATCGGGATCGACGAATCCCGTTTCCGGCTACTATGGGAGGAAGAGGGGGGGGAAGAAGGAGGTACCGCGGCCGGCTTAGGGCGGAGGGCGAGGTGGCGGCGGCGGGCAGCTGCAGCGGCGACACCGGCGGGTGGGCAACGGCGGTTGGGCGCACTGTGCGAGCGCAGCCACGAGCGGGTCGGCGCTGTGCGAGCGCGGCCGCGAGCAGGTGGGCAGCGCGCGGAGGCGACCGGGTGCGCGACGAGCAGGTGGGAGGAGAGCAGCCGGCGAGTGGGTGCACGCGGCGGCGAGCGGGTGCGCGCGGCGGTGAGCGGGTGGGAGGAGAGGTGGGAGGAGAGGCGGGTGCGCGCGGCGAGCGGGTGGGAGGAGAGGCGGGTGCGCGCGGCGGCGGCGGTAGGGTTTTCTGAGATTTGGGGATTTGGGGACTTTGCTATATTTCGCTCGCCGCATCACGCGCGCGCCACAATTTCATTCACGCGCCAAACTTTCCCTCCCGCGGCGCTAATAATTTCGCTCCCACGTGTCTAATTATGTGCCGGCAGATGAGGTGCCTCTAATACATCTGTTCCGGCAGTTTCCCCGCCACGACTTGCGCCGGTAGTTAATTGCCCTTGATCCAAAACCTTTAGCGGCACTTCACCTGCCACCTTGCTTCTATTCCGGCAGTAAACTTGTACCGGCAGTTAAATTGCCTCTGTAAGTCAACCTTTCCCGGCAGTTGTTTGCCTCCATGCTTGGTCCATCGTGTAGTGTCACTCCTGCGCCAGCTCCCTCTACTCTCTTGGATCCATCGAAGTTCATGGTCCAAGTTCTCGATAAATCTGGAGGTCACGTGTTTTGCAGCTCCATCCACTCTGCAATGAAATCTGGCAAAACTTGCGACTTGATTGCCTTTCTTTTTTCATACGTGATGTCCCGAGGGGAAAGTTCTATTCCCCAAAGGGAGACACGCCCTGTAGCTTCTGGATTGTTCAGTATATTTGAAAGAGGTGCTTCATTGACTACTATTATCGGGTGTGCCGAAAATAGTGGCGCAACTTTCTTGCCGTTGTAATTACTCCATATGCTAGTTTTTGGTACTGCGGGTACCGCTGTTTGGAAGGCGATAAAACTTCACTGATGAAATATACCGGCCTTTGCACTCCATGGAGTTTCCCTTCTTCTTCTCTTTCAACGACTAGCACCGTGCAAACCACCTGGGGTGTGGCTGCAATGTACAGTAGGAGAGGTTCCTTTTCCTTCGGCGCCACCAAGATTGGTGGTGTCGAGATTGTGCATTTCAAATCCTCGAAATCTCTATCGGCTTCTTCGTTCCACTGGAATTTCTCCCCTTGCTTTATCAGAGCGTAGAACGGTAACGCTTTTTCTCCCAGCCTGGCGACGAATCTGCTCAAAGCTGCGACTCGCCCAGTTAGTTGCTGTATTTCTTTCAACTTTGTTGGCTTCCTCATTGTTACGATAGCTTGTATTTTGTCGGGATTTGCTTCAATCCCTCTTGCTGAAACTAGAAACCCAAGAAGTTCTCCTGCTGGGACGCCGAAGGAGCACTTTGTCGGGTTCAGCTTGAGGCAGAATTTGTCGAGGTTGTCAAAGGTTTCCTTGAGATCCTCGATCAGCGTCGCCCCCTTTTTTGACGTTATGATGACATCGTCGATGTATACTTGCACATTTTTTCCAATTTGTGTCGCCAAACACTTCTGCATCATCCTCTGATATGTTGCTCCCGCGTTTTTCAAACCAAAGGGCATTGTTCTGTAGCAAAAGACGCCGTAAGGTGTGATGAACGCTGTTTTTACTTCATCTTCTTCTTTTAATCTGATCTGGTTATAACCAGAATATGTGTCCAAGAAGGAAAAACGTTCACATCCTGCCGTGGAGTCGATAATTTGGTCGATCCTCGGGAGGGGAAAGTGATCCTTTGGACAATGTTTATTGAGACACGTAAAGTCGACGCACATGCGAAGGACCTTAGTGTTTTTATTCGGCACCAACACAGGATTCGCTACCCATGTGGCCTCTGTGTGCAACTCCTTGATAAAACCAGCTTCTCTTAGTCGATCAATTTCTGACAGCATAGCATTGCGGTTTGGTTCCGAAAAACGCCGCAAAGGTTGTTTGATTGGCCTTGCTAGTGGATCCAAGTTTAGGTGGTGCTCGGCAAGTTCCCTGGGTACTCCTGGCATGTCAGCTGGACACCATGCGAAGATTTTTCAGTTCTCACGGAGGAACTCGATGAGCGCGCTTTCCTATGCGAGGTCCATGTCGTTTGCAATGGACGTCATCTTTTTCGGGTCTGTCGGGTGAATCTGCACCTCCTTAGAATTTTTCTCAGTATTGAAAGTTGATTCTTTATTTGGCCTTCCAACGTCTGGCAGCACGTCGTAGTCAGTCATGAGCCTTGACGCCAAATATTCAGTTGCATCCCGAAAGTTTCTGATATTCGATGAAAATCCTTATCACATTTATCGGCTAGGGCGAAGCTTCCTTTGACTGTGATTGGTCCCTTAGGTCCAGGCATCCTCCACAACAGATATGTGTAATGTGGTACCGCCATAAATCTAGCATATGCTGGTCGTCCCAACAGAGCGTGGTACTGTGACGGGAAATCTACGACTTCAAACTCCAACTTCTCGATTCTGTAATTTTCTCGAGTCCCAAACTGAACGTCAAGATTGATCTTCCCCAGCGGATAACTTGGCTTCTCTGGTGTGATACCATGGAACCTCGTGTCCGTTGGTTTCAGGTTTGCTAGGGATATGTTCATCTTCCTTAGTGTATCTGCATACATAAGGTTTAAGCTGCTGCCGCCATCTATGAACACGCGAGATACGTCAAATCCTGCGATGACTGCTGGCAGTATGAGCGCTGACTGCCCTGGTCGAGGAACTTGCTATGGATGATCTGCTATGGTGAAGCCAATGTCTTGCCCTGACCAATTAAGGTACTCGACTGTTGGTGGAGGCATTTTTACTGCCATGAACACCTGCCGCGAGATTACTTTCTGAGCTCTATTGGATGGCCTTCCCTTCTGAATCATCGAGACCGCTCCGTTAGAGTTAGGATCAACATAGGGCGGTGGTGCAGGTGCTGCCGCTATTCTGAGCTGATGTCGATTTTCGTCTGTAATCGCGGGAGGAGGTGGCAAGTGAATCTCGCTCCTGGGTTCCCGAGGATTTCTCTGTGCTGCCTGAGCATTAGCATGCCCTGCATACCTTAGCATTGCCTGGAAATTGCGACAATCCTTCTGCAAATGTCCTGACTGTCTTTTTCCGTTGCTGTCGAGAAAAAAGTGCATCTGACACGGCCCGTTCATCATTTCTTCGGGAGACACGAAAGGCCTCTGGAACCTTGGCCCGCTATTTTGTCTATTGTTTCGAGAGTCATCTCTATTATTGCCTCGTTGCTCGTTGCTTCTCTGGTACTCATCTCTGTTATTTCCTCCTGCGCTTGCTCGAAAACCAGCCGAGATTTGTCCTGGAGCATCATAGCTCGAGTACTGCCGAGGAAATCGTCGCCTCGGTTGATAATTTCGACCGCGGTCCTCCTCTGGCGACCTGTACCGTTTATTGTGAACAGCGTCTTCCCCATCTACCCATCTATTTGCTATTTCCATTAGTGCGGATACTGTCTTTGGATTGGTCCTCCCCAAATCCTCGACAAAATCTCCACGTCTGATACCTGCGACAAACGCATCTATTGCTCTCTCATCAGATATATTTTCTGCCGAGTTTTTGATGATGTTCCACCTTTGGATATATTTTCTCATTGGCTCGTCTGGCTTTTGTCGGCACGCTCTCAGCTCTTCTAACGACGCAGGTTTCTTGCATGTGGACCGGAAGTTCTTGACGAACATGTCCTCGAAGCTTTCCCAGCTGTCGATAGATCCTGGAGGAAGTTTCTTTATCCACGATCGTGCGGCTCCACTCAAATGCACCTGGATGCTCTGCATAGCTTTTGCTCTGGTTCCTCCTGTGAGCTTCACCGTCTCGAGGTAATCAACTAGCCAATCCTCTGGATCTTGAAGGCCGTCGAATTTCTTGAAGTTATCAGGTAACTTGAATCCTGAAGGGACTCGAGTTTTTCGAACTCTCCTCGTGAAGCACGGCAAGCCACACATATCCTCGTCGTTTAACTCTGGGGACTGCCGATGTTCCCTTCTGCTTTGTCGCGCTCTGTCGACCCTTGCTTGTGCTGCCGTGTCCCTTGCTCCGCTTGGTCCTTCGGGAGCTGCTGCTGTTGCTGCCGCAGGTCGTGGACTATTTTGCCTTGCAGTTCCTTCGGGAGGTGTTGATACAAATGCCGTTCCCATGGCTCCAACTCCTTCCATCGCCATGTTGTACAATGCTTCCCTTGGATCTCCTGGGGGTGGCCTGGATGCAAGGATGAAAGCTTGTGTCGCCATATACCCAGCTTCTGGTGTCTTGGGGATGATGTTCCCTCTCGTGTCTATCGACATAAAAGACATGTCGAGGTTTTGGACCAAGTGCTCTCTTTCTCCTTCAGGTACGTTTTGTAACCTCGATCTTGCTCTGTTCCGAGCCTCCCTGTGGCTATCACCCGAAGTTCTAGATTGTCGACTCAGCTCTGCCCTTCGCCTACTTGATGCAGAGGCTGCCTCATTTCTTCTGTTTAACTCAGCTATCTGTTTTTCCAATTCCCTTGCAGCTCGTGCGAGCCTATATTGATATGCTTGTAATTCTTCTGGCGTGGCTATGGTGGCCATTGGTTCTGAGCCATCCATAGCTCTCGCGGCTCTATCCCATGCTGCTTGCGGAAGTTGGACTCTGTCTCGCGGCTGTGGCCCGATATATTTATTGCCTAGGCCTCGCCGCAAATCAGAGGGATCAACGTATGGATTTCCCAAATCGTCGAAAGCCTCCGATGTTTCTTCTTGGTTACGGCTTGGCTCTCCGATGACATAAATCTGATGATACTTTGTATTCAGATCTATGTTGGGTTTGGTGACACCATCATTAAAATTGGCGAAGACCTTGCCCACTGTAGTAGACTTGTCGATGAAGTTGTAGCTGTCGACACTGCTTGAGCCATCGCTTATATAGGAGTCCGCAGATGACTCAAACGACATGTCGCTGAAGATCTTGGCGAGTTTTTCTCTTGCCCTGGTGCTGATGAAGCGTGATGATGAAGTTTCTTCTTCTCCTGATTCGGTTGACGATGTATAGCTTGAAAAATCGGAGTCGACCGCCGACGATCCCGACGAAATCGGAATTTCGACACGATACGATCCCTCTTTCTCGACGCGAAAGTGAAATCTCCTGAACGTCATCTCCATAGGCTCCTCCAGATACGCATATGCATCCAAACGGGAGGGTGGGTGAGGAACAAAATCGACAAGACCAGTTGCGATCTGTTTACCTCGATCCATTGCGTTGCTTGCGGTTGATGAAGTCGAAGATCTTGAACGTGCCATCGAGATCGGATCCTTGACGCCTCTAGTTCCCACAGACGGCGCCAATTGACAAGGTATTAACTTGTCAATGCCTACGGGTTGTAGACTAGGGTTTAGTTGGAAGTAGAGGGCAAGTAGATCTCGAAGGTTTCAGCCGAAAAGTACTCGACGATTATGAAACTAGGGTTTGAGAAACAATGATTCGATGATCTCTTCGTCCCTCGACTCCCCCTTATATAGGAGGCGGAGCCGAGGGATTCGTGTTGTACAAGTTACAGAGTCCGGGAAGGTTTCTAACTCATCCCGCAAGATTACAAATAACACTTCCTATTACAACTCCAGCTTTCCTTAATAATATCTTGGACTTCCGAATCTTCTTATTCTTCGGGTAGTGGGCCTTCAGTAAACCCCGGGTACTATCTTTGGCAGGCCCATTTGGGATGCCTATGTCACCGACGCTCCAAGCAAAGTGCATAAGATGTGATGGAATAAAAATATAGTTTCACTAGAGGAACCTGATAATGTTGTCGATGAAGAAGGGGATGCCTTGGGCATCCCCAAGCTTAGACGCTTGAGTCTTCTTGAAATATGCAGGGGTGAACCACCGGGGCATCCCCAAGCTTAGAGGTTTCACTCTCCTTGATCATATTGTATCATCCTCCTCTCTTGATCCTTGAAAACTTCCTCCACACCAAACTCAAAATAACTCATTAGAGGGTTAGTGCACAGTTAAAATTTACATGTTCAGAGGTGACATAATTATTCTTAACACTTCTGGACATTGCACAAAGCTACTGAAAGTTAATGGAATAGAAAAATCCATCAAGCATAGCAAAACAGGCAATGCGAAATAAAAGGCAGAATCTGTCAAAACAGAACAGTCCGTAAAGACGAATTTCTAAGAGGCACCAGACTTGCTCAATTGAAAATGCTCAAATTGAATGAAAATTGCGTACATATCTGAGGATCACTCACTTAAATTGGCATAATTTTCTGAGTTACCTACAGGGAATTAGGCCCAAATTCGTGACAGCAAAGAAATCTGTTTCTGCGTAGTAATCCAAATCTAGTATTAACCTTACTATCAACGACTTTACTTGGCACAACAATGCAACAAAATAAGATAAGGAGAGGTTGCTACAGTAGTAACAACTTCCAAGACTCAAATATAAAATAAAGGTACTGTAGTAAAAACATGGGTTGTCTCCCATAAGCGCTTTTCTTTAACGCCTTTCAGCTAGGCGCAGAAAGTGTGTATCAAGTGTTATCAAGAGATGATGCATTAACATTACCTTGGGCTTTACACTTACCCTTCTTGTTCTTTTTCTTACTCTTTGATTTAGGGAATGCATGTCTACCCCCCGGTGTAGAGGTGAATTTTAGGGTGCCTTCTCCCACATCTATGACTGCTCCCAATAGCTTCAGCAGGGATCTTCCGAGTGTGATTTGTCCTGTTCCTACACATTCAATAACAAGATAATCAATGGATATTGTTCTTCCAAGAATGGTTGTATGCACACCCGCAGCTATTCCCTTAGGAATTATAACAGAGTTATCAATAAGAGTTATTCCTTCTCCCCCTTCAACGAATCCCCAAAGTGTCAAAGATTCATGAATACTCTTAGGCATAAGGCAAAATTCAGACATAATATCACAATTGGCATGGAGAGTTTGGTCACCGATAACAACTTTAATAGTAGGATCCCATAATGAAGGTTCAGAGTTCACTAAAACTTGATCAAGACGGTTACGAACATAGCTATAATTTTCGTTCAAGCGAGATGCACTTGTCTCAAGAGTGTTTAATCTATTATAAATGCTAATAAGGGCTGAATCAAAGTTATTAGCTGAATCATGTGATGCAACCAACTTCTTTATGGCATTAAAAGCTTGATCCCCATTGCAATGGAGGAAATCTCCTCCCACTACAGCATCCAAGGCATATCTATAGCGAATCATAAGACCAAAATAAAAATTACTAAGGAGCAAACTTAGAGTCATTTGAGGTTCAGCTTTACGATAAGAAGTAAAAATTCTGGACCAAGCATCTTTAAAACTCTCCTCATCCCCTTGTTTAAAAGTGAAGACTAATTCTTCAGGTGAAGAAGTAACAGGTGCAGAGCTAGACATGGTAACAAAAGTAAAATGCAAGTAACTAATTTTTTTGTGTTTTTAATATAGAGTGCAAGACAGTAAATAAAGTAAAGCTAGCAACTAATTTTTTTGTATTTTGATATAATGCAGCAAACAAAGTAGTAAATAAAATAAAGCAAGACAAAAACAAAGTAAAGAGATTGGATGTGGAGACTCCCCTTGCAGCGTGTCTTGATCTCCCCGGCAACGGCGCCAGAAAATCTGCTTGATACGCGTACAACACGCGTCCGTTGGGAACCCCAAGAGGAAGGTGTGATGCGTACAGCGGCAAGTTTTCCCTCAGTAAGAAACCAAGGTTTATCGAACCAGTAGGAGCCAAGAAGCACGTTGAAGGTTG
This sequence comes from Lolium perenne, assembly GCF_019359855.2. Taxonomy (NCBI): domain Eukaryota; kingdom Viridiplantae; phylum Streptophyta; class Magnoliopsida; order Poales; family Poaceae; genus Lolium; species Lolium perenne. The sequence goes on along the minus strand of NC_067246.2, from coordinate 102,834,892 downwards.
ATGGCGGCGAGATGTAGTGCGGCGCAACACCAGGGATTCCGGCGCCAACGTGGAACCTGCACAACACAACCAAAGTACTTTGCCCCAACGAAACAGTGAGGTTGTCAATCTCACCGGCTTGCTGTAACAAAGGATTAGATGTATAGTGTGGATGATGATTGTTTGCAGAAAACAGTAGAACAAGTATTGCAGTAGATTGTATTCGATTAAAAAGAATGGACCGGGGTCCACAGTTCACTAGAGGTGTCTCTCCCATAAGATAAATAGCATGTTGGGTGAACAAATTACAGTTGGGCAATTGACAAATAGAGAGGGCATGACCACGCACATACATGATATGATGAGTATAGTGAGATTTAATTGGGCATTACGACAAAGTACATAGACCGCTATCCAGCATGCATCTATGCCTAAAAAGTCCACCTTCAGGTTATCATCCGAACCCCTTCCAGTATTAAGTTGCAAACAACAGACAATTGCATTAAGTATGGTGCGTTATGTAATCAATAACTACATCCTCGGACATAGCATCGATGTTTTATCCCTAGTGGCAACAGCACATCCACAACCTTAGAACTTCTGTCACTGTCCCAGATTTAATGGAGGCATGAAACCACTATCGAGCATAAATACTCCCTCTTGGAGTTACTAGCAAAAACTTGGCCAGAGCCTCTACTAATAACGGAGAGCATGCAAGATCATAAACAACACATAGATAATAGATTGATAATCAACATAACATAGTATTCTCTATCCATCGGATCCCAACAAACACAACATATAGCATTACAGATAGATGATCTTGATCATGTTAGGCAGCTCACAAGACCCGACAATGAAGCACAATTAGGAGAAGATGACCATCTAGCTACTGCTATGGACCCATAGTCCAGGGGTGAACTACTCACTCATCACTCCGGAGGCGACCATGGCGGTGAAGAGTCCTCCAGGAGATGATTCCCCTCTCCGGCAGGGTGCCGGAGGCGATCTCCTGAATCCCCCGAGATGGGATTGGCAGCGGCGGCGTCTCTGGAAGGTTTTCCATATCGTGGCTCTCGGTACTGGGGCTATTGTCGACGAAGACTTAAGTAGGCGGAAGGGCGGAGTCAGAGGCGTCACGGGGGCCCCACACGCTAGGGCCGCGCGGGCCCCCCTGGGCCGCGCCGCCCTAGTGTGGCGGCGCCCCGTGGCCCCACTTCGTCTCTCCCTCGGACTTCTGGAAGCTTCGTGGCAAAATAGGCCCCTGGGCGTTGATTTCGTCCAATTCCGAGAATATTTCCTTACTAGGATTTCTGAAACCAAAAACAACAGAAAATAGCAACTGGCTCTTCGGCATCTCGTTAATAAGTTAGTGCCGGAAAATGCATAAATATGACATAAAGTATGCATAAAACATGTAGATATCATCAATAATGTGGCATGGAACATAAGAAATTATCGATACGTCGGAGACGTATCATGGACTACATCTACCATGAGATGTGGTCATGTGTGATGGAGAAGAAGCTTCCCTCGTATGCTCCGTACATTATGAAACTCATTGAGGCCACTTGGGTTGATACTTATGAGAGTACCCTCCTTCACTCTATCTCTCTCAATATCACATCCCATGAAGTGAAGGTTTTGAGGACCAAGCGCCACAACTCCCCTATAGAAGATGTTACCCCCATGGATGAGAAGCCACCTAGCTGGGCTTCTAAGCTTGCACGCCGCATGAGACAGATTTTTTGCCTCACCTCTGCAGTCAACCACCGTCAGTATCAGCAGCATGCAGAAGCCAAGAAGTCTCGGGTTCGTCAGAAGAGCATCATGAGGGCTCTTGAGGTGGAAGTGTCTCCTCCCGGATTCGAGGAGAATATCACTCCGGAGGCTGAGTGGGTTTCTCGGCATGGTGTTCCTCTTCCTCCGGATGGCCTTGAGATCGAGTCTCCTCCTCACACTCCTCCCTACACCGGCGCTTCATCGGATCTCCCTCCCGGCTGGGCTAACGCCGACCCTTGGGGCGTGTAGCTTCTCCTATCCCTTTTTGGTGCTTTGGTGCCAAAGGGGGAGAGTGAGACCTTATTAGGTTGCTCTCCGTTGGGTATTTGCATGGGGGAGTCACAAGCTCGTGTTGGCTTTGATTTTTATTGCTTGTGATTCTATTTATCCTTGTGGTGTCGAACTATGTTCTTAGCTATTTGGTTTGTAAACTCTATCTATGTGTTTGGAACCTTATCTTTGTGTATGGCAAACTCCGTATGTGAGTCTTCCTTGGTTATCTATGTGTGCATGATCTTATTATCCATATGCTTATCACTATGTTGAATTGCTAACCCATGGAAGACGGATGCAAGATATAGGGGGAGCTTCTTTTGTACCAATGCTCATATCTAGGGGGAGCTCCTCTATATCTCTCACATTGTTGGTTTACATTATCCATTCCTTGCAAATACTTGTGTTGTCATCAAACACCAAAAATGGGGAGATTGAAAGAACATTTCCCGCCCTTTTGGGTTTTGTGTGTTTGATGTCAACACTAGGTACATATTTATGTGTGTTGATGTAGACAGGTACAAGTTACCAAGATATATGTTGGATCGGTGAATTGGTATGGCTGTTATGAAGCTCTGCAGGTTTTTTGTTTCTGGCGGAAGTTCTAGCCCCAGCAGGCGGAAGTTCCGCCCTGCTATGTTAAGCAGTAGCCTCTCAGCGCAGTTCTGTGTTCAGCTGTTTTTCCCTGACCGGAAGTTCCGGTGGAGTTGGCCGGAAGTTCCGGTCAGCGGAACTTCCGCCCAACTTCCGGACAAGTTCCGGAATTCTGGAATTGGGGCTCTGTGTTGTCCAGTATGGTTTTCGCCAAATTTCGGAACTTGGCCGGAACTTCCGGGCACCGGAAGTTCCGCCCAAGTTCCGCCCCAACATCTTTTGATCTGGTCATCTGTCGAAGGCGGAAGTTCCGGCCCTCTTGGCCGGTACTTCCGGTGCAAGCCGGAACTTCCAGCCCTCCTGGACGGAACTTCCGGTGTAAGTGGATTTCGCCCCCAACGGTCAGATCTGAGAGCTCCAATCATATAAATAGCTTTCTTCTCCAAAGGGACATGTTGCTCAATCATTGCAAGAAAAATCTGCCAAGCTTCACCACCATTAGAGCCACCTCAAGAACACAAGATTTGCAAGATCTCCTTCCTCCCCCAACCAAATCTCTTGATCTTTGAAGATTCGAAGGAGAAGACACCGATCTACATCCTCACCGAAGCGTTTTTCATTTCCCCCTCTCTTGTTTGAGGGATCTCATGCTAGTGTTCCTATTTGGTTCCCTAGTTGATTTGTGTTGATGTGTTGTTGTTGATTGTTGTATTGTTACAGATTTGGGAGCCTCCAATTCAGTTGTGGATGTGTGCCCCAAGAACCTTGTAAAGGCCCGGTTTCCGCCTCGAGGAAATCCCTTAGTGGAAGTGGGCTAGGCCTTCGTGGCGTTGCTCACCGGAGATCTGAGTGAAGCCTTCGTGGCTGTTGGTTTGGCTTTCGTAGCAACCACACTCCTCCAAACGTAGACATACCTTCTTGCAAAGGAAGGGAACTACGGGAATCATCTCCGTGTCATCGCGTGCTCCGCTCTCGGTTACCTCTATCCTATTCTATCTCTTATATTGCTTAGCTATATCTTGCTTAGTTGATTGCCTTGTCATATAGGTAAATTCACTTAGTTGCATATCTAGAGAATTTACCTTTGTGTCAAGCCTAAATTGAAAAAGAACTAAAAATTGGTTAGCACCTATTCACCCCCCCCCTCTAGGTGCGGCATACGATCCTTTCAGGTACGATTCTACCTTTCCATCTCATGTGTGTTGATGTAGAATCCAGCTATTTTTTGGAGTCGACCGAGGACTCTCACGCGGTCCTGCCGAGAGGCTGAGTCACCGACAACATAATTCCAAGTCGATGTGATAAACAATAAAAATGATATTATTATACCATCAACACTAAGTTTGCATCTCGATATAGAGAAGACATTTAACAAAATATTTATTAATTTTTGGCATCAGTACTTTTTTGAGATACTTACTCTTAAAATATTTCCTACATTGAATATTATTTTGTATGTTTCTATAAATTAAGGGGTCCCGGTTTGTCGTTTCGCCCTGGGTCCTCGAAATCTTAGGACCGGGCCTGGTTGTTCAAAAGATAGCTTTGAACTTAAAATTGTTGGTATGCAATACTTATTGGATTCGTTGACAAATATTTTGAATTATAACTTCTGAGTGTTGCCCATCTTTCTCTTGTTTCATATATAGCGACTAGTCTATTTTATCAATATGTACGATGTGCTTTGTCAACAGCTCGGGCTGCACTTGTATTCTAGATGAAACAGCTAGAATCAAGATGCAATACTTTCAGAAGCGCACCGAAGGACACCACGGAGCCTCTGGACAATTCTGATGGCTGATTATAAAGCGACTATGAGGATTCATCCAAATATCTATGCCGGAACTCTAAATACTATTTTAACATGCTAGAACAATTGCTCACTAGTAGTGGTTTTTTTTTTTTTTGCTTCAAAGAGCTTTTGCACCGTATTTGGCACAAACTGGTGCTAAAGGGGTCATTAGCACCGGTTCGTGTGGTCTGGACGTCCAGGGGACAAGCCGTGGCATTAGCACCGGATCGTGCGGGACCTTTTGCACCGGTTCGTTGCTAAAGGGTTGGCGTCAGCCGCGAACTTTTTAGCACCGGTTCGTAACACGAATCGGTGCAAAAGGTTTTTCTGCTCCCCACACACCTCCACCCCCCCTTGGATCGCCTTTTTTAACACTATAAAATAGAAAAGAAAATGATAGAAAATTCAAAAATAAAATCTTTTGAGATTCATGTATGTTATGCAACCTACTATTAGGGAAAATTAACTAATTTGAATTTTTTTACTTTTATTGCAAAAAGTGTTTGAAAAATGGTAAAACAGCATTAACTTTTGCATACGAACGTTGAAAAAAATGTATAATATATCAAAATCATCTTGGAAAAAAATTACATCCGAATTCACCGGGGTTTGCCCGGTTAGCTAATTTTTAGATTCTGAAAATTCCAAATGAAAATATGAAAGCAGGAAGATTTTAGTTTTTTCAGAAATTTAGGATTATATATTTTTTATTTTTTAAAACTAAAATTAATAATTGCATCCTACGTAAAGATTACTATTACTTTTAGCAAATTATAAGATTTTCAAATTTTCAGGTTTTAGGTTTGGCAAAAAAAATTAAAAAATTAAAAATTGAAAATAATTAAAATAATACAAATTATAAAGTTAATGTTTATTTATTTATTCAAGATTATTATTAAAACATTACTTTGGTTTATTAAAATAATAATTTGAAATTCGAACAATAAAGAAATATGATATCGACCGACTAGTATCACATACATGCGCGCGAAGCACTTGGATGCGAGATGGAAAGGAACTTGGAAGTTAATCGTGGTAGTGCTAGAGTAGTGGGAGGATGGGTGACCGAGCGAGAAGTTTGAGCACGAGTAAGTAATTGGACTAGAGATATTTCAAAAAAAATTACGGTACCGGGGTTCTACCGCGGCAGCGCTTTGTGGCGTTTTTTTTTTGCCGCGGCAGACCCTTTAGCACCAGTTTCCGGTTCGTATTACATACCGGTGCTAAAGGTCCTCCCGCTCGGACGCCCAGCAGCCACCACGTGGTGCATCCTTTAGCACCGGTTTGCAATTGAACCGATGCTAAGGGGGGGGGGGGGGGGGCTTTTGCACCGGATCATTTGCACCGGTTGGGCATCCAGTGCATATAGCCCTTACTGATACATCTCCAACGTATCTATAATTTCTGATGTTCCATGCTAGTTTTATGATGATACTCACATGTTTTATACACACTTTACATCATTTATATGCATTTTCCGGAACTAACCTATTAACGAGATGCCGAAGTGCCACTTCCTGTTTTGTGCTGTTTTTGGTTTCAGAAGTCCTACAAAGGAAATATTCTCGGAATTGGACGAAATCAACGCCCAGGGTCCTATTTTCCACGGAAGGTTCCAGAGCACCGAAGAGGGGCCAGAGGGGAGCCAAGGGGGCCCCACCCCACATGGCGGCGTGGCCAAGGGGGGGCACGCCCCCCTAGTGTGTGGGTCCCCCAGGACCCCTCCGAGGCTGCCCTTCCGCCTACTTAAAGCCTCCGTCGCGAAAACCCTAAAAACATAAGCCACGTTACGAGAAAAGTTCCAGAGCCGCCGCCATCACGAAGCCAAGATTCGGGGGGACAGAAGTCTTTGTTCCGGCACGCCGCCGGGACGGGGAATTGCCCCCGGAAGGCATCTCCATCGACACCACTGCCATCTTCATCGCCGCTGCTGTCTCCTATGATGAGGAGGGAGTAGTTCTCCCCCGAGGCTGAGGGCTCTACCGATAGCTATGTGGTTCATCTCTCTCCCATGTACTTCAATACAATGATCTCATGAGCTGCCTTACATGATTGAGATCCATATGATGAGCTTTGTAATCTAGATGTCGTTATGCTATTCAAGTGGATTTTACTTATGTGATCTCCGGAGACTCCTTGTCCCACGTGTGTAAAGGTGACAGTGTGTGCACCGTGTGGGTTTCTTAGGCTATATTTCACAGAATACTTGTTCACTGGGTTATGATTTGAGTTGGATGTTGTAGGGATTCGTTGCATAGAAAACAAAAAATTTCCTACCGCGAGAACGCAATCCAAGCCAAGATGCAATCTAGAAGATGGGAGCAATGAGGGGATGAACGAGACTAACCCTTGAAGATTTCCAAAGCCTATAAGATTAGGCTCTTATTGCTGCGGTAGACGATCACTTGCCGCTTGCAAAAGCGCGTAGAAGATCTTGATCACGGTGCCACAATCGGGCAGCACCTCCGTACTCGGTCACACGTTCGGTGTTGATGAAGACGACGTCCTTCTCCCTATTCCAGCGGGCAGCAGAAGTAGTAGCTCCTCCTTGAATCCGGCAGCACAACGGCGTGGTGGCGGTGGCGGTGGAGATCTCCGGCGGAGCTTCGCTAAGCGTGCGGGAGAAGAGGAGGAGAGAGGGGGCGGCTAGGGTTTGGGAGAGGGGGTGGCCGGCCTCCTTGGGTGCGGCCAAGCTATGGCTCTGTGGTGGCCGGCCCCCTCCCCTATGCCCCTCATTATATAGGTGGAAGCCCCAAGAGTTGTAGTCCAAGTCTTCGAATAAGACCCCAACACCAAAACTTCCCAAAGGTGGGAAACCTACTCAAGGGGGGAGTCCTACCCAAGGTGGGACTCCCACCTTTTCCTTAGGTGGGGTGGCCGGCCACCATGGGTGGAATCCACCTGGGATTCCTTCCCCTTAGGGCTGGCCGACCATGCTAGTGGAGTCCCTCCGGGACTCCACCTTCCATAGTGCCATTCTTCCGGACTTTTCTAGAACCTTCTAGAACCTGCCATAAATGCACCGGATCATTTCCAAACTTGGAATATGACTTCCTATATATGAATCTTATTCTCCGGACCATTCTGGAACTCCTCGTGATGTCCGGGATCTCATCCGGGACTCCGAACAGATATTCGAACTCCATTCCATATTCAAGTTCTACCATTTCAACATCAAACCTTAAGTGTGTCACCCTACGGTTCGCGAACTATGCGGACATGGTTGAGTACTCACTCCGACCAATAACCAATAGCGGGATCTGGAGATCCATAATGGCTCCCACATATTCAACGATGACTTCAGTGATCGAATGAACCATTCACATACGATACCAATTCCCTTTGTCACGCGATATTTTACTTGTCCGAGGTTTGATCATCGGTATCACTCTATACCTTGTTCAACCTTGTCTCCTAACAAGTACTCTTTACTCGTACCGTGGTATGTGGTCTCTTATGAACTTATTCATATGCTTGCAAGACATTAGACGACATTCCACCGAGAGGGCCCAGAGTATATCTATCCGTCATCGGGATGGACAAATCCCACTGTTGATCCATATGCCTCAACTCATACTTTCCGGATACTTAATCCCATCTTTATAACCACCCATTTACGCAGTGGCGTTTGATGTAATCAAAGTACCTTTCCGGTATAAGTGATTTACATGATCTCATGGTCGAAAGGACTAGGTAACTATGTATCGAAAGCTTATAGCAAATAACTTTAATGACATGATCTTATGCTACGCTTAATTGGGTGTGTCCATTACATCATTCATACAATGATATAACCTTGTTATTAATAACATCCAATGTTCATGATTATGAAACTAATCATCCATTAATCAACAAGCTAGTCAAGATGCATACTAGGGACTCTTTGTTGTTCACATAACACACATGTATCAATGTTTCGGTTAATACAATTATAGCATGGTATGTAAACATTATCATAAACACAAAGATGTATTATAATAACCTATTTATTATTGCCTCTTGGGCATATCTCCAACAGTCTCCCACTTGCACTAGAGTCAATAATCTAGTTTACATTTGTAAAGATATAACACCTTGGCTTTCTGGTGCTTTATCATGTTTTGCTCACGGGAGAGGTTTTAGTCAACGGATCTGACACGCTCAGAAACGTATGTATTTTGCAATTCATTTGCGTCTCAACGCATCACTCATTTCCAAATGAGTAGGCATTAAATATGTTTGGTCTTCTGGTGGAACCTTAATTCCGCGGTCTGAAATATGTCACTAATATTGTCACACACAATATAGCTTCAAAGTTCTGACTCTGTTGGAACTTACACCAAGTTCTCAAAGAACCTCTTGACTTAACATCCTTTGTTATTGTCAAAACAATGACATACTCTGCCTTCTTTTGTAGAATCCGTCACAATATTTAGAACTCTTCTAAATCTAGCATAGACAACTTCTAGCTCATTGTGCTACCTTTTAAACAACACTTAGTCTAATTTGAGATTTGGAATTTTATTTTCATATGTGACAAAACTAATATCGGTGCAACACCTTACAGCGATTTGTTTTGTCATTTCTCCATACAAAACTATATATATATATATCCTTGGTTCTTCTCAAGTACTCAAGAATATTCTTACTGTTTTTCAATGATCATCACATGAATCATTCTGGTACATGCTCATAACATTTTTAAGAGCACATGACATCTGATTGTGTACATATTATTTGTGATCTATAATCACTCATGTGTTTTTACTCATTGAGTGTCAGATACACTCAAGTCTTGTTAAAACTTTCACATGACAAGAACATTTTCTTAATAGTTCTATATTGAACTACTTCAATATCCATTCTATGTACTTTGACTTAAACTTATTATGTGTTTCAATCTACCTTCATAGATTTTGACACTAAATTTGTTTCAGTCCATATCCTTTCATTGAAGTTTATTTCTCAATGAAATCTTTTAATCAAATAACATCATTTAAAACCAACTATATGTCATCTACATAAAGTATTATAAATATGTCTCAGCGCTCCCACTTAATTTCTTGCAAATGCAAGCCTCTTCATCGTCTCTGATGAAATCAAAAACTCTTTGACTATTTCATCTGGTGAAGATTCCAAATCCGCGATACTTACTTCATCCAATTGAAGTTCGTATACCTATCTAGTATTCCACGGACCAGCAAAACTCTTGGTTGTATCTTATATACACCTTTAATACATACTTCTGATAAGTAATGTATTTTGCCATCCTACTAGCATATCTCATAAAAGAAATATGTAGTGATTACTAGAATAATCCACATAGACTATAAGCATTGCTACGGAAGATCTAATCTTATCGTAGTCAACTCTTTGAACTTTGTCGTAAACAATTTTTCAACAAGTCGAGCTTCTTCAAGGATATTTCATCCAAGTCTATAGATCCATTTACTTTCAAAAAGTATTCATCTATTATGGATTTCATGGCCATTTTAACGGAGTCAGGGCCCATCATAACTTCTTTGTTTGTAGTTGGTTTATCATTGTTCAAAATCAATCCTTTGTCCACAAATCATTTATTTGATCACAAAGTAAACCATACCTACAAGGTTCAATATGTACTTCGATCTCCATGGCTAAAACACTTTGTAGTCATGGGAGCCCTGATCGTCGTGGCCGCTTCCGAAACCAATTCCGATGTTGCGCTACTCTGATCATTATGCTCAGGTTCATAAACCTTATCAAATTATATTGTCCTCCCACTCAAATACTTCACTAGAAACAATTTCTCGGAAATAAGAAACATTGACAAACACTTTTGTCTTTATCTCGTGGGAAGAATTCCCAATTAAATCTCTGGGATAACCAACAAAGACATTCATCCGATTTTGGTTGTATACTCTTAGACCAAAATTTAAAGAAAGGACTATTAGGGTTTATACCCATGCCATAACTTGTATGGTGTCATTTCATCGGATCATGATGATGCTCTATTCAGTGTAAAAGCGGTAGTCACTAAAGCATAATCCACAAAAATATAATGACATCAATATTTTATCTCATCATTGACCCAACAAGGATTGGATACATCTCTTGGATACTTCATCATCACTATGATACTCCAAGAAACGTGAGTTGTAGAACAATTTCATAACTCTCTTAGATGTTCGCTAAAGCTCGTAATTCAAATATTTCCACCATGATCCAATCATAGATATTTGAATTTTCTATTACGATGATTTCCACTTCATGCTGAAATTTATTTTAATCCATTCAAATGTTTCAAACTTCTTCCTTATTGAATATATCCACATAAATATACTCAATTCATTGTTGAAAGTTTTCATGAAGTAGAAGAATCTCCCGCACACAACTATGCCCAGTGAACCACATATATCATCATGTATTTTTCCACTAAGTTAGTTGCCCGTTCAACTCTTGGCCTATGAACGGTATTTTAATCATTCTCTTTAGAAAAGATTTGCAAGCGCCAAATGATTCAAAAATCAAATGACTCCAAAAATCCATTTGCATGGAGTTCCTTCATGCGTTCCTTTCTAACATGACCTAAATGGCGGTTCCACAAATAAGTGGAATTCAAATCATTTGCCTTATGGCATTTTAGCGCCAGTGTTATGTATGTGTGTTTCACCATTAAGATTTATAATAACTTATCCATCGTACATGGAGTAATGTCATAATTTGAACAACTCATTGTTTTCATTTGACCAGAGCAAAATAACAATTATTAAGTTCTTTATTATAAATTCTAAGGGCTAGATAGAATGCTAACGACGAACATAATAACACTTTATTTTGTTCCAGACGTGCATTCTTATCATATTCCTTGTCAGTCACTTAGGCCATTGTATTCTTGTATTGTGTTGTTTTGTATGACACTTCATACCAACCAATATAGTACTAATACCCAAGAATTTCATAGTGTGACTTAACTAGGAATACAACCATAACATGTATATCATTTATATACACCTGAGCTAGACTTTCTAGTCTTTTCTTTTCTTTTTGCCAAAATATCTTTTGCAGTTTCTCTTTTAGCTTTCCTCATTATTCAGAAAAACACTTCAACATCAATAACTTCTAGGTTTGTTGGTCTAATACCAATAACCTTGAGGTTCTTACTTTGAAGTTGATCATCATATGACAAGTGTTCTAGATTTCACTTATTAGTAACTTTGTAATACGATGAACAATTTCACTCATAATTTTATCCATCAATTCATGACAACTTTTTGAGACCATGTCTATACATGCTAGGCTCATAAAGTTTAACCTTAGTATTCGCATGTGCAAATCTGGCTTGCACCCGTTGTATGCACACGTAGAATCTATCACACCCGATCATCACGTGATGCTTCGAAACGACGAGTCTTAGCAACGGTGCATACTAAGGATGATAACTTCATGGATACGTGAATATTATTAGTGCCCCAATAGTTGGAGGATTGTGACGCCTGGCGTCTTCAACCTTCATACATTCCCATAAAACTTATGAGTTTATGTAGTCTCACCAGATTTATATTCTATCATCTTGCAATAAGGTCTTAGATATCACATATATCTCATACCTTGATTATTTCTGAAAACTAAATTTTCAGCTCCTTACTTTTCAAACAGATTTGAACTTCAAGTTTCACGGAGACAAGATAACTTTAGGTACTAATTGAAACCATAGCTCTTTGAATCAACAATGTGAGGTTTACTAAAAGTTTGCTATAGGACTTAATCAATTCTTGATTCTATAACAATACGGTACCAATCCATAAAGTTTCTTGTTAGATTTTAACAGTATTTCTATCTCAATAACAAGACTAGCGCATGGTAGAAAACGGATGCCAATACTACAAAATTAATTCAAAATACTACTCAGACTATGTTTATGATAATTAGTTCATGTTTTAATCTAATTACTAATGAACTCCCACTTAATACAGCATCCCTCATAGTTGTTAAGTGGTACACGATCCACATCCACTACACCAAAACCGATCATCACGTGAGATGATGTAGCTTCAATGGTGAACATCAACATGTTGATCATATCATCCATATGACTCGTGTTCAACCTTTCGGTTTCCGTTGTCCCGAGGCCATGTCTGTACATGCTAGGCTCGTCAAGCAAACCCAAGTATTCCGCGTGTGCAACATGGCTTACACCCGTTGTATATGAACGTTGAATCTATCACATCCGATCATCACGAGATGCTTTGAAACGACGAACTTTGGCAACGGTGCATACGAGGGAAGAACACTTTATTATCTTGATATTAATGTGAGGGATCATCTTATAATGCTACCGTCGCGATCTAAGCAAAATAAGATGCATAAAAGGATTAACATCACATGCAGTTCATATGTGATATGATATGGCCCTTTTGTCTTTGCGCCTTCGATCTTCATCTCCAAAGCACGGACATGATCTCCATCATCAACGGGCATGATCTCCATCATCGTCGGCGTAGCGTCAAGGTTCATGGCGCCGTCTTCATGGTTGTTCACCTCATGTAGCAACTATTACAACTACTTTGAAATACTACTCAACATGAAATTTAAAGACAACCATAAGGCTCCTGCCGGTTGCCACAATACAATAATGATCATCTCATACATATTCATCATCAAATTATGGCCATATCACATCACCAAACCCTACAAAAACAAGTTAGACGTCTCTAATTTGGTTTGCATATTTTACGTGGTTTAGGGTTTTCGAGAGAGATCTAATCTACCTACCAACATGAACCACAACGTTGATACTAATGTTGTCAATAGAAGAGTAAATTGAATCTTCACTATAGTAGGAGAGACAGACACCCGCAAAGCCTCTTATGCAATCCTTAGGTGGGGTGGCCGGCCACCATGGGTGGAATCCACCTGGGATTCCTTCCCCTTAGGGCTGGCCGGCCATGCTAGTGGTGTCCCTCCGGGACTCCACCTTCCATAGTGCCATTTTTCCGGACTTTTCTAGAACCTTCTAGAACCTGCCATAAATGCACCGGATCATTTCCGAACTTGGAATATGACTTCCTATATATGAATCTTATTCTCCGGACCATTCCGGAACTCCTCGTGATGTCCGGGATCTCATCCGGGACTCCGAATAAATATTCGAACTCCATTCCATATTCAAGTTCTACCATTTCAACATCAAACCTTAAGTGTGTCACCATACGGTTCGCGAACTATGCGGACATGGTTGAGTACTCACTCTGACCAATAACCAATAGCGGGATCTGGAGATCCATAATGGCTCCCACATATTCAACGATTACTTCAGTGATCGAATGAACCACTCACATACGATACCAATTCCCTTTGTCACGCGATATTTTACTTGTCCGAGGTTTGATCATCGGTATCACTCTATACCTTGTTCAACCTTGTCTCCTGACAAGTACTCTTTACACGTACCGTGGTATGTGGTCTCTTATGAACTTATTCATATGCTTGCAAGACATTAGACGACATTCCACCGAGAGGGCCCAGAGTATATCTATCCATCATCGGGATGGACAAATCCCACTGTTGATCCATATGCCTCAACTCATACTTTCCGGATACTTAATCCCATCTTTATAACCACCCATTTACGCAGTGGCGTTTGATGTAATCAAAGTACCTTTCCGGTATAAGTGATTTACATGATCTCATGGTCGAAAGGACTAGGTAACTATGTATCGAAAGCTTATAGCAAATAACTTTAATGACACGATCTTATGCTACGCTTAATTGGGTGTGTCCATTACATCATTCATACAATGATATAACCTTGTTATTAATAACATCCAATGTTCATGATTATGAAACTAATCATCCATTAATCAACAAGCTAGTTAAGAGGCATACTAGGGACTCTTTGTTGTTCACATAACACACATGTATCAATGTTTCGGTTAATACAATTATAGCATGGTATGTAAACATTATCATAAACACAAAGATGTATTATAATAACCTATTTATTATTGCCTCTTGGGCATATCTCCAACAGATGTCTCTATGAAATTATGGTGTGTTAGTACCTCCTATGAATGCTCACAGTGACAGCGTGTGGTGTTTATTAGTACTTGGGAATACGTCTTTAAGGTTTGCTTTTGCATCCCTACACGGTGAATTAGTGTTCGTTATCTTGCCAGAGAGTAATTCAGAATAGCATAGTGAAGTGCTTATATTTATATTCAATTATGATTGCAATGTTGAGAGTGTCCACTAGTGAAAGTATGATCCCTAGGCCTTGTTTCTAAGTATTGAAACACCGTTTCCAATAAGTTCTGCTACATGTTTGCTTGCTGCCATTTTTATTTCAGATTGCAATTACTACTTACAATCATCCATATTACTTGTATTTCACTATCTCTTCGCCGAACTAGTGCACCTAAACATCTGACAAGTGTATTAGGTGTGTTGGGGACACAAGAGACTTCTTGTATCTTAATTGCAGGGTTGCTTGAGAGGGATTGATACGTCTCCAACGTATCGATAATTTCTTATGTTCCATGCCACTTTATTGATGATACATACATGTTTTATGCATACTTTATGTCGTATTTATGCATTTTCCGGCACTAACCTATTAACGAGATGCCGAAGAGCCAGTTGTTGTTTTCTGCTGTTTTTGGTTTCAGAAATCCTAGCCGCGCGGCCCTGCTGTGTGGGCCCCTCGCGTCGCCCCTAAACCTACCTCCTCCTCCTACTTAAGCCTTCGTCGATAATAACTCCAGTACCGAGAGCCACGATACGGAAAACCTTCCAGAGACGCCGCCGCCGCCAATCCCATCTCGGGGGATTCAGGAGATCGCCTCCGGCACCCTGCCGGAGAGGGGAATCATCTCCCGGAGGACTCTTCACCGCCATGGTCGCCTCCGGAGTGATGAGTGAGTAGTTCACCCCTGGACTATGGGTCCATAGCAGTAGCTAGATGGTCGTCTTCTCCTAATTGTGCTTCATTGTTGGATCTTGTGAGCTGCCTAACATGATCAAGATCATCTATCTGTAATGCTATATGTTGTGTTTGTTGGGATCCGATGAATAGTGAATGCTATGTTATGTTGATTATCAATCTATTATCTATGTGTTGTTTATGATCTTGCATGCTCTCCGTTATTAGTAGAGGCTCTGGCCAAGTTTTTGAACTCCAAGAGGGAGTATTTATGCTCGATAGTGGGTTCATGCCTCCATTAAATCTGGGACAGTGACAGAAAGTTCTAAGGTTGTGGATGTGCTGTTGCCACTAGGGATAAAACATCGATGCTATGTCTAAGGATGTATGTGTTGATTACATTACGCACCATACTTAATGCAATTGTCTGTTGTTTGCAACTTAATACTGGAAGGGGTTCAGATGATAACCTGAAGGTGGACTTTTTAGGCATAGATGCATGCTGGATAGCGGTCTATGTACTTTGTCGTAATGCCCAATTAAATCTCACTATACTCATCATAACATGTATGTGCATGGTCATGCCCTCTTTATTTGTCAATTGCCCAACTGTAATTTGTTCACCCAACATGCTTATTCTTATGGGAGAGACACCTCTAGTGAACTGTGGACCCCGGTCCATTCTTTTAATCGAGTACAATCTACTGCAATACTTGTTCTACTGTTTTCTGCAAACTTCATCATCCACACTATACATCTAATCCTTTGTTACAGCAAGCCGGTGAGATTGACAACCTCACTGTCACGTTGGGGCAAAGTAATTTGGTTGTGTTGTTCAGGTTCCACGTTGGCGCCGGAATCCCTGGTGTTGCGTCGCACTACACTCCGCCGCCATCAACCTTCAACGTGCTTCTTGGCTCCTACTGGTTCGATAAACCTTGGTTTCTTACTGAGGGAAAACTTGCCACTGTACGCATCACACCTTCCTCTTGGGGTTCCCAACGGACGCGTGCTGTACGCGTATCAAGCTCTTTTTCTGGCGCCGTTGCCGGGGAGATCAAGACACGCTGCAAGGGGAGTCTCCACCTCCAATCTCTTTACTTTGTTTTTGTCTTGCTTTATTTTTATTTACTACTTTGTTTGCTGCATTATATCAAAATACAAAAAAATTAGTTGCTAGTTTTACTTTATTTACTATCTTGTTTGCCATATTAAAAACACAAAAAAATTAGTTACTTGCATTTACTTTATCTAGTTTGCTTTATTTACTGTTGCTAAAATGGGTACTCCTGAAGATACTAAGTTGTGTGACTTCACAACCACAAATAATAATGATTTCTTATGCACACTTATTGCTCCACCTGCTACTACAGCAGAATTCTTTGAAATTAAACCTGCTTTACTGAATCTTGTTATGAGAGAGCAATTTTCTGGTGTTAGTTCTGATGATGCTGCTGCCCATCTTAATAATTTTGTTGAACTTTGTGAAATGCAAAAGTATAAGGATGTAGATGGTGACATTATAAAATTAAAATTGTTCCCTTTCTCATTAAGAGGAAGAGCTAAAGATTGGTTGCTATCTCTGCCTAAGAATAGTATTGATTCATGGACTAAATGCAAGGATGCTTTTATTGGTAGATATTATCCTCCTGCTAAAATTATATCTTTGAGAAGTAGCATAATGAATTTTAAATAATTGGATAATGAGCATGTTGCACAAGCATGGGAAAGAATGAAATCTTTGGTTAAAAACTGCCCAACCCATGGACTGACTACTTGGATGATCATCCAAACCTTTTATGCAGGACTGAAATTTTCTTCGCGGAACCTATTGGATTCAGCTGCTGGAGGTACCTTTATGTCCATCACTCTAGGCGACACAACAAAGCTTCTTGATAATATGATGATTAATTACTCTGAATGGCACACGGAAAGAGCTCCACAAGGTAAGAATGTAAATTCTGTCGAAGAAACCTCTTCCTTGAGTGATAAGATTGATGCTATTATGTCTATGCTTGTGAATGGTAGGACTAATGTTGATCCTAATAATGATCTGTTGGCTTCATTGGTTGCTCAAGAAGAACATGTTGATGTAAACTACATTAAAAATAATAATTTCAACAACAATGCTTATCGGAACAATTCTAGTAACAACTATAGGCCATATCCTTATAATAATGGCAACGGCTATGGTAATTCTTATGGGAATTCTTACAACAATAATAGGAACACACCCCCTGGACTTGAAGCCATGGTTAAAGATTTTATTAGTACACAAACTGCTTTTAACAAATCTGTTGAAGAAAAGCTTGGGAAAATTGATATACTTGCTTCTAAAGTCGATAGTCTTGCTGCTGATATTGATCTTTTGAAATCGAAAGTTATGCCTAATGAAAATAATAATAATAATATTGTTACTACAGCAAATGCCATCCAAGTTAGAATTAATGAGAATATAAGATTGATGGCCGAATTGCGTGCTAGGTGGGAAAAAGAAGATAATATAGCTAAAGTTTGGACTATTACCACCACTAGCAATGCTAATGCTTCACATGTTGCTGCACCTCCTACTATTAATGGTAAAAGAATTGGTGTTGGTAATGTTTCCACTTCTAATGCAAAGCGTGAAAAACTGCCTGAAACTGCTAAAACTGCTGAAACTGCCTGTGATAAAACTGCTGAAATTTTTTCCAACAATGGGGACAATGATCCCATTGCTTTAGATTATAATGGTTTGGATTTCGATGATTGCCACATCTCTGAAGTTATAAAGTTCTTACAAAAACTTGCTAAGAGTCCTAATGCTAGTGCTATAAATTTGGCTTTCGCAAAACATATTACAAATGTTCTCATAAAAGCTAGAGAAGAGAAATTAGAACGCGAAGCTTCTATTCCTAGGAAGCTAGAGGATGGTTGGGAGCCCATCATTAAGATGAAGGTCAATGACTTTGATTGTAATGCTTTATGTGATCTTGGTGCAAGTATTTCTGTTATGCCTAAGAAAATCTATAACATGCTTGACTTGCCACCATTGAAAAATTGTTATTTGGATGTTAATCTTGCTGATAATTCTACAAAGAAACCTTTGGGGAGAGTTGATAATGTTCGCATTACCGTTAACAATAACCTTGTCCCCGTTGATTTTGTTGTCTTGGATATGGAATGCAATGCATCTTGTCCCATTATATTGGGAAGACCTTTTCTTCGAACTGTTGGTGCTATTATTGACATGAAGGAAGGCAATATTAAATATCAATTTCCTCTCAAGAAAGGTATGAAACACTTCCCTAGAAAGAGAATGAAGTTACCTTTTGATTCTATCATTAGAACAAATTATGATGTTGATGCTTTGTCTCTTGATAATACTTGATACACACTTTCTGCGCCTAGCTGAAAGGCGTTAAAGAAAAGCGCTTATGGGAGACAACCCATGATTTTACTACTGCACTTTTATTTTATATTTGAGTCTTGGAAGTTGTTACTACTGTATCAACCTCTCCTTATCTTAGTTTTTTTGCATTTTTGTGCCAAGTAAAGTCTTTGATAGTAAGGTTCATACTAGATTTGGATTACTGCACAGAAACAGATTTCTTTGCTGTCACGAATCTGGGCCTAATTCTCTGTAGGCAACTCAGAAAATTATGCCAATTTACGTGAGTGATCCTGAGATATGTACGCAACTTTCATTCAATTTGAGCATTTTCATTTGAGCAAGTCTGGTGCCTCTTAGAAATTCATCTTTACGAACTGTTCTGTTTTGACAGATTCTGCCTTTTATTTCGCATTGCCTGTTTTGCTATGCTTGATGGATTTTTCTATTCCATTAACTTTAAGTAGCTTTGTGCAATGTCCAGAAGTGTTAAGAATGATTATGTCACCTCTGAACATGTGAATTTTGATTGTGCACTAACCCTGTAATGAGTTGTTTTGAGTTTGGTGTGGAGGAAGTTTTCAAGGATCAAGAGAGGAGGATGATACAATATGATCAAGGAGAGTGAAAGCTCTAAGCTTGGGGATGCCCCAGTGGTTCACCCCTGCATATTTCAAGAAGACTCAAGCGTCTAAGGTTGGGGATGCCCAAGGCATCCCCTTCTTCATCGACAATATTATCAGGTTTCTCTAGTGAAACTATATTTTTATTCCATCACATCTTATGTACTTTGCTTGGAGCGTCGGTTTGTTTTTGTTTTTGTTTTGTTTGAATAAAATGGATCCTAGCATTCATTGTGTGGGAGAGAGTCACGCTCCGCTGTTGTATATGGACAAATATGTCCTTAGGCTTTACTCATAGTATTCATGGCGAAGGTTGAAACTTCTTCGTTAAATTGTTATATGGTTGGAAACGGGAAATGCTACATGTAGTAATTGGTAGAATGTATTGAATAATTTGATACTTGGAAATTGTTGTGCTCATGTTTAAGCTCTTGCATCATATACTTTGCACCTATTAATGAAGAAATGCATAGAGCTTGCTAAAATTTGGTTTGCATAATTGGTCTCTCTAAGGTCTAGATAATTTCTAGTAAGGGTCGAACAACAAGGAAGACGGTGTAGAGTCTTATAATGTTTACAATATGTCTTTTATGTGAGTTTTGCTGCACCGGTTCATACTTGTGTTTGTTTCAAATAACCTTGCTAGCCTAAACCTTGTATCGAGAGGGAATACTTCTCATGCATCCAAAATCCTTGAGCCAACCACTATGCCATTTGTGTCCACCATACCTACCTACTACATGGTATTTCTCCGCCATTCCAAAGTAAATTGCTTGAGTGCTACCTTTAAAATTTCTATTCTTCATCTTTGCAATATATAGCTCATGGGACAAATAGCCTAAAAACTATTGCGGTATTGAATATGTACTTATGCACTTTATCTCTTATTAAGTTGCTTGTTGTGCGATAACCATGTTCCTGGGGACGCCATCAACTACTCTTTGTTGAATATCATGTGAGTTGCTATGCATGTCCGTCTTGTCTGAAGTAAGGGCGATTTACCATGAGTTGAATGGTTAGAGCATGCATACTGTTAGAGAAGAACATTGGGCCGCTAACTAAAGCCATGATTCATGGTCGAAGTTTCAGTTTTGGACAAATATCTTCAATCTCATATGAGAACATTAATTGTTGCTAAATGCTTAAGCATTAAAGAGGAGTCCATTATCTGTTGTCTATGTTGTCCCGGTATGGATGTCTAAGTTGAGAATAATCAAAAGCGAGAAATCCAATGCGAGCTTTCTCCTTAGACCTTTGTACATGCGGCATAGAGGTACCCCTTTGTGACACTTGGTTAAAACATATGTATTGCGATGATAATCCAGGTAATCCAAGCTAATTTGGACAAGGTGCAGGCACTATTAGTATACTATGCATGAGACTTGCAACTTGTAGGATATAATTTACATGATGCATATACTTTATTACTACCGTTGACAAAATTGTTTCTTGTTTTCAAAACCAAAGCTCTAGCACAAATATAGCAATCAATGCTTCCCTCTGCGAAGGGCCATTATTTTACTTTTATTGTTGAGTCAGTTCGCCTATCTCTCTCCACCTCAAGAAGCAAACACTTGTGTTAACTGTGCATTGATTCCTACATTTTTGCATATTGCACTTGTTATATTACTTTACATTGACAATATCCATGAGATACACATGTTATAAGTTGAAAGCAACCGCTGAAACTTAATCTTCCTTTGTGTTGCTTCAATACCTCTACTATGAAATTATTGCTTTATGAGTTAACTCTTATGCAAGACTTATTGATGCTTGTCTTGAAAGTACTATTCATGAAAAGTCTTTGCTATATGATTCATTTGTTTACTCATGTCATTTACCATTGCTTTGATCGCTGCATTCATTACATGTGCTTACAATAGTATTGATCAAGATTATGATGGCATGTCACTCCAGAAATTATCTTTGTTATCGTTTACCTACTCGGGACGAGCAGAAACTAAGCTTGGGGATGCTGATACGTCTCCAACGTATCGATAATTTCTTATGTTCCATGCCACTTTATTGATGATACCTACATGTTTTATGCATACTTTATGTCGTACTTATGCATTTTCCGGCACTAACCTATTAACGAGATGCCGAAGAGCCAGTTGCTGTTTTCTGCTGTTTTTGGTTTCTGAATTCCTAGTAAGGAAATATTCTCGGAATTGGACGAAATCAACGCCCAGGATCTTATTTTTCCACGAAGCTTCCAGAACACTGGAGAGGAAACGAAGTGGGGCGACGATGCGGCGACACGCCAGGGCGGCGCGGCCCACCCCCTGGCCGCGCGGCCCTGCTGTGTGGGCTCCTCGCGTCGCCCCTAAACCTACCTCCTCCTCCTACTTAAGCCTTCGTCGATAATAACTCCAGTACCGAGAGCCACGATACGGAAAACCTTCCAGAGACGCCGCCGCCGCCAATCCCATCTCGGGGGATTCAGGAGATCGCCTCCGGCACCCTGCCGGAGAGGGGAATCATCTCCCGGAGGACTCTTCACCGCCATGGTCGCCTCCGGAGTGATGAGTGAGTAGTTCACCCCTGGACTATGGGTCCATAGCAGTAGCTAGATGGTCGTCTTCTCCTAATTGTGCTTCATTGTTGGATCTTGTGAGCTGCCTAACATGATCAAGATCATCTATCTGTAATGCTATATGTTGTGTTTGTTGGGATCCGATGAATAGTGAATGCTATGTTATGTTGATTATCAATCTATTATCTATGTGTTGTTTATGATCTTGCATGCTCTCCGTTATTAGTAGAGGCTCTGGCCAAGTTTTTGCTTTTAACTCCAAGAGGGAGTATTTATGCTCGATAGTGGGTTCATGCCTCCATTAAATGCAGGACGGATGTGAAAAGTTCTAAGGTTGTGGATGTGCTGTTGCCACTAGGGATAAAACATCGATGCTATGTCTAAGGATGTATGTGTTGATTACATTACGCACCATACTTAATGCAATTGTCTGTTGTTTGCAACTTAATACTGGAAGGGGTTCGGATGATAACCAGAAGGTGGACTTTTTAGGCATAGATGCATGCTGCATAGCGGTCTATGTACTTTGTCGTAATGCCCAATTAAATCTCACTATACTCATCATAACATGTATGTGCATGGTCATGCCCTCTTTATTTGTCAATTGCCCAACTGTAATTTGTTCACCCAACATGCTTATTCTTATGGGAGAGACACCTCTAGTGAACTGTGGACCCCGGTCCATTCTTTTAATCGAATACAATCTACTGCAATACTTGTTCTACTGTTTTCTGCAAACTTCATCATCCACACTATACATCTAATCCTTTGTTACAGCAAGCCGGTGAGATTGACAACCTCACTGTCACGTTGGGGCAAAGTAATTTGGTTGTGTTGTGCAGGTTCCACGTTGGCGCCGGAATCCTTGGTGTTGCGCCGCACTACACTCCGCCGCCATCAACCTTCAACGTGCTTCTTGGCTCCTACTGGTTCGATAAACCTTGGTTTCTTACTGAGGGAAAACTTGCCGCTGTATGCATCACACCTTCCTCTTGGGGTTCCCAACGGACGCGTGCTGTACGCGTATCAGGGATATCTTTGACCTCTACCACCCCGAGTTCGATAAACCTTGGGTGATTCACTTAAGGGAAACTTGCTGCTGTTCTACAAACCTCTGCTCTTGGAGGCCCAACACTGTCTACAGGAAAAGAAGCCAACAGTAGACACCAAGCTATTTTCTGGCGCCGTTGCCGGGGAATGAAGAAAAGCTACACCACAGAGATTACAGGAATAGAAGCGTGCGTAGACATCAAGCTATTTTCTGGCGCCGTTGCCGGGGAGGTAAGGTAAAAGGTATTCACATCCTCCGACTACTAAGCTATTTCCTAGCACTGTTGCCGGTGTGTGAGTGCTCGAAGCTATTTCCTTTAGATCCTGCAATTGCATCTTTTTGTTTCTTGTTTTTATTTTCCCTAGTTAGGCTTAATGGAAAACAACAAAAAAATTAGAGATCTTTATGAAATTTATCTTGAGTTAGGACATGAGGTGTTTGAAGAGAAAATTAAAAAACCTATGGAACTTTATATGCATGCTAATGGCAATGTTATTAGTATGAATGCTCTGAACACCATTGTTTCTAATGCTATGGAAAATTCTAAGCTTGGGGAAGCTGGTTTTGATGAGCATGATATTTTTAGTCCCCCAAGTTTTGAGGAGAAAATTTACTTTGATGATACTTTGCCTCCCATTTATGATGATTATAATGATAGTGGTATTTTGGTGCCACATACTATGGAGGATAAAGTTTATTATGATTATACTATGCCTCCTATATTTGATGATTATGGTGATGAGAATAATAATGATAGCTACTTTGTTGAATTTTCTCCCACTACAATTAATAAGAATGACTATGCTTATGTTGGGAGTAGTAATTATTTTATGCATGAGACTCATGATAAGAATTCTTTATGTGATAGTTATATTGTTGAGTTTGTTCATGATGCTACTGGAAATTATTATGAGAGAGGAAAATATGGTTGTAGAAATTTTCATGTTACTAAAACACCTCTCTATATGCTGAAATTTTTGAAGTTACACGTGTTTTATCTTCCTATGCTTGTCATTTTGCTCCTCATGAATTTATTTGTGTACAAGATTCCTTCCTATAGGAAGTGGGTTAGAGTTAAAAGTGTTTCATACTTGCTTTTTGATGCTCTCTTTGCTTCAACTCTCATCCTTATGTGAGCATCATTAAATTTACTGTGCCCATCTTAATGGCTATAAAGAAAGCACTTCTTGGGAGATAACCGATGTTTTTATTTTGCTACTGTTTTGTTGAGTCTTGGAAGTTGTTACTACTGTAGTAACCTCTCCTTATCTTTATTTTATTGCATTGTTGTGCCAAGTAAAGTCTTTGATAGTAAGGTTGATACTAGATTTAGATTACTGCGTAGAAACAGAATTCTTACTGTCACGAAATTGAGCCGCCCCATCTGTAGGTAACTCAGAAAAATCTTCCAATTTACGTGCGTGATCCTCGGATATGTACGCAACTTTCATTAAATTTGAGCATTTTCATCTGAGCAAGTTAAGTGCCCCAGAAAAATTTGTCTTTACGGACTGTTCGGTTTTGACAGATTCTGCCTTTTATTTCGCATTGCCTGTTTTGCTATGTTTGATGGATTTCTTTGTTCCATTAACTTTCAGTATATTTGTGCAATGTCCAGAAGTGTTAAGAATGATTATGTCACCTCTGAATATGTGAATTTTTGATTATGCATTAACCCTCTAATGATTTTGTTTTGAGTTTGGTGTGGAGGAAGTTTTCAAGGGTCAAGAGAGGAGGATGATACAATATGATCAAGAAGAGTGAAAAGTCTAAGCTTGAGGATGCCCCTGTGGTTCATCCCTGCATATTTTAAGAAGACTCAAGCATCTAAGCTTGGGGATGCCCAAGGCATCCCTTCTTCATCGACAACTTATCAGGTCACCTCTAGTGAAACTATATTTTTTATTCCGTCACATCTTATGTGCTTTACTTGGAGCGTTTGTTTTTATTTTTGTTTTTGTTTGAATAAAATCGGATCCTAGCATTCTTTGTGTGGGAGAGAGACACGCTCCGCTGTTGCATATGAACACATGTGTTCTTAGCATTACTTTTAATGTTCATGGCGATGGATGAAACTGCTTCGTTCATCATTATTATGGTTGGAAACGGAAAATGCTTCATGTGGTAAATGGTATAATGTCTTGAATAATTTGATACTTGGCAATTGTTGTGCTCATATAGATCATGTTTAAGCTCTTGCATCATGTACTTTGCACCTATTAATGAAGAACTACATAGAGCTTGTTAAAATTTGGTTTGCATGATTGGTCTCTCTAGAGTCTAGATATTTTCTGGTGAGGTGTTTGAACAACAAGGAAGACAATATAGAGTCTTATAATGCTTGTAATATGTTCTTATGTAAGTTTTGCTGTACCGGTTCATACTTGTGTTTTCTTCAAACAACCTTGCTAGCCAAAGCCTTGTACTGAGAGGGAATACTTCTCGTGCATCCAAATCCTTGAGCCAAAAACTATGCCATTTGTGTCCACCATACCTACCTACTACATGGTATTTCTCTGCCATTCCAAAGTAAATTACTTGAGTGCTACCTTTAAAATTCTATTCTTTGTCTTTGCAATATATAGCTCATGGGAAAGTAGCTTAAAAACTATTGTGGTAAAGAATATGTAGCTTATGTATCTTATTTCTTGTAAGTTGCTTGTTGAGCGGTAACCATGTTTCTGGGGACGCCATCAACTATTACACCTTTGTTGAATATCATGTGAGTTGCTATGCATGTTCGTCTTGTCTAAAGTAAGGGTGATTTATCATGATCAAATGGTTTGAGTATGGATATTGTTAGAGAAGAACATTGGGCCACTAACTAAAGCCATGAATCATGGTGGAAGTTTCAGTTTGGACACTAATCCTCAATCTCTTATGAGAATTATCTGTTGTTGAATGCTTATGCATTAAAGAGGAGTCCATTATCTGTTTTCTATGTTGTCCCGGTATGGATGTCTAAGTTGAGAACAATCAAAAGCGAGAAATCCAATGCGAACCTTCTCCTTAGACCTTTGTACAGGCGGCATAGAGGTACCCCTTTGTGACACTTGGTTGAAACATATGTTATGCAATGATAATCCATGTAAATCCAAGCTAATTAGGACAAGGTGCGAGCACTATTGGTAATCTATGCATGAGGCTTGCAACTTATAGGATGTCTTATGCATAAAACATATGCTTTATTACTACCGTTGACAAAATTGTTTCTATGTTTTCAAAATGAAAAGCTCTAGCACAAAAATAGTAATCCATGCTTCCCTCTGCGAAGGGCCATTCTTTTACTTTATGTTGACTCAGTTCACCTACTTCCTTCTATCTTAGAAGCAAACACTTGTGTCAACTATGCATTGATTTTTACATGCTTGCTTATTGTACTTATTATACTACTTTGTGTTGACAATTATCCATGAGATATGTATGTTGAAAGTTGAAAGCAACTGCTGAAACTTAAATCTTCCTTTGTGTTGCTTCAATGCCTTTACTTTGAATTTATTGCTTTATGAGTTAACTCTTATGCAAGACTTATTGATGCTTGTCTTGAAAGTACTATTCATGAAAAGTCTTTGCTATATGATTCAGTTGTTTAGTCATTATCTTTACCATTGTTTTGAATCACTTCATTCATCTCATATCCTTTACAATAGTACGATCAAGATTATGTAAGTAGCATGTCACTTCAGAAATTATTCTTTTTATCGTTTACCTACTCGAGGGCGAGTAGGAACTAAGCTTGGGGATGCTTGATACGTCTCCAACGTATCTATAATTTCTGATGTTCCATGCTAGTTTTATGATGATACTCACATATTTCATACACACTTTACATCATTTATATGCATTTTCCGGAACTAACCTATTAACGAGATGCCGAAGTGCCAGTTCCTGTTTTGTGCTGTTTTTGGTTTCAGAAATCCTACAAAGGAAATATTCTCGGAATTGGACGAAATCAACGCCCAGGGTCCTATTTTCCACGGAAGGTTCCAGAGCACCGAAGAGGGGCCAGAGGGGAGCCAAGGGGGCCCCACCCCACATGGCGGCGCGGCCAAGGGGGGCGCCCCCTAGTGTGTGGGTCCCCCAGGACCCCTCCGAGGCTGCCCTTCCGCCTACTTAAAGCCTCCGTCGCGAAAACCCTAAAAACATAAGCCACGATACGAGAAAAGTTCCAGAGCTGCCGCCATCGCGAAGCCAAGATTCGGGGGACAGAAGTCTCTGTTCCGGCACGCCGTCGGGACGGGGAATTGCCCCCGGAAGGCATCTCCATCAACACCACCGCCATCTTCATCGCCGCTGCTGTCTCCTATGATGAGGAGGGAGTAGTTCTGCCCCGAGGCTGAGGGCTCTACCGGTAGCTATGTGGTTCATCTCTCTCCCATGTACTTCAATACAATGATCTCATGAGCTGCCTTACATGATTGAGATCCATATGATGAGCTTTGTAATCTAGATGTCGTTATGCTATTCAAGTGGATTTTACTTATGTGATCTCCGGAGACTCCTTGTCCCACGTGTGTAAAGGTGACAGTGTGTGCACCGTGTGGGTCTCTTAGGCTATATTTCACAGAATACTTGTTCACTGGGTTATGATTTGAGTTGGATGTCTCTATGAAATTGTGGTGTGTTAGTACCTCCTATGAATGCTCACAGTGACAGCGTGGGGTGTTTATTAGTACTTGGGAATACATCTTTAAGGTTTGCTTTTGCAGCCCTACACGGTGAATTAGTGTTCGTTATCTTGCCAGAGAGTAATTCAGAATAGCATAGTGAGGTGCTTATATTTATATTCGATTATGATTGCAATGTTGAGAGTGTCCACTAGTGAAAGTATGATCCCTAGGCCTTGTTTCTAAGCATTGAAACACCGTTTCCAACAAGTTCTGCTACATGTTTGCTTGCTGCCATTTTTATTTCAGATTGCAATTACTACTTACAATCATCCATATTACTTGTATTTCACTATCTCTTCGCCGAACTAGTGCACCTATACATCTGACAAGTGTATTAGGTGTGTTGGGGACACAAGAGACTTCTTGTATCTTAATTGCATGGTTGCTTGAGAGGGATATCTTTGACCTCTACACCCCTGAGTTCGATAAACCTTGGGTGATTCACTTAAGGGAAACTTGCTGCTGTTCTACAAACCTCTGCTCTTGGAGGCCCAACACTGTCTACAGGAATAGAAGCGTGCGTAGACATCACTTACCAACCGGTGGAAACCTTCCAAAACACGCTGGAGACTCCGCAGCATTCTGACAGACACTAGGTAAGTGTCTTTCAGAGATTTGATCCCCCCCACAGGACCTCACCATCACTTGGATGCGAGATGGAAAGGAACTTGGAAGTTAATCGTGCTAGTGCTAGAGTAGTGGGAGGATGGGTGACCGAGCGGGAAGTTTGAGCACGAGTAAGTAATTGGACTAGAGATATTTCAAAAAAAATTACGGTAGCGGGGTTCTACCGTGGAAGCGTTTTGTGGATTTTTTTGCCGCGGCGGACCCTTTAGCACCGGTTTCCGGTTCGTATTACAAACCGGTGCTAAAGGTCCTCCCGCTCAGACGCCCGGCAGCCGCCACGTGGTGCATCCTTTAGCACAGGTTTGCAATTGAACGATGCTAAGGGGGGGGGGGGGGCTTTTGCACCGGTTGGGCATCCGGTGCATATAGCCCTTACCAACCGGTGGAAACCTTCCAAAACACGCTAGAGACTCCGCGCCATTCCGACAGACACCGGGTAAGCGTCTTTCAGAGATTTGATCCCCCCACAGGACCTCACCATCAGGTGACACGCGTACAGCACGCGACCGTTGGGAACCCCAAGTGGAAGGTGTGATGCGTACAGCAGTAAGTTTCCCTCAGTAAGAAACCAAGGTTTATCGAACCAGTAGGAGTCAAGAAGCACGTTGAAGGTTGATGGCGGCGAAGTGTAGTGCGGCGCAACACCAGGGATTCCGGCGCCAACGTGGAACCTGCACAACACAACCAAATTACTTTGCCCCAACGTGACAGTGAGGTTATCAATCTCACCGGCTTGCTGTAACAAAGGATTAGATGTATAGTGTGGATGATGATTGTTTGCAGAAAACAGTAGAACAAGTATTGCAGTAGATTGTATTCGATGTAAAAGAATGGACCGGGGTCCACAGTTCACTAGAGGTGTCTCTCCCATAAGAATAAGTAGCATGTTGGGTGAACAAATTACAGTTGGGCAATCGACAAATAAAGAGGGCATGACCATGCACATACATGTTATGATGAGTATTGTGAGATTTAATTGGGCATTACGACAAAGTACATAGACCGCTATCCAGCATGCATCTATGCCTAAAAAGTCCACCTTCAGGTTATCATCCGAACCCCCTCCAGTATTAAGTTGCAAACAACAGACAATTGCATTAAGTATGGTGCGTAATGTAATCAACACATATATCCTTAGACATAGCATCGATGTTTTATCCCTAGTGGCAACAACACATCCACAACCTTAGAACTTTCTGTCACTGTCCCAGATTTAATGGAGGCATGAACCCACTATCGAGCATAATCCCTCTTGGAGTTACTAGCAAAAACTTGGCCAGAGCCTCTATTAATAACGGAGAGCATGCAAGATCATAAACAACACATAGATAATAGATTGATAATCAACATAACATAGCATTCACTATTCATCGGATCCCAACAAACATAACATGTAGCATTACAGATAGATGATCTTGATCATGTTAGGCAGCTCACAAGATCCAACAATGAAGCAATTAGGAGAAGACGACCATCTAGCTACTGCTATGGACCCATAGTCCAGGGGTGAATGATGTCTACTTCCCCCTCCTTTTCCTGTAGACAGTGTTGGGCCTCCAAGAGCAGAGGTTTGTAGAACAGCAGCAAGTTTTCCCTTAAGTGGATCACCCAAGGTTTATCGAACTCAGGGAGGAAGAGGTCAAAGATATCCCTCTCATGCAACCCTGCAACCACAAAGCAAGAAGTCTCTTGTGTCCCCAACACACCTAATAGGTGCACTAGTTCGGCGAAGAGATAGTGAAATACAGGTGGTATGAATAAGTATGAGCAGTAGCAACGGTGCCAGAAAATAGCTTGCTGGCGTGTAGTTGATGGTGGTAGTATTGCAGCAGTAGTAACGCAGTAAAACAGTAAACAAGCAGCGATAGCAGTATTTAGGAACAAGGCCTAGGGATTACACTTTCACTAGTGGACACTCTCAACATTGATCACATAACAGAATAGATAAATGCATACTCTACACTCTTGTTGGATGATGAACACATTGCGTAGGATTACACGAACCCTCAATGCCGGAGTTAACAAGCTCCACAATAATGCTCATATTTTAGTAACCTTTAGTGTAAGATAGATCAAAAGACTAAACCAAGTACTAGCATAGCATGCACACTGTCACCTTCATGCATATGTAGGAGGAATAGATCACATCAATACCATCATAGCAATAATTAACTTCATAATCTACAAGAGATCATGATCATAGCATAAACCAAGTACTAACACGGTGCACACACTGTCACCTTTACACACGTGCAGGAGGAATAGAACTACTTTAATAACTTTGCTAGAGTAGCACATAGATAGTAGTGATACAAAACTCATATGAATCTCAATCATGTAAAGCAGCTCATGAGATCATTGTATTGAGGTACATGGGAGAGATGAACCACATAGCTACCGGTACAGCCCCGAGCCTCGATGGAGAACTACTCCCTCCTCATGGGAGCAGCAGCGGTGATGAAGATGGCGGTGGAGATGGCAGCGGTGTCGATGGAGAAGCCTTCCGGGGGCACTTCCCCGCTCCGGCAGCGTGCCGGAACAGAGACTCCTGTCCCCCAGATCTTGGCCTCGCGATGGCGGCGGCTCTGGAAGGTTTCTGTGGTTTTCGTCGAACGTATCAGGGTTTTCGATCCAGGGGCTTTATATAGGCGAAGAGGCGGCGCCAGAGGGCTTCTGGGGGGCCCACACCATAGGGCGGCGCGGCCCCCCCTCTGGCCGCGCCAGCCTATAGTTTGGTGGGCCTGTGGCCCCCCTCTGACCTCTCTGGTGTGTTCTGGATGCTTCCGGGGATTCTAAGATCTTTGGCGTTGATTTCGTCCGATTCCGAGAATATTTCGTTACTAGGATTTCTGAAACCAAAAACAGCAGAAAACAGGAACTGGCACTTCGGCATCTTGTTAATAGGTTAGTTCCAGAAAATGCACGAATATGACATAAAGTGTGCATAAAACATGTAGAAATCATCAATAATGTGGCATGGAACATAAGAAATTATCGATACGTCGGAGACGTATCAGCATCCCCAAGCTTAGTTCTGCTCGTCCCGAGCAGGTAAAACGATAACACAGATAATTTCTGGAGTGACATGCCATCATAACCTTGATCATACTATTTGTAAAGCATATGTAGTGAATGCAGCGATCCAAGACAATGGTAATGGCATGAGTAAACAACTGAATCATAAAGCAAAGACTTTTCATGAATAGTACTTCGAGACAAGCATCAATAAGTCTTGCATAAGGGTTAACTCATAAAGCAATAAATTCATAGTAGAGACATTGAAGCAACACAATGGAAGATTAAGTTTCAGCGGTTGCTTTCAACTTGTAACATGTATATCTCATGGATAGTTGTCAATGCAAAGCAATATAACAAATGCAATAAGCAAGTATGTAAGAATCAATGCACAGTTCACACAAATGTTTGCTTCTTGAGGTAGAGAGAGATAGGTGAACTGACTCAACAATAAAAGTAAAAGAATGGTCCTTCAAAGAGGAAAGCATCGATTGCTATATTTGTGCTAGAGCTTTTATTTTGAAAACATGAAACAATTTTGTCAACGGTAGTAATAAAGCATATGTATCATGTAAATTATATCTTACAAGTTGCAAGCCTCATGCATAGTATACTAATAGTGCCCGCACCTTGTCCTAATTAGCTTGGACTACCGGATCATCACAATGCACATGTTTTAACCAAGTGTCACAAAGGGGTACCTCTATGCCGCCTGTACAAAGGTCTAAGGAGAAAGCTCGCATTGGATTTCTCGCTATTGATTATTCTCAACTTAGACATCCATACCGGGACAACATAAACAACAGATAATGGACTCCTCTTTTATGCATAAGCATGTAACAACAATTAATAATTCTTCTCATATGAGATTGAGGATATTTGTCCAAAACTGAAACTTCCACCATGGATCATGGCTTTAGTTAGCGGCCCAATGTTCTTCTCTAACAATATTGCATGCTTAACCATAAGGTGGTAGATCGCTCTTACTTCAGACAAGACGAACATGCATAGCAACTCACATGAAATTCAACAAAGAGTAGTTGATGGCGTCCCCAGTGAACATGGTTATCGCACAACAAGCAACTTAATAAGAGATAAAGTGCATAAGTACATATTCAATACCACAATAGTTTTTAAGCTATTTGTCCCATGAGCTATATATTGCAAAGGTGAATGATGGAATTTTAAAGGTAGCACTCAAGCAATTTACTTTGGAATGGCGGAAAATACCATGTAGTAGGTAGGTATGGTGGACACAAATGGCATAGTGGTTGGCTCAAGGATTTTGGATGCATGAGAAGTATTCCCTCTCGATACAAGGTTTAGGCTAGCAAGGCTTATTTGAAACAAACACAAGGATGAACCGGTGCAGCAAAACTCACATAAAAGACATATTGTAAACATTATAAGACTCTACACCGTCTTCCTTGTTGTTCAAACTCAATACTAGAAATTATCTAGACCTTAGAGAAACCAAATATGCAAACCAAATTTTAGCATGCTCTATGTATTTCTTCATTAATGGGTGCAAAGCATATGATGCAAGAGCTTAATCATGAGCACAACAATTGCCAAGTATCACATTACCCAAGACATTAATAGCAATTACTACATGTATCATTTTCCAAATCCAACCATATAACAATTTAACGAAGAAGAAACTTCGCCATGAATACTAAAAGCTAAGAACACATGTGTTCATATGCAACAGCGGAGCGTGTCTCTCTCCCACACAAGCATGATGTAATCCAATTTATTCAAACACAAACAAAAATAAAAGCATACAGACGCTCCAAGTAAAGCACATAAGATGTGACTGAATAAAAATATAGTTTCAAGAGAAGGAACCTGATAATTTGTCGATGAAGAAGGGGATGCCTTGGGCATCCCCAAGCTTAGATGCTTGAGTCTTCTTGAAATATGCAGGGATGAACCACCGGGGCATCCCCAAGCTTAGAGCTTTCACTCTCCTTGATCGTAGTATATCATCCTCCTCTCTTGATCCTTGAAAACTTCCTCCACACCAAACTCGAAACAACTCATTAGAGGGTTAGTGCACAATAAAAAATAACATATTAAGAGGTGACACAATCATTCTTAACACTTCTGGACATTGCATAATGCTACGGGACATTAGTGGATCAAAGAAATTCATCCAACATAGCAAAAGAGGCAATGCGAAATAAAAGGCAGAATCTGTCAAAACAGAACAGTTCGTATTGACGAATTTTAAAATGGCGCCAGACTTGCTCAAATGAAAATGCTCAAATTGAATGAAAGTTGCGTACATATCTGAGGATCATGCACGTAAATTGGCTTAATTTTATGAGCTACCTACAGGGAGGTGGACCCAGATTCGTGACAGCAAAGAAATCTGGAACTGCGCTGTAATCCAAATCTAGTACTTACTTTTCTATCAACGGCTTAACTTGGCACAACAAAACACAAAACTAAGATAAGGAGAGGTTTCTACAGTAGTAAACAACTTCCAAGACACAAAATAAAAACAAAGTACTGTAGCAAAATAAACACATGGGTTATCTCCCAAGAAGTTCTTTCTTTATAGCCATCAAGATGGGCTCAGCAGTTTTGATGATGCACTCGCAAGAAATAGTATTTGAAGCAAAAGAGAGCATCAAGAGGCAAATTCAAAACACATTTAAGTCTAACATGCTTCCTATGCATAAGAATCTTGTAAATAAACAAGTTCATGAAGAGCAAAGTAACAAGCATAGGAAGATAAAACAAGTGTAGCTTCAAAAATTTCAGCACATAGAGAGGCATTTTAGTAACATGAAAATTTCTACAACCATATTTTCCTCTCTCATAATAATATCCAGTAGCATCATGAGCAAACTCAACAATATAACTATCACATAAAACATTCTTATCATGAGTCTCATGCATAAAATTATTACTCTCCACATAAGCATAATCAATTTTATTAGTAATAGTGGGAGCAAATTCAACAAAGTAGCTATCATTGTTATTCTCATCATCAAATATAGGAGGCATATTGTAATCATAATCAAATTTATCCTCCATAACAGGTGGTAACAAAAGACTACTATCATTATAATCATCATAAATTGGAGGCAAAGTATCATCAAAGAAAATTTTCTCCTCAATGCTTGGGGGACTAAAAAGATCATGAAAACCAGCTTCCCCAAGCTTAGAACTTTCTATATTATTATCAACAATGGTGTTCAAAGCGTTCATACTAATATTACTACCAGCATGCAAATAAGATTCCATAGGTTTTTTAATTTTCGCATCAAACAATCCATGTTTTAAATCCGGAAATAGAAATAGAAGCTCATTCTTGTCCATTATGCCAAACTAGTGTAAACAAGAAACAAAAAGTTGCAATTGCAGGATCTAAAGGAAATAGCTTCGAGTACTTACGATGGCGGAAAATAGCTTGGTAGCCGAGGTCCGGAGTGTGAGTACCTTTTACCTTTCCTCCCCGGCAACGGCGCCAGAAAATAGCTTGATGTCTACTTCCCCCTCCTTTTCCTGTAGACAGTGTTGGGCCTCCAAGAGCAGAGGTTTGTAGAACAGCAGCAAGTTTTCCCTTAAGTGGATCACCCAAGGTTTATCGAACTCAGGGAGGAAGAGGTCAAAGATATCCCTCTCATGCAACCCTGCAACCAACAAAGCAAGAAGTCTCTTGTGTCCCCAACACACCTAATAGGTGCACTAGTTCGGCGAAGAGATAGTGAAATACAGGTGGTATGAATAAGTATGAGCAGTAGCAACGGTGCCAGAAAATAGCTTGCTGGCGTGTAGTTGATGGTGGTAGTATTGCAGCAGTAGTAACGCAGTGAAACAGTAAACAAGCAGCGATAGCAGTATTTAGGAACAAGGCCTAGGGATTACACTTTCACTAGTGGACACTCTCAACATTGATCACATAACAGAATAGATAAATGCATACTCTACACTCTTGTTGGATGATGAACACATTGCGTAGGATTACACGAACCCTCAATGCCGGAGTTAACAAGCTCCACAATAATGCTCATATTTTAGTAACCTTTAGTGTAAGATAGATCAAAAGACTAAACCAAGTACTAGCATAGCATGCACACTGTCACCTTCATGCATATGTAGGAGGAATAGATCACATCAATACCATCATAGCAATAATTAACTTCATAATCTACAAGAGATCATGATCATAGCATAAACCAAGTACTAACACGGTGCACACACTGTCACCTTTACACACGTGCAGGAGGAATAGAACTACTTTAATAACTTTGCTAGAGTAGCACATAGATAGTAGTGATACAAAACTCATATGAATCTCAATCATGTAAAGCAGCTCATGAGATCATTGTATTGAGGTACATGGGAGAGATGAACCACATAGCTACCGGTACAGCCCCGAGCCTCGATGGAGAACTACTTCCTCCTCATGGGAGCAGCAGCGGTGGTGAAGATGGCGGTGGAGATGGCAGCGGTGTCGATGGAGAAGCCTTCCGGGGGCACTTCCCCGCTCCGGCAGCGTGCCGGAACAGAGACTCCTGTCCCCCAGATCTTGGCCTCGCGATGGCGGCGGCTCTGGAAGGTTTCTGTGGTTTTCGTCGAACGTATCAGGGTTTTCGATCCAGGGGCTTTATATAGGCGAAGAGGCGGCGCCAGAGGGCTTCTGGGGGGCCCACACCATAGGGCGGCGCGGCCCCCCCTCTGGCCGCGCCAGCCTATAGTTTGGTGGGCCTGTGGCCCCCCTCTGACCTCTCTGGTGTGTTCTGGATGCTTTCGGGGATTCTAAGATCTTTGGCGTTGATTTCGTCCGATTCCGAGAATATTTCGTTACTAGGATTTCTGAAACCAAAAACAGCAGAAAACAGGAACTGGCACTTCGGCATCTTGTTAATAGGTTAGTTCCAGAAAATGCACGAATATGACATAAAGTGTGCATAAAACATGTAGAAATCATCAATAATGTGGCATGGAACATAAGAAATTATCGATACGTCGGAGACGTATCAGTGAACTACTCACACATCACTCCGGAGGCGACCATGGCGGTGAAGAGTCCTCCGGGAGATGATTCCCCTCTCCGGCAGGGTGCCGGAGGCGATCTCCTGAATCCCCCGAGATGGGATTGGTGGCGGCGGCGTCTCTGGAAGGTTTTCCGTATCGTGGCTCTCGGTACTGGAGTTATTATCGACGAAGGCTTAAGTAGGCGGAGGAGGTAGGTTTAGGGGCGACGCGAGGGGCCCACACACTAGGCCGGCGCGGCCAGGGCTTGGGCCGCGCTGCCCTAGCGTGTCGCCGCCTCGTCGTCCCACTTCGTTTCCTCTCCGGACTTCTGGAAGCTTCGTGGAAAAATAAGATCCTGGGCGTTGATTTCGTCCAATTCCGAGAATATTTCCTTACTAGGATTTCTGAAACCAAAAACAGCAGAAGACAGCAACTGGCTCTTCGGCATCTTGTTAATAGGTTAGTGCCGGAAAATGCATAAATATGACATAAAGTATGCATAAAACATGTAGGTATCATCAATAAAGTGGCATGGAACATAAGAAATTACCGATACGTTGGAGACGTATCAGCATCCCCAAGCTTAGTTCCTGCTCGTCCCGAGTAGGTAAACGATAACAAAGATAATTTCTGAAGTGACATGCCATCATAATCTTGATCAATACTATTGTAAGCACATGTAATGATTGCAGCGATTCGAAGCAATGGTAATGCAATGAGTAAACAAATGAATCATATAGCAAAGACTTTTCATGAATAGTACTTTCAAGACAAGCATCAATAAGTCTTGCATAAGAGTTAACTCATAAAGCAATAAATTCATAGTAGAGGTATTGAAGCAACACAAAGGAAGATTAAGTTTCAGCGGTTGCTTTCAACTTGTAACATGTATATCTCATGGATATTGTCAATGTTAAGTAATATAATAAGTGCAATATGCAAGTATGTAGGAATCAATGCACAGTTAACACAGGTGTTTGCTTCTTGAGGTGGAGAGAGATAGGTGAACTGACTCAACATAAAAGTAAAAGAAAGGCCCTTCGCAGAGGGAAGCATTGATTGCTATATTTGTGCTAGAGCTTTGGTTTTGAAAACAAGAAACAATTTTGTCAACGGTAGTAATAAAGCATATGCATCATGTAAATTATATCCTACAAGTTGCAAGCCTCATGCATAGTATACTAATAGTGCCCGCACCTTGTCCTAATTAGCTCGGATTACCTGGATTATCATCGCAATACATATGTTTTAACCAAGTGTCACAAAGGGGTACCTCTATGCCGCCTGTACAAAGGTCTAAGGAGAAAGCTCGCATTGGATTTCTCGCTTTTGATTATTCTCAACTTAGACATCCATACCGGGACAACATAGACAACATATAATGGACTCCTCTTTAATGCATAAGCATTTAGCAACAATTAATGTTCTCATATGAGATTGAGGATATTTGTCCAAAACTGAAACTTCCACCATGAATCATGGCTTTAATTAGCGGCCCAATGTTCTTCTCTAACAGTATGCATGCTCTAACCATTCAACTCATGGTAAATCGCCCTTACTTCAGACAAGACGGACATGCATAGCAACTCACATGATATTCAACAAAGTGTAGTTGATGGCGTCCCCAGGAACATGGTTATCGCACAATAAGCAACTTAATAAGAGATAAAGTGCATAAGCACATATTCAATACCATAATAGTTTTTAGGCTATTTGTCCCATGAGCTATATATTGCAAAGATAAAGAATGGAAATTTTAAAGGTAGCACTCAAGCAATTTACTTTGGAATGGCGGAGAAATACCATGTAGTAGGTAGGTATGGTGGACACAAATGGCATAGTGGTTGGCTCAAGGATTTTGGATGCATGAGAAGTATTCCCTCTCGATACAAGGTTTAGGCTAGCAAGGTTATTTGAAACAAACACAAGTATGAATCGGTGCAGCAAAACTCACATAAAAGACATATTGTAAACATTATAAGACTCTACACCATCTTCCTTGTTGTTCGACCCTTACTAGAAATTATCTAGACCTTAGAGAGACCAATTATGCAAACCAAATTTTAGCAAGCTCTATGTATTTATTCATTAATAGGTGCAAAGTATATGATGCAAGAGCTTAAACATGAGCACAACAATTGCCAAGTATCACATTATCCAAGTTATTATTCCAATTACTACATGTAGCATTTCCCATTTCCAACCATACAACAATTTAACGAAGCAGATTCAACCTTCGCCATGAATATTATGAGTAAAGCCTAAGGACATATTTGTCCATATGCAACAGCGGAGCGTGTCTCTCTCCCACACAATGAATGCTAGGATCCACTATATTCAAACAAAACAAAAACAAAAACAAACAGACGCTCCAAGCAAAGTGCATAAGATGTGATGGAATAAAAATATAGTTTCACTAGAGGAACCTGATAATGTTGTCGATGAAGAAGGGGATGCCTTGGGCATCCCCAAGCTTAGACGCTTGAGTCTTCTTGAAATATGCAGGGGTGAACCACCGGGGCATCCCCAAGCTTAGAGCTTTCACTCTCCTTGATCATATTGTATCATCCTCCTCTCTTGATCCTTGAAAACTTCCTCCACACCAAACTCAAAATAACTCATTAGAGGGTTAGTGCATAATCAAAATTCACATGTTCGGAGGTGACATAATTATTCTTAACACTTCTGGACATTGCACAAAGCTACTGAAAGTTAATGGAATAGAAAAATCCATCAAGCATAGCAAAACCGGCAATGCGAAATAAAAGGCAGAATCTGTCAAAACAGAACAGTTCGTAAAGATGAATTTCTA
This sequence comes from Lolium perenne, assembly GCF_019359855.2. NCBI lineage: Eukaryota > Viridiplantae > Streptophyta > Magnoliopsida > Poales > Poaceae > Lolium > Lolium perenne. The sequence goes on along the minus strand of NC_067246.2, from coordinate 102,795,897 downwards.
AGAGGCACCAGACTTGCTCAAATGAAAATGCTAAAATTGAATGAAAGTTGCGTACATATCTGAGGATCACTCACGTAAATTGGGATAATTTTCTGAGTTACCTACAGAGAATTAGGCCCAGATTCGTGACAGCAAATAAATCTGTTTCTGCGCAGTAATCCAAATCTACTATGAACCTTACTATCAAAGACTTCACTTGGGACAACAATGCAATAAAATAAGATAAGGAGAGGTTGCTACAGTAGTAACAACTTCCAAGACTCAAATATAAAATAAAAGTGCAGTAGTAAAATCATGGGTTGTCTCCCATAAGCGCTTTTCTTTAACGCCTTTCAGCTAGGCGCAGAAAGTGTGTATCAAGTATTATCAAGAGATGATGCATCAACATTACCTTGGGCTTTACGCCTATCCTTCTTATTCTTTTTCTTACTCTTTGATTTAGGGAATACATGTCTACCCCCCGGTGTAGAGGTGAATTTTAGGGTGCCTTCTCCCACATTTATGACTGCTCCCAATAGTTTCAGCAGGGATCTTCCGAGTGTGATTTGTCCTGTTCCTACACATTCAATAACAAGATAATCAGTGGATATTGTTCTTCCAAGAATGGTTGTATGCACACCCGTGGCTATTCCCTTAGGAATTATAACAGAGTTATCAATAAGAGTTATTCCTTCTCCCCCTTCAACGAGTCCCCATAGTGTCAAAGATTCATAAATACTCTTAGGCATAAGGCAAAATTCAGACATAATATCACAATTGGCATTAAAAGTTTGACCATCAATAACAACTTTAATAGTAGGGTCCCGTATTGAAGGTTCAGAGTTCACTAAAACTTGATCAAGACGGTTACGAACATAGCTATAATTTTATTTCAAGCAAGATGCACTTGTCTCAAGAGTGTTTAATCTATTATAAATGCTAATAAGAGCTGAATCAAAGTTATTAGCTGAATTATGTGATGCAACCAATTTCTTTATGGCATTAAAAGCTTGATCCCCATTGCAATGAAGGAAATCTCCTCCCACTACAGCATCCAAGGCATATCTATAGCGAATCATAAGCCCAAAATAAAAGTTACTAAGGAGCAAACTTAGAGTCATTTGAGGTTCAGCTTTACGATAAGAATCAAAAATTCTGGACCAAGCATCTTTAAAACTCTCCTCATCCCCTTGTTTAAAACTGAAGACTAATTCCTCAGGTGAAGAAGTAACAGGTGCAGAGCTAGACATGGTAACAAAAGTAAAATGCAAGTAACTAATTTTTTTGTGTGTTTTTTTTAATATGACGAATGCAAACAAGACAGTAAATAAAGTAAAGCTAGCAACTAATTTTTTTGTGTTTTTGATATAGTGCAGCAAACAAAGTACTAAATAAAATAAAAGCAAGACAAAAAACAAAGTAAAGAGATTGGATGTGGAGACTCCCCTTGCAGCGTGTCTTGTTCTCTCCGGCAACGGCGCCAGAAATTTATGCTTGACACGCGTACAGCACGCGACCGTTGGGAACCCCAAGTGGAAGGTGTGATGTGTACAGCAGTAAGTTTCCCTCAGTAAGAAACCAAGGTTTATCGAACCAGTAGGAGTCAAAAAGCACGTTGAAGGTTGATGGCGGCGAAGTGTAGTGCGGCACAACACCAGGGATTCCGGCGCCAACGTGGAACCTGCACAACACAACCAAATTACTTTGCCCCAACGTGACAGTGAGGTTGTCAATCTCACCGGCTTGCTGTAACAAAGAATTAGATGTATAGTGTGGATGATGATTGTTTGCAGAAAACAGTAGAACAAGTATTGCAGTAGATTGTATTCGATGTAAAAGAATGGACCGGGGTCCACAGTTCACTAGAGGTGTCTCTCCCATAAGAATAAGTAGCATGTTGGGTGAACAAATTACAGTTAGGCAATTGACAAATAAAGAGGGCATGACCATGCACATACATGTTATGATGAGTATTGTGAGATTTAATTGGGCATTACGACAAAGTACATAGACCGCTATCAAGCATGCATCTATGCCTAAAAAGTCCACCTTCAGGTTATCATCCGAACCCCCTCCAGTATTAAGTTGCAAACAACAGACAATTGCATTAAGTATGGTGCGTAATGTAATCAACACATACATCCTTAGACATAGCATCAATGTTTTGTCCCTAGTGGCAACAGCACATCCACAACCTTAGAACTTTCTGTCACTGTCCCAGATTTAATGGAGGCATGAACCCACTATCTAAATACCCCCTCTTGGAGTTACTAGCAAAAACTTGGCCAGAGCCTCTACTAATAACGGAGAGAATGCAAGATCATAAACAACACATAGATAATAGATTGATAATCAACATAACATAGCATTCACTATTCATCGGATCCCAACAAACACAACATGTAGCATTACAGATAGATGATCTTGATCATGTTAGGCAGCTCACAAGATCCAACAATGAAGCACAATTAGGAGAAGACGACCATCTAGCTACTGCTATGGACCCATAGTCCAGGGGTGAACTACTCACACATCACTCTGGAGGCGACCATGACGGTGAAGAGTCCTCCGGGAGATGATTCCCCTCTCCGGCAGGGTGCCGGAGGCGATCTCCTGAATCCCCCGAGATGGGATTGGCGGCGGCGGCGTCTCTGGAAGGTTTTCCGTATCGTGGCTCTCGGTACTGGAGTTATTATCGACGAAGGCTTAAGTAGGCGGAGGAGGTAGGTTTAGGGGCGACGCGAGGGGCTCACACACTAGGCCGGCGTGGCCAGGGCTTGGGCCGCGCCGCCCTAGCGTGTCGCCGCCTCGTCGCCCCACTTCGTTTCCTCTCCAGACTTCTGGAAGCTTCGTGGAAAAATAAGATCTTGGGCGTTGATTTCGTCCAATTCCGAGAATATTTCCTTACTAGGATTTTTGAAACCAAAAACAGCAGAAGACAGCAACTGGCTCTTCGGCATCTTGTTAATAGGTTAGTGCCGGAAAATGCATAAATATGACATAAAGTATGCATAAAACATGTAGGTATCATCAATAAAGTGGCATGGAACATAAGAAATTATCGATACATTGGAGACGTATCAACGGGCGACTAGCCCATTGGAGGAGGGGTTTTAGCACCAAATGGATTTTGTGCTAGTGTTTAACTGAATGCCATGGTACATGTTTTGTGTTTTTAATATTAGTGTTTAACTTGGAAGTTAATCGTGCTAGTGCTAGAGTAGTGGGAGGATGGGTGACCGAGCGGGAAGTTTGAGCACGAGTAAGTAATTGGACTAGAGATATTTCGAAAAAAAATTACGGTAGCGGGGTTCTACCGCGGCAGCGTTTTGTGGCGTTTTTTTGCTGCGGCAGACCCTTTAGCACCGGTTTCCGGTTTGTATTACAAACCGGTGCTAAAGGTCCTCCCGCTCGGACGCCCGGCAGCCGCCACGTGGTGCATCCTTTAGCACTGGTTTGCAACTGAACCAATGCTAAAAGGGGGGGAGGGGGGCTTTTGCACCGGATCGTTTGCACCGGTTGGGCAGCCGGTGCATATAGCCCTTACCAACCGGTGGAAACCTTCCAAAACACGCTGGAGACTCCGCGCCATTCCGACAGACACCAGGTAAGTGTCTTTCAGAGATTTGATCTCCCCCCCCCCCCCCCCCCACAGGACCTCACCATCACGGGCGCGTACCTAAAGGCTGTCAGAGGGGTCCTTCAGCGCCGGCGGGCTGGCCACCTATCAGTGGCTGAAAGTCATTTCCGATAAGGTTGGGATGACGGGCGACTAGCCCATTGGAGGAGGGGTTTTAGCACCAAATGGATTTTGTGCTAGTGTTTAACTGAATGCCATGGTACATGTTTTGTGTTTTTAATATTAGTGTATACAAGACAAGGTAAGATTGACGAGTTGGTCACATGCATCTTCCTCCCCTAAGATGAGATGTTGATAACGTCCATCCATCTCTTCGAATATCTGCAACCTGTGTCCGAATAGTTGCCTTAAAAATTGCTCACGACATAGGCTTAGTAAGAAATGAGTACGGACATATTCAAGATGTATGAAAAAAAGTACTTTGCATTATTGCATAGATGATCAGTATTGTTGACTGAGTGTTGAGTGTTGGAGACAGTGCTTACTAACTTCGAAAAAAATGTTTTAGCCTAAAAAGCTCTTTCCATTCGAATTGGATATTTTATGTCCTCAGTTATTATTTTTGTATGGTGACTTGCCGAATGATGGTCGATATATATATTATTGTTCCTGAAATTAATCTTTATGAAAAGAGGTATTTGTAATATTGGTGTGTCTTCTGTTGCTATAAAGCCTTTTGCAATGTTAACACTAGTGGAAAACGGGGCAATAGGCCCGGTCCATTTGGGCCTTTAGACCCGGTTCCTGAACCGGGACCAACAAGGCGGGACTAAAGGGGGTACCCTTTAGTCCCGGTTCAAAGATAAACCGGGCCTAAAGGCCTCAACACGTGGTGCGACCAGGGAGCTCGCGCTGGAAGGGCTTTGGTCCCGGTTCGTGGTACGAACCGGGCCTATGTTCCTCTGCCGCGGCAGAGAATTGCTATTTCTCTGCCGCGGCACAGATTTCGGCTGTACCAGCGTTTCTCTGCCGCGGCAGAGAAACAGTCTGTTTCCCTTGCCGCGGCAGAGTTTCAGCAATGCATATATATATCATTCAAGAAACCACAAAAAATCGTCATGAATATATATAGACATCGTCAACAGTACACGACATAGTCAACACAGTACACGTAATGCATGCATATTTACAATACAACTTTTCCTGAACGAATATCGTCCGACGTCACGATCTTCCGATAGTGCTCTCCACCTGGGGTAAGGACCTCGGTAATAAAGAATCCCGCGATTTCCTCTTGAATTGCTTTTATTTGATCCGCTGTTATGAGAGTGTCCCGCAGGCGTGTCATCTATATTTAAAAAAGGAGATCAATATATGAATGGAACTCAATACAATAGATGGTACTAATTAAGATTAATTGTGAAAATTTGTTATCGTACACGAGTGTGGTGTATTTGGGGATCCCCACCCTTGGGACAGGACATGTCACGCATGAAGGTGCAGACGTAGTATCCACATAAGTTATTCCCTTTTTCCTGCCTCATACACTTTACGAAAAAATAGTTCGATCAAACTAATAATCAAGCATCGTATTGAAAGTAAATATCATATATATATAAAGTTTCACGGACATAGCTATATATATAGTACTACTTACAGGGTAATCTCTAAATGTAAGCTCCGGTTTCCATTCACCCGGAACAGTATTGATGAACCGTTTCCAAGCCCTGCCCGGCAAAAAATAATGAGTAAATGAGTAATTGATTAGTTGATGATATCTTCGAATTAGAGCAGATGAAGATGCCAATACGAAATTGATTGAAACTACCTCTGGAGGATGGCAGCCATGTCCGCCCATTCCGCATATTCTTTACGTTTCGAGTCCATGACGTTTACGACTCCAAGGTGAAGATCAATGATTAGGAGAATAAAATGGAAACTGCACAAGCATAGCTCAATGATTACGAGAATAAAGTGGAAGGTGCACAAGCATAATGTATGTTATATATAACACTCACTTGAAGTTGTAGGGAAAGAATATATCCTCTTTGTCTGCTTGCTTCTCTAAAAACATTACGATGTTGTCCTCTGTGTCCTTGGCGAAGTCTGAAACCGTAACTTCATGAACTGTGTTTGGGTCTATGAACCCCAGCGGTAGGAGCTTGCCTCTTTTGTATTCCAGCTTCTTCATTCTGCATAATTAAATGTATAGCGTACACAAAGAATATAATGAGGATAATTGTTAGTGCAAATGAATGAGCTACAAACTTAATTACACAAATAAATCACTTACAGGCAGTAGCAACTGATGACAGCTTTGTCGAGGGCGTCTTGATTGAATAACTGAAACAGTTCTTCTACGTCAATGTTTATCTCCTCCCGCCCCCGGAAGTAATGCTCATCTCTAAGATACACCGTGAGGTAGCGATCACCTCTTCGACAGGCTTTCAGGTACCAGTCATGCAACCTTCGCATCTGAGTCCCTAGACGCGCGAGCTCGCCAGGTTTGACGAGATCAGATCCGTATCTATACTTGTTTACCACTTGAGCCGTTGGATAGTAATCTTCGTACTCAACTGATGCTCCCTGAGCTCTAGCCGCCCGTTCGATCATCGATGCCGTCTCTGGATCATGATATGGCTCCACGATGAAGTGGGGTGCGGCCTGAATGTCCTGCTGTCCAAGCTGGGCGACTTTTTTTGCTTCTTTCATCGCTTTAGAGGACTGTCCAAGAGAGCGGTCATAATCAGCTCTCAGCTCAGGTCTCTTCATTCTCGTCTCGGCAAAGTGCTTCACTGTCTGCGGTGGAATAAACATCTTCTTCAGCGCAGTTGCAAGAAACGCCTTTTGCTCTTCAGTCTGCTCATGTGGCAACAACTCTGGAGTCTGTTCCCTCATTGGAGTTGATGATCTCTTCGGAGCTGTAGGAGGTGCCGCGGACCGCTTCCTCTTTTGCTTAGGTGGAAGCGGCGGAGTCTCCTGACGAGGAGGAGGAGGCGGCGGAGTATTTTCACGCGGAGGAGACTGGTCATGGATAGGGGAATCATCATCGCGCAGAGGAGAATCATCACGCGGAGGAGACTGAGGTGGCGGAGGAGGCGGAGGTGGCCTGCTTGTTGGCTTCTCACCTGGAAACACAATGTTCTCCTTCCGCCATTGCACGGTGGTTCTACGGGCTTCTCCCAGTTCTTTGATTTCCCCATCTTCACCTGCAGGGTGCTCAAGCACCAACCCCTCATACTCTCTCAACACTTCATCCACCATCACAACAGCAAAGTCGTCTTGGACCGGACGGCAATGGTAAGACCTTGTAGGTAAGAGGATGCCGACCGCCGCCTTGAAGGATAGGTTGAAAACTTTAACATGCAGCTCACAAGGACGGCTCTCAGTGAGATCATCCACGGGGGGGTAGCGAGGAGGCTCGACCACCTGGTCATCATTATCCACCTGCTGAGAGGAAGCCACGCTGCTTTTCCGGTGTGGTTGAGATTGCAGCGGGGCGATGGCATTGAGCAGTGCAGGATCTACAGCCTGCCCCCGAGCCATCTGAGATGTAAGTACTTGGGTTACCATGGTTAATTGGGCTTGCATGGTGCTCATACCCTCCTCTAAGTTAGCCAGGCGGTCTGTTTCCCTTGCCTTCCTCCTCTCATGGCTTTTATCAGGAAATCTCTTCCTTTCCGCAGGAAAGCCATACTTCCACGGAACGGAGCCTGCTGTGCCTCGTGTTCGTCCGCCGTGTTCTTTGTTCCCAAGGGCGCGTGTCAGCTCATCGTTCTCTCTTTCGGGCTGGAACAACCCCGCCTCCACGTCCCTATGTGCCTTTTCCAGGGCATCAATGGGAACCTTCAGATGAGCTTTCTTATAGATGCACTTCCCTGTTTCTAGATCCAACGTTCCCCCAATCCCGTAGAACCACTCCTTGCACCGTTCGATCCAACCGTGTGTCCCTAATCTGATCCCTTTACTGGTCAGTTCCGCCTCAGCTGCCTCCCACTTAGGACGGTTAGCCCTGTATCCACCTGGACCCAGAATTTGGTGATATAGCTTCAACGCAGCATTTGCCTTATTTATTTCCGACCTTCTCAAAAATTCTTCTGACTCCGTGCTGTACTTCACGAATTCGTCCCAGTGACTTTTTACCTTCTCACCGTCCGAGTCTTCTTTAACTTGATAAGGCGGCGCAATCTTTTCTTGTGGCTCTTGAATAGTTCGGCCATCTTCTTCTTGCCAAACTCGCGGAGGGCCTGCTCCATCTTGGCCTTCTCAGCGTCACCCCCCTCTTCGGGTACTATGTTGAAATGTGCCATGAGCTTGTTCATAATGCTGTTTTTGGCTACATCATCGATATAAAGACCTTGAGCTTCTTCCTCTGCAGACAGCACTAGTCCCTTCGGCTTGTGCCATTCTCGAACGGTGATCGGGACGTGGTCCCTAACAAGCACTCCGCATTGAGCTATAAATGCCTTTGCACCTTTCTCTGGAGCAATCGGTTTACCATCCTTGTCGATGTGGGTGATGTCGTGCCTAACACCGTCATCCAACTTTTTGGCCGGGCCTCGCTTCCTCGACTTTACAGAAGAAGTGCTCGATCCGGAGGGCTAAAAAAGAAATAGTTCATAGTCAGTACAATTTCATTAGTTAATGCATCTAGTCGATCAACAGCGGCTTAATTAATTTATATACCTCGGTGATAACTACAGTTCGGGAGCCATTACGATGATCTTGTTCCTCACCGGCGCCACTAGGATCTTCTTCCTCAATATCCTCCGCTCCCTCACCGGAGTCATTCAAATAAGTTGCGGTGACATCGTCACCGCCATCATCTGGAATAACGTCGTCGTCGCGATCATCCAGAGTACCGTTTGCTATGAGTTCCTCCATGAAATTTTCTTGAATTTCATCTCTCTCCTTGCTTTCTACAACGACCTGCAAGCTATACATAGGAACCATCATATGATCAAATTAAGGATAATGCGTAAAACTGAAAATGGAGTTACATATGTGTAGTTCTTAACTAAGGATCGATAATATAGTGCTGAAAGCAGAATCTGCAGCTACATGCATACATAGATCGGGTTCATGTTTATTTAACCCTAATACATATCAATCACTACTACAACCACTCACCCGCCCACACCGGGTCCTAGAGGGCGCCGACCGGGTCCTGAGCCGCGCTGGGTGTGCCCCCAAAGCCACGGAACAACAACGGGAGCATAGCTAACATGAGATCCCCGCATAACGCTCCATCCGGTCCTATACATGTTGTCTAACGCGTACATGTAACGGCGAACGTGCTGGTCCTCCGCTTCAATGCGCTGAGCTACCTCCTCCGGCGGGGCCGGCTCCTTCTGAAACGACCGTGGCCCATAAGACCTCCACCAAAGAATATCCGGGTCGACAACGGGACCCGGATTCCGCACCAAGGTGCGCGACCCGGAAGCTAAGACCTCCCAGTGCCACCCCGGCGGAGCCCAGTCCCGGACCTCCCCCATCTGCTCCATCTCCTCGGTGAGAGTCAGACCACGGCCCGCCGGCTGTCGCTGTCGCGGCATCGTAGCTACGAAAACAAATCATATATGTATACTAATATAAATAAAAAACATGATATTGTGCTAAATAAAAAACTTCACTACTTTTGTACTAACGCCGCGTTCCACGACCCTGTTTTGGGGGCGTCGGGCAGGGCGCCGGCGACCGGCACCGCCACGGACTCGGCGCTCCTCCTCGCTCGCTCTTTCTCTATTTCGCGACCCTAAGTCTATGTCGCGGCGGCACCGCTACGGACTCGGCACCGCCACGGTCTAAGTCGTCGGCGCGCGCGGGGGGCGGCGCCGACACAAATGAATCTATTTTCTAACTTTTCTAACTTTTTCCTAACTAATTTTACTAACTTTTTTCTAACTAATTTTACTAACACTAACTAACTAATTTTCTAACTTTTCTCTAACTAATTTTACTAACACTAATTTTTCTAACACACTAACTAATTTTACTAACACACTAACACATTAACTAATAATTTTACTAACACACTAATTTTACGTACTAACACACTAACTAATTTTACTAACACACTAATTTTAACTAAATTTTCACTAAAACTAACTACACTATTTTTTTTTTTGCGGGGTAAAACTAACTACACTATAATCTAACAAATGAAAAAAAAAAAAAGAAGCCGGATAGGAGGCTTACCGGCGGAGGGAGAGGAGCGGTGGCGGCCGGCGGGTCGGCGGCGGTGATGGCGGCGACGGCGAGAGAGAGGCGGAGGCGGGCGCGGCGGAGGCGGGCGCGGTGGCGGCGGACGGCGAGAGGAGTGGCGGAGGCGGCGGCCGACGTGCGCGGCGGAGGCGGAGGCGGGCGCGGCGGGAGGGCGGCGGCGATGGCGCGGCGGCGGAGGCGGGCGCGGCGGAGGCGGGCGCGGCGGGAGGGCGGCGGCGATAAGCGCGCGGCGGCGGCGGCGGCAGCGGCGTGGGCGCGCGGGTTTGGGCAGCTTTGGCGGCGTGGCGCGCTTCGTCTCGCGGGATTGATCGCCGCGGAGACGAAGTCCTTTCTTTTATACTCCCCCTTTGGACCCGGTGCGTTTACAAACCGGGTCCAAAGACCTTTGGACCCGGTTTGTAAAACAAACCGGGACTAAAGGCCTTTTTTGCTGCGTTTTTCGCTGCGCGCAAAAAAGGCCTTTAGACCCGGTTTTAATACAAACCGGGTCCAAAGGCCAATTTTTTAAAATTTCATTCCCGCTTTATTTCAAATGAAAAAGCCACCGCACCGCCACCGCCGCCACCACCGTCACCGCCGTGTAGTGGCCACTGCCGCCACCGCCACCGCCTGCCCACCACCGCCACCGCCACCGCTTGCCACCACCGTCACCGCCGTGTAGTGGCCATCGCCGCCACCGCCTGCCCACCACCGCCACCGCCGTGTACCGGCCACTGCCGGCACCGCCGTGTACTGCCCACCACCGCCACCGCCTGGCCACCACCGTCACCGCCATGTACGGGCCACCGCCGTGTACTGCCCACCACCGCCACCGCCACCGCCACACGTGTCCCTTCCCCGTGCCACGTGTCGCCGCCGCTTCCACGTGCCTCGCCCCACTGCCCCCGCCATGGACGGGCCACCGCCGTGTACTGCCCACCACCGCCACCGCCACCGCCACACGTGTCCCTTCCCCGTGCCACGTGTCGCCGCCGCTTCCACGTGCCTCGCCCGCCGCCACCGCCGTGCGGCGCAGATCCCGCTTCCACGTGCCACGCCCGCCGCTTCCCGCGCCACCTGTCGCCACCGCTTCCACGTGCCACGCCCGCCGCTTCCGCGCCACCTGTCGCCAAACTTGCCGCGTCGCTGTGCTATAAAGCGCCGCGTGCGCGCGCGAACCACACGTCGCCGTCGCCTCCGTTCATTCGTCGCCAGGATGCCGCCGCGCCGTCGCGGCTCGTCCGGTTTTCGTGGCGTCCGAGCGCGGCCGAACGGTAGGTTCTACGCCGAGATGCGTGCCGGTGGCTTCCGGCTCACCCTCGGCACGTACAACACCCCGGAGCTGGCGGCGCGCGCTTACGACGCGGCCGCATGGCGATTTCGGCGGCCACGGTGCGACATGAACTTCCCATACATCGAATCGCTAGAGGAGGCGGAGTTCCTCGCGCCGACGCCGTGCCTCGTCGACGATGAGGACCGTCGCCGCCACCGCCAGGTGCAGCGCCAGATCGCAATCGCCGAGCACGACGAGGAGTTGATGCGCCAGTGGAGGGCGCAGTTCCCCAACGACGTCGACAACACCGCCGCGTTCGTCGCTGGCCTCCGGGCACAACGCAGGTCCAACAGCGCCATCGTCGGGCCGTCGCCGTGTTCGAGCTCGATAACCCGAATACAACTTGGGCCGACAACGACCCTCGGTGGGACGACATTTGGACCGAGACAACCTCCGACGACGAGTAGATCGACTAGACTAGTTGTTTATCTATTTTATTGTATTTTCAATAAAGTCGTTGTGGCAGACGCTGATGATGAGAAAAGTTTCCCGCCAGATTACATGTGGAATTAAAGTACAGAACTCAACTGAAAATTAATTAAGATACATGGCCAGATAGTACTCGTGCCTAGCCCTATAGTACTCGTGCCTAGCTCAACTGAAAATTAATTAAGATACATGGCCAGATTCGACTGTTCGAGTCATTCACCATACTCGTGCCTAGCCCTATAGTACTCGCCACTGTAGTCGTCGTAGTCGCCGTCATCATCGTCGCTGGCATCGGGGTCGCGGTAGTCAAACCTCGGCGGGAGAGCACGCGTGGGCTGGGACTGAGGGTAGCGCAGGCGGGGGCCACGGTGGGCCATGACGCCCTGGAGAGTTCGGTCGCGCCACCACAGCCGACGGCCGGCCTCGTTGAAGTTCGAAGGAGGCGGGCCGCCCTCCTCGTGCCTGGCGAGCGCCCTCTCACGCCGATTGATGAAGAAGCTCTCCCAAGTCGGGCTGTAGTCGGGATGCCACTGGGGATTCCTCCGCTGCTCTGGCGTGAGCTCGAAGTAGTAGTGGTTCGTGATGGCCATCTCGCGCGCCACACCTAGAGGGACAGGAGGGACCGGTACCCTCCGACGCTCAGCAACCAGCCGGTAGGGACGCGGTAGCCCGGCGGGCAGGGGTAGTTCGACGCGCAAAGCGCCTCCGCCTCCCGGAGGGTTAGAGATACGATGGAAGCCATGTGACCTGGTGATGAGGTTTGCAGATATGAGTCTAGATGTGATATGTAAATGGAGGCCAAGCCAACATATATATAGTGAAAAAATGGCGGGAGGACGGAGGCGGGAAGCGATGGAAAGCGCGGGAAGAAAAATAGGCGGGAACGCAGTGGCGCCAAAAATTGTCGGTGGGATAAGGACGTGTGGGTAACCTTTAGTCCCGGCTGGTGGGTACAACCGGGACTAAAGATCCTTTTTGTGTCATCTAACAAAACTGTCGGTGGGATAAGGACGTGTGGGTAACCTTTAGTCCCGGCTGGTGGGTACAACCGGGACTAAAGATGTCGGCAGGATAAGAACGCATGGGTGGACGCACCGCTCGATGAGATAAAGCATGTAGCGCACGACGCCCGTCGAAGGAACAAGACAAAGTAGAAGAGGTGCCGTGCCTATAAAAAGGAGCATCGATACGCCTTGCCAAGCCCCTGAACGACTACATCTCATCTAACAGTGTTGGGGAAAGGGTTGGGAAATCTCCCGTGGCGCATCTCCACTTTTAATATCTTACATACAGTTACATGATTACACAAAAATAAATGGGAAATTGATTGCCATGTTGAGATACTCATTTGTGCCATGAACATTCTTCAATTAACTTGATGATGGAGCATCTTCATCATTTAATTAATCTTCTTCGGCCGTAACCATGGAGCATCTTCATCATTTAACTTGATGCTTGGATCAATGTTCACTCAAGGGTGGAATTTCATCAAACCGATTATAATCTTCGACATGTCTGTCTTGTCCTCCACTCCCACGATGTTTCTTTTTCCGTAAAGAACTATGTGGCGCTTTGGCTCATCGTTTGATGTATTTGTTTCCTTATGTTTCCTTTTTCTTGGTTTGGTAGACATATCCTTCACATAGAAAACCTGGGCCACATCCTTGGCTAGGACGAATGGTTCGTCTCTATACCCAAGATTGTTGAGATCCACCGTTGTCATTCCATACAACTTGTCTACCCGAACCCCGCCTCCTGTTTTGTTGACCCATTTGCACCTAAACAAAGGGACCTTAAAAGAAGGTCCATACTCAAGTTCCCATATATCCTCTATGTAACCATAATATGTGTCATTTGGGCCTTCATTCATTATTGCATCAAAGCGGACACCACTGCTTTGGTTGGTGCTCTTTTTATCTTGGGCGATCGTGTAAAATGTATTCCCATTTATCTCGTACCCTTGAAAAGTCACTACAAATAAAGATGGTGTCCGGGCCAGCAAGTACAACTGATCTTCAATATGTTCGTTATTCAGAGATGTTTTTGCAACCAACCGCCGAAAGTCGACATGTGTTCACGTCTAATCCAATCGTTCGATCGCCCCGGGTTACGGGAGCGTAGAAAGTTCTTGTGGTCACCGATATACGGAGCCACCAAGGTGGAACTTTGTAGGACTGTGTAGTGTGCTTGAGTCAAAGAAATCCCGTCCCTACATATCATTGATTTCCTTCCTAGCGTGCCTTTTCCACTTAGTCTCCCTTCATGCCGCGATTCGTGAACACCAATCGGCTTAAGGTCGTGAATAAAGTCAACACAGAATTCAATGACCTCCTCTGTTCCATAGCCCTTGGAGATGCTTCCTTCTAGCCTAGCACGGTTATGAACATATTTCTTCAAGACTCCCATGAACCTCTCGAAGGGGAACATATTGTGTAGAAACACAGACCGAGAATGGAAATCTCATCGACCAGGTGAACGAGGAGATGTGTCATAATATTGAAGAAGGATGGTGGGAACACCAGCTCAAAACTAACGAGACATTGGACCACATCATTACGCAACCTCGGTAGAATTTCTGGATTTATTACCTTCGAGAAATTGCATTGAGGAATGCACATAGCTTCACAATGGGCGATCGAACATTTTCCGGTAGAAGCCCCTCAATGCAATCGGAAGCAACTGTGTCATTATCACGTGACGGTCATGAGACTTCAAGTTCTGGAATGTTTTCTTCTCCATATTTATTATTCCCTTTATATTGGAGGAGAAGCCGGACGGGACCTTGATACTGCTAAGACATTCAAAAAATATTTCCTTCTCTCGCTTTTGTAAGAGCGTAGCTGGATAAATGACGTCCTTTAACTCTCTCATGCAGCTTTTTGGGGTCTTTCCAACGTTGCTGGTCCTCCCGTGCTTCGTGTATCTTTTGTCTTCCCGTACACACCCGTAAAGCCTAGCAGGTTCACGCAAAGATTCTTCGTCACGTGCATCACATCGATTGAAGAGCGGACCTCTAAGACTTCCCAATAGGGTAGATCCCAAAATATAGATTTCTTCTTCTACATGGGCGCGTGTCCGGCATCGTCATTCGGAACGGACCGTCCGCCAGACCCTTTCCAAATATTACATCTAGATCCTTGACCATACCAAATATATCAACACCATCACGATGGGGAGGCTTCCTCCGGTGATCAGCCTCACCGTTGTAATGCTTGCCTTTCTTTCTTACGGGATGGGTAAGCCTAAGAAATCGACGATGCCCCAGGTACACGACCTTCTGACCTTTTTCCAAATAATCACCTTCGAGCTCATGTAAACAATGTGTGCATGCATTGTATCCCTTGTTTGACTGTCCTGAAATGTTACCAAGAGCAGGCCAGTCATTGATGGTTACGAAAAGCATCGCTCTTAGGTCAAATTCCTCCTGCTTGTGCTCGTCCCACACACGTACACCTGCTAGGGACCACAGCTGTAGAAGTTCTTCGACTAATGGCTTCAGGTACACATCAATGTCGTTCCCGGGTTGCTTCGGGCCTTGTATGAGCACTGGCATCATAATGAACTTCCGCTTCATGCACAACCAAGGAGGAAGGTTATATATACAAAGAGTCACAGCCAGGTGCTATGGCTGCAGCTCTGCTCTCCAAAAGGATTCATGCCATCTCAGACCGAGACCAAACCGTAAGTTCCTTGCATCCCGTGCAAAGTTTGGGAACTCTCTATCGATTTTTCTCCATTGGGAGCCATCAGCAGGTGCCTCAACATCACGTCTTTCTTACGGTCTTCTTTGTGCCATCGCAACAACCTAGCATGCTCTTTATTTCTGAACAAGCGTTTCAGCCGTGGTATTATAGGAGCATACCACATAACCTTGGCAGGAACCCTCTTCCTGGGGCGCTCGCCCTCAACATCACCAGGGTCATCTCGTCTGATCTTATACCGCAATGCAGTGCACACCGGACATGCATCCAAATTCTCGTACTCATCGCGGTAGAGGATGCAGTCATTAATGCATGCATGTATCTTTTGCACATCTAATCCTAGAGGGCAGACAATCTTCTTCGCTTCGTACGTACTGGCGGGCAATTCGTTACCCCTTGGAAGCTTCCTCTTAATTATTGTCAGCAACTTTCCAAATCCTGAGTCAGTGACACCGTTCTCTGCCTTCCATTGCAACAATTCCAGTGTTCTGCCTAGCTTTTTATGGCCATCTTCGCAAGTTGGGTATAACAATTTGTTGTGATCTTCTATCATCTTGTCTAAGACCAACCTTTTCTTTTCAGTTTCACATTCTGTCCTTTCATATGCATTGGCCCGGCGAAGATCATCATCGCAGGCTCATCTGGTGCCTCTTGATCTTCTACTTCATTGTCTTCATTGCCTTCTCGCAGTATCATCGTATTCAGGAAATTGGGATAACCGTCATCATCCTCTTCCTCTTCGTCATTGTCTTCCATCATAACCCCTCTTTCTCCGTGCTTGGTCCAACAATAGTAACTGGGCATGAAACCGGATCGCAGAAGGTGGCTGTGAATGAGACTCGAGCGAGCGTAATTTACGGTATTCTTGCAGTCCACACATGGACAATACATGAAGCCACCATGTTTGTTTGCCTCCGCCACGGCCATAAAATTATCCAGGCCCGCAGTGAACTCGTCAAACCGTCGGTCAATGTACATCCATTGCCGATTCATCTGCATGATATAATTAAGCTGATCAAAACCATTACAGAACATCACGATGTATATATACACATGCATTTTATCAATTGCAGATGAAAAGGATAAAGTTGTTAACCTCGATGAAGAAGAAAAAAGCAAGTTAAGTGTGGCTTGATTTGTGTAAACTCAAGTGGCAAATCCTCTTAAGCATTTCATCAAACACCTCTTGTGCATGTGAAGAAGAGAGGAGAGCAATACACCCTCTTGTGAAGATAGTGAAAAAATGGCTAAGTGTGGCTCACACTTGGGCAGGGGCAAGGTTATATAGCCAGAGGGGGGCCTTTGGACCCGGTTTGTCATACAAACCGGGACTAAAGGGTTCCCCAGGCTGACACGGCCTGCCGCGCCCTGCGGGTGGACCCTTTGGTCCCGGTTTGTATGACAAACCGGGTCCAAAGGCCGCTACAGGACAGGCGCCAGCGGGTGGGGTCGTCCTGGGCAGAAACGAACCGGGTCCAATGGGGGCATTGGACCCGGTTTGGTTCAGCAGTGGGTCATTTGCTTGGGTCCAAAGGCCTCTTCTCCACTAGTGTAAACATTCTATTATTTATGATAGTTTCTAATACATTTCACTTATGAATAAACCCACATAAAACTACCTGGATACGTTAATCCTTAATTGAGTTTGTTTCAATATCAGATACTCAGATCAAGAGAGTTAAAATCTCAAGGAGATGGACAAGCTGCTTGGCTTGGGACTGCTCATCCGGAGAACAGCTCCTGGCAACATGATGAAAGGGTGTTGTCTCCATTTCGATAACTGAAACTTTATTGTGGAACCTCATTAAGGGCTACTAGTCGATCTTCATTTACAGTACCTCAGTAGTTGAACTTGCAATTCATAAAGACATAAAGTAGAATGAATTTTCAGTACCCAATTTCGAGGAAAGAATGGAAGAAAGAAACACTTATTTGTCATGTGGTTACTTTTAATAAGCACATGATACAACCATACATGATACGGTAGTCGATCAAATTCTCACTCTCAGAAACTTTTTAATTCAAAGAATTTCCCATAAGTTTTGGAGGATTCAAATGTTTAATCTTCATGTGGTAATTGTTTGATTTGTAAATCGAATTCCTTTGGAGTTTTTTTCTAAGAATTTTTTTGCGCTATGTTTTCTAAATAATCATAATATCGACTCAAACATCTTACAATGGATCTTTTTTCATCCACCTCTTTCTCTTCCTCTTCTACAAGTCAGTTGACTCTCCTCCCGCCGGCCTCACCGACATCGGGAGGGGTGAAGAACCCGATGTACCAGTCGGGTTTTCAATGAAAGTAGTGTTTTCAAGATATTAGGTTAGGGTTTTGGTAGACATCTTCTTTTTCGTCTCCGCGTCAATGGGCATTGCATCGTCTACAATAAGTGATCTTCGGCCCTTCGTTCGACAACGAGATCTTCTTCCCAACATCAATTGTGGTGTTGAAAGTTTAAAGTTCTATACGTGCGATCTTCTGGATCTTGCATAGCTAGATCGATTTTGAAATTTGTATCCATGTTGTCAATAGGATGATTATCCTTTCCACATTTTTCATGGATGCTACGTCTTCGACAATGGTGGTTCTTGTAATCGCGTTCCCAGCAGCGTCGACAAGGCAATTCGAGATGTTGGTTTATTATTTCAATGGTTGCACGAGTGCATGTTGCCTTGGCATTGTGACTTAAATTAAAATTATGGGTGAACTTTCGTTGGGTCTTTACATGTATATGATTTGGTATCTAGATTAATTTTCTTTAGATACCTTCATAAAATTACTAGATTGTATCATGAAAGAATAAAAAGTTTGAAGATCTCGAAGATTTGATCGCTTCTCTTAGATTTTATTTTATAGTCGCCTGAGAGAGCTTATGTATCTTTACCTTTACCATGTACTATTCACTACTGCTATAGATATATCATGTTATTGATTTTGAGAAAAAAGAATCATTTTATTTCTCATGTGATGAAATCAACAAACTTTGGTGGATATGAAATCTTGTAAGGATCGAAACGTGCGTGACAGTGCAACCCAGCGTATTTAATGTTCCTGCTTTTCCAGAATCCTGCAAATCAACGATCCCTCAACTTGAAATGGGAAGAGCTGAAAAGCCAACCTCCCAAACACTGATATGCACATCCTCTACAAAGTGGTAACCTTTGATTAAGATGTTAAACAAGATTTACAGCGCACATTGTATCATCCATTCCGTCAGCAAATTAAGCAGCAGCTAATCCAATAGCACCAGTAGTACGTGCGACAGCTAATCCATCAATCTATTCTAAGGAGGCGTTCCTCCGATCCTGTCTCGCATGGCGCTTCGCCCATGCATGCACGCACGCAGTGAACCCATGTCGAATTAGTTCAGACCCCCCGGCCGGCCGAAGATCACGCTCCGGCCAAAGATCACCGAGATGGAGCTCACCCTACAACCGCAGCTCCAAATCTAGCTCTTCCGTACCTCCGGCATTGCCCCGGCCGCTGGACTCGTGGCTGGGTCGCATCCAGTTGTGGTACTGCGGTGGTTGCTGCTGCCTGTGGCTCGACGGCGGCGAGTCATGGACGACGAAGAGCGGCGACGTCGCCGGCGGCCGGCTGGAGCCGTACGGCAGCAGGTTCTCCGCGCAGTACTGGCTGTACTGCGCGTCGGCGATCCTCCGGTCCATCGCGTCGAAGCAGCCCTATAATATGAACAAAATGGTAAGCTACATGTATCTGCAGCAAGCACTGCGGGCATTTCGAATTTTCATGTAGGCGGTACTTACAGTTAGATATGGCTGGAAAGACGCGTGGCCCGCCGTCGGGACGGCGGCGGGGAACGGCACCTGATGCTGCTGGTGTGTCGGCGGCGACGGAGGCATGCCGGAGCGGTATGCGGCGATCATCTGGTTCTGCATCCGGATCTTCTCGAGCTGCGCGACGCCGAGCCCCCGCTGCGGCTGCTTGGCGGCCTTTTGCTCCGCCGCCTTCTTCCCGCCG
The DNA here is from genome assembly GCF_019359855.2 of Lolium perenne. Taxonomy (NCBI): domain Eukaryota; kingdom Viridiplantae; phylum Streptophyta; class Magnoliopsida; order Poales; family Poaceae; genus Lolium; species Lolium perenne. The sequence goes on along the minus strand of NC_067246.2, from coordinate 102,776,689 downwards.
CGCCTCCCAACCCTGCCGCCAGCTTCCATACACATCTCGCCGTCGATGCCGCTGCTCCCCATCAAGCCACGAGATATGCAATATGTTTATATACACCAGCGAGCGATGGCGACGCACCAGCAGCGACAGCTAGCCGGCGGTTTATATATATGCACGGACGCCATTGATTATTGGCGATCGTCAGACGGCTAGCTGGAGGAGATCCCTGGAAAGATTCAGGCCGATCTGCCGCAGCGGTTTTCTATGCATGCCCGGCTTCCAAGAACGATCGCCCTCTCGCCAAGTAGGACGCCGTGACTTTTGCGCCACTTGATCGTGTGATCGATCGTGCCCAAATAAAATACGGAGCTTGGATCTTTCTTTCTCTCTTGCAGAAATCGCAAATTAGATTCACGCGGTCAGTCGGGGCTGGGATGTCAGCGAGTGTTTGGAAGATCTTGTGGGGGATAGCACCGCTCGTGGAGGGTGGACAATATCATAGTGACACCACGCGTTGGGTGAGGGTGTTTTAAAAGGGGATCCGCGCCTGTCGCGAGCTCCGCAATTTGGCGTCGCGCACCAGTGTCACAGCTAGCATGGATCGATGATTCGATCGATCCCATCATGCCCGCGAGTTGTCCAGCCATCTTGGGCTGCCACTCATGCGTGGATTTTGTTAACAAGTCGCCAACTCGTGTAGTTGACGCGATAAATTATCTAGTGGCAGGAGAGACTACTAGTTCACTAAACAAAATGGGGAGCAGGAAACGGTATCGTATCAAGATCCTAGCTTAATTACGGCCAGATCACGTATGGACTTCAAAGATACACGTTGGATACAAACAAGCCGAACAGTTATAAAATTATAAGTAGGTACTTCAATCACTTAGCGACAACTACATACACTAGCGTGAGTCGAAGATGTGCCGTCATCCACGCCTCTCCATCACCGAAACCGAGCGAAACTTATCGTACTAGAGCTTATGGTAGTAGACAGACGAAAAATCGTCGTGCTAAGCCCTCAAATTGCCAGCAGAGTACAATCATAGATCAAAAGAGACTAGTCTAAGATCACACCAACAAACACGAAAACCGATCAGATCCTATGAGATTTGCCTAGCTCGCGACTCCACGTTCCTCCGCCGACGCTGGGACCACCACCGGAGCGAGGATAGAACAACACGAACATTATTCTGACTTTAAGATGTCGCTATCGCTTCACCGTCCCAAAAAAAGACACTAAAAAACATCCTAAACAAAGAATATAAACCCTCTCTCAGGCAAGAGGCGTTGGTCCGCCAAATCTTAAAGTCTCAATGCCACCGGAGACGAAGTGAATCACCGACGGCTAGAACCTTAGATGTGTTTTACGGTAGCCTCCTCCACATGGCCTCTGCCTGACGGCAGATATGCGTTGGGTTTGACGTGCCTGGATATGTTCAACGATCTGTATAGATTGATCGGGCTCAGTGCTTTGCTTGGTTAAACCGGCTCGTTCGGATTGCATCGCATCGGGGTAATCGCAGCTTCGCAGGTTATTGTACTATACTTTACTCACATACATGTGATCGATCGGGGAGATTTGCAAGATCTCACCAGATTTGATATCGAGGGTGGCGGGTGCATGGGTAACTCCGTACAGTTCGGAGTGTGATCCTCCTAGGACACGGGAGATGCGCGCGCGATTCACGGCAACCTTTCGCGTGCTGCGCACATCAAACGGTTGCGGGGAGCACAAAGAAATGACGTATCAGAGATTTGGATTGGACGTGGAACTTTGGAGATCTGGTGATCTAATTCAGAGATCACAAGAATGCACGCCCTTGATCTGTGCCTTGCAGAGATGCGCTCATTAGAGTAGACTAGTACTAGCTACAGCGATTTGTAGGCTTGTAGCCCTAAACTGACACTGTCCGTGTGCCTTTGAACACTGCTCTCAAATTTAATGAAATTTCATTCCAAAAGAAAATATATTGTTTGTGGGAGGCTAGAGAAAATCAGAATAATTGACCGGAGAAGTATGGGAGATACAGCTGGAAAGGTAGTCATTTCACATCCACTACCGACGGCCGCCGTATGTGCCGATGGCCAAATATCGGGGCCGTCGGCACAGGAGCCTCCGGAGTGCGGCAACAAGGATGGCCGTCGGCGTTAAACTGGCCGTCGGTACATGCCGGAGGTGCCGACGGCCACCGTCGGTACAGTTCTGGCCGTCGGCACAGGACCAGTCTGTCCGTCGGCAAAATAATTTTTTCTTTTTTCTCACTACAGACCTACCGTCGGCATAGCTTTTTTCTATTTCCCCACGACAATCTTCAGAAAATCATAACTAAATCATTCTAATTGAGGAAAATAAGTATAATATATCAAATTTTGCAGAAACACAAGATCTATCATAGAAAAAATAGAATATTTTAAATACCTGAACAAACCTTCTTAGAAATGAGCTATAATGTTCGAGGTTTCATGGTTTTCACACACGTCAAAAATGAAAAAAATAGTCGCCCGTGGGTCGGATTAGAAATCCGCGTCCGGGTCTTGCTTCCCATCCTAGGGCTCACACATGTGCCAAATATAACCTCGTTTCGGTAAACTATGTCATGCCGAGGCCGTTTCCCACCTTATTTCCGTTGAAATCCATAGAACTCCGGACGTGATAGCCCTTTTCGTGAATGGTATTTCAAAATAATTGCCGTGTCCCAATTTTGACGAACGGAATAGTTACTACAACATATAAAATGACGCCACGCGGCTCCGTGAGGACTTTTTTTTTGACTTCGTTCAAATTTCCATCGGGCCAGAACAGGGCCCCCGAGACATGCGGTATCGCCGTACCGGGCGTGCGGGTGCACCCATTCGCGAACAAACTAAACGGACAAAAATTAGCATATATAATGATACGTCATAGAAGTAGAAATATTTTTTCGGAATTTCTGGAGCGATGGATAGTTGACCCTTAGTTTAAATCCGGTCAGTTTCCTACGGATTCGGCGGGACGCCGCTGGAACCCGCATGGGTTCACAAAAAGCTAACGCATGCACATGTCATGTGATAGGTGGTGCGTAGGTGGTCTACTATCACCGCACGGATGTTAAAATGCGTCTCATTTAGCTGCTTCACAAAAAAAAAACAGTTTGGGCACGCAAAAAATGAAAAAATTATCGCCCGTGGGTTAGAAATCCGGTCATGCTTCCCATCCTAGGGTCCACATACGTGCCAAACATGACCTTGTTTTAGCAAACTATGCCATGCCGAGGCCGTTTCCCACCTCATTTCTCCTGAAATCCATAGAATTCCGGATGTGATAGCCCTTTTTCGTGAAGGGTTTTTTTCAAAATAATTTCCGTATACCAATTTTGACAAACGGAATAGTTACTATGACATATAAAATAACGTCATGTGGCTCCGTGGGATTTTTTTTGACTTCGTTCAAATTGCCATCTGGCCAAAACAGGACCCCCCGTGACATGATGTATCGCCGTACCGGGCGTACGGGTGCACCCATTAGCGAACAAACTAAACAAAAAAAATTAGCAGATATAATGATACGTCGTAGAAGTAAAATCATTTTTTCCGGAATTTCTGGAGCGATGGATAATTGACCCATAGTTCAAATCCGGTCAGTTTTCAAGCGGATTCGGCGGGACACCGCCGGAAGCCGTACGGGTTCCCAAAAAGCTAACGCGTGCACATGGCATGTGATATATGGTGCGTAGGTGGTTTACTATCACCACACAGAGGTTTCACATCATAATAAAATGCGTCCCATGCTGCTTCACAAAAAAAACGTTTGGGCACGCTAAAAATGAAAAATGGTCGCCCGTAGATCGGATTAGAAATCCACGTTCGGGGTCTTGCTTCTCATCCTAGGGCCCACACACATACCAAATATGACCTTGTTTCGGCAAACTATGTCATGCTGAGGCCGTTTTCCACCATATTTCCGATAAAGTCAGTCAGATTTAAACTAGAGGTACTTGATCTAATGCTCATGATTTTCGGGTAAATTAACTTTGTAGGTTCAAAAGATGATATGGATGTCATATTTGTATTCCTCTCATTTTTCTGACCAATTTAGACATATTATTTGCCAAATTCGCATTTACTGATATTCATTATTCCATATTAAATAAAAAGACAAAAAAATAAAATCATTTAATTGTTTTTAAAATTCTATATTAATATTATTTATATATAGTCATTGTTGTTTACTTAAGTAATTGTTTAGAATTCAAAAATTTAGAGGTGTGGCATCACGGTCAAAGGGTTAATATGATTGATATGGTAGTTTTAAGAAAAAAGTGTCATTTCTTTCATGAAAGCTTAACCGAAGAGAACCAAGAAGTTAAGGATGTGTTCGGTTCTAGAATCAGGAGGAACGAATGGAATGGTGATATTCCGACGTCATGGGATGGTTCTGACCCCGTGTTCGGTTCAGAAAAAGTCGAGGAACGGAACGGTTCTGTTTTCTGTTTGGTTCAAGAATCGCACCGCGAAACGGAACAACTTAAACATGATTTTTTATCCAAATTAAAATCAACACATGCCTAAACATGATTTTTTTGTCCAAATAAAAATAAAAATCAACGGCCGCTGTTGCGCGTGCGCCGCCACCGCTAGCCGTGATGGCTGTCCTGCGCCGCCGCGCGTGCTGGCCGTCCTAAGCCGCCACGGGCGGGCGCCGACGCGCTGCCGTGCTGCTTCGCGTGCTTGGCTGTTGCGCGTGCGCCGCCGCCGCTGCTAGCCGTGATGGTCGTCTGCGCCGCCTACGCGTGCCGCTGGCTGCCGTCTGCGCTGGCTGCACGTGCTTATCCTAAGCCGCCACGGGCGGGCGCCGACGCCGCTGTCGTGCTATTTCGCCGCCACGCGTGCTTGGCCGTTGTTGCGCTGCGGCGCCGCCGCTAGCCGTCCTGCGCCGCCGCCGCTGCTGCGTCGCCGCCGCTGGCATTGCCGTCCTGCGCCGTCGCGGGCGCGTGGCGCGCCGCTGGCCGTGCTGTGCCGCCGCCGTGGGCGTGCGATGCCGCGCGTGATTGCTGTGCTGGGTGGTTAGCCCGATGTTTCTTTTTCTTTTCATCCGCTCGGTGGTTAGCGACTCGTTCCTCCAGATTCTACCAAATCGGCTGGACGAGTCCATTCCGCATCTATGCGGTATATTCCATTCCGAGGAACTAGTTGGTTCCGTTCCTTCTACCCAACCGAATAGAAGAATGAGTGCTAGGTGCGGAACCGTCCCATTCCATTCCTCCTAATTCCAGAACCGAACACACCCTAAGTGTGCCGGGACGGGAGTAGTGTGAGGATGGGTGACCAACTGGAAAGTTTGACCACAAGTGCTATTTGACCTAAGATTAGGTGTACTAAGTGTGATTGTGAAAGATTAACAAGTAAAAAGTAAAAAATAAGAAGAAGAAAAGTGAAATTTTTTTTTCCAAAAAACATAATTTGATTTTTTTCAAAAATAAATTTTAAAATTTTAAAATACTATGTTCACGGTAAAACCATCGACACAACAGTCTGTGCCGACGGTGATTGGGCAATCCCCGACCAGAATTATGCCGATGATGCTACACCAACAGTCACCGCCGGCACAGCCTGTGCCGATGGCCTTCTGTGTTGTGCTGACGGCTGGCGGTCGTCCGCAGACTCCATGATAAGGGGTTGCCCGATCTTCTCAGTAAGCAATGGGTGGTGATGAACACACGGCGAATAGCAGCGGAGGGAAGCGATGATATGAGGAGGATAACTTGTATGACGCCGACGGAGTCTCTCGATTGATTCCTGTCGCCAATGCAACAGCTCTCAACCCTGCAAGATATTCGCAACTCCACACACTTGCGCACGTAGCCGCCGACCACGAAACGGTAGATTGAAATCTTCTAATTCCCAATGGAACAGCAGATCACACAAACTTTCAATAGCATAAAACTCCAGATCGCAACGAATTAGAGAGTTGGGATTCAATAGTTTTGCATAGCAAACAACTAAGAACTAGGGTTTATCTTAAACGTGGTCTAAACCAACTTTGGGGGCATCCTATGGACTTATATAGGCGTCCAGGATGACCTCAGGTCGAAAAAGTACGAAAAGAACCGACCCAGAATAGATCTGGTCGAGACAGACTCGGACTCGGCCGGCCTGGGGGCCGGTCGACCGGGTCTGGGACCGGCTGGTCCGGTTCAAACCGGGCCTGGCACCGGGTGTTGACCGGGTGGACCTCCCGGGCTTACTGGATAGTGCCCGGATGGCACAAGCGTAGAATCCGGTTGAAACCGGACTGACCCGGTGCTGGATCCGGTCGGACCGGGCCTAGGACCGGATGGTCCGGCGGCACGGCCGGTCGGACCGGATCTGAACCGACCTGAACTTCAGCTCCCCCTCTCGTGCATGCCTCCCGCTCCTCCCTCGCGCGTCCATGGGATGTCTTCATGTCCAGCTCCATGTCCAGCTTCACGTCCATCTTCTGGTCCAGCTGCTCCTCTCCTCCTCGTGCGATGCTTACTCCCTCCTCATACCTGATCATACATAAGTAATAGCACTTAGGCAGTGATGACCCACAAGTATAGGGAGTGTATCGCAGTATTTTCGATAAGTAAGAGTGTCGAACCCAACGAGGAGCAGAAGGTGTTAACAAGCAGTTTCGATGAAGGATTCACTGTAAATGCTCACAGACAGGTATTCAGGGGGTTTTGATGTAGCAGATGAATAAAGTACGAGTAAGTAAAGTGCGAGAGTAATAATTGCAGCGAGTGGCCCAATCCTTTTTAGCACAAAGGACAAGCCGGTTTGTTTACTTATAATGACCAAACGTTCTTGAGGACACACGGGAATTTAGTCTAGTGCTTTCGCTTCATATAGCTGATTAATCTTCATTGTTTTGATAAGTGTTGTGTGGGTGAACCTATGCTAATGCACCGCCCTTCCTAGGACTAATACATACTTGTGATTATACCCCTTGCAAGCATCCGCAACTACACGAAAGTAATTAAGATAAATCTAACCACATCCTTAAACTCTGAGATCCTGCTATCCCTCCTGCATCGATATACCAACGGGGGTTCAGGTTTCTGTCACTCCGGCAACCCCGCAATTGGCAAACGAATACAAGATGTATTCCCCTAGGCCCATAAAGGTGAAGTATCATGTAGTCGACATTCACTTGACACCACTAGAAGAATAACACCACAACTTAAATATCATAACATTGAATATTACTCAACCATAATTCAGTACTAACATTTAGACTTCACCCATGTCCTCAAGAACTAAACGAACTACTCACGAGACATCATATGGAACATGATCAGAGGTGATATGATGATGAATAACAATCTGAACATAAACCTTGGTTCAATGGTTTCACTCAATAGCATCAATAACAAGTAGAAATCAATACCGGGAGAGATTCCCCTATCAAACAATCGAGATCCAACCCAAATTGTTACAGCGGTGACGATGTGCAGCGGTAACGATGGCGGTGATGATGATGGAGATGATGGTGATGATGATGGAGATGATGTCCAGCTCGATGACGGTGACGATGGTGTCGATTTCCCCCTCCGGGAGGGAATTTCCCCGGCAGATTTCAGCCTGCCGGAGAGCTCTTTTCTCTCTGGTGTTTTCCGCCCCGCAGAGGCGGCTGTGACTCTTCGCGACTATCCTCTGGAGCTTAGGTTTTCGGGACGAAGAAGTACGCGAAGGAGAGGAGGCCAGAGGGGGCTGTGGGCCCCTTCCTCACATGGCGGCGCGACCAGGGCAGGGCCCGCGCCGGCCTATGAGGGGGGCCCATGGCGGCCCTCCTCGGCTCCTCCTTTTGGCTCCCTTCGTCTTCTGGAAAAATAGGATTTTTCATATAATTTCTGTCAACTGTTGATCTTCCGAAATATTGCATTCTGACGACGCTTTTTCCAGCAGAATCCTGACTCCGGTGCGCGATCCTCCAATAATCATGAAACATGCAAAATAGATGAAATAGCATAAGTATCATCTCCAAATATGAAATATATCAATGAATAACAGCAAATTATGATATAAATAGTGATGCAAAATGGACGTATCAACCCCCCCAAGCTTAGACTTCGCTTGTCCCCAAGCGAAACTGAACTCGGTAAACATGACCACATGTTTACGGAGTGAAGAGTCGATAAATAAAATACGGACAAGAAGCATCATATTCATTCACACAAGACATTCTAGTGAACAACTTCCTCATATAATTCAACTTGAAACAAGTAGAGGGTAATCACAAATAAATGTGCATAAGAAATCATAATTGGTGATGGCAAACTTCGTTCTTGGTCAGTGAACATATTATGTTAAAGTTTATATGGCACAACTTGCATACTCAATCATAATAATCTCCTCATAATCATTGATAACTTTCAAAGCTATATTCATTCAGATAAAACTTGTACTAAACAAGGAAGAGTAAAAGACATGATGAAGTAGATCACAATATAAATGGTTTGATCACAACAACTCAAATGCTTGCTTAAGATGGAGGGAAATAGGTTTACGGACTCAACATAAAGTAAAAGATAGGCCCTTCGCAGAGGGAAGCAGGGATTAAATCATGTGCTAGAGCTTTTTCAGTTTTGAAATCATATAAAGAGCATAGAAGTAACATTTTGAGAGGTGTTTGTTGTTGTCAACGAATGGTAGCGGGTTCTCTAACCCCCTTGCCAGACAAACTCTCGAAGAGCAGCTCTCATAACATTTTATTCTTGGTTGACACTCCTTCCAACCTTTGCTTTCACAAACCATGGCTAACCGAATCCTCGGGTGCCTTCCAATCATTCTCATACCATGAAGGAGTGTCTATTTATTTTAGTTTTATTTAGATGACACTCCTCCCCTCCTTTGCTTTCTCAAGCCATGGCTAATCGAATCCTCGGGTGCCTTCCAACAATCACATACCATGGAGGAGTGTCTATTTGTAAAATTATGAAGGTTAATTAATCGGGGCTGGGAACCCCATTGCCAGCTCTTTTGGCAAAATTATTGGATAAGCGGATGAAGCCACTAGTCCATTGGTGAAAGTTGCCCAACAAGATTGAAAGATAAAACACCACATACTTACTCATGAGATATAAAACATTGACACAAATAAGGGATGATAACTTTTGAATTGTTTAAAGGTAGCACACGAAGTATTTACTTGGAATGGCAGGAAATACCATGTAGTAGGTAGTTATGGTGGACACAAATGGCATATGTTTGGGTTAAAGTTTGGATGCACGAGAAGCATTCCCTCTCAGTACAGGTTTTTGGCTAGCAAGGTTGATTAGCAAGCATAAGAGTTGAGGGAAACAAACAAATATACATGTGATAGAAACAATCATGCATCTTCCTTGTAAGCACAAACAATTTTAACTTCAGAATAATAAGCTAAGAGCTAACAAGAAAGGAAGACAATGAAACAACTACATGTGTTTCTCTTTTCTACTAAAACCTCAAAGTGTTGTTGCTATTGACCAATGCTAAGTTTGCCAAAACCAAATAGATTTACTCAATGCTCCCAAAGTGATAACAATACTAATAACAAGATCAATCATATAATAGAGATTGCAAACTAAAATAAGATGTGCAATATGTAAATGATAAGACTTCTCATTAATATTTCATAATGATAACTCACACCAAGGGATACATAGACAACCAACTAAGGAGAGATACTTCCACACTGCAACCCATCTTATATGATAACTTCCCTACTCATGATATGACACTACTTGATAGTAAAAAGTAAAAGATAGTGATGATGTGATACCGCCGCACTCCCCCAAGCTTGGAACAAACCAAGGGGATGCCAATACCGATGATGAATTACTCCTTCGGCGGTGGTGGTGATGAATTCTTGACAAGCTTCTCAACAAGCTCCTGAAGCTCATCAATCTTGTACATGAGGTTGCGGATCATCTCCGAATTGTGTTCGACGCGGTTAAGAAGTATGTCCGATGGCGACTCCCAGCTCTTGGAGTTATTTCCGCACTCTTCAGCTTCAGGCTTCATCCTTCCTGCAATGTTAAAACGATCTATATCCCAATTGCTAGGCAATGCTGCCTTGGGAGTCCTTTCAATTTGACTATTGTAAATTAGATTGCGGAAGGGGTTGTAGGTGCCTAGAGAAGATGTCTTTGGAGCTAGGTAGTGACGTGGAACCTTTCCTCCGGTGCGAATTCTTGCGCTCCTCTTAGCGCTGAAAGGGTTCTCCACCACCTCGATGCTTGCGATGGTAGCACGCGGGTATGCACGCGAGTCTTCCTCCTCTTCTTCTTCATCTTCTCCCTTGACGCTCTCGTCCACCTCTTTCCACTCGGGATCTTGAATATCTTCATCCGAAAGCCCCTTGCCCTTGTTGTTGGAGACCATGATGCTTCTAGATTGAAAATAGATCCTGGCAGAAACAGCTCGAAACAAAACACGTCGAGAAAATGATATACGAACCTCCAGGGGTCCGGGGGATTATATAGCAGGAATTTTTACGACATAAGGAAAGTACCAGGTCGAACCAGAGTCGGAGAGGGGCAATGAGGGAGCCACCTCATAGGGCGGCGTGGCCAGGCTGGGGCCCGCGCCAGCCTATGAGGGCACGCCCTCGTGCGTCTCCTCCACTCCGTTTCGATCTCGTAATTTTTCATATTTTCCAAAAACAACAAAAAACATTGTTCGGAAAGTAAAACGCGAACTTTTTATTGCCAGTATTGTTACCTATTCGAAGTCGAACTCTGCCGGACTGTCAATTTGACCTTTGATGAAAGCTTCCGGAGTCACCACTCGAATAACATCAACATCTTCATTATAAGAATCACCTGAGATATAACGCTTGAGTCTTTGTCCATTCACCACTTGTGTGGCATCGCCTTGGAGAGAACTAATTTAATTGCTCCTGAACGATACACCTCCATAATGACATATGGTCCTTCCCACTTTGAGAGTAATTTCCCTGCAAAGAATCTGAGACGAGACCGATACAATAGGACTTTATCCCCAATATTAAATTCTCTTTTGATAATTCTTCTATCGTGCCATTTCTTAACTTTCTCTTTAAAGAGTTTAGCATTTTCATAAGCTTCACTTTTCCATTCATCTAGAGAACTCAATTGTAGCAATCTCTTCTTACCGGCTAGTTTAGGATCTTTATTTAGTTCTCTTATAGCCCAATAAGCTTTGTGCTCTAGTTCTAAAGGTAAATGACAAGCTTTTCCATAAACCATTTTATACGGTGACATACCCATGGGATTTTTATAAGTAGTTCTATAAGCCCATAGTGCTTCCTTCAATTTACTAGCCCAATTCTTTCTAGATTTATTAACAGTCTTTTGCAAGATAGATTTAATCTCTCTATTTGATAGTTCTACTTGCCCACTAGTTTGAGGATGATAAGCGGAAGCAATTCTATGATTAATACCATATTTAGCAAGAGTTTTTCTAAACCACCATGAATAAAATGAGAACCTCCATCAGTCATAAGATATCTAGGAACTCCATAGGAAAAATAATATCTAAAAGCATTCTTAAAGAGGTCTCACCATCAACACTTTTTGTGGGTATGTCTTCCACCCATTTAGTAACATAATCAACAGCAACAAGTATATGAGTGTTACCTTCTGAAGAGGGGAAAGGTCCCATGAAGTCAAATCCCCAACAATCGAATGGTTCAATAACAAGAGTATAATTCATAGGCATTTCATTGCGTCTAGAGATATTACCAACCCTTTGACATTCATCACAGGATAAAATAAACTTTCTTGCATCCTTGAAGAGAGTTGGCCAATAAAAACCTGATTGTAGAACCTTTTGCGCGGTTCTATCTCCGGCGTGATGTCCTCCATAAGCACTACCATGGCATTTACTCAATATCTCTTGTTGTTCATATTCGGGAACACATCTTCGCAGAATACCATCCACTCCTTCTTTATATAAGTGTGGGTCATCCCAAAAATAATGCCTCAAGTCATAAAAGAATTTCCTTCTTAGCTGAGCTGAAAAGGTTGGAGGCAAGTACTTGGAAACAATAAAGTTAGCATAATCAGCATACCAAGGGCTATCTCGCGAGCTCACCTTTATTACAGCCAATTGTTCATTTGAAAAACTATCATTAACAGGAATATGATCATAAGCAATATTTTCTAATCTAGACAAATTATCAGCAACAGGATTATTAGCACCTTTCCGATCTATAATATGCAAATCAAATTCTTGCAACAGAAGCACCCATCTAATAAGCCCTGGCTTAGCATCTTTGTTTTGCATTAGGTATCTAATTGTAGCATGATCAGTATGAATTGTAACTTTTGAATCAACAATATAGGATCTAAACTTGTCACAAGCAAAGACTACGGCTAACAATTCTTTTTCAGTTGTAGCATAATTTCTTTGAGCAGCATCAAGAGTTTTACTAGCATAATGAATAACATTTAATTTTTTATCTACTTGCTGTCCAAGAACAACGCCTACAGCAAAATCACTAGCATCACACATAATTTCAAAAGGTAAATTCCAATCAGGAGGTTCAACTATAGGAGCAGTTGTTAAGGCTTTCTTTAGAGTTTCAAAAGCTTCCTTACAATCATCATCAAAAACAAAAGGTACATCTTTTTGAAGAAGATTAGTAAGAGGTTTTGAGATTTTGGAAAAGTCTTTAATAAATCTCCTATAAAACCCAGCATGACCAAGAACACTACGAATACCTTTAACATCCCTAGGATAGGGCATCTTCTCAATTGCTTCAACTTTAGCTCTATCAACTTCTATACCTCTCTCGGAAATTTTATGTCCCAATACAATTCCTTCATTAACCATAAAGTGGCATTTCTCCCAATTAAGAACAAGGTTAGTTTCTTCACATCTCTGCAAAACTTTATCAAGGTTCCGCAAGCAATTATCAAAAGAATTCTCATAGACAGAAAAATCATCCATGAATACCTCTACAATATTCTCGCAAAATCCATGAAAAATAGCAGACATGCATCTTTGAAAAGTAGCAGGAGCATTACATAAACCAAAAGGCATACGTCTATAAGCATAAGTTCCATAGGGACAAGTGAAAGTGGTTTTCTCTTGATCCTTAGTTTTAACAACAATTTGTGAAAACCCAGAATATCCATCAAGAAAGCAAAAATGAGTATTTTTAGACAACCTTTCTAACATTTGATCAATAAAAGGTAAAGGGTAATGATCTTTCTTAGTAACCTTATTAACTTTTCGATAATCAATGCACATTCTATACCCTACAACTAATCTTTGAGGGATGAGCTCATCATTATCATTAGGCACAACAGTCATTCCTCCTTTCTTAGGAACACAGTGCACAGGACTGACCCATCTACTATCAGCAATAGGATATATAATACCAGCTTCAAGAAGTTTTAATACCTCATTTCTTACCACATCCTTCATCTTAGGAATTATACGGCGCTGATGTTCAACAACAGGCTTTGCATCATCTTCCATATTAATGGCATGTTGGCAAATAGAGGGAGAAATCCCCTTCAAGTCATCAAGAGTGTAGCCAATAGCTCCTCGATGTTTCTTCAATATTTCCAATAACCTTTCTTCCTCAATCTCTGAAAGCTTAGAACTAATAATAACAGGATATATTTTCTTATCATCAATATGAGCACATTTAAGATTATCAGGCAATGGTTTTAAATCAAAAACATGATCTTCCTTTGGTGGTAGTGTTGTACCTAGATCTTCTACCGGTAAATCATGCTTAAGAACAGGTTGACGAAGGAAAATTTCATCAAGCTCATTTCTTTCTTCCCTAAAAACTTCACTCTCACTATTCCCCAAATGTTGCTGCAAAGGATTATTAGGAGCAAGAGCAATAGATGCACACTGTTCAACTCTAAAATCATTATTAGGCGAATCATCTTTATAAGGAGTTTTGGCAAATTTAGAGAAATTAAACTCATAAGATTCACCAGCAAATTTAGTCAAAATTTTCTCTTTCTTGCAATCTATAACAGCTCCACAAGTATTTAGAAAAGGTCTACCAAAAATGATAGGACAATACTTACTAGCAGCAGAACCAAGTACTAAAAAGTCAGCAGGATATTTAATCTTACCACATAGAACTTACACATCTCGAACAATACCAATTGGAGAGATAGTTTCTCTATTAGCTAGTCGAATAACCACATCAATATCTTCAAGTTCACAAGAACCAATTTCGTGCATAATCTCCGTGTAAAGCTCATAAGGAATAGCACTAATACTTGCACCAATATCGCATAAACCATAATAACAATGATCACCAATTCTAATAGATAGCATAGGAACACTAGTTTTCCTAGACTTATTAGGATGTGAAACAATATTAGAAGCATCTTCACAGAAAATAATATGACCGTCTTCCACATTTTCAGTCACAAGATCTTTAACTATTGCAATAGCAGGTTCAACTTTTATTTGCTCTTCAGGTTCTATAGGTTTCTTTTCACTTTTATTAACCACACTATTTATAACAGAATACTCCTTCATTTTAGCAGGGAAAGGAGTTTTTTCAATATAAGCTTCAGGAATAACATGATCAACAGTTTCAATTACAACACATTTATTTATAGATGAATCAATTTTATATTTATACGGTTCATGATACTTATCAAAATTCTTCTTAGGCAATTCATAATGAGAGGCAAAAGCTTTATAAAGATTTGCAGCAACTTGAGAATCAAGACCATAAGTAGCACTCATATTACGAAATTTATCAGTATCCAGAAAAGCTTCAATGCATTTATAATCATAGTTTATACCTGACTCTCTATCTTTGTCGTTCTCCCATCCTTCAGTATTCTCCTGGATCCGATCAAGAAGGTCCCGTTTAAACTCTTCTTTGTTGCGTGTAAATGATCCAGAACAAGAAGTATCCAGCAAGGTCTTGTCTTGAAAAGAAAGTCTTGCATAGAAATTATCAATGATAATATTACCAGGAAGCTGATGAATGGGGCATTTGAGCATTAAAGACTTCAATCTCCCCCACGCTTGGGAAATACTCTCTCCATCATGAGGCCAGAAATTATATATGCGGTTCCGATCCTTGTGAATTTCACTTGGAGGATAGAATTTAGAATAAAATCGGGGCACAATATCATTCCATTCAAGAGAATCCCCATTATTCAGTAATTTATACCAATGCGCCGCTTTACCAGACAGCGATATAGAGAATAGCTTCTTCCTCACTTCATCCATAGCAATACTTGCACACTTGAATAAACCGCATAATTCATGTAAGAACAGTAAATGATCTCCAGGATGGACAGTTCCATCCCCTGTATAACGGTTATCCACAACACGTTCAATAATTTTCATAGGTATTTTGTATGGTACTTATTCCTCACCTGGCGCCTCATCCATTACCTTTGCAGTAGTAGTAGTAGATTTTCCAAATAAAAATTCAAGAGAAGATCTCTCCATAATGAATTATTGCAGCAGGCAGAAATAAAATCAGCACTAACAGTAAAAGTTTCCCTTACCAATTCCACTTACCAATAGCGCTTCACTCCCCGGCAACGGCACCAGAAAATAGTCTTGATGACCCACAAGTATAGGAGGTGTATCGCAGTATTTTCGTTAAGTAAGAGTGTCGAACCCAACGAGGAGCAGAAGGTGTTAACAAGCAGTTTCGATGAAGGATTCACTGTAAATGCTCGCAGACAAGTATTCAGGGGGTTTTGATGTAGCAGATGAATAAAGTACGAGTATGTAAAGTGCGAGAGTAATAATTGCAGCGAGTGGCCCAATCCTTTTTAGCACAAAGGACAAGCCAGTTTGTTTACTTATAATGACCAAACATTCTTGAGGACACACGGGAATTTAGTCTAGTGCTTTCGCTTCATATAGCTGATTAATCTTCATTGTTTTGATAAGTGTTGTGTGGGTGAACCTATGCTAATGCACCGCCCTTCCTAGGACTAATACATACTTGTGATTATACCCCTTGCAAGCATCCGCAACTACAAGAAAGTAATTAAGATAAATCTAACCACAGCCTTAAACTCTGAGATCCTGCTATCCCTCCTGCATCTATATACCAACGGGGGTTCAGGTTTCTGTCACTCCGGCAACCCCGCAATTGGCAAACGAATACAAAATGTATTCCCCTAGGCCCATAAAGGTGAAGTATCATGTAGTCGACGTTCACATGACACCACTAGAAGAATAACACCACAACTTAAATATCATAACATTGAATATTACTCAACCATAATTCACTACTAACATTTAGACTTCACCCATGTCCTCAAGAACTAAACGAACTACTCACGAGACATCATATGGAACATGATCAGAGGTGATATGATGATGAATAACAATCTGAACATAAACCTTGGTTCAATGGTTTCACTCAATAGCATCAATAACAAGTAGAAATCAATACCGGGAGAGTTTCCCCTATCAAACAATCAAGATCCAACCCAAATTGTTACAGCGGTGACGATGTGCAGCGGTGACGACGGCGGTGATGATGATGGAGATTATGGTGATGATGATGGAGATGATGTCCAGCTCGATGACGGTGACGATGGCGTCGATTTCCCCCTCCGGGAGGGAATTTCCCCAGCAGATTTCAGCCTGCCGGAGAGCTCTTTTCTCTCTGGTGTTTTCCGCCCCGCAGAGGCGGCTGTGACTCTTCACGACTATCCTCTGGAGCTTAGGTTTTCGGGATGAAGAAGTACGCGAAGGAGAGGAGGCCAGAGGGGGCTGTGGGCCCCCTCCTCACATGGCGGCGCGGCCAGGGCAGGGCCCGCGCCGGCCTATGAGGGGGCCCATGGCGGCCCTCCTCGGCTCCTCCTTTTGGCTCCCTTCGTCTTCTAGAAAAATATGATTTTTCATATAATTTCTGTCAACTGTTGATCTTCCAAAATATTGCATTCTAATGACGCCTTTTCCAGCAGAATCCTGACTCCGGTGCGCGATCCTCCAATAATCATGAAACATGCAAAATAGATGAAATAACATAAGTATCATCTCCAAATATGAAATATATCAATGAATAACAGCAAATTATGATATAAAATAGTGATGCAAAATGGACGTATCAGGCAGTATAAAGTTCTCATCAATCAAAGTATCGTTTAGGAACAAGTTCACATGTTGTTTAAGTAGCTTCGCACGAGCTCGTGTCATTGGTCCAATCCTAACTTCATTGGACTTGAGCTTCATAGCAGGATCATCCTCAACTTGCAATGATGGAGGTAGTAGTGAGGTAGGGATGTCCTCATCATCTCCCCCCCTTCAAAAGGCGTCGACCTCGACGCTCCAAGGTCTTCTCCGTCATATGGTGTCAAATCAGCAACATTGAAAGAATTACTGACACCAAACTCATCAACTAGAAGATCTATTGAGTATGCATTATCATTGATATTGGCAAGCACTTTGTAAGGACCAGCACCACGAGGCTTAAATTTGGACTTCCGCAGCTTCGGGAACTGATGCGTCTCCGATGTATCGATAATTTCTTATGTTCCATGCTTGTTTTATGACAATACCTACATGTTTTGTTCACACTTTACATCGTTTTTATGCATTTTACGGAACTAACCTATTGATGAGATGCCGAAGTGCCAGTTCCTGTTTTCTGCTGTTTTTGGTTTCAGAAATCCTAGTAAGGAAATATTCTCGGAATTGGACGAAATCAACGCCCAAGATCTTAAAATCCCACGAAGCTTCCACAACACCCGAGAGCCACCAGAGGGGGGCCACAGGCCCACCAGACAGTAGGCCGGTGCGGCCAGAGGGGGGGCCGCACCCCCCTATTGTGTCGTCGCCTCGTCAGCCCTCCGACTCCGCCTCTTCGCATATATAAAGGTCCCTGACCTAAAACATCGATACGGAAAAGCCATGGTACGAGAAACCTTCCAGAGCCGCCGCCATCGCGAAGCCAAGATCTGGGAGACAGGACTCTCTGTTCCGGCACGCCGCCGGGACGGGGAAGTGCCCCCGGAAGGCTCCTCCATCGACAGCACTACCATCTCCACCGCCATCTTCATCAACGCTGCTATCTCCCATGAGGAGGGAGTAGTTCTCCATCGAGGCTAAGGGCTGTACCGGTAGCTATGTGGTTAATCTCTCTCCTATGTACTTCAATACAATGATCTCATGAGCTGCCTTACATGATTGAGATTCATATGAGTTTTGTATCACTATTCATCTATGTTACTCTAGTGATGTTATTAAAGTACTCTATTCCTCCTGCACGGTGAAATGGTGACAGTGTGTGCATCGTGTAGTACTTGGCGTAGGTTATGATTGTAATCTCTTGTAGATTATGAAGTTAACTATTGCTATGATAGTATTGATGTGATCTATGCCTCCTTCATAGTGTGATGGTGACAGTGTGCATGCTATGTTAGTACTTGGTGTAATTGCAATGATCTATCATGCACTCTAAGGGTTCGTGTAATCCTACGCAATTAGTGGTGTTCATCATCCAACAAGAGAGTGTAGAGTATAGCATTTATCTATTTATTCTGTTATGTGATCAATGTTGAGAGTGTCCACTAGTGAAAGTATAATCCCTAGGCCTTGTTCCGAAATACTGCAATCATCGCTTGTTTACTGTTTTACTGCATCTGTACTGCCTGCAATATTACCACCATCTATACCACCTGTATTTTACTATCTCTTCGCCGAACTAGTGCACCTATAGATCTGACAAGTGTATTAGGTGTGTTGGGGACACAAGAGACTTCTTGCTTTGTGGTTGCAGGGTTGCATGAGAGGGATATCTTTGACCTCTTCCTCCCTGAGTTCGATAAACCTTGGGTGATCCACTTAAGGGAAACTTGCTGCTGTTCTACAAACCTCTGCTCTTGGAGGCCCAACACTGTCTACAAGAATAGAAGCACCCGTAGACATCAAGCACTTTTCTGGCGCCGTTGCCGGGGAGGAAAGGTAAAAGGTACTCACACTCCGAATCTCGGCTACTAAGCTATTTTCCGCCGTTGTAAGTGCTCGAAGCTATTTCCTTTAGATCCTGCAATTGCATCTTTTTGTTTCTTGTTTATCACTAGTTTGGCATAATGGAAAGCAACATGGAGCTTTTTATTCTTTTTCCTGAGTTAAGACATGGATGGTTTGATCCGAAAATTAAAAAACCCATGGAACATATTAGTATGAACACTTTGAATACCATTGTTGCTAATGATATGGAAAATTCTAAGCTTGGGGAAGCTGGTTTTGATGAGCATGATCTTTTTAGTCCCCCAAGCATGGAGGAGAAAATTTACTTTGATGATACTTTGCCTCCTATTTATGATGATTATAATGATAGTGGTCTTTTGGTGCCGCCTGTTATGGAGGATAAATTTGATTATGATTACAATATGCCTCCTACATTTGATGATGAGAATAATAATGATAGCTACTTTGTTGAATTTGCTCCCACTACAACTAATAAAATTGATTATGCTTATGTGGAGAGTAATAATTTTATGCATGAGACTCATGATAAGAATGCTTTATGTGATAGTTATATTGTTGAATTTGCTCATGATGCTACTTAAAGTTATTATGAGAGAGGAAAATATGGTTGTAGAAATTTTCATGTTACTAAAACACCTCTCTATGTGCTGAAATTTTTAAAGCTACACTTGTTCTATCTTCCTATGCTTGTTACTTTGCTCTTCATGAACTTATTTATTTACAAGATTCCTTTTCATAGGAAGCATGTTAGACTTAAATGTGTTGTGAATTTTCTTCTTGATGCTCTCTTTTGCTTCAACTACTATTTCTTGCGAGTGCATCATTAAAACTGCTGAGCCCATCTTAATGGCTATAAAGAAAGAACTTCTTGGGAGATAACCCATGTGTTTATTTTACTACAGTACTTTTGCTTTATATTTGTGTCTTGGAAGTTGTTACTACTGTAGCAACCTCTCCTTATCTTATTTTATTGCATTGTTGTGCCAAGTGAAGTCTTTGATAGTAAGGTTGATACTAGATTTGGATTACTGCGCAGAAACAGATTTCTGTCTGTCACGAATTTGGGCAGGGTTCTCTGTAGGTAACTCAGAAAAATCTGCAAATTTACGTGCGTGATCCTCAGATATGTACGCAACTTTCATTCAATTTGAGCATTTTCATCTGAGCAAGTCTGGTGCCTCTTTAAAATTCGTCTTTACGGACTGTTCTGTTTTGACAGATTCTGCCTTTTATTTCGCATTGCCTCTTTTTGCTATGTGGGATGGATTTCTTTGTTCCATTAACTTCCAGTAGCTTTGGGCAATGTCCAGAAGTGTTAAGAATGATTGTGTCACCTCTGAACATGTGAATTTTGATTATGCACTAACCCTCTAATGAGTTGTTTTGAGTTTGGTGTGGAGGAAGTTTTCAAGGGTCAAGAGAGGAGGATGATACAATATGATCAAGAAGAGTGAAAAGTATAAGCTTGGGGATGCCCTGGTGGTTCATCCCTGCATATTTCTAGAAGACTCAAGCATCTAAGCTTGGGGATGCCCAAGGCATCCCCTTCTTCATCGACAAATTATCAGGTTCCTCCCTTGAAACTATATTTTACTTGGAGCGTCTGTATGTTTTTGTTTTTGTTTTTGTTTGAATAAATGCTTGTGTGGGAGAGAGACACGCTCCGCTGGTTCATATGAACACATGTGTTCTTAGCTTTTAATTTTCATGGCGAAGGTTGAAACTGCTTCGTTAATTGTTGTATGGTTGGAAATGGGAAATGCTACATGTAGTAATTGGTATGATGTCTTGAATAATGTGATACTTGGCAATTGTTGTGCTCATGTTTAAGCTCTTGCATCATATACTTTGCACCTATTAATGAAGAAATACATAGAGCTTGCTAAAATTTGGTTTGCATGATTGGTCTCTCTAAGGTCTAGATATTTTCTGGTAAAGGTGTTTGAACAACAAGGAAGACGGTGTAGAGTCTTATAATGCTTGCAATATGTTTTTATGTAAGTTTTTCTGTACCGGTTCATACTTGTGTTTGCTTCAAACAACCTTGCTAGCCTAAGCCTTGTATTGAGAGGGATTACTTCTCATGCATCCAAAATCCTTGAGCCAAACACTATGCCACTTGTGTCCACCATACCTACCTACTACATGGTATTTCTCCGCCATTCCAAAGTAAATTGCTTGAGTGCTACCTTTAAAATTTCCATCCTTCATCTTTGCAATATATAGCTCATGGGACAAATAGCCTAAAAACTATTATGGTATTGAATATGTACTTATGCATTTTATCTCTTATAAGTTGCTTGTTGTGCGATAACCATGTTCCTAGGGACGCCATCAACTACTCTTTGTTGAATATCATGTGAGTTGCTATGCATGTCCGTCTTGTCTGAAGTAAGGGCGATTTACCATGAGTTGAATGGTTTGAGCATGCATACTGTTAGAGAAGAACATTGGGCCGCTAACTAAAGCCATGATCCATGGTGGAAGTTTCAGTTTTGGACAAATATCCTCAATCTCATATGAGAAATTAATTGTTGTTGAATGCTTAAGCATTAAAGAGGAGTCCATTATCTGTTTTCTATGTTGTCCCGGTATGGATGTCTAAGTTGAGAATAATCAAAAGCGAGAAATCCAATGCGAGCTTTCTCCTTAGACCTTTGTACAAGCGGCATAGAGGTACCCCTTTGTGACACTTGGTTAAAACATATGTATTGCGGTGATAATCCAGGTAATCTGAGCTAATTAGGACAAGGTGCGGGCACTATTGGTATACTATGCATGAGGCTTGCAACTTGTAGGATATAATTTACATGATACATATGTTTTATTACTACTGTTGACAAAATTGTTTCTTGTTTTCAAAATAAAAGCTCTAGCACAATGATACGTCTCCGACGTATCGACAATTTCTTATGTTCCATGCCACATTATTGATGATACCTACATGTTTTATGCATACTTTATGTCATATTTATGCATTTTCCGGCACTAACCTATTAACGAGGTGTCGAAGAGCCAGTTGCTGTTTTCTGCTGTTTTTGGTTTCAGAAATCCTAGTAAGGAAATATTCTAGGAATTGGACGAAATCAACGCCCAGGGGCCTATTTTGCCACGAAGCTTCCAGAAGACCGAAGAGGAGATGAAGTGGGGCCACGGGGCGCCGCCACAGTAGGGCGGCGCGGCCCAGGGGGGCCACGCGGCCCTAGCGTGTGGGGCCCCCGTGACGCCCCCTGACCTGCCCTTCCGCCTACATATAGTCTTCGTCGCGAAACCCCCAGTACCGAGAGCCACGATACGGAAAACCTTCCAGAGACGCCGCCGCTGCCAATCCCATCTCGGGGGATTCTGGAGATCGCCTCCGGCACCCTGCCGGAGAGGGGAATCATCTCCCGGAGGACTCTTCACCGCCATGGTCGCCTCCGGAGTGATGAGTGAGTAGTTCACCCCTGGACTATGGGTCCATAGCAGTAGCTAGATGGTCGTCTTCTCCTTATGTGCTTCATTGTCGGGTCTTGTGAGCTGCCTAACATGATCAAGATCATCTATCTGTAATGCTATATGTTGTGTTTGTTGGGATCAGATGGATAGAGAATACTATGTTATGTTGATTATCAATTTATATCTATGTGTTGTTTATGATCTTGCATGCTCTCCGTTATTAGTAGAGGCTCTGGCCAAGTTTTTACTCTTAACTCCAAGAGGGAGTATTTATGCTTGATAGTGGGTTCATGCCTCCATTAAATCTGGGACAGTGACAGAAAGTTCTAAGGTTGTGGATGTGCTGTTGCCACTAGGGATAAAACATTGATACTATGTCCGAGGATGTAGTTATTGATTACATTACGCACCATACTTAATGCAATTGTCTGTTGTTTGCAACTTAAGACTGGAAGGGGTTCGGATGATAACCTGAAGGTGGACTTTTTAGTCATAGATGCATGCTGGATAGCGGTCTATGTACTTTGTCGTAATGCCCAATTAAATCTCACTATACTCATCATATCATGTATTTGCATGGTCATGCCCTCTCTATTTGTCAATTGCCCAACTGTAATTTGTTCACCCAACATGCTATTTATCTTATGGGAGAGACACCTCTAGTGAACTGTGGACCCCGGTCCATTCTTTTAATCGAATACAATCTACTGCAATACTTGTTCTACTGTTTTCTGCAAACAATCATCATCCACACTATACATCTAATCCTTTGTTACAGCAAGCCGGTGAGATTGACAACCTCACTGTTTCGTTGGGGCAAAGTACTTTGGTTGTGTTGTGCAGGTTCCACGTTGGCGCCGGAATCCCTGGTGTTGCGCCGCACTACATCTCGCTGCCATCAACCTTCAACGTGCTTCTTGGCTCCTACTAGTTCGATAAACCTTGGTTTCTTACTGAGGGAAACTTACTGCTGTACGCATCACACCTTCCTCTTGGGGTTCCCAACGGACACGTGTTGAACGGAAAGACATACGTCAACTACGCGCAGCAAGTAAATTTCTGGCGCCGTTGCCGGGGAGATCAAGACACGCTGCAAGGGGAGTCTCCACAATCCAATCTCTTTACTTTGTTTTTGTCTTGCTTTTATTTTATTTACTTAATTTGTTTTCTGCATTATATCAAAACACAAAAAAATTAGTTGCTAGCTTTAGTTTATTTACTGTCTTGTTTGCACTCTATATCAAAAACACAAAAAAATTAGTTACTTGCATTTACTTTATCTAGTTTGCTTTATTTACTATTGCTAAAATGGGTACTCCTGAAAATACTAAGTTGTGTGACTTCACAACCACAAATAATAATGATTTCTTATGCACACCTATTGCTCCACCTGCTACTACAGCAGAATTCTTTGAAATTAAACCTGCTTTACTGAATCTTGTTATGCGAGAGCAATTTTCTGGTGTTAGTTCTAATGATGCTGCTGCCCATCTCAATAATTTTGTTGAATTGTGTGAAATGCAAAAGTATAAAGATGTAGATGGTGACATTATAAAATTAAAATTGTTCCCTTTCTCATTAAGAGGAAGAGCTAAAGATTGGTTGCTATCTCTGCCTAAGAATAGTATTGATTCATGGACTAAATGCAAGGATGCTTTTATTGGTAGATATTATCCCCCTGCTAAAATTATATCTTTGAGGAGTAGCATAATGAATTTTAAACAATTAGATAATGAGCATGTTGCCCAAGCATGGGAAAGAATGAAATCTTTGGTTAAAAATTGCCCAACCCATGGACTGACTACTTGGATGATCATCCAAACATTTTATGCAGGACTGAATTTTTCTTCGCGGAACTTATTGGATTCAGCTGCTGGAGGTACCTTTATGTCCATCACTCTTGGTGAAGCAACAAAGCTTCTTGATAATATGATGATTAATTACTCTGAATGGCACACGGAAAGAGCTCCACAAGGTAAGAAGGTAAATTCTGTCGAAGAAACCTCTTCCTTGAGTGATAAGATTGATGCTATTATGTCTATGCTTGTGAATGGTAGGACTAATGTTGATCCTAATAATGTTCCGTTAGCTTCATTGGTTGCTCAAGAAGAACATGTTGATGTAAACTTCATTAAAAATAATAATTTCAACAACAATGCTTATCGGAACAATTCTAGTAACAACTATAGGCCATATCCTTATAATAATGGTAACGGTTATGGTAATTCTTATGGGAATTCTTACAACAATAAATGGAATACACCCCCTGGACTTGAAGCTATGCTTAAAGAATTTATTAGTATACAAACTGCTTTTAACAAATCTGTTGAAGAAAAGCTTGGAAAAATTGATATACTTGCTTCTAAAGTCGATAGTCTTGCTGCTGATGTTGATCTTTTGAAATCGAAAGTTATGCCTAATGAAAATCATAATAATAAAATTGTTACTACAGAAAATGCCATCCAAGTTAGAATTAATGAGAATATAAGATTGATGGCCGAATTGCGTGCTAGGTGGGAGAGAGAAGAAAATGATAAAGAAGATAATATAGCTAAAGTTTGGACTATTACCACCACTAGTAATGCTAATGCTCCACATGTTGCTGCACCTCTCCTACTAATAATGGTAAAAGAATTGGTGTTGGCAATGTTTCCACTTCTAGTGCAAAGCGCGAAAAACTGCCTGAAACTGCTAAAACTGCTGAAACTGCTTGTGATAAAACTGCTGAAATTTTTTCCTACATTGGGGATGATGATTCCATTGCTTTAGATCATAATGGTTTAGATTTTGATGATTTACACATCTCTGAAGTTATAAAGTTCTTACAAAAACTTGCTAAGAGTCCTAATGCTAGTGCTATAAACTTGGCTTTCACAAAACATATTACAAATGCTCTCATAAAAGCTAGAGGAGAGAAATTAGAACGCGAAGCTTCTATTCCTAGGAAGCTAGAGGATGGTTGGGAGCCCATCATTAAGATGAAGGTCAATGACTTTGATTGTAATGCTTTATGTGATCTTGGTGCAAGTATTTCCGTTATGCCTAAGAAAATCTATAATATGCTTGACTTGCCACCATTGAAAAATTGTTATTTGGATGTTAATCTTGCTGATAATTCTACAAAGAAACCTTTGGGGAGAGTTGATAATGTTCGCATTATCGTTAACAATAATCTTGTCCCCGTTGATTTTGTTGTCTTGGATATTGAATGCAATGCATCTTGTCCCATTATATTGGGAAGACCTTTTCTTCGAACTGTTGGTGCTGTTATTGACATGAAGGAAGGTAATATTAAATATCAATTTCCTCTCAAGAAAGGTATGGAACACTTCCCTAGAAAGAGAATGAAGTTACCTTTTGATTCTATCATTAGAACAAATTATGATGTTGATGCTTCGTCTCTTGATAATACTTGATATACACTTTCTGCGCCTAGCTGAAAGGCGTTAAAGAAAAGCGCTTATGGGAGACAACCCATGTTTTTACTACAGTACTTTTATTTTATATTTGAGTCTTGGAAGGTGTTACTACTGTAGCAACCTCTCCTTATCTTAGTTTTGTGCATTGTTGTGCCAAGTAAAGTCGTTGATAGTAAGGTTCATACTAGATTTGGATTACTGCGCAGAAACATATTTCTTTGCTGTCACGAATCTGGGCCTAATTCTCTGTAGGTAACTCATAAAATTATGCCAATTTACGTGAGTGATCCTCAGATATGTACGCAACTTTCATTAAATTGAGCATTTTCATTTGAGCAAGTCTGGTGCCTCAATAAAATTCGTCTTTACGAACTGTTCTGTTTTGACAGATTCTGCCTTTTATTTCGCATTGCCTGTTTTGATATGCTTGATGGATTTTTCGATTCCATTAACTTTCAGTAGCTTTGTGCAATGTCCAGAAGTGTTAAGAATGATTATGTCACCTCTGAACATGTAAATTTTGATTGTGCACTAACCATCTAATGAGTTGTTTTGAGTTTGGTGTGGAGGAAGTTTTCAAGGATCAAGAGAGGAGGATGATACAATATGATCAAGGAGAGTGAAAGCTCTAAGCTTGGGGATGCCCCGGTGGTTCACCCCTGCATATTTCAAGAAGACTCAAGCGTCTAAGCTTGGGGATGCCCAAGGCATCCCCTTCTTCATCGACAACATTATCAGGTTCCTCTAGTGAAACTATATTTTTATTCCATCACATCTTATGCATTTTGCTTGGAGCGTCGGTTTGTTTTTTGTTTTTGTTTTGTTTGAATAAAATGGATCCTAGCATTCTTTGTGTGGGAGAGAGACACGCTCCACTGTTGCATATGGACAAATATGTCCTTAGGCTTTACTCATAGTATTCATGGCGAAGGTTGAATCTTCTTCGTTAAATTGTTATATGGTTGGAATCGGAAAATGATACATGTAGTAATTGGTAAAATGTCTTGGATAATTTGATACTTGGCAATTGTTGTGCTCATGTTTAAGCTCTTGCATCATATACTTTGCACTTATTAGTGAAGAAATACATAGAGCTTGCTAAAATTTGGTTTGCATAATTGGTCTCTCTAAGGTCTAGATAATTTCTATTATTGGTTTGAACAACAAGGAAGACGGTGTAGAGTCTTATAATGTTTACAATATGTATTTTATGTGAGTTTTGCTGCACCGGTTCATCCTTGTGTTTGTTTCAAATAACCTTGCTAGCCTAAACCTTGTATCGAGAGGGAATACTTCTCATGCATCCAAAATCCTTGAGCCAACCACTATGCCATTTGTGTCCACCATACCTACCTACTACATGGTATTTCTCCGCCATTCCAAAGTAAATTGCTTGAGTGCTACCTTTAAAATTTCTATTCTTCGCCTTTACAATATATAGCTCATGGGACAAATAGCCTAAAAACTATTGTGGTATTCAATATGTACTTATGCACCTTATCTCTTATTAAGTTGCTTGTTGTGCGATAACCATGTTCCTGGGGACGCCATCAACTACTCTTTGTTGAATATCATGTGAGTTGCTATGCATGTCCGTCTTGTCTGAAGTAAGGGACATTTACCACTTATTTAATGGTTAGAGCATGCATAATGTTAGAGAAGAACATTGGGCCGCTAACTAAAGCCATGATCCATGGTGGAAGTTTCAGTTTTGGACAAATATCCTCAATCTCATATGAGAAAATTAATTGTTGTTACATGCTTATGCATTAAAGAGGAGTCCATTATCTGTTGTCTATGTTGTCCTGGTATGGATGTCTAAGTTGAGAATAATCAATAGCGAGAAATCCAATGCGAGCTTTCTCCTTAGACCTTTGTACAGGCGGCATAGAGGTACCCCTTTGTGACACTTGGTTAAAACATGTGTATTGCGATGATAATCCCGGTAATCCGAGCTAATTAGGACAAGGTG
Organism: Lolium perenne; assembly: GCF_019359855.2. NCBI lineage: Eukaryota > Viridiplantae > Streptophyta > Magnoliopsida > Poales > Poaceae > Lolium > Lolium perenne. Next base: position 102,748,954 of record NC_067246.2, on the reverse strand, counting down.
CGGGCACTATTAGTATACTATGCATGAGGCTTGCAACTTGTAGGATATAATTTACATGATACATATGCTTTATTACTACCGTTGACAAAATTGTTTCTTGTTTTCAAAACCAAAGCTCTAGCACAAATATAGCAATCAATGCTTCCCTCTACGAAGGGCCTTTCTTTTACTTTTATGTTGAGTCAGTTCACCTATTTCTCTCCATCTCAAGAAGCAAACACTTGTGTGAACTGTGCATTGATTCCTACATACTTGCATATTGAACTTGTTATATTACTTTACATTGACAATATCCATGAGATATACATGTTATAAGTTGAAAGCAACCGCTGAAACTTCATCTTCCTTTGTGTTGCTTCAATACCTTTACTTTGAATTATTGCTTTATGAGTTAACTCTTATGCAAGACTTATTGATGCTTGTCTTGAAAGTACTATTCATGAAAAGTCTTTGCTTTATGATTCATTTGTTTACTCATGTCATTACCATTGTTTTGATCGTTGCATTCATTACATATGCTTACAATAGTATGATCGAGGTTATGATGGCATGTCACTCCAGAAATTATCTTTGTTATCGTTTACCACTCCGCTGACGACGAGAAACTAAGCTTGGGGATGCTGATACGTCTCCGACGTATCGATAATTTCTTATGTTCCATGCCACATTATTGATGATACCTACATGTTTTATGCATACTTTATGTCATATTTGTGCATTTTCCGGCACTAACCTATTAACGAGATGCCGAAGAGCCAGTTGCTGTTTTCTGCTGTTTTTGGTTTCAGAAATCCTAGTAAGGAAATATTCTCGGAATTGGACGAAATCAACGCCCAGGGGCCTATTTTGCCACGAAGCTTCCAGAAGACCGAAGAGGAGACGAAGTGGGGCCACGGGGCGCCGCCACAGTAGGGCGGCGCGACCCAGGGGGGCCCGCGCGGCCCTAGCGTGTGGGGCCCCCGTGACGCCCCCTGACCTGCCCTTCCGCCTACATATAGTCTTCGTCGCGAAACCCCCAGTACCGAGAGCCACAATACGGAAAACCTTCCAGAGACGCCGCCGCCGCCAATCCCATCTCGGGGGATTCAGGAGATCGCCTCCGGCACCCTGCCGAAGAGGGGAATCATCTCCCGGAGGACTCTTCACCGCCATGGTCGCCTCCGGAGTGATGAGTGAGTAGTTCACCCCTGGACTATGGGTCCATAGCAGTAGCTAGATGGTCGTCTTCTCCTTATGTGCTTCATTGTCGGGTCTTGTGAGCTGCCTAACATGATCAAGATCATCTATCTGTAATGCTATATGTTGTGTTTGTTGGGATCCAATGGATAGAGAATACTATGTCATGTTGATTATCAATTTATATCTATGTGTTGTTTATGATATTGCATGCTCTCCGTTATTAGTAGAGGCTCTGGCCAAGTTTTTACTCTTAACTCCAAGAGGGAGTATTTATGCTCGATAGTGGGTTCATGCCTCCATTAAATCTGGGACAGTGGCAGAAATTTCTAAGGTTGTGGATATGCTGTTGCCACTAGGGATAAAACATTGATGCTATGTCCGAGGATGTAGTTATTGATTACATTACGCACCATACTTAATGCAATTGTCTGTTGTTTGCAACTTAATACTGGAAGGGGTTCGGATGATAACCTGAAGGTGGACTTTTTAGGCATAGATGCATGCTGGATAGTGATGGCGTGTAACTCACACGTTCGTTGGGAACCCCAAGAGGAAGGTATGATGCGCACAGCAGCAAGTTTTCCCTCAGAAAGAAACCAAGGTTTATCGAACCAGGAGGAGCCAAGAAGCACGTTGAAGGTTGATGGCGGCGGGATGTAGTGCGGCGCAACACCAGGGATTCCGGCGCCAACGTGGAACCTGCACAACACAACCAAAGTACTTTGCCCCAATGAAACAGTGAGGTTGTCAATCTCACCGGCTTGTTGTAACAAAGGATTAACCGTATTGTGTGGAAGATGATTGTTTGCAGAAAACAGTAGAACAAGTATTGCAGTAGATTGTATTTCAGTAAAGAGAATTGGACCGAGGTCCACAGTTCACTAGAGGTGTCTCTCCCATAAGACAAACAGCATGTTGGGTGAACAAATTACAGTTGGGCAATTGACAAATAAAGAGGGCATGACCATGCACATACATATCATGATGAGTATAGTGAGATTTAATTGGGCATTACGACAAAGTACATAGACCGCCATCCAACTGCATCTATGCCTAAAAAGTCCACCTTCAGGTTATCATCCGAACCCCCTCCAGTATTAAGTTGCAAAGCAACAGACAATTGCATTAAGTATGGTGCGTAATGTAATCAACAACTACATCCTTAGACATAGCATCAATGTTTTATCCCTAGTGGCAACAGCACAACACAACCTTAGAACTTTCTCATCATTGTCCCGGTGTCAATGCAGGCATGAACCCACTATCGAGCATAAATACTCCCTCTTGGAGTTACAAGCATCTACTTGGCCAGAGCATCTACTAGTAACGGAGAGCATGCAAGATCATAAACAACACATAGATATAACTTTGATAATCAACATAACAAGTATTCTCTATTCATCGGATCCCAACAAACGCAACATATAGAATTACAGATAGATGATCTTGATCATGTTAGGCAGCTCACAAGATCCGACAATGATAGCACAATGGGGAGAAGACAACCATCTAGCTACTGCTATGGACCCATAGTCCAGGGGTAGACTACTCACACATCACACCGGAGGCGACCATGGCGGCGTAGAGTCCTCCGGGAGATGATTCCCCTCTCCGGCAGGGTGCCGGAGGCGATCTCCTGGATCCCCCGAGATGGGATCGGTGTTGGCGGCGTCTCTCGGGAAGGTTTTCCGTATCGTGGCTCTCGTGACCGGGGTTTCGTCACGGAGGCTTTAAGTCGGCGGAAGGGCAAGTCAGGAGGGGGCACGGGGGCCCCACACCACAGGCCGGCGCGGCCAAGGGGGGGGCCGCGCCGCCCTAGGGTTTGGGCACCCCGTGGCCCCACTTCGTTTCGTCTTCGGACTTCTGGAAGCTTCGTGGCAAAATAGGCCCCTGGGCGTTGATTTCGTCCAATTCCGAGAATATTTCCTTACTAGGATTTCTGAAACCAAAAACAGCAGAAAACAGCAACTGGCACTTCGGCATCTTGTTAATAGGTTAGTTCCAGAAAATGCACGAATATGACATAAAGTGTGCATAAAACATGTAGATAACATCAATAATGTGGCATGGAACATAAGAAATTATCGATACGTTGGAGACGTATCAGCATCCCCAAGCTTAGTTCTGCTCGTCCCGAGCAGGTAAAACGATAACACAGATAATTTCTGGAGTGACATGCCATCATAATCTTGATCATACTATTTGTAAAGCATATGTAGTGAATGCAGCGATCAAAACAATGTATATGACATGAGTAAACAAGTGAATCATATAGCAAAGACTTTTCATGAATAGCACTTCAAGACAAGCATCAATAAGTCTTGCATAAGAGTTAACTCACAAAGCAATAATTCATAGTAAAAGCATTGAAGCAACACAAAAGAAGATTAAGTTTCAGCGGTTGCTTTCAACTTGTAACATGTATATCTCATGGATATTGTCAACATAGAGTAATATAATAAGTGCAATAAGAAAATATGTAGGAAACAATGCACAGTTCACACAAGTGTTTGCTTCTTGAGGTGGAGAGAAATAGGTGAACTGACTCAACATTGAAAGTAAAAGAATGGTCCTCCATAGAGGAAAAGCATCGATTGCTATATTTGTGCTAGAGCTTTGATTTTGAAAACATGAAACAATTTTGTCAACGGTAGTAATAAAGCATATGTATCATGTAAATTATATCTTACAAGTTGCAAGCCTCATGCATAGTGTACTAATAGTGCCCGCACCTTGTCCTAATTAGCTTGGACTACCGGATCATCACAATGCACATGTTTTGACCAAGTGTCACAAAGGGGTACCTCTATGCCGCCTGTACAAAGGTCTAAGGAGAAAGCTCGCATTGGATTTCTCGCTATTGATTATTCTTCAACTTAGACATCCATACCGGGACAACATAGACAACAGATAATGGACTCCTCTTTTATGCATAAGCATGTAACAACAATTAATAATTTTCTCATTTGAGATTGAGGATATATGTCCAAAACTGAAACTTCCACCATTGATCATGGCTTTAGTTAGCGGCCCAATGTTCTTCTCTAACAATATGCATGCTTAACCATAAGGTGGTAGATCGCTCTTACTTCAGACAAGACGGACATGCATAGCAACTCACATGAAATTCAATAATGAATAGTTGATGGCGTCCCCAGTGAACATGGTTATCGCATAACAAGCAACTTATTAAGAGATAAAGTGCATAATTACATATTCAATACCACAATAGTTTTTAAGCTATTTGTCCCATGAGCTATATATTGCAAAGGTGAATGATGGAGTTTTAAAGGTAGCACTCAAGCAATTTACTTTGGAATGGCGGAAAATACCATGTAGTAGGTAGGTATAGTGGACACAAATGGCATAGTGGTTGGCTCAAGGATTTTGGATGCATGAGAAGTATTCCCTCTCGATACAAGGTTTAGGCTAGCAAGGCTTATTTGAAACAAACACAAGGATGAACCGGTGCAGCAAAACTCACATAAAAGACATATTGAAAACATTATAAGACTCTACACCGTCTTCCTTGTTGTTCAAACTCAATACTAGAAATTATCTAGACCTTAGAGAAACCAAATATGCAAACCAAATTTTAGCATGCTCTATGTATTTCTTCATTAATGGGTGCAAAGCATATGATGCAAGAGCTTAATCATGAGCACAACAATTGCCAAGTATCACATTACCCAAGACATTAATAGCAATTACTACATGTATCATTTTCCAATTCCAACCATATAACAATTTAACGAAGGAGAAACTTCGCCATGAATACTATGAGTAGAAACCAAGGACATACTTGTCCATATGCAACAGCGGAGCGTGTCTCTCTCCCATAAAGTGAATGCTAGGATCCATTTTATTCAAACAAAACAAAAAACAAAAACAAACCGACGCTCCAAGAAAAGCACATAAGATGTGATGGAATAAAAATATAGTTTCAGGGGAGGAACCTGATAATGTTGTCGATGAAGAAGGGGATGCCTTGGGCATCCCCAAGCTTAGACGCTTGAGTCTTCTTAGTATATGCAGGGGTGAACCACCGGGGCATCCCCAAGCTTAGAGCTTTCACTCTCCTTGATCATGTTGCATCATACTCCTCTCTTGATCCTTGAAAACTTCCTCCACACCAAACTCGAAACAACTCATTAGAGGGTTAGTGCACAATAAAAATTAACATATTCAGAGATGACACAATCATTCTTAACACTTCTGGACATTGCATAATGCTACTGGACATTAATGGATCAAAGAAATTCATCCAACATAGCAAAAGAGGCAATGCGAAATAAAAGGCAGAATCTGTCAAAACAGAACAGTTCGCATTGACGAATTTTAAAATGGCACCAGACTTGCTCAAATGAAAATGCTCAAATTGAATGAAAGTTGCGTACATATCTGAGGATCACTCACGTAAATTGGCATAATTTTCTGAGTTACCTACAGGGGAAAACAGCCAGATTCGTGACAGCAAAGAAATCTGTTTCTGCGCAGTAATCCAAATCTAGTATGAACTTTTCTATCAACGGCTTAACTTGGCACAATAAAACACTAAACTAAGATAAGGAGAGGTTGCTACAGTAGTAAACAACTTCCAAGACACAAAATAAAAACAAAGTACTGTAGGTAAAAACATGGGTTGTCTCCCATAAGCGCTTTTCTTTAACGCCTTTCAGCTAGGCGCAGAAAGTGTGTATCAAGTATTATCAAGAGACGAAGTGTCAACATCATAATTTGTTCTCATAATAGAATCAAAAGGTACCTTCATTCTCTTTCTAGGGAAGTGTTCCATACCTTTCTTGAGAGGAAATTGATATTTTATATTACCTTCCTTCATATCAATAGTAGCACCAACAGTTCGAAGAAAAGGTCTTCCCAATATAATGGGACAAGATGCATTGCATTCAATATCCAAGACAACAAAATCAACGGGAACAAGGTTATTGTTAACGGTAATGTGAACATTATCAACTTTACCCAAAGGTTTCTTTGTAGAATGATCAGCAAGATTAACATGCAAATAACAATTTTTCAGCGGTGGCAAGTCAAGCATATTATAAATTTTCTTAGGCATAACAGAAATACTTGCACCAAGATCACATAAAGCATTACAATCAAAATCTTTAACCTTCATCTTAATGATGGGCTCCCAACCATCCTCTAGTTTTTTAGGAATAGAGGCTTCGCGCTCTAGTTTCTCTTCTCTAGCTTTTATGAGAGCATTTGTAATATGATGTGTAAAAGCCAAATTTATAGCACTAGCATCAGGACTTTTAGCAAGTTTTTGCAAGAACTTTATAACTTCAGAGATGTGGCAATCATCAAAATTCAAACCATTATAATCTAAAGCAATGGGATCATCATCCCCAATGTTGGAAAAAATTTCAGCAGCTTTATCACAGGCAATTTCAGCAGTTTTAGCGATTTCAGCGCTTTCTCGCTTTGCATTAGAAGTGGAAACATTGCTAACACCAATTCTTTTATTATTATTAGTAGGAGGTGCAGCAACATGTGTAGCATTAGCATTACTAGTGGTGGTAATAGTCCAAACTTTAGCTACATTCTTCTCTTTAGCTAGTTTTTCATTTTCTTCTCTATCCCACCTAGCACGCAGTTCAGCCATTAATCTTATATTTTCATTAATTATAACTTGGATGGCATTTGCTGTAGTAACAATTTTATTATGATGATTTTCATTAGGCAAAACTTTTGATTTCAAAAGATCAACATCAGCAGCAAGACTATCGACTTTAGAAGCAAGTATATCAATTTTCCCAAGCTTTTCTTCAACAGATTTGTTAAAAGCAGTTTGTGTACTAATAAATTCTTTAAGCATGGCTTCAAGTCCAGGGGGTGAACTCCTATTATTGTTGTAAGAATTCCCATAAGAATTACCATAGCCGTTGCCATTATTATAAGGATATGGCCTATAGTTGTTACTAGAATTGTTCCGGTAAGCATTGTTGTTGAAATTATTATTTTTAATGAAGTTTACATCAACATGTTCTTCTTGTGCAACCAATGAAGCTAATGGAACATTATTAGGATCAATATTAGTCCTATCATTCACAAGCATAGACATAATAGCAGAAGGAGATATGCCCTAGAGGCAATAATAAAGTGGTTATTATTTATATCTTTATGTTTATGATAAATGTTTATATATCATGCTAGAATTGTATTAACCGAAACATTAGTACATGTGTGATATGTAGACAAACAAGAAGTCCCTAGTATGCCTCTTAAACTAGCTTGTTGATTAATGGATGATTAGTTTCATAATCATGAACATTGGATGTTATTAATAACAAGGTTATGTCATTGTGTGAATGATATAATGGACACACCCAATTAAGCGTAGCATAAGATCTCGTCATTAAGTTATTTGCTATAAGCTTTCGATACATAGTTACCTAGTCCTTATGACCATGAGATCATGTAAATCACTTATACCGGAAAGGTACTTTGATTACACCAAACACCACTGCGTAAATGGGTGGCTATAAAGGTGGGATTAAGTATCCGGAAAGTATAAGTTGAGGCATATGGATCAACAGTGGGATTTGTCCATCCCGATGATGGATAGATATACTCTGGGCCCTCTCGGTGGAATGTCGTCTAATGTCTTGCAAGCATATGAATGAGTTCATAAGAGACCACATACCACAGTATTTAGTAAAGAGTACTTGTCGAGACGAGGTTGAACAAGGTATAGAGTGATACCGAAGATCAAACCTCGGACAAGTAAAATATCGCGAGACAAAGGGAATTGGTAATATATGTGAATGGTTCATTCGATCACTAAAGTCATCGTTGAATATGTGGGAGCCATTATGGATCTCCAGATCCCGCTATTGGTTATTGGTCGGAGTGAATACTCAACCATGTCCGCATAGTTCTCAAACCGTAGGGTGACACACTTAAAGTTGGATGTTGAAATGGTAGCACTTGAAATATGGAATGGAGTTCGAATATTTGTTCGGAGTCCCGGATGAGATCCCGGACATCACGAGGAGTTCCGGAATGGTCCGGAGAATAAGATTCATATATAGGATGTCATTTTATGTGAAATAAAATGTCGCGGAAGGTTCTATGGAAGGTTCTAGAAGGTTCTAGAAAAGTCCGGAAGAAACCACCAAGGAAGGTGGAGTCCACATGGGACTCCACCACCATGGCCGGCCAGCCCTAGATGGGGTGGAGTCCCAAGTGGACTCCACCATAGGGGGCCGGCCACCCCCCCACATGGGAGGTGGAAATCCCACCTTTTGGGTGGGAGTCCTAGTTGGGCTAGGTTTCACCTCTTATGGAAGGTTTTGGTTTCGGGTCTTATTCGAAGACTTGGACACCAACACTTGGGATCCACCTATATAATGAGGGGCCAAGGGAGGGGGCCGACCACCCCAAGACCACAAGCTGGCCGCCCCCCATAGAGTGGCCGGCCACCCCTCCCAAACCCTAGCCAAGCTCCTCTCCTCCATATTGCCCGCATAGCTTAGCGAAGCTCAGCCGGACTTCTTCACCGCCACCGACACCACGCCGTCGTGCTGTCGGATTCAAGAGGAGCTACTACTTCCGCTGCCCGCTGGAACGGGGAGGTGGACGTCGTCTTCATCAACAACCGAACGTGTGACCGAGTACGGAGGTGCTGCCCGTTCGTGGCGCCAGAACCGATCGTGATCAAGATCTTCTACGCGCTTTTGCAAGCGGCAAGTGAACGTCTACCACAGCAACAAGAGCCTCCTCTTGTAGGCTTTGGAATCTCTTCAAGGGTGAGACTCGATACCCCCTCGTTGCTACCGTCTTCTAGATTGCATCTTGGCTTGGATTGCGTGTTCGCCGTAGGAAAATTTTTGTTTTCTATGCAACGTTATCCTACAGTGGTATCAGAGCCGTGTCTATGCATAGATGGTTGCACGAGTAGAACACAATGGTTTGTGGGCGTTGATGCTCTTGTTATCTTTAGTTTGAGTACTTTGCATCTTTGTGGCATAGTGGGATGAAGCGGCTCGGACTAACTTTACATGACCGCGTTCATGAGACTTGTTCCTCGTTCGACATGCAACTTGTATTGCATAAGAGGCTTTGCGGGTGTCTGTCTCTCCTACTATAGTGAAGATTCAATTTACTCTTCTATTGAAAACATTAGTATCAACGTTGTGGTTCATGTTCGTAGGTAGATTAGATCTCTATCGAAAACCCTAAACCACGTAAAATATGCAAAACAAATTAGAGACGTCTAACTTGTTTTTGCAGGGTTTGGTGATGTGATATGGCCATAATATGATGATGAATATGTATGAGATGATCATTATTGTATTGTGGCAACCGGCAGGAGCCTTATGGTTGTCTTTAAATTTCATGTTGAGTAGTATTTCAAAGTAGTTGTAATAGTTGCTACATGGAGGACAATCATGAAGACGGCGCCATTGACCTTGACGCTACGCCGACGATGATGGAGATCATGCCCGAAGATGATGGAGATCATATCCGTGCTTTGGAGATGAAGATCAAAGGCGCAAGAACAAAAGGGCCATATCATATCACATATGAACTGCATGTGATGTTAATCCTTTTTATGCATCTTATTTTGCTTAGATCACGACGGTAGCATTATAAGATGATCCCTCACTAAAATCTCAAGATAATAAAGTGTTCATCCTTAGTAGCACCGTTACCAAGTCTTGTCGTTTCGAAGCACCTCGTGATGATCGGGTGTGATAGATTCAATAAGTACATATGACGGGTGCAAGACAGTTTTGCACATGCGGAAACTAAGGTGGCCTTGACGAGCCTAGCATGTACAGACATGGTCTCGGAACACGTGATACCGAAAGGTAGAGCATGAATCATATGGTTGATATGATGAACACTTTGAGTGTTCGCCATTGAAATCACACCTTTTCTCGTGATGATCGGGTTTAGGTGCGGTGGATTTGGTTCGTGTGATCACTAAGACAATGCGAGGGATATTGTTTTGAGTGGGAGTTCACTTAGGTTTTTAATTATGTTGAATTAAAATTTGAACTCAATTTGTCATAAACTTAGTCTAAACTATTGCAAATATATGTTGTAGAGATGGCGTCCCCAATCAATTTTAATCGGTTCCTAGAGAAAGAGAAACTTAAGAGCAACGGTAGCAACTTCACCGATCGGTTCCGTCATGTGAGGATCTTCCTCTCTCGGAAATCTGCAATTTGTGCTTGATGCACCGCTAGGTGACCCTCTGCAGAAGATGAATCCGATGAAGTAAAAGCTGTTTACGCAACTCGGAAAACTCGGTACTCTCAAGTTCGGTGTGCCATCCCGTGCGACTGAATCCGATCTTCAAAAACGTTTTGAGCACCATGATCCTCATGAGTTGATGAATGAGCTGAAAGCTATATTCGAGACTCATGCGGCAGTGGAATGCTATGAAGCATCGAAACATTTCTTCAGCTGTATGATGGAAGAAGGCAGCTCCGTTAGTGAGCACATGCTCGCCATGACCGGGCATGCGAAGAAACTCGATGACTTGGGAATAGTGATTCCTAACAGATCGGGGATTAATCGTGTCCTTCAATCACCGCCACCAAGTTACAAGAAATTTGTGATGAACTACAATATGCGAGAACATGAACAAGGAGTTACCTGAACTCTTTGGCATGCTAAAAGCTGCCGAGATTGAGATCAAGAAAGAGCACCAAGTGTTGATGGTCAACAAGACCACCAGTTTCAAGAAACAGGGGCAAGTCTAAGGGAAAATTCAAGAAGGGTGGCAAGAAAGCTGCCACGCCACCGATGAAACCAAAGAACGCCCCAAAGCCTGATGCAGAGGGCTATTATCGCAAGGAGAAGGGACACCGGAAGCGTAATTGCTCCAAGTATCTCGCTGATCCAAGAGCGGCCTTGTCAAGAAGAAGAAAGAAGGTATATTTGATATACATGTTATAGATGTTCATTTCACTGGTTCTCGTTCTAGTACACTGGTATTTGATACTGGTTCGGTTGCTCATATTTGTAACTCGAAACAGGAACTAAAGAATAAACGACAACTGCTGAAAGATGAAGTGACGATGTGCGTTGGAAACGGATCCAAGGTCAATGTGATCGCAGTCGGCACACTTCCTCTACATCTACCTCCGGGATTAGTTTTAAGCCTAAATAATTGCTATTATGTACCTGCGTTGAGCATGAACATTATATCTGGATCTTGTTTAATGCAAGACGGTTATTCATTCAAGTCTGAGAATAATGGTTGTTCTATTTTTATGAATAATATCTTTTATGGTCGAGCACCACAAAAGAATGGCTTATTTCTATTAGATCTCGATAGTAGTGATACGCATATACATAACATTGATGCTAAGCGAATTAAACTTAATGATAATTCTACTTATATGTGGCACTTTATCGTCTTGGTCATATTGGAGTGAAACGCATGAAGAAACTCCATCTTGATGGATTACTTGAATCACTTGACTTTGAGTCACTTGATAGATGCGAAGCATGTCTAATGGGAAAAATGACAAAGACTCCATTCTCTGGTATGATGGAGCGAGCTACTGACTTATTGGAAATCATACATACCGATGTGTGTGGACCAATGAGCGTAGCATCGCGCGGTGGTTATCGTTATGTTCTGACCTTCACAGATGATCTGAGTAGATATGGGTATATCTATTTCATGAAACATAAATCCGAAACTTTCGAGAAGTTTAAGGAATTTCAAAGTGAAGTAGAAAATCAACGTAACAAGAAGATCAAATTTCTACGATCTGATCGTGGAGGTGAATATCTGAGTTATGAGTTTGGCATGCATTTAAAGAAATACGGAATACTTTCACAATTGACACCGCCAGGAACACCTCAACGTAACGGTGTGTCCGAACGTCGTAATCGAACTCTCTTAGATATGGTTCGTAGTATGATGTCTCTTACTGATTTGCCGTTATCATTTTGGAGTTATGCATTAGAGACAGCCGCATTCACTTTAAATAGAGCACCATCAAAATCTGTAGAAACGACACCGTATGAATTATGGTTTAATAAGAAACCTAAGCTGTCGTTCCTGAAAGTTTGGGGTTGCGAAGCCTATGTAAAGAAGTTACAACCGGACAAGCTAGAACCCAAAGCGGAGAAATGCGTCTTCATAGGATACCCTAAGGAAACTATAGGGTACACTTTCTATCACAGATCCGAAGGCAAAATCTTTGTTGCTAAGAACGGAACCTTTCTTGAGAAAGAATTTCTCACTAAAGAAGTGACTGGAAGAAAAGTAGAACTCGATGAGATTGATGAATCTATACTCGTTGATCAGAGTAGCGCGCATCACGGGAAGTTGTACCTGTACGCCTACACCGGCAACAGAGGAAGCTAATGATAATGATCATGAAACTTCGAACGAGGAAACTACTGAACCTCGCAGATCGACAAGGGAACGTGCCACTCCTGATTGGTATGATCCTTGTCTAAATGTCATGATTGTGGATAACAATGATGAGGACCCTGCGACGTATGAAGAAGCGATGATGAGCCCAGATTCCAACAAATGGCAAGAAGCCATGAAATCCGAAATGGGATCCATGTATGATAACAAAGTATGGACTTTGGTAGACTTACCTGATAGCCGAAAGGCTGTCGAGAATAAATGGATCTTCAAGAGAAAAACAGATGCTGATGGTAATATTACTGTCTATAAAGCTCGACTTGTCGCAAAGGGTTTCCGACAAATTCAAGGAGTTGACTACGATGAGACTTTCTCACCTGTAGCGAAGCTAAAATCTGTGAGGATTTTGTTAGCAATAGCTGCATTTTTCGATTATGAGATTTGGCAGATGGATGTCAAAACGGCGTTCCTTAATGGAGACATTGAGGAAGAGTTGTATATGGTACAACCCAAAGGTTTTGTCGATCCTAAAAATGCTGACAAAGTATGCAAACTTCAGCGTTCAATCTATGGACTGAAGCAAGCATCAAGAAGTTGGAACCGACGCTTTGATAAGGTGATCAAAGACTTCGTGTTTATACAGTGTCATGGAGAGGCCTGTATTTACAAGAAAGTGAGTGGGAGCTCTGTAGCATTCCTGATATTATATGTAGATGACATATTATTGATCAGGAATGATATAGAACTATTAAGCAGTGTTAAGGGTTATTTGAATAATAGTTTTTCAATGAAAGACCTTGGTGAAGCATCGTATATATTAGGCATCAAGATTTATAGAGATAGATCAAGACGCCTAATAGGGCTATCACAGAGTACATATCTGGGCAAGATTCTAAAGAAGTTTAGAATGGACGAAAGTAAGAAAGGGTTCTTACCTATGTTACCAGGCAAGGTATTGAGTAAAACTCAAGGACCGGCTACTGCAGATGAATTCCAAAGGATGGGTAACATCCCCTCTGCCTCGGCAGTAGGATCTATCATGTATGCCATGCTATGTACAAGACCGGATATAGCACATGCCGTTAGTTTGACTAGCAGATATCAAAGTGATCCAGAATGGAACATCGGACAGCGGTCAAGAATATCCTGAAGTACTTGAAAAGAACTAAGGATATGTTTCTTTGTTATGGAGGTGACCAAGAGCTCGTTGTAAACGGTTACACCGATGCAAGTTGGAACACTGATCCTGATGACTCTAAGTCACAATGCTGGTACGTGTTTATATTGAATGGTGCTGCGAAGCTGGGCAAGCTCGAAGCAAGGCACGGTGGTGAAGTCTTCAACAGAATCGTAGTACATAAGCGGCTTCGTGAGGCTTCATCGTAAGCGGTATGGATGAAGAGGTTCATTGTAGAGCTCGGTGTGGTTCCTAGTGCATTGGACCCATTAATCATTTACTGTGATAACATGGGTGCCATCGCCAATGCACAAGAACCAAGGTCACACAAGAGGCTGAAGCATATCAAGCTGCGTTACCACTCGATTCGCGAGTACATCGAAGATGGAGAAGTAAAGATTTGCAAAGTACACACTGATCTGAATGTAACAGATCCGTTGACTAAAGCTCTCCCTAGGGCAAAGCATGACCAACACCAGAATGCCATGGGTGTTAGGTATATTACAATATAATCTAGATTATTGACTCTAGTGCAAGTGGGAGACTGAAGGAGATATGCCCTAGAGGCAATAATAAAGTGGTTATTATTTATATCTTTATGTTTATGATAAATGTTTATATATCATGCTAGAATTGTATTAACCGAAACATTAGTACATGTGTGATATGTAGACAAACAAGAAGTCCCTAGTATGCCTCTTAAACTAGCTTGTTGATTAATGGATGATTAGTTTCATAATCATGAACATTGGATGTTATTAATAACAAGGTTATGTCATTGTGTGAATGATATAATGGACACACCCAATTAAGCGTAGCATAAGATCTCGTCATTAAGTTATTTGCTATAAGCTTTCGATACATAGTTACCTAGTCCTTATGACCATGAGATCATGTAAATCACTTATACCGGAAAGGTACTTTGATTACACCAAACACCACTGCGTAAATGGGTGGCTATAAAGGTGGGATTAAGTATCCGGAAAGTATAAGTTGAGGCATATGGATCAACAGTGGGATTTGTCCATCCCGATGACGGATAGATATACTCTGGGCCCTCTCGGTGGAATGTCGTCTAATGTCTTGCAAGCATATGAATGAGTTCATAAGAGACCACATACCACAGTACGAGTAAAGAGTACTTGTCAGGAGACGAGGTTGAACAAGGTATAGAGTGATACCGAAGATCAAACCTCGGACAAGTAAAATATCGCGAGACAAAGGGAATTGGTAATATATGTGAATGGTTCATTCGATCACTAAAGTCATCGTTGAATATGTGGGAGCCATCATGGATCTCCAGATCCCGCTATTGGTTATTGGTCGGAGTGAATACTCAACCATGTCCGCATAGTTCTCGAACCGTAGGGTGACACACTTAAAGTTGGATGTTGAAATGGTAGCACTTGAAATATGGAATGGAGTTCGAATATTTGTTCGGAGTCCCGGATGAGATCCCGGACATCACGAGGAGTTCCGGAATGGTCCGGAGAATAAGATTCATATAT
The DNA here is from genome assembly GCF_019359855.2 of Lolium perenne. Taxonomy (NCBI): domain Eukaryota; kingdom Viridiplantae; phylum Streptophyta; class Magnoliopsida; order Poales; family Poaceae; genus Lolium; species Lolium perenne. The sequence goes on along the minus strand of NC_067246.2, from coordinate 102,733,722 downwards.
AGGATGTCATTTTATGTGAAATAAAATGTCGCGGAAGGTTCTATGGAAGGTTCTAGAAGGTTCTAGAAAAGTCCGGAAGAAACCACCAAGGAAGGTGGAGTCCACATGGGACTCCACCACCATGGCCGGCCAGCCCTAGATGGGGTGGAGTCCCAAGTGGACTCCACCATAGGGGGCCGGCCACCCCCCCACATGGGAGGTGGAAATCCCACCTTTTGGGTGGGAGTCCTAGTTGGGCTAGGTTTCACCTCTTATGGAAGGTTTTGGTTTCGGGTCTTATTCGAAGACTTGGACACCAACACTTGGGATCCACCTATATAATGAGGGGCCAAGGGAGGGGGCCGACCACCCCAAGACCACAAGCTGGCCGCCCCCCATAGAGTGGCCGGCCACCCCTCCCAAACCCTAGCCAAGCTCCTCTCCTCCATATTGCCCGCATAGCTTAGCGAAGCTCCGCCGGACTTCTTCACCGCCACCGACACCACGCCGTCGTGCTGTCGGATTCAAGAGGAGCTACTACTTCCGCTACCCGCTGGAACGGGGAGGTGGACGTCGTCTTCATCAACAACCGAACGTGTGACCGAGTACGGAGGTGCTGCCCGTTCGTGGCGCCGGAACCGATCGTGATCAAGATCTTCTACGCGCTTTTGCAAGCGGCAAGTGAACGTCTACCGCAGCAACAAGAGCCTCCTCTTGTAGGCTTTGGAATCTCTTCAAGGGTGAGACTCGATACCCCCTCGTTGCTACCGTCTTCTAGATTGCATCTTGGCTTGGATTGCGTGTTCGCCGTAGGAAATTTTTTTGTTTTCTATGCAACGTTATCCTACAATAGCATCAATCTTATCACTCAAGGAAGAGGTTTCTTCGACAGAATTTACCTTCTTACCTTGTGGAGCTCTTTCCGTGTGCCATTCAGAGTAGTTGATCATCATATTATCAAGAAGCTTTGTTGCTTCACCAAGAGTGATGGACATAAAGGTACCTCCAGCAGCTGAATCCAATAAATTCCGTGAAGAAAAATTTAGTCCTGCATAGAAGGTTTGGATGATCATCCAAGTAGTCAGTCCATGGGTTGGGCAATTTTTAACCAGAGATTTCATTCTTTCCCAAGCTTGAGCAACATGTTCAGTATCTAATTGTTTAAAATTCATTATGCTACTCCTCAAAGATATAATTTTAGCAGGGGGATAATATCTACCAATAAAAGCATCCTTGCATTTAGTCCATGAATCAATACTATTCTTAGGCAGAGATAGCAACCAATCTTTAGCTCTTCCTCTTAATGAGAAAGGGAACAATTTTAATTTTATAATGTCACCATCTACATCTTTATATTTTTGCATTTCACATAGTTCAACAAAATTATTAAGATGGGCAGTGACATCATCGTAACTAATACTGGAAAATTGCTCTCGCATAACAAGATTCGATAAAGCAGGTTTAATTTCAAAGAATTCTGTCTGTAGTAGCAGGTGGAGCAAGAGGTGTGCATAAGAAATCATTATTATTTGTGGTTGTGAAGTCACACAACTTAGTATTTTCAGGGTTGGCCATTTTAGCAACAGTAAATAAAACAAACTAGATAAAGTAAATGCAAGTAACTAATTTTTTTGTGTTTTTGATATAGCAAACAAGATAGCAAATAAAGTAAAACTAGCAACTAATTTTTTTGTATTTTGATTTAGTGCAGCAAACAAATTAGTAAATAAAACTAAGCAAGACAAAAACAAAGTAAAGAGATTGAGAAGTGGATACTCCCCTTGCAGCCGTGTCTTGATCTCACTGCACAACGGCGCCAGAAAAAGAGCTTGATGGCATGTAACACACACGTTCGTTGGGAACCCCAAGAGGAAGGTATGATGCGCACAGCAGCAAGTTTTCCCTCAGAAAGAAACCAAGGTTTATCGAACCAGGAGGAGCCAAGAAGCACGTTGAAGGTTGATGGCGGCGGGATGTAGTGCGGCGCAACACCAGGGATTCCGGCGCCAACGTGGAACCTGCACAACACAACCAAAGTACTTTGCCCCAACGAAACAGTGAGGTTGTCAATCTCACCGGCTTGCTGTAACAAAGGATTAACCGTATTGTGTGGAAGATGATTGTTTGCAGAAAAGAGTAGAACAAGTATTGCAGTAGATTGTATTTCAGTAAAGAGACTTGGACCGGGGTCCACAGTTCACTAGAGGTGTCTCTCCCATAAGACAAACAGCATGTTGGGTGAACAAATTACAGTTGGGCAATTGACAAATAAAGAGGGCATGACCATGCACATACATATCATGATGAGTATAGTGAGATTTAATTGGGCATTACGACAAAGTACATAGACCGCCATCCTACTGCATCTATGCCTAAAAAGTCCACCTTCAGGTTATCATCCAAACCCCCCTCCAGTATTAAGTTGCAAAGCAACAGACAATTGCATTAAGTATGGTGCGTAATGTAATCAACAACTACATCCTTAGACATAGCATCAATGTTTTATCCCTAGTGGCAACAGCACAACACAACCTTAGAACTTTCTTCCACATCGTCCCGGTGTCAATGCAGGCATGAACCCACTATCGAGCATAAATACTCTCTCTTGGAGTTACAAGCATCTACTTGGCCAGAGCATCTACTAGTAACGGAGAGCATGCAAGATCATAAACAACACATAGATATAACTTTGATAATCAACATAACAAGTATTCTCTATTCATCGGATCCCAACAAACGCAACATATAGAATTACAGATAGATGATCTTGATCATGTTAGGCAGCTCACAAGATCCGACAATGATAGCACAATGGGGAGAAGACAACCATCTAGCTACTGCTATGGACCCATAGTGTAATATCCCAGGTTTAGAGGCTACAAAATGAGAGAACACCAAAGTGTGCATTGCATTCATGCATAGAAAATCCGGGGAATTTTCGCGCTTCAAATAAAACTTACCACAGTAACTGAAGTTTCACTTGACTTGCTGGAATTGAAGTAGATCATCAAGTCAAGCGCTATAAACTTCACTGTGACCTTTGCTAAAACCTTATTTTGGGTAGAGATGATTTGATCTATGGGCTAGATCAAATGAATTAGTTTTACAACAGACAACACCTTAAGTAAGGATCAACTACAAGATTTTATAAAGGATCTCAACATGACATTCCTTACAACAACACATGAATAATTATTCTACTATGAATCAAAGAACACAATTAATTAAGAAACCATTCTTTACTTATCTTATCCATGTCTTCTACTAAATAAATGTTCCTACCATGAGTCACATGGTATATCTTCTCAACTACAATACTTGAACCAAGTCAAGAACTTGCATATTCATTCTTCATTAGCTTTGACCATTTCAATCTTGTTTCCCAACTCATACCATTAAACCTAGAGAAAGGAGAGAACTAGTCATATGCTTATATTATGCATTCAATAGAACCTAACTAAATATTTAAACCTTATCCAATTGAGGTACTTGTTGATACTAACCAATGATACAAGAAATATAAGTCAAGTACTAAACCCTACTTGACTCAGTTAATACTTGATAGTAAGTAAGTACCTATTTGACTAGAGGAACCCTACTTATTCAAAAGAGCTCAACCTAAAGAGGTATACTCAAGTATATGGACTTATACTTGATCTTGGAGAGAGAACAATAATTCACCAATGAATTGTTGTGAGGCCAATACTTTGATTATTACAAATTGGGTGATGATCATAAACCTTAAGAATCTAAGTGAGTGTGTTGAGAGAAGTATTAAATAAGAGAGATTAGTGAGGAATAAGTGGATCATGTCTAATGCATGATCTTACCTAATAAATTGAGATGATAAGTTAAACCTAAATAGGTGATCCATAGATCCCATTCTTCTCATGAAATAATAAGTGAATCAATAGTAGTTAATCCAGACCAATACTCATGCCTTGTATAGAGTAGTGATGATATTGTATTTAACCTTGCCTATCCAAACATTTAAGACCAACCTAGCATTGCCTTGATACAATAATTCTACCTAAGTGAGGAGGATAACCCTAGCCACTAAAACATGATCAAGCTTATGCTCATACCTAAACCTAGTTGTGTATCACATGGGTGATCATAACTAAAACCCTAGGCCATATTTTAATTCCAATCCAAGCATTACTTTGGATTATAGTTATAACCCTACCATGCCTCATGCCTATTTCATACTTCAAATAGTGAAATATTTCCAAAACTATAAACCTTCTCACATAGAATCCATTCCACATGAAATATTGTCCTAACTTGTGTATCATGGATCACAAGTATAAACCAAGCCATATATACCTTTAGACTAGATTCCATTTGGTGAGTAGAGTGAAACCCATAACCAATTCCACTTTGATTTCCAATCCCCTTGTTTAGTTGCCCAAATGGAATATTGTGTCATAATTAAACCAACACTTCAACAAGTGAGTCAACCATAATTAGCTTAGGATCTACTTTAAATAATTCAAGTAGTAGTTGCTAAGCTAGAGTAGAGAATATAGAGTTGAATCCAATCATCTTCTTAAACCCTAAGAAATAATCCTTCACATAAAATGATGAATTCATCTCATTCTCATTATCATTTAATTTAAACTCTAGCCATAATTATATTACAATACATATTGTTAACCCTAATAATATATTCACCATGCACATGTGGTAAAGTTTCAAACCATTTAAACAGAAATGGTTCCTAAATTATAAAAGAATGGAGATCAATATTTTAACCATTTCCATTTTATTAAACCTCACAAAGTGTCACTCTAATTAAAATTCAATAGTTGTTTAAACAAAAGAATTATGCAGTGAGTATTATCAAGAAGTGATATGGATATTCAAATAGTTTTGAACCTACAAAACAAAATAGAAATCAGATCTGAATTCAAATAGAAATATCAAATAGAAAATAAAAACAGAAAACAGAAATTTGAAAAAGAAATGGAGGGAAAGCTCACCTGGCTTACCTGGACCCCGCAGCCCAACGCAGCAGCCCACCATCGGCCCATTCTCGCGCAGAACCAGTCCAGATACCGTTTCGGTGTCTTTAAAATTCGTGCAAAGGAGAGACGTCGTCGTCGTCTTCCTCTCCGGGGACGACAGCGCAGAGAAGAGTCCTGGCCACGTCCTCGTCGCGGATAACCTCGGCCCGGACGTCGCCAAACCCTCCAGAACTGCACCCTGTCGATCTCGCGTCCGTCTTATCTCCTGTGCGTCCCGATTCGTGCCCAAATCATCCACCTTCTCACTGACGCATCCCGGCCGTCTCCGCCACCGCATCGCCGCTGTAGAGCTCCCCTCACGCTATAAAACCACCAGTAGGTCCGCTGTGAAACCCTAGTACCTCGCCGACCATCCATTGCTTCTCAGTCATCCTCTATTTCGTGTGTTCTTCCACTCACTGTCGCCGGTGTTCACCTTGGTGACGACGGATGAGACCATCCCGGAGCTCATGGCGTAGCTCAATCGACGCGTCTGATCGTGTAGAGTCGTCTGGAGGAGCAGAGCATCAAGGAGGGCCCGGCACATCGCCAATTTCAGGTTTTCCCCTTGAAGCAGATCGTCGGAATCCGCGACGCTGAGCTCGTCTCCGGCCACCTCAAGCCTCACCGAGCCCACCAATACATTCAGGTGACTCTTGCGCATCTCAGGGACCATCTCGCTCGCTTAATCATCAATCGTAGCCCCGATTTGATATTTGGCCGACGTGCTCCGCCGCAGATGGTGCTCGCCGGAGCAACTCCGGTGACCATTTGGCGGAGGCACCACCACCGTTCGGTTCAGCGTTTAGTGCCGCGTCGATTAGGCTTAGTCGCACGTCCGCGGGAACCCCCTAGCGCCGCCGTCGTCGGGAGTCTGCTCGCCGGAGTTGAGCCCCCGTGCCAGTCAAACATTTTGACTTGGTCTTGCTCACGTGGCTGCCACGCTGGACTTGGTCCCACTCGTCTGTCACTGGAGCTAGCTAACCAACCGGTACGTTTAGTGTTTTTTGTGTTATTTCAAATTACAGAAAAATGTTGAAACTTTGAAAAATCATAGAAAATTCATATTAACTCAGAAAATAATGAATAATATATCAAAATGCTCACAGAAATAAACTCTATTCAAGTAAAATATAAAACAAAAATATGTGTCAAAATAAAAATTCACTTATTTTAACCTCATTAATTATGTCATTTCAATTATTTAAAATACAATTTGAATTCAATAATTAGTGAAGTTTAAAAAATTAAATTTTAACTATTCAGTAACTAAGTAAATTATTAAGATTAATTTTATTTACCATAATTGCATTAACTTAATTATTAGTGGTAATTCATAAACCCTAATTGCAAATTACTATTTTCTATTTTCTTTAAATAGTAATAACTCAAAAAAATATTATAAGCCAATATTATTTTGGTAAATCCAAAACTTATTTACTTAAACATCTTTAGTTAACAAGTAATTATTTTAAACCCTAATAACAATTATTAAACCCTGATTCTTAATTAAACCAAAATTAGGAGTTACCCTAATTATTAATTCTTGTGGAAGTTAATAAAATGCCAAACCATTAATAATTATGCTTCAAAGTAATTAGTTACCACACCTATATATCCAATCATCATTTTAGGAGATGTACTATAATTTAGAAACCCTAGTTTCAATTGAGTAAGAATTTGATTCCATTATTTTATGTGATCATTTGAAAATGCTTAAACCCTAAACCCTAGCTATGTGTCACATGTGATCATGTGAGATTCACCTAACATATAGAACCCTAATAAGCAACAATTGAATGCATTCTTATGATCCACTAGCATAAACCAATTCACATGAGATTATCATTTCATGTTCCTATTCTTAATTAAAACCTATATGATTCACTAGTATCACATAGATATAAACCCTAGCTTGATACCACATGTTAGCACCATTGATCACCACTCCTATATACCACACCATTAAGATCAACTTCAATCATCAGACCCTAGTAGAACCATAATGATAAACCCTAGTACCAATCTTGTGTAGTAATACACATCACATGCTCCTATTCCCCTGAACCCTATTCAGGAAGTGATAAACCATCTAGTTTAGAAGCCATTAATCATTACTTAGTAAAGCAAATGTGAAACCATAGTAAGCCCTAATAGCTAATTTATAGAACCATCTTGATAACCATCCTTTGATATGATGCTTAGAATAAACCATAGCAATAAACCTACCAATACTTACTATATAGAAACCCATTCCAAGTTAAGAACCAACTAGTTCCTATTAGTAAAACTAAATGAATCCATTAGTAAACCCTAGAAAGCCATAGCTCCTATATATAATAGTTCATATTCTTATTTAACATGTTCTTCAAAAGTTATTCTTTTGAAGTACAAATGTCAATCAAACCTTAGAAGCTTAATCCTTCTTTGAAATACTCATTATTTCTTAAACAACATGTTCTTCAAAAGTTATTCTTTTTGAAGTATAGTATAAGTAATCATCAATCATGTTCTGTAGAACTTAAAATTGACAACTGTTCTTTATATATTATTTCACCACTATTCTTTATGTGTATGATTGTTATGATGTCTTATATCACTTGGTTATGCTAATAATATAATCAAACCCTAATAAGAACCTTGTTTGAGAACCATTCTAAAAAGTGCAACCAACCCTAAAGAAATCTTTACAACTCATCTATCTTAAATCATCGAGTTTAGGTTACGCTCGGGACGATTGCATCTCATACTATGCATTATAGCATCTTTGCCAGTTCTTTAAACATTGTCCTTACCGGACGATGATGGTATTTCAGAATTTGGAGTTATCACGTATCGAAGCTTTTGCCTGCATAATCTTGCAGTCAAGAAAGGCAAGTTCATCGCTTGCTCATGTCATTTGATTATTTTTATCAAACTATATGCAAAGTACTATACTTATCACTCATGCATTGAAAAGCAAATATTATTTTACAATTATGAATATGACTATGTGGTGGGCAATGGAACCATGGTATGTGTTGATATGGTGGAGGTTCCATTGCAATGGGTTATATCACCCTAGGATTAATTACCAATGCCGTCCAGTGATTCTAGCGCCGTACATATCGCGTTATCCATAAGATCTATAATGGCTCTGGGGAAGTCAGCTGTATTTTTTCCCTTCTGCACGCCAACGGATCGGAGAGACGGTGGGGTGCTGGAGGCACTGCCGCAATAGGTTGGGAAATCCTTTTAAATCCCCATCCATTAGTGATGTTAATCTCTTCGATCTATGAGGGATTGTCCGGAGTACACCATGAGTAAAGCCGTATTATCGGGGGAAGTCTACTGGAGGTGTACGGTCGGACAAAAGGGTGGGTTTGCAGGGTCGCGGAGAAGGCAGTGATTGGCTTGGATCTTATACTGGGCCTCACACCAAAGGAAGTGTGGACGGGGACATACTCTCGGCCGGCAACATGGTTAAGATCTCTTGTGGGGTAAAGTAACGCACCTCTGCAGAGGGTATCAAGAATTGTGACTGTCACTCCCTGTTCCGGGAAGGGAACTGCGAACGCGGCAGGAAAGGAACTCCACGAAGTTCTAGTCAACCTGTGAAGACTGACGGGCATAGTTTTCAGAATAAAATAAACCTTTTGAAGAAATGTTTACAAAAACTTGCATTGGCCTATGACTTTCTGGTCTGTGGCTGTAGCTAGTGCATGATACACCTATTTCCTAATATGAACTTGCTGAGTACGCTCGTACTCATTCTATCACATTTGAACCCCCTTCTTAGATCAATGCACCGAAGGAGAAACTACCGTGGAACTCAAAGACAAAGGAGTCAACTGCAACAAGATGAAGAATCCAATCAAAGAAGTCAATGGAGTCAACTTCTGTATCAGCTATAATGGAAACCTAGACTAATATTAGAAGGGAACCTTTCCCTAATCCTAGCACCTAAGTAGCTAGAGTTCTATAGCAAGCCAATTAGCTCTTAAACTTGAGTTAGCTATAAGATAGACTACGAGTCGTTCTTCTGGAGCTTTATTTGAAGTTTTACCTCACTGTAAAGTAGGAGGCTGTGTGGATCTTATGTAAACAGTTCGTGTGTACTTCTATAGACATACCTTGGACTCGCATATGTTTCTGTTGTACCACTCTGAGAGATGTAATATGAGTGGAACGGTGTTTCACTTGTGTTATGTCAACGACTTGTGTACTACACCATGCAGTGGTACGCTGGGTCACCGCACATAGTCCAGGGGTAGACTACTCACACATCACACCGGAGGCGACCATGGCGGCGTAGAGTCCTCCGGGAGATGATTCCCCTCTCCGGCAGGGTGCCGGAGGCGATCTCCTGGATCCCCCGAGATGGGATCGGCGTTGGCGGCGTCTCTGGAAGGTTTTCCGTATCGTGGCTCTCGTGCGGGGGTTTCGTCACGGAGGCTTTAAGTAGGCGGAAGGGCAAGTCAGGAGGGGGCACGGGGGCCCCACACCACAGGCCGGCGCGGCCAAGGGGGGGCCGCGCCGCCCTAGGGTTTGGGCACCCCGTGGCCCCACTTCGTTTCGTCTTCGGACTTCTGGAAGCTTCGTGGCAAAATAGGCCCCTGGGCGTTGATTTCGTCCAATTCCGAGAATATTTCCTTACTAGGATTTCTGAAACCAAAAACAGCAGAAAACAGAATCGGCACTTCGGCATCTTGTTAATAGGTTAGTTCCAGAAAATGCACGAATATGACATAAAGTGTGCATAAAACATGTAGATAACATCAATAATGTGGCATGGAACATAAGAAATTATCGATACGTTGGAGACGTATCAGATAGCGGTCTATGTACTTTGTCGTAATGCCCAATTAAATCTCACTATACTCATCATATCATGTATGTGCATGGTCATGCCCTCTCTATTTGTCAATTGCCCAACTGTAATTTGTTCACCCAACATGCTATTTATCTTATGGGAGAGACACCTCTAGTGAACTGTGGACCCCGGTCCATTCTTTTAATCGAATACAATCTACTGCAATACTTGTTCTACTGTTTTCTGCAAACAATCATCATCCACACTATACATCTAATCCTTTGTTACAGCAAGCCGGTGAGATTGACAACCTCACTATTTCGTTGGGGCAAAGTACTTTGGTTGTGTTGTGCAGGTTCCACGTTGGCGCCGGAATCCCTGGTGTTGCGCCGCACTACATCTCGCCGCCATCAACCTTCAACGTGCTTCTTGGCTCCTACTGGTTCGATAAACCTTGGTTTCTTACTGAGGGAAACTTACGGCTGTACGCATCACACCTTCCTCTTGGGGTTCCCAACGGACGCGTGTTGAACGGAAAGACATACGTCAACTACGCGCAGCACACAAACATAGCAATCAATGCTTCCCTCTGCGAAGGGCCATTCTTCTACTTTTATGTTGAGTCAGCTTACCCATTTCTCTCCATCTCAAGAAGCAAACACTTGTGTGAACTGTGCATTGATTCTTACATGCTTGCTTATTGCACTTGTTATATTGCTTTGCATTGACAACTATCCATGAGATATACATGTTACAAGTTGAAAGCAACCGCTGAAACTTAATCTTCCTTTGTGTTGCTTCAATACCTTTATTATGAATCTATTGCTTTATGAGTTAACTCTTATGCAAGACTTATTGATGCTTGTCTTGAAAGTACTATTCATGAAAAGTCTTTGCTATATGATTCAGTTGTTTAATCATTGTCTTTACCATTGCTTTGCATCGCTGCATTCATCTCATATGCTTTACAATAGTATGATTAAGATCATGTTGGTAGCATGTCACTTCAGAAATTATCTTTGTTATCGTTTACCTACTCGGGACGAGTAGGAACTAAGCTTGGGGATGCTGATACGTCTCCGACGTATCGATAATTTCTTATGTTCCATGCTTGTTTTATGACAATACCTACATGTTTTGTTCACACTTTACATCGTTTTTATGCATTTTACGGAACTAACCTATTGACGAGATGCCGAAGTGCCAGTTCCTGTTTTCTGCTGTTTTTGGTTTCAGAAATCCTAGTAAGGAAATATTCTCGGAATTGGACGAAATCAACGCCCAAGATCTTAAAATCCCACGAAGCTTCCAGAACACCCGAGAGCCGCCAGAGGGGGGCCACAGGCCCACCAGACAGTAGGCCGGCGCGGCCAGAGGGGGGGCCGCGCCCCCCTATTGTGTCATCGCCTCGTCAGCCCTCCGACTCCGCCTCTTCGCCTATATAAAGGTCCCTGACCTAAAACATCGATACGGAAAAGCCACGGTACGAGAAACCTTCCAGAGCCACCGCCATCGTGAAGCCAAGATCTGGGGGACAGGACTCTCTGTTCCGGCACGCCGCCGGGACGGGGAAGTGCCCCCGGAAGGCTCCTCCATCAACACCGCTGCCATCTCCACCGCCATCTTCATCAACGCTGATGTCTCCCATGAGGAGGGAGTAGTTCTCCATCGAGGCTAAGGGCTGTACCGGTAGCTATGTGGTTAATCTCTCTCATATGTACTTCAATACAATGATCTCATGAGCTGCCTTACATGATTGAGATTCATATGAGTTTTGTATCACTATTCATCTATGTTACTCTAGTGATGTTATTAAAGTACTCTATTCCTCCTGCACGGTGTAATGGTGACAGTGTGTGCATCGTGTAGTACTTGGCGTAGGTTATGATTGTAATCCCTTCTAGATTATGAAGTTAACTATTGCTATGATAGTATTGATGTGATCTATGCCTCCTTCATAGTGTGATGGTGACAGTGTGCATGCTATGTTAGTACTTGGTGTAATTGCAATGATCTATCATGCACTCTAAGGTTATTTAAACATGAATATCGAATATTGTGGAGCTTGTTAACTCCGGCATTGAGGGTTCGTGTAATCCTACGCAATTAGTGGTGTTCATCATCCAACAAGAGAGTGTAGAGTATAGCATTTATCTATTTATTCTGTTATGTGATCAATGTTGAGAGTGTCCACTAGTGAAAGTATAATCCCTAGGCCTTGTTCCTAAATACTGCAATCATCGCTTGTTTATTGTTTTACTGCATCTGTACTGCATGCAATATTACCACCATCTATACCACCTGTATTTTACTATCTCTTCGCCGAACTAGTGCACCTATACATCTGACAAGTGTATTAGGTGTGTTGGGGACACAAGAGACTTCTTGCTTTGTGGTTGCAGGGTTGCATGAGAGGGATATCTTTGACCTCTTCCTCCCTGAGTTCGATAAACCTTGGGTGTTCCACTTAAGGGAAACTTGCTGCTGTTCTACAAACCTCTGCTCTTGGAGGCCCAACACTGTCTACAAGAATAGAAGCACCCGTAGACATCAGGAACCTATCCTTGCGAAAATGTACTCAGACCATATCACCAGGCTTGAACAACACCTCCTTTCGCTTCTTATTCATTCTTGCAGCATTGCTCTTGCCTTTCTTTTCTATCAACTCTTTAGTCTTCACATGTATCTTCCGTACAAAATCTGCCCTCTTGGATGCCTCCATATTAACTCTCTCATGTATGGGTAGAGGCAACAAATCAAGCGGAGTAATGGGTTTGAAACCATACACCACCTCAAAGGGACACAGCTCTGTGGTAGAATGTACCGCCCTGTTGTAAGCAAACTCCACATGCGGCAAACACTCTTCCCACTCCTTCATGTTCTTCTTGATCATGGATCTCAACAGTTGTGACAATGTTCTATTCACCACTTCAGTTTGACCATCCGTTTGGGGATGACAGGTGGTACTGAAAAGTAGCTTCGTCCCCAGCTTTCTTCAAAGCGTCTTCCAGAAGTAGCTCATAAACTTCACGTCACGATCAGAAACAATAGTCTTTGGGACTCCATGTAGACATACAATCTCCCTGAAAAACAGGTTAGCAATATGCGACGCATCGTCGCTCTTGTGGCAGACAATAAATTGTGACATTTTAGAAAATCTAACCACTACCGCAAATATAGAATCATGGCCTCTTTTAGTACGCGGCAAACCCAACACAAAATCCATACTAATATCCTCCCAAGGTGTGGTAGGTGTCGGTAAAGGAGTATATGATACGTCTTCGACGTATCGATAATTTCTTATGTTCCATGCCACATTATTGATGATATCTACATGTTATATGCACATTTTATGTCATATTTATGCGTTTTCTGGAATTAACCTATTGACGAGATGCCGAAGGGCTAGTTGCTGTTTTCTGCTGTTTTTGGTTTCAGAAATCCTAGTAAAGAAATATTCTCGGAATCGGACGAAATCAACGCCCAGGTTCCTATTTTTCCCGGAAGCATCCAGAACACACGAGAACCGCCAGAGAGGGGGCACAGGCCCACCAAACCCTAGGCCGGCGCGGCCAAGGGGGGGCCCGTGCCCCCCTATAGTGTCGGCGCCCCTTCGACCTCCTCACGCCGCCTCTTCGCCTATATAAAGCCCCTGGACCTAAAACCTCGATACGAAAAAGCCACGGTACGAGAAACCTTCCAGAGCCGCCGCCATCGCGAAGCCAAGATCTGGGGGACAGGACTCTCTGTTCCGGCACGCTGCCGGGACGGGGAAGTGCCCCCGGAAGGCTCCTCCATCGACACCACCGCCATCTCCATCAACGCTGCTGTCTCCCATGAGGAGGGAGTAGTTCTTCATCGAGGCTCGGGGCTGTACCGGTAGCTATGTGGTTCATCTCTCTCCTATGTACTTCAATACAATAATCTCATGAGCTGCCTTACATGATTGAGATTCATATGATGATGCTTGTAATCTAGATGTCGTTATGCTAGTCAAGTGAGTTTTACTTATGTGATCTCCGGAGACTCCTTGTCCCACGTGTGTAAAGGTGACAGTGTGTGCACCGTGTGGGTCTCTTAGGCTATATTTCACAGAATACTTATTCACTGTTATGGATGGCATAGTGAAGTGCTTATTTATATCTCGTTATGATTGCAATGTGTTTTGTATCACAATTTATCAATGTGCTACTCTAGTGATGTTATTAAAGTAGTTTATTCCTCCTGCACGGTGTAATGGTGACAGTGTGTGCATCCGTGTTAGTACTTGGCGTAGGCTATGATTATGATCTCTTGTAGATTATGAAGTTAACTATTGCTATGATGGTATTGATGTGATCTATGCCTCCTTTCGTAGCGTGAAGGTGACAGTGTGCATGCTATGTTAGTACTTGGTTTAGTTGTGTTGATCTGTCATGCACTCTAAGGTTATTTAAATATGAACATTGAATATTGTGGAGCTTGTTAACTCCGGCATTGAGGGTTCGTGTAATCCTACACAGTTAGTGGTGTTCATCATTCAACAAAAGAGTGTAGAGTCTAGCATCTATCTATTTATTCTGTTATGTGATCAATGTTGAGAGTGTCCACTAGTGAAAATATGATCCCTATGCCTTGTTCCTAAATACTGCTATCGCTGCTTGTTTACTATTTTACTGCGTTACTCTTTGCTTTGCGTTACTCTTGCTTGTTTCTTGTCTGGGCAAAGCACTTTTCTGGTGCCGTTGCTACTACTTATTCATACCACCTGTATTTCACTATCTCTTCGCCGAACTAGTGCACCTATTAGGTGTGTTGGGGACACAAGAGACTTCTTGCTTTGTGGTTGCAGGGTTGCATGAGAGGGATATCTTTGACCTCTTCCTCCCTGAGTTCGATAAACCTTGGGTGATCCACTTAAGGGAAAACTTGCTGCTGTTCTACAAACCTCTGCTCTTGGAGGCCCAACACTGTCTACAGGAAAAGGAGGGGGGCGTAGACATCAAGCTATTTTCTGGCACCGTTGCCGGGGAACGAAGGAAAGCTACACCATTTCCTCCCTCGTCAACTACATGCCAGCAAGCTATTTTCTGGCACCGTTGCCGGGGAGGAAAGGTAAAAGGCACTCATACTTCGGTTCCAGGTAACAGTACTTTTCTGGCGCCATTGTGTTTGTGCTCGAAGCTATTTCCTTTAGATCCTGCAATTGCATCTTTTTGTTTCTTGTTTACACTAGTTAGGCATAATGGACAACAATGAGCTTCTTACTTTATTTCCAGATTTAAGACATGGATGGTTTGATCCGAAAATTAAAAAACCCATGGAACATGTTAGCATGAATACTTTGAACACCATTGTTGCTAATACTATGGATAAGTCTAAGCTTGGGGAAGCTAGTTTATATAAAAATAATCTTTTTGCTCCTCAGCTTTGGAAGAACTATTTCACTCTGATAATGCTTTATCTCCCATATGCGATAACTCTAATGATGCTTCTGATATTTTAAATCCACCTGCTGAAAGTATTCCGTATAAAATACCTATGAAAATTATTGAACGCGTTATGGATAACCGTTATACAGGGGATGGAACTGTCCACCCTGGAGATCATTTATTGTTCTTGCATGAATTATGCGGTTTATTCAAGTGTGCAGGTATTGCTATGGATGAAGTGAGGAAGAAACTATTCTCTATATCGCTGTCTGGTAAAGCGGCGCATTGGTATAAATTACTGGATAATGGGGATTCTCTTGAATGGAATGATATTGTGCCCCGGTTTTATTCTAAATTTTATCCTCCTCATGAAGTGCATATTGATAGGAATTATATTTATAACTTTTATCCTCGTGATGGAGAGAGTATTTCTCAAGCGTGGGGGAGACTAAAGTCACTAATGCTCAAATGTCCCATTCATGAGCTCCCCCGTAATGTTATTGTTAACAATTTTTATGCGAGACTTTCAGGACAACACAAGGACTATCTGGATGCCTGTTCGGAAGGATCTTTCACAAGCAAAGAGGTTGAAGCTAGGTGGGATCTTCTTGATCGGATTGAGGACAACGCTGAAGGATGGGAGAACGACAAAGATAAAGAGTCAGGTATAAATTATGATTATGAATGCATTGAAGCTTTTATGGATACTGATAAATTTCGAAATATGAGTGCTACTTATGGTCTTGACTCTCAAGTTGCTGCAAATCTTTATAAAGCCTTTGCTTCTCATTTTGAATTGCCTAAAAAGAATTTTGATAAGTATCATGAACCTTTTAAAGAGGCTTGCATAAAGAATGAAATTGTTGTTAACTATTGCAATAAGCATGCTCAAACTCCTAAGAATGCTATTTCCTATAAGCATGTTAATTTTTGTGGAATACATAGACCTTGTGGAATTAATCAAATCAAAGATGAATATTGTATCCATCATGCTAATGAAAAAACTAGAAAGTGGTTTAGGGCTCTAGATGATCTTGGTAAAAAAGTTTGTGCCCTCTATCCTTTTATTTGTGAAGTTTGCCATGAAGTGGGTCATTTTAATTTTCAATGCTCCTCCAATGATAATTTGAACCCAATGAGTGCTGCAAATTTGTATTGTGATGATGAAATTACTCCTAATCAGCATGATAAACTTACTTTATTTTTGGGGTGTGAAGAACTGTCGAGAAAAATCTCTTTGTTACATATGAGTGATCTTGATATTGATGATGTCCTGCATGGGTGTTTTTCTTATTGCATTGATAATAGCCATACAAATACTTACATACAAAATATTTTAGAAGATGACACCTTGCCAAAATATGATAGGACCGCTGTGTGTTTTCAACTAATTAATGAAAAGGAGGGATCCTCCCAAGTTTCTTCTATTGTTTCTGAAAGTAAATCAGGTTATGCGGACAAGCCACCCTTCAAGCCTCTTCCTCCTAAAGAAGGGAACGAGGAGAAGGAAGAGAAGAAGAAGAAGAAGGGAACGAAGAAGAAGAAGAAGAAGGAGAATAAAAAGAAAGAGGTAACGGCGTATCCCCGCGTGAATGAGATAACGCTAGGTAACCGTAAGTATGTTGCTCCTAATGATTATTGTGATAATGAATCTGAATACGATGATCTTCCTATGCCCTTTACATACATTAGCAATCATGATTTGAATGAGCACACTACTTTTGATATTGCAAATCTCTGGGAAACTAATTCTGAAAATGATGATGATAATAATTGCCATAGTGTCAGTGCTATCCATGCTTCCTCCCATAATAATATAGAAAGCTCTAAGCTTGGGGAAGAGATGTTTGAAAATCTTTTAGCTACTGGTCATTATATTTTTGATACGTCTCCTTCTAATAACAATGATGGTGTGGACACAGATAAACCGACTGTGAAAGATAACTATTCTATTTCCTATGATGACACTGTGCCTCCGATCTCTGATGATTATTATAAAGAATGCTATGACATAGGTTCTAACTATCCTTATGAAACTTGTCATAGTCATGATTGGATTACCAAAAACAATTCCCTTAATATGCAACTTGTTTACCATGTTCAAATTCTTGATAATAATCTTGCTCCAATTACTATTAATGAGAATAACTCTTCTTATGCCAAATTTAATGATACTACTATGCATATGAACCATGATAAGAATGTCTTAAGTGATGGGTATATTGTGGATTTCATCAATGATGCTACTGAAAGTTATTATGAGAGAGGGAAATATGGTTGTATGCATCTTAATAATATTAAGTTTCCCCTCTTTATGTTGAGAATCTTGAAGTTACTCGTGTTTTATCCGCTTATGCTTGTCACTTTGTTCTTCATGAATTCATTTGTGTACAAGATTCCTTTCCATAGGAAGCATGTTAGACTTAAATGTGTTTTCAATTTGCCTCTTGATGCTCTCTTTTGCTTCAAATACTATTTCTTCCGAGTGCATCATTAAAACTGCTGAGCCCATCTTAATGGCTATAAAGAAAGAACTTCTTGGGAGATAACCCATGTGTTAATTTGCTACAGTACCTCGTTTTATTTTTGTGTCTTGGAAGTTGTTTACTACTGTAGCAACCTCTCCTTATCTTAGTTTAGTGTTTTATTGTGCCAAGTAAAGTCGTTGATAGTAAAGTTCATACTAGATTTGGATTACTGCGCAGAAACAGATTTCTTTGCTGTCACAAATCTGGGAAAAATTCTCTATAGATAACTCAAAAAATTATGCCAATTTACGTGAGTAATCCTCAGATATGTACGCAGCTTTCATTCAATTTGAGCATTTTCATTTGAGCAAGTATGGTGCCCCAATAAAATTCGTCAATACGAACTGTTCTGTTTTTGACAGATTCTGCCTTTTATTTCGCATTGCCAGTTTTGTTATGTTCGATGGATATTTCGATTCCATTGACTTTCAGTAGCTTTGTGCAATGTCCAGAAGTGTTAAGAATGATTATGTCACCTCTGAACATGTATATTTTGATTGTGCACTAACCCTCTAATGAGTTGTTTTGAGTTTGGTGTGAAGGAAGTTTTCAAGGGTCAAGAGAGGAGGATGATACAATGTGATCAAGAAGAGTGAAAAGTCTAAGCTTGGGGATGCCCCGGTGGTTCATCCCTGCATATTTCAAGAAGACTCAAGCATCTAAGCTTGGGGATGCCCAAGGCATCCCCTTCTTCATCGACAAATTATCAGGTTCCTTCTCTTGAAACTATATTTTTATTCGGTCACATCTTATGTACTTTACTTGGAGCGTCTGTGTGCTTTTGTTTTTTGTTTTTGTTTGAATAAATGCTTGTGTGGGAGAGAGACACGCTCCGCTGGTTCATATGAACACATGTGTTCTTAGCTCTTAATGTTCATGGCAAAGTTTCTTCTTCGTTAAATTGTTATATGGTTGGAATTGGAAAATGCTACATGTAGTAATTGCTATAATGTCTTGGATAATGTGATACTTGGCAATTGTTGTGCTCATGTTTAAGCTCTTGCATCATATACTTTGCACCTATTAGTGAAGAATACATAGAGCTTGCTAAAATTTGGTTTGCATAATTGGTCTCTCTAAGGTCTAGATAATTTCTAGTATTGAGTTTGAACAACAAGGAAGACGGTGTAGAGTCTTATAATGTTTTCAATATGTCTTTTATGTAAGTTTTGCTGCACCGCTTCATCCTTGTGTTCGCTTCAAACAACCTTGCTAGCCTAAACCTTGTATCGAGAGGGAATACTTCTCATGCATCCAAATACTTGAGCCAACCACTATGCCATTTGTGTCCACCATACCTACCTACTACATGGTATTTCTCCGCCATTCCAAAGTAAATTGCTTGAGTGCTACCTTTAAACAATTCAAAATTTATCACCTCTGATTTGTGTCAATGTTTCATAGCTCATGAGGAAGTATGTGGTGTTTATCTTTCAATCTTGTTGGGCAACTTTCACCAATGGACTAGTGGCTTCATCCTCTTATCCAATAATTTTGCAAAAAGAGCTGGCAATGGGATTCCCAGTCCCAAATTAATTAATAAAAATAGACACTCCTCCATGGTATGTGATTGTTGGACGGCACCCGAAGGATTCGGTTAGCCATGGCTTGAGAAAGCAAAGGTGGGGAGGAGTGTCATCATAATAAAAATAAAATAAAAAGGCACTCCTTCATGGTATGAGATTGTTGGCAGGCACCCGAGGATTCGGTTAGCCATGGTTTGTGAAAGAAAGGTTGGAAGGAGTGCCACCCAAAAATAAAATAAAATGGGAGCCGCTCTTTGAAGGTTTGTCTGGCAAGGGGGTTAGAGTACCCGCTACCATTCGTTGACAACAACATACACCTCTCAAAACTTTACTTTTATGCTCTCTATATGTTTTCAAAACCAAAGCTCTAGCACAAATATAGCAATCGATGCTTTCCTCTTTGAAGGACCATTCTTTTACTTTTATTGTTGAGTCAGTTCACCTATTTCTCTCCATCTCAAGAAGCAAACACTTGTGTGAACTGTGCATTGATTCCTACATACTTGCATATTGCACTTGTTATATTACTTTACATTGACAATATCCATGAGATATACATGTTACAAGTTGAAAGCAACCGCTGAAACTTAATCTTCCTTTGTGTTGCTTCAAATGCTTCTACTATGAATTATTGCTTTATGAGTTAACTCTTATGCAAGACTAATTGATGCTTGTCTTGAAAGTACTATTCATGAAAAGTCTTTGCTTTATGATTCAGTTGTTTACTCATGTCATTACCATTGTTTTGGATTGCTGCATTCATTACATGTGTTTACAATATTATGATCAAATTTATGATGGCATGTCACTCCAGAAATTATCTTTGGTATCGTTTACCTGCTCGGGACGAGCAGAAACTAAGCTTGGGGATGCTGATACGTCTCCGACGTATCGATAATTTCTTATGTTCCATGCCACATTATTGATGATATCTACATGTTATATGCACATTTTATGTCATATTTATGCGTTTTCTGGAACTAACCTATTGACGAGATGCCGAAGGGCCAGTTGCTGTTTTCTGCTGTTTTTGGTTTCAGAAATCCTAGTAAAGAAATATTCTCGGAATCGGACGAAATCAACGCCCAGGTTCCTATTTTGCCCGGAAGCATCCAGAACACACGAGAACCGCCAGAGAGGGGGCACAGGCCCACCAAACCCTAGGCCGGCACGGCCAAGGGGGGGCCGCGCCCCCCTATAGTGTCGGCGCCCCTTCGACCTCCTGACGCCGCCTCTTCGCCTATATAAAGCCCCTGGACCTAAAACCTCGATACGAAAAAGCCACTGTACGAGAAACCTTCCAGAGCCGCCGCCATCGCGAAGCCAAGATCTGGGGGACAGGACTCTCTGTTCCGGCACGCTGCCGGGACGAGGAAGTGCCCCCGGAAGGCTCCTCCATCGACACCACCGCCATCTCCATCAACGCTGCTGTCTCCCATGAGGAGGGAGTAGTTCTCCATCGAGGCTCGGGGCTGTACCGGTAGCTATGTGGTTCATCTCTCTCCTATGTACTTCAATACAATAATCTCATGAGCTGCCTTACATGATTGAGATTCATTTGATGATGCTTGTAATCTAGATGTCGTTATGCTAGTCAAGTGAGTTTTACTTATGTGATCTCCGAAGACTCCTTGTCCCACGTGTGTAAAGGTGACAGTGTGTGCACCGTGTGGGTCTCTTAGGCTATATTTCACAGAATACTTATTCACTGTTATGGATGGCGTAGTGAAGTGCTTATTTATATCTCGTTATGATTGCAATGTGTTTTGTATCACAATTTATCTATGTGCTACTCTAGTGATGTTATTAAAGTAGTTTATTCCTCCTGCACGGTGTAATGGTGACAGTGTGTGCATCCGTGTTAGTACTTGGCGTAGGCTATGATTATGATCTCTTGTAGATTATGAAGTTAACTATTGCTATGATGGTATTGATGTGATCTATGCCTCCTTTCGTAGCGTGAAGGTGACAGTGTGCATGCTATGTTAGTACTTGGTTTAGTTGTGTTGATCTGTCATGCACTCTAAGGTTATTTAAATATGAACATTGAATATTGTGGAGCTTGTTAACTCCGGCATTGAGGGTTCGTGTAATCCTACACAGTTAGTGGTGTTCATCATTCAACAAAAGAGTGTAGAGTCTAGCATCTATCTATTTATTCTGTTATGTGATCAATGTTGAGAGTGTCCACTAGTGAAAATATGATCCCTAGGCCTTGTTCCTAAATACTGCTATCGCTGCTTGTTTACTGTTTTACTGCGTTACTACTGCTGCGTTACTACTGCTTGTTTACTGTCCTGGGCAAAGCACTTTTCTGGTGCCGTTGCTACTACTTATTCATACCACCTGTATTTCACTATCTCTTCGCCGAACTAGTGCACCTATTAGGTGTGTTGGGGACACAAGAGACTTCTTGCTTTGTGGTTGCAGGGTTGCATGAGAGGGATATCTTTGACCTCTTCCTCCCTGAGTTCGATAAACCTTGGGTGATCCACTTAAGGGAAAACTTGCTGCTGTTCTACAAACCTCTGCTCTTGGAGGCCCAACACTGTCTACAGTATACCAACCGTGAGGCTTCAGCTTGTACTTGGACTTATTGCAAGTAATGCACCTCTTCACATACCTGTCCACGTCCTGCCTCAACTTTGGCCAATAAAAGTGGTCAGCTAGCATGAGTAGCGTCTTCTCACGCCCAAAGTGACCCATCAAACCTCCAGTATGTGATTCCTGCAACAAGAGCAAACGCACAGACGATTCTGGAACACATAGTTTGTTAGCTCTAAACAAGAATCCATCATGTATGTGATATTTTTCCCATGCTTTACCAATAGCACATAAGCGATATGGTTCAGCAAAATCATGATCAGTGGCATACAAATCACATAGTATCTCTAGTCCAGGAGTTTTAACATCAAGTTGAGTTAATAGCATATTCTTCCTAGACAAAGCATCAGCAACAATATTATCTTTTCCCTTCTTATGCTTAATAATGTATGGAAAAGACTCAATGAACTCAACCCACTTAGCAAGACACTTATGCAAAGTAGATTGGGCTTTCAGATATTTCAAAGCTTCATGATCAGAATGTATGATAAATTCTTTTGGCCACAAATAATGTTGCCAAACCTCAAGAACCCTAATTAAAGCATACAATTCTTTATCATATATAGGATAATTCAACTTAGCACCAGAAAGTTTCTCAGAAAAATATGCAATTGGGCGACCCTCTTGCATCAACACACCACCAATTCCAATACCACTAGCATCACATTCAATCTCAAATTGCTTATTGAAATCAGGAAGTGCAAGCAACGGTGCAGAAGTTAACAATCGTTTCAGTTCATCAAATGCATGATCTTGGGCCGCGCCCCACTTAAAGACAACACCCTTTTTAGTTAAATCATTCAAAGGTGCAGCAATAGTACTAAAGTTGGGCACAAATGTCTATAAAACCCAGCTAGACCATGAAAACTTCTAACTTGACTCACATTCATGGGAGTAGGCCAATTTCGAATAGCTTCAATTTTAGACACATCTACTTCTACTCCATGCTTAGAGACAACATAACCAAGAAATATGACCTTATCTTTGCAAAATGTGCACTTCTCAAGATTACCATAGAGTTGATTATCACGCAACACTTGCAAAACATGTCGAATATGTATAGTATGATCAGATTCATTGCGGCTGTAGATTAATATATCATCAAAGTACACAACCACAAACTTTCCAATACATTCACGCAAAACATGGTTCATCAGTCTCATGAAAGTGCTAGGTGCATTAGTTAAACCAAAAGGCATTACTAACCACTCATATAAACCAAATTTTGTTTTAAAGGCTGTTTTCCATTCATCCCCTTCTTTCATCCTAATTTGATGATAACCACTACGCAAATCAATTTTAGAGAACACAGCAGCACCACTCAATTCATCTAGCATATCCTCTAAACGGGGAATAGTATGACGATATCGAATAGTAATATTGTTTATAGCTCTACAATCTACGCACATACGCCATGTACCATATTTCTTAGGAACTAGAATAATAGGAACAACACAAGGACTAAGGCTTATGCGGATATAACCTTTGTCGAGTAGCGCTTGTACTTGCTTCTGTATTTCCTTCGTCTCTTCGGGGTTCGTTCTATATGGCGCCCTATTGGGTAGCGAAGCTCCGGGAATAAAGTCGATTTGATGCTCAATACCTCGCAATGGTGGTAGTCCTGCGGGTACCTCTTCCGGAAACACGTCGCCAAATTCCTGCAAAACATTAGAAACACCAAGAGGAAGAGGGGTCATGTCGTTAGAAACCAAAACCGTACCCCTGTACATAAGCACAAGAGGCATGTCCGTAGGATCCTCACTAAATTCCCTCATGTCTTCTTTGGTGACTAATGAGACTAAGGAATTCACTCTCTCACTTTTCGTTATATCACTCACGGTATTACAATTCTCTCGCCTATCTAGAGATGCATCCTCCAAATTCACTTCAATTTTCTGACGAGATTCATTGACAATTTGTTGTGGTGACATAGGTTGTAAGTTAATCTTCTTGCCCTTGAGCTCCAAGTGATATGTATTGGCATGGCCATTGTGTTGCACAGAACGGTCATAGAGCCATGGCCGGCCCAACAGTAGATTACACACCGTCATAGGAACCACATCAAAATCAATGGAATCCTTATACGGTCCAATCTCAAAATCAACACGCACCATGTGGCTCACCTTCATCTCACCATTATTGCTCAACCACTGAATATAATATGGATGCGGGTGCGGTAGATACTTCAGTTTCAGCTCACGATGCAGGCGGAGGCGGATGTCCGCTCGTCCGCTTCGTCCGCGCCGCTAAAAAGGCCCAAACGGCCTAGCGGCTAGGCCACATAAGCAAGGCGGCCTCACGGACTCTGTCTATTTGGCCCGCCAGGCCGTCCATCCTGCTAAGAAAAAAAAAGGCTATCGCTAGTAGCAAAGGAAGCAGAGTCACGTAGATTGTCTCAAAAAAAAAAAGGAAGCAGAGTAGATAGGGCACGCCGCCACGCTGGTCGCCGCCGTCGGGCCGGCGCCTTGCTCCCTCTTCCCAGCACGTGAACGTCTGCACCTAGCTCGCCGCCTCCCTGCACCCCGCTCGTATCCGCCCAACACCTTTCCTTCTGCGCCTCCGGCTCCCTTGCCGTCGCCGCCTCTGGGAGAGATCAGAGATGGGCGCGGAGGTGGGGGAGGGCAAGAATCCGGCGGAGGAGGGAACGAATCTAGCAGACAAGGAGGTGCACAAGAATTCTTCAGAGCAAGAGGACAGGAATCCGGCGGGACAGGTAGCAATCCTTCTTTGAATTTAGAAACTGTCATGTGTGCTTGGATGCATACCTTGCAATTGAAGAGATTGTGGAAGCGATTCAGCTAGCCTCTCTATGATACTAACTAACGCTGTGCTGTACTGTAAGAGAGTATGATGAATAACCAGTACTAAGTTACTTAGCCTTTGCCTGCTTTTATTTTTGACAGACAGAGTAATACAGAAACAGGGCAATACAGCTGGTTACTGGGTGAACCTCTATGTATACAGCGTAAATGGATTGATATTGTTTTACTTAATTCATGCTGTTTCCTGATAAATAGAAGTAGAGTTCAGATTGGAATGTCTCTATCACGCTGCTTGATTTTGTAAAATCTAAAGAAGTTCTAACATGGTGCTTTTCTGAAAAGCCTCGTGGTATGTCTACTTGACATCCTCTAAATTAAAATAAATCTAGATTGGTTTATGGGATCCGTAAAAGATTAAACATGCTACGTTTTAAGACAACATAATAACTGAGAGAAGGAAGGAAAGAAACATGCAGCTCACACTATTTGGTCAGATGAAATAGATAGTGTCCTATTGCAATGACAGTACTTTAAATTTCTGATGCCGGTTACAGCTAGCACACATTTAGGATTCTCTACCTATAAGAAGCGGGCATCTTCTATAGTGGTAGAACCGTGCAAGTACCCAGTGCGTCGACCTTTAGTGAAAAAGTTAACTCATGATACTTGGTTGGGCATAACCAGTATTAAGTTTCCATGATAAGCTCCTTGAGTACGTATTTTAGGCCATTCATCTTCTTCCGGGCTCTCTGCAAAACATTTTTTAGCCTTTCCCTGGGGTAGTGCACTGAAGCTCAATTAGCCTGAGGTTTTGCCAAGTTACTAACTCACATTATATCTAAATCTTCTGTATATCCGATACTGGATAAATCATTGATTATATATTTGTACACAATCCATGCTCAATTGTTTGCTTATTGACAATAAATTGTAGTTACTTTATTATAACCTTCAAGTGAATACACAGTTTCAAACCATACTGCATGATACCATGCACCCATACCATGCTCATCAATTATGTCTGCAAATACTGTTATCCAGTGTCTTCCCAATTAGTATACATTTTATTTTGGCAGCCCCTATCTTCCTGAAGATATCTTGTAATCTAGGATCTTGCCATGATAATATCTGGGGATTTTTCGCTTCTTTTTTTCTAACAAGAGAAGGTGTTTCCACATAATCATATCTCTGTATGCCACACTAGAGTTCAGACTTTTTAGTTGTAGAAACTCTCTGTATAGCCGTAGAAGGTGATGATGTTCAGGCTAAGCACTGAACATCAATCTGAAAAGTATATATCTGTAATATTTGAAGGTTTTGTATTTTAATGAGTGTAAATCTTTGACATGTAAGTAACAGATTGGAAATAGAATTAACCTCATATACTCATTCAGTTTTTCCATTCTGTATGTAGGACAAAAACAATGACAAAAGAAGTGAACTTGTGCAAGTCAAGAAAGAGCAGCAGTTGGGTAGTTCCCACCTGACCCAGTTGCCTGTTCACATAGAGGAGCCAGCAAACGCGGGTGTCAGTGCAATGCTCGACAAGGAACAAATCCGTCAGCTCACTATTGCAAAGGAAGACATGCGAGAGGAGCCAGCAAGCGAGGGTGTTGCAGAGGGAGAGACTGCCTCGAAAAAGCTACCGTTGAGGAAAAACAAGGACAAGAGAAGTGAACTTGTGCAAGTCAAGAAAGAGAAGCAGTTGGGTAGTTCCCACAAGACCCAGTTGCCTGTTGTAGCAGAGGAGCCAAAGGAAGACGTGAGAGAGGAGCTCAACAAGGAAAAACTCCATCTGTTGGATGTTGCAGAGGAAGAGGTTGCCCCGGAATGGCATGCCTCCTACTCTGTTCGCTTACGCAAACATCATCTTCGACGCATATACAAGGGCTCAGTTCTCCTCGACGCCGAAGTGAACCGCCTCCTCCTCTACGACATTGATGAAAGTTTCATTGATGAATATTACCTCAAGGAAGGAGAAATGATCTATCCAGGAGCAACTTTTAGTTGTCCTTGCCACAAGGTTGAGATTGGTGAGCGCGTTTTTCAATCCAAAGAAGATATACCTTTGCCGACCAACAATGCAACAAGAACAAAGGAAGAGAGGAGAGATGAGAAGAATAGGAAGAGGTTGAAGAGGAAGAGACCTGATGATAATTTGGAGAGAACTAGTAACTTAAAGAAAGTAAATAAGAAAATGATGATATCACCTCAAGCAAAATTGTTGAGATCTTCAATAGGCAGGTTTGCAAGAGTGGCGTCGCTAAGGAAGGGAATGTCCCCTCAAGCACAACAGAGGAAATTAGAATCACCTTCAGTACCAAACGTTACTGTACATTTCCCATCTCCAAATCTTCCTCGTGCTAAGGCTAACTCCAGCCGGTTTCGACCACGGAAACTGAAGTCCCGTATCTGGAAAGAATTCATTCCTATATATGAAGATGGAAAACTTGCGGAAGGTCAGTGCAAACATTGCAATGAAGTCTTTCCTGCCTCGAAGGCTTCTGGAACTAACCACATCCATAGACATCTACAGAAATGTTTGACGAGAAGTAGCATGCACGAGATGGTTGCAAAATTGCGTGCCACTACATCATCGCCCCATGTCTCTTTGGTGGATGATTGGAATTTCAGCCAAAAGGAGTCTAGGAGAGCCCTCTCTAACATGATAGTTCAGCATGGACTACCATTCTCCATTGTAGAGTATAGTGGTTTCATAAAGTTTGTCAAGTGCCTCAACCCAATGTTCAAAATGGTTTCAAGAACAACAATAAAAGAGGATTGCCTAGATTCATACAAAGAGCAAAGAGCGTTGCTACGAGATGTCTTGAAGAACTGTGGTGCTCGAGTTTCATTAACTGCCGATATGTGGACTTCTAATCAGAGGTTGGGATTCCTTTGTGTCACTTATCATTTCATTGACAACACTTGGAAGATGCAAAAAAGAATACTCAGATTTTGTATGATGGAAACGCCGCATAATGGTTTCCGGATGTATAATGCCATGTTAAAGAGTTTGCAGTACTGGAATATTGAAGATAAAATATGCAGTATTACACTAGATAATGCATCAGTCAATGGAAAAATGATGGAGCATCTGAAAGAAAACTTGACGAAGAAACAAATGCTGATTTGTGGAGGTGAACTGTTTCATGTCCGTTGTGGTGCACATGTATTGAATCTTATTGTGCAAGATGGTCTGTCTGTAATGAAAGGTTCCATCGACAATATCAGAGATAGTGTGAAGTATGTCAAGAGTTCGCAATCACGAGAAGAATTATTTGAAGATATAGTTCAGCAACTCGGCATCATCTGTGAGAAGGAACCTTCACTTGACATTGTCACACGATGGAACTCGACATACCTTATGATCGATTCAGCTTTGCCATACAAGGAAGCATTTTATGAGTTAGTGGAACAAGATCGACAATTTAAGTATGCTCCTTCCGCTGATGACTGGAAAATGGCCGAAGCGATTCGCTCTCTCCTGAAGGTCTTCTTTGAAGCTACGAAAGTAGTTTCGGGCTGTAGCTATCCAACGTCAAACCGATACTTCCATGAAATGTGGGGTATTAAGTTACTGTTGGAAAAACATGCAAATAATAAAGAGAAAGTAATTGCATCAATGGTGAGTGAGATGCAAAAAAAGTTTAACAAGTACTGGAAGGAGTCGTACTTAGCGAACTGCATACCAGTGATCCTTGATCCAAGATACAAATTTGAGTTTGTTAAATTTCGCATCAGACAAGCATTTGGAGATAATGCAGCAGAGCACCTTGAAAAGGTGGACATGACTATGAAGAGTCTATTTAAAGATTACTCCCTGGGAGAGTCTTTTGTCGATCCTTCAGAAGAAGTTGATGTTGATGAGGTTGCAGAGATTGATAATCCACTAGCTGATTGGGAAGCTCATCTGAGAGTTCAGAAGAAGCAAGCAACAAATGAGCTTGATAGGTACTTGAGTGAAGATTTATACCCCCAAGAAAAAGATTTTGACATATTGGGTTGGTGGAAATTACACAGTCCTAAGTACCCAGTTCTATCTTGCATTGCTCGTGATGTGCTTGCTATTCAAGCATCAACGGTGGCATCAGAGTCGTCTTTTAGTGCTGGTGGGAGAACAATTAGTGATCAGAGGAACAG
Organism: Lolium perenne; assembly: GCF_019359855.2. Taxonomy (NCBI): domain Eukaryota; kingdom Viridiplantae; phylum Streptophyta; class Magnoliopsida; order Poales; family Poaceae; genus Lolium; species Lolium perenne. Next base: position 102,704,971 of record NC_067246.2, on the reverse strand, counting down.
GCTAAAGAGTGACACGGTCGAGGCGCTGATATGCCTCCAAGATTGGCTAAAGGCTGATGGTAAGTTTTTCTAATGCTGAATGGTAGAATTAAAATCTCAACTTTATTACTGACTTATGATTTTGCAATTCTTCAGATCCTAAAACAACCAATAAAGATGTTGAGGAGGAAGAATACTTGGTAACTTATAGCTAATACTGAATGTGAGTAAATAAATCATCTTTGTCTCACATGCCTCAAACTAACTGGCAGGTTTTCTACCAAGAAAGCGAGTGTCATGAAGAAACTGAACCAACAGATAATTAGCTTGTGGAATCAAACAGGTAAACATTTGTCAGAGCTACTAGTTGCTTATAATATGTACTAGGAAACCTTACTTGTTATTTATATTCCGTATAAATAATTGGTGTGCACTGAAGCTTGTAAAGTGAAACAATATCAGGCTCATCTCTGAAATGCTTAATTAGCCTGAGGTTTTGCCAAGTTACTAGCTCACTGTATATCTAAATGTTCTTCCTGCTAGTCTGATGTTGTTTGATGGCGGTGCTTGCAAGACTAATATATCTACCTCTGCTAGAAACTGTGCTTGAACTCCTTACTTGATTTGATTTATATACTTTTAACTATGATGTACGTGACACTGAAGCCTGTGCTAGACTGTGCTTGAACTCCTTGACTTAATTTATACTTTTAACTATGATGTATGTGACAGTGAAGTTAAAACCTTTTATATGTGGTGCAGTCAACATATATCCATTTCAGTTAATTGTATTCCTGCTCTTTGTTTGTTTCATTTTAGATTACAAGTGATGACAATGTTAGCTTCAACTATGTTTTAAGTATGTTATGAGCTGTTCTGTACTGACTAGCTTGTTCATTTTTGCTAGCCGGGTCTGTGCTGCAGGCAGTGCTTCCGCAGCAACGCCAAGGACATTGGCTTCATCAAGGTATACTTGCCTTATCCTGCTCTTTAGCGAGTTCTTCAGCAAGTTTTGAGTACTTCATTAGGTATCGTTTGCTTGAACTGATGTATCCTTAGGATGTTAAGGCTCCTCTTTTCTGTTGTGAGCTATAGATAATCTAGTGTTCTTGTGATCCTTGAATCAAATCTGTCAAATAAGGCTGTGATCACTATAATTATATGCACTATTTGGTTTTCTATTGCATTCTGTATTCACTACAATTACACTTGTAGGTGAAAGTATAGTTCAGAACCTCTTATCTGTGTAAAGTCTTTTAACTTGTCATTCTTTTCCTTACAGTACCGTTGAAGACTCTTCATGTTTGTGACTGAGATCTGTACCTGCATCAGAGGAATGGATCCTTCATTCAAGCCTTAATTTATGTGCTTTAGTTTTTTTTGTTCAGAGTACTATGCTAGTAAACTTGTTGAAGTTTTGGTGAGACCCATGTGGTTGTTAAAGTGACTATGTGATCAAACTTGAAGTAATTTCTGTATTCGATGACATAACCCTGATCCAACTTGGCTATGCGAGGTTATGTTCAGCTGAGTTCTGTAGGCTCCGGTTTAGAGTTATGCAAAAAAATGGTTTATGATTCATCCTGATTTTATTGAGAACCTGAGAGTTCATAAAATTGTAGCCATTCCATCAAAACGTATACGGCTCCGTTCTAGTGCTTGTGAAAGCTAGCAACAGGCGGCCAGCTTGTCCGCCGGAAACAACGGCCAGGAGAATCAGCGGACGTGGACGCCGCTAATTACAGGATTAGTGTTGGCGGATGGAGCGGATAGGGCGGACGGGCCGGCGGCCTGTCCACTTGCATCGTGAGTTTCAGCTTGGCACATAACTCTTTGCTTGCTAGATTGCGACAACTCCCACCATAAATAATGATCTTGCAAGCTTTATCAGGACCAACTAGTGCCTTTGTTTGGAACAAATTGCAGCGCTGATCGAGTAGATGCACTTGACTGCACATTGAGAACATGCTGTGACACAACAATAGTTTGAGCTTCACAAGGAAAAGCATCAAAACCATCACTGTCATAATCATCCTCATCTAGAGCATTGGGATCAACATCATCTCCAGTTTCATACTCATTGTCCTCATTAATGATCATAACTTTGCGGTTAGGACAATCTCTCTTGAAGTGACCCTTGCCACCACATGTATGACAAGCCATATCGCGGTTGCGCGCCGTTGACATGTTAGAACTAGTTCCACTTGCTGCAGGGACGGGCTTCTTTGTGTTGGACACATTGGAGACCGGCTTACTAGACAAAGTAGAAACATCCGCAGGGCGCGAGTATGGCGCCGTAGAGGGTGGCGCCCTAGGCGTGTATCGCCCAGCTCCCGTAGCACGGCCCTTCATTTGCAGTTCTTCAGCCAACTGGGACTCAACTTCTCTTGCATGATGTAGTAGCTCATTCATTGTAGTGTAGTTGTGATGACGCACAATGCCTTTGATGTTAAACTTGAGACCATTTAGAAAACGATGTAGCGTCATCTCAAGAGACTCACGAACACGGGCACGCTGCATAAGCATCTCCATCTCCATGTAGTAAGCGTCAACCGTCATCACACCTTGCTTCAATTGGGTCAACTTATCAAAAACTGATCGCAAATAATTGGTAGGAACAAAACGAGCTCTCATTGCCGCCTTCATAGTACGCCATGTGATAATAGGCAGCTTGATACGTCTCCAACGTATCCATAATTTCTGATGTTCCATGCTTGTTTTATGACAATACTTACATGTTTTGCTTGCACTTTATGATGATTTCATGCATTTTCCGGAACTAACCTATTGACAAGATGCCACAGTGCCAGTTCCTGTTTTCTGCTGTTTTTGGTTCCAGAAAGGCTGTTCGGGCAATATTCTCGGAATTCGACGAAACAAAGACCCAAAATCTTATTTTTCCCGGAAGGCTCCAGAACACCGAAGGGGAGTCGGAGGAGGGCCAGAGGGCCACCAGACAATAAGGCGACGCGGCCCCAGGCCTGGCCGCGCCAGCCTATTGTGAGGAGCCCCCAGGCGCCCCCTTGCGCCGCCTCTTCGCCTATTTAACCCGTTTCGACCTAAAAACGCGATACCAATTGACGAAACTCCAGAAAGACTCCAGGGGCGCCGCCGCCATCGCGAAACTCCAATTCAGGGGACAGAAATCTCTGTTCCGGCACCCTGCCGGGACGGGGAAGTGCACCCGGAAGCCATCTCCATCGACGCCACCGCCTCCATCATGCTCCGTGAGTAGTTCCCCCATGGACTACGGGTTCTAGCAGTAGCTAGTTGGTACTCTCTATCCCATGTACTTCAATACAATGATCTCATGAGCTGCCTTACATGATTGAGATTCATCTGATGTAATCGGTGTTGTGTTTGTTGGGATCCGATGGATGATACATTATGATTAGTCTATCTATAAAGTTTGTGAAGTTATTGTTGCTGCAATCTTGTTATGCTTAATGATTATCACTAGGGCCCGAGTGGCATGATCTTAGATTTAAGCTCTACATGAATTGCTTAGATTGTATCTACAAGTTGTATGCACATGTCGCTGTCCGGAACCAAAGGCCCCAAAGTGACAGAAATCGGGACAACCGGAGGGGATGGCGGTGATGTGAGGATCACATGTTTTCACGGAGTGTTAATGCTTTGCTCTGGTACTCTATTAAAAGGGGTACCTTAATATCCAGTAGATTCCCTAGAGGCCCGGCTCCCACCGGCTGGTATGACAAAAGATGTTGTGCAAGTTTCTCATTGCGAGCACGTACGACTATATATGGAAAACATGCCTACATGATTAATGAATTGATGTTCTTTCTTAATGCTTTATCAATCCTATCAATTGCCCAACTGTAATTTGTTCACCCAACACTTGTTGCTTGTTATTGGAGAGTTACCACTAGTGTAGATCGCTGGGAACCCCGATCCATCTCTCATCATCATATACTCGTTCTATATGTCATTGGAAGTAGTATCAACTATTTTCTGGTGCCATTGCCTCTGTATTCTTTATTCTGCTTTCTTTGTATTCTTTGTTACTATTTCTCTCATATTACTGCTGCTTTCACATCACCCCTGTTGCTAGTGCTTTTCCAGGTGCAGCTGAATTGACAACTCAGTTGTTAAGGCTTATAAGTATTCTTTACCTCCCCTTGTGTCGAATCAATAAATTTGGGTTTTACTTCCCTCGAAGACTATTGCGATCCCCTATACTTGTGGGTTATCAAGAGTGTTTTCTGGCGCCGTTGCCGGGGAGGCATAGCTCTACTCATAAGTTCACCTGGGGAGTACACTCTACCTCTCTCTCTGTTTTTATTTTCTTTTATTTTGTTTTGCTTAGTTTACTTTTGTCTAGTTTATTTGTGCTTAGTTTATTTCTGTCTAGTATTATTTTGCTTAGTTTACTTTTGCTTAGTTTCTTTTTGTCTTGTTTTATTTTTCTCATATATCCAAAAATCCATAAAAATTTGAAAAACCTAAAAATTAAAAACTGCCGTTATGGGAGAACCTACAACCTATTTGGAGCTTATATAATATTCTAATAATTATAGAGAATCAAGAACTGGTAAAGTAATGAGTGCTGTGATAGAAAAATTGAATACAATTGCTAAAATCTTGCTTAAACGCCATTATATAAACTGTTGCTCTCAACAAGACACTAAACATCTTAAATTTCAATGTGGCTTTAGTGAGAAATTTTTAATTAAGAACTATAATCGGAATAGCTATATTCATTTTGGGTTCGAAGAGGTAGAACAATTTGTCATATTTATGGGAGCCTCTGAGATAGAATCCTTCATGGCTAAGAATTATGAAACTTGTGTTGTTTGTAAGGACCTTAAAGATTATGTCTCTTCTATCCTTAATTTTTGCAATGAAAGCTACAGTGATAATCCTTATATCATTGATTATAAAGAGAGACTCATTAATGCACAAGAATGCACTCACAATTTGCAGGAACCTGTGGAAGAAGAAATTGATGAACCTGAAAGCTCATTGGATGAAAAAGAGGAGGAAATTGATGAACCTGAAAGCTCATTGGATGAAAAAGAAGAGGAGAGTGATGAACAAAAGGAGGAAGAATGGATTAGCTACCCATGCCAACCTTCTAATGAGAGTAACTCTTTATCTCTTACACTATTTGATTGTCCTCCATGCTTACCGAAAGAGGTTGAATGTTATGTTCCTGCGGATTCTCTTGAAATAGTACCTATGGGTAAAACTTGTGAGAATAATTATGCTACTGTTATCTATGATAATCCATGCTACTTTGATAAATCTTATGATAATGCTTTGTTTGTGCCTGATGTCGAAATGCATGGTACTAAATAATTTTGCTTGGCAAATGTTTATGATAAAGCTCTAGATGATGGTCCTACGTTATTTGATAATATTAATTGTACTACTAATGAAAATGGGATTGGAGAAGTATTGACTTTGTTTAGGAGTCCCATATCTCTTGAGATTGATCAATCAACTTGTTATATTATTGACAAAAGTGGGTTTGAAAGTTTTAATCCCACTATTTTTGAACTTGATAAAAATTATGTGTTTATGGATCATGAAAAACGTGCTGCATGTGATAGTTATATTGTTGAGTTTATTCATGAAGCTACTGAAAATTATTATGAGAGAGGAAAATATGGTTGTAGAAATTTGCATGGCACTAAAACACCTCTCTATATGCTTAAAATTTTGAAGTTACGCTTGTTTTATCTTCTTATGCTTGTCACTTTGTTCTTCATGAATTTATTTGTGTACAAGATTCCTATGCATAGGAAGTGGGTTAGACTTAAATGTGTTTTGAATTTGCTTTTTGATGTTCTCTTTTGCTTCAACTCTTATTTCTTGCGAGTGCATCATTAAAATTGTTGAGCCCATCTTAATGGCTATAAAGAAAGCACTTCTTGGGAGATAACCCATGTGTTTATTTTGCTACTGTTTTGTTGTGTTTTGGAAGTTTTTACTACTGTAGCAACCTCTCCTTATCTTTATTTTATTGCAATGTTGTGCCAAGTGAAGCCTCTAATCGAAGGTTGATACTAGATTTGGATTTCTGCGCAGAAACAGATTTCTTTGCTGTCACGAATTTGGACCTAATTCTCTGTAGGTAACTCGGAAAATTCTGCCAATTTTTGTGAGTGATCCTCAGATATGTACGCAACTTTCATTAGTTTTGAGTTTTCTGATTTGAGCAACGGAAGTACCTCTTTAAAATTCGTCTTTACTGGTTGTTCTGTTTTGACAGATTCTGTCTCTGTTTTTTGCATTGTCTCTTGTGGACTTTAAGCAAGGCTTTCTAGACGTGGAGAGCTGTAACTAATGTTTTATTGGGTTCTTGCAATGTGTCACTACAGGACCAAGGTGGATTCAAGTTTTTTGAGTACTAACCCCTCTAATGAAGTTTATGAGAAGTTTGGTGTGAAGGAAGTTTTCAAGGGTCAAGAGAGGAGGATGATATATGATCAAGAAGAGTGAAAAGCCTAAGCTTGGGGATGCCCCCGTGGTCCATCCCTGCATATTTCAAGAAGACTCAAGCGTCTAAGCTTGGGGATGCCCAAGGCATCCCCTTCTTCATCAACTTATCAGGTCACTTCTATTGAAACTATATTTTTATTCGGTCACATCTTATGTGCTTTACTTGGAGTGTCTGTATGTTTTTATTTTCATTTTGTTTGTGTTGGAATAAATTTGGATCCTAGCAATCCTTGTTTGGGAGAGAGACACGCTCCTCTTTTTCATATGAACACTTGTTCTTCGTTTTACTTTTAATGTTCAATGATAAAAGTTGGAAGCTACAACATTTATTGTTATTTGGTTGGAAACAGAAAATGCCTCATAATGCCTTGGATAATTTGACACTTGGAAATTGTTTTGAGTTCTCAAGTAGATCATGATTAAGTTTTTTCATGTAGTTTAAACCTATTAGTGGAGAACTACTGTAGAGCTTGTTAAAATTGGTTTGCATGATTGGTCTCTCTTAAGGTCTAGATATTTTCTGGTAAAAGTGTTTGAGCAATAAGGAAGACAGCGTAGAGTATTATAATGCTTGCAATATGTTCTTATGTAAGTTTTGCTGTACCGGTTCATACCTCTGTTTGCTTCAAATAACCTTGCTAGCCTAAGCCTTGTACTGAGAGGGAATGCTTCTCGTGCATCCAAAACCTTGAGCCAAAAACTATGCCATTTGTGTCCACCATACCTACCTACTACATGGTATTTCTCTGCCATTCCAAAGTAAATTGCTTGAGTGCTATCTTTAAACACTTCAAAATTTATTACCTCTTATTTGTGTCAATGTTTTATAGCTCATGAGGAAGTATGTGGTGTTTATCTTTCAATCTTGTTGGGCAACTTTCACCAATGGACTAGTGGCTTCATCCGCTTATCCAATAATTTTGCAAAAAGAGCTGGAAATGGGATTCCCAGTCCCAAATTAATTAACCTAAATAGACACTCCTCCATGGTATGTGATTGTTGGACGGCACCCGAGGATTCGGTTAGCCATGGCTTGAGAAAGCAAAGGTGGGGAGGAGTGTCATCATAATAAAACTAAAATAAAAAGGCACTCCTTCATGGTATGAGATTGTTGGCAGGCACCCGAGGATTCGGTTAGCCATGGTTTGTGAAAGAAAGGTTGGAAGGAGTGCCACCCAAAAATAAAAATAATTCATGGGAGCCGCTCTTTGAAGGTTTGTCTGGCGAGGGGGTTAGAGTGCCCACTACCATTCGTTGACAACAACAAGCACCTCTCAAAATTTTACTTTTTATGCTCTCTTTATGTTTTCAAAACCAAAGCTCTAGCACAAATATAGCAATCAATGCTTCCCTCTGCGAAGGGCTATTCTTTTACTTTATGTTGAGTCAGTTTACCTACTTCCTTCCATCTTAGAAGCAAACACTTGTGTCAACTGTGCATTGATTCTTACATACATGCTTATTTGCATTCATCATATTACTTTATGTTGACAATTATCCATGAGATATGCATGTTGAAAGTTGAAAGCAATCGCTGAAACTTATATCTTCCTTTGTGTTGCTTCGATGCTTTCACTTTGAATCTATTGCTTTATGAGTTAACTCTTGTGCAAGACTTTTGATGCTTGTCTTGAAAGTACTCTTCATGAAAAGTTTTGCTATATGTTATCTATTTGTTAGCAACTATAGATTATTGCCTTGAGTCACTTCATTCATTTCATATGCTTTGTAATAGTATGATCAAGGTTATGTAAGTAGCATGTCACTACAGAAATTATTCTTTTTATCGTTTACCTACTCGAGGACGAGTAGGAACTAAGCTTGGGGATGCTGATACGTCTCCAACGTATCCATAATTTCTGATGTTCCATGCTTGTTTTATGACAATACTTACATGTTTTGCTTGCACTTTATGATGATTTCATGCGTTTTCCGGAACTAACCTATTGACAAGATGCCACAGTGCCAGTTCCTGTTTTCTGCTGTTTTTGGTTCCAGAAAGGCTGTTCGGGCAATATTCTCGGAATTCGACGAAACAAAGACCCAAGATCTTATTTTTCCCGGAAGGCTCCAGAACACCGAAGGGGAGTCGGAGGAGGGCCAGAGGGCCACCAGACAATAAGGCGGTGCGGCCCCAGGCCTGGCTGTGCCAGCCTATTGTGAGGAGCCCCCAGGCGCCCCCTTGCGCCGCCTCTTCGCCTATTTAACCCCTTTCGACCTAAAAACGCGATACCAATTGACGAAACTCCAGAAAGACTCCAGGGGCGCCGCCGCCATCGCGAAACTCCAATTCGGGGGACAGAAGTCTCTGTTCCGGCACCCTGCCGGGACGGGGAAGTGCCACCGGAAGCCATCTCCATCGACGCCACCGCCTCCATCATGTTCCGTGAGTAGTTCCCCCATGGACTACGGGTTCTAGCAGTAGCTAGTTGGTACTCTCTATCCCATGTACTTCAATACAATGATCTCATGAGCTGCCTTACATGATTGAGATTCATCTGATGTAATCGGTGTTGTGTTTGTTGGGATCCGATGGATGATACATTATGATTAGTCTATCTATAAAGTTTGTGAAGTTATTGTTGCTGCAATCTTGTTATGCTTAATGCTTGTCACTAGGGCCCGAGTGGCATGATCTTAGATTTAAGCTCTATATGAATTGCTTAGATTGTATCTACAAGTTGTATGCACATGTCGCTGTCCGGAACCAAAGGCCCCAAAGTGACAGAAATCGGGACAACCGGAGGGGATGGCGGTGATGTGAGGATCACATGTTTTCACGGAGTGTTAATGCTTTGCTCCGGTACTCTATTAAAACGAGTACCTTAATATCCAGTAGATTCCCTAGAGGCCCGGCTGCCACCGGCTGGTAGGACAAAAGATGTTGTGCAAGTTTCTCATTGCGAGCACGTACGACTATATATGGAAAACATGCCTACATGATTAATGAATTGATGTTCTTTCTTAATGATTTATCAATCCTATCAATTGCCCAACTGTAATTTGTTCACCCAACACTTGTTGCTTGTTATTGGAGAGTTACCACTAGTGTAGATCGCTGGGAACCCCGGTCCATCTCTCATCATCATATACTCGTTCTATATGTCATTGGAAGTAGTATCAACTATTTTCTGGTGCCATTGCCTCTGTATTCTTATTCTTGCTGCTTTGTATTCTTGTTACTATTTCTCTCATATTACTGCTACTTTCACATCACCCCTGTTGCTAGTGCTTTTCCAGGTGCAGCTGAATTGACAACTCAGTTGTTAAGGCTTATAAGTATTCTTTACCTCCCCTTGTGTCAAATCAATAAATTTGGGTTTTACTTCCCTCGAAGACTATTGCGATCCCCTATACTTGTGGGTTATCACAGCTCTCCATCCTCTTCACGAGCACGAACAAGTCCATCCCACCTACGCAATGCATAACCATCAAATTCATAGGAAGCAAGCTTGATCTTCCTTTCTTCAGTATACTCATGTAAACGCCATAAACGCTCAATTTTCAGCTCCCATGTGAGATATTCTTCAACATCAAACGTCCTTCAAATCTGGGAATTGAGAACTTGGGCTTACCCAAACCATCTTCTTGTTGTTGTGGAAGAATACGTTGGGCTCCGACGGGGACAAAACCACGACCACGGAGACCATCACTGTTGGAGATATGCCCAAGAGGCAATAATAAAATGGTTATTATAATATATCTTTGTGTTTATGATAATGTTTACATACCATGCTATAATTGTATTAACCGAAACATTGATACAGGTGTGTTATGTGAACAACAAGGAGTCCCTAGTAAGCCTCTTGTATAACTAGCTTGTTGATTAATAGATGATCATGGTTTCGTGATCATGAACATTGGATGTTATTAATAACAAGGTTATGTCATTATGTGAATGATGTAATGGACACACCCAATTAAGCGAAGCATAAGATCACGTAATTAAGTTCATTTGCTATAAGCTTTCAATACATAGTTACCTAGTCCTTTCGACCATGAGATCATATAAATCACTTATGCCAGAAGAGTACTTTGATTACATCAAACGCCACTGCGTAAATGGGTGGTTATAAAGGTGGGATTAGGTATTGAGAAAGTATGAGTTGAGGCATATGGATCAACAGTGGGATTTGTCCATCCAGATGACGGATAGATATACTCTGGGCCCTCTCGGTGGAATGTCGTCTAATTAGCTTGCAAGCATATGAATGGTTCATAAGAGATGACATATCACGGTACGAGTAAAGAGTAATTGTCAGGAGACGAGTGATACGTCTCCAACGTATCGATAATTTCTTATGTTCCATGCCACATTATTGATGTTATCTACATGTTTTATGCACACTTTATGTCATATTCGTGCATTTTCTGGAACTAACCTATTAACAAGATGCCGAAGTGCCAGTTCCTATTTTCTGCTGTTTTGGTTTCAGAAATCCTAGTAACGAAATATTCTCGGAATCGGACGAAATCAACGCCCAGGTTCCTATTTTGCCCGGAAGCATCCAGAACACCCGAGAGCCGCCAGAGGGAAGCCCTGGGGGGCCCACACTACACCCTGGCGCGGCCAGAGGGGGGGCCGCGCCGCCCTATGGTGTGGTGGCCCCAGGCCCCCTCCGAGACTGCCCTTCCGCCTATTTAAAGCCTCCGTCGCGAAAACCCTATCACGTTGGACGAAACCCACAGAAACCTTCCAGAGCCGCCGCCATCGCGAAGCCAAGATCTGGGGGACAGGAGTCTCTGTTCCGGCACGCCGCCGGGACGGGGAAGTGCCCCCGGAAGGCTTCTCCATCGACACCGCTGCCATCTCCACCGCCATCTTCATCACCGCTGCTGCTACCATGAGGAGGGAGTAGTTCTCCATCGAGGCTCGGGGCTTTACCGGTAGCTATGTGGTTAATCTCTCTCCTATGTACTTCAATACAATGATCTCATGAGCTGCTTTACATGATTGAGATCCATATGATGAGCTTTGTATCGCTACTAGTTGTGTGCTACTCATGTGATGTTATTAAAGTAGTCTATTCCTCCTACATGGTGTAAAGGTGACTAGTGTGTGCACCATGTGGTTCTTGTCGTAGGCTATGATCATGATCTCTTGTAGATTGTGGAGTTAATTATCATTATGATAGTATTGATGTGATCTATTCCTCCTTCATAGTGTAATGTGGACAGTGTGTGCACTATGTTAGTTCTTGGTTTATTTTGCAATGATCTATTATGCTCTAAGGTTATTTAAATATGAACATTGAATTGTGGAGCTTGTTAACTCCGGCATTGAGGGTTCCTGTAATCCTACGCAATGTGTTCATCATCCAACAAAAGAGTGTATGTAGCACATATGAGAAAGAGTTATATATTATGCGATCAATGTTGAGAGTGTCCACTAGTGAAAGTATGATCCCTAGGCCTTGTTCCTAAATACTGCTATCGCTGCTTGTTTACTGTTTTACTGCGTTACTACTGCTGCGTTACTACTGCTTGTTTACTGTCCTGGGCAAAGCACTTTTCTGGTGCCGTTGCTACTTATTTATACCACCTGTATTTCACTATCTCTTCGCCGAACTAGTGCACCTATTAGGTGTGTTGGGGACACAAGAGACTTCTTGCTTTGTGGTTGCAGGGTTGCTTGAGAGGGATATCTTTGACCTCTTCCTCCCTGAGTTCGATAAACCTTGGGTGATCCACTTAAGGGAAAACTTGCTGCTGTTCTACAAACCTCTGCTCTTGGAGGCCCAACACTGTCTACAGGAAAAGGAGGGGGCGTAGACATCAAGCTATTTTCTGGCGTCATTGCCGGGGAGGAAAGGTAAAAGGTACTCACACTCCGGATCTCGGCTACTAAGATATTTTCCGGCGCCGTAAGTACTCAAAGCTATTTCCTTTAGATCCTGCAATTGCAGCTTTTTGTTTCTTGTTTACACTAGTTTGGCATAATGGACAAGAATGAGCTTCTTATGCTATTTCCTGATTTAAAACATGGATTGTTTGATGCGAAAATTAAAAAACCTATGGAATCTTATTTGCATGCTGGTAGTAATATTAGTATGAACACTTTGAACACCATTGTTGATAATGATATAGAAAGTTCTAAGCTTGGGGAAGCTGGTTTTCATGATCTTTTTAGTCCCCCAAGCATTGAGGAGAAAATTTTCTTTGATGATACTTCGCCTCCTATTTATGATGATTATAATGATAGTGGTCTTGTGCCACCTACTATGGAGAGTAAATTTTGCTGTGATTATACTATGCCTCCTACACTTGATGAGAATAATAATGATAGCTACTTTGTTGAATTTGCTCCCACTATTACTAATAAAATTGATTATGCCTATGTGGAGAGTAATAATTTTATGCATGAGACTCATGATAAGAATGCTTTATGTGATGGTTATATTGTTGAGTTTGCTCATGTTGCTACTGAAAGTTATTATGAGAGAGGAAAATATGGTTGTAGAAATTTTCATGTTACTAAAATGCCTCTCTATGTGCTTAAATTTTTGAAGCTATACTTGTTTTATCTTCCTAATCTTGTCACTTTGCTCTTCATGAATTTATTTGTGTACAAGATTCCTCTTCATAGGAAGCATGTTAGACTTAAATTTGTTTTGTATTTGCCTCTTGATGCTCTCTTTTGCTTCAAATACTATTTCTTGCGAGTGCATCATTAAAACTGCTGAGCCCATCTTAATGGCTATAAAGAAAAGAACTTCTTGGGAGATAACCCATGTGTTATTTTGCTACAGTACTTTGTTTTATATTTGTGTCTTGGAAGTTGTTTACTACTGTAGCAACCTCTCCTTATCTTAGTTTTGTGTTTTGTTGTGCCTAGTGAAGCCTCTAATCGAAGGTTGATACTAGATTTGGATTTCTGCGCAGAAACAGATTTCTATCTGTCACGAATCTGGGCTGTTTTCTCTGTAGAAAAATCAGAAAAATATGCCAATTTTCGTGCGTGTTCCTCAGATATGTACGCAACTTTCATTGGTTTTGAGTTTTCTGATCTGAGCAACGTAAGTATTTATTAAAAATTCGTCTTTACGGACTGTTCTGTTTTGACAGATTCTGCCTTTTATTTCGCATTGCTTCTTTCGCTGTGTTGGGTGGATTTCTTTGTTCCATTACCTTCCAGTAGCTTTGAGCAATGTCCAGAAGTGTTAAGAATGATTGTGTCACCTCTGAACATGTGAGTTTTTGATTATGTACTAACCCCTCTAATGAAGTTTATGAGAAGTTTGGTGTGAAGGAAGTTTTCAAGGGTCAAGAGAGGAGGATGATATACTATGATCAAGAAGAGTGAAAGCTCTAAGCTTGGGGATGCCCCGGTGGTTCACCCCTGCATATATCAAGAAGACTCAAGCGTCTAAGCTTGGGGATGCCCAAGGCATCCCCTTCTTCATCGACAAATTATCAGGTTCCTTCTCTTGAAACTATATTTTTATTCGGTCACATCTTATGTGCTTTTCTTGGAGCGTCAGTATGTTTCTTGTTTTTGTTTTTGTTGAATAAATGCTTGTGTGGGAGAGAGACACGCTCCGCTGGTTCATATGAACACATGTGTTCTTAGCTTTTAGTATTCATGGCGAAGTTTCTTCTTCGTTAAATTGTTATATGGTTGGAATTGGAAAATGATACATGTAGTAATTGCTAAAATGACTTGGATAATGTGATACTTGGCAATTATTGTGCTCATGTTTAAGCTCTTGCATCATATGCTTTGCACCTATTAATGAAGAAATACATAGAGCATGCTAAAATTTGGTTTGCATATTTGGTCTCTCTAAGGTCTAGATAATTTCTAGTATTGAGTTTGAACAACAAGGAAGACGGTGCAGAGTCTTATAATGTTTACAATATGTCTTTTATGTGAGGTTTGCTGCACCGGTTCATCCTTGTGTTTGTTTCAAATAACCTTGCTAGCCTAAACCTTGTATCAAGAGGGAATACTTCTCATGCATCCAAAATACTTGAGCCAACCACTATGCCATTTGTGTCCACCATACCTACCTACTACATGGTATTTTCCGCCATTCCAAAGTAAATTGCTTGAGTGCTACCTTTAAAATTCCATTATTCACCTTTGCAATATATAGCTCATGGGACAAATAGCTTAAAAACTATTGTGGTATTGAATATGTACTTATGCACTTTATCTCTTATTAAGTTGCTTGTTGTGCGATAACCATGTTCACTGGGGACGCCATCAACTACTCTTTGTTGAATCTCATGTGAGTTGCTATGCATGTTCGTCTTGTCTGAAGTAAGAGAGATCTACCACCTTATGGTTAAGCATGCATATTGTTAGAGAAGAACATTGGGCTGCTAACTAAAGCCATAATCCATGGTGGAAGTTTCAGTTTTGGACAATATCTTCAATCTCATATGAGAAAATTAATTGTTGCCACATGCTTATGCATAAAAGAGGAGCCCATTATCTGTTGTCTATGTTGTCCCGGTATGGATGTCTAAGTTGAGAATAATCAATAGCGAGAAATCCAATGCGAGCTTTCTCCTTAGACCTTTGTACAGGCGGCATAGAGGTACCCCTTTGTGACACTTGGTTAAAACATGTGTATTGCGATGATCCGGTAGTCCAAGCTAATTAGGACAAGGTGCGGGCACTATTAGTATACTATGCATGAGGCTTGCAACTTGTAAGATATAATTTACATGATACATATGCTTTATTACTACCGTTGACAAAATTGTTTCATGTTTTCAAAATAAAAGCTCTAGCCCAAATATAGCAATCGATGCTTTCCTCTATGGAGGACCTTTCTTTTACTTTTATTGTTGAGTCAGTTCACCTATTTCTCTCCACCTCAAGAAGCAAACACTTGTGTGAACTGTGCATTGATTCCTACGTACTTGCATATTGCACTTGTTATATTACTCTATGTTGACAATATCCATGAGATATACATGTTATAAGTTGAAAGCAACCGCTGAAACTTAATCTTCCTTTATGTTGCTTCAATACCTTTTACTTTGAATTATTGCTTTATGAGTTAACTCTTATGCAAGACTTATTGATGCTTGTCTTGAAAGTACTATTCATGAAAAGTCTTTGCTTTATGATTCAGTTGTTTACTCATGTCATTACCATTGTCTTGGGTTGCTGCATTCATTACATATGTTTACAATATGATCAAGTTTATGATGGCATGTCACTCCAGAAATTATCTTTGTTATCGTTTACCTGCTCGGGACGAGCAGAAACTAAGCTTGGGGATGCTGATACGTCTCCGACGTATCGATAATTTCTTATGTTCCATGCCACATTATTGATGTTATCTACATGTTTTATGCACACTTTATGTCATATTCGTGCATTTTCTGGAACTAACCTATTAACAAGACGCCGAAGTGCCAGTTCCTGTTTTCTGCTGTTTTTGGTTTCAGAAATCCTAGTGACGAAATATTCTCGGAATCGGACGAAATCAACGCCCAGGTTCCTATTTTGCCCGGAAGCATCCAGAACACCCGAGAGCTGCCAGAGGGAAGCCCTGGGGGCCCCACACTACACCCTGGCGCGGCCAGAGGGGGGGCCGCGCCGCCCTATGGTGTGGTGGCCCCAGGCCCCCTCCGAGGCTGCCCTTCCGCCTATTTAAAGCATCCGTCGCGAAAACCCTATCACGTTGGACGAAACCCACAGAAACCTTCCAGAGCCGCCGCCATCGCGAAGCCAAGATCTGGGGGACAGGAGTCTCTGTTCCGGCACGCCGCCGGGACGGGGAAGTGCCCCCGGAAGGCTTCTCCATCGACACCGCTGCCATCTCCACCGCCATCTTCATCACCGCTGCTGCTACCATGAGGAGGGAGTAGTTCTCCATCGAGGCTCGGGGCTGTACCGGTAGCTATGTGGTTAATCTCTCTCCTATGTACTTCAATACAATGATCTCATGAGCTGCTTTACATGATTGAGATCCATATGATGAGCTTTGTATCGCTACTAGTTGTGTGCTACTCATGTGATGTTATTAAAGTAGTCTATTCCTCCTGCATGGTGTAAAGGTGACTAGTGTGTGCACCATGTGGTTCTTGTCGTAGGCTATGATCATGATCTCTTGTAGATTGTGGAGTTAATTATCATTATGATAGTATTGATGTGATCTATTCCTCCTTCATAGTGTAATGTGGACAGTGTGTGCACTATGTTAGTTCTTGGTTTATTTTGCAATGATCTATTATTCTCTAAGGTTATTTAAATATGAACATTGAATTGTGGAGCTTGTTAACTCCGACATTGAGGGTTCCTGTAATCCTACGCAATGTGTTCATCATCCAACAAAAGAGTGTATGTAGCACATATGAGAAAGAGTTATTTATTATGCGATCAATGTTGAGAGTGTCCACTAGTGAAAGTATGATCCCTAGGCCTTGTTCCTAAATACTGCTATCGCTGCTTGTTTACTGTTTACTGCGTTACTACTGCTGCGTTACTACTGCTTGTTTACTGTCCTGGGCAAAGCACTTTTCTGGTGCCGTTGCTACTTATTTATACCACCTGTATTTCACTATCTCTTCGCCGAACTAGTGCACCTATTAGGTGTGTTGGGGACACAAGAGACTTCTTGCTTTGTGGTTGCAGGGTTGCTTGAGAGGGATATCTTTGACCTCTTCCTCCCTGAGTTCGATAAACTTTGGGTGATCCACTTAAGGGAAAACTTGCTGCTGTTCTACAAACCTCTGCTCTTGGAGGCCCAACACTGTCTACAGGAAAAGGAGGGGGCGTAGACATCAACGAGGTTGAACGAGGTATAGAGATACCGATGATCAAACCTCGGACAAGTAAAATATCGCGTGACAAAGGGAATCGGTATCGTATGTGAATGGTTCAATCGATCACTACGTCATCGTTGAATATGTGGGAGCCATTATGGATCTCCAGATCCCGCTATTGCTCATTGGTCGGAGAGAGGTCTCAACCATGTCTGCATAGTTCGCGAACCGTAGGGTGACACACTTAAGGTTTGATGTCGTTTAAGTAGATATGGAATATGGAATGGAGTTCGAAGTTTTGTTCGGAGTCTCGGATGGGATCCAGGACATCACGAGGAGTTCCGGAATGGTCCGGAGAATAAGATTCATATATAGGAAGTCACTTTTCAAGTTTGGAAATGATCCGGTGCATTTATGGAAGGTTCTAGAAAGTTCTAGAAAAGTCTGGAAGAAATCACCATGGAAACTGGAGTCCCGGAGGGACTCCACCTTGCATGGCCGGCCAACCCTAAAGGGGAGGAGTCCCAGGTGGACTCCCCAATGGTGGCCGGCCAACCCCCCCAAGGAAGGGGTGGGAGTCCCACCTTGAGTAGGATTCCCCCCTTGGGTAGGTTTTGTCCCTATGGAAGGTTTTGGTTTCGGGTCTTATTCGAAGACTTGGATACCAACACTTGGGGATTTCCACCTATATAATGAGGAGGAGAGGGAGGGGCTGCCCACTCTTGGCCGTACCACCTAGGGCCCCCCATGGCCGGCGCCCTACCCCCTCTCTCTCTCCCCAAACCCTAGCGCCCCTCCTCCACATACTACTCCCGCAGCGCATAGGCGAAGCCCTGCCGAAGTTCTCCACCACCACCGCCACCACGCCGTCGTGCTGCCGAGATTCCGAGGAGGATCTACTACTTCCGCTGCCCGCTGGAACGGGGAAGAGGACGTCGTCTTCATCAACACCGAACGTGTGACCGAGTACGGAGGTGCTGCCCGATTGTGGCACCGTCAAGATCTTCTACGCGCTTTTGAAAGCGGCAAGTGATCATCTTCTCCAACAACGAGATCTAATCTCGTAGGCTTTGGAAATCTTCAAGGGTTAGTCTCGTTCATCCCCTCGTTGCTCCCATCTTCTAGATTGCATCTTGGCTTGGATTGCGTTCTCGTGGTAGGAATTTTTTTGTTTTCTATGATACGAATCCCATCAATCACCAACGCCACGTCCAAGACCATGACCAATACCACGTCCAACGCCCTGAGCAGCAGCTTCCGCATTGTCACCTTGGACGCTGCCATCGTCATCATTTGGTTGTTGTACCATGGTACGTATCTCACCAACGGCGTTAGTCAAGGCTTGTATAGATGCTTGAAGAGTCGTCATGGATGTTTGAACTGTGGTAACAACTGTAGTAGCTTCATCGACCTTCAAGTGGACACCTTGAATATCCTTGTCCAATGCTTCAGTAGACACATGTATTTCACGTTGTAGGTGATCACGAAGTGCCTCATACTCCAACCAAGTAACTGTTGAAGTTGGATCCTTTTTCTGCATCACAGCAACATCACTAGAAGACATGATTAGTAGGTTAGTGCACTAAACAAAATCTTTGGTGGTACTCTCACAACTCACTCAAAATTGATAAGAAAGGTAAATCTTACCGCTCCAAAGTGAATTAGTATTGCTTACCAACTTGGATTGACAGACTAGTGCACGGATGTAGCGAAGCGAATATCAAGGGTATAAGAATAATCACACGACAAAGCAGGATATATGTGGGGTTGTAGGTAGGCTACCTATTTGCACCAATAACAAGCTCTAGCGCTGACCGTAGACAACCAATGATACTCACACAAGGCGATAAATGTGGCAATGCAACTATATGGATGAAAGGTTGCAATGCACTCGAGAGACGCTAGCAAAGCTCAACGAGACAGGCATAAGATTGCTCAACTACGGGTGCAGTTAAAGAAAAACTTAGGTCTTCACTTGATTCGACTAGCACGTCACACTTTTGTATCCTTTTTTTCACTTTTTTTTCACTATTCCTCAAGGGTACTGTAGCTACAGTAAAAAATATTTTACGATTCTTCTCTTTGTAACACGGCCAACAGAAATTGCAAAGCACCGAAAACCTAACGAGCAGCATGTCGAGCGGTAAAACTAGTCTCTTCTGGGGAAGTTCCTAGTCACTTTAGATCGAAAGGTTGTGGCTATGGTTGGGAACAAGCACACTAAACGCTATGTGGACTCAGAGAAACAAAACTGAAAACTAGATGATAGCGGAGACACAAACCTTAACAATACTAGATGGAAGAAAAAGGTACGCAAAAACAACTACGAAAAGCAACTAAAACTCGAAATTAGTGCAATCTAAGGCTATGGAAAACCCTAACCCTAATATTTTTGGCTTTGTCTGTATAGGAAACACTCACAACTCTACGATGGGTGGATTGTGGATGGCTTACCGAGCAAACCCGAGAATCTGATACCAAGATGATAAGGGGTTGCCCGATCTTCTCAGTAAGCAATGGGTGGTGATGAACACACGGTGAATAGCAGCGGAGGGAAGCGATGATATGAGGAGGATAACTTGTATGACGCCGACGAAGTCTCTCGATTGATTCCTGTCGCCAATGCAACAGCTCTCAACCCTGCAACATATTCACAACTCCACACACTTGCGCACGTAGCCGCCGACCACGAAGCGGTAGATTGCAATCTTCTAATTCCCAATGGAACAACAGATCACACAAACTTTCAATAGCAT
The DNA here is from genome assembly GCF_019359855.2 of Lolium perenne. Taxonomy (NCBI): domain Eukaryota; kingdom Viridiplantae; phylum Streptophyta; class Magnoliopsida; order Poales; family Poaceae; genus Lolium; species Lolium perenne. Next base: position 102,685,046 of record NC_067246.2, on the reverse strand, counting down.
AAAACTCCAGATCGCAACGAATTGGAGAGTTGGGATTCAATAGTTTTGCATAGCAAACAACTAAGAACTAGGGTTTATCTTAAACGTGGTCTAAAGCAACTTTGGGGGCGTCCTATGGACTTATATAGGCGTCCAGGACGACCTCAGGTCGAAAAAGTACGAAAATAACCGACCCAGAATAGATCTGGTCGAGACAGACTCGGACTCGGCCGACCTGGGGGCCGGTCGACCGGGTCTGGGAACGGCCGGTCCGGTTCAAACCGGGCCTGGCGTCGGGTGTTGACCGAGTGGACCTCCCGGGCTTACTGGATAGTGCCCGGATGGCACAAGCGTAGAATCCGGTTGAAACCGGACTGACCCGGCGCTGGATCCGGTCGGACCGGGCCTAGGGCCGGATGGTTCGGCGGCACGGCCGGTCGGACCGGATCTGGCACCGGCCTGAACTTCAGCTTCCCCTCTCGCGCATGCCTCCCGCTCCCCCCTCGCGCGTCCATGGGATGTCTTCATGTCCAGCTCCATGTCCAGCTTCACTTCCATCTTCTGGTCCAGCTGCTCATCTCCTCCTCGTGCGATGCTTGCTCCCTCCTCATACCCGATCATACGTAAGTAATAGCACTTAGGCAGTATAAAGTTCTCATCAATCAAAGTATCGTTTAGGAACAAGTTCACCTGTTGTTTAAGTAGCTTCGCACGAGCTCGTGTCATTGGTCCAATCCTAACTTCATTGGACTTGAGCTTCACAGCAGGATCATCTTCAACTTGCAATAACGGAGGTAGTAGCGAGGTAGGGATGTCCTCATCACTCCAGCTCTCCCGCGGTGATCGGTGTGGTCAACTGGTACTAATCGATTCGTAGCTCACTGGCATGGGCGTTAACCTTTTTTCTCATGTCTGAGAAAGGATGAGGAAGCAATTAGATTTTGGTAGACGTGTTCTCCCGTAGTCGTAACCATTTGTTACATGGATGTGTCTTGGGAGTTCAAACATGTGTGAACTAGTGATAGTTGCATCAAAGACTAAGATGTCTCCTTGAGAAGGGACAGTAAAATAAAATCGTACCCACCACTTGGTGCTTGTGTGAGCAAGTGAGAGAGCAGCGAGGATGTGGCCGCGAGAGGGTTACACCGCTCACATGTCCTCTATGCCAACGGCTGGTGGCCGTCGACACATTACCATTTTCCTGTAGTGTGCAGAGCCGCTGTCGGATCATGCTCTCATATGATTAACCATGGAAACACCTAGACAACAATGTAAATGCTAATTTAAATTTAAACTTGGATGATTACACCGTGAAGGTTTCTTTGTTATGGTTCACGATGTGCAGGAGGCTTGTTGCTGGTGTTAACAGATTTGTTAAAAATTGAAAAGTTTCACTTACGCTGTGTTTGGATGCATAGAATTGAGAATAGAATAGAATTGAACCAGAAATTCCAAATTCAAGATGGAAATAAATTGACTTTCAATTCGACTTATGTTGTTTGGATGTGCTTGAAATTTGTTGTTGAAATTAAAGGGTGTATCCAATTCTAATTCATGTTTGGATGTACAAACCATGAAATTTGACGTTTTGTTGAGTTTAGACAACGTAAACTTGTGTACATGTAAAAATAGCATGTGTACACTAGAAATAGCACACACATAATAATTTTTCTCAGATCTTTAAAAATGAAACATATAAATATTTGAAAAGATAAAATTGGAAGAATAAATTGGGAGGGCCAGGGAGAGGCCGGCTTGGGAAGGGCCAGGGGAGTGGCCGATGTTCCCCTACCACCGGCTTGAGAATTCATAGTTGTGTTGTTCATATCGTGAATTTTACATATCTTGTATTGTTGTATTGTAAAAAAAAACTCTTCATATCCAATTAGAAAACCTTGGCTTCGCCACTGGACAGAACGGTACCCCGTCTATGATCAGGGATTGATATATGAATAGAAATGGAGTTTGGAAAAGGGAACAGTATGCTCAAATCGGAACTGCTCCAGGAAAGATTTTTCATCTCCAATACATACGGGCAAGGAAAGATAGAATTTTCACTAGCATTCAATCCCAACTTAGTATCTCTTTATACAAATTTGTGTTGTACAATAAAATATCATCTTCTCCACCTTCCTTTATACAGGAAGGAGGCCCCTTGCAAGGAATAAACAGCATGCAGGTAAAACTGTACTACTTCATCAATGCACTGATGTATTAGCTTGCTAAAACGCCTTATATTAATAAACTGAAGGAGTACTAATTTTGAATGCGCGCAACAAAAGAGTTCGAGACCTTACAGGTCTAGTTTAAATTAAAAGCACCTACATATAGTTATCCAGTATTATAGTATTATGTTGATATTCTTCATGATGCCGTCTGGTTTTAACTGGTAATCGAATAGACTTGCTCGTAACTTATGGTGCTGCAGCAGGTGGGTTGCACTGGTAGTGGTACATATAGCGACATCCGCGGCCAATATAGGGCTGGCCGCTTGCATCGGCAGAAGGCCTTCCGACAGGATCATTTGAATCATATCTTCTCCCTGTGTCATGCAAGTCTCGATGGTTAACATACTGCACCTATTTTTGTGTGATATACTGTGATCCGACCCAATCCCTCAGGATAGACAGGGTAATTGGTCTGGCGGATCATTTGCAATAAAGAAAAAAGAAACGAGAGAACCCGCATATACATGCAAATATATAGTTGCTGAGAGGAGGTGTTGATTTGTGCACACATGGTATTTTTACTGTACCTCCCTGCACGGAGACAGCCGAGAAAGCAGAGATGAGGACGAAAGCCATGATGAGCAGCTTGAGGAGATGTTTCTGCACCATCTCCGATCGATCGATCCCTCCTCGCTCCCGGCCGCTTGTGTTGGGGCTAAGGTACGGTCTACTACTGTATATACCACACGACTCCACGAGAGTCCCTTGGATGGGATCACAGCTTCCATATATATGATCCACTCATAAGAACTACTCTACAATGGTTCGCACGTGCATCGGACGTTGACTCGTCAACGCTGCGAGCGACCTTCAGTTTGTTCGGCGTAGGCGACGCTGTCCGCCTGTAGTTTCCGGCGAGTGGACGTTGGACTTTCTCGTCGTCAGTCGCAACACGCTGCACGCTCGATTGACGGATCCACTCGCAAATATTCAGTACGAACAACCGAGCGGGTGACTAGCAAAGCTAGGGGCGCGTTTCATCTTTTGAGCGGATTCATAACTAACCATTTCTGGTTCACTGTAATTGTTTCATCTTTTGAACAGTTCTAGCTTTTACGTTTGAAATGTGAGGGAGTCTTATACCTATTATGTTTGAAAAATTTGTGTTATGCACATTAAACCCAAATCACATTTACAAGTGAATCTATTAAGTCTGGTAGAGTGCAAAGCCTATCACTCAGCTCGGAAGGCTTGAAAAAAACAAATCTCGTGCCTGTAGAGAAGTGTTGACTGTGGATCATGTTTTTTTTTTTCTCGGATGTTCCGAAATTTCTCCGGTAACCGGTGTTATCGGTTTAACCGGTGTAGGAGAATACTGCCGGTACTTACCATTTTTTTTTTGTAATTTACCCAAACTAGCAAGGTGGTCCTGGCAAATGCGAGGGCACCATCTTTATTATTTTTAGAAAGTTGGGCATTGTATTTATTGTGGTGTAGGAAATATATTAATTTATTCTGGATAAATAATTTTTTATTTTTTCTCTCTCGTTTATTACATGGCACTTTAAGCCATTGTAACCATAAATCTTAAGAAATATGTTATATTTTAGTATTACGTCTTCTAGATTTAACCAGTCGACACCGCTATCTTAACTTAACAAAATAATCGTCTTGAACATAGATTTAGAATATCCTTCTGCGGTGCTACCTTCGGTCCATAATTCACATAAGCTATAAGAAGTCGCTCTCTTGCACATGATCAATTATGGCGATATGACGTATTCTTGCTATTGAAGTTTATGTTTTTTGAAACTTAACGTTGCAATGTATAATCATGTGGTTTGTTATTATTTTTGTGGCATATTCTTATATTTCCTAGGGACTTTTTATTTCACTTTTTATAAGCATATTTAAGCTAGCTAGAAGTTGAAAATAATAGCGATTTTCTTTCACAACATTTTTGTTATGTATTTTTTGTAGGATTGGAGTAGGTTTTTTCCTACCAATTTATCTTGCTATGGTTTATAATTTAAGTTCTCATCACACTCCAATCTATAGGAAATGATCCTTTGTTGGTACAAATTAAGTTTGGGATAAATCAAGTATGCATGACACTAAAATCACCTATATACATTTTAATTTTCAGAATCAAAGATGCTGACAAAACGTAAGTGTGTTAGACAAAGTAAATTCTACATATACTGAAGCTCACACCAGTTGATGTGTCACTGTAATATTCTTAATGGAATTCTATCAATGGATGTGCTGCTTTTTTTGTAGGGCCTAGCCTGACACGGCAGTTAGAAAAATGATTTACGTGTAACATCCAGACTTAACCAATGAATCGATGAGCCACCCGCACTCCATCATTCCGATTCTACTGGCACGATGTTGGTCATTGCCAATCTCTTTGTACACGTGCAATTTTAGACGTTAAAATTGAAATTATTGGTTTATAAATTTTTTAGTACTCTCTCCTATCCATTTTATGTTGCCCATAGTTTTTAATGCAAGTTAAACTGTGCAGACTTTGACCAAGAATAAGGATCTACCATGATAAATGCATATAATATGAAAATATATTTGATAAAAATTCTAAAATAGTATTGTTTTCTTGTATATGTTTATATTTTTATCAATATAGATGATAAAAATTTACGAAGATTGACTTTGAACAAAATTTATATGCAACATATTTTGGCCCCCGATCGATCGTTCAAGGCCATCATCGCGGCACCCCCACACTCATCTGATGCATGTAAAATGTATGCATGAACTTTGTAGTTTGTTGACATATATTCTCACATATTTGCAAAATATATGATGTTATATTCATGTTTTATATTGATTTTTTTAGTATGTACCAAAGATTCTATTTATTTGGGTTACTGTATTTTTTTTTACTTTCAGGGGCCTAAACAGAGTCAAACTAATCTATGATTTTGAGGACGTCAATATTTCATCAAGAGAAGCATGTAGAGTGCTTGGACCTCACGGGAGGGGTCTGGAGTCCCAAAAGAGATGTGGCGGCACGCCCAGGCAAGGAGGGCGTGCCACCCATGCTCTTTTGGCCCTCGGTTGTTCGATTCGCTTGATTCTTTCGCCCATGAATTTCGTTTGACCTAAAAAACCCTATATGTATGACTTAATAAGGCTTTCTCGAGGAGACCGCAGAGGAAACAGAGGAAACACCAAAACAGAGTCAGAACCAGCGAAGATTGGAGGGGAAAACTCCGCCGGAGAGGTCTCCACCTTCTCCAACATCTCCACCGTTATCACCATGATGAAAAGGGTGTAGTCCACCTCTGGACTATGTGTTTGTGGCAGTAACTTGATCTCTCTCTCTCTCTTGTTCTTCATAGATTGTAGTACCATATGAGCTGCCTAACATGATTATGGTCATATATGTAATTCCCATGTGGTGGATCTTTATTCTATAATATTGGAATATGAGATTGGAGCCTATTATGTGTAAGATGTATTGATAGATGCATATCATGTACCCCGTTCTTAAGTGCTTGTTATGATCCAACTTGTATGCAAGAACATGTATGGGAAGAAGTGTGTATTAGATGGAGTAGCAAGGTGTGGTGATTGAATAGTGACAAAAAAATTCATGATCGACTATGGTATTTACCTTTCTTTTGCTGCCTAACTACAAATAAAGTGAATGCATGTGCTATGTTTATCGTGTGACATTATGATAATCTTGTTAGTTCAAGGTAGCAAATTTGATATTTAAACATTATGTCATATTACTTAAGACTATACTATGTTGATTCTTAATTCAAGATTGCTTGAATTTTTCCCTTTCTTGAGGAGTATAAGAGCATCGTCTCTATGTTAGGATGTAATGCCCATATAAATGTTTATCAAACACATTTTGAAGTTCTACCAATATTATGCCATTGTTGAATTTTTAGTATCCAATACAACTTAAAAAGAGAGTAGAAAATTCAGGCAATGAACCCCGCTATATTTTAAATCACTAGAAAAACATTTCCAACAATTTTACCTTGCTATACATTTTCCACTATTATTTCTTCCGAAAATACCAAAAACAGTATCTTCACACACACACACACAAAACCCAAATACCCTAACCCTTTACTTGCTTTATTTAGTTTACTTAAGTTAATTATTTTATTTATTTCTTATTTGTATTTCTTATTACTAATACGAAATCTTGTGTTTGACAACCACACGGTGGAGTTGGGGACACGAGGCAAGAACTTTATTTTGCAGGTTGCTAGAAGAGCAGAGAAAAAAGACAGCTTCTAATCCAATTCTCGAGAGTTCGATATAAATCCTCGAGTCACCCTTGCGGGAAAAATACGCTAGCTACAACAATCTGTACTTGGAGTCCCAACGAATTGGTACACATAGATTTTTGCCATCAAAATCGTGTTGCATAGGACAACTAGGCCCTTTGGGCCTAGATCGGATTCGTGCACCACGCCACCTTCACCCAAGCGGCTTCGTCCCGCAAGCCTCGCCGGTGTCCAGCGCCATGCCGCCACGGAGTCTCCTCCGCATAACCACCTGGACCGCCCATTGCCACGCCTCCCCGCTCGGACGCACAGCTAGACGTGCCGCCTCTACCCTTCACCATTTGGCGGAACGACCGCCGCCGCCGGTGACATTCTTTGTGGGACGCGGGAAGTATTAAAATCTCAAGGATCTATTTATTCACAAATCATTGATAGAAGTAGGATGAAACTTTCCTAGGATTCATAACTAACCATTTGTGGTTCACTGTAATTGTTTCATCTTTTGAACAGTTCTAGCTTTTACGTTTGAAATGTGAGGGAATCTTATACCTATTATGTTTGAAAATTTTGTGTTATGCACATCAAACCCACATCACATTTACAAGTGAATCTATTAAGTGTGGTAGAGTGCAAAGCCTATCACTCGGAAGGCTTGAACAAAACAAATCTCATGCCTGTAGAGAAGTGTTGACTGTGGATCATGTTTTTTTTTCTCGGACGTTCCGAAATATCTCCGGTAACCGGTGTTATCGGTTTAACCGGTGTAGGAGAATACTGCCGGTACTTACCATTTTTTTGTAATTTACCCAAACTAGCAAGGTGGCCCTGGCAAATGCGAGGGCACCATCTTTATTATTTTTAGAAAGTTGGGCATTGTATTTATTGTGGTGTAGGAAATATATTAATTTATTCTGGATAAATAATCTTTGATTTTTTTTCTCTCATTTATGACATGACACTTTAAGCCATTGTAACCATAAATCTTAAGAAATATGTTATATATTAGTATTACGTCTTCTAGATTTAACCAGTCGACACCGCTATCTTAACTTAACAAAATAATCGTCTTGAACATAGATTTAGAATATCCATGTGCGGTGCTACCTTCAGTCCATAATTCACATAGGCTCTAAGAAGTCACTCTGTTGCACATGATCAATTATGGCAAAATGTAGTTTATGTAGATGTGACGTGGTATTCTTGCTATTGAAGTTTATGTTTTTTGAATCTTAATGTTGCAATGTATAATCATGTGGTTTGTTATTATTTTTGTGGCATATGCTTATATTTCCTAGGGACTTTTTATTTCTCTTTTTATAAGCATATTTTGGCTAGCTAGAAGTTGAAAATAAGCATATTTTAGCGATTTTCTTTCGCAACATTTTCGTTATGTATTTGTTTGTAGGATTGGAGTAGGTTTTTTCCTACCAATTTATCTTGCTATGGTTTATAAAGTTAAGTTCTCATCACACTCCAATCTATAGGAAATGATCCTTTATTGGTACAAATTAAGTTTGGGATATAAATCAAGTATGTGTGACACTAAAATCACCTATATACATTTTAATTTTCAGAATCAAAGATGCTGACAAAACGTAAGTGTGTTAGACAAAGTAAATTCTACATACTGAAGCTCACACCAGTTGATGTGTCACTGTAATATTCTTAATGGAATTCTTTCAATGGATGTGCTGCTTTTTTTTTGTAGGGCCTAGCCTGACACGGCAGTTAGAAAAATGATTTACCTGTAACATCCAGACTTAACTAATGAATCGATGAGCGACCCACACTCCATCATTCCGATTCTACCGGCACGATGTTGGTCATTGCCAATCTCTTTGTACACGTGCAATTTTAGACGTTAAAATTGAAATTATTGGTTTATAATTTTTTTAGTACTCTCTCCTATCCATTTTATATTGCCCATAGTTATTAATGCAAGTTAAACTGTGCAGACTTTGATCAAGAATAAAGATCTACCATGACAAATGCATATAATATGAAAATATATTTGATAAAAATTCTAAAAATAGTATTGTTTTGTTGTATATGTTTATATTTTTATCAATACAGATGATAAAAATTTACGAAGGTTGACTTTGAACAAAACTTATATGTATCTATACACTTATTAAGATATAGCTTCCTCTAAAAAAAGATATAGCAAAAACCAGAAATGAGGCAATAGCACCAGCCATACAACAACTTGCGTGGTGAGAACAAATTTATACAATAAGTTGAAAACTTGTCATCGAGGTGCAAATCAGTACAAAACTGCTCTAGACATAACACGTGGCAAAAGTAATTTTACGAATAACATCTGCATGTTTTTCTTTTGTATAATTGTTCCCCTTTCCTCTTTTGCCTTTTCCCCCTAGATTAGCCCAACGCGGTCCTCCTCAATCAGTCATTCTTGCACGGCACACTAGCGCGCGGACTAGCGCACGAACCGGCTGTACCTCTCGCCGACACCACATCGCTCTTCCCCGCCTCCACGTCTGCGGGGTACATACATGGTTGTTGGTGCCTGACATCGGGGAGGGCAGCGGCAAGTATGGCGGATGATTCTAGCTGGCCAGCTCCAGCGGTTGTCGACAGGCGCGCGGTGGAGGTCATGCCCTGCGAGGCTGCGAAGGCGGCGACGTACACTGCCATTGTACGGGCGCAGAGGACCGGTGGTGGAACTCGGGCGCAGAGGACCGGTGGTGGAACTCCAGCGACGGCGCTGTGCTCCAACGGACGGCGCCTCCTGCAATGCCGACAAGAAGGAGGGAGGCAATGAGCAGGGCGCGGAGGAACTGGGAGGCCATAAGACCAAGAAGACGGCATCACCCTAGTCCTCGCTGACGAGAGCTTCGACGACACATCAGCCTTCGCCGCCCGCGTGGAGCAGGTCGTGGCCTCGTGGGCCTCTTGAGCTATCCCGTCGTGCCGTAGAACCCAAAGGGCATCGCTGAGGTTGTCGTTGCTGCCTATGCGCGCAGCGGGGACGTATACAATACTAATTCACAGTATGTTGCACAAGAATGAGAAGGCGCTGAAGTGGAGTCTCGCAGCGACGTAGCCACGTAGGCGTCTGCTACATGTGCTCTGTTCGCCGGCCTGCAAGGACAGCCGACCGGCGGCAGCGACATATACCATACTAATTTACGGTATGTTAAAGGAACACAAGAGTGAGAAGGCGCTGAAATGGAGTCTCCCAGCACCGTAGGCTTCTGCTACATGTGCTCGGCTCACTACACGAAAACGGTAATGTGCCCACGGCCAGAAGCCGTCGGCGTAGATGAGCAAGCTGTCAGCGTAGAGTTGTGTCGACGGTGGCCGTCGGCGTATCACCGTCAGCGTATCTTCGGTCGGCATAGCGGATCCGGCCGTCGGCGCATCTCCAACTGTCGGTGTCTACTCCATGCCGACGGTTTTTCTTCGGCAGTAGGGCCAGCTCGACCGTCGGCATCGCATTTTCACGGAGACGGCCGTCTGAAGGCGTCGGTGATACACCGAAGGCCGGGCCTTCGGCACGACGGATGCACGTGGCGTCACCTGGTAGACTCTCCTATGTTGCCGCTACGCCGACGGTGGTGGTCGTCGGCACCTCTGTTGCACGTGGCATCACCTGGATGCGCCGGCGTGATGGATGACTATCGAGCTATGCTGACGACCTGGCCGTCAGCGCACCTCCAGCACCTTGGAGCATATTCGTACCTACGCCAACGGTGAGGCCATCGGCACAAACAAAACCAATGGCCTGCCACGACAAAACCGAGGGCCGACCGCGACGGAGTGCCTCGCCTACTCCAAATATAACTAACTACTTAAATCACAAGGAACTAAGGGTGTGTTTGGTAGGCTGGGTCTATAGAGAATCTCTATCTCTGCTCATACATGTTGACCTCAGCTAAGTTGAGCTGAGATATTGCCATGTGTTTGGTAGTCTGGGTCTGTTGAGACATGCTGAGTTGAGATGTTGTTTGGTGGGTTGGTATGTGTTGAGATATATGTCTGGAAATCTGAAATTACCAAGAAGTCCATATTTTACACAAAAACCCCTAAACAGAAAAAAAAAACAATCGGGTCCTCAGATCCCGATTGAGACGAACGTGGCCCCGATTCCGGCAGGATTCGTGCCCGGCGGTGGCGGGGCCGGAGCTTGGTGATCGACGGCGGGCTCCGCAGGCCGAGCACCGTTCCGGTCGAACGAGTCGCCGCCCTCTCCCCTGCGCCTCGATCTGCTACGCCCGACGCTGGCTATGCCCGGCGGCGGCCCTCCTAGGCCCAGCAGAAGCAGCGAGGCAGCCGCTCATCCACTCCGCGGACGCGAGGGGCGGCGACGGAGCAGCGGAGGAAGGCGAGCGGAATCGATCTGCGCAGCTGTGCTGTGCGCGTGAGGAGTGGTGGCGTCTGGCCGTGGCTGCGGAGCTCGGTGGATGGGGGCGGAGTCGGGTCCGGCAGAGGAGCTGCGCCAGGGCGCCGCCGTACGTGCGAGTGGAGCTCGGGACGGCGCCATGGCAACGAGGAGCACTGGGACGTGCGAGGAAGGCGGCGGCACGCTCGCAGGGACCGTCGGCGGCGAGGGAGAGGCGGAGGCGCACGGCCACCGGCCAGTGTTCAACAGAGAGGGAGCTGAGAGAGAGAGACGCGGGGGGCAAATGCAAGGCTCGGCGGGGTCGGGTGGGCAGCTGCGTCCCACGCGTGGCCGGCCGCGGGTCGCGCGGGGTTTTTTCCGGATGCCATCAGCCGAGCTCACTTGAGAAGCTCGATTTGAGCTTCTCTACCCGGCCAGGCTGAGGGATGTTGTTTGGGTGAGGTGGGCAGTGCCCACTTGGACCGACCCGGTCTAACAAACAACAAAAACTGAGAAAATGTGGGATGAGATGGGAAAATCTGAGTCCACCCAGCCTACCAAACACACCCTAAGAAATCACAGTGTTATAGGGTGCCTCAGATATGGACATATGATACTTTCAACATTAAGGGTGGATCGTAGATAGAGGATTCCTGATTAGGGAGTAGACCTCTTTCTGAACAATATCCGACGTTGTATAGCATTGTTCGTCACACTTTCTAACGATGCTAATTTCATATAATTTTTTTATATTTAAAGTAATTCTTGGTCAAAGAAAAAACACGTAAAACGAGAACGCCTTATTCCTTGAATCGAAGGGAGTACTAAATCATGCTTTCAACTTCTAGCTAGCTAAGCTTCTACGTGTATTTTTCTTTTGCATGGTCGATCTCAAATAATATGTACATGTATCACTTATTATTCTGTTATTTTTTCATTTCCTAAACGAACTTGCATAGCTATTTTTTTAGGGTAAAACACAATATATTAAGCACGCAAGCCGCGTCATTAAAAACCTTCCAGTCCCCTTCGGTATCCTGGTAAGTAAAAGAGTGCGTCAGAAACCTGCTGCTCGAGTTCAAAACACAGTTACCTCAGAGATTACATGCTGGAGCACATGGTCTGGTTGATCACCATCCCAAACTATAACCTGATTTATATCAAAACTATATTTATCTAAATTGTGAGCTACCCTATTTGAATCTCTAGGACAATATTTGAACGAAATTCCACCTATCCTTTGAGCAATCTAAAAACAGTCCATAAGAATCGCCGTGTTCGGAGTCCAAATCTCAATCTCCCATTGCAAGCATTCACCACTTCTATATTGTCAGATTCTACAATTGTTGTAGAGCACCGAAAATTATCTAACAGCTCTAGTCCTCTTTTTAATGATATTGCCTCGTCTTTAGAAGCATCCAGGATGTTAGCCAACGACCAAGCACCACCTGCAATTGCTTCACCTTTTGAATTCCTAATTACAGCTGCTGCTGCCCCTATTCCTGATGAGAAAAAACTTGCATCAACATTCAGTTTATAGGTTTTTGGAGGTGTTTTAATCCACCCACTTACCTTAGGAGTTGTATACTTTGTCGCTGCACCATAATTTGTTGTGATCGCTGATGACCCACAAGTATAGGGGGTGTATCGTAGTATTTTCGATAAGTAAGAATGTCGATCCCAACGAGGAGCAGAAGGTGTTGACAAGCAGTTTCGATGAAGGGTTCACTGTAAATGCTCACAGACAAGTATTCAGGGGGTTTTGATGTAGCAGATGAATAAAGTACGAGTAAGTAAAGTGCGAGAGTAACAATTGCAGCGAGTGGCCCAATCCTTTTTAGCACAAAGGACAAGCCGGTTTGTTTACTTATAATGACCAAACGTTCTTGAGGACACACGGGATTTTAGTCTAGTGCTTTCGCTACATATGGCTAATTAATCTTCATTGTTTTGATAAGTGTTGTGTGGGTGAACCTATGCTAATGTACCGCCCTTCCTAGGACTAATACATACTTGTGATTATACCCCTTGCCAGCATCCGCAACTACAAGAAAGTAATTAAGATAAATCTAACCACAGCCTTAAACTCTGAGATCCTGCTATCCCTCCTGCATCGATATACCAACGGGGGTTCAGGTTTCTGTCACTCCGGCAACCCCGCAATTGGCAAACGAGTACAAGATGCACTCCCCTAGGCCCATAAAGGTGAAGTGTCATGTAGTCCACGTTCACATGACACCACTAGAAGAATAACACCACAACTTAAATATCATAACATTGAATATTACTCAACCATAATTCACTACTAACATTTAGACTTCACCCATGTCCTCAAGAACTAAAAGAACTACTCACGAGACATCATATGGAACATGATCAGAGGTGATATGATGATGAATAACAATCTGAACATAAACCTTGATTCAATGGTTTCACTCAATAGTATCAATAACAAGTAGAAATCAACACCGGGAGAGTTTCCCCTATCAAACAATCAAGATCCAACCCGAATTGTTACGGCGGTGACGATGTGCAGCGGTGGAGACGGTGGTGATGATGATGTAGATGGTGATGGAGATGATGTCCAGCTCGATGGCGGTGACGATGGCGTCGATTTCCCCCCTCCGGGAGGGAATTTCCCCGGCGGATCTCAGCCTGCCGGAGAGCTCTTTTCTCTCTGGTGTTCTCCGCCCCGCAGAGGTGGCTGTGACTCTTCGCGACTGTCCCCCTGGAGCTTAGGTTTTCGGGACGAAGAAATACGCGAAGGAGAGGAGGCCAGAGGGGGCTGTGGGCCCCCTCCCCACAAGGCGGCGCGGCCAGGCCTTGGCCCGCGCTGGCCTGTGAGGTGGGCCCACGGCGGCCCTCCTTAGCTCCCCCTTCTGGCTCCCTTCGTCTTCTGGAAAAATAGGATTTTTCATATAAATTCCGTCAATTGTTGATCTTCCGAAATATTGCATTCTGACGGTGCTTTTTCCAGCAGAATCCTGACTCCGGTGCGCGATCCTCCAATAATCATGAAACATGCAAAATAGATGGAATAACATAAGTATCATCTCCAAATATGAAATATATCAATGAATAACAGCAAATTATGATATAAAATAGTGATGCAAATTGGACGTATCAACTCCCCCCAAGCTTAGACTTCGCTTGTTGATACGCGTACAGCACGCGACCGTTGGGAACCCCAAGAGGAAGGTGTGATGCGTACAGCGGCAAGTTTTTCCCCAGTAAGAAACCAAGGTTTATCGAACCAGTAGGAGCCAAGAAGCACGTTGAAGGTTGAAGGCGGCGAGATGCAGTGCGGCGCAACACCAGGGATTCCGGCGCCAATGTGGAACCTGCACAACATAACCAAAGTACTTTGCCCCAACGAAACAGTGAGATTGTCAATCTCACCGGCTTGCTGTAACAAAGGATTAGATGTATAGTGTGGATGATGATTGTTTGCGTAAAAACGAGAGAACAAGTATTGCGAGATTGTATTCGATGTAAAAGAATGGACCGGGGTCCACAGTTCACTAGAGGTGTCTCTCCCATAAGATAAATAGCATGTTGGGTGAACAAATTACAGTTGGGCAATTGACAAATAGAGAGGGCATGACAATGCACATACATGATATGATGAATATTGTGAGATTTAATTGGGTATTACGACAAAGTACATAGACCGATATCCAGCATGCATCTATGCCTAAAAAGTCCACCTTCAGGTTATCATCCGAACCCCTTCCAGTATTAAGTTGCAAACAACAGACAATTGCATTAAGTATGGTGCGTAATGTAATCAATAACTACATCCTCGGACATAGCATCAATGTTTTATCCCTAGTGGCAACAGCACATCCACAACCTTAGAACTTTCTCACACCGTCCTGCATTTAATGGAGGCATGAACCCACTATCGAGCATAAATACTTCCTCTTGGAGTTAAGAGTAAAAACTTGGCCAGAGCCTCTACTAATAATGGAGAGCATGCAAGATCATAAACAACACATAGGTAATAGATTGATAATCAACATAACATAGTATTCTCTATCCATCGGATCCCAACAAACACAACATATAGCATTACAGATAGATGATCTTGATCATGTTAGGCAGCTCACAAGATCCGACAATGAAGCATAATTAGGAGAAGACAACCATCTAGCTACTCCTATGGACCCATAGTCCAGGGGTGAACTACTCACTCATCACTCTGGAGGCGACCATGGCGGTGAAGAGTCCTCCGGGAGATGATTCCCCTCTCCGGCAGGGTGCCGGAGGTGATCTCCTGAATCCCCCGAGATGGGATTGGCGGCGGCGGCGTCTCTGGAAGGTTTTCCGTATCGTGGCTCTCGGTACTGGGGGTTTCGCGACGAAGACTATATGTAGGCGGAAGGGCAGGTCAGGGGGCCACATGGGGGCCCCACACGCTAGGGCCGCGCGGGCCCCCCCTGGGCCGCGCCGCCCTAGTGTGGCGGCGCCCCGTGGCCCCACTTCGTCTTCCCTTCGGTCTTCTGGAAGCTTCGTGGAAAAATAGGCCCCTGGGCGTTGATTTCGTCCAATTCCGAGAATATTTCCTTACTAGGATTTCTGAAACCAAAAACAGCAGAAAACAGCAACTGGCTCTTCGGCATCTCGTTAATAGGTTAGTGCCGGAAAATGCATAAATATGACATAAAGTATGTATAAAACATGTAGATATCATCAATAATGTGGCATGGAACATAAGAAATTATCGATACGTCGGAGACGTATCAGCATCCCGAAGCTTAGTTTCTGCTCGTCCCGAGAAGGTAAACGATAACAAAGATAATTTCTAGAGTGACATGCCATCATAACCTTGATCATACTATTGTAAGCATATGTAATGAATGCAGCGATCAAAACAATGTAAATGACATGAGTAAACAAATAAATCATATAGCAAAGACTTTTCATGAATAGTACTTTCAAGGCAAGCATCAATAAGTCTTGCATAAGAGTTAACTCATAAAGCAATAATTCAAAGTAAAGGTATTGAAGCAACTCAAAGGAAGATTAAGTTTCAGCGGTTGCTTTCAACTTGTAACATGTATATCTCATGGATAGTTGTCAATGCAAAGTAATATAACAAGTGCAATATGCAAGTATGTAGGAATCAATGCACAGTTCACACGAGTGTTTGCTTCTTGAGGTGGAGAGAAATAGGTGAACTGACTCAACATAAAAGTAAAAGAAAGGCCCTTCGCAGAGGGAAGCATTGATTGCTATATTTGTGCTAGAGCTTTGGTTTTGAAAACAAGAAACAATTTTGTCAACGGTAGTAATAAAGCATATGTGTTATGTAAATTATATCTTACAAGTTGCAAGCCTCATGCATAGTATACTAATAGTGCCCGCACCTTGTCCTAATTAGCTCGGATTACCGGGATTATCATCGCAATACATATGTTTTAACCAAGTGTCACAAAAGAGTACCTCTATGCCGCCTGTACAAAGGTCTAAGGAGAAAGCTCGCATTGGATTTCTCGCTATTGATTATTCTCAACTTAGACATCCATACCGGGACAACATAGACAACATATAATGGACTCCTCTTTTATGCATAAGCATGTAGCAATTATTAATTTTCTCATATGAGATTGAGGATATTTGTCCAAAACTGAAACTTCCACCATGGATCATGGCTTTAGTTAGCGGCCCAATGTTCTTCTCTAACATTATGCATGCTCTAACCATTTTAGTGGTAAATCTCCCTTACTTCAGACAAGACGGGCATGCATAGCAACTCACATGATATTCAACAAAGAGTAGTTGATGGCGTCCCCAGGAACATGGTTATCGCTCAACAAGCAACTTAATAAGAGATAAAGTGCATAAGTACATATTCAATACCACAATAGTTTTTAGGCTATTTGTCCCATGAGCTATATATTGTAAAGGTAGAGGATAGAAATTTTAAAGGTAGCACTCAAGCAATTTACTTTGGAATGGCGGAGAAATACCATGTAGTAGGTAGGTATGGTGGACACAAATGGCATAGTGGTTGGCCCAAGGATTTTGGATGCATGAGAAGTATTCCCTCTCGATACAAGGCTTAGGCTAGCAAGGTTTATTTGAAACAAACACAAGTATGAAGCGGTGCAGCAAAACTCACATAAAAGACATATTGTAAACATTATAAGACTCTACACCGTCTTCCTTGTTGTTCAAACATTTTACTAGAAATTATCTAGACCTTAGAGAGACCAATTATGCAAACCAAATTTTAGCAGGCTCTATGTATTTCTTCATTAATAGGTGCAAAGTATATGATGCAAGAGCTTAAACATGAGCACAAAAATTTCCAAGTATCACATTATCCAAGACATTATAGCAATTACTACATGTATCATTTTCCGTTTCCAACCATATAACAATTTAACGAAGAAGATTCAACATTCGCCATGAATATTATGAGTAAAGCTGATGAGGACATCCCTACTACACCACTACCTCCGTCATTAATAAATGAAGATGAACCTGCTGTGGAGCTCAAGTCCAATGAAGTTTGGATTGGACCAATTACAAGGGCTCGTGCGAAGCTACTTAAACAACAGGTGAACTTGTTTCTAAACGGTACTTTGATTGATGAGAACTTCATACTGCCTAAGTCCTATTACTTATGTATCATCAGGTATCAAGAAGAGACGAGCATCGCACGAGGAGGAGAGGAGCAGCTGGACATGAAGACGGACGTCAAGATGGACGTGAAGCTGGACATGGAACTGGACATGAAGATATCTCATGGTCGCGCGAGGGAGGAGCGGGAGGCATGCGCGAGAGGAGAAGAAGACGTCCAGGCCGGTCCAGCACCCGGTCCGACCGGCCGCCAGATCGGCCAACCCGGTCACTGGCCCAGTCGACCGGGCGCCAACCGGAAGCAAGTTTATCGTACCGGTAGAAAACCGGAAACCTCGCAACTATCCGGTTGCTGCCCGGTTGCCGCCCGGTTGACCGGACCCTAGACCGGCCGACCCGGTTGCCGCCCGGTTGACCGGACTCCAGACCGGCCGCCCCGGTCCCTGGCCCGGTTGGCCGGATTCTAGACCGGACGTGTCCGAGTCTGTCTCGACCAGATCTATTCTGGGTCGGTTATTTTTGTATCTTTTCGACCAGAACTCGTCCCGGACGCCTATATAAGTGCCCAGGACGCCCCCCTAGCTGCTTTAGACCACGTTTAAGATAAACCCTAGTTCTTAGTTGTTTGCTCTAGCAAAACTATTGAATCCCTACACCATATTGCTTAAATATTGTGTAGATCCTGAAAAAGTCTTGTGTGATCTGCTGTTCCATTGGGAATTAGACGGTTGCAACTTACCGCTTCGTGGTCGGCGGCTACGTGCGCAAGTGTGTGGAGTTGCGAATATCTTGCAGGGTTGAGAGCTGTTGCATTGGCGACAGGGACCAATCGAGAGATCTCGTTGCGTCATACAAGTTATCATCCACTTCATCGTCGTGTATCTCCGCTGTCAACATCCAGTGATCATCATCACCACCGTTGCTTACTGAGAAGATCGGGCCACCCCTTATCAAAAGCCTAAGGACATATTTGTCCATATGCAACAGCGGAGCGTGTCTCTCTCCCACACAAAGAATGCTAGGATCCATTTTATTCAAACAAAACGAAAACAAAAACAAACCGACGCTCCAAGCAAAGTGCATAAGATGTGATGGAATAAAAATATAGTTTCACTAGAGGAACCTGATAATGTTGTCGATGAAGAAGGGGATGCCTTGGGCATCCCCAAGCTTAGACGCTTGAGTCTTCTTGATAAATGCAGGGGTGAACCACCGGGGCATCCCCAAGCTTAGAGCTTTCACTCTCCTTGATCATGTTGTATCATCTCCCTCTCTTGATCCTTGAAAACTTCCTCCACACCAAACTCAAAACAACTCATTAGAGAGTTAGTGCACAATCAAAATTTACATGTTCAGAGGTGACACAATCATTCTTAACACTTATGGACATTGCACAAAGCTACTGAAAGTCAATGGAATCGAAAAATCCATCAAGCATAGCAAAACAGGCAATGCGAAATAAAAGGCAGAATCTGTCAAAACAGAACAGTTCGTAAAGAAGAATTTTATTGAGGCACCAGACTTGCTCAAATGAAAATGCTCAAATTGAATGAAAGTTGCGTACATATCTGAGGATCACTCACGTAAATTGGCATAATTTTCTGAGTTACTTACAGAGAATTTTGCCCAGATTCGTGACAGCAAAGAAATCTGTTCCTGCGCAGTAATCCAAATCTAGTATGAACCTTACTATCAACGACTTTACTTGGCACAACAATGCACAAAACTAAGATAAGGAGAGGTTGCTACAGTAGTAACAACTTCCAAGACTCAAATATAAAATAAAGGTACGGAAGTAAAAACATGGGTTGTCTCCCATAAGCGCTTTTCTTTAACGCCTTTCAGCTAGGCGCGGAAAGTGTATATCAAGTGTTATCAAGAGACGAAGCATCAACATCATAATTTGTTCTAATAATAGAATCAAAAGGTAACTTCATTCTCTTTCTAGGGAAGTGTTCCATACCTTTCTTGAGAGGAAATTGATATTTAATATTACCTTCCTTCATATCAATGATAGCACCAACAGTTTGAAGAAAAGGTCTTCCCAATATAATGAGACAAGATGCATTGCATTCAATATCCAAGACAACAAAATCAACGGGGACAAGGTTATTGTTAACGGTAATGCGAACATTATCAACTCTCCCCAAAGGTTTCTTTGTAGAGTTATCAGCAAGATTAACATCCAAATAGCAATTTTTCAGTGGTGGCAAGTCAAGCATATTATAGATTTTCTTAGGCATAACGGAAATACTTGCACCAAGATCACATAAAGCATTACAATCAAAGTCATTGACCTTCATCTTAATGATGGGCTCCCAACCATCCTCTATCTTCCTAGGAATAGAAGTTTCGCGATTTAGTTTCTCTTCTCTAGCTTTTATGAGAGCATTTGTAATATGTTTCGTGAAAGCCAAATTTATAGCACTAGCATTAGGCCTCTTAGCAAGTTTTTGTAAGAACTTTATAACTTCAGAGATGTGGCAATCATAAAAATCCAAACCATTATGATCTAAAGCAATGGGATCATTATCCCCAATGTTGGAAAAAATTTCAGCAGTTTTATCACGACGATTTAAACGGCTTTAGCGATTTCAGGCAGTTTTTTGCGCTTTGCATTAGAAGTGGAAACATTGCCAACACCAATTCTTTTACCATCATTAGTAGGAGGTGCAGCAACATGTGTAGCATTAGCATTGCTAGTGGTGGTAATAGTCCAAACTTTAGCTATATTATCTTCTTTTTCATTTTCTTCTTTTTCCCACCTAGCACGCAATTCGGCCATCAATCTTATATTCTCATTAATTCTAACTTGGATGGAATTTGCTGTAGTAAAAATTTTATTATCTATATCCTCAGGTTTAGCATCCATTTTATTAATTAAAGAAGATTGTGACGCGGACATGTATGAGATTCGGTTTTCAGCATTTGCAAGTTTAGTTTGCAACCCAGAGATCTCCATATTCAGATTTTCAAGTTGATTTCCTATATTCTTCAACAAGGTAGATTGCTCATTCATAGTTTTAGTAAACAATTTATTTTGCTCATATTGTGATTGCATAAAGTTCTTGGTGGATCTTTCAATTTCTAACATCTTTTCCTCATTAGGTGAAGCATATCTACCATAAGAGTTACCATTAGCAGGATATGGCCTAGAATTATCATAGTTGTTATTTTTAATGAAATTCACATCAACATATTCTTTTTGAGCAACTAATGAAGCTAACGGAACATTATTAGGATCAACATTTGTCCTACCATTCACAAGCATAGACATAATAGCATCAATCTTATCACTCAAGGAAGAGGTTTCTTCGACAGAATTTACCTTCTTACCTTGTGGAGCTCTTTCCGTGTGCCATTCAGAGTAATTAATCATCATATTATCAAGAAGCTTTGTTGCTTCGCCCAGAGTGATGGACATAAAGGTACCTCCAGCAGCTGAATCCAATAGGTTCCTCGAAGAAAAATTCAGTCCTGCATAAAAGGTTTGGATGATCATCCAAGTAGTCGGTCCATGGGTTGGGCAATTTTTAACCAAAGATTTCATTCTTTCCCATGCTTGTGCAACATGCTCATTATCCAATTGTTTAAAATTCATTATGCTACTCCTCAAAGATATAATTTTAGCAGGGGGATAATATCTACCAATAAAAGCATCCTTGCATTTAGTCCATGAATCAATAGTATTCGTAGGCAGAGATAGCAACCAATCTTTAGCTCTTCCTCTTAATGAGAAAGGAAACAATTTTAATTTTATAATGTCACCATCTACATCCTTATACTTTTGCATTTCACATAATTCAACAAAGTTATTGAGATGGGCAGCAGCATCATCAGAACTAACACCAGAAAACTGCTCTCGCATAACAAGATTTAGTAAAGCAGGATTAATTTCAAAGAATTCTGCTGTAGTAGCAGGTGGAGCAATAGGTGTGCATAAGAAATCATTATTATTTGTGGTTGTGAAGTCACACAACTTAGTATTTTCAGGAGTACCCATTTTAGCAATAGTAAATAAAGAAAACTAGATAAAGTAAATGCAAGTAACTAATTTTTTTGTGTTTTTAATATAGCAAACAAGATAGCAAATAAAGTAAAACTAGCAACTAATTTTTTTGTGTTTTGATTTAGTGCAGCAAACAAAGTAGTAAATAAAATAAAGCAAGACAAAAACAAAGTAAAGAGATTGGTATGTGGAGACTCCCCTTGCAGCGTGTCTTGATCTCCCCGGCAACGGCGCCAGAAAACAGTCTTGATACGCGTACAGCACGCGACTGTTGGGAACCCCAAGAGGAAGGTGTGATGCGTACAGCGGCAAGTTTTCCCTCAGTAAGAAACCAAGGTTTATCGAACCAGTAGGAGCCAAGAAGCACGTTGAAGGTTGAAGGCGGCGAGATGTAGTGCGGCACAACACCAGGGATTCCGGCGCCAACGTGGAACCTGCACAACACAACCAAAGTACTTTGCCCCAACGAAACAGTGAGATTGTCAATCTCACTGGCTTGCTGTAACAAAAGATTAGATGTATAGTGTGGATGATGATTGTTTGCAGAAAACAGTAAAACAAGTATTGCAATAGATTGTATTCGATGTAAAAGAATGGACCGGGGTCCACAGTTCACTAGAGGTGTCTCTCCCATAAGATAAATAGCATGTTGGGTGAACAAATTACAGTTGGGCAATTGACAAATAGAGAGGGCATGACAATGCACATACATGATATGATGACTATTGTGAGATTTAATTAGGCATTACGACAAAGTACATAGACCGCTATCCAGCATGCATCTATGCCTAAAAAGTCCACCTTCAGGTTATCATCCGAACCCCTTCCAGTATTAAGTTGCAAACAACAGACAATTGCATTAAGTATGGTGCGTAATGTAATCAATAACTACATCCTCGGACATAGCATCAATGTTTTATCCCTAGTGGCAACAGCACATCCACAACCTTAGAACTTTCTGTCACTGTCCCAGATTTAATGGAGGCATGAACCCACTATCGAGCATAAATACTCCCTCTTGGAGTTAAGAGTAAAAACTTGGCCAGAGCCTCTACTAATAACGGAGAGCATGCAAGATCATAAACAACACATAGGTAATAGATTGATAATCAACATAACATAGTATTCTCTATCCATCGGATCCCAACAAACATAACATATAGCATTGCAGATAGATGATCTTGATCATGTTAGGTAGCTCACAAGATCTGACAATGAAGCATAATTAGGAGAAGACAACCATCTAGCTACTGCTATGGACCCATAGTCCAGGGGTGAACTACTCACTCATCACTCCGGAGGCGACCATGGCGGTGAAGAGTCCTCCGGGGGATGATTCCCCTCTCCGGCAGGGTGCCGGAGGCGATCTCCTGAATCCCCCGAGATGGGATTGGCGGCGGCGGTGTCTCTGGAAGGTTTTCCGTATCGTGGCTCTCGGTACTGGGGGTTTCGCGACGAAGACTATATGTAGGCGGAAGGGCAGGTCAGGGGGCCACACGGGGGCCCCACACGCTAGGGCCGCGCGGGCCCCCCCTAGGCCGCGCCGCCCTAGTGTGGCGGCACCCCGTGGCCCCACTTCGTCTTCCCTTCGGTCTTCTGGAAGCTTTGTGGCAAAATAGGCCCCTGGGCGTTGATTTCGTCCAATTCCGAGAATATTTCCTTACTAGGATTTCTGAAACCAAAAATAGCAGAAACAAGAATCGGCTCTTCGGCATCTCGTTAATAGGTTAGTGCCGGAAAATGCATAAATATGACATAAAGTATGTATAAAACATGTAGATATCATCAATAATGTGGCATGGAACATAAGAAATTATCGATACGTCGGAGACGTATTACTTGTCCCCAAGCGAAACTGAACTCGGTAAACAGGACCACATGTTTATGGAGTGAAGAGTCGATAAATAAAATACGGAAAAGAAGCATCATATTCATTCACACAAGACATTCTAGTAAACAACTTCCTCATATATTTCAACTTGAAACAAGTAGAAGGTAATCACAAATAAAGGTGCATAAGAAATCATAATTGGTGATGGCAAACTTCGTTCTTGGTCAGAGAACAGTTAATAGGTTATACTTATCTATCGAGCAGCGCTCTCATGTTAAAGTTTATATGGCACAACTTGCATACTCAATCATAATAATCTCCTCATAATCATTGATAACTTTCAAAGCTATATTCATTCGTATAAAACTTGTACTAAACAAGGAAGAGTAAAAGACATGATGGAGTAAATCACAATATAGATGGTTTGATCACAGCAACTCAAATGCTTGCTTAAGATGGAGGGAAATAGGTTTACTGACTCAACATAAAGTAAAAGACAGGCCCTTCGCAGAGGGAAGCAGGGATTAAATCATGTGCTAGAGCTTTTTCAATTTTGAAATCATATAAAGAGAATAAAAGTAACATTTTGAGAGGTGTTTGTTGTTGTCAACGACTGGTGGCGGGTACTCTAACCCCCTTGCCAGACAAACCTTCAAAGAGCGGCTCCCATGAAACATTTTATTTTTGGGTGGCACTCCTTCCAACCTTTACTTTCACAAATAATGGCTAACCGAATCCTCGGGTGCCTGCCAACAATCTCATACCATGAAGGAGTGCCTTTTTATTTTAGTTTTATTTAGGTGACACTCCTCCCCTCCTTTGCTTTCTCAAGCCATGGCTAACCGAATCCTCGGGTGCCTTCCAACAATCACATACCATGGAGGAGTGTCTATTTTTGTAACATTATGATGGTTAATTAACTTGGGACTGGGAATCCCATTGCCAGCTCATTTTGCAAAATTATTGGATAAGCGGATGAAGCCACTAGTCCATTGGTGAAAGTTGCCCAACAAGATTGAAAGATAAAACACCACATACTTCCTCATGAGCTATAAAACATTGACACAAATAAGAGATAGTAAATTTTGAATTGTTTGAAGGTAGCACACGAAGTATTTACTTGGAATGGCAGGAAATACCATGTAGTAGGTAGTTATGGTGGACACAAATGGCATAGGATCGGGTTAAGGTTTGGATGCATGACATGCGTACAGCACGCGACCGTTGGGAACCCCAAGTGGAAGGTGTGATGCGTACAGCAGTAAGTTTCCCTCAGTTAGAAACCAAGGTTTATCGAACCAGTAGGAGTCAAGAAGCACGTTGAAGGTTGATGGCGGCGAGATGTAGTGCGGCGCAACACCAGGGATTCCGGCGCCAACGTGGAACCTGCACAACACAAACCAAGTACTTTGCCCCAACGAAACAGCGAGGTTGTCAATCTCACCGGCTTGCTGTAACAAAGGATTAGATGTATAGTGCGGATGATGATTGTTTGCAGAAAACAGTAGAACAGTATTTCAGTAGATTGTATTTCAGTATAGAGAATTGGACCGGGGTACACAGTTCACTAGAGGTGTCTCTCCCATAAGATAAACAGCATGTTGGGTGAACAAATTACAGTTGGGCAATTGACAAATAAAGAGGGCATGACCATGCACATACATATTATGATGAGTATAGTGAGATTTAATTGGGCATTACGACAAAGTACATAGACCGCTATCCAGCATGCATCTATGCTTAAAAAGTCCACCTTCAGGTTATCATCCGAACCCCCTCCAGTATTAAGTTGCTAACAACAGACAATTGCATTAAATATTGCGCGTAATGTAATCAGTGACTACATCCTCGAACATAGCACCAATGTTTTATCCCTAGTGGCAACAGCACATCCATAATCTTAGAGGTTTCTCTCACTCCCCCAGATTCACGGAGACATGAACCCACTATCGAGCATAAATACTCCCTCTTGGAGTTACTAGCATCAACTTGGCCAGAGCATCTACTAATAACGGAGAGCATGCAAGATCATAAACAACACATAGACATAAATTGATAATAAACATAACAAGTATTCTCTATTCATCGGATCCCAACAAACGCAACATATAGAATTACAGATAGATGATCTTGATCATGTTCGGCAGCTCACAAGACCCGACAATTAAGCACAATGGGGAGAAGACAACCATCTAGCTACTGCTATGGACCCATAGTCCAGGGGTAGACTACTCACACATCACTCCGGAGGCGACCATGGCGGCGTAGAGTCCTCCGGGAGATGATTCCCCTCTCCGGCAGGGTGCCGGAGGCGATCTCCTGAATCCCCCGAGATGGGATTGGCGGCGGCAGCGTCTCTGGAAGGTTTTCCGTATCGTGGCTCTCGGTACTGGGGGTTTCGCGACGAAGGCTATCTGTAGGCGGAAGGGCAGGTCAAGGGGCGTCACGAGGGACCCACACCATAGGTCGGCGCGACCAGGGCTTGGGCCGCGCCGCCCTGTGGTTTGGCCACCTCGTGGCCCCACTTCGTCTCCTCTTCGGTCTTCTGGAAGCTTCGTGGCAAAATAGGACCCTAGGCGTTGATTTCGTCCAATTCCGAGAATATTTCCTTACTAGGATTTCTGAAACCAAAAACAGCAGAAACAAAGAATCGGCACTTCGGCATCTTGTTAATAGGTTAGTTCCAGAAAATGCACGAATATGACATAAAGTGTGCATAAAACATGTAGATATCATCAATAATGTGGCATGGAACATAAGAAATTATCGATACGTCGGAGACGTATCAGCATCCCCAAGCTTAGTTCCTGCTCGTCCCGAGCAGGTAAACGATAAACAAAGATAATTTCTGGAGTGACATGCCATCATAACCTTGATCATACTATTTGTAAAGCATATGTAGTGAATGCAGCGATCAAAACAATGTATATGACATGAGTAAACAAGTGAATCATATAGCAAAGACTTTTCATGAATAGTACTTTCAAGACAAGCATCAATAAGTCTTGCATAAGAGTTAACTCATAAATCAATAATTCAAAGTAGAGGCATTGAAGCAACACAAAGGAAGATTAAGTTTCAGCAGTTGCTTTCAACTTGTAACATGTATATCTCATGGATATTGTCAACATAGAGTAATATAATAAGTGCAATATGCAAGTATGTAGGAATCAATGCACAGTTCACACAAGTGTTTGCTTCTTGAGATGGAGAGAAATAGGTGAACTGACTCAACATAAAAGTAAAAGAATGGTCCTTCAAAGAGGAAAGCATCGATTGCTATATTTGTGCTAGAGCTTTGATTTTGAAAACAAGAAACAATTTTGTCAACGGTAGTAATAAAGCATATGTGTTATGTAAATTATATCTTACAAGTTGCAAGCCTCATGCATAGTATACTAATAGTGCCCGCACCTTGTCCTAATTAGCTTGGACTACCGGGATTATCGCAATGCACATGTTTTAACCAAGTGTCACAAAGGGGTACCTCTATGCCGCCTGTACAAAGGTCTAAGGAGAAAGCTCGCATCGGATTTCTCGCTATTGATTATTCTCAACTTAGACATCCATACCGGGACAACATAGACAACAGATAATGGACTCCTCTTTTATGCATAAGCATGTAGCAACAATTAATTTTCTCATTTGAGATTGAGGATATTGTCCAAAACTGAAACTTCCACCATGGATCATGGCTTTAGTTAGCGGCCCAATGTTCTTCTCTAACAATATGCATGCTCTAACCATAAGGTGGTAGATCTCCCTTACTTCAGACAAGACGAACATGCATAGCAACTCACATGATATTCAACAAAGAGTAGTTGATGGCGTCCCCAGTGAACATGGTTATCGCACAACAAGCAACTTAATAAGAGATAAAGTGCATAAGTACATATTCAATACCACAATAGTTTTTAAGCTATTTGTCCCATGAGCTATATATTGCAAAGGTAGAGGATGGAAATTTAAAGGTAGCACTCAAGCAATTTACTTTGGAATGGCGGAGAAATACCATGTAGTAGGTAGGTATGGTGGACACAAATGGCATAGTGGTTGGCTCAAGTATTTTGGATGCATGAGAAGTATTCCCTCTCGATACAAGGTTTAGGCTAGCAAGGTTATTTGAAACAAACACAAGGATGAAGCGGTGCAGCAAAACTCACATAAAAGACATATTGAAAACATTATAAGACTCTACACCGTCTTCCTTGTTGTTCAAACTCAATACTAGAAATTATCTAGACCTTAGAGAGACCAAATATGCAAACCAAATTTTAGCATGCTCTATGTATTTCTTCATTAATGGGTGCAAAGTATATGATGCAAGAGCTTAAACATGAGCACAACAATTGCCAAGTATCACATTACCCAAGACATTTTAGCAATTACTACATGTATCATTTTCCAATTCCAACCATATAACAATTTAACGAAGAAGAAACTTCGCCATGAATATTATGAGTAGAGCCTAAGGACATACTTGTCCATATGCTACAACGGAGCGTGTCTCTCTCCCACACAGTGAATGCTAGGATCCATTTTATTCAAACAAAATAGAAACAAAAACAAACCGACGCTCCAAGCAAAGCACATAAGATGTGATGGAATAAAAATATAGTTTCAGGGGAGGAACCTGATAATGTTGTCGATGAAGAAGGGGATGCCTTGGGCATCCCCAAGCTTAGACGCTTGAGTCTTCTTGATATATGCAGGGGTGAACCACCGGGGCATCCCCAAGCTTAGAGCTTTCACTCTCCTTGATCATGTTGTATCATCTCCATCTCTTGATCCTTGAAAACTTCCTCCACACCAAACTTAGAACAACTCATTAGAGGGTTAGTGCATAATCAAAATATACATGTTCAGAGGTGACATAATCATTCTTAACACTTCTGGACATTGCACAAAGCTACTTAAAGTCAACGGAATTGAAATATCCATCGAACATAACAAAACTGGCAATGCGAAATAAAAGGCAGAATCTGTCAAAACAGAACAGTTCGTATTGACGAATTTTATCGAGGCACCAGAATTGCTCAAATAAAAATGCTCAAATTTAATGAAAGTTGCGTACATATATGAGGATCACTCACGTAAATTGGCATAATTTTCTGAGTTACCTACAGAGAATTTTGCCCAGATTCGTGACAGCAAAGAAATCTGTTTCTGCGCAGTAATCCAAATCTAGTATGAACTTTTCTATCAACGACTTTACTTGGCACAACAAAACACTAAACTAAGATAAGGAGAGGTTGCTACAGTAGTAAACAACTTCCAAGACACAAAATAAAAACAAAGTTCTGTAGTAAAAACATGGGTTGTCTCCCATAAGCGCTTTTCTTTAACGCCTTTCAGCTAGGCGCAGAAAGTGTGTATCAAGTATTATCAAGAGACGAAGTGTCAACATCATAATTTGTTCTAATAATAGAATCAAAAAGTAACTTCATTCTATTTCTAGGGAAGTGTTCCATACCTTTCTTGAGAGGAAATTGATATTTTATATTACCTTCCTTCATATCAATGATAGCACCAACAGTTCGAAGAAAAGGTCTTCCCAATATAATGGGACAAGATGCATTGCATTCAATATCCAAGACAACAAAATCAACGGAGACAAGGTTATTGTTAAAGGTAATGCGAACATTATCAACTTTCCCCAAAGGTTTCTTTGTAGAATGATCAGCAAGATTAACATCCAAATAACAATTTTTCAGCGGTGGCAAGTCAAGCATATTATAAATTTTCTTAGGCATAACAGAAATACTTGCACCAAGATCACATAAAGCATTACAATCAAAATCTTTAACCTTCATCTTAATGATGGGTTCCCAACCATCCTCTAGCTTTCTAGGAATAGAGGCTTCGCGCTCTAGTTTCTCTTCTCTAGCTTTTATGAGAGCATTTGTAATATGTTGCGTGAAAGCCAAATTTACAGCACTAGCATTAGGACTTTTAGCAAGTTTTTGCAAGAACTTTATAACTTCAGAGATGTGGCAATCATCAAAATTCAAACCATTATAATCTAAAGCAATCGGATCATCATCCCCAATGTTGAAAAAAATTTCAGCAGTTTTATCACAGGCAGTTTCAGCAGTTTTAGCAGTTTCAGGCAGTTTCTCGCGCTTTACATTAGAAGTGGAAACATTGCTAACACCAATTCTTTTATTAGTATTAGTAGGAGGTGCAGCAACTTGTGTAGCATTAGCATTACTAGTGGTGGTTATAGTCCAAACTTTAGCTATATTATCTTCTTTTTCATTTTCTTCTCTTTCCCACCTAGCACGCAATTCGGCCATCAATCTTATATTCTCATTAATTCTAACTTGGATGGCATTTGCTGTAGTAGTAATTTTATTATCTATATCCTCAGGTTTAGCAGCCATTTTATTAATTAAAGAAGACTGTGACGCAGACATATATGAGATTCGGTTTTCAGCATTCGCAAGTTTAGTTTGCAACCCAGAGATTTCCATATTCAGATTTTCAAGTTGATTTCCTATATTCTTCAACAAGGTAGATTGCTCATTCATAGTTTTAGTGAACAATTTATTTTGCTCATATTGTGATTGCATAAAGTTCTTGGTGGATCTTTCAATTTCTAACATCTTTTCCTCATTAGGTGAAGCGTATCTACCATAAGAGTTACCATTAGCAGGATATGGCATAGAGTTATTGTAATTGTTATTCTTAATGAAATACACATCAACATAATCTTTTTGAGCAGCCAACGAAGCTAACGGAACATTATTAGGATCAACATTAGTCCTACCATTCACAAGCATAGACATAATAGCATCAATCTTATCACTCAAGGAAGAGGTTTCTTCGACAGAATTTACCTTCTTACCTTGTGGAGCTCTTTCCGTGTGCCATTCAGAGTAATTGATCATCATATTATCAAGAAGCTTTGTTGCTTCACCAAGAGTGATGGACATAAAGGTACCTCCAGCAGCTGAATCCAATAGGTTCCGCGAAGAAAAATTCAGTCCTGCATAAAAGGTTTGGATGATCATCCAAGTAGTCAGTCCATGGGTTGGGCAATTTTTAACCAAAGATTTCATTCTTTCCCATGCTTGTGCAACATGCTCAGTATCCAATTGTTTAAAATTCATTATGCTACTCCTCAAAGATATAATTTTAGCAGGGGGATAATATCTACCAATAAAAGCATCCTTGCATTTAGTCCATGAATCAATACTATTCTTAGGCAGAGATAGCAACCAATCTTTAGCTCTTCCTCTTAATGAGAAAGGGAACAATTTTAATTTTATAATGTCACCATCTACATCTTTATACTTTTGCATTTCACACAATTCAACAAAATTATTGAGATGGGCAGCAGCATCATCAGAACTAACACCAGAAAATTGCTCTCGCATAACAAGATTCAGTAAAGCAGGATTAATTTCAAAGAATTCTGCTGTAGTAGCAGGTGGAGCAATATGTGTGCATAAGAAATCATTATTATTTGTGGTTGTGAAGTCACACAACTTAGTATTTTCAGGAGTACCCATTTTAGCAACAGTAAATAAAGCAAACTAGATAAAGTAAATGCAAGTAACTAATTTTTTTGTGTTTTTGATATAGCAAACAAGATAGCAAATAAAGTAAAACTAGCAACTAATTTTTTTGTATTTTGATTTAGTGCAGCAAACAAAGTAGTAAATAAAACTAAGCAAGACAAAAACAAAGTAAAGAGATTGGGATGTGGAGACTCCCCTTGCAGCGTGTCTTGATCTCCCCGGCAACGGCGCCAGAAATTTAGCTTGACACGCGTACAGCACGCGACCGTTGGGAACCCCAAGTGGAAGGTGTGATGCGTACAGCAGTAAGTTTCCCTCAGTTAGAAACCAAGGTTTATCGAACCAGTAGGAGTCAAGAAGCACGTTGAAGGTTGATGGCGGCGAGATGTAGTGCGGCGCAACACCAGGGATTCCGGCGCCAACGTGGAACCTGCACAACACAAACCAAGTATTTTGCCCCAACGAAACAGCGAGGTTGTCAATCTCACCGGCTTGCTGTAACAAAGGATTAGATGTATAGTGTGGATGATGATTGTTTGCAGAAAACAGTAAAACAAGTATTGCAATAGATTGTATTCGATGTAAAAGAATGGACCGGGGTCCACAGTTCACTAGAGGTGTCTCTCCCATAAGATAAACAGCATGTTGGGTGAACAAATTACAGTTGGGCAATTGACAAATAAAGAGGGCATGACCATGCACATACATATTATGATGAGTATAGTGAGATTTAATTGGGCATTACGACAAAGTACATAGACCGCTATCCAGCATGCATCTATGCCTAAAAAGTCCACCTTCAGGTTATCATCCGAACCCCCTCCAGTATTAAGTTGCTAACAACAGACAATTGCATTAAGTATTGCGCGTAATGTAATCAGTGACTACATCCTCGAACATAGCACCAATGTTTTATCCCTAGTGGCAACAGCACATCCATAATCTTAGAGGTTTCTCTCACTCCCCCAGATTCACGGAGACATGAACCCACTATCGAGCATAAATACTCCCTCTTGGAGTTACTAGCATCAACTTGGCCAGAGCATCTACTAATAACGGAGAGCATGCAAGATCATAAACAACACATAGACATAAATTGATAATCAACATAACAAGTATTCTCTATTCATCGGATCCCAACAAACGCAACATATAGAATTACAGATAGATGATCTTGATCATGTTCGGTAGCTCACAAGACCCGACAATTAAGCACAATGGGGAGAAGACAACCATCTAGCTACTGCTATGGACCCATAGTCCAGGGGTAGACTACTCACACATCACTCCGGAGGCGACCATGGCGGCGTAGAGTCCTCCGGGAGATGATTCCCCTCTCCGGCAGGGTGCCGGAGGCGATCTCCTGAATCCCCCGAGATGGGATTGGCGGCGGCGGCGTCTCTGGAAGGTTTTCCGTATAGTGGCTCTCGGTACTGGGGGTTTCGCGACGAAGGCTATTTGTAGGCGGAAGGGCAGGTCAAGGGGCGTCACGAGGGGCCCACACCATAGGTCGGCGCGGCCAGGGCTTGGGCCGCGCCGCCCTGTGGTTTGGCCACCTCGTGGCCCCACTTCGTCTCCTCTTCGGTCTTCTGGAAGCTTCGTGGCAAAATAGGACCCTGGGCGTTGATTTCGTCCAATTCCGAGAATATTTCCTTACTAGGATTTCTGAAACCAAAAACAGCAGAACAAAGAATCGGCACTTCGGCATCTTGTTAATAGGTTAGTTCCAGAAAATGCACGAATATGACATAAAGTGTGCATAAAACATGTAGATATCATCAATAATGTGGCATGGAACATAAGAAATTATCGATACGTCGGAGACGTATCAATGCACGAGAAGCATTCCTTCTCAGTACAGGTTTTTAGCTAGCAAGGTTAATTAGCAAGCACAAGAGTTGAGGCAAACAAACAAATATACATGTGATAGAAACAATCATGCATCTTCCTTGTAAGCACAAACAATTTTAACTTCAGAATAATAAGCTAAGGTGCAAACAAGAAAAGAAGACAATGAAACAACTACATGTATTTCTCTTTTCTAATTAAACCTCAAAGTGTTATTGCTATTTGACCAATGCTAAGTTTGCCAAAAACCAAATAGATTTATTCAATGCTCCCAAAATGATACCAATACTAATAACAAGATCAATCATATAATAGAGGTTGCAAACTAAAATAAGATGTGCAATATGTAAATGATAAGACTTCTCATTAATATTCCATCACGATAACTCACACCAAGGGATACATAGACAACCAACTAAAGGAGAGATACTTCCACACTGCAACCCATCTTATATGATAATTTCCCTACTCATGATATGACACTACTTGATAGTAAAAAGTAAAAGGTAGTGATGATGTGATACCGCGGCACTCCCCCAAGCTTGGAACAAACCAAGGGGATGCCAATACCGATGATGAATTACTCCTTCGGTGATGGTGGTGATGAATTCCCATCATCAGACTTCCAAGGAAGAGGCTCTCCATCAACAAATGACATCTTGGTCTCGGGAATCCTGAAACTAGCAGCATGGCTTATGTGTTTAAACCTGTTTTCATACTCACAGTTCTGATTCTGAACGTCATAGAGTTGAGCTTGGAGTTTGTTGGTGGTGTCGTGAAGCGAGAGGATGTCGTCCCACAGCTTTGCAGTCTCCTTCTTGTGTGCATCAATAAGTTTAGACACAATCTTGTGGAAGATGTCCACTTCACGCTCAACCATCTTCTTGTAGTTGAAAACCTCTTGTTCTAGCTTCTCCATCCTGTCTTCCAAGCTTCCTTCTCCTTTAGGCCCCTGGACATCTTTGATCCACAACTCTCCATCAACGAGCAGTAACTCCTTGGGGTGAATCTTCAGCTCGTTCATGTACAGGTTGATGACGTCCTCGCAGAAGCTGTCCTTCGGAGTTTCCGACGAAGACATGATGGATCTAGATCCGAAGCAAATCCTGGCAGAAAACAGCTCGAAACAAAACACGTCGAGAAAACGATATACGGACCTCCAGGGGTCCGGGGGATTATATAGCAGGAATTTTTACGACACAAGGAAGTACCAGGTCGAACCAGAGTCGGAGAGGGGCGACGAGGTGGCCACCTCATAGGGCGGCGCGGCCAGGCTGGGGCCCGCGCCGGCCTATGGGGGCATGCCCTCGTGCGTCTCCTCCACTCCGTTTCGATCTCGTAATTTCTCATATTTTCCAAAAACAGCAAAAATATTGTTCGGAAAGTAAATCAAGAACTTTTATTGCCAGTACTGTTACCTATTCAAAGTCGAGTTCTGGCGGACTGTCAATTTGACCTTTGATGAAAGCCTCCGGTGTTTCCACTCGAATAACATCAACATCTTCATTATAAGAATCACCTGAGATATAATGCTTGAGTCTTTGTCCATTCACCACTTGTGTGGCGTCGCCTTGGAGAGAGCTAATTTTAATTGCTCCTGAACGATACACCTCCTCAACGACATATGGTCCTTCCCATTTCGAGAGTAATTTCCCTGCAAAGAATCTGAGACGAGACCGATATAATAGGACTTTATCCCCAATATTAAATTCTCTTTTGATAATTCTTCTATCATGCCATTTCTTAACTTTCTCTTTAAAGAGTTTAGCATTTTCATAAGCTTCACTTCTCCATTCATCTAGAGAACTTAATTGTAGCAACCTCTTCTTACCGGCTAGTTTAGGATCTTTATTTAATTCTCTTACATCCCAATAAGCTTTGTGCTCTAGTTCTAAAGGTAAATGACAAGCTTTTCCATAGACCATTTTATAAGGTGACATTTCCATGGGATTTTTATAAGCAGTTCTATAAGCCCATAGTGCTTCCTTCAATTTACTAGCCCAATTCTTTCTAGTTTTATTAACAGTCTTTTGCAAGATAGCTTTAATCTCTCTATTTGATAATTCTACTTGCCCACTAGTTTGAGGATGATAAGCGGAAGCAATTCTATGATTAATACCATATTTAGCAAGAGTTTTTCTAAAACCACCATGAATAAAATGAGAACCTCCATCAGTCATAATATATCTAGGAACTCCAAATCTAGGAAAAATAATATCTAAAAGCATTCTTAAAGAGGTCTCACCATCAGCACTTTTTGTAGGTATGGCTTCCACCCATTTAGTAACATAATCAACAGCAACAAGTATATGAGTGTTACCTACTGAAGAGGGAAAAGGTCCCATGAAGTCAAATCCCCAACAATCAAATGGTTCAATAACAAGAGTATAATTCATAGGCATTTCATTGCGTCTAGAGATATTACCAACCCTTTGACATTCATCGCAAGATAAAATAAACTTCCTTGCATCTTTGAAAGAGTTGGCCAATAAAAACCTGATTGTAGAACCTTTTGCGCGGTTCTATCTCCGGCGTGATGTCCTCCATAAGCACTACCATGACATTTACTCAATATCTCTTGTTGTTCATATTCGGGAACACATCTTCGCAGAATACCATCCACTCCTTCTTTATATAAGTTTGGGTCATCCCAGAAATAATGCCTCAAGTCACAAAAGAATTTTCTCCTTTGCTGGGCTGAAAAGATTGGAGGCAAATACTTGGAGACAATAAAGTTAGCATAATCAGCATACCAAGGACTGTCTCGTGAGCTCACCTTTATTACAGCCAATTGTTCATTTGGAAAACTATCGTTAACAGGAACAGGATCATAAGCAATATTTTCCAATCTAGACAAATTATCAGCAACAGGATTATCAGCACCTTTCCTATCTACAATATGTAAATCAAATTCTTGCAACAGAAGTACCCATCTAATAATCCTTGGCTTAGCATCTTTCTTTTGCATAAGGTATGTAATTGCAGCATGATCAGTATGAATTGTAACTTTTGAATCAACAATATAAGATCTAAACTTATCACAAGCAAAGACTACAACTAACAGTTCTTTTTCAGTAGTAGCATAATTTCTTTGAGCAGCATCAAGAGTTTTACTAGCATAATGAATAACATTCAATTTTTTATCTACTCGCTGTCCAAGAACAATACTTACAAAGAAAATCACTAGCATCACACATAATTTCAAAAGGTAAGTTCCAATCAGGAGGTTCGACTATAGGAGCAGTTGTTAAGGCTTTCTTTAGAGTTTCAAAAGCTTCCTTACAATTATCATCAAAAACAAAAGGTACATCTTTTTGAAGAAGATTAGTAAGAGGCTTTGAAATCTTGGAAAAGTCTTTAATAAACCTCCTATAAAACCCAGCATGACCAAGAACACTACGAATACCTTTAACATCCCTAGGATAGGGCATCTTCTCAATTGCTTCAACTTTAGCTCTATCAACTTCAATACCTCTCTCGGAAAATTTATGTCCCAATACAATTCCTTCATTAACCATAAAATGGCATTTCTCCCAATTAAGAACAAGGTTAGTTTCTTCACATCTCTGCAAAACTTTATCAAGGTTCCGCAAGCAATTATCAAAAGAATTCCCATAGACGGAAAAATCGTCCATGAATACTTCTACAATACTCTCGCAAAAGCCATGAAAAATAGCAGACATGCATCTTTGAAAAGTAGCAGGAGCATTGCATAAACCAAAAGGCATACGTCTATAAGCATAAGTTCCATAGGGACAAGTGAAAGTGGTTTTCTCTTGATCCTTAGTTTTAACAGCAATTTGTGAAAACCCAGAATAACCATCAAGAAAGCAAAAATGAGTATTTTTAGATAACCTTTCTAACATTTGATCAATAAAAGGCAAAGGGTAATGATCTTTCTTAGTAACCTCATTAACTTTTCGATAATCAATGCACATTCTATACCCTACAACTACTCTTTGAGGTATGAGCTCATCATTATCATTAGGCACAACAGTCATTCCTCCTTTCTTAGGAACACAATGCACATGACTAACCCATCTACTATCAGCAATGGGATATATAATACCAGCTTCAAGAAGTCTTAATACCTCATTTCTTACCACATCCTTCAGCTTAGGAATTAGACGATGATGATGTTCAACAACAGGCTTTGCATCATCTTCCATATTAATGGCATGTTGGCAAATAGAGGGAGAAATCCCCTTCAAGACATCAAGAGTGTAGCCAATAGCTCCTCGGTGTTTCTTCAATATTTCCAATAACCTTTCTTCTTCAAACTCTGAAAGCTTAGAACTAATAATAACAGGATATATTTTCTTATCATCAATATGAGCATATTTAAGATTATCAGGCAATGGTTTTAAATCAAAGACAGGATCTTCCTTTGGTGGTGGTGTTGTACCCAGATCTTCTATCGGTAAGTCATGCTTAAGAATAGGTTGACGAAGGAAAATTTCATCAAGCTCATTTCTTTCTTCCCTAAAAACTTCACTCTCACTATTCTCCAAATGTTGCTGCAAAGGATTATTAGGAGCAAGAGCAATAGATGCACACTGTTCAACTCTAAAATCATTATTAGGCGAATCAGCTTTATAAGGAGTTTTGGCAAATTTAGAGAAGTTAAACTCATAAGATTCACCAGCAAATTTAGTTAAAATTTTCTGTTTCTTGCAATCTATAACAGCTCCACAAGTATTTAGAAAAGGTCTACCAAAAATGATAGGACAATACTTACTAGCAGCAGAACCAAGTACCAAAAAGTTAGCAGGATATTTAATCTTACCGCATAGAACTTCCACATCTCGAACAATACCAATTGGAGAGATAGTTTCTATTAGCCAGCCGAATAACCACATCAATATCTTCAAGTTCACAAGAACCAATTTCGTGCATAATCTCTGTGTAAAGCTCATAAGGAATAGCACTAATACTTGCACCAATATTGCATAAACCATAATAACAATGATCACCAATTCTAACAGATAGCATAGGAACACTAGCTTTCCTAGACTTATTCGGATGTGAAACAATATTAGAAGCATCTTCACAGAAAATAATATGACCATCCTCCACATTTTCAGTCACAAGATCTTTAACTATTGCAACAGCAGGTTCAACCTTTATTTGTTCTTCAGGTTCTATAGGTTTCTTTTCACTTTTATTAACTGCACTATTTATAACAGAGTACTCCTTCATTTTAGCAGGGAAAGGAGTTTTTTCAATATAAGCTTCAGGAATAACATGATCAACAGTTTCAACTACAACACATTTATTTATAGATGAATCAATTTTATCTTTATACGGTTCATGATACTTGTCAAAATTCTTCTTAGGCAATTCATAATGAGAGGCAAAAGCTTTATAAAGATTTGCAGCAACTTGAGAATCAAGACCATAAGTAGCACTCATATTACGAAATTTATCAGTATCCATAAAAGCTTCAATGCATTTATAATCATAATTTATACCTGATTCTCTATCCTTGTCATTCTCCCATCCTTCAGTATTCTCCTGGATCCGATTAAGAAGGTCCCTTTTAAACTCTTCTTTGTTGCGTGTAAATGATCCAGAGCAAGAAGTATCCAGCAAGGTCTTGTCTTGAAAAGAAAGTCTTGCATAGAAATTATCAATAATAATATTACCAGGAAGCTCATGAATGGGGCATTTGAGCATTAAAGACTTCAATCTCCCCCACGCTTGGGCAATACTCTCTCCATCATGAGGCCAAAAATTATATATGCGGTTCCGATCCTTGTGAATTTCACTTGGAGGATAGAACTTAGAATAAAACCGGGGTACAATATCATTCCATTCAAGAGAATCCCCATTATCCAGTAATTTATATCAATGCGCCGCTTTACCAGACATCGATATAGAGAATAGTTTCTTCCTTACTTCATCCATAGCAATACCTGCACACTTGAATAAACCGCATAATTCATGTAAGAACAGTAAATGATCTCCAGGGTGGACAGTTCCATCCCCTGTATAACGGTTATCCACAACACGTTCAATAATTTTCATAGGTATTTTGTATGGTATTTCTTCCTCACCTAGCGCCTCATCCACTAACTTTGCAGTAGTAGTAGATTTTCCAAATAAAAACTCAAGAGAAGATCTCTCCATAATGAATTATGGCAGCAGGCAGAAATAAAATCAGCACAAACAGTAAAAGTTTCCCTTACCAATTCCACTTACCAATAGCGCTTCACTCCCCGGCAACGGCGCCAGAAAATAGTCTTGATGACCCACAAGTATAGGGGGTGTATCGTAGTATTTTCGATAAGTAAGAATGTCGATCCCAATGAGGAGCAGAAGGTGTTGACAAGCAGTTTCGATGAAGGGTTCACTGTAAATGCTCACAGACAAGTATTCAGGGGGTTTTGATGTAGCAGATGAATAAAGTACGAGTAAGTAAAGTGCGAGAGTAACAATTGCAGCGAGTGGCCCAATCCTTTTTAGCACAAAGGACAAGCCGGTTTGTTTACTTATAATGACCAAACGTTCTTGAGGACACACGGGATTTTAGTCTAGTGCTTTCGCTACATATGGCTAATTAATCTTCATTGTTTTGATAAGTGTTGTGTGGGTGAACCTATGCTAATGTACCGCCCTTCCTAGGACTAATACATACTTGCCACGGTCATAGACTGCAAAAACATGTTCCCACATTAGAGCATCTCCCCAAAGCGTCCCAAACGGCGTCCAATTTATCGTTTGGGACACACCTTCGTGTCGTGTTTGGGATATCGCTACCAGCCGCGTCCCCCAAATAAAATTTCAGATATTTAAAACTTATGCGAATTCATTCAAACTTGCTATATATTACATAGATTTGAATAAAATTCGATGAAATTTAAACTAAACCCTAATCTAGTAGTACTTGCGGCGGCCAGATGCGTCGTAGTACTGGTGGAAGTTGTACATGTCATTGATGACGACGTCCTGCTTGCCGCGTTTGTCGGGCTCGTCGACGGGTTGATGACGACGTCCTGCTTGCCGCGTTTGTCGGGCTCGTCGACGGGCTCATCCTTCACCACGCCGCTTGGCCCAGCCTCGCCTTCGTCAGTGAGGTCCACGAGCGGCTTCCTAGAGTCGCGGATGGACATGGTGATCGTCGAGTCGAGGTCACTCCTCTAGGCGTCCTTGTCGTTCAACGAAGCCAAGCACGCCGCTCGCAAGCCAGGGCAGTCCTCAGGGTTGCCGCTGCTGGCAATGAGACGCTAATGCCGCTCGTACTCCACCAGTAGCGCCGCCTACCCGGCTGCC
The DNA here is from genome assembly GCF_019359855.2 of Lolium perenne. Classification (NCBI taxonomy): domain Eukaryota; kingdom Viridiplantae; phylum Streptophyta; class Magnoliopsida; order Poales; family Poaceae; genus Lolium; species Lolium perenne. The sequence continues at coordinate 102,645,215 of NC_067246.2, read as the reverse complement.
TCGTTGTCCTGCTCCTCCTTCACCTCCGGCTTCGGGATGAGGTGGGCGCCGCCGGTGCGCCTATGCTGCTGCGGGCTAACGATGTTGCCGTCGCGCCTCGGATTGACGGGCGGCGTCGCGAACTCCGACTCCTCCTTCACCTCGCACTTAGGCACGATGTAGGGCGCGGCCTGATGCGACGAAGAAGGCGCCAATCGCGCCGGCCCTGACGAGGAAGAGTTGGAGGAGAGTACGTCCTCCTCGGCTGCCAGCGCGCTGCGGGCGTAGGGGATGGTGGCGGCGACGGCATCATCTCCAACCTGGGCGCGCCGTTCTGGATGTCGTCGACGACATGCTCCAGGGTGCGCCCCGGAACGCCCTGAAGAGGAGCATCCCTCCTTGTTCCAGCTGTTCCGCCGGCCGATGAGGTCGGCGGTGCTGTTCATCTCGGCGTCATGCTGCGCCTGGAACTAGTTGACCCACTAGGTGTCGTTGCCGGTGGCCCCCCCTGGTTGGATCGGCCCGCTCCTCGGCGATGAGACGAGCCCGCCGGGCCCTGATCACGTCCCTCCAGCGCTCTGTGCCCTCCCACGGCGGCGGCGGGACTTTGACGCCGTTGATGGCCATCTTCCACCCGCCGCTGCTTGGCTTACGTGTCGCTGACGCGTCGGCCCCTCATCTCCTCGCCTTGCTTTTCGTTGTGTCCAGCGTTCCCGAAGCGTCCCATGTGTAGCGGGGACGGGCTCGGGACGCCGGACACCGTATTGTGCCGCACCGGACAGAAAGAGCCTTTGGGGCACGCTGCTAGGAATTTTGTCTGGCGCGCCCCAAATCCCTTTCCAATCGGTACATGCGGATCGCACACGCTCCGGCGATGCGATCTAAACGAACTGATCTGTTCAGCGTGATCTATCGATTCATTAAATTTAGGGCCCATTTGGTAGGCTGGGCCGATTTCTTGCATGAATGCGCCTGCGAGATGGGAGCCCTTGCGCATTGAGAACGGGCCATGGGCTAGAAAACGCCTCATTTGGTAGCCTGTGCATAATTTTTTGGCCCAGCAAAAACAAAGGCCTCAGTTTGTTTGGTTTCATACGAGCCCAACTTTAGTCTCACCACTTATCCACATGGTGACCTTGCCTCTCACCTAGCTCCTCACCTATCACAAAGCTTGACGCCGCTGTCACGAAGGCTGGCACCACGCCGTTGCGCGGAAAGACCACCATGCCACTCTCGCCGACGATGGCCAAGGCGGCGTGCGCAAGACTGGGATGAATATGATTGGCCATAGCTTTCGGTGTAGCACAACAAAAACGACGCCACCATGACACCGCCACTTCCTACACTTACACGGTTGCCGCCATGGATTACTGCCTATCACATACCATAACCATCACCACCATGACACCTCCGGTCACGCCCGCCACAGGCATCACCACGTTGACGAAAAACATCGTGACACCGCTGTTCACGCCCGTCAGAAGCATTACAATGTCACCGACGACGTCAGCTTACAACACCATGACACCGCGGTCACGCCGGTCACAGGCATCACCACATCACCGAACACGAAGATGAACACCACCATGACATCTCCGTTCATGCCCGTCACAAGCATCACCATGTCGCTGAGCACGAAGCTGAATACCACCATAACACCACCGGTCACGCCTGTCATAAGCATCACCACGTCACCGACCACGAAGACGAACATCACCATGCCGCCACCACCATGGATTATCACCTCTCACTTCTCACATATCATCACCATGTCGCCGTCCATGAAAACGGCAATCGAGAAGTTGAGCAAAAGTACTTCAAACCTTACTCACACATACGTACAGATTATAGTATACTTGTAAATCATTTAGCTATTAGTGTATGTACATCGAAACAAAACCTATCAACATGAAAGTCATGCGGAATGGTGAGGTGAACCTACTCCTGAAAGGAAATCTTTAACGGTTGAGCGTGTGCGACGAATTTGACAAAATTCGCTTAAACTTCATACACAAAATTGGCGATTTGCGAATGACGAAACTCGAAAATGATTGTGGGAATTGATTCATATCATCGACACACATCTTTTTCATGTACAACTTATTTTGATTCGGAGTGCGGTTGTGTTGATTTGAAGAGAGGGTATGTGGAGTAGTGTAAGGGAGAGTGAGCCTAACGAGTCCACCTGCACAAGTTGCATCAATCGAGCATAGAAGGGGAAAAAAAGAACCGGACTGGCCCTAGAGAAACTGCTGATTCGAGCGTTCCTCTGAATGCAGGCAAAATACCGTTTTAAGAACCGTGCAAGAACCGTGCAATGCAACAACTCGTCGGCCTGCAGGCTAAACGACATGTTCCACGTCCCAGCCCATGCAAAAAAGGCCCTCACAACCTACCAAACGCTCCCTTACGGAGCCTATGTGTATGCGCAAACGCACCGTGATAGCACGCAATCCTTTGCATGTACCGCGGGCCCACATAGCAACAACTGACGGTAGAAGGCTGGCCGCGGGCACCCTGCTCGAATATGGATCATACGAACCATGTGGAAGGTGATAACTACTTGTGTAATCATGCAAACTATAATTGTAGAGCATGAGCGGGAAGATTTGACGTTTGATAAAGGTTGGAAAGGCCAGGACGAGTTGGTCAAGCCCCAGGGAGGTCCGGTGACGTTCCAATCGATTCTCCATATGCATAACGAAATCAGTGATCAGTTGTAAACTAATTTAGTTCATCACATGTGAAACCATGATAAGAAAAACAATGAGAACAATGAAGAAAATCTTTATCTCATTTTATTTCAATCTTGTTGAATTTTACATTTCACTTGCTTGGAACCATATTATTTAATTTATGTAAGCCTGTAATAAGATTGCATATTTCTATGTTATCAATTTTTTGATATATTCGTCATATTTGCCCAAATAGTCGGCTAGCAAATATATGGACGCGCCTGCCTAAATGGGTGACCACGTTGGTTGCAACATCCAACCCAATCGGACGCCCGTCTATCCTTCACCGTCTACGTGGCCACCCAGGTGTCATATTTAGGTGGTCGTGTTGGATATGCTCTTATAGTCTTACAAAAGTGGGGATCGAACCCACGGTAACTTTAATGGTTCTTCATGTACCTCGGACGTGTTTATGTTTCCCTTTTTGAGACGGTGTTGCAGTTTCTTGTTCTAACAACATGTGTAGACTTGCTATTATCGCACTATCTTATAGGTTGCATGGCTAATTTGATACTGTACCTATGTTTTTTTTTTTTGAGAATTCGACAGGTGAGCTGCTCGATATATTAATAGAAGAAGATTTGACACAGTTAATCAGGGAAACCGGGCCCAAAAACCATACAGAGCAACCCAGTTTATGAGGGAAACCGGGTGAGAAAAACCGGAAAGGGGAATCTAACACACACTCACACACGCCACAGTGTCGAGGACTCCAAAGGCGGCGCCTTCAAGAAGGTAGCGGCAAAAACTGTCGCCGTCGCCCGCTCCGAGGGAGCTCGGGTTTTCACCAGGAGACCAGAAGACACACACAATGGCAGGAGAATCCGCCTACGATGACGCCTTCAAGAAGGGGAACGACACCCAGTGGTGCCGCCGTCATCGGCACCGGCCAGACACAGTGCAAAGCTTTCGCTCGGCTACCTCTCCGCCGCCGGGCCAAACAGCATGGAATGGAGCTTGACACCACCCGGCAAGAACCAGGGCAACCAGCCCAACGCCCCGAGAACGGAGCTGGGAGACGCCCATCGGGGCCCGCAGGGGCCCAACAGAGCCCACAGGGGCCCATCTGAGCCCACAGGAGCCCATCTGAGCCCGTAGAAGCCCAAAAGAGCCCGCGCGCTAGCGCCGGCGGCGCACAAGGCAGCTACCGGGCAGCCGAACAGCGCCGCGCCAGGCGAACATCGCGCCCACCCCAAGCCGTAGGGGGCCACGCCATGGCCGGACGGGGTGAGTTGCGGACCGGACGGCGAGCTGCAGAGAGCAGCGAAGGCCGAAGCCGACCCGCAGACCCGCCGCCGGGGCCGGCGCGCAGAGGCACCACGGCGAGGACGATGCGGGCGCGACGAGGGAGGGGCGGGGAAACGGTGACGACGAGCAGGATGGCGGCGACCTCCGGGGCCGGCATGGTGGCCTCCCTCCGAAACGGCCATGCGGGAGCCCGAGAGGCATAGATCCTCGCCGCCTCCGTCCTTGGCGGCGCACGGCTTAGCCGGGGGCGGCCTCGGGAGGCGACGAGGAGGCGGGCGGAGGGTAAGGGAAGTGGCGGCGGGGAGCTAGGGTTTCGCTCCCCCGTCGCCTGGAGGGGGCGATAGAGGAGCGGAGAAGTGTACGCCACTATTTCGAGAAACTTCCTGTACGTATGTTTCATCTATACTGTTTTCGTTGTTTTTTTTTTTTTTTTTTTTGAACGGGTAAGACCCCGAACGGCCTGGAAGCTGTATTAATGCGGTGTACAAATTACAACGAGGACCCTTAGAAAGTAAAGAAGTACAACCAAGCCCTCAGAATATGCAACTAGGACCTCAGAAACTAAGAAGAAAACGCGATCAGGTCCTATGTCTTCACCGTCGCACAAAGAAGATCTCCAGACGCAGGCACCAGCAGCGCCACCGGGGACTAAACCACTTGGGGCGAAGCCAGCGAGTATCCCTGCATGGAGATCGAAGAAGATCCTCTCGAAACGGAGGAAGAAGCACCACAGGTCACCATCTTGCCTGTGCTCGGAGTGGCTCCTTTGGCCGAAGGTAGCAACGACGCAGTCGAGCCGTCGCTTGGGATCTCCGAGAATGGAAACAGCTTCACGCAGACAACCCGGCCGAGCCGAGCGCCGGGGAACATCCGCCCTCCTCTCCTCATCTCCTTCACCAAGAAGGCCAAGAAAGAGAGAAAGAGCTCCAGATCCGTCCAGCACAGACCCGGAACACCATAGAGGCAATTTATTGCAGCAAGAAGGGGTGGGGAAAGAAAGAGCAAGACCAGCCAAGAACAGATCTCGCCATGGACTCGGCAGCGAGGTGGTAGCATGAGATCTGCCAATGTTCTTCCCAGTTCTAAGAATCAGAGATTGAAGAACAAAAGGAAGAACACCACCAGATCCGGATCTGACCTCCTCTTTATTCGCCGGGAGGAAGCTAAAAACTACAAGAACTAAAACTAAGGGAAGCCAGACCTCCCTCCCACCCACCGTCAGCCACCATGGCCGCCGGCGGCGAGAGGGAGAGAGGCCGGCGGGAGGAGCAAGGAAGAGAAGGCTCAAAAAGAGCAAAACTCCACAAGGGTACTGTAGCTAAACGAGAGGTGAGCGGGATGGCAGTGCTGTTGATGATGAGATTTTGGATTTCTGTTTTCGTTGTTTAAATCATTATATCTATCAGCAACGGCCGCGTTTAACAAGATCTGTTGTTGCTCCACTACTTGTTTGTGAGTTGTGACGAAAGGAGAACCGCTGTCAGTCTTTACTAAACTACGCTAACTTAATGAGATTGTACGGAAAGATCAAAGGTTGATCTAGAATGGTAGCAATGGCAGCACGTACGCTAGTTAACTAGCACAGTGACCATAGAGGAACAAAGGGACCTTTCACCAAAAAGGATTCGGCAGGTAGCAGCAGTTCGAAAAAGGAAAAAAAAAAACGAGTACAAAAAGTAAAAAAAAAAATATGGTTGTAAGTAAACCACAAAACGAAACTCGCCGACCGTGGGGATCGAACCCACGGCCACGTGGTTAAAAGCCACGCGCTCTACCACTGAGCTAGGTCGGCCTGCTTGTTAATAGACCGACTCTTTACTAAATAACAAATAGAATTGGACGTTGCTGTTCTGAAGTGTTTGATTACGGCCTCTACTTCACATCACACATGCGCACCAACCAGCATATCGCAATGGAAAAAAGAACACGAAAAGAGGCCAAAGTGGAGCATCATTTCTAGGAAGCAAGAGATAGATACTGCCGCCAAAGGAAAGCCTGATTCTAAGGGATCATAAGCCATCATTAACCTCATTCCTGCGCCATTTTATACTACCTGAATGATGGTTGAGGAAGCCTTTTAGGCTAGACTAGCAGCCTCTGTGGAACGAACAACCATGATGAACTTGAAATGATAATAAATTAATAATGGTGCGTGTGCAGTTCATGTCCCCACTCCCCACCCAGCAACTACACAAGTACACAGTACACACCAAAGGCCTAGAGCTGGCAAAGATTAGATGTTTCACCTTGCAACGCCTAGATTTCAAAGCAAATGGGGAACAAATCAAAGGATCCACTCGTCCGATCATCAAACAGTATTATGAGTAGAACGGCAACATACTGGCAGTTATGCTGTAAGAAACTTCAATGATTCTATTTCTGGCACAAATCAGATAGTAGATAATAAGCTTGCAACCTTCATTAAACATTTACGGCGAGAAAAACGACCGGTTCATGACAACACACTGGTATAATAGGTAGAGGTCCTCAAGCACAGCAGTAGAGCACTGCTTTACTAACCATTTACACGGATGGAAATAACACGCATGCAACCAACCACGTGAGCACGACAAAATACAACACAACAAGTCTCTAGGAGACATCACGAATCTAATGACAAAACAGTATTGGCAGGTTTTACTCGCGGATACAAAACCATGTAGTACTAACGATATGTGCGGTCTCGTCTTGATGCTGTTAGACGGCCTGGCTCCGATAACCTGCCCTACAGTCAGTGACTTGATCTTCAGTTTTGCCTATGACTGTGGGCAGCAGCAACCATTTCAGTTCTTAATCTTGGACTTATCAGCTGCCCTTGGAGCCGCTGAAAAATAGCAGATACAATCAGTCCAGCATGTGAAGATGGAATTATGAAATGATACTTGATGTGGGATGGTGGAGGTTTCCTAAGTGAACTGAAACCCTAAAGAAAAGGAAAACAATTTAAAAAGAAGCAAGAACAAATGCATTCATAAAGACAAGGTAAAAAACCTACAAGGCTCATACCTTTAAACATCAAACATATCAACAAATATAGCATGAGTTTTAATTCTGAAACTTTGCCTGGAGCAGCATAGCTATAGAAATAATAGTTGCTGGAAAAAGAATCATGTAAATCAAGGTAAAGCTGTTATAACTACCAAATCCCTAATACTAGTTTTTTTATTATTAGCTAGGTTTCCAGGGAATGCTTGGCTCAACCAAATGCAGACTCTGATTGTTTATAGTAAGAGGTGGAAAAGGCAAAATTTATGGTCTGTCCCTCGGACCAACCAGGGATTGATTACAACTTCCTGCATGCCAATTTTCTCTTTTAATGACATTACGAAAAGAATTGTGGTTCTCTAGAGATGGGGAATGGGGGCTATATCCAAACACTTTGAACACTCACAAGGCTTGTTTACTCATAAAAAGGAACAGAAGCAGACTAGCATTCTAATTTAATGTTGCTGTGCTTAAATATATTTAAGCTCCAAGTAAACATTCTTTCAAGTACGATGAGTCTTTTGGAGACTACAATGCTTTCCTGCTATAGTGCAGTCAAAATAATGAATCAAGCCTGGGAAACAGCTTCAACGTTAGGGCAGTCACTTGATGAAAATAAATGGTTAAATAAAATGACTAAGAACTATCCTCCGTTCGCAGATTTGTCTAGATACGCATGTATCTAGACATGTTTTAGTGTGTAGATATGTGAATCTAGACAAATCCACGACAGTTAATATGGAACGGAGGTAGTACATATGATCGGCAGGTGAACAGTAAAACACAAAAATGCATATTGAACACAACACTTCTGAACATACCAAGTCCGACTGCATCTGAACCTTTCATGACCCTGAGCCTTCGGCAGGACTCGGTGAACATCCTGCAATTAAAACAAAACAAAGAGTACTTGATAAGCTCAAAGACAGGTATTCACCAGACATTAATGGTTTTCCTTACAACGGAGTTATAACAGTCAAACAGACAGAAGAAGAATTACGGTGAACTAGGACTGCACTAAAACACATTCACTTGTTTAGACTAGAGGCACTATAAGGCAGCAATAAAACACCACAATCACGTAATTACAACTCGATTGAGAAGATAACCAAGTAACTATTACTAGGCTACTAGGTCCCTTCTATTTACTTGTTCTTCTGACGCCAGTGCAATCCAAATAAATTACTAGATCCTTGCTTTCCGTAATAGAAACACCTTCTAAAATCAAATAGGAAACTTTTTATGAGATACATCTAAATAAATTTGAGTATATCTGTGTCAAACTTTTAAGGGGGGTGACTGCATGCCTTCTAAAATAACAAAAAGCGTGGAAAGAGTTTGTGGCTGCTTTACAGAACAAGTTCATTTTATCTGGAAGCATGCAAAGTTGCAAACTAATAAAAATAAAATTTATATGAAGAGATACTCTAATCACAGCTGCAGGTTCTAGAAAGTAGTTATAATCAACAAAAATTGGCACAATCTTATAATGGATTATTCGTTAGAAGTTCACTACAGAAGCTAAACTATCTTCTAAAGTTCTCCTTTCTCCACTTGTTTAACAATTAGATCAGATAACTTACTCCCACGGGACGTCACCAACCAGCATCCAGTCTCCATCCTTGTCTTCGTAAGTCAGAACATATTCACCATCCTTTTTGTTCTCAGATACACCATCCTTCCCTGGTACAACATAAGACCCAGTACAACATGTCAGGTGATAGGTGAAACAAACAAACAGTCTGAGAAGCACTCCTCACATTAAACTTCTCAACACAACAATCTTATTTAGATAAAATTTATGTCCCTTCATATCTACCTTTCTGCAACTTACATTCTTAATTAGTAGGTTTGATGAGCCATGGTTATAGTGGTAGTATGACAGTGGAACTGCTGTTTATGAAAAGCTTTATGAATGATAAGAGTGATATTTCCAGATTCAAAAGGATAGTAGTAGAATCCCTTAAGCAAATACTAGCACGAGCAATTAGGCATATTTATGACAGTTGGATCTAAACTGTTAGTTTGTTCGCCGATCAATATTAAACACAATTTTTTTTTGTTGAATTAGAAAATAATATTTAGTCCACCAGAAATAATATATGGTTGAAACTGGGCATCAAGCGAAACAAACATGCAGAGATAATAGCATGGAAAGATTTAGTAAGGAAGAATCACAAAATGATTGTCACCACAATAAGCAATCTAACCGGCTCTGCAAAGAAGCCTCTTCATCAATTTCATAAACCTGAATATTGCAAGAACGTTTTCAAACACAGTTATCGGTTCTTTCTTCAGTGAAACAGGGCGGTGGATGTGTAATGGTGCATTTCTTCTACTCGAGATCAAATTATATTGCAACTCAAAACAGTAACAATTTGCACAGGATCCGAGCAGCCTCACCGGTACTGAAGCCAATGAACATTTTCTCAAGCCCCACAGAAAGTTCCTTGTAGTTCTTGTATGTCTTGAGGTCAACCTTCCTCAGGTAAGGCGCACCATCCATGCTGACCTTGACATACAGAAACTCTTGCCCCTGCTTGGCGTCAGAATCTTCCTTGCTGCTCTTCAGCTGGTTGGTAGTGGTTGCCATGGTGTTCTTGCGGTAGCTGCGGATTGGTGGCCATCCCACCACCTGAGCCCTGCGCATCAGTAATTCTGAATAAGAACTGGAAACGGAGGCGACCCAGCATTTGGTTTTGCTATATGAACACGAGCTAAAAGCAACCAATTAAGTATCAAACGAAAAAAATCGCAAGGTAATACCCCAGGAAAAGCTGAAAGCAACTGGAAACTTCATAGTTTGCAGAGTAAACCCTGAATCGAAGGTAGACTAAAATTGGACAATTAATTCTCAAAAAAAAAAATGGACTATTGTAATACAAGCCAGGTGCAGAAATTTGCAGATGTGAGGCTCTTGTCAGCTTCGTAATGAAACATCAAAGAACAAAATCACACATCTAACGTTAGACAGTAAGGGGAGCAAAATTGAAATGTAATTTCGTAGTAAATTAGTGAAAGCGCTCCTCAACCGCAGATGTACAAATCTCTACCCCTGCACGCTCCTCAAACCACAGATAGCAACCGCAAAACAGGCCTTTTGCACCAAATTTCCACCCAAAAAAGAGTTCTTCCACGAATCGACAAACAAAATTCCATCAAATGCATGTCGCCGCTTCTAAATTGCTCCCTTCAGGAAGGCCCAAGCAAACCAAACCACCGTAACATACTAACCCGCCACAAAATTCCAACAATTACACATCACTTCCCCGGGTGGCTGGCGCTCCAACCCCCAGCCATCCCGCGAAACTCGGCAGAACACCAAGAAACCGTCGAATCTACAAAATTAGCAGGAGAGAAAGGCACCTACTTGGCAGCAGGCTGCGGCGGTGCGGCGACCTTCTTGTCCTTCTCATCCCCGGACTTCTCCTTGCCCTTCCCGCCGGCGGCAGCCGGCGCAGGCGGCACGGCCTCGTCGGAGAACCCTCGCTTGGCGCCCTTGGAGGGCAGCAGCTCCAGGGTGGTGGCGGCGGCGGCTGGACGGCGGTCGGGCGACTCGCAGCCGGGAAGTCCGAGACGGAGCTCGGTGCCCTTGAGGTCGTCGTCCGCGCGGCCGCCGGCGGCGGCCGAGAGGCCTATGTAGTCGAGCTCGAGAGGCGGCGACATGGGAAGCAGCAGGACATGAACTGGAGGAGCTGGAGGGGGGAGGAGTAGGGGAGGGGAGTGGAGCTGGCCGCTGGTGGTTTGATTGCTATACTTGAGGAGGGAGAAGGAGCTGGGAGAGCAAATGTGGTAGCAGCAGCAGGGACTAGACTAGAGACTGTAGACTGTAGCAGAGTGGAGGGTGGCTGTTTGATGCTTTTGATTGCTCATGTGATGTGGTGTGCATTTTAATGTCTTCTTTATTTTATTTTTTATTTTACAATACAAAAATGGTGAATATTAGGAAATTCAAAATAAGGGCCTCTCTGAAGAGAATTTTTTTCTTTGCAACACTCTTCATCTATTCAATTCAAAATAATAAAGCAAATGAAAAATCGAGAAAACATGTATGTTGACTTTGATTTGACCACATGTTATTGCCATGTTTTTTTCTTTATAATGTTGAATAGGTACCTACAAATTCATGTATTTTCTGCTTTGCAAATGTAGTTCTGTAGTATTCATGTGGTTTTCTATTCTAAAATTTCTAAAAGTCTAAGTCCAAATTTGGTTGTTTTCGCCATTCCTGGGAACCAGCTCCTCTAACGTGCTGAAACAAAGTCACCCAGTTACAGTAGTAAGCTAGTGTAAATTTGTGAAGTCCAGAGAGAGACCGGCTTTTGTGAACATGGGGGTATGTGAACCCACTTTTTGAAAAGTTCCGTTTGTGATATCAAAACATGTTTCAAAAATCGAAACACAAAATGATTTCCCAGATGATCTCAAATATGTGCCCTGGGCATTAGTTTCGTGACGAAAAAACATTTTATTTTGTCTCGGCAAAAAAGTAAAATTTTGCAGGGCTATATAGCAGTATATATGTGACGTATTTTGTCTTTTTTAGATTTTGAAATAAAAAGTGGTTTCTCCGCGAAAACTTTACGTACCCGGATATTTTTATTTCAGAATTTTTTCATATTTCGAAAATACATTTCAAACTAGGGTTCACGTGCACCCAGGTTCAAACCGGACTTTTCCAGAGAAGTCGGGATACCGTAGTATGTATTATGCACTGTGTTTTTCAGGTGATTACTATAGATAATTACTGTAGCATAAAGTATATAAACTAAATATTTTTACCTCTTAATTTTCGTGGCAAGTAATGAATGTCATTGTATACCATAGATTTGTAATATACAGATTATTTAAAATCAATTTAGACTCGGATCTTATGTTTTTGAAGAAGGAAAGTTAGATAACTCCTCTTCTCTTACTTCACTTCAGCACGTTAGAGGATCTGGTTCCCATTCTTGGACGAAAACTAGACTAAATTTACACTTACCAGGTAAATCTAAGTTTGTTGAATTATTTTTCCATCAAATGTCATTTTACATTCATATTTGTGAATATTGTAAGGTATAAATGTGCATTTTGGTATCTCACCCATGTATTAGTGTAAGAACCTATGTGACTCTTGGATTCAAAAACAAACAAATGGTGTAAACAAATGGATAGAATTTGTCACATAACCACAACTTTGGGGGTAGATTGTTTCACATGACAACATCTCACAACCCTTCAGACTCAAACTATTCGACTCGTTTTTCCGCACCAGACCAAATCGTACCTCGCGTGAACATGTCTAGCCTTGATGGTAAAAACTCCAAATATTTAAATATTTCAAAACTATTAAGGAAAAAAAGTTCAGTTATTCTTTTTTAGGGACAGTCATAGTTATTTAAACTACCCCACATGATTATTATGTGAAATTGTGATCTCATTTTGCACTATTGTTTTCCAGTTTTTGTAGTTTCAGAAAGAGTCAAAATTTCAAAAAACAATATCTCTCATTAAATCTTTAAAATCTAGTAACTGAAATCATGTATTTGATGAATATCCAGAGTTCATTATTTCTATGCGTTGGAAATATTTTTTGTTTTTGTAACTTTGAGCCAATCTTTGTTCAAAAAAATTTAAAAAAATTATAGCCCAAGTCATTTCCAAGAGAAAAAAAGGTAATCAGCTTATTTGTCACATGTTAACTGACTGGTGGGACCACGTAATAGGAACACCATCAAGCAACTTCAAAAGCGATATTTGGGTACTGTGAAACAACTGGCCCAATTTTTATGGTTAATTCAAAAAATTGATCAATTTTGTTGTGGCCACCTGAAACCCTAGGTGCACTAGTTCTGGTTTTGTTGAATAATTTTGCCATCAAATGTCATTTTACATTCATATTGTGAATATTGTAAGGTATAAATGTGCATTTTGGTATCTCATCGATGTATTAGTGTAAGAACCTATGTGATTCTTGGATTCAAAAACAAAAAATGGTGTAAACAAATAATTGTGGGGATGAATACTATAATGGCGTATATTAAAGAGTAAACATCACAAGGCTACAATTATATGGTGTAAGATTTCACAAAACTACAATTGGATAGTTGTCACGTAACCACAACTTTGAGGGTAGATTGTTTCACAAGACAACATCTCACAACCCTCCAGACACCAGACCAAATCCTACCTAGCGTGGATATGTCTAGCCTTGACGATAGAAACTCAAATTATTTCAAAACTATGAAGAAAAAAGTTCAGTTATTGTCATAGTTATTTAAACTACCCCACATGATTATTATGTGGAATTGTGATCTCATTTTGCCCTGTTGTTTTAAAGTTTTTGTAGTTTCGGAAAGTTTTAGTCAATATTTCAAAAAACAATCACTCTTATTAAATCTTTAAAAGCCAGTAAATGAAACTCCTATATGCTGAATATACAGAGTTCATTTTTTTCTAGGCGTTGGAAATATTTTTTGTTTTTGTAACTTTGAGCCAACCTTTGTTCAAAAAAAAAAAAATACAACCCAAATCTGTTCCAAGACAAAAAAAAAGATAATCAGCTTATTTGTCACATGTTAACTGACTGGGTGGGACCAGGTATAACTGTATTAGGAATACCATGAAGCAGCTTTAAAAAGAGAAATTTGGGTTCAGTGAAACAATTGACACAATTTTTATGGTTATTACAAAACGTAATCAATTTTGTTGTGAAACCCTAGGTGCAATAGTTATGGTTTCATGAAAATAACCCTATATTAATTTTTTTTTTTGGAACAAGGGATGGGTCTCAAAAGACCCGAAAGCTTCTGATATTAAAGCGGTGGTAGTGCAAATTAAAATCAAGCCTATAAAAGGAAGGAAAATACAACTTCGAACTGACAAGGACCTTGTAGAGAAAGCTGAACATGCAATCGGTCCCTTATTGAACTCTTATCCACCGCGGTGCGAGCATGAGTTCAACAATGAGAGTAGCGATGATCCACTGACATGGGCATACCTTATCGGGTACCCACTATTACCATACCTGATGTGGTCCACCCGAAGGCTGATGAAGCCCATGGTGCAATAATCAATCGAAGCCGAGAAACCTAGCATGCAACACAAGTATGAGCCCATACATAGATAATCGAACATGTAACCAACCCGGTCCTAAGACCCGGCCTCCTATATCAGGATCAGGAGGGGTTGACGAGGAGGACAAGACACACGTTGCATAACCTAGGTCATACCAAAGCCACGGTGACTTTGTAACCCTAATCATCATCAATCAAGAGCAGACAAGCATCACGTTGAGTTTTCCCTCCGGCGCCTGAAGCTGGGTAAATCGTGTCCCATATATTGTGTTGTTTGCATGCCGACAAATCCACCACCGCATCCTATTCCCTAAAAACCCAATTACGTAACTTATGGGCATTGTCGTGGTACCCCCGCGTCACCCACCGTGGACGAACTACTTGGGAGATCTACTCTAGACAGCCTCCTGCCAAAGCCGAAGATCCTCCACAGTGGCCTGAGACCATGAGGAAGCAAATCTAACCAAATTAGACGAGGAGGGCCGCCTTTCGACAAGAGGAAGCAGAAGCAAGCCAGACCTCGCCGACGCAAGTCCTCTACTAGAGAGTTCCTGAGAGAAGAAGCAGGAACACTACCACAAAACTTAAAGCAGAGCCTCCATCGACCTCCTTTTCTGTCACCTCGCCTCATCCATCTCCGAGCAACATCGCTGCCGGAGAAGGCCTTGTTTCGACCCCGGACAGTGGAGAAGACTCTCAAGTACTATAGCAAGGAGGGAGGAGATGGGTGAGAGAATGAAATCCCTATTAAATGGTGTTTGATTGCTGCCATGGAAAAAAAAACATAAGCCTCTCCAAGATATTCTAGTTCAGGTGAGTTTTTTTTTATGAAACCTAAAGTAGAAAAATTTTGGAGGTGGCATTTTGGCACATCGGTGCATATGAACCTATTACAAAAAATGCATGAAAAACAAATTTTAAAATATCAAAAAATTCAGAGCTCAAATTCCGCATGTACGTTCGGACATTCTATGTTGGCACATAAGTTTTCGAGCAAAACAAACATTTTTATTCGGCATATGTAAAAAGACAAAAGAATGTCCCGTTAATACTCATATTGGAGCATCCGAATTTGTCTTGTGTACATGGGGTACACAAAATATTCCCCTCCCAAGACTTATGTGCGAACATAAAATATCCAAATATACATGCACAAATTTATTTCAGAATTTGTTGATACTAATGTATTATCACAAAACGTGTTCATATGCGCCCGTGAGTCAAAATGGATGTCCCAGAAAGCTCTTCAATCCTACAAAGCTAGCAAAAGCGATCTAAGAGGGTTTAAACGTGACCCCATTGTTTTAAATCTTATAACCTCGCAAATATTTAAGGTGACCGGACTTTCCTCTATGCCCGCATGTATACAATCTACCTTCTACTTTCTTGTCTGCAAATAAGTATCGCAAATTTATCTAGATTAATATATATCTACAAACTAAAGTACGTCTTAATAAATACGAATCTAGAAAATCTGAGAGATTTATTTCCAAACAGATAGAGTATATCCTGAAGTTGGACTAAATGTGACAATCAAATTGGCAAGAATGTTCACATGTTGAAACACGCTTTTTTTTTGACAGTATGTTGAAACACGCTTATGTACGGACGATCCCTTGATAAAAACAAATTCTAGCCATAGCTAGAACACGCTCGACCACCCGACAGATAAATCTCGCTGGTGCTTAAACTACGTGCCCCAATGGAGCTCAATGATGAGATAAGGGCATCCAGCGGGCGCGACGCAAACGGACGCTGAACGACCGTTTTTTGTCCGCCGTGACCGGAAATGCGTCTAGCACCACCTCCAGCGGGGCGACGCAAAGTGACAGGGCCGTCCGCGGAGACGCAAACCTGATCCAAATATGAGCCTGAGATGCTGAAAGTTTAGAGATGGTAAACCTAGAGGGGGGTGAATAGGTTTCTACAGATTTTAATTCTTTCTTTGCAATGTTAGGCTTTGCGGAATATAAAGGTGAGCCTAATGCAAACTAGGTGAGACAACCTATATGAGGATACAAGTAACTCGAGCACAAAGGCTCTCACAGGCAGTTATAACACAAGTAAGGAGTTCGGTTAGAGATAACCGATAGCACGCGGAGACGAGTGTTTATTCCCGTGTTCCCTTCCTTTGCAAGAAGGTACGTCACGTTTGGAGGGGTGGAGGTCCCACGAAGGATTCTCCACGCCACGGAGGCTCACCCTATTCTCCGGAGCCTATCCCACGAAGGAATAGCTCACTCACTTGTGGTAGAATTTGAGGTAGCCTCCAAACCTTCACAATCTTGTCAGGAGCAAATCCACATCTCGGATGCTTCCGGACCACCCTTGCCCATCTAGGGTTACCAAGGAACCCTAGAGAGCAAGCTTCTTGATGAATACAAGGGGGAATGAGATTTGGCTTGGTAGAACAGTAGATCGGGTCCTCCTCTAACGTTTCCCCGGAGGGATTTGAGTTTGGGTGGAGGAGGAGGGAGATCTGAGGTTTTTGGTGTTTCTTACAATGGAGTATGAGAGAGAGCTCAAGAACAGCTTGTAGTGTAGTGCCTACCCCTTCAGAGGTAGAAGAAGGGGTATTTATAGTGTCACTTGAATTCTGGTTGTTGCTCACTTGCCATGTCATCATGTGCCCGAGAAACCCGGTCAACCGGGCCAGGGACCGGACCCTCCGGTCCAAACCGGGCGGCAGACCGGACCGAAACCGGAGCGTTGAAATGCCTCTCAGTACTCCTCCCGGTTTGCTTCAGTGCAGAGCTCGGTCGGCGCCGGAGCGTCCGATCCTGCACCCGGTCCGACCGGGCCAGGGACCGGACCCGCCGGTCCAAACCGGGCGGCGGACCGGACAGGAACCGGAGCTGCCCAGAGGCTTACAGTAGCCCTCCCGGTTGGTGTGAGCGCAGGGGCCGGTTGGCGCCGGGGCGCCCGGTCCTGCGCCCGGTCGACAGGGCGGCAGACCGGAACCGTCCGGCGCACAGGCCGGTCCGACCGGGCCTATGACCGGCTGGATGCTGTAGCCCCCTTTTTGATTGTTGTCGAAGTGGGGGGGTCTCCTTTAGCCTTATTGTTCCTTTGATAAACCATTTATCCCTTTTTGTCTAATACCTGGGATTATCCTTACAAACATGTATTAGGCCAAATACTCTAGCACGGTGTCATTGTCACCAAAATAATGGATAAGGGTAAAATACTTTTACAATCTCCCCCTTTTTGGTATACGATGACAAACCGAGCTAGAGTCACATATAGATATTATGATAAGCTCTAAACCTTGATTCCATATAAGATATTACGACAGCTCCCCCATAATGTGTGCACTTGGAGAATTTGCGTTTGAATGCAAAGTGCACCATTTGTGGAATATAGGAAGCTCCCCCAATATCTTCAGGAAACAAGCATGGTATGGACATGTATATCAAGATATATAAGCATAAGGCATGATCATCCTAATAGAGTGATTAAGCATACAAATACTTGTCCATACACGAATTATTCAAAGTAGCAAATGGTTCTTGAGAAAGCAAAGCAAATAAGCACAAGCCAAATAAGAAGCAAATAAAGTAACAACCATGGCTTGTGCTAACCAAAGAACCCCGTGATCCTAGACTCTACTCTCTTCTCCCCCTTTGGCATCGGAACACCAAAAAGGCGAAGAAAAGAGTAGTGATGCTAGCGCTCCCATCAGTAGAACTCGTGCCCACTGGATGTAGAGGTCTCGCCATCACGCTCGTCATCATCACCCTCATCACCTTCATTCTCTTCATAATCATCATCAGCAGCATCAGCAGGTGCGCGAGCAGGCCGAGGAGGAATACCACCATGAGCATACATGGAGAGGTCAAAGTTCTGGAACATCTCGTCAGTGATAGGAGGCATCTCCCAAGCAGATGCAATCACAGGCTCCATCTCAGGTCCAGAAGGAGGAACAGGGCCATTCCTTGCAGCCATGAACTCATTTTGGCGCCTCCTTGTCTCCTGGTTAAAAGCAAGACTTTGATGTGCAACATCATTGGTATTCTTGCACATTTGCCATAAGCTGGAGAAGAAGCGAGAGGCACCGCGCTTGGGGCGCCGAGAATAGTTGGAGCTAGCTGCATGATCATGGCTTGCCTTGGAACGGCGCTCAGAGGGCATCATGGCTGGGACTTCCGGACGAGTGTCCTAATTGGGGAAATTGAATGGTTCCATGTTCATCCTTTGATCTTGCTTGTTGTAGGGAGAAGGGACCATCTTGTTGATGAGCCGCTGAACATACTGAGCATAGTTGGGAGTCATGCGGCCCAGAACTGATCGCCTCAGTTCACAGTAAATGAGATCACATCCATCAATTTGCCTTATGTTTTCAGGACGGCAATAATACATCAGATTCAGGTGATAGTTCCTGACTTCACTTGAGTCGCCAGACTTGCTGATGAGATTCTCACGGAACATCTTGGCAAGCACAAGATAGGAGTATACATCCTAGAGATAGTGGAAGGACCAGATGTAGGGTTCGATGGATAGCAGAAGGAAATGTCACCTTTAGTGAACTTATCCTGAGAATGAAGCTGGAACCCACGAGCACGGCCACCACCAAAACCCAAGGCCTCACAGAACTGAGAATAGGTGCATGCGTACTTCTCTTTGCCAGTCATCCAAGTCATAGTGCACTCATCATCATCATGGAAGAATACTTTGCAATGGAATTGACGAACAAGAAGGGGATAATAGTGATCTTCTCTTTCTGCATCATCGGGCTTCAAGCACACAAGATCATATAGCCTCAAATTCCTCAAAGTATCAACCACAAAGCGGTACTTGGTGGCTTCATGCAAGGCAAGCTCGTCTGTGTTGATGGCCTTGGGCATCACGATGGCACCATTCTTCATACACTCTCTAGTGTTGTAGAAATCCTCCCATATACTTGCTTGAGTCTTAGTCCAGAAAAACCGGTCCCCACCAGTGTAAGTCCGTTGCACAAAGCGATATGGATTTTCCTCCCTCACACTTTTCCAAACACGAAGATGTGATGTGCCCACATTGAAGTCTAGCACCTTCTCAACATCCTCATCCTGGGCTGCATGTTTATCTTTCCTCTTAGTGCCAACTGACTTGGTTGAGGTTCTTCCAGTTGAGCTGCCTGGGCCAGGAGGCGGAGGTGCTTTACAAGGCACGCGACCGCTACTACGGCGACTTGGAGGCACTGTAGGCCTACCTCTCTTGGGAAGAGTGCCACGGTCCTCACCACTCCAATCATCTGTGAATGAGCAAATAGAGCAAGGATAGCAGTGGGGTAAGTGTACATGTCATCAGAAAAATAGAGAGGCCAAAAAGCATAGCATATATTCAAGTGTTTTGACGGAGTTGTGCAAAGAACTGGGCTACTCGGTGTATGGTCCGGTCCAACCGAACGGGAGACCGGGCGGGCCGGTTCCCCATCCGGTTTACCGAGCCACGCGCCGGACTGGCCGGCTGAGAAGCCGGTTGACCGGGCTTGCGACCGGACCGTCCGGTTGAGCGGCCGGTTGACCGGGCGACAGACCGGGATCTGTCGAAGTGTGAGGTTTGCCCAGAAATTCAACCACAAAATCATGCAAAAACTCATAAACTTGAACATATACTATAGCAATAAAGTGAACAATGTGCATAGTGGTGTGAGACACTCTAATGGCATGAGGACTTACTAACCCTAACCCTAACCCTATCTTTTCTCAAATTTCCTCAAAATTGTGCAATGTGAGAGGAAAAGCGAGAGGGAGAGGGAATGGAAGGAAGATTTACCCGAAGACATGGTCCTCTTTGCTCAAGTAAACAAAGAGAACACTTAGAGAGGGCTTGGGGGCCAAATCCCCAAGATCTCCAAATGAGGCTTGAGGGAGACCAAATCCCTTGGTGAAGATGCTTGAGAGATCCCGGTCTACGATTGGGTGAAGTTTGGGGAGAATCTAGTGGTGGGAAGGGCCTAGAACGTGGTGGAGATGGTGGAGACGGCGGCCATGGAGGTTGTGGAGGTGGGGGAAAATGAGGAAGAAGACCCCCCAAGGGGTAACCTCCTCCCACTTAACCAGCCGCACGGATGGTCGGCCGCCCGGTTGACCGGGCCAGGCGCCGGATGGCCCGACGCAGAGACCGGTCCAACCGGGCCAGAGACCGGCCAGAGTTATTTTGCCCAGTTTTTGTCTCGTTTTGCCTCGTTTTGCCCATATTCTTTGTGTAAATGTGTATGAATGCTCAGATGATGACATGTACATATAGATAGATAGACGATGATGAGATGAGCATAGACATGGGGTTGGAAACACAAAGTTCTCTAGGCATACCCATTGGAGTGAAAATCCAAACAAGATGTAAATAGCAACAATGGGCATGATTCGAAATATATATCAAGAGTCATAAGTCATTTTTTAAGTGATTTTTGCAATAAGATCATTGAGCCTTATATAGTCAAATCAAGTTCCAATTGAGGCTTAATGAGGGGCGGGGGATTCCTCCCCCTATGTCAAAGCGCAAATGTCATGAGACCTCGAAGAGACATGCTTGGGTCCATATAATGACATTGGGTCTATTTATGTTGCACACATAGGTATGCATCATACCAAGACATGGTAAGATGACTATCCCCATATGTGATGTGCCTCTAAGCTAGATAGCGCGATAAATGCAAGAATATAGTGCAAGAAGTTATTCAATCTAAGTTTTTAGGATCAAGAATACCAAGTTCTCCTCTCAAGTTAACAAACCGGGCTTCATCCAAAGGCTTAGTGAAAATATCCGTCAATTGGTATGTTGTCCCCACATGAGTAAGATCAATGTCCCTATTGGCAACATGGTCACGTAGGAAGTGATGGCGAATGTCAATGTGTTTGGTGCGACAATATTGAACCGGGTTATTGGCGATCTTTATTGCACTTTCATTATCACATAGAAGAGGCACCGTACCAAGAGACACACCATAGTCTTTCAAGGTTTGCTTCATCCATAACAATTGAGTGCAACAAGATGCCGCGGATATATATTCGGCTTCGGCAGTGTATAAAGTGGTGGAGTTTTGTTTCTTGGATGACCAACTCACCAATGACCGGCCAATAAATTGGCAAGCCCCGGAGGTAGACTTCCGGTCAACCTTATCGCCGGCCCAATCGGAATCCGAATAACCAATGAGTTCAAAGGTTGACCCCTTTGGATACCATAGCCCGAGAGTAGGAGTGAGAACAAGGTATCTTAGAATCCGTTTGACCGCCATTAAATGGCTCTCCTTAGGAGCAGATTGAAAATGAGCACACATCCCTACACTTAGCATGATATCCGTCATAGAGGCACAAAGGTAGAGCAAGGATCCTATCATGGAGCGGTATACCATTATATCCACATCCTTCTCACCGTCACATGAGCCAAGTTGTCCCTTTACGGGCATGGGTGTCTTCATTGGGCTTGCATTGGTCATGTTGAACTTCTTGAGCATGTCCTTCACATACTTTTCTTGAGAGATGAAGGTGCCTTTTGCAAGTTTCCTCACTTGGAAGCCTAGGAAGAACTTCAACTCTCCCATCATGGACATCTCAAATTTCCTAGTCATCAATAGCTCAAAAGCTTTGTTATGATTGGGGTTAGTTCCACCAAATATAATATCATCAACATATATTTGACATATAAATAAGCCACCCCCTTTAACCCGTTTGGTGAAAAGGGTGGAATCGACCGTTCCCATGCAAAACCCATCATGTAGTATGAAATCCCTAAGGAACTCATACCAAGCACGTGGAGGTTGCTTGAGACCGTAGAGTGCCTTATGGAGTAAATACACGTGGTTGGGTCGGCGTGGATCTTCGAAACCCGAGGGTTGAGCTACATATGCGGTTTCTTTTAGGGGACCATTCAAAAGTGCACTTTTCACATACATTTGATATAGTTTGAAATTGTGGAAAGATGCAAATGCAAGCAAAAGACGAATAGCTTCAAGACGGGCTACCGGCGCAAAGGTATCCTCAAAATCCATACCTTCTATTTGGGCAAACCCTTGCACCACTGACCTTGCTTTGTTTCGTATGACAATGACATTCTCATCTTGCTTGTTCTTGAATACCCATTTGGTCCCAATAACATTGATGCGATGATCCTTGGGTCTCTCAACTAGAGACCATACTTCATTACGAGTGAAACACTCCAATTCTTCTTGCATGGCAATTACCCAATCCGGATCAACCAAGGCTTCATGTACCTTGAGTGGTTCAAAACTAGACACAAAAGCATGGTGTTGACAATAGGTGATAAGTAATGCATGATGTCTACGAGTTACCACTCCTTTTGAGATGCTACCGAGGACTTGATCTACTTTCATGTCACTTGCCCTTGTAGCGGCCTTGATCTTCCGAATGGTTCCTTCATGATCAATGAACTCATCTCTTGCTAGTACTTGATCATGAGGGATTACTTGAGCTTGATCATGAGTTGAGGATGTCTCTTGATCATCATCATGGTCTTGCTCAGTGGAATGAGGACTTCCTTCTTGTTCTTCGGAATGTGTCTCATCTTGAGTGGAGGATGGTTCTTGAGTTGCACTTGATGGTTCGGCTTGAGTTGAGCTAGGCTCCACTTGAGCCATGCTTGATACTTCTACTTCATCACTTCGATCATCAGTATGAACTTCTGTGGGCTGGATGTGTCCAATGCCCATAAGCTTGATGGCATTAGAAGGATCATCATCACGTGCAACACATGGAACAACTTGCTCCACTTGGGAGCCATTATCCTCCAAGAACACCACGTCACAAGTGCTTCAATAGCCCCAGTGGACTTGTTGTAGTATCTATAGGCGTGAGAGTTCTCGGCATATCCAACAAATGTGCCCTCAATGGTTCTAGTTTCAAATTTACCGAGCTTCCCTTTATTGTTCTTAACAAGACATTTGCATCCAAAGACACAAATGTACATGACATTAGGCTTGTTACCTGTGAGAAGCTCGTATGGAGTCTTGTTGTGGAGGGGGCGGAGGATGACATAGGCATCCCCAATGGGCCTGCCGAAGATAGTACCCGGGGTTTACTGAAGGCCCACGACTCGAAGAATAAGAAGAATCGGAAGCCCAAGTTGTTATTAAGGAAAGCTAGAGTTGTATTAGGAGATGATATTTGTAATCTTGCGGGATGAGTTAGAAACCCTCCCGGACTCTGTAACTTGTACAATACGAATCCCTCGGCTCCACCTCCTATATAAGGGGGAGTCGAGGGACAAAGAAGGATCGAATCATTGTCTCACAAACCCTAGTTTTCATAATCGTCGAGTACTTTTCGGCTGAAACCTTCGAGATCTACTTGCCCTCTACTTCCAACTAAACCCTAGTCTACAACCCATAGGCATTGACAAGTTAATCCCTTGTCATTTGGCGCCGTCTGTGGGGATTAGAGGCGTCAAGGATCTGATCTCGATGGCACGTTCAAGATCGTCGACTTCATCAACAGCAAGCAACGCGATGGATCGAGGTAAACAGATCGCAACTTGTCCTGTCGATTTTGTTCCTCACCCGCCCTCCCGTTTGGATGCATATGCGTATCTGGAGGAGCCTATGGAGATGACGTTCGGAAGATTCCACTTCCGCGTCGAGAAAGAGGGAGTGTATCGTCTCGAAATTCCGATCTCGTCGGGATTATCGGCGGTCGATTCCGATTTTTCGAACTCAACATCGTCAATCGAGTCAGGCGAAGAGGAGACTTCATCGCCACGCTTCATCAGCACCAGGGCAAGCGAAAAGCTCGCCAAGATATTCAGCGACATGTCCTTCGAGTCATCTGCGAACTCCTATATAAGCGATGACTCGAGCAGTGTCGACAGCTTCAACTTCATTGACAATTCCACTACAGTGGGCAAGGTCTTCAGCAATCTTTATGATGGTGTCACCAAACCCCGCACAGATCTGAATACAAAATACCATAAGATTTATGCCATCGGAGAGCCAAGCCGCGATTAGGAGGAAACATCTGAGGCTTTCGACGATTTGGGAAATCCATACGTCGATCCCTCTGATTTACGACGAGGTCTAGGCAACAAATATGTCGGACCTGAGCCTCGTGATAGAGTTCAACTCCCACAAGCAGCATGGGATAGAGCTGCAAGAGCTATGGATGGCTCAGAACCAATAGCCACAACAGCCACGCCAGAAGAGTTGCAAGCATATCAATATAGGCTCGCACGAGCTGCAAGGGAATTGGAAAAACAGACAGCTGCTCTGAACAGAAGAAAGGAGGCAGCCTCCGCATCAAGCAGGCGAAGAGCGGAGTTAAGTTGACAATCTGGAACTTCGGGAGATAGCCACAGGGAAGCTCGGAACAGAGCAAGATCAAGGCTGCAAAACATACCTGAAGGAGAAAGAGAGCACTTAGTTCAAAACCTCGACATGTCTTTTATGTCGATAGATACGAGAGGGAACATCATCCCCAAAACACCAGAAGCTGGGTATATGGCGACACAGGCTTTTATCCTTGCATCCAGGCCACCTCTAGGAGATCCAAGGGAGGCATTGTACAACATGGCAATGGCAGGAGTCGGAGCCATGGGAACGGCGTTTGCATCAACACTTCCCGAAGGAACAGCAAGGCAAAATAGTCCACGACCTGCGGCAGCAGCGGCGGTTCCCGAAGGAACAAGTGGAGCAAGAGACACGGCAGCACAGGCAAGGGTGGACAGAGCATGGCAAAGTAGAAGGGAACATCGGCATTCCCCAGAACTAAACGACGAGGACATGTGCGGCTTGCCATGCTTCATGAGGAGAGTCCGAAAAACTCGAGTCCCTTCAGGGTTTAAACTGCCTGATAACTTCAAGAAATTCGACGGCCTGCAAGATCCAGAGGATTGGCTAGTTGATTACCTCGAGACGGTGAAGCTCACAGGAGGGACCAGAGCAACAGCTATGCAAAGCATCCAGGTGCATTTAAGTGGAGCCATGCGATCTTGGATAAAAAAGCTTCCCCCAGGATCTATCGACAGCTGGGATAACTTCGAGGACGTGTTCGTCAAGAATTTCCGGTCCACCTGCAAAAAACCTGCATCACTAGAGGAATTGAGGGCGTGCCGACAGAAGCCAGACGAATCAATGAGGAAATATATCCAAAGGTGGAATATCATTAAAAACTCGGCAGAGAATATATCTGACGAGAGAGCGATAGATGCGTTTGTCGCAGGAATCAGGCGAGGAGATTTTGTCGAGGATTTGGGGAGAACCAATCCAAAGATAGTATCCACATTGATGGAGATAGCAAACAGATGGGCAGATGGAGAAGATGTTGTTCACAACAAACGGCATAGGTCACCAGAGGAGGACCGCGGCCGAAATTATCAAAATAGGCGACGATTTCCTTGGCAGTACTCGGGCTATGATGCTCCTGGGCAAATTTTGGCTGGCTTCCGAGCAAGCGCCGGAGGAAACAATAGAGATGATTACCAGAGGAGCAACGAGCAGCGAGGCGACAATAGAGATGACTCTCGAAACAACAGGCAAAATACCGGGTCAAGGTTTCAGAGGCCTTTCGTGTCTCCCGAGGAGATGATGAATGGGCCATGTCAGATGCATTTTTATCTTGACAATAACGGAAAAAGACAGTCAGGACACTTGCATAAGGATTGTCGAAATTTCCAGGCAATGTTAAGGTGGGCAGGGCATTCCAATGCCCAGGCAGCACACAGAAATCCTCAAGGACCCAGGAGTGAGATTCACTTGCCACCTCCTCCCGCAATTACGGACGAAAATCGACACCAGCTTAGAATAGCGGCAGCACCTGCACCACCGCCTTATGTTGATCCCAACTCTAACGGAGCGGTCTCGATGATTCAGAAAGGCAGGCCATCCAATAGAGCTCAGAAAGTAATCTCGCGACAGGTGTTCATGGCAGAAAAGATGCCTCCACCAACAGTCGAGTATCTTAACTGGTCAGGGCAAGATATTGGCTTTACAATAGCGGATCATCCACAGCAAGTTCCTCGACCAGGGCAATCAACACTTATTTTACCTGCAGTAATTGCAGGATTCGACGTATCTCGAGTGTTCATAGATGGCGGCAGCAGTTTAAACCTTATGTATGCAGACACACTAAGGAAGATGAACATATCCCTAGCAAACCTGAAACCAGCCGACACGCGATTCCACGGTATCACACCGGAGAAGCCAAGTTATCCGCTGGGAAAGATTAATCTCGACGTTCAGTTTGGGACCCGAGAAAACTACAGAATAGAGAGGCTGGAATTTGAAGTTGTGGATTTCTCATCACAATACCACGCTTTGTTGGGACGCCCAGCATATGCTAGGTTTATGGCGGTACCACATTATACGTACCTGTTGTGGAGGATGCCTGGACCCAAGGGACCAATCACAGTCAAAGGAAGCTTTGCGCTAGCCGATAAATGTGATAAGGATTTTCATCGACTGTCAGAAACCTTCGGGATGCAAGCAGAGTACATGGCGTCAAGGCTCACACCTGACTATAATGTGTTGCCAGATGTAGGAAGGCCCAACAAAGAATCAACTTTCAACACTGGGAAAAATTCTAAGGAAGTGCAGATTCACCCGACAGACCCGAAAAAGACGACGTCCATCGCGACAGACATGGACCTCACATAGGAAAGCGCGCTCGTCGAGTTCCTCCGTGAGCACTGGAAAATCTTCGCATGGTGTCCAGCTGACATGCCAGGAGTACCCAGGGAACTTGCCGAGCACCACCTAAACTTGGATCCATTAGCGAGACCAATAAAACAACCTTTGCGGCGTTTTTCGGAGCCAAATTGCAAAGCTATGCTGTCAGAAATCGATCGACTAAGAGAAGCTGGTTTTATCAAAGAGCTGCATACAGAGGCCACATGGGTAGCAAATCCAGTGTTGGTGCCGAAGAAAAACACTAAAGTCCTTCGCATGTGCGTCGATTTTACGTGTCTCAATAAACATTGTCCAAAGGATCACTTTCCCCTCCCGAGGATCGATCAAATTATCGACTCCACGGCAGGATGTGAACGTCTTTCCTTCCTGGATGCATATTCTGGTTATAACCAGATCAGATTGAAAGAAGAAGATGAGGTCAAAACAGCGTTCATCACACCTTATGGCGTGTTTTGCTATAGAACAATGCCTTTTGGTCTGAAAAACGCGGGAGCAACATACCAGAGGATGATGCAGAAGTTCTTAGCAACACAGATTGGGAAAAATGTACAAGTATACATCGATGATGTCGTCATAACATCAAAGAAGGGGACGACGCTAATCGAGGATCTGAAAGAAACCTTTGACAACCTCGACAAGTTCTGCCTCAAGTTGAACTCGACAAAGTGTTCCTTTGGTGTCCCTGCAGGAGAACTTCTTGGGTTTCTAGTCTCAGCAAGAGGGATTGAAGCAAATCCCGAAAAAATACAAGCTATCGTAACAATGAGGAAGCCAACAAAGTTGAAGGAAATACAACAACTAACTGGGCGAGTCGCAGCTTTAAGCAGATTTGTCGCCAGACTGGGAGAAAAAGCATTACCATTCTACGCTTTAATCAAGCAAGGGGAGAAATTCCAGTGGAACGAAGAGGCCGATAGAGCCTTCGAGGATTTAAAGCGCACAATTTCGACGCCACCAATCTTGGTGGCGCCGAAAGAGAAGGAACCTCTCCTGCTATACATCGCAGCCATACCTCAGGTGGTTAGCACGGCGCTAGTTGTCGAAAGAGAAGAAGAAGGAAAACTCCATAGAGTACAAAGGCCGGTATATTTCATCAGCGAAGTTTTATCGCCTTCCAAACAACGGTACCCGCAGTACCAGAAGTTAGCATATGGAGTGATCACAACAGCAAGAAAATTGCGCCATTATTTTTCGGCACACCCGATAATAGTGGTCAATGAAGCACCTCTAGCAAACATACTGAACAATCCAGAAGCTACAGGGCGTGTCTCCCTTTGGGGAATAGAACTTTCCCCTCGGGACATCACGTATGAAAAAAGAAAGGCAATCAAGTCGCAAATTCTGCCAGATTTCATTGCAGAGTGGATGGAGTTGCAAAATACAGGACCCCCAGATTTGTCGAGAACTTGGACCATGAACTTCGATGGATCCAAGAGAGTAGAAGGAGCTGGTGCAGGGGTGATACTCATATCACCTGAAGGCGACAAATTGAAGTATGTCCTACGGATGACGTTCCCCAATGCATCTAACAATGAAGCAGCATATGAAGCTCTTATACATGGGATGAAGATGGCGAAAGCTTGTGGTGCAACTGGTAGCTCAGCAGGTTATGAACCAATGTGATGCAGTCAATGACAGCATGATGGCATACAAGGAGGTGTACAACGATCTTGAGAAGCTGTTTGATGGATGCGAAGTAAATCACATCAGTAGGCTGAGCAATGATGAAGCCGATGTTCTCGCAAACATCGGGTCGCAGTGCCTTGCAATCCCGCCAGGTGTGTTTTGGGAAGAGATATCTGAGAGATCCACAAAACCAAAGAAGGCGCAGAAGAAGACGAAGGAGGAGAAAACTTCGGTGCCTCTCAAGGAAGCTCCAGACGAAGAAGAGGACCAGGAGCTGGTGATGATGGTAGAAATCCCATGGATGCAAGCGTACATATCGTATATCTTAAGGAAAGAAATACCCGAAGATCCAGTTGAAGCAAGGCGAGTTATTCGACGATCCAAAGCTTTCACAGTGGTCAAAGGAGAGTTATACAAGCGAAGTATTTCGGGCGTGCTGCAAAGGTGTGTTACACTCGAAGAAGGAAGGAAAATCTTAAAGGATGTACACGAGGGAATATGTGGTCACCACGCGAGCAGTCGAGCTATTGCGGCCAAGGTTTTTCGGGCTGGATTTTACTGGTTGACAGTGATCGAGGATGCAAAGGAGATAGTACGAACCTGCGACGCGTGCCAAAGATTTGCCGCAAAACCCCACTCTCCGGCAGCAGAGCTGATGCCAATACCATTGTCTTGGCCTTTTGCCCAATGGGGACTCGATATGGTGGGAAAATTGCACAAGGCTTCGCCAGGAGGATACGAGTACATGCTGGTTGCTGTCGATAAATTCACCAAGTGGATAGAAGCAAAGCCGATAAATTCACCAGACGCAGCGTCAGCAATAAAATTCGTGAAGGGCATCGTTTTTCGATTTGGAGTACCTCACAGCATCGTCACAGACAATGGTAGTAACTTTACGTCCAAGGAGTTCAAGGCATACTGCGCAGAAGTAGGCATCAAATTGCACTTCGCGTCAGTTGGACACCCGCAAACCAACGGCCAAGTCGAGAAAGCCAATGGTATCATTTGCAACGGTATTAAAAAGCGCCTGCTAGGACCGCTTGAAAAAGCTCGACATACCTGGCCAGAAGAATTGCCAAGTGTCCTGTGGAGTATTTGAACAACACCAAATACGACGACACAAGAAACTCCGTTCTTTTTAGTCCACGGAGCTGAGGCAATACTACCGATCGAAATAGAGCATGACTCCCCAAGAGTCACAGAGTATAACGAAGAAACTTCAAGAAGAGCTTTGGAGGACGATGTGGATGCACTCGACGAAGCTCGAGATGAAGTACTCTCACGAGTCACCAATTACCAGCAAGACCTAAAAAACTACCACAGTCGATGATTGTGGCCAAGATCTTTCCAGGTCGGAGATTTGGTCCTACGGCTCAATCAACAAAGTACTGAAAAGCTCGAGTCACCATGGCTGGGCCCTTACGTCGTCACAGAAATAATCGAAGGAGGAGCGTACAGGATCAAGGACAAGAAGACAGGGGTTCCCGAGAAAAATCCCTGGAACGTGGCGCAGCTCAGGCATTTCTACGCTTAGAGCCGAAATATAGTCCTCCTTTGTAAAAATACAATGTATTGAAACGCCTGCGAGTTTTCAGACGCACTCTTTTCCTTTTCAGGGCACCGAGTGGGGCTGGAAAGGTTTTTAATGAGGCAGGCTCGCGGTGCTGCAATATAATAAAAGATAGTGATGATATACATCCTTTTTCTTCGACAGGCTCGGGGGCTCATAACCCTCGACAGCAAAATACGTATATTCTCGCAAAACAGTAAATTCTTCGAGATGACAAAATAGTATAAGCTCCAGCCAAAGGCTTGGGGGCTCCGCAATATAGATTACACTTTACAATATAGACAACTTCATCAATACAAAGAATTCGACGAAAAATATAGACATAATTTTTCGCAATATAGTACAAACTCAGTCAAGGCCTAATATACTATCTATGGATAAACCTTTGTTATTTACAGCGGTTGTCTTATGCTCAGCATAGCTCCCCTTGACGAAGAATTCAGAATCCATCCGAAGAAGTTCATCCATCATCGCTTCGGCCACAGGAGTCACCATGTCATTGATTTCGTCGACGTTATTCTTTCGTCGCGATTTTTTGGCCAGGCAGTCAGAGACAATCTTCGTCAGATCTAATTTTGGATGGCAAATATGTATCATGATCATGGCGAATCTTGCTCCAGCAGTCAACTGAGCTCGTATAAAGTTATGAATACGAGGGGCATCTCAAAACTTTTCCATCAATCCAAGAAGAGTATCGGGAGCTTCATCTCGCGGAAACATAGTCTTGTAAACAAGGTTCAAGGTTCTCGTGCAGAAGTTAAGGAATTCGCGAACCTGACACGCGCGGTCCTGGAACCTGACAATCTGTTGGGTCCGCTCAGGAGTGGCCCAGAACAGACAGCCGTGGTTAAGAGAAAGGTTAACGAGGAGGTTCGTTCTTACATTAACCCTTTCATCTTCAGCAGCAGTGTCGAGAACAGAACCTATCAAGCGAAAGAACAGGAAATTCAAAAACAAGGGGGTACAGCAAAAGACAGAAAAAGTTCTGGGTTGAAAAAGCATACCTAACATATCCACACTTGCTTCAGTCATTAGCTCGAGCATACTATTTTCTCGAGTAGTTGCTTTTTCAGCTTCCGAAATAGCAGCTTCCTTGGCAGTTATGGCCTCTTTAGCTTGTTGAAGGGCAATTTTCTCTCTTTCGGATGCTTTGCGGGATTGCTCCATCATCGCAAGTGTTTGCTTTTTCATGGACTGAAGTTGTTGGCGAAGTTCTTGTAAATCTTGCGAGGAATGTTTGCTTGAAGAACCCTCAATAAGGTCATCATCGACAAGTGTCTTCTTCGAGAAGGAGGAAGCAGGAAAAGTATCGGCAGGATGAGGATTTGCGGAGTAGTTATCAAATATCAACTGGAAAAGAAAATTTCAGTATCAATGGTCATGCAAAATAGAATTCCATTGATCTTCGGGGTATTTACACAGATATTACAGAAGGAGTCTTCAAAAGAATTACTATGACAGTTGTCGCCAAAGCTACTGTGGCGACAACTTCAAAAGAAACAGGAAAATGAAAAACAGAAAAAGATAGGGCATTCTACTAGACCTCCGGCTTTGACGAGCTAGGGGCAGGAGTAGGCTTGAATCCAAGATAAGCGAGGATCTTCTTTGTGTTGGGCTTCGCAGCCTTGATCAGCGATCGCCACTTCGTGGGGTCCATCTCTTGTGTGTCGCCAACTTTGGTCCAGTCGATGTTTTGCTGGCTGTCAGCAACCAGGGCGACAGTGCTTTCAACGGCAACCTTCATATTTTCTTGGCGCAGCTTCAATCCAAGATCTTCTGGCGGATTAAAGTCCTTGGCAAGAGCAAGAAAAGTTGCGGGTTCCTTTTTCTTCGGGAAGAAGTAGGGGAAGAGCCGCGACAATCCTTCCTTGGCCTGATCAATGCCGTCGCGTGCTTCTTCTCCGTGAAACTCAAGGAACGCAAGTGCGTCAAGAAGAGGATCATTGTCGGGATCTTCAAGTTCATATTCCTGAGATGTTTTACCTATCAAGGCAGAAATTTATTGATCAACAAACGAGTAAAGAAAAGCAAGTCCAAAGAATACAAAATGGTTCGAGTACTCACTGACAAAGCGACGGTTTTGCGACTTCAGGCGTTTAGTAATCGCGTCTTCGCGAGCAGATTGTGCGGCTATATGCTCGCTCAACGAAGTCTCGGCGTCGTGAAGCCTCTTCTGAAGTTCTTCGACACCAGCAGCGTCGGCCTTGGCCTTGTCAGCCTCTGCCCTAGCCTTACTAGCATCTGATTCGGCCTTCTTACGAGCCTCCTCACTTTGCTCTAATTTCTGAGCAAGTGTGTCGGCACGTTTGTTGGCCTCTGCCAGTTTTTCTGCCAAGATAGTAAAATCCAGTAAAAATCACGACAAGAAAGGAGCGAGAAAGGGAAGGGTAAAAAGAAGCAAAAAGACATTACCTTCAGCTTTTCTAGCATACTCGCGGTACCCAACGAATTGGGCACCGAAGCGGATGAATTCCTTAATCAAAGGTTGTTCAAGAAAGATAGAGAAAGAAAGCGTCGGTAGGGGAAAAAGTGCGATAGCACAAAATGAAAAAAAAGCAAACAGTGAAAACATCGACAGCATCAGAAAGCATTCAAGGACTTACATCATCCAAAAGAGGAGTCGAGGAGCTACCCAATTGTAAAGTAGGCTCTGTGATTGAGTCAACCCTCGCCCTTTTTGGTGAAGGGACGAGGGGGCTTGCAGGAGGAGTAGGCGCATCGGTGTTTTGTTGAGGAGGCGAAGATTCTTCTCCTTCAACTTGCACCTCAGAAACAACTAGAGTATGCGACATACTCATTCGAGCAGTCGCATCAATAGCTAGCATTTCTTCCTCGTCACCACTACAATTAAATGGCGACAGTATAAGAAGCACGATAGACAAAAATCTTCAAGTAGCAAAACAGTAAGAAACAAAAGGTGACTTACAAACTGATGAGGGCTTCAAGGTATGGATCAAAAGCTGCCTTCCGATTTGAAGGAGCAGCTTCTTCGGCTTTGGAAGTGCCGGAATCTTTGACGTCTGTCCTCTTCCTTTTGTGCTTTGGAGAAACAACAGGAGGAGGAGAGTGTGCTGATGTGGTAGCCTCAGAGCCAGCCTCCTTTTCAGAGGATCCCGCAGATTTTCGAGAACCTGCGGGTTCACTATCAGGGCAAGGAGCATCTTGGTTGTCATCAGTGACAACGGCTCGTTCGTCGACTTCTCCACCTTCAGGAAGGGGAGGAAGAGAGACAAGATCTGGATGGTTCTATAAGAAAACAAAGGGGGATGTCAATAAAAGAGTTATGCAAAGGAGGTCAAACAAAAATGAGCAAGTCGACAAAAGTTACCTTGGGAAGCGCATTGGTGGCGCTATATGGTTTTACGCGACAAGAAGAGGGGATAGCATCTTTCTTGCTGAGGGAGGAGATTTTCCGGACAAGTTTTTCTAAATCCTTGACCGGCAAATCCACCGACAGCCGATCCACATCATTGTCGCCAGCATACTTCCAGAGGGGATTTTTGCGAGCCTGCAGAGGCTGCACTCTAATTCTAAGGAAATAGGCTGTGATTTGGATACCCGACAGCTCTTTGCCGTGGGTGCTTTGAAGCTCATGGATGCGGGTCATCAGTGCCTCCGTCGCAGTTTTTTCTTCGTCGGTAGCTTCTGCATCCCAGGAGCGGCGACGATAGATTTTCTCGGCACCATCAAAAGGAGGGATGTTGTCTTCAGCACACCCATGATTCTCCTCATGGATGTACAACCATTTTTTGCGCCACCCTTGAACTGATTCAGGGAATTTGACATCGAAGTAATCGACATCAGGGCGAACGCAGATAACAACGCCGCCTATGTTATAGGCGACATTGGGAGAGCCATTGCGGCGACAAAAAAAGATGTGTTTCCACAATGCCCAGTTAGGCTGGACACCGAGGAAGGATTCGCAAAGGGTGATGAAGATGGAAATATGGAGGATAGAGTTGGGAGTGAGGTGATGAAGTTGTAGTCCATAAACAAAAAAGCAACCCCCGAAGAAAAGGGTGAATGGGAGCAGAGAGACCGCAGATGAGATGATCGACGAAACTAACCTGATACTCCATTGGAGGGGTTGGATAGCTCTCTTCGCTGGGGAAGCACAGCGCCTTGGGCTTCTTGCTGATCCCCAGTTTCTTCAGGAGGTTGATGTCTTGGGCAGAGATTTTGGATCTCTCCCACTCAGTGCTCCCTAGATCTGCGGAAGCCATCGTTGATTCAGGAGTGCTGTGCCTGATCAATCTGCGCGGTGGCATCAACAATGGCGCAGGAGTACAGTGTGAGAGAGGTTGAGCTCAAGGAGTTATGGGGCGCAAGAAAGGATTTTTGCAGAGGAGAGCAGAGGAGCGGCGCGAGCGAAAGTGCTGGAGGAAGAAGATGGAGACCTTAAATAGAGGTGCGGCGAAGCGGCGTACCGTTGGATGGAAAAAGCGTGAGGCAGATGATGTACACGTGGAACAGGGGTAAAAAAGTAATTTCACCCTGGAAGAGTTACAGTGCGTGCGCCAGGAAAAGTGGAGGACGTGTGTCCCCCACTTGCACGACGTGTCAATACGATGCGTAATTTGGGCCCGCAAGGCAGCGAGAGAGAACTTCTCGCGATTTTCAGGAACAGCGGTCGTGGCTATCGTCAGCAATGATGTCATCTTAGCAAGAGAAAATTTCGACTCAACCGTCTCATAAAAAGTCGACAGCAAAAGATATTGGAGAGCCTTTGATCAAATACAAGTTTTTGATCAAATGCTCGGGGGCTACTTTGGAAAAAATGAAAAATTCGAGAAAGACAAAATACAAATGGTGTGAGCCTATGATCAAATACAAATATTTGCTCATAGCCTCGGGGGCTACTCCCATCGGGAGCGCTGTTCGCGCACCCGAGAGATTTGAAAATTTTGGGAGAGAAAGAAAATATAGCGACATAAGGCGTGGAGCCTACACCCAAGCACAAGTCCTTGGCTGTAGCCTCGGGGGCTACTCCCATCGGGAACGCTGTTCGCGTACCCGAGGAAATTATAAAAAAGAAAGATAGAAGAACAAGAGAGTATATTTCGAGTTATAAGTAACTCTACATATACTCCCATCGGGAGATCAATATAAGTCATCTATTGACTCAATAAAATGTGCCATTCCAACAGCCGAATAAGCACTCGACAATATATTTTAAGAACGCCAAAGTTGCGAAAAATTTCTGAATGCCGCAAAACTTTGCGAAGGTAAGACCCCAGATCCGTTCTGTGTGGCGTGGCGCCGTCTCTGACGTCGGTTTGCTACTTTTATCTGTATCAACAGATACGAAGAAAAATCCTAACGGACGCGTTAGGTACCCGATAAATATGACTGGGACTCGACAGAATGGTAAGACCTTAAGCGGCACCTGTCGAAGTTTACACCAGTATCCCGAGATCATGTCCAGGGACGTGATCTTGAAGTAGGTTTTTGCGGATTGCCACTAGAGCAGTTAACTAGTACCTGATCCGTCAGATGAACTAGGCCCAACTACCATTATCCATGTACAATATAGAAATTCATATGAAGAAATATAGAGAAGTTTAAAGTTGTCGAGTAAATATAAACATTGGAGATTTTCCCTGACTCTACGATTCAAGCAAAATCTCGGGGGCTACTGACATAGGCATCCCCAATGGGCCTGCCGAAGATAGTACTCGGGGTTTACTGAAGGCCCACGACTCGAAGAATAAGAAGAATCGGAAGCCCAAGTTGTTATTAAGGAAAGCTAGAGTTGTATTAGGAGATGATATTTGTAATCTTGCGGGATGAGTTAGAAACCCTCCCGGACTCTGTAACTTGTACAATACGAATCCCTCGGCTCCACCTCCTATATAAGGGGGAGTCAAGGGACAAAGAAGGATCGAATCATTGTCTCACAAACCCTAGTTTTCATAATCGTCGAGTACTTTTCGGCTGAAACATTCGAGATCTACTTGCCCTCTACTTCCAACTAAACCCTAGTCTACAACCCGTAGGCATTGACAAGTTAATCCCTTGTCAGAGGAAGAGCCGGTTGGAGTAGTGGATAGCAGTGGAGATGGCTTCTCCCCAAAAATTGTGGGGTGAGTTGAATTCACTCAACATGGTTCTTGCCATCTCAATAGTAGTCCGGTTCTTCCTTTCAACAACACCATTTTGTTGAGGGGTGTATGGAGCTGAAACATCGTGCTTGATGCCCTCATCATCAACAAACTCTTGCATGGCGTAGTTCTTGAACTCGGTGCCATTGTTGGTCCTAATCACCTTGATCTCGGATTCATACATACGTTGAGCCTTCTTTGCGAAGATGATGAACTCTCTATAGGTCTCGTACTTGGACTTAAGGAGAAAGACCCAAGAGTATCTTGAGTAATCATCAATAATGACAAGTCCATACTTGCTCCCACCAAGAGTACCATAATGTGATGGTCCAAAGAGATCCAAATTAAGGAGCTCCAAGGGCCTAGATGTGTTGACAATACTCTTGATAGGATGTTTCTTCTTGAGTTGCTTTCCGGCTACACATGCACTGCAAACACGATCTTTCTCATAAGAAATGCCGGTTAGTCCCACAATGTTCTCACCCTTTAGGAGTTGTTTGAGATTTCTCATGATAACATGACCAAGGCGGCGATGCCACAACCAACCCTCGTCATGTTTGGCCGCCATTAGACATGTGGAGGAAGAGGGGCTCTTTTTCGAGAGGTCAACCACATAAAGGTTGTTCTCCACATATCCAACAAGGACCAATTTGAGATTGTCACTCCTAAAGACTTTCACACAATAATTGGTAAAATAAGAATTGTAACTGGCATCCGCAAGATGATATATAGAAAGCAAATTGTAGTCAAGGGATTCAACAAGCATGACTGTCTCAAGGCACAAGTCCTTAGAGATTGCCACCTTGCCATACCCAAGTACCTTTCACTTTGAATTGTCACCAAAGGTGATGCTTGACTTCTTGTTTATATCTTCAATGAATTGGTCAAGAACACCTCTTCCTCCGGTCATATGATTGGTGCATCCACTATCAAACACCCATTTTGGACCACCGGAGGAATACCCCTACAAAATCAAGTAGAGGATTTAGGAACCCATTGATTAATGGGTTCCTTTGCAATGGAAACAATATCTTTTGGTACCCAAATTGAGTACCCTCTATAAGCATATCCATCACGAGGGCCAACATAGTTAGCATAAACATCACCATAATAATCAATAAATAAAGCATAGTGATTGTTTAGCCCCGTGCGGTCACCACTAGTGGCTTTGCCCTTTGAGACTTTGCCAACATTAGTGACCTTCTTGCTCTTTTCTTGAGCGGGCTTCTCCTTCTTGTAGTTCTTCTTCTTGTGGGACTTGGGAACATATCCAAGTCCAAACTTTTGATTGTTTGACCTTTGCTTACTCAAGAGGTCATCCAATCCCATCTTGTTCTTGGCGGTGGTGAACTTTGCAAGTTCCTTTGTTAACCAAACATTTTCCTCAAGAATAGATGCTTGTTCACAAGAAGATTCATTAGGATGATAGTTGAGACCATATTTGGTCACCAAGGATTCAAGATATGCATTGGTCTCAACATGCAAAGAGAGTTCCTCTTGTAAACGAACATGTTCCTCAACAAGCTTAGCATGCTCATTGGTAAAGGATGTGGAGGAACTAGCAACCTTTTCTACAACAATTGGATCCTTCATTGATCTAAGAGCTTTCTTGTAGGTCTCTTGAAGTAGGTCATGGCTCTCTCCAAGTTTCTTGAGCTCATCCTTGACAAGCTTGTTAGCTCTTTCAAGGTGGTCAAGGTCCCTTGTGAGAGAAGCATGAGCAACTTCAAGCTCCTTCTTTGAAGAATCGAGCTCTTGGGTCAATGATTGATCCCTTTCAATAGTTTCTAGGTCCTTAACTTGATCAAGTTCATAAGTTTCAATTTGTTTCTTAAGGCCTTGAGATATGCACCTTTCATTTTTTAGCTCTTGTCTTAGGAGATCGAATCTCCGTTCTTTTTCATTCAAATGATATTCTAATTCCTCAATGGACTCATCCTTTTCTTTGAGGGAGTCCATCAAGAAATCAAACTTGACAAGAGCATTACCACGAAGGGTGCATCTTACTTTGTAAAGTTCCTTAAGCATAGCTAACTTGTGGTGACCCTGCATACCACTGCATGTTGTAGTATGCCAGTCGTTGATATAACATTCGCGAAGTACCATTCCGCAAATATTACATCCCTCAGAGTAGTACAACAGAACATAGCAAGGTCCATAACTCATTCACATATTATTACAATCATCATACACAAGTCGTCTCGGAGCTCCTCTTGGGTCCTAAGAGGATAACTCCTGGGTTCGAGGTGAACCCAACTTAACTTACAATACCATTGTCTCATTAAACTAAACATTTATTTAATCGAGCAGCTCTGTAGTAAGAGTTTGTGCTGCTCGGCTACTACTACTCCTCCTGATATCCTTAGGCTTGATCTCCTCCGGAAGCCTCCCCGGATCCGTAGACTATGATGTAGTCTACGCCTTCAACACCTCCTGAGAGGTCTGGTTCCTCGTAGCCGATGATCTCGGCTCCATCATTGCTGTCGTAGTCCTCCTCCTCCAGATGGTTCAGACAATCTAAGCATGGGGTTTAAGAGTGGTATGAGTACGAGCGTACTCAACAAGTTCATTATAGATAAGAGGTGTTTAATGCACTAGCTACGATATTAGACCAGAAAGTCTAACACCAATGCAAGTTTTGATAAACGTTTCTTCAAGAGATTTCTTTTATTTCAAAGAGCTATGTCCGTCAGCCTTCACTGGTTTACTAGAACTTCATGGAGCTCCTTTCCGGCCGCGTTCGCAGTTCCTCAATCCCGGAACAGGGAGTGACAGGTCACAGTTCTTACGCTCTGCAGAGGTGTGTTGCTTTACCCAAAAGAGATCTTAACCTTGGTGCCAACCGGGCAGCTTTCCCGTCCACACTTCCTTAGGTGTGAGGCCCGGTATAAGGTCTAGCCAATCATGTTCCTCCGCTACCTTGAACACCCACCCTTTGTTGCATGCGCCGACCCTGGGTCCACGTCGGTCCCATTATTCCCGTAATTTCAGGGTGGACCCCGACCACGACAACAGTTTGGGACTCGTTAACCAAACTCCTTCGCCGGTAGCTGCAACCCATCATAGACCACTTACCGTGGGGAATTAGAATGGGATCCCCACCCCACCGCTTGCCCAACCTGGGTCAAGTGTCTACGGTAAGCGCATCCGTTGATGTACGAGAGGTGGAAACACTTTTGACTACTCCGTCCCACTCCAGATCTTATGGTTAACACGGGTATTACGGCACAAGAATCACTGGCGACATTTGTTGTTTAATCCTAGATGGATATAAACCCTTGCAATGGAACCTCCACCATATCAACACAATCCATGGTTCCATTGCCCACCACATAGTCATATTCATAGTTATGAAAGTAGTGGTTTTGATTTTTTATGCAATAGTGATAACCATAATACTTTGCAAGTAATTTGATAGAAATACTCAAATGACATGAGCAAGTGATGAACTTGCCTGAACACTGCAAAGTTCTGCAGTTGGTAGGTATGGACTGACCCTTGTCCTCTTGTTCTGAAAAATAGCATCATTGTCCGATAAGGGCAATGGTTAAAGAAGCAATTATGCATGATTCCATTTTTAGGGTTTGTTCCCCCCTTTCCGATGTCGTTAATATCTCATGTAAGAGGTTAATACTAAGAACAATTTGGAGGTACATGAATTAAAGTAAAATACAACCTTGAAATTTTGTCAAGGTGTTTTTGAAGTCCCATTTCATTAATGGACTTATTTTATTATTGAAAATTTTTATGTGTGATTTAAATGATTATTAAAATCCTCAAGTAAAGACTTATTTTTAATTGTCTTCAAAAACTCTCTTTTGTATTTTATTATTATAGAGAATTTTATGCTGATCTATTTTCATATTTTTTTAATTTTTTTTTTAGAGCTTTTATCAATTTTCTATTATTATTCAAAGTTTCAGCATTTTTATTTGTTTGTGAAAAGACAAAAACACCCCTGGGCCCACCTGTCGGTGCAACCCAGTGGGTTAGGTCGGACCGACCGGCTCGGTCCGGCTCGACCAGCCCCACTCCTCTCTCTTCTCCGCACGCGCGCTCGATCCCTAACCCTAATCTGCTCTGGCGACCTGCGTCGCCTCCGCCGTCGCCGCTCGATTCCGGCGAGGTTCGCTGGACTTGGCCCCCGCCGTGGTGCGCAATCAACGCGCCACACGACGGCGGTCATTCCTATCCGCGTCGATCTGACGCGGATGACCTGCCGCTCTCGGTCTCGTCCCCGTCTGGTGCTAGGGTTACGGGATCCGCTCGATCCCGCCGCTCCTGGCGCTCCTGGTGCTTGGGCTCCGCCCTGGCTTCGCCGCCGTGGTGCTGGCGGTGCCGTGGTGTCGCCATGGCCAGGCTTGGCTTGGCGCCGCCGCTCTCTGGCGTGTGCCGCCATGGTCGCCATGACCGCGCCTATCTGCTCGACCAAGGTAGGTGTTCCACCGCCCCCTTTCTCCTGTGTCTCTCTTCTTCTTCCTCCAGTATCCCTGGCCATGGCTTCCCTCCTTGTGGAGGTGCTGGCCTACTGATGTTGGTGCTCTGCTGTGCTTGACTTGCTGCTGCCGCCATAGATCTTAGCTTGCAGTGCTGTGCTGTTCTTGCTCAATTGCTCACTAGGCTTCCTAGCTATCTCTGTTTATTGTAATCTTTAGCTGTGATCCTCCTGTGGTTGCTCATGAGTATCCAGTGATGCTCATGGCTTACTGGCATGCTCCTATTCTTTTTTTTTACTGTCACTAAGGCATACTGTGTGTGCTTAATCTTGTCCCTGGCTTGATTGTGGTGGTTAATCCTTGCATACTTGCAAGTACCAGTGCCTCTGGCTAATTCATTTTGTTCAGATTCATGATCATGCTCAATTGAATATTACTGTTGGCTTAGCAGTGTGATCCAGTGATGAATTGATATGTACTTTTCTTGTATGTTGTGATCCTTTGGTTCATCAAGCCTTTGATGTGCTCCTGGATACAATTATAAAGCCTGATGCTCCTTTCTGTGATGCAATTGTTCAGTTATTTAATTATCTGTTCATGTGTTAATTGCTTGGAATGGATTCTAGCATGCTTGATCAAGTCCTGATGATCTTCTGATCATCAGTTGCTTGGTGAATGGCTGCTGTTTCATCCTTGTGTCTAGCTGATGCTCTCCTGATGTCAGTGTAACACAGTGGCTTGTGTTTGTTCAAGCCCCTGCTACTATCTGCAATGATCCATTGGATCATCTGCATGGCCTGGTGCATAGCTTACTTCTCTGTTTCATTTATCTGTGTAGCTTTGATTCATTAAGTAGATAAATGATGTGAACTGCTCTGCAGTGATGATCTCATGGATGGAATAATGAGGCTAAAGGGATGCCAACCACTGGTTGGGTACCCTAGCTCATCCTGAACCCTAGTGGGTGATGATGTGATGCTTTGGTGATCTGTTGAAGTGGCTAGGTAGCTGATGTGACCCTAGCAGGCTTAATCTGCTAGAAATGGTTGCTCCTGCCTCTCTGTGACTTGCTATGGTTGGGTTTGCTTGCTGGAATGGAACAATTGCTCACTGGCTTGATCCAGTATTGGACTTCCAGTGGTCCTTTGATGTTGACAAAGAATATAGACAGGTAATTGTCTATAGTCTGATGGCCTAGCTAGTTGTAGGTGCTTAGTGAGGGGTTTAGGCTAACTATGGTTTCACTCTTAGCTGGATTCCTCTAGTTATGCATGGATTTGCATAACTGTTGTTCCCAAAGGATGTTAACCTATTGGTCTTACCCATCTGTGCTTGCACCAAATGGCTTGGTAGCCAAATGATGACACACACAGGTAATCTACCCTTCGTGCTCAGTGATGCTTTGTATGCTTAATTATGAGCAAGATATGATCTTGCTCAGGATTTTGTGTGGTATACCTCACTCCAGCTCCTAGATTTAATTGTTGTTGTAGAGGATTGCTTCTGTGATGCTTTGTTTGCTTGCCCTGCTCCTCCTAGCAAGCTTGAGATCTTGGTTTATTTTCTGGTGATTGTGAATAGATGAGACAGCTCTAGCTGTTCATCTGTTCTTGGTGTTCTTGGCTGTTCTTGGTGTTCTTACCACTGCTGCTGTCGATGGATGAGCAAATGACTAGGGTTTGAGCACTGAAAAGGTTATATATGTTGCTGCTGTACTCTCCCTGGTCGACAGCTTGGCTCTGGTCACTTTGGTGACTCACTGATGCTGTGTGTGTGTTGTGTCACATGCACAGGCAGTGCCTGTGTGTTGAGCATGCACACCTGATGTGTGTGCTGCTTGTGTGCCTGTGTGAACCAGATCCTGTGCATCTGGCTTTGGCCTGGATCAGCTCGGCCACATTGAGCTTATCTGCTCATTTTACCTTTTCATTTGATTTTCTAATCGCCAAGTGGCTTTGCCACTTGGCATAATTTCTCTTTGTTGTGTTTTTGTACAGGGATCAACAATGGCTCAAAATGGGCTTGGAATTCATCAAGTTCAAGATCAAATGAAGATGATCTTGTAGAACTTAGTTTAGAATCATTAATCTTGTAATTTTTCTTTATTTTGCTATTCTGCCCATTTATGTAATGTGTTGTAATATTCTTTTATTTCCCTTGTAAATATTGTAATGACATTGTAATGTGTGTGATGATCAATAAAGCTCAAAGTTTTCTCTAATGAGCTTGACTTTCATATTATTGTTTATCTTGATTATTATTGATTATATTCTTAATGAATTTCCTCATTTGAATTATTTAAAGTAATTATTTAATGTTTGAATTTGAAATTCAAATTCAACCTTGGTTTGAATTCAACCATGTCATATCATTTGGAATTCAATCAAGCAAACTCTCCTCTCTCATCTCAAAACCCTAACTAATGAAGTGAGAAGCAAGTTTGTCGCACTCTCGAAACCCTAACCCTGTAAGGTGTCGAGAGAGAAACTTGTCCCCCTTCGATGCAGTTTTTGTTTAAAAGCGCGAAATTTCCCTTAATTTACTATGCAATGCACATCCCTTTCTAAAATCTACCCCTCGATCGTCTCTAAACCTGGGACATTACAGCCTTTCCCCCTTAAAGAAAACTTCGTCCCGAAGTTGTGGTTGTAATACCTGAACAGCTCGGGGTATGTTTTCCTCAGGTCTTCCTCTTTTTCCCAGGTGGCTTCCCTCTCGGGGTGGTGCTTCCATTGTATCTTGCAATACTTGATCGCCTTATTTCTGAGTTGTTTCCAGCTTTCCTCGAGAATCTTGGCTGGCTTCTCGATGTATGTCAAGTCTGGTTGAAACTCGAGCTCCTCATGTGATATTGGTTCATCTGGGGTCTTCAAACATTTCCGAAGTTGTGACACATGGAATACATTATGGACTTGAGCTAACCTTCCCGGTAGATCCAACTCAAAGGCTAAACCTCGATTCTGACTCAGTATCTTGAAAGGTCCTATATATCTAGGACTGAGTTTCCCTTTTACTCCAAACCTCTGGAGTCCTTTCATCGGGCTTACCTTAAGATAAACCATGTCTCCAACTTGTGGCTCCCATGTCCTTCTCTTCTGATCAGCATAACTCTTTTGCCGACTCTGGGCTATCTTGAGCCTGTCTCTGATAATGTCAATGATTTGTTGTTTTTCCTTGACATAATCAGGGTTGAACGCTTTGCTTGCTCCGGCTTCATACCAACATATTGGTGATCTGCATTTCCTTCCATACAGAGCTTCAAATGGTGCCATCTTGATGCTGCTTTGATAACTATTGTTGTATGAAAACTCTGCTAAAGGTAGATGCTCCTCCCATGATCCTCCGAAGTCTAGGGCACAAGCCCTAAGCATATCTTCTAAGATCTGATTGGTTCTCTCAGTTTGTGCGCCTGTTTGTGGGTGATACGCGGTACTATAATCCAACTTGGATCCTAAAGCTTCGTGAAGCTGCTTCCAGAATGCTGATGTGAACACGGATCCTCGATCCGATACGATCTTCTTTGGCACTCCATGCTTACTTACGATCTCTTTGATGTAAAGATCGATAAGTTTCTCTCCTTTATCCTGCTGGTTTACCGCTAAGAAATGTGCACTTTTCGTCAACCGGTCCACGATTACCCATATCATGTCCTTCTTTTTATTAGTCATGGGTAGTCCGGTGATGAAATCCATCCCAATTTCCTCCCATTTCCACTCTGGAATAGGTAGAGGTTGTAACTTCCCTGCGGGACTCTGATGTTCAGCCTTCACTCGCTGGCAGGTATGGCATTCTGCCACATATTGTGCTATCTCCCTCTTCATATTATTCCACCAGAATAGTTCCTTTAAGTCCATGTACATCTTTGTACTTCCTGGATGTATTGAATATGGTGTTT
Organism: Lolium perenne; assembly: GCF_019359855.2. NCBI lineage: Eukaryota > Viridiplantae > Streptophyta > Magnoliopsida > Poales > Poaceae > Lolium > Lolium perenne. The sequence goes on along the minus strand of NC_067246.2, from coordinate 102,600,966 downwards.
GATGAGCTTCCCGGAGTATTACTTCCTTGATTTCAGCAATATCCGGAACGCAAATCCTCTTCTGGAACCACAAAGATCCAGATTCTCCACGGTGAAATTCTGATGGTCTTCCCTCATCTATTCTCCTCATCTCTTCTACAATGAATGGATCGTCCATCTGACCCATCATTATCTCATTTTTCAAGTTGACATTCAACTCATCGGCTACTTGCAACGCTGATAATCCTTCATGGGCTTCCTTCTCCCAAAGTTGAATTTGGGCTTGGCTTATTTCCTTCCTCAACTCCGGTGATATTTCTTGTTCCACTCCTCCGGTACTCTTCCTACTCAGGGCATCTGCTACAACATTAGCCTTCCCTGGTGTATAGTTGATCGTCAGATCATAATCCTTGATCAATTCTAGCCATCTTTTCTGCCTCATGTTGAGTTCCTTCTGAGTGAAGAAATATTTGAGGCTTTTATGATCTGTATAGAGCTCACACTTAGCTCCATAGAGAAAATGTCTCCAAGTTTTAAGTGCAAATACGACCGCTGCTAACTCCAAGTCATGTGTTGGATAATTTACTTCATGAGGTCTGAGTTGCCTCGATCCATAGGATATCACTTTCCGATCTTGCATGAGTACGCAACCCAATCCATGTTTGGATGCGTCACAGTACACGGTGTAATCCTTGACATCTTCCTGATCTGCTAACACCGGTGCTGTGGTGAGTTTCTCCTTCAGAGTTTGAAAACTCTTCTCACACTCCTCTGACCACACGAATGGTGTGTTCTTCCTTAGCAACTTTGTCATTGGTCCTGCGATCTTAGGGAATCCTTCAATGAATCTCCGATAATATCCTGCCATTCCAAGGAATCCTCGGATTTCCTTGACAGTCTTGGGTGCTTCCCATTCTAAAACTGCTGCTACCTTGCTCGGGTTGACAGCGATTCCATCTTTGCTAATGACATGACCAAGAAATTCCACTTGATCTAGCCAAAATTCACACTTGCTGAGTTTGGCATAAAGTTGGTGTTCCCTTAGTGTCTGCAACACTAACCTCAAATGTTCGGCATGTTCTGCCTTGTTCTTGGAATATATCAAGATATCATCGATGAATACGATGACAAACTTGTCAAGATATGGCATGAAAATCTTATTCATGAGATTCATGAATATTGCTGGGGCATTGGTTAGTCCAAAAGGTACTACAAGGTATTCATGGTGTCCATACCTTGAGACAAAGGCAGTTTTCGGAACATCCTCCTTCTTGATCTTTATCTGGTGATAACCCGATCTCAGATCAATCTTGGAAAAGACTCCCGCTCCTCTAACCTGATCAAATAGATCTTGTATCCTTGGAAGTGGATACTTGTTCTTGATTGTGACGTTGTTCAGATTTCTGTAGTCTCCGCACATCCTTCTTCCTCCATCTCTTTTATCTACGAAGATCACAGGTGATCCCCATGGTGAAACACTCTCTTGAATGAATCCCTTTTGTTCCAAGTCATCCAATTGCTCCTTCAGTTCTTTCAATTCCTTAGGCCCCATTTTATATGGTGCTTTAGCAATCGGAGCTGTTCCTGGGATTAGGTCGATAGTGAATTCTATCTCCCTATCTGGTGGCATACCCGGTAATTCCGCAGGAAACACATCCTGGAATTCATTTACTACAGGTATATCTTCTAACTTCACTTCCTTCATGCTATTCAGCTGTAGCTCAACTTCAATCTGAGTATGTTTGTCGCCTTGGTAGATCATTCTACTTCCATCGGGACTTTTTAGTGACACCGTCTTATTTACACAGTCGATCAATGCTCCATTAGCTTCCAACCAGTTCATACCAAGAATGACATCAATGTCCTTCATCGGTAAAATGAACAGGTTCGCGTCAAACACGCACTTATTGATCATAATGACTTGTTTTTGTTTGGCATGGGTTACTAATATCGTTCCCCCCGCAGAAAGTATGGTTATGGGTGTATCTAACTTAGTGCAACTAATCCCATGTTTGATGATGAATTGTTGAGAAATGAATGATGTAGTTGCACCAGTATCAAAAAGTACTTTGCCAGGATGAGTGAGTATCTGGAGCGTACCTATCACCGCCTGGTCAGAGTTGACCACCTCCTCCAGGCTGGTACAGTTCAGCTTGCCGAAGGGTCTCTTGTTCTTCCAGTTCCCTCCGGTGTTTCCTCGATTTCCTCCTCCTCCACTATTCTTCTTGGGGCAGTCCTTCAGCATGTGCCCCTCCTGACGACACCCAAAGCATATGATCTTGGGTTTCTTACAATCCTTCGCGACATGTCCTTTGAATCCACAGGAATGGCATGTAATCTGATTTGCAGACTGATATCCTTGGTTCCTCCTCTGGTTGCTGTTGTTGTTGTTGTTGTTGTTGTTATACCGTGGCTTGAAACTCAAGCTGGTGTTAGGCTTGTTACTAACAAACCTCTTCGGCTCATACTTGGCCTTCTTCCTCTTCTCTTCTTGCAGTTGTTTGAAGTCATCTTCAAGAGTGATGGCTGCATCCACCAACTCTTGGAATTCCGTTGCTCTCATCATTCGTAGCTGCACCTTAAACTGGGGACTTAACCCCTCGTAAATCTCTTCTTCTTCTTGTCCTCGGTATTGACTTCCTCAACAGCATACCGGGACAGCTTTGAAAACTCCCTGACATAGGTCAGGATTGCCTTATCCTTCTGCTCGAGACTCTCGAACTCTCGACGCTTCAGTTCCACGATACTTTCAGGGACATTGGATTCCCTGAACTTCCTTGCGAACTCCTCCCAGGTAAATACCTTACCTGCCGGATACACGGCTACAATGTTGTCCCACCATGATGCGGCAGGTCCACATAGCAGATGGGTAGCATATCTAACCTTCTCTTGGTCATTGCATCCAACAGTGTTGAGCTTGCGCTCAGTATCCATCAGCCAATCTTCCGCGTCCATGGGCTCTGGCGCGTATGCGAAAGATATCGGCTTGGTGTTTTGGAAGTCTGCTAATGTGACTCCCTGATTCTCAGGTCTCTCCACTCTATTCTGCTGCATCAGATCCTGAAGGAATTTGTTCTGCAGTTCCAGTGTTACACGCTGCCTCTCTTCCGCCAGTTGCATGTACTGGATAAAGTTCTGCTGCGTCATGGGTGGTGGTGGTGGTGGAAACTGATCTCTGGCTGCACCCTCAGCCTCTTCCTTCTCTTTTGCTTCGCGCTCCATGCGCTGCGCTTCCGTCTCGTTTCCTAACGTTCCCGACATATCCCCCTAGTTCTGCAACACAAGATGATACTCATAATTACTCCATGCGCAAGTTTTCTGAGCTCAACTTTGTGCACAGAACTAGTCACGCAATGGAAATCAAGAAGCAAAACCAAATCATACAAAACATATATCCTGTATATACATACATAAGTGGTCTTATTACAATACTCAAGTCGATGTGAGTATGCAACCTCACTTATTAAAGTATATATACAAATTTATACAAATATTACAAACTATAATACACGTGGTACTTGTGTATTATAGCCATGCCTCCCTTGGTGGACTTCTACTCGGTCTTCACTCCCGGTACATTCCAGGCTTCCATCCGGTCGAACGTGTCGTCCTCCTGATAGACCCTGGAACATAAGGTCTCCCCGTTGGCTTGTAGTCTGAATCCGATGATGACCCTAAGGAGAAATCAGTATTCACAAACTGATCGTTGAGTGCATCATAGTCCACCCATCGGGTGTACTCTCCTGTAGCCCCACCATAAGGGTTACCAAAACCCATACCCGACTCAACCTGTGTCGGATATCCTGCATTCACTCCTTCATTACTAGGATAGCTCTGGTTCTGGGTTGTTGCATCATCGTTCATCTCTCCATCATAATACTCAGTAGTACTATGGGTTCCAGTATCATTTCCCCAACGCCAACCCCTAGAATTCTCGATTGGAGTCTCAGAACGCTGGTTATTTCCGGATTCCTCGCCACCTTCGTATCCCCCATAGGAACTACCCAGAAAGTTCCCAGGTGTAACAGGTGTAGGTTCCCGTGCAAGTGGATCAAAGCTGATGTAGTCACCAGCTGAATAAACTGGTGTGTGCACTACATTCTCCATAGGTTCTTTCTCCCTACTCTCCTCCTTGGGTTCGGTAAATTCCTCTAGCATCGTATCAATAGCTCCTATCAGATGATGGTTCAGCTGAAAGAGTAATGATATGAAATTACGGCTATTATCCATATATTTTGCCGCTGCTATGGGTTTGCGTTTGGCGTATTTGTAGTGGTTGAGCAAAGGATCTTCCTCCTCCTGATTATGAGGAATATGGGAGAACTCGGAATCCATAAGCTCTTTTGTCTTATGTTCCCGTATGTCGGTTATGGCTCTCATAACAGCTATATGGTAGGCTGTGTTGGTTGTCCTAGCTTCTCCAGCTGGCATGACTACGCTCATTCCCAAGGATTCGGGAAGTCGCAGTCCTACTCTGCACTTGGCTAACACCGGTCCATCATAGAACATGTACTTCTTTACTGGAATCTGGGGATCACACCCAAACTCCAGCAACATGGATCGTAGGATATCAGCAAGTCCTCCTTGGTATTCGTTCAGTGTGGAATCCATAACTTTCACGTTTCTTCCCGGTCGTGCACTTGCCATGTTGGCTGTAGAAATAGAAAGATTATAAGATTAGTGATAATGCATCATAATAGAGATCATAAAGAATTATCGCACTAAAAGATATGATTGTTGTATTCTCAATTGAATATACACCATATTTTTAGAGAATTCTTTACTAATCCTATTTGACTCCTAACGTTTAGTCCCATTTACTAGGTTCCAACCTAAGGTCAAAGCTTTTGCTCTGATACCAACTGTGGTGACCCTGCATACCACTGCATGTTGTAGTATGCCAGTCGTTGATATAACATTCGCGAAGTACCATTCCGCAAATATTACATCCCTCAGAGTAGTACAACAGAACATAGCAAGGTCCATAACTCATTCACATATTATTACAATCATCATACACAAGTCGTCTTGGAGCTCCTCTTGGGTCCTAAGAGGATAACTCCTGGGTTCGAGGTGAACCCAACTTAACTTACAATACCATTGTCTCATTAAACTAAACATTTATTTAATCGAGCAGCTCTACGTAGTAAGAGTTTGTGCTGCTCGGCTACTACTACTCCTCCTGATATCCTTAGGCTTGATCTCCTCCGGAAGCCTCCCCGGATCCGTAGACTATGATGTAGTCTACGCCTTCAACACCTCCTGAGAGGTCTGGTTCCTCGTAGCCGATGATCTCGGCTCCATCATTGCTGTCGTAGTCCTCCTCCTCCAGATGGTTCAGACAATCTAAGCATGGGGTTTAAGAGTGGTATGAGTACGAGCGTACTCAACAAGTTCATTATAGATAAGAGGTGTTTAATGCACTAGCTACGATATTAGACCAGAAAGTCTAACACCAATGCAAGTTTTGATAAACGTTTCTTCAAGAGATTTCTTTTATTTCAAAGAGCTATGTCCGTCAGCCTTCACCGGTTTACTCGAACATCATGGAGCTCCGTTCCGGCCGCGTTCAGCTTCATCAATCCCGGAACAGGGAGTGACAGGTCACAGTTCTTACGCTCTGCAGAGGTGTGTTGCTTTACCCATAAGAGATCTTAACCTTGGTGCCAACCGGGCAGCTTTCCCGTCCACACTTCCTTAGGTGTGAGGCCCGGTATAAGGTCTAGCCAATCATGTTCCTCCGCTACCTCGAACACCCACCCTTTGTTGCATGCGCCGACCCTGGGTCCACGTCGGTCCCATTATTCCCGTAATTTCAGGGTGGACCCCGACCACGACAACAGTTTGGGACTCGTTAACCAAACTCCTTCGCCGGTAGCTGCAACCCATCATAGACCACTTACCGTGGGGAATTAGAATGGGATCCCCACCCCACCGCTTGCCCAACCTGGGTCAAGTGTCTACGGTAAGCGCATCCGTTGATGTACGAGAGGTGGAAACACTTTTGACTACTCCGTCCCACTCCAGATCTTATGGTTAACACGGGTATTACGGCACAAGAATCACTGGCGACATTTGTTGTTTAATCCTAGATGGATATAAACCCTTGCAATGGAACCTCCACCATATCAACACAATCCATGGTTCCATTGCCCACCACATAGTCATATTCATAGTTATGAAAGTAGTGGTTTTGATTTTTTATGCAATAGTGATAACCATAATACTTTGCAACTAATTTGATAGAAATACTCAAATGACATGAGCAAGTGATGAACTTGCCTGAACACTGCAAAGTTCTGCAGTTGGTAGGTATGGACTGACCCTTGTCCTCTTGTTCTGAAAAATAGCATCATTGTCCGATAAGGGCAATGGTTAAAGAAGCAATTATGCATGATTCCATTTTTAGGGTTTGTTCCCCCCTTTCCGATGTCGTTAATATCTCATGTAAGAGGTTAATACTAAGAACAATTTGGAGGTACATGAATTAAAGTAAAATACAACCTTGAAATTTTGTCAAGGTGTTTTTGAAGTCCCATTTCATTAATGGACTTATTTTATTATTGAAAATTTTTATGTGTGATTTAAATGATTATTAAAATCCTCAAGTAAAGACTTATTTTTAATTGTCTTCAAAAACTCTCTTTTGTATTTTATTATTATAGAGAATTTTATGCTGATCTATTTTCATATTTTTTTAATTATTATTTTTTTTAGAGCTTTTATCAATTTTCTATTATTATTCAAAGTTTCAGAATTTTTATTTGTTTGTGAAAAGACAAAAACACCCCTGGGCCCACCTGTCGGTGCAACCCAGTGGGTTAGGTCGGACCGACCGGCTCGGTCCGGCTCGACCAGCCCCACTCCTCTCTCTTCTCCGCACGCGCGCTCGATCCCTAACCCTAATCTGCTCTGGCGACCTGCGTCGCCTCCGCCGTCGCCGCTCGATTCCGGTGAGGTTCGCCGGACTTGGCCCCCGCCGTGGTGCGCAATCAACGCGCCACACGACGGCGGTCATTCCTATCCGCGTCGATCTGACGCGGATGACCTGCCGCTCTCGGTCTCGTCCCCGTCTGGTGCTAGGGTTACGGGATCCGCTCGATCCCGCCGCTCCTGGCGCTCCTGGTGCTTGGGCTCCGCCCTGGCTTCGCCGCCGTGGTGCTGGCGGTGCCGTGGTGTCGCCATGGCCAGGCTTGGCTTGGCGCCGCCGCTCTCTGGCGTGTGCCGCCATGGTCGCCATGACCGCGCCTATCTGCTCGACCAAGGTAGGTGTTCCACCGCCCCCTTTCTCCTGTGTCTCTCTTCTTCTTCCTCCAGTATCCCTGGCCATGGCTTCCCTCCTTGTGGAGGTGCTGGCCTACTGATGTTGGTGCTCTGCTGTGCTTGACTTGCTGCTGCCGCCATAGATCTTAGCTTGCAGTGCTGTGCTGTTCTTGCTCAATTGCTCACTAGGCTTCCTAGCTATCTCTGTTTATTGTAATCTTTAGCTGTGATCCTCCTGTGGTTGCTCATGAGTATCCAGTGATGCTCATGGCTTACTCGCATGCTCCTATTCTTTTTTTTACTGTCACTAAGGCATACTGTGTGTGCTTAATCTTGTCCCTGGCTTGATTGTGGTGGTTAATCCTTGCATACTTGCAAGTACCAGTGCCTCTGGCTAATTCATTTTGTTCAGATTCATGATCATGCTCAATTGAATATTACTGTTGGCTTAGCAGTGTGATCCAGTGATGAATTGATATGTACTTTTCTTGTATGTTGTGATCCTTTGGTTCATCAAGCCTTTGATGTGCTCCTGGATACAATTATAAAGCCTGATGCTCCTTTCTGTGATGCAATTGTTCAGTTATTTAATTATCTGTTCATGTGTTAATTGCTTGGAATGGATTCTAGCATGCTTGATCAAGTCCTGATGATCTTCTGATCATCAGTTGCTTGGTGAATGGCTGCTGTTTCATCCTTGTGTCTAGCTGATGCTCTCCTGATGTCAGTGTAACACAGTGGCTTGTGTTTGTTCAAGCCCCTGCTACTATCTGCAATGATCCATTGGATCATCTGCATGGCCTGGTGCATAGCTTACTTCTCTGTTTCATTTATCTGTGTAGCTTTGATTCATTAAGTAGATAAATGATGTGAACTGCTCTGCAGTGATGATCTCATGGATGGAATAATGAGGCTAAAGGGATGCCAACCACTGGTTGGGTACCCTAGCTCATCCTGAACCCTAGTGGGTGATGATGTGATGCTTTGGTGATCTGTTGAAGTGGCTAGGTAGCTGATGTGACCCTAGCAGGCTTAATCTGCTAGAAATGGTTGCTCCCGCCTCTCGTGACTTGCTATGGTTGGGTTTGCTTGCTGGAATGGAACAATTGCTCACCGGCTTGATCCAAGTATTGGACTTCCAAAGTGGTCCTTTGATGTTGACAAAGAATATAGACAGGTAATTGTCTATAGTCCGATGGCCTAGCTAGTCAGTAGGTGCTTAGTGAGGGGTTTAGGCTAACTATGGTTTCACTCTTAGCTGGATTCCTCTAGTTATGCATGGATTTGCATAATCGTTGTTCCCAAAGGATGTTAACCTATTGGTCTTACCCATCTCGTGCTTGCACCAAATGGCTTGGTAGCCAAATGATGACACACACAGGGTAATCTACCCTTTCTGTGCTCCAGTGATGCTTTGTATGCTTAATTATGAGCAAGATATGATCTTGCTCAGGCTTTTGTGTGGTATACCTCACTCCAGCTCCTAGATTTAATTGTTGTTGTAGAGGATTGCTTCTGTGATGCTTTGTTTGCTTGCCCTGCTCCTCCTAGCAAGCTTGAGATCTTGGTTTATTTTCTGGTGATTGTGAATAGATGAGACAGCTCTAGCTGTTCATCTGTTCTTGGTGTTCTTGGCTGTTCTTGGTGTTCTTACCACTGCTGCTGTCGATGGATGAGCAAATGACTAGGGTTTGAGCACTGAAAAGGTTATATATGTTGCTGCTGTACTCTCCCTGGTCGACAGCTTGGCTCTGGTCACTTTGGTGACTCACTGATGCTGTGTGTGTGTTGTGTCACATGCACAGGCAGTGCCTGGGTGTTGAGCATGCACACCTGATGTGTGTGCTGCTTGTGTGCCTGTGTGAACCAGATCCTGTGCATCTGGCTTTGGCCTGGATCAGCTCGGCCACATTGAGCTTATCTGCTCATTTTACCTTTTCATTTGATTTTCTAACTGGCCAAGTGGCTTTGCCACTTGGCATAATTTCTCTTTGTTGTGTTTTTGTACAGGGATCAACAATGGCTCAAAATGGGCTTGGAATTCATCAAGTTCAAGATCAAATGAAGATGATCTTGTAGAACTTAGTTTAGAATCATTAATCTTGTAATTTTTCTTTATTTTGCTATTCTGCCCATTTATGTAATGTGTTGTAATATTCTTTTATTTCCCTTGTAAATATTGTAATGACATTGTAATGTGTGTGATGATCAATAAAGCTCAAAGTTTTCTCTAATGAGCTTGACTTTCATATTATTTTTTATCTTGATTATTATTGATTATATTCTTAATGAATTTCCTCATTTGAATTATTTAAAGTAATTATTTAATGTTTGAATTTGAAATTCAAATTCAACCTTGGTTTGAATTCAACCATGTCATATCATTTGGAATTCAATCAAGCAAACTCTCCTCTCTCATCTCAAAACCCTAACTAATGAAGTGAGAAGCAAGTTTGTCGCACTCTCGAAACCCTAACCCTGTAAGGTGTCGAGAGAGAAACTTGTCCCCCTTCGATGCAGTTTTTGTTTAAAAGCGCGAAATTTCCCCAGAATTTACTATGCAATGCACATCCCTTTCTAAAATCTACCCCTCGATCGTCTCTAAACCTGGGACATTACATAACTCTTCTTGATTTCCAGTTTCATCATCAACAACACTAGATAGGGAAGGTGGAGACTCCATTACCTTGGTCTCTCTTGCCATTAGACAAGAGCCAACGATTGTAGAGGAGGGACAGTCATCGGAGTCATCATCTTGAGTTGTTCTTGCCATGAAGGAAGAACCAACATCGTTCTCCGTGGAGTAATCCTTGGAGTAGTCATATGTGAAGAGTGACCCGGGCTTGGAGAAAGCCAAACCGGCCACTTCGGCCTCCTTCTCCTCATCTTCCTCTTCCTCATCGGACAAGTACTTGGCCCCAACAAAGGCTCTACCCTTGTTCTTCTTGTATCGATCCTTGATTGGGTTTGGCTTCAATCTTGGCTTGATCCCTTTGATGAACTTTGGCTTGTCTACCCTTTTCTCATAAGGGCACTCATTTGCAAAGTGGCTATCTTCATCACAGTTGTAGCAGGTTCTCATCTTCTTCTTCTCATTGGGGAGCATTGAAAACTTTGCCTTGTACTTCTTGGCAAAGAAAGCAAAGTCGGTAGCAATGTCACTAGTTGAAGTCATCTCCTCATCTTCTTCAATTTCATAGACTTCTTCTCTTTGATAGTCAGCTCTAGCTTTGAGAGCAAGGTTGTGTGAGGCTTCATGGTTGTGTGAGGCTTTATCAATACGGTTCATTGCCATGAGCCTTTTTCCTGTCTTGATCATGTTTTCATTGGCCGCCACATAGGAGACAAGATCATCGGAGTTGAGATCGGCACTTTTGGTAATGATTTGCAAGTTGAGTGCAAGGTTGGTGTCTTCTTGCTTGACTGCAATCATGGCAATGACCTTGGACTTTATGAATGCTTCATTCATCTCAAAGCCGTCATTGTACTTCTCAACTCTGATACGTCTCAAACGTATCTATAATTTCTTATGTTCCATGCTACTTTTATGATGATACTCACATGTTTTATACACACTTTATGTCATTATTATGCATTTTCCGGCACTAACCTATTGACAAGATGCCGAAGAGCCGATTCTTTGTTTTCTGCTATTTTTGGTTTCAGAAATCCTACAAAGGAAATATTCTCGGAATTGGACGAAATCAACGCCCAGGGTCTTATTTTTCCACGAAGCTTCTAGAAGACCGAAGGAGTTACGAAGTGGGGCGACGAGGCGCCGCCACACCAGGGCCGCGCGGCCAAGGTGGGCCCCGCGCCGCCCTGTTGTGTGGGGCCCTCGTGACGCCTCCAACCCTACCCTTCCGCCTACTTAAAGCCTTCATCGCGAAAACCCCAGTACCGAGAGCCACGATACGGAAAACCTTCCAGAGACGCCGCCGCCGCCAATCCCATCTCGGGGGATTTAGGAGATCGCCTCCGGCACCCTGCCGGAGAGGGGAATCATCTCCCGGAGGACTCTTCATCGCCATGATCGCCTCCGGATTGATGTGTGAGTAGTTCACCCCTGGACTATGGGTCCATAGCAGTAGCTAGATGGTTGTCTTCTCCTCATGTGCTATCATTGTTCGATCTTGTGAGCTGCCTATCATGATCAAGATCATCTATTTGTAATGCTACATGTTGTGTTTGTTGGGATCCGATGAATATGGAATACTATGTTATGTTGATTATCAATCTATCATATATGTGTTGTTTATGATCTTGCAAGCTCTCTGTTGCTAGTAGAGGCTCTGGCCAAGTTGATACTTGTAACTCCAAGAGGGAGTATTTATGCTCGATAGTGGGTTCATGCCTCCATTTAATGCAGGACAAAGACAGAAAGTTCTAAGGTTGTGGATGTGCTGTTGCCACTAGGGATAAAACATCAATGCTTTGTCTAAGGATATCTGTGTTGATTACATTACGCACCATACTTAATGCAATTGTCTGTTATTTGCAACTTAATACTGGAAGGGGTGCAGATGCTAACCTGAAGGTGGACTTTTTAGGCATAGATGCATGCTGGATAGCGATCTATGTACTTTGTCGTAATGCCCAATTGAATTTCACACTACTCATCATGATATGTATGTGCATTGTTATGCCCTCTTTATTTGTCAATTGCCCAACTATAATTTGTTCACCCAACATGCTATTTCTTATTGGAGAGACACTACTAGTGAACTGTGGACCCCGGTCCATTCTTTTACATCGAATACAATCTACTGCAAACATTGTTCCTTACTGTTCTTCGCATACAAATATCATCTTCCACATTATACATCTAATCCTTTGTTTACAGCAAGCCGGTGGGATTGACAACCTCATTGTTACGTTGGGGCAAAGTACTTTGATTGTGTTGTGCAGGTTCCACGTTGGCGTCGGAATCCCTGGTGTTGCGCCGCACTACACTCCGTCACCAACAACCTTCACGTGCTACTTGACTCCTACTGGTTCGATAACTTTGGTTTCTTACTGAGGGAAAACTTGCTGCTGTACACATCACACCTTCCTCTTGGGGTTCCCAACGGACGTGTGCTTTACGCGTATCAAGCTCTTTTTCTGGCGCCGTTGCCGGGGAGATCAAGACACGCTGCAAGGGGAGTCTTCCACTTCCAATCTCTTTACTTTGTTTTTGTCTTGCTTTACTTTATTTTGTTTACTGCTTTGTTTGTTCTTTATATCAAAAATACAAAAAAAAACTAGTTACTTGTTTTACTTCATTTACTATCTTGTTTGTGTTCTCTATATTAAAAACACAAAAAAATTAGTTACTTGCATTTACTTTATCTAGTTTGCTTTATTTACTGTTGCTAAAATGAGTAATCCTGAGGTTGAAGTTCGTTCGTTTAAGCAACAAGGGGGAGAATGTTTAAAAGATGCTTGGTATAGAATTAGTTATGCTCATAATAGGTGCACTAAGAAACACTCCACTATTATCCTACTCAGGAATTTTTATGTTGGTATCTCTAGCTGGAATAGGTATTTTCTTGATATTCTCGCGAGAGGTAATTTCCTAGGCACTCCTGCTTTAGAAGCTAGTTGCATTATTGAGTCTATTTGGAATACCACCTGTTAATGAAGCTAAAATGAAATCTCTCTTGAAGATGTCATGAAAAAGTTGGAGACCATAGAGCAAAATCTTCCAAGTATTAATACTAAATTGGAAATATTACTTAATAGCACTGATAAACTTGATAAATCTCTAGGTGGAATTAATGAGAGAATTGCCGTCTTAGAAGCTTATGCTACTCATGATAATTAAACCCATGGGATTACTGAACTTGAAGAAGCTATGGGAACCTTGGGTTCAACTTTTTCTTCTCTTAAGTTTAAGGAGAAAGTTTATGTGGGTAAGGAGCAAAAGTTCATGTATATCTCTAAGGTGCCTAAGCCAAAAAACTATTATAGGCCTATAATTGACAAAGCCCTTAATACCACTATAGATAATGGAACATCTAAGATACCTATTGTGACAAGTTGTGAAAATTATGATGTTGATGCTTCATCTCTTGATAATACATGATTCACACTTTCTGCGCCTAGCTGAAAGGCGTTAAAGAAAAGCGCTTATGGGAGACAACCCATTATTTTACTTATGCACTTTTGTTTTATATTTGAGTCTTGGAAGTTGTTACTACTGTAGCAACCTCTCCTTATCTTTATTTTATTGCATTGTTGTGCCAAGTAAAGTCTTTGATAGTAAAGATAATACTAGATTTGGATTGCTGTCACGAATTTGAGTAGTATTCTCTGTAGGTAACTCAGAAAAATCTGCCAATTTACGTGCGTGATCCTCAGATATATACGCAACTTTCATTCAATTTGAGCATTTTCATCTGAGCAAGTTAAGTGCCCCAGAAAAATTCGTCTTTACGAACTGTTCTGTTTTCACAGATTCTGCCTTTTATTTCGCATTGCCTGTTTTGCTATGTTTGATGGATTTCTTTGTTCCATTAACTTTCAGTAGCTTTGTGCAATGTCCAGAAGTGTTAAGAATGATTATATCACCTCTGAATATGTGAATTTTTGATTATGCACTAACCCTCTAATGAGTTTGTTTTGAGTTTGGTGTGGAGGAAGTTTTCAAGGATCAAGAGAGGAGGATGATACAATATGATCAAGGAGAGTGAAAACTCTAAGCTTGGGGATGCCTGATACGCGTACAACACGCGTCCGTTGGGAACCCCAAGAGGAAGGTGTGATGCGTACAGCGGCAAGTTTTCCCTCAGTAAGAAACCAAGGTTTATCGAACCAGTAGGAGCCAAGAAGCACGTTGAAGGTTGATGGCGGCGGAGTGTAGTGCGGCGCAACACCAGGGATTCCGGCGCCAACGTGGAACCTGCACAACACAACCAAATTACTTTGTCCCAACGTGACAGTGAGGTTGTCAATCTCACCGGCTTGCTGTAACAAATGATTAGATGTATAGTGTGGATGATGATGTTTGCAGAGAACAGTAGAACAAGTATTGCAGTAGATTGTATTCGATGTAAAAGAATGGACCGGGGACCACAGTTCACTAGTGGTGTCTCTCCCATAAGATAAATAGCATGTTGGGTGAACAAATTACAGTTGGGAAATTGACAAATAAAGAGGGCATGACCAAGCACATACATGTTATGATGAGTAGTGTGAGATTTAATTGGGCATTACGACAAAGTACATAGACCGCTATCCAGCATGCATCTATGCCTAAAAAGTCCACCTTCAGGTTATCATCCGAGCCCCCTCCAGTATTAAGTTGCAAACAATAGACAATTGCATTAAGTATGGTGCGTAATGTAATCAACAAATACATCCTTAGACATAGCATTGATGTTTTATCCCTAGTGGCAACAGCACATCCACAACCTTAGAACTTTCTGTCACTGTCCCAGATTTAATGGAGGCATGAACCCACTATCGAGCACAAATACTCCCTGTTGGAGTTACAAGTAACGACTTGGCCAGAGCCTCTACTAATAACGGAGAGCATGCAAGATCATAAACAACACATAGATAATAGATTGATAATCAACATAACATAGCATTCACTATTCATCGGATCCCAACAAACGCAACATGTAGCATTACAAATAGATGATCTTGATCATGTTAGGCAGCTCACAAGATCCAACAATGATATCACAATTAGGAGAAGATGACCATCTAGCTACTGCTATGGACCCATAGTCCAGGGGTGAACTACTCACACATCACTCCGGAGGCGACCATGGCGGTGAAGAGTCCTCCGGGAGATGATTCCCCTCTCCGGCAGGGTGCCGGAGGTGATCTCCTGAATCCCCCGAGATGGGATTGGCGGCGGCGGCGTCTCTGGAAGGTTTTCCATACCGTGGCTCTCGGTACTGGGGTATTCGCGACGAAGACTTTAAGTAGGCGGCAGGGCGGAGTCGGAGGGCTGACGAGGGGGCCACACGCTAGGGCCGCGCGGGCCCCTCCTGGGCCGCGCCGCCCTAGTGTGGCGGCGCCTCGTCGCCCCACTTTGGTTCCCTTTCGGTGTTCTGGAAGCTTCGTGGAAAAATAGGCCCCTAGGCGTTGATTTCATCCAATTCCGAGAATATTTCCTTACTAGGATTTCTAAAACCAAAAACAGCAGAAAACAACAACTGGCTCTTCGGCATCTCGTTAATAGGTTAGTGCCAGAAAATGCATAAATATGACATAAAGTATGTATAAAACATGTGAGTATCATCATAAAAGTAGCATGGAACATAAGAAATTATCGATACGTTGGAGACGTATCAGCATCCCCAAGCTTAGTTCCTACTCGTCCCGAGTAGGTAAACGATAACAAAGATAATTTCTGAAGTGACATGCCATCATAATCTTGATCAATACAATTGTAAGCACATGTAATGAATGCAGCGATTCGATGCAATGGTAAAGAAAATGGTTAAACAATTGAATCATATAGCAAAGACTTTTCATGAATAGTACTTTCAAGACAAGCATCAATAAGTCTTGCATAAGAGTTAACTCATAAAGCAATAAATTCAAAGTAAAGGCATTGAAGCAACACAAAGGAAGATTAAGTTTCAGCGGTTGCTTTCAACTTGTAACATGTATATCTCATGGATAGTTGTCAAAATAAAGTAATATAATAAGTGCAATATGCAAGTATGTAGGAATCAATGCACAGTTAACACAAGTGTTTGCTTCTTAAGATGGAGAGAAGTGGGTAAACTGACTCAACATAAAAGTAGAAGAAGGGCCCTTCGCAGAGGGAAGCATTGATTGCTATATTAGTGCTAGAGCTTTTATTTTGAAAACAAGAAACAATTTTGTCAACGGTAGTAATAAAGCATATGCATTATGTAAATTATATCCTACAAGTTGCAAGCCTCATGCATAGATTACCAATAATGCCAGCACCTTGTCCTAATTAGCTCGGATTAACATGGATTATCATCGCAATACATATGTTTTAACCAAGTGTCGCAAAGGGGTACCTCTATGCCGCATGTACAAAGGTCTAAGGAGAAAGCTCGCATTGGATTTCTTGCTTTTGATTATTCTCAACTTAGACATCCATACCGGGACAACATAGACAACAGATAATGGACTCCTCTTTAATGCATAAGCATTCAGCAACAAATAATATTCTCATAAGAGATTGAGGATAGTTGTCCAAAACTGAAACCTCCACCATGGATCATGGCTTTAGTTAGCGGCCCAATGCTCTTCTCTAACAATATGCATACTCAAACCATTCAACTCATGATAAATCACCCTTACTTCAGACAAGACGAACATGCATAGCAACTCACATGATATTCAACAAAGGGTAGTTGATGGCGTCCCCAGGAACATGGTTATCGCTCAACAAGCAACTTATAAGAGATAAAATACATAAGTACATATTCAATACCACAATAGTTTTTAGGCTATTTGTCCCATGAGCTATATATTGCAAAGGCGAAGAGTGGAAATTTAAAGGTAGCACTCAAGCAATTTACTTTGGAATGGCGGAGAAATACCATGTAGTAGGTAGGTATGGTGGACACAAATGGCATGGTTATTGGCACAAGGATTTGGATGCATGAGAAGTATTCCCTCTCAATACAAGGCTTAGGCTAGCAAGGTTATTTGAAACAAACACAAGTATGAACCGGTACAGCAAAACTCACATAAAAGACATATTGCAAGCATTATAAGACTCTACACCGTCTTCCTTGTTGTTCGACCCTTACTAGAAAATATCTAGACCTTAGAGAGACCAATCATGCAAACCAAATTTTAGCAAGCTCTATGTATTTCTTCACTAATAGGTGCAAAGTATATGATGCAAGAGCTTAAACATGAGCACAACAATTGCCAAGTATCACATTATTCAAGATATTATACCAATTACCACATGTATCATTTCCCGTTTCCAACCATATAACAATTTAACGAAGCAGTTCAACCTTCGCCATGAACATTATGAGTAAAGCTAAGGACATATTTGTCCATACGCAACAGCGGAGCGTGTCTCTCTCCCGCACAATGAATGCTAGGATCCACTTTATTCAAACAAAACAAAAATAAAAACATACAGACGCTCCAAGTAAAGCGCATAAGATGTGATGGAATAAAAATATAGTTTCATTAGAGGAACCTGATAATGTGTCGATGAAGAAGGGGATGCCTTGGGCATCCCCAAGCTTAGATGCTTGAGTCTTCTTGAAATATGCAGTGATGAACCACCGGGGCATCCCCAAGCTTAGAGCTTTCACTCTCCTTGATCATATTGTATCATCCTCCTCTCTTGATCCTTGAAAACTTCCTCCACAACAAACTCAAAACAACTCATTAGAGGGTTAGTGCATAATCAAAATTCACATGTTCAGAGGTGACATAATCATTCTTAACACTTCTAGACATTGCTCAAAGCTACTGAAAGTTAATGGAATAAAGAAATCCATCAAGCATAGCAAAACAGGCAATGCGAAATAAAAGGCATGATCTGTCAAAACAGAATAGTCCGTAAAGACGAATTTTTTAGGTGCACCAGACTTGCTCAGATAAAAATGCTCAAATTGAATGAAAGTTGCGTACATATCTGAGGATCACTCACGTAAATTGGCAGAATTTTCTAAGTTACCTACAAAGACTACTGCTCAAATTCGTGACAGCAAGAAATCTGTTTCTGCGCAGCAATCCAAATCTAGTATGAACCTTACTATCAAAGACTTTAATTGGCACAACAATGCAACAAAATTAAGATAAGAAGAGGTTGCTACAGTAGTAACAACTTCCAAGACTCAAATATAAAACAAAATACTGTAGTAAAATCATGGGTTGTCTCCCATAAGCGCTTTTCTTTAACACCTTTTAGTTAGGCGCAGAAAGTGTGTATCAAGTATTATCAAGAGACGAAGCATCAACATCATAATTTGTTCTAATTATAGAATCAAAAGGTAACTTCATTCTCTTTCTAGGGAAGTGTTCCATACCTTTCTTGAGAGGAAATTGATATTTAATATTACCTTCCTTCATATCAATAATAGCACCAACAGTTCGAAGAAAAGGTCTTCCCAATGTAATGGGACAAGATGCATTGCATTCAATATTCAACACAACAAAATCAACGGGGACAAGGTTATTGTTAACAGTAATGCAAACATTATCAACTCTCCCCAAAGGTTTCTTTGTAGAATTATCAGCAAGATTAACATCCAAATAACAATTTTTCAATGGTGGCAAGTCAAGCATGTTATAGATTTTATTAGGCATAACGGAAATACTTGCACCAAGATCACATAAAGCATTACAATCAAAGTCATTGACCTTCATCTTAATGATGGGCTCCCAACCATCCTCTAACTTCCTAGGAATAGAAGCTTCACGATTTAATTTCTCTTCTCTAGCTTTTATGAGAGCATTTGTAATATGTTTTGTAAAGGCCAAATTTATAGCACTAGCATTAGGACTTTTAGAAAGTTTTTGTAAGAACTTTATAACTTCAGATATGTGGCAATCGTAAAAATCTAAACCATTATGATCTACAGCAATGGGATCATTGTCCCCAGCATTAGAAAAAAATTCAGCATTTTTATCACATGCAGTTTCAGCAGTTTTAGCAATTTTAGGCAGTTTTGCAGGCTTTGTATTAGAAGTGGAAACATTGCCAACACCAATTATTTTACCATTGATAGTAGGAGGTGTAGCAACATGTGGAGCATTAGCGTTACTAGTGGTGGTAATAGTCCAAACTTTAGCTATATTATCTTCTTTAGCATTTTCTTCTTTTTCCCACCTAGCACGCAATTCGGCCATCAATCTTATATTCTCATTAATTCTAACTTGGATGGCGTTTGCTATAGCAAATGACTTAATATCTTTATCTTCATTAGGCATAACTTTCAATTTCAAAAGATCAACATCAGCAGCAAGACTACCGACTTTAGAAGCAACTATATATCAATTTTCCCAAGCTTTTCTTCAACAGATTTGTTAAAAGCAGTTTGTGTACTAATAAATTCTTTAAGCATGGCTTCAAGTCCAGGGGGTGTATTCCTATTATTGCTGTAAGAATTCCCATAAGAATTACCATAACTCTTACCATTATTATAAGGATATGGCCTATAGTTGTTACTAGAATTGTTCCGATAAGCATTGTTGTTGAAATTATTATTTTTAATGAAGTTCACATCAACATGTTCTTCTTGAGCTACCAATGAAGCTAACGGAACATTATTAGGATCAACATTAGTTCTACCATTCACAAGCATAGACATAATAGCATCAATCTTATCACTCAAGGAGGAGGTTTCTTCAACAGAATTTACCTTCTTACCTTGTGGAGCTCTTTCCGTGTGCCATTCAGAGTAATTAATCATCATATTATCAAGAAGCTTTGTTGCGGCTCCTAGAGTGATGGACATAAAGGTACCTCCAGCAGCTGAATCCAATAGGTTCCGTGAAGAAAAATCTAGTCCTGCATAAAAGGTTTGGATGATCATCCAAGTAGTCAGTCCATGGGTTGGGCAATTTTTAACCAAAGATTTCATTCTTTCCCATGCTTGGGCAACATGCTCAGTATCCAATTGCTTAAAATTCATTATGCTACTTCTCAAAGATATAATTTTAGCAGGAGGATAATATCTACCAATGAAAGCATCCTTACATTTAGTCCATGAATCAATACTATTCTTAGGCAAAGATAGCAACCAATCTTTAGCTCTTCCTCTTAGTGAGAAAGGAAACAATTTTAATTTTATAATGTCACCATCTACATCCTTATACTTTTGCATTTCACATAGTTCAACAAAATTATTAAGATGGGCAGCAGCATCATCAGAACTAACACTAGAAAATTGCTCTCTCATAACAAGATTCAGTAAATCAGGTTTAATTTCAAAGAATTCTGCTGTAGTAGCAGGTGGAGCAATAGGTGTGCATAGGAAATCATTATTATTTGTGTTTGTGAAGTCACACAACTTAGTATTTTCAGGAGTACCCATTTTAGCAATAGTAAATAAAGCAAACTAGATAAAGTAAATGCAAGTAACTAATTTTTTTGTGTTTTTAATATGGAGAACGCAAACAAGATAGTAAATAAAGTAAAGCTAGCAACTAATTTTTTTGTATTTTGATATAATGCAGCAAACAAAGTAGTAAATAAAAATAAAGCAAGACAAAAACAAAGTAAAGAGATTGGAAGTGGAGACTCCCCTTGTAGCGTGTCTTGATCTCCCCGGCAACGGCGCCAGAAAAAGAGCTTGATACGCGTACAGCACGCGTCCGTTGGGAACCCCAAGAGGAAGGTGTGATGCATACAGCGGCAAGTTTTCCCTCAGTAAGAAACCAAGGTTTATCGAACCAGTAGGAGCCAAGAAGCACATTGAAGGTTGATGGCGGCGGAGTGTAGTGCGGCGCAACACCAGGGATTCCGGCGCCAACGTGGAACCTGCACAACACAACCAAATTACTTTGCCCCAACGTGACAGTGAGGTTGTCAATCTCACCGGCTTGCTGTAACAAAGGATTAGATGTATAGTGTGGATGATGATGTTTGCAGAGAATAGTAGAACAAGTATTGCAGTAGATTGTATTCGATGTAAAAGAATGGACCGGGGTCCACAGTTGTAATGTCCCAGGTTTAGAGACGATCGAGGGGTAGATTTTAGAAAGGGATGTGCATTGCATAGTAAATTCTGGGGAAATTTCGCGCTTTTAAACAAAAACTGCATCGAAGGGGGACAAGTTTCTCTCTCGACACCTTACAGGGTTAGGGTTTCGAGAGTGCGACAAACTTGCTTCTCACTTCATTAGTTAGGGTTTTGAGATGAGAGAGGAGAGTTTGCTTGATTGAATTCCAAATGATATGACATGGTTGAATTCAAACCAAGGTTGAATTTGAATTTCAAATTCAAACATTAAATAATTACTTTAAATAATTCAAATGAGGAAATTCATTAAGAATATAATCAATAATAATCAAGATAAACAATAATATGAAAGTCAAGCTCATTAGAGAAAACTTTGAGCTTTATTGATCATCACACACATTACAATGTCATTACAATATTTACAAGGGAAATAAAAGAATATTACAACACATTACATAAATGGGCAGAATAGCAAAATAAAGAAAAATTACAAGATTAATGATTCTAAACTAAGTTCTACAAGATCATCTTCATTTGATCTTGAACTTGATGAATTACAAGCCCATTTTGAGCCATTGTTGATCCCTGTACAAAAACACAACAAAGAGAAATTATGCCAAGTGGCAAAGCCACTTGGCCAGTTAGAAAATCAAATGAAAAGGTAAAATGAGCAGATAAGCTCAATGTGGCCGAGCTGATCCAGGCCAAAGCCAGATGCACAGGATCTGGTTCACACAGCACACAAGCAAGACACACATCAGGTGTGCATGCTCAACACACAGGCACTGCCTGTGCATGTGACACAACACACACACAGCATCAGTGAGTCACCAAAGTGACCAGAGCCAAGCTGTCGACCAGGGAGAGTACAGCAGCAACATATATAACCTTTTCAGTGCTCAAACCCTAGTCATTTGCTCATCCATCGACAGCAGCAGTGGTAAGAACACCAAGAACAGCCAAGAACACCAAGAACAGATGAACAGCTAGAGCTGTCTCATCTATTCACAATCACCAGAAAATAAATCAAGATCTCAAGCTTGCTAGGAGGAGAAGGGCAAGCAAACAAAGCATCACAGAAGCAATCCTCTACAACAACAATTAAATCTAGGAGCTGGAGTGAGGTATACCACACAAAAGCCTGAGCAAGATCATATCTTGCTCATAATTAAGCATACAAAGCAGACCTGAGCACGAAGGGTAGATTACCCTGTGTGTGTCATCATTTGGCTACCAAGCCATTTGGTGCAAGCACAGATGGGTAAGACCAATAGGTTAACATCCTTTGGGAACAACAGTTATGCAAATCCATGCATAACTAGAGGAATCCAGCTAAGAGTGAAACCATAGTTAGCCTAAACCCCTCACTAAGCACCTACAGCTAGCTAGGCCATCAGACTATAGACAATTACCTGTCTATATTCTTTGTCAACATCAAAGGACCACTGGAAGTCCAATACTGGATCAAGCCAGTGAGCAATTGTTCCATTCCAGCAAGCAAACCCAACCATAGCAAGTCACAGAGAGGCAGGAGCAACCATTTCTAGCAGATTAAGCCTGCTAGGGTCACATCAGCTACCTAGCCACTTCAACAGATCACCAAAGCATCACATCATCACCCACTAGGGTTCAGGATGAGCTAGGGTACCCAACCAGTGGTTGGCATCCCTTTAGCCTCATTATTCCATCCATGAGATCATCATCACTGCAGAGCAGTTCACATCATTTCTCTACTTAATGAATCTAAGCTACCCCGATCCATGAAACAGAGAAGTAAGCTATGCACCAGGCCATGCAGATGATCCAATGGATCATTGCAGATAGTAGCAGGGGCTTGAACAAACACAAGCCACTGTGTTACACTGACATCAGGAGAGCATCAGCTAGACACAAGGATGAAACAGCAGCCATTCACCAAGCAACTGATGATCAGAAGATCATCAGGACTTGATCAAGCATGCTAGAATCCATTCCAAGCAATTAACACATGAACAGATAATTAAATAACTGAACAATTGCATCACAGAAAGGAGCATCAGGCTTTATAATTGTATCCAGGAGCACATCAAAGGCTTGATGAACCAAAGGATCACAACATACAAGAAAAGTACATATCAATTCATCACTGGATCACACTGCTAAGCCAACAGTAATATTCAATTGAGCATGATCATGAATCTGAACAAAATGAATTAGCCAGAGGCACTGGTACTTGCAAGTATGCAAGGATTAACCACCACAATCAAGCCAGGGACAAGATTAAGCACACACAGTATGCCTTAGTGACAGTAAAAAAAAGAATAGGAGCATGCCAGTAAGCCATGAGCATCACTGGATACTCATGAGCAACCACAGGAGGATCACAGCTAAAGATTACAATAAACAGAGATAGCTAGGAAGCCTAGTGAGCAATTGAGCAAGAACAAAGACAAAGACCTTTGCAAGCTAAGATCTATGGCGGCAGCAGAAGTCAAGCACGAGAGCACCAACATCGGTAGGCCAGCACCTCCACAAGGAGGGAAGCCATGGCCGGGGATACGGAGGAAGAAGAAGAGAGACACGGGGAGAAAGGGGGCGGCGGAACACCTACCTTGGTCGAGCAGATAGGCGCGGTCATGGCGACCATGGTGGCACACGCCAGAGAGCGGCGGCGCCAAGCCAAGCCTGGCCATGGCGACACCACGGCACCGCCAGCACCACGGCGGCGAAGCCAGGGCGGAGCCCAAGCACCAGGAGCGCCAGGAGCGGCGGGATCGAGCGGATCACGTAACCCTAGCACCAGACGGGGACGAGACCGAGAGCGGCAGGTCGTCCGCGTCAGATCGACGCGGATAGGAATGACCGCCGTCGTGTGGCGCGTTGATTGCGCACCACGGCGGGGGCCAAGTCCGGCGAACCTCGCCGGAATCGAGCGGCGACGGCGGAGGCGACGCAGGTCGCCAGAGCAGATTAGGGTTAGGGATCGAGCGCGCGTGCGGAGAAGAGAGAGGAGTGGGGCTGGTCGAGCCGGACCGAGCCGGTCGGTCCGACCTAACCCACTGGGTTGCACCGACAGGTGGGCCCAGGGGTGTTTTTGTCTTTTCACAAACAAATAAAAATGCTGAAACTTTGAATAATAATAGAAAATTGATAAAAGCTCTAAAAAAAATAATTAAAAATATGAAAATAGATCAGCATAAAATTCTCTATAATAATAAAATACAAAAGAGAGTTTTTGAAGACAATTAAAAATAAGTCTTTACTTGAGGATTTTAATAATCATTTAAATCACACATAAAATTTTTCAATAATAAAATAAGTCCATTAATGAAATGGGACTTCAAAAACACCTTGACAAAATTTCAAGGTTGTATTTTACTTTAATTCATGTACCTCCAAATTGTTCTTAGTATTAACCTCTTACATGAGATATTAACGACATCGGAAAGGGGGGAACAAACCCTAAAAATGGAATCATGCATAATTGCTTCTTTAACCATTGCCCTTATCGGACAATGATGCTATTTTTCAGAACAAGAGGACAAGGGTCAGTCCATACCTACCAACTGCAGAACTTTGCAGTGTTCAGGCAAGTTCATCACTTGCTCATGTCATTTGAATATTTCTATCAAATTACTTGCAAAGTATTATGGTTATCACTATTGCATAAAAAATCAAAACCACTACTTTCATAACTATGAATATGACTATGTGGTGGGCAATGGAACCATGGATTGTGTTGATATGGTGGAGGTTCCATTGCAAGGGTTTATATCCATCTAGGATTAAACAACAAATGTCGCCAGTGATTCTTGTGCCGTAATACCCGTGTTAACCATAAGATCTGGAGTGGGACGGAGTAGTCAAAAGTGTTTCCACCTCTCGTACATCAACGGATGCGCTTACCGTAGACACTTGACCCAGGTTGGGCAAGCGGTGGGGTGGGGATCCCATTCTAATTCCCCACGGTAAGTGGTCTATGATGGGTTGCAGCTACCGGCGAAGGAGTTTGGTTAACGAGTCCCAAACTGTTGTCGTGGTCGGGTCCACCCTGAAATTACGGGAATAATGGGACCGACGTGGACCCAGGTCGGCGCATGCAACAAAGGGTGGGTGTTCGAGGTAGCGGAGGAACATGATTGGCTAGACCTTATACCGGGCCTCACACCTAAGGAAGTGTGGACGGAAAGCTGCCCGGTTGGCACCAAGGTTAAGATCTCTTATGGGTAAAGCAACACACCTCTGCCAGAGCGTAAGAATCGTGACCTGTCACTCCCTGTTCCGGGATTGAGGAACTGCGAACGCGGCCGGAAAGGAGCTCCATGAAGTTCTAGTAAACCGGTGAAGGCTGACGGACATAGCTCTTTGAAATAAAAGCAATCTCTTGAAGAAACGTTTATCAAAACTTGCATTGGTGTTAGACTTTCTGGTCTAATATCGTAGCTAGTGCATTAAACACCTCTTATCTATAATGAACTTGTTGAGTACGCTCGTACTCATACCACTCTTAAACCCCATGCTTAGATTGTCTGAACCATCTGGAGGAGGAGGACTACGACAGCAATGATGGAGCCGAGATCATCGGCTACGAGGAACCAGACCTCTCAGGAGGTGTTGAAGGCGTAGACTACATCATAGTCTACGGATCCGGGGAGGCTTCCGGAGGAGATCAAGCCTAAGGATATCAGGAGGAGTAGTAGTAGCCGAGCAGCACAAACTCTTACTACAGAGCTGCTCGATTAAATAAATGTTTAGTTTAATGAGACAATGGTATTGTAAGTTAAGTTGGGTTCACCTCGAACCCAGGAGTTATCCTCTTAGGACCCAAGAGGAGCTCCGAGACGACTTGTGTATGATGATTGTAATAATATGTGAATGAGTTATGGACCTTGCTATGTTCTGTTGTACTACTCTGAGGGATGTAATATTTGCGGAATGGTACTTCGCGAATGTTATATCAACGACTGGCATACTACAACATGCAGTGGTATGCAGGGTCACCACAGTTGGTATCAGAGCAAAAGCTTTGACCTTAGGTTGGAACCTAGTAAATGGGACTAAACGTTAGGAGTCAAATAGGATTAGTAAAGAATTCTCTAAAAATATGGTGTATATTCAATTGAGAATACAACAATCATATCTTTTAGTGCGATAATTCTTTATGATCTCTATTATGATGCATTATCACTAATCTTATAATCTTTCTATTTCTACAGCCAACATGGCAAGTGCACGACCGGGAAGAAACGTGAAAGTTATGGATTCCACACTGAACGAATACCAAGGAGGACTTGCTGATATCCTACGATCCGTGTTGCTGGAGTTTGGGTGTGATCCCCAGATTCCAGTAAAGAAGTACATGTTCTATGATGGACCGGTGTTAGCCAAGTGCAGAGTAGGACTGCGACTTCCCGAATCCTTGGGAATGAGCGTAGTCATGCCAGCTGGAGAAGCTAGGACAACCAACACAGCCTACCATATAGCTGTTATGAGAGCCATAACCGACATACGGGAACATAAGACAAAAGAGCTTATGGATTCCGAGTTCTCCCATATTCCTCATAATCAGGAGGAGGAAGATCCTTTGCTCAACCACTACAAATACGCCAAACGCAAACCCATAGCAGCGGCAAAATATATGGATAATAGCCGTAATTTCATATCATTACTCTTTCAGCTGAACCATCATCTGATAGGAGCTATTGATACGATGCTAGAGGAATTTACCGAACCCAAGGAGGAGAGTAGGGAGAAAGAACCTATGGAGAATGTAGTGCACACACCAGTTTATTCAGCTGGTGACTACATCAGCTTTGATCCACTTGCACGGGAACCTACACCTGTTACACCTGGGAACTTTCTGGGTAGTTCCTATGGGGGATACGAAGGTGGCGAGGAATCCGGAAATAACCAGCGTTCTGAGACTCCAATCAAGAATTCTAGGGGTTGGCGTTGGGGAAATGATACTGGAACCCATAGTACTACTGAGTATTATGATGGAGAGATGAACGATGATGCAACAACCCAGAACCAGAGCTATCCTAGTAATGAAGGAGTGAATGCAGGATATCCGACACAGGTTGAGTCGGGTATGGGTTTTGGTAACCCTTATGGTGGGGCTACCGGAGAGTACTCCCGATGGGTGGACTATGATGCACTCCCCGATCCGTTTGTGAATACTGATTTCTCCTTAGGGTCATCATCGGATTCAGACTACAAGCCAACGGGGAGACCTTATGTTCCAGGGTCTATCAGGAGGACGACACGTTCGACCGGATGGAAGCCTGGAATGTACCGGGAGTGAAGACCGAGTAGAAGTCCACCAAGGGAGGCATGGCTATAATACACAAGTACCACGTGTATTATAGTTTGTAATATTTGTATAAATTTGTATATATACTTTAATAAGTGAGGTTGCATACTCACATCGACTTGAGTATTGTAATAAGACCACTTATGTATGTATATACAGGATATATGTTTTGTATGATTTGGTTTTGCTTCTTGATTTCCATTGCGTGACTAGTTCTGTGCACAAAGTTGAGCTCAGAAAACTTGCGCATGGAGTAATTATGAGTATCATCTTGTGTTGCAGAACTAGGGGGATATGTCGGGAACGTTAGGAAACGAGACGGAAGCGCAGCGCATGGAGCGCGAAGCAAAAGAGAAGGAAGAGGCTGAGGGTGCAGCCAGAGATCAGTTTCCACCACCACCACCACCCATGACGCAGCAGAACTTTATCCAGTACATGCAACTGGCGGAAGAGAGGCATCGTGTAACACTGGAACTGCAGAACAAATTCCTTCAGGATCTGATGCAGCAGAATAGAGTGGAGAGACCTGAGAATCAGGGAGTCACATTAGCAGACTTCCAAAACACCAAGCCGATATCTTTCGCATACGCGCCAGAGCCCATGGACGCGGAAGATTGGCTGATGGATACTGAGCGCAAGCTCAACACTGTTGGATGCAATGACCAAGAGAAGGTTAGATATGCTACCCATCTGCTATGTGGACCTGCCGCATCATGGTGGGACAACATTGTAGCCGTGTATCCGGCAGGTAAGGTATTTACCTGGGAGGAGTTCGCAAGGAAGTTCAGGGAATCCAATGTCCCTGAAAGTATCGTGGAACTGAAGCGTCGAGAGTTCGAGAGTCTCGAGCAGAAGGATAAGGCAATCCTGACCTATGTCAGGGAGTTTTCAAAGCTGTCCCGGTATGCTGTTGAGGAAGTCAATACCGAGGACAAGAAGAAGAAGAGATTTCTGAGGGGGTTAAGTCCCCAGTTTAAGGTGCAGCTACGAATGATGAGAGCAACGGAATTCCAAGAGTTGGTGGATGCAGCCATCACTCTTGAAGATGACTTCAAACAACTGCAAGAAGAGAAGAGGAAGAAGGCCAAGTATGAGCCGAAGAGGTTTGTTAGTAACAAGCCTAACACCAGCTTGAGTTTCAAGCCACGGTATAACAACAACAACAACAACAACAGCAACCAGAGGAGGAACCAAGGATATCAGTCTGCAAATCAGATTACATGCCATTCCTGTGGATTCAAAGGACATGTCGCGAAGGATTGTAAGAAACCCAAGATCATATGCTTTGGGTGTCGTCAGGAGGGGCACATGCTGAAGGACTGCCCCAAGAAGAATAGTGGAGGAGGAGGAAATCGAGGAAACACCGGAGGGAACTGGAAGAACAAGAGACCCTTCGGCAAGCTGAACTGTACCAGCCTGGAGGAGGTGGTCAACTCTGACCAGGCGGTGATAGGTACGCTCCAGATACTCACTCATCCTGGCAAAGTACTTTTTGATACTGGTGCAACTACATCATTCATTTCTCAACAATTCATCATCAAACATGGGATTAGTTGCACTAAGTTAGATACACCCATAACCATACTTTCTGCGGGGGGAACGATATTAGTAACCCATGCCAAACAAAAACAAGTCATTATGATCAATAAGTGCGTGTTTGACGCGGACCTGTTCATTTTACCGATGAAGGACATTGATGTCATTCTTGGTATGAACTGGTTGGAAGCTAATGGAGCATTGATCGACTGTGTAAATAAGACGGTGTCACTAAAAAGTCCCGATGGAAGTAGAATGATCTACCAAGGCGACAAACATACTCAGATTGAAGTTGAGCTACAGCTGAATAGCATGAAGGAAGTGAAGTTAGAAGATATACTTGTAGTAAATGAATTCCAGGATGTGTTTCCTGCGGAATTACCGGGTATGCCACCAGATAGGGAGATAGAATTCACTATCGACCTAATCCCAGGAACAGCTCCGATTGCTAAAGCACCATATAAAATAGGGCCTAAGGAATTGAAAGAACTGAAGGAACAATTGGATGACTTGGAACAAAAGGGATTCATTCAAGAGAGTGTTTCACCATGGGGATCACCTGTGATCTTCGTAGATAAAAGAGATGGAGGAAGAAGGATGTGCGGAGACTACAGAAATCTGAACAACGTCACAATCAAGAACAAGTATCCACTTCCAAGGATACAAGATCTATTTGATCAGGTTAGAGGAGCGGGAGTCTTTTCCAAGATTGATCTGAGATCGGGTTATCACCAGATAAAGATCAAGAAGGAGGATGTTCCGAAAACTGCCTTTGTCTCAAGGTATGGACACCATGAATACCTTGTAGTACCTTTTGGACTAACCAATGCCCCAGCAATATTCATGAATCTCATGAATAAGATTTTCATGCCATATCTTGACAAGTTTGTCATCGTATTCATCGATGATATCTTGATATATTCCAAGAACAAGGCAGAACATGCCGAACATTTGAGGTTAGTGTTGCAGACACTAAGGGAACACCAACTTTATGCCAAACTCAGCAAGTGTGAATTTTGGCTAGATCAAGTGGAATTTCTTGGTCATGTCATTAGCAAAGATGGAATCGCTGTCAACCCGAGCAAGGTAGCAGCAGTTTTAGAATGGGAAGCACCCAAGGTGTCAAGGAAATCCGAGGATTCCTTGGAATGGCAGGATATTATCGGAGATTCATTGAAGGATTCTCTAAGATCGCAGGACCAATGACAAAGTTGCTAAGGAAGAACACACCATTCGTGTGGTCAGAGGAGTGTGAGAAGAGTTTTCAAACTCTGAAGGAGAAACTCACCACAGCACCGGTGTTAGCAGTTCCGGAAGTTGGCAAGGATTACACCGTGTACTGTGACGCATCCAAACATGGATTGGGTTGCGTACTCATGCAAGATCGGAAAGTGATATCCTATGGATCGAGGCAACTCAGACCTCATGAAGTAAATTATCCAACACATGACTTGGAGTTAGCAGCGGTCGTATTTGCACTTAAAACTTGGAGACATTTTCTCTATGGAGCTAAGTGTGAGCTCTATACAGATCATAAAAGCCTCAAATATTTCTTCACTCAGAAGGAACTCAACATGAGGCAGAACAGAGGGCTAGAATTGATCAAGGATTATGATCTGACGATCAACTATACACCAGGGAAGGCTAATGTTGTAGCAGATGCCCTGAGTAGGAAGAGTACCGGAGGAGTGGAACAAGAAATATCACCGGAGTTGAGGAAGGAAATAAGCCAAGCCCAAATTCAACTTTGGGAGAAGGAAGCCCATGAAGGATTATCAGCGTTGCAAGTAGCCGATGAGTTGAATGTCAACTTGAAAAAATGAGATAATGATGGGTCAGATGGACGATCCATTCATTGTAGAAGAGATGAGGAGAATAGATGAGGGAAGACCATCAGAATTTCACCGTGGAGAATCTGGATCTTTGTGGTTCCAGAAGAGGATTTGCGTTCCGGATATTGCTGAAATCAAGGAAGTAATACTCCGGGAAGCTCATCAAACACCATATTCAATACATCCAGGAAGTACAAAGATGTACATGGACTTAAAGGAACTATTCTGGTGGAATAATATGAAGAGGGAGATAGCACAATATGTGGCGAGAATGCCATACACCGCCGCCAGTGAAGGCTGAACATCAGAGTCCCGCAGGGAAGTTACAACCTCTACCTATTCCAGAGTGGAAATGGGAGGAAATTGGGATGGATTTCATCACCGGACTACCCATGACTAATAAAAAGAAGGACATGATATGGGTAATCGTGGACCGGTTGACGAAAAGTGCACATTTCTTAGCGGTAAACCAGCAGGATAAAGGAGAGAAACTTATCGATCTTTACATCAAAGAGATCGTAAGTAAGCATGGAGTGCCAAAGAAGATCGTATCGGATCGAGGATCCGTGTTCACATCAGCATTCGGAAGCAGCTTCACGAAGCTTTAGGATCCAAGTTGGATTATAGTACCGCGTATCACCCACAAACAAAGCGGAAAAACTGAGAGAACCAATCAGATCTTAGAAGATATGCTTAGGGCTTGTGCCCTAGACTTCGGAGGATCATGGGAGGAGCATCTACCTTTAGCAGAGTTTTCATACAACAATAGTTATCAAAGCAGCATCAAGATGGCACCATTTGAAGCTCTGTATGGAAGGAAATGCAGATCACCAATATGTTGGTATGAAGCCGGAGCAAGCAAAGAGTTCAACCCTGATTATGTCAAGGAAAAACAACAAATCATTGACATTATCAGAGACAGGCTCAAGATAGCCCAGAGTCGGCAAAAGAGTTATGCTGATCAGAAGAGAAGGACATGGAAGCCACAAGTTGGAGACATGGTTTATCTTAAGGTAAGCCCGATGAAAGGACTCCAGAGGTTTGGAGTAAAAGGGAAACTCAGTCCTAGATATATAGGACCTTTCAAGATACTGAGTCAGAATCGAGGTTTAGCCTTTGAGTTGGATCTACCGGGAAGGTTAGCTCAAGTCCATAATGTATTCCATGTGTCACAACTTCGGAAATGTTTGAAGACCCCAGATGAACCAATATCACATGAGGAGCTCGAGTTACAACCAGACTTGACATACATCGAGAAGCCAGCCAAGATTCTCGAGGAAAGCTGGAAACAACTCAGAAATAAGGCGATCAAGTATTGCAAGATACAATGGAAGCACCACCCCAAGAGGGAAGCCACCTGGGAAAAAGAGGAAGACCTGAGGAAAACATACCCCGAGCTGTTCAGGTATTACAACCACAACTTTGGGACGAAGTTTTCTTTAAGGGGGAAAGGCTGTAATGTCCCAGGTTTAGAGACGATCGAGGGGTAGATTTTAGAAAGGGATGTGCATTGCATAGTAAATTCTGGGGAAATTTCGCGCTTTTAAACAAAAACTGCATCGAAGGGGGACAAGTTTCTCTCTCGACACCTTACAGGGTTAGGGTTTCGAGAGTGCGACAAACTTGCTTCTCACTTCATTAGTTAGGGTTTTGAGATGAGAGAGGAGAGTTTGCTTGATTGAATTCCAAATGATATGACATGGTTGAATTCAAACCAAGGTTGAATTTGAATTTCAAATTCAAACATTAAATAATTACTTTAAATAATTCAAATGAGGAAATTCATTAAGAATATAATCAATAATAATCAAGATAAACAATAATATGAAAGTCAAGCTCATTAGAGAAAACTTTGAGCTTTATTGATCATCACACACATTACAATGTCATTACAATATTTACAAGGGAAATAAAAGAATATTACAACACATTACATAAATGGGCAGAATAGCAAAATAAAGAAAAATTACAAGATTAATGATTCTAAACTAAGTTCTACAAGATCATCTTCATTTGATCTTGAACTTGATGAATTACAAGCCCATTTTGAGCCATTGTTGATCCCTGTACAAAAACACAACAAAGAGAAATTATGCCAAGTGGCAAAGCCACTTGGCCAGTTAGAAAATCAAATGAAAAGGTAAAATGAGCAGATAAGCTCAATGTGGCCGAGCTGATCCAGGCCAAAGCCAGATGCACAGGATCTGGTTCACACAGGCACACAAGCAGCACACACATCAGGTGTGCATGCTCAACACCCAGGCACTGCCTGTGCATGTGACACAACACACACACAGCATCAGTGAGTCACCAAAGTGACCAGAGCCAAGCTGTCGACCAGGGAGAGTACAGCAGCAACATATATAACCTTTTCAGTGCTCAAACCCTAGTCATTTGCTCATCCATCGACAGCAGCAGTGGTAAGAACACCAAGAACAGCCAAGAACACCAAGAACAGATGAACAGCTAGAGCTGTCTCATCTATTCACAATCACCAGAAAATAAACCAAGATCTCAAGCTTGCTAGGAGGAGAAGGGCAAGCAAACAAAGCATCACAGAAGCAATCCTCTACAACAACAATTAAATCTAGGAGCTGGAGTGAGGTATACCACACAAAAGCCTGAGCAAGATCATATCTTGCTCATAATTAAGCATACAAAGCAGCACTGGAGCACAGAAAGGGTAGATTACCCTGTGTGTGTCATCATTTGGCTACCAAGCCATTTGGTGCAAGCACAGATGGGTAAGACCAATAGGTTAACATCCTTTGGGAACAACAGTTATGCAAATCCATGCATAACTAGAGGAATCCAGCTAAGAGTGAAACCATAGTTAGCCTAAACCCCTCACTAAGCACCTACAACTAGCTAGGCCATCAGACTATAGACAATTACCTGTCTATATTCTTTGTCAACATCAAAGGACCACTGGAAGTCCAATACTGGATCAAGCCAGTGAGCAATTGTTCCATTCCAGCAAACCCAACCATAGCAAGTCACAGAGAGGCAGGAGCAACCATTTCTAGCAGATTAAGCCTGCTAGGGTCACATCAGCTACCTAGCCACTTCAACAGATCACCAAAGCATCACATCATCACCCACTAGGGTTCAGGATGAGCTAGGGTACCCAACCAGTGGTTGGCATCCCTTTAGCCTCATTATTCCATCCATGAGATCATCATCAGAGCAGTTCACATCATTTATCTACTTAATGAATCAAAGCTACGAGATAAATGAAACAGAGAAGTAAGCTATGCACCAGGCCATGCGAGATGATCCAATGGATCATTGCAGATAGTAGCAGGGGCTTGAACAAACACAAGCCACTGTGTTACACTGACATCAGGAGAGCATCAGCTAGACACAAGGATGAAACAGCAGCCATTCACCAAGCAACTGATGATCAGAAGATCATCAGGACTTGATCAAGCATGCTAGAATCCATTCCAAGCAATTAACACATGAACAGATAATTAAATAACTGAACAATTGCATCACAGAAAGGAGCATCAGGCTTTATAATTGTATCCAGGAGCACATCAAAGGCTTGATGAACCAAAGGATCACAACATACAAGAAAAGTACATATCAATTCATCACTGGATCACACTGCTAAGCCAACAGTAATATTCAATTGAGCATGATCATGAATCTGAACAAAATGAATTAGCCAGAGGCACTGGTACTTGCAAGTATGCAAGGATTAACCACCACAATCAAGCCAGGGACAAGATTAAGCACACACAGTATGCCTTAGTGACAGTAAAAAAAAGAATAGGAGCATGCCAGTAAGCCATGAGCATCACTGGATACTCATGAGCAACCACAGGAGGATCACAGCTAAAGATTACAATAAACAGAGATAGCTAGGAAGCCTAGTGAGCAATTGAGCAAGAACAAGACAAAGATCGCAAGCTAAGATCTATGGCGGCAGCGGCAAGTCAAGCACAAAGAGCACCAACATCAGTACGCCAGCACCTCCACAAGGAGGGAAGCCATGGCCAGGGATACTGGAGGAAGAAGAAGAGAGACACAGGAGAAAGGGGGCGGCGGAACACCTACCTTGGTCGAGCAGATAGGCGCGGTCATGGCGACCATGGCGGCACACGCCAGAGAGCGGCGGCGCCAAGCCAAGCCTGGCCATGGCGACACCACGGCACCGCCAGCACCACGGCGGCGAAGCCAGGGCGGAGCCCAAGCACCAGGAGCGCCAGGAGCGGTGGGATCGAGCGGATCCCGTAACCCTAGCACCAGACGGGGACGAGACCGAGAGCGGCAGGTCGTCCGCGTCAGATCGACGCGGATAGGAATGACCGCCGTCGTGTGGCGCGTTGATTGCGCACCACGGCGGGGGCCAAGTCCGGCGAACCTCGCCGGAATCGAGCGGCGACGGCGGAGGCGACGCAGGTCGCCAGAGCAGATTAGGGTTAGGGATCGAGCGCGCGTGCGGAGAAGAGAGAGGAGTGGGGCTGGTCGAGCCGGACCGAGCCGGTCGGTCCGACCTAACCCACTGGGTTGCACCGACAGGTGGGCCCAGGGGTGTTTTTGTCTTTTCACAAACAAATAAAAATGCTGAAACTTTGAATAATAATAGAAAATTGATAAAAGCTCTAAAAAAAATAATTAAAAATATGAAAATAGATCAGCATAAAATTCTCTATAATAATAAAATACAAAAGAGAGTTTTTGAAGACAATTAAAAATAAGTCTTTACTTGAGGATTTTAATAATCATTTAAATCACACATAAATTTTTTCAATAATAAAATAAGTCCATTAATGAAATGGGACTTCAAAAACACCTTGACAAAATTTCAAGGTTGTATTTTACTTTAATTCATGTACCTCCAAATTGTTCTTAGTATTAACCTCTTACATGAGATATTAACGACATCGGAAAGGGGGGAACAAACCCTAAAAATGGAATCATGCATAATTGCTTCTTTAACCATTGCCCTTATCGGACAATGATGCTATTTTTCAGAACAAGAGGACAAGGGTCAGTCCATACCTACCAACTGCAGAACTTTGCAGTGTTCAGGCAAGTTCATCACTTGCTCATGTCATTTGAGTATTTCTATCAAATTACTTGCAAAGTATTATGGTTATCACTATTGCATAAAAAATCAAAACCACTACTTTCATAACTATGAATATGACTATGTGGTGGGCAATGGAACCATGGATTGTGTTGATATGGTGGAGGTTCCATTGCAAGGGTTTATATCCATCTAGGATTAAACAACAAATGTCGCCAGTGATTCTTGTGCCGTAATACCCGTGTTAACCATAAGATCCGAGTGGGACGGAGTAGTCAAAAGTGTTTCCACCTCTCGTACATCAACGGATGCGCTTACCGTAGACACTTGACCCAGGTTGGGCAAGCGGTGGGGTGGGGATCCCATTCTAATTCCCCACGGTAAGTGGTCTATGATGGGTTGCAGCTACCGGCGAAGGAGTTTGGTTAACGAGTCCCAAACTGTTGTCGTGGTCGGGGTCCACCCTGAAATTACGGGAATAATGGGACCGACGTGGACCCAGGGTCGGCGCATGCAACAAAGGGTGGGTGTTCGAGGTAGCGGAGGAACATGATTGGCTAGACCTTATACCGGGCCTCACACCTAAGGAAGTGTGGACGGGAAAGCTGCCCGGTTGGCACCAAGGTTAAGATCTCTTATGGGTAAAGCAACACACCTCTGCAGAGCGTAAGAACTGTGACCTGTCACTCCCTGTTCCGGGATTGAGGAACTGCGAACGCGGCCGGAAAGGAGCTCCATGAAGTTCTAGTAAACCGGTGAAGGCTGACGGACATAGCTCTTTGAAATAAAAGCAATCTCTTGAAGAAACGTTTATCAAAACTTGCATTGGTGTTAGACTTTCTGGTCTAATATCGTAGCTAGTGCATTAAACACCTCTTATCTATAATGAACTTGTTGAGTACGCTCGTACTCATACCACTCTTAAACCCCATGCTTAGATTGTCTGAACCATCTGGAGGAGGAGGACTACGACAGCAATGATGGAGCCGAGATCATCGGCTACGAGGAACCAGACCTCTCAGGAGGTGTTGAAGGCGTAGACTACATCATAGTCTACGGATCCGGGGAGGCTTCCGGAGGAGATCAAGCCTAAGGATATCAGGAGGAGTAGTAGTAGCCGAGCAGCACAAACTCTTACTACAGAGCTGCTCGATTAAATAAATGTTTAGTTTAATGAGACAATGGTATTGTAAGTTAAGTTGGGTTCACCTCGAACCCAGGAGTTATCCTCTTAGGACCCAAGAGGAGCTCCGAGACGACTTGTGTATGATGATTGTAATAATATGTGAATGAGTTATGGACCTTGCTATGTTCTGTTGTACTACTCTGAGGGATGTAATATTTGCGGAATGGTACTTCACGAATGTTATATCAACGACTGGCATACTACAACATGCAGTGGTATGCAGGGTCACCACAACAGTTCACTAGTGGTGTCTCTCCCATAAGATAAATAACATGTTGGGTGAACAAATTACAGTTGGGCAATTGACAAATAAAGAGGGCATGACCATGCACATACATGCTATGATGAGTAGTGTGAGATTTAATTGGGCATTACGACAAAGTACATAGACCGCTATCCAGCATGCATCTATGCCTAAAAAGTCCACCTTCAGGTTATCATCCGAACCCCCTCCAGTATTAAGATGCAAACAACAGACAATTGCATTAAGTATGGTGCGTGTTGTAATCAACAAATACATCCTTAGACATAGCATTGATGTTTTATCCCTAGTGGCAACAGCACATCCACAACCTTAGAACTTTCTGTCACTGTCCCAGATTTAATGGAGGCATGAACCCACTATCGAGCACAAATACTCCCTCTTGGAGTTACAAGTAACGACTTGGCCAGAGCCTCTACTAATAACGGAGAGCATGCAAGATCATAAACAACACATAGATTATAGATTGATAATCAACATAACATAGCATTCACTATTCATCGGATCCCAACAAACGCAACATGTAGCATTACAAATAGATGATCTTGATCATGTTAGGCAGCTCACAAGATCCAACAATGATAGCACAATTAGGAGAAGACGACCATCTAGCTACTTCTATGGACCCATAGTCCAGGGGTGAACTACTCACACATCACTCCGGAGGCGACCATGGCGGTGAAGATTCCTCCGGGAGATGATTCCTCTCTCCGGCAGGGTGCCAGAGGCGATCTCCTGAATCCCCCGAGATGGGATTGGCGGCGGTGGCGTCTCTGGAAGGTTTTCCGTATCGTGGCTCTCGGTACTGGGGTATTCGCGACGAAGACTTTAAGTAGGCGGAAGGGCGGAGTCGGAGAGCTGACGAGGGGTCCACACGCTAGGGCTGTGTGGGCCCCTCCTGGGCCGCGCCGCCCTAGTGTGGTGGCGCCTCGTCGCCCCACTTCGGTTCCCTTTGGGTGTTCTGGAAGCTTCGTGGAAAAATAGGCCCCTGGGCGTTGATTTCGTCCAATTCCGAGAATATTTCCTTACTAGGATTTCTGAAACCAAAAACAGCAGAAAACAGCAACTGGCTCTTCGGCATCTCGTTAATAGGTTAGTGCCGGAAAATGCATAAATATGACATAAAGTATGTATAAAACATGTGAGTATCATCATAAAAGTAGCATGGAACATAAGAAATTATCGATACGTTGGAGACGTATCAATGCCCCCGTGGTTCATCCCTGCATATTTCAAGAAGACTCAAGCATCTAAGCTTGGGGATGCCCAAGGCATCCCCTTCTTCATCGACAAATTATCAGGTCACCTCTAGTGAAACTATATTCCCGTCACATCTTATGTGCTTTACATGGAGCGTCTTTATGTTCTTGTTTTTGTTTGTTTGAATAAAATTGGATCCTAGCATTCTTTGTGTGGGAGAGAGACACGATCCGCTGTTGCATATGAACACATGTGTTCTTAGCTTTATTCTTAATGTTCATGGCGAAGGTTGAAACTGCTTCATTAATTGTTATATGGTTGGAAACAGAAAATGCTACATGTGGTAATTGGTATTATCTTGAATAATTTGATACTTGGCAATTGTTGTGCTCAAAAAGATCATGTTTAAGCTCTTGCATCATGTACTTTGCACCTATTAATGAAGAAATACTGTAGAGCTTGTTGACATTTGGTTTGCATGATTGGTCTCTCTAAAGTCTAGATATTTTCTGGTGAGGGTTTGAACAACAAGGAAGACAGTGTAGAGTCTTATAATGCTTGCAATATGTTCTTATGTAAGTTTTGCTGTACCGGTTCATACTTGTGTTTGCTTCAAACAACCTTGCTAGCCTAAGCCTTGTACTAAGAGGGAATACTTCTCGTGCATCCAAATCCTTGAGCCAAAAACTATGCCATTTGTGTCCACCATACCTATTAATGTCTACGCACGCTACTATTCCTGTAGACAGTGTTGGGCCTCAAGCAACCCTGCAATTACGATACAAGAAGTCTCTTGTGTCCCCAACACACCTAATACACTTGTCAGATGTATAGGTGCACTAGTTCGGCGAAGAGATAGTAAGATGCAAGTGATATGGATGAATATGAGTGGTAATAGCAATCTGAAATAAGTATGGCAGCAAGTAAACATGCAGTAGAATAGTAAATAAACGGTGATTCGATGTTTGGAAACAAGCCTAGGGATCCTACTTTCACTAGTGGACACTCTCAACAATGATCACATAATAAAACTACTCTACACTATCTTGTTGGATAACAAACACCATTCATTGTGTAGGGCTACAAAAACACACCTCAAGCTGGAGTAAACAAGCTCCACAACATCCGGAGTTCATATTTAAGTAACCTCTAGAGTGCATAATAGACCGTTGCAATTTAGACCGAGTACTAACATAACATACACACTGTCAACAATAGCTATGAAAGGGGGAATAGGTCGCATCAATACTATCATAGTAATAGTTAACTTCATAATCTACAAGAGATTACAATCATAACCTATGCCAAGTACTACATGATGCACACACTATCAACATTACATCATGGAGGAGGAATAGAGTATTTTAATAACATCACTAGAGTAGCACATAGATTAATAGTGATACAAAGCTCATCATATGGATCTCAATCATGTAAGGCAGCTCATGAGATCATTGTATTGAAGTACATGGAAGAGAGATGAACCACATAGCTACCGGTAGAGCCCTCAGCCTCGGGGAGAACTACTCCCTCCTCATCGTAGGAGACATCGATGGCGATGAAGATGGCGGTGGAGATGATGGAGATGGCTCTGGGGGCAATTCCCCGTCCCGGCAGGGTGCCGGAACAGAGACTTCTGTCCCACGAATTGGAGTTTCGCGATGGCGGCGGCGTCCCTGGAGTCTTTCTGGAGTTTCGGCAATCCGTATCGCGTTTTTAGGTCGAAAGGGGTCTTATAGGCGAAGAGGCGGCGTAAGGAGGCGCCTGGGGCCCTGATACGTCCAATTTGCATCACTATTTTATATCATAATTTGCTGTTATTCATTGATATATTTCATATTGGGACACAATACTTATGTTATTTCATCTATTTTGCATGTTTCATCATTATTGGAGGATCAAGCAACGGAGCCAGGATTCTGCTGGAAAAAGCACCGTCAGAACGCAATATTTCGGAAAATCAACTGTGGAAGGAAATTATACCAAAAATCCTATTTTTCAAGATGACGAAGGAAGCCAGAAGGAGGGGCCAGGAGGACCCAGGGTGGGCCCACACCCTAGGGCGGCGCGGCCCATGCCCTGGCCGCGCCGCCATGTGGTTTGGGGGGCCCACGACCCCTTTCGCCTCCTTTTCTTCGCGAAACCCTTCGTCCCGAAAACCTAAGCCACAGAGGGTTCCTCACGAAGAGTTACAGCCGCCTCTGCGGGGCGGAGAACACCAGAGAGAAAAGAGCTCTCTGGCGGGCAGGAATCCGCCGGGGAAATTCCCTCCGGGAGGGGGAAATCGACGCCATCGTCACCATCATCGAGCTGGACATCATCTCCATCACCATCATCATCATCTCCACCATCATCACCGCCATCTCCTCCGCAGCACCTCGTCACCGCCGTAGCAATTTGGGTTTGATCTTGATTGTTTGATAGGGGAAACTCTCCCGGTATCTATTCATACTTGTTGTTGATGCTATTGAGTGAAACCATTGAACCAAGTTTATGTTCAGATTGTTATTCATCATCATATCACCTCTGATCATGTTCCATATGATGTCTTGTGAGTAGTTCGTTTAGTTCTTGAGGACATGGGTGAAGTCTAAATGTTAGTAGTGAACTATGGATGAGTAATATTCAATGGTATGATACTTAAGTTGTGGTGTTATTCTTCTAGTGGTGTCATGTGAACGTCGACTACATGACACTTCACCATTTATGGGCCTAGGGGAATGCATCTTGTATTCGTTTGCTAATTGCGGGGTTGCCGGAGTGACAGAAACCTAAACCCCCGTTGGTATATCGATGCGGGGAGGGATCGCAGGATCTCGTAGTTTAAGGTCATGGGTTAGATTTATTCTTAATTACTTTCTTGTAGTTGCGGATGCTTGCAAGGGGTATAATCACAAGTATGTATTAGTCCTAGGAAGGGCGGTACATTAGCATAGGTTCACCCACACAACACTTATCATAACAATGAAGATTATTTAGCCGTATGTAGCGAAAGCACTAGACTAAAATCCCGTGTGTCCTCGAGAACGTTTGGTCATTATAAGTAAACAAACCGGCTTGTCCTTTGTGCTAAAAAGGATTGGGCCACTCGCTGCAATTGTTACTCTCGCACTTTACTTACTCGTACTTTATTCAACTGTTACATCAAAACCCCCTGAATATTTGTCTGTGAGCATTTACAGTGAATCCTTCATCAAAACTGCTTGTCAACACCTTCTGCTCCTCGTTGGGATCGACATTCTTACTTATCGAAAATACTACGATACACCCCCTATACTTGTGGGTCATCAAGACTATTTTCTGGCGCCGTTGCCGGGGAGTGAAGCGCTATTGGTAAGTGGAATTGGTAAGGAAAACCTTTACTGTTTGTGCTGATTTTATTTCTCGCTCGCTGCCATAAGTCATTATGGAGAGATCTTCTCTTCAATTTTTATTTGGGAAATCTACTACTACTGCAACGGTAGTGGATGAGGCGCCAGGTGAGGAAGTAATACCATATAAAATACCTATGAAAATTATTGAACGTGTTATGGATAACCGCTATGAAGGGGATGGGACTGTCCATCCCGGTGATCATTTACTGTTTTTGCATGAATTATGCGGGTTATTCAAATGTGCTTGTATTGCTATGGATGAAGTGAGGAAGAAACTATTCTCTTTATCGCTGTCTGGTAAAGCGGCGCATTGGTATAAATTACTGGATAATGGGGATTCTCTTGAATGGAATGATATTGTGCCCCGGTTTTATTCTAAGTTCTATCCTCCAAGTGAAATTCACAAGGATCGGAATCACATATATAATTTTTGGCCTCATGATGGAGAGAGTATTGCCCAAGCTTGGGGGAGATTGAAGTCTTTAATGCTCAAATGCCCCATTCATGAGCTTCCTGGTAATGTTATTATTGATAATTTCTATGCAAGACTTTCTTTTCAAGACAAGACCTTGCTAGATACTTCTTGTTCTGGATCATTTACACGCAACAAAGAAGAGTTTAAAAGGGACCTTCTTGATCGGATCCAAGAAAATACTGAAGGTTGGGAGAACGACAAGGATAGAGAATCAGGTATAATTTATGATTATAAATGCATTGAAGCTTTTATGGATACTGATAAATTTTGTAATATGAGTGCTACATATGGTCTTGATTCTCAAGTTGCTGTAAATCTTTATAAAGCTTTTGCCTCTCATTATGAATTGCCAAAGAAGAATTTTGATAAGTATCATGAACCTTATAAAGATAAAATTGATTCATCTATTAATAAATGCGTTGTAGTTGAAACTGCTGATCATATTATTCCTGAAGCTTATATTGAAAAAACTCCTTTCCCTGCTAAAATGAAGGAGTACTCTGTTATAAATAGTGCGGTTCATAAAAGTGAAAAGAAACCTGTAGAACCTGAAGAACAAATAAAAGTTGAACCTGCTGTTGCAATAGTTAAAGATCTTGTGACTGAAAATGTGGAGGATGGTCATATTATTTTTTGTGAAGATGCTTCTAATATTGTTTCACATCCTAATAAACCCAAACAAGCTAGTGTTCCTATGCTATCTGTTAAAATTGGTAATCATTGCTATTATGGATTATGTGATATTGGTGCAAGTGTTAGTGCTATTCCTTATGAGCTTTACACGGAGATTATGCACGAAATTGATTCTTGTGAACTTGAAGATATTGATGTGGTTATTCAGCTGGCTAATAGAGAAACTATTTCTCCAATTGGTATTGTTCGAGATGTGGAAGTTTTATGCGGTAAGATTAAATATCCCGCCGACTTTTGGTACTTGGTTCTCACTGCTAGTGATTATTGTCCTATTATTTTTGGTAGACCTTTTCTAAATACTTGTGGAGCTATTATAGATTGCAAGAAAGAGAAAATTTTGACTAAATTTGCTGGTGAATCTTATGAGTTTAACTTCTCTAAATTTACTAAAACTCCTTATAAAGCTGATTTGCCTAGTAATGATTTTAAAATGGAGCAGTGTGCATCTATTGTTCTTGTTCCTAATAATCCTTTGCAGCAACATTTGGAGGATAGCGAGAGTGAAGTTTTTAGGAAGGAAAGAGATGAGCTTGAGGAAATTTTCCTTCGCCAACCTATTCTCAAGCATGATTTACCGGTGGAAGATTTGGGTACAACACCGCCACCAAAGGAAGATCCTGTTTTTGATTTAAAGCCTTTGCCTGATAATCTTAAATATGCTCATATTGATGATAAGAAAATATATCCTGTTATTATTAGTTCTAAGCTTTCAGAGATTGAAGAAGAAAGGTTATTGGAAATATTGAAGAAGCACCGAGGCGCTATTGGCTACACTCTTGATGATTTGAAGGGGATTTCTCCGTCTATTTGCCAACATGCTATTAATATGGAAGATGATGCAAAGCCTGTTATTGAACATCAGCGTCGTCTAATTCCGAAGATGAAGGAAGTGGTAAGGAATGAGGTATTACGACTTCTTGAAGCTGGTATTATATA
Source organism: Lolium perenne (assembly GCF_019359855.2). Classification (NCBI taxonomy): domain Eukaryota; kingdom Viridiplantae; phylum Streptophyta; class Magnoliopsida; order Poales; family Poaceae; genus Lolium; species Lolium perenne. The sequence goes on along the minus strand of NC_067246.2, from coordinate 102,557,263 downwards.
TCCTATTGCTGATAGTAGATGGGTTAGTCCTGTGCACTGCGTTCCCAAGAAAGGAGGTATGACTGTTGTGCCTAATGATAATGATGAGCTCATTCCTCAAAGAGTAGTTGTAGGGTTTAGAATGTGCATTGATTTTCGAAAAGTTAATAAAGTTACTAAGAAAGATCATTACCCTTTACCATTTATTGATCAAATGCTAGAAAGATTGTCTAAAAATACTCATTTTTGCTTTCTTGATGGTTATTCTGGGTTTTCACAAATTGCGGTTAAAGCTAAAGATCAAGAGAAAACCACTTTTACTTGTCCCTATGGAACTTATGCTTATAGTCGTATGCCTTTTGGTTTATGTAATGCTCCTGCTACTTTTCAAAGATGCATGTCTGCTATTTTTCATGGTTTTTGTGAAAGTATTGTAGAGGTATTCATGGATGATTTTTCCGTCTATGGGAATTCTTTTGATAGTTGCTTGCGAAACCTTGATAAAGTTTTGCAGAGATGTGAAGAAACTAACCTTGTTCTTAATTGGGAGAAATGCCACTTTATGGTTAATGAAGGAATTGTATTGGGACATAAAATTTCTGAGAGAGGTATTGAAGTTGATAGAGCTAAAGTTGAAGCAATTGAGAAGATACCCTATCCTAGGGACGTTAAAGGTATTCGTAGTGTTCTTGGTCATGCTGGGTTTTATAGGAGATTTATTAAAGATTTCTCCAAGATTTCAAAACCTCTTACTAATCTTCTTCAAAAAGATGTACCATTTGTTTTTGATGATGATTGTAAGGAAGCTTTTGAAACTCTTAAGAAAGCCTTAACAACTGCTCCTATAGTTGAACCTCCTGATTGGAACTTACCCTTTGAGATTATGTGTGATGCTAGTGATTTTGCTGTAGGCGCTGTTCTTGGACAGCGAGTAGATAAAAAGCTGAATGTTATTCATTATGCTAGTAAAACTCTTGATGCTGCTCAAAGAAATTATGCTACAACTGAAAAAGAATTATTAGCTGTAGTTTTTGCTTGCGATAAATTTAGATCTTATATTGTTGATTCAAAAGTTACTATTCATACTGATCATGCTGCAATTAGATACCTTATGACAAAGAAAGATGCGAAGCCGAGGCTTATTAGATGGGTACTTCTGTTGCAAGAATTTGATTTACATATTGTAGATAGGAAAGGTGCTGATAATCCTGTTGCTGATAATTTGTCTAGATTGGAAAATATTGCTTATGATCATGTTCCTGTTAATGATAGTTTTCCAAATGAACAATTGGCTGTAATAAAGGTGAGCTCGCGAGACAGTCCTTGGTATGCTGATTATGCTAACTTTATTGTTTCCAAGTACTTGCCTCCAACCTTTTCAGCTCAAAGAAAGGAGGAAATTCTTTTATGACTTGAGGCATTATTTTTGGGATGACCCACACTTATATAAAGAAGGAGTGGATGGTATTATGCGAAGATGTGTTCCCGAATATGAACAACAGGAGATATTGAGTAAATGTCATGGTAGTGCTTATGGAGGACATCACGCCGGAGAAAGAACTGCGCAGAAGGTTCTACAATCAGGTTTTTATTGGCCAACTCTCTTCAAGGATGCGAGAAAGTTTATTTTATCTTGTGATGAATGCCAAAGGGTTGGTAATATCTCCAGACGCAATGAAATGCCAATGAATTATACTCTTGTTATTGAACCGTTTGATTGTTGGGGATTTGACTTCATGGGACCTTTTCCGTCTTCAGAAGGTAACACTCATATACTTGTTGCTGTTGATTATGTTACTAAATGGGTGGAAGCCATACCTACAAAAAGTGCTGATGGTGAGACCTCTTTAAGAATGCTTTTAGATATTATTTTTCCTAGATTTGGAGTGCCTAGATATATTATGACTGATGGAGGTTCTCATTTTATTCATGGAGGTTTTAGAAAAACTCTTGCTAGGTATGGTATTAATCATAGAATTGCTTCCGCTTATCATCCTCAAACTAGTGGTCAAGTAGAATTATCGAATAGAGAAATTAAATCTATTTTGGGAAAGACCGTTAATAAAACTAGAAAGAATTGGGCTAGTAAATTGAAGGATGCACTATGGGCTTATAGAACTGCTTATAAAAATCCCATGGGAATGTCACCTTATAAAATGGTTTATGGGAAAGCTTGTCATTTACCTTTAGAACTAGAGCACAAAGCTTATTGGGTTGTTAGAGAATTAAATAAAGATCCTAAACTTGCCGGTGATAAGAGGTTGTTGCAATTGAGTTCTCTAGATGAATGGAGGAATGAAGCTTATGAAAATGCTAAACTCTTTAAAGAGAAAGTAAAAAATGGCATGATAGAAGGATCATCAAAAGAGAATTTAATATTGGGGATAAAGTCCTATTGTATCGGTCTCGTCTCAGATTCTTTGCAGGGAAATTACTCTCGAAATGGGAAGGACCATATGTTGTCGAGGAGGTGTATCGTTCAGGAGCAATCAAAATTAGCTCTCTCCGAGGCAATGCCACGCAAGTGGTGAATGGACAAAGACTCAAGCATTATATCTCGGGTGATTCCTATAATGTTGATGTTGATATTATTCAAGTGGAAACACCGGAGACTTTCATCAAAAGGCAAATTGACAGTCCGCCAGAACCCGACTTTGAATAGGCAACAGTACTGGTAATGAAAAGTACGCAATTTACTTTCCGAACAATATTTTTGCTGTTTTTAGAAAATATGAAAAATTACGAGTTCGAAACGGAGTGGAAAGGACGCACGAGGGCGTGGCACCATAGGCCGGCGCGGCCTGGCCAGGGCCCGCGCCGCCCTATGGTTTGGCCGCCTCGTCGCCCCTTTCCGACTCTGGTTCGATCTGGTACTTTCCTTATGTCGTGAAAATTTTTGCTATATAATCCCCCGGACCCCTGGAGGTCCGTATATCGTTTTCTCGACGTGTTTTGTTTCGAGCTGTTTCTGCCAGGAATTATTTCAGATCTAGAGCCATCATGTCCTCGTCGGAAACTCCGAAGGGCAGCTCCCGCAAGGATGTTGGCAACTTGTACATGGAGGAGCTGAAGATGCACCCAAAGGAGTTGATGCTCGTCGAGGGAGAACTGCAGATCAAGGATGTTCAGGGTCCTAAAGGAGAAGGAAGCTTGGAAGACAGGATGGAGAAGCTAGAACAAGAGGTTTTCAAGTACAAGAAGATGGCTGAGCGTGAGGTGGATATCTTCCACAGGATTGTGTCTGAACTCACTGCTGAACATGAGAAGGAAACTGCAAAGCTTTGGAGCGACATCCTCTCACTTCACGACACCACCAACAAACTCCAAGCACAACTCTATGACGTTCAGAATCAGAACTGTGAGTATGAAAACAGGTTTAAATACATAAGCCGTGCTGCTAGTTTCAGGATTCCCGAGACCAAGATGTCGTTTCTTGATGGAGAGCCTCTTCCTTGGAAGTCTGATGACGGGAGTTCATCACCACCATCGCCGCAGGAGTAATTCATCATCGGTATTGGCATCCCCTTGGTTTGTTCCAAGCTTGGGGGAGTGCCGCGGTATCACATTATCACTACCTTTTACTTTTATTGTCAAGTAGTGTCATATCATGAGTAGGGAAGTTATCATATAAGATGGGTTGCAGTGTGGAAGTATCTCTCCTTTAGTTGGTTATCTATGTATCCCTTGGTGTGAGTTATCGTTATGGAATATTAATGAGAAGTCTTATCATTTACATATTGCACATCTTATTTTAGTTTGCAATCTCTATTATATGATTTACCTTGTTGTTAGTATTGGTATCACTTTGGGAGCATTGAATAAATCTATTTGGTTTTGGCAAACTTAGCATTGGTCATTAGCAACAACACTTTGAGGTTAAGCAGAAAAGAGAAATACATGTAGATGTTTCATTGTCTTTCTTGTTAGCTCATAGCTTATTATTCTGAAGTTAAGATTGTTTGTGCTTACAAGGAAGATGCATGATTGTTTCTATCACATGTATATTTGTTTGTTTCCCTCGACTCTCATGCTTGCTAATTAACCTTGCTAGCCAAAGACCTGTACTGAGAGGGAATACTTCTCGTGCATCCAAACCTTAGCCCAAACCTATGTCATTTGTGTCCACCATATCTACCTACTACATGGTATTTTCTGCCATTCCAAGTAAATACTTCATGTGCTACCTTTAAACAATTCAAAACTTAGTATCTCTTATTTGTGTCAATGTTTTATAGCTCATGAGGAAGTATGTGGTGTTTTATCTTTCAATCTTGTTGGGCAACTTTCACCAATGGACTAGTGGCTTCATCCGCTTATCCAATAATTTTGCAAAAAGAGCTGGCAATGGGATTCCTTGTCCCAAATTAATTAAACTAAATAGACACTCCTCCATGGTATGTGATTGATGGACGGCACCCGAAGGATTCGGTTAGCCATGGCTTGTGTAAGCAAAGGTTGGGGGGAGTGTCATCATCATAATAAAGCTAAAATAAAAAGGCACTCCTTCATGGTATGAGATTGTTGGCAGGCACCCGAGGATTCGGTTAGCCATGGTTTGTGAAAGAAAAGGTTGGAAGGAGTGCCACAGAAAATGAAAATAATATGGGAGCCGCTCTTTGAAGGTTTGTCCGGCAAGGGGGTTAGAGTACCCGCTACTAGTCGTTGACAACAACAAACACTTCTCAAAATGTTACTTTTATTATCTCTATATGATTTCAAAACTGAAAAAGCTCTAGCACATGATTTAATCCCTGCTTCCCTCTGCAAAGGGCCTGTCTTTTACTTTATGTTGAGTCAGTAAACCTATTTTCTTCCATCTTGAGCAAGCATTTGAGTTGTTGTGATCAAACCATTATATTGTGATTCACTTCATCATGTTTTTATTCTTCCTTGTTTAGTACAAGTTTTATCTGAATGAATATAGCTTTGCAAGTTATCAATGATTATGAAGAGACCATTATGATTGAGTATGCAAGTTGTGCCTTATAAAATTTAACATGAGAGCGCTGCTCAATGAGGTAAATATAATCTGTTAATTGTTCTCTGACCAAGAACGAAGTTTGCCATCACCAACTATGATTTCTTATGCACTTTTATTTGTGATTACCTTATACTTGTTTCAAGTTGAGTTATATGAGGAAGTTGTTTATTATAATGTCTTGTGTGAATGAATATGATGCTTCTTGTCCGTATTTTATTTATCGACTCTTCACTCCATAAACATGTGGTCCTGTCTATCGAGCTCAGTTTCGCTTGGGGACAAGCGAAGTCTAAGCTTGGGGGGAGTTGATACGTCCAATTTGCATCACTATTTTATATCATAATTTGCTGTTATTCATTGATATATTTCATATTGGGACACAATACTTATGTTATTTCATCTATTTTGCATGTTTCATCATTATTGGAGGATCAAGCATCGGAGCCAGGATTCTGCTGGAAAAAGCACCGTCAGAACGCAATATTTCGGAAAATCAACTGTGGAAGGAAATTATACCAAAAATCCTATTTTTCAAGATGACGAAGGAAGCCAGAAGGAGGGGCCAGGAGGACCCAGGGTGGGCCCACACCCTAGGGCAGCGCGGCCCATGCCCTGGCCGCGCCGCCATGTGGTTTGGGGGGCCCACGACCCCTTTCGCCTCCTTTTCTTCGCGAAACCCTTCGTCCCGAAAACCTAAGCCACAGAGGGTTCCTCACGAAGAGTTACAGCCGCCTCTGCGGGGCGGAGAACACCAGAGAGAAAAGAGCTCTCCGGCGGGCAGGAATCCGCCGGGGAAATTCCCTCCGGGAGGGGGAAATCGACGCCATCGTCACCATCATCGAGCTGGACATCATCTCCATCACCATCATCATCATCTCCACCATCATCACCGCCATCTCCTCCGCAGCACCTCGTCACCGCCGTAGCAATTTGGGTTTGATCTTGATTGTTTGATAGGGGAAACTCTCCCGGTATCTATTCATACTTGTTGTTGATGCTATTGAGTGAAACCATTGAACCAAGTTTATGTTCAGATTGTTATTCATCATCATATCACCTCTGATCATGTTCCATATGATGTCTTGTGAGTAGTTCGTTTAGTTCTTGAGGACATGGGTGAAGTCTAAATGTTAGTAGTGAACTATGGATGAGTAATATTCAATGGTATGATACTTAAGTTGTGGTGTTATTCTTCTAGTGGTGTCATGTGAACGTCGACTACATGACACTTCACCATTTATGGGCCTAGGGGAATGCATCTTGTATTCGTTTGCTAATTGCGGGGTTGCCGGAGTGACAGAAACCTAAACCCCCGTTGGTATATCGATGCAGGAGGGATCGCAGGATCTCAGAGTTTAAGGCTGTGGTTAGATTTATTCTTAATTACTTTCTTGTAGTTGCGGATGCTTGCAAGGGGTATAATCACAAGTATGTATTAGTCCTAGGAAGGGCGGTACATTAGCATAGGTTCACCCACACAACACTTATCATAACAATGAAGATTATTTAGCCGTATGTAGCGAAAGCACTAGACTAAAATCCCGTGTGTCCTCGAGAACGTTTGGTCATTATAAGTAAACAAACCGGCTTGTCCTTTGTGCTAAAAAGGATTGGGCCACTCGCTGCAATTGTTACTCTCGCACTTTACTTACTCGTACTTTATTCAACTGTTACATCAAAACCCCCTGAATATTTGTCTGTGAGCATTTACAGTGAATCCTTCATCAAAACTGCTTGTCAACACCTTCTGCTCCTCGTTGGGATCGACATTCTTACTTATCGAAAATACTACGATACACCCCCTATACTTGTGGGTCATCAGGCCCCCTCACCATAGGCTGGCGTGGCCAGGGGGCCACCCGCGCCGCCTTATGGTGTGGGCCCCCTGCTGCCCGCCTCCGACTCTCCTTCGGTGTTCTGGAATCTTCCGGGAAAAAGAAGATATTGGGTCTTTGTTTCGTCGAATTCCGAGAATATTGCCCGAACAGCCTTTCTGGAACCAAAAACAGCAGAAAACGGGAACTGACACTTCGGCATCTTGTTAATAGGTTAGTTCCGGAAAATGCATGAAATCATTATAAAGTGTGAGCAAAACATGTAGGTATTGTCATAAAACAAGCATGAAACATCAGAAATTACAGATACGTTGGAGACGTATCAGCATCCCCAAGCTTAGTTCCTACTCGCCCTCGAGTAGGTAAACGATAAAAAGAATAATTTCTGTAGTGACATGCTACTTACATAACCTTGATCATACTATTACAAAGCATATGAGATGAATGCAGTGACTCAAGGAAATGATCTACAGTTGCTAACAAATAGATAACATATAGCAAAACTTTTCATGAATAGTACTTTCAAGACAAGCATCAAAAGTCTTGCATAAGAGTTAACTCATAAAGCAATAAATTCAAAGTAAAGGCATCGAAGCAACACAAAGGAAGATATAAGTTTCAGTAGTTGCTTTCAACTTTCAACATGCATATCTCATGGATAATTGTCAACACAAAGTAATATAATAAGTGCAAATAAGCAAGTATGTAAGAATCAATGCACAGTTGACACAAGTGTTTGCTTCTAAGATGGAAGGAATTAGGTAAACTGACTCAACATAATGTAAAAGAAAGGCCCTTCGCAGAGGGAAGCAGGGATTAAATCATGTGCTAGAGCTTTTTAAGTTTTGAAATCATATAGAGAGCATAAAAGTAAAGTTTTGAGAGGTGTTTGTTGTTGTCAACGAATGGTAGTGGGCACTCTAACCCCCTTGCCAAACAACTTTCAAAGAGCGGCTCCCATGAAGGACGTTATCTCACATGTACTTTAGTTTAGTTTTTATTTTATTTTTAGATGACACTCCTTCCAACCTTTTGCTTTCACAAGCCATGGCTAACCGAATCCTCGGGTGCCTTCCATCATTCACATACCATGAAGGAGTGTCTATTTATTTAAGTTTTATTTAGAGATGACACTCCTCCCAACCTTTGCTTTCTCAAGCCATGGCTAACTGAATCCTCGGGTGCCTTCCAACATTTCACATACCATGGAGGAGTGTCTATTGCAAAATTAAGTTGCTTACTGATGAATCAGGGCAAAACATGTGAAGAGAATTATTAATGAAAGTTGATTAATTGGGGCTGGGAACCCCATTGCCAGCTCTTTTTGCAAAATTATTGGATAAGCGGATGAAGCCACTAGTCCATTGGTGAAAATCTGCCCAACAAGATTGAAAGATAAAACACCACATACTTCCTCATGAGCTATAAAACATTGACACAGATAAGAGATGATAAATTTTAAATTGTTTAAAGGTAGCACATGAAGTATTTACTTGGAATGGCAGGAAATACCACATAGTAGGTAGGTATGGTGGACACACATGGCATAGGTTTTGGCTCAAGGTTTTGGATGCACGAGAAGCATTTCCTCTCAGTACAAGGCTTTGGCTAGCAAGGTTGTTTGAAGCAAACACAAGTATGAACCGGTACAACGAAACTTACATAAGAACATATTGCAAGCATTATAAGACTCTACACTGTCTTCCTTGTTGCTCAAACACTTTTACCAGAAAATATCTAGAACTTAGAGAGACCAATCATGCAAACCAATTTCAACAAGCTCTACGGTAGTTCTCCACTAATAGGTTTAAACTACATGGTGCAAGAGCTTAATCATGATCTACTTGAGAGCTCAAAACAATTGCCAAGTGTCAAATTATCCAAGACAATATGAGGCATTTTTTGTTTCCAACCAAATAACAATAAGTGCAATAGCTTCCAACTTTTACCATTGAACATTAAAAATAAAACAAAGAACACAAGTGTTCATATGAAAAAGCGGAGCGTGTCTCTCTCCCACACAAGGATTGCTAGGATCCGAATTTATTCAAAAACAAACAAAAATAAAAACACACAGACGCTCCAAGTAAAGAACATAAGATGTGACCGAATAAAAATATAGTTTCAATAGAAGTGACTTGATAAGTTGTTGATGAAGAAGGGGATGCCTTGGGCATCCCCAAGCTTAGACGCTTGAGTCTTCTTGAAATATGCAGGGATGAACCACAGGGGCATCCCCAAGCTTAGACTTTTCACTCTTCTTGATCATATATCATCCTCCTCTCTTGACCCTCGAAAACTTCCTTCACACCAAACTTCTCATAAACTTCATTAGAGGGGTTAGTACTCAAAAACTTTAATCCACCTTAGTCCTGTAGTGACACATTGCAAGAACTCAATAAAACATTAGCTACAGCTCTCCACGTCTAGAAAGCCTTGCTTAAAGTCCACAAGAGATAATGCAAAAAACAGAGACAGAATCTGCCAAAACAGAACAGCCAGTAAAGACGAATTTTTAAGAGGTACTTCCGTTGCTCAAATCAGAAAACTCAAAACTAATGAAAGTTGCGTACATATCTGAGGAACACGCACGTCAATTGGCAGATTTTTCTGAGTTACCTACAGAGAGCCCTGCCTAAATTCGTGATAGATAGAAATCTGTTTCTGCGCAGAAATCCAAATCTAGTATCAACCTTCTATTAGAGACTTTACTTGGCACAACAATGCAATAAAATAAAGATAAGGAGAGGTTTCTACAGTAGTAACAACTTCCAAGACACAGCAAAACAGTAGCAAAATAAAGACATGGGTTATCTCCCAAGAAGTGCTTTCTTTACAGCCATTAAGATGGGCTCAGTAATTTTAATGATGCTCACATAAGAAATAAGAGTTGAAACAAAAGGAGCATCAAGAAGCAAATTAAAAACACATTTAAGTCTAACCCACTTCCTATGCATAGGAATCTTGTACACAAATAAATTCATGAAGAATAAAGTGACAAGCATAGGAAGATAAAACACGAGTAACTTCAAGATTCTCAACATAAAGAGGGGAAACTTAATATTATTAAGATGCATATAACCATGTTTCCCTCTCTCATAATAACTTTTAGTAGCGTCATTGATGAAATCCACAATATAACCATCACTTAACATTCTTATCATGGTTCATATGTATAAAGGTATCATTAATTTTTGCATAAGAAGAATTCTTCTCATTAATAGTAATTGGAGCAGGATCATTATCAAGAATTTGAACATGGTAAACAAGTTGCATACTAAGGGAATTGTTTTTGGCAATCCAATCATAACTATGACAAGTTTCATAAGGATAATTATAACCTATGTCATAGCATTCTTTATAATAATTATCAAAGATTGGAGGCATAGTGTCATCATAAGAAATAGGATAGTTATCTTTCACAGTATCTTCATCTGTAACCATACCATCATTGTTACTAGGGGGAGATGTATCAAACATATAATCATCAGTAGCAAAAGGATTTTCAAACACCTCATCCCCAAGCTTAGAGCTTTCTATATCATTATGGGAAGAAGCATGGATAGTACTAATACTATGGCAATTATTAATATCATCATTTTCAGAATTAGTTTCCCAGAGATTTTTAATATCAAAAGTAGTGTGCTCTTATAAATCATGGTCACTAATGTATGTAAAGGGCATAGGAAGATCATTGTATTCAGATTCATTATCATAATAGTCATTAGGAGCAACATACTTACGGTTACCTATCGTTATCTCATACACGCGGGGATATGTTGTTACCTCTTTCTTTTTATTTCCCCTCTTCTTCTTCTTCTTCGTTCCCTTCTTCTTCTTCTCATTCTCCTCGTTCCCTTCTTTAGGAGGGAGAGGCTTGATGGGAGGCTCCTCCACATAACCTGTTTTATTTCCAGAAACAATAGAAGAAACTTGGGAGAATTCCTCCTTTTCATTAATAAGTTTAAAACACACAGCGGTCCTATCATATTTTTGGCAAAGTGTCATCTTCTAAAATATTTTGTATGTAAGTATTTGTATGGCAATTATTAATGCAATAAGAAAGACACCCATCCAGGACATCATCAATATCAAGATCACTCATATGTAACAAAGAAATTTTTCTTGATAACTCTTCACACCACAAAAATAAAGTAAGTTCATCATGCTGATTAGGAGTAATTTCATCATCACAACACAAATTTGCAGCACTCATGGGGTTCGAATTATCATTGGAGGAGCATTGAAAATTAAAATGACCCACTCTATGGCAAAGTTCACAAATATAAGGATAGAGGGCTGATGACCCACAAGTATAGGGGGTGTATCGTAGTATCTTCGATAAGTAAGAATGTCGATCCCAACGAGGAGCAGAAGGTGTTGACAAGCAGTTTCGATGAAGGATTCACTGTAAATGCTCATAGACAAGTATTCAGGGGGTTTTGATGTAACAGTTGAATAAAGTACGAGTATGTAAAGTGCGAGAGTAACAATTGCAGCGAGTGGCCCAATCCTTTTTAGCACAAAGGACAAGCCGGTTTGTTTACTTATAATGACCAAACGTTCTCGAGGACACACGGGATTTTAGTCTAGTGCTTTCGCTACATACGGCTAAATAATCTTCATTGTTATGATAAGTGTTGTGTGGGTGAACCTATGCTAATGTACCGCCCTTCCTAGGACTAATACATACTTGTGATTATACCCCTTGCAAGCATCCGCAACTACAAGAAAGTAATTAAGAATAAATCTAACCACAGCCTTAAACTCTGAGATCCTGCGATCCCTCCTGCATCGATATACCAACGGGGGTTTAGGTTTCTGTCACTCCGGCAACCCCGCAATTAGCAAACGAATACAAGATGCATTCCCCTAGGCCCATAAATGGTGAAGTGTCATGTAGTCGACGTTCACATGACACCACTAGAAGAATAACACCACAACTTAAATATCACACCATTGAATATTACTCAAACATAGTTCACTACTAACATTTAGACTTCACCCATGTCCTCAAGAACTAAATGAACTACTCACGAGACATCATATGGAACATGATCAGAGGTGATATGATGATGAATAACAATCTGAACATAAACTTGGTTCAATGGTTTCACTCAATAGCATCAACAACAAGTATAGATCGATACCGGGAGAGTTTCCCCTATCAAACAATCAAGATCAAACCCAAATTGCTACGGCGGTGACGGTGTCCAGCGGTGATGACGGCGGTGATGATGGTGGAGATGATGATGATGGTGATGGCGATGATGTCCAGCTCGATGACGGTGACGATGGCGTCGATTTCCCCCTCCCGGAGGGAATTTCCCCGGCGGATTCCTGCCCGCCGGAGAGCTCTTTTCTCTCTGGTGTTCTCCGCCCCGCAGAGGTGGCTGTAACTCTTCGTGAGGTACCCCTTCTGGCTTAGGTTTTCGGGACGAAGGATTTCGCGAAGAAAAGGAGGCGAAAGGGGTCGTGGGCCCCCCAGACCACATGGCGGCGCGGCCAGGGCCTGGGCCGCGCCGCCCTAGGGTGTGGGCCCACCCTGGGTCCTCCTGGCCCCTCCTTCTGGCTTCCTTCGTCATCTTGAAAAATAGGATTTTTGGTATAATTTCCTCCCACAGTTGATCTTCCGAAATATTGCGTTCTGACGGTGCTTTTTCCAGCAGAATCCTGGCTCCGGTGCTTGATCCTCCAATAATGATGAAACATGCAAAATAGATGAAATAACATAAGTATTGTGTCCCAATATGAAATATATCAATGAATAACAGCAAATTATAATATAAAATAGTGATGCAAATTGGACGTATCAACTCCCCCCAAGCTTAGACTTCGCTTGTCCCCAAGCGAAACTGAGCTCGATAGACAGGACCACATGTTTATGGAGTGAAGAGTCGATAAATAAAATATGGACAAGAAGCATCATATTCATTCACACAAGACATTATAGTAAACAACTTCTTCATATAACTCAACTTGAAACAAGTATAAAGTAATCACAAATAAAGGTGCATAGGAAATCATCATTGGTGATGGCAAACTTCGTTCTTGGTCAGAGAACAATTAACAGATTATATTTATCTCATTGAGCAGCGCTCTCATATTAAAGTTTATAAGGCACAACTTGCACACTCAATCATAATGGTCTCTTCATAATCATTGATAACTTGCAAAGCTATATTCATTCAGATAAAACTTATACTAAACAAGGAAGAATAAAAGACATGATGAAGTGAATCACAATATAATGGTTTGATCACAACTACTCAAATGCTTGCTTGAGATGGAGAGAAATAGGTTTACTGACTCAACATAAAGTAAAAGACAGGCCCTTCGCAGAGGGAAGCAGGGATTAAATCATGTGCTAGAGCTTTTTCAATTTTGAAATCATATAAAGATAATAAAAGTAACATTTTGAGAGGTGTTTGTTGTTGTCAACGACTGGTAGCGGGTACTCTAACCCCCTTGCCAGACAACCTCCTAAGAGCGGCTCCCATATTATTTTCATTTTGTGTGGCACTCCTTCCAACCTTTCTTTCACAAACCATGGCTAACCGAATCCTCGGGTGCGTGCCAACAATCTCATACCATGAAGGAGTGCCATTTTATTTTAGCTTTATTATGATGATGATGACACTCCCCCCAACCTTTGCTTACACAAGCCATGGCTAACCGAATCCTCGGGTGCCGTCCATCAATCACATACCATGGAGGAGTGTCTATTTAGTTTAATTAATTTGGGACTGGGAATCCCATTGCTAGCTCTTTTTGCAAAATTATTGGATAAGCGGATGAAGCCACTAGTCCATTGGTGGAAGTTGCCCAACAAGATTGAAAGATAAAACACCACATACTTCCTCATGAGCTATAAAACATTAACACAAATAAGAGATACTAAGTTTTGAATTGTTTAAAGGTAGCACATGAAGTATTTACTTGGAATGGCAGAAAATACCATGTAATAGGTAGGTATGGTGGACACAAATGACATAGGTTTGGTTCAAGGTTTGGATGCACGAGAAGTATTCCCTCTCAGTACAGGTCTTTGGCTAGCAAGGTTAATTAGCAAGCATAAGAGTCGAGGGAAACAAACAAATATACATATGATAGAAACAATCATGCATCTTCCTTGTAAGCACAAATAATTTTAACTTCAGAATAATAAGCTATGAGCTAACAAGAAAGACAATGAAACATCTACATGTATTTCTCTTTTCTATTTAAACCTCAAAGTGTTGTTGCTATTGACCAATGCTAAGTTTGCCAAAACCAAATAGATTTATTCAATGCTCCCAAAGTGATACCAATACTATCAACAAGGTGAATCATATAGTAGAGATTGCAAACTAAAATAAGATGTGCAATATGTAAATGATAAGACTTCTCATTAATATTCCATATCGATAACTCACACCAAGGGATACATAGACAACTAAAGGAGAGATACTTCCAACTGCAACCCATCTTATACGATAACTTCCCTACTCATGATATGACCCTACTTGACAATAAAAGTAAAAGGTAGTGATAATGTGATACCGCGGCACTCCCCCAAGCTTGGAACAAACCAAGGGGATGCCAATACCGATGATGAATTACTCCTGCGGAGATGGTGGTGATGAATTCCTCCCGAGCTTCTTAATAAGCTCCTTCGTCTTCAGTTTCTCAGCTTGATAATTCTGCACTAAGATTCGAAGAGATTCATTGTTATCCGAAGTTGGCGATGACGACCTTGTGACGCGAATCGAGTGGTATTCAATCAGTCTTCGGAGACGGCAGTTCTCCTCCTGGAGTATCTCCACTTCTCTTCTCAGAGCCCGATATTGATCACAAAACTCATCGGTAATCCGTAGAACTTCTTCCATCATGGGGAAGGAGTCGAGGCTAAGAGCGGGTGGTAAAGGTCCCTGCAGGTTATGAGAAAAAGAACGTCGAGTGTCAACAGATCCCACCAAGATTTGCTTGCTCCCTCCGGCTTGCTGCTCTTGTCTTGATGGCACCTCCTTCACTTCTTCCTCCGAAAGCCCCTTGCCCTTGTTGTTGGAGGCCATGGTGCTTCTAGACTGAAAACAGATCCTGGCAGAAACAGCTCGAAACAAAACACGTCGAAAACACGATATACGGACCTCCAGGGGTCCGGGGGATTATATAGCAAAATTTTTCACGACAATCGGAAAGTACCAGATCGAACCAGAGTCGGAAAGGGGCGACGGGGCGGCCAAACCATAGGTCGGCGCGGGCCCAGGCTTGGCCGCGCCGGCCTATGGTGGCGCCCCCTCGTGCGTCCTTTCCACTCCGTTTCGAACTCGTAATTTCTCATATTTTCCAAAAACAGCGAAAATATTGTTCGGAAAGTAAAGTGCTTACTTTTCATTACCAAGATCGTTACCTATTCAAAGTCGAAGTTCAAGCGGATCGTCAATTTGCCCTTTGATGAAAGCTTCCGGTGTTTCCACTTGAATAATATCAACATCAACATTATAGGAATCACCCGAGATATAATGCTTGAGTCTTTGTCCATTCACCACTTGCGTAGCATTGCCTTGGAGAGAGCTAATTTTGATTGCTCCTGAACGATACACATCCTCGACAACATATGGTCCTTCCCATTTCGAGAGTAATTTCCCTGCAAAGAATCTGAGACGAGACCGATACAATAGGACTTTATCCCCAATATTAAATTCTCTTTTGATAATCCTCCTATCATGCCATTTTTTAACTTTCTCTTTAAAGAGTTTAGCATTTTCATAAGCTTCACTTCTCCATTCGTCTAGAGAACTCAATTGCAACAACCTCTTATCACCGGCAAGTTTAGGATCTTTATTTAATTCTCTAACTGCCCAATAAGCTTTGTTCTCTAGTTCTAAAGGTAAATGACAAACTTTCCCATAAACCATTTTATAAGGTGACATTCCCATGGGATTTTTATAAGCAGTTCTATAAGCCCAAAGTGCATCCTTCAATTTACTAGCCCAATTCTTTCTGGTTTTATTAACGGTCTTTTGCAAAATAGATTTAATCTCTCTATTTGATAATTCTACTTGACCACTAGTTTGAGGATGATAAGCGGAAGCAATTCTATGATTAATACCATATTTAGCAAGAGTTTTTCTAAAACCTCCATGAATAAAGTGAGAACCTCCATCAGTCATAATATATCTAGGCACTCCAAATCTAGGAAAAATAATATCTAAGAGCATTCTTAAAGAAGTCTCACCATCAGCACTTTTTGTAGGTATAGCTTCCACCCATTTAGTAACATAATCAACAGCAACAAGTATGTGAGTGTTACCTTCTGAAGACGGAAAAGGTCCCATAAAATCAAATCCCCAACAATCAAATGGTTCAATAACAAGAGTATAATTCATGGGCATTTCATTGCGTCTGGAGATATTACCAACCCTTTGGCATTCATCACAAGATAAAATAAACTTTCTCGCATCCTTGAAGAGAGTTGGCCAATAAAAACCTGATTGTAGAACCTTTTGCGCGGTTCTTTCTCCGGCGTGATGTCCTCCATAAGCACTACCATGACATTTACTCAATATCTCCTGTTGTTCATATTCGGGGACACATCTTCGCATAATACCATCCACTCCTTCTTTATATAAGTGTGGGTCATCCCAGAAATAATGCCTCAAATCATAAAAGAATTTCCTCCTTTGCTGAGCTGAAAAGGTTGGAGGCAAGTACTTGGAAACAATAAAGTTAGCATAATCAGCATACCAAGGACTGTCTCGCGAGCTCACCTTTATTACAGCCAATTGTTCATTTGGAAAACTATCATTAACAGGAACAGGATCATAAGCAATATTTTCCAATCTAGACAAATTATCAGCAACAGGATTATCAGCACCTTTCCTATCTACAATATGTAAATCAAATTCTTGCAACAGAAGTACCCATCTAATAAGTCTCGGCTTAGCATCTTTCTTTGTCATTAGGTATCTAATTGCAGCATGATCAGTATGAATAGTGACTTTTGAATCAACAATATAAGATCTAAATTTATCACAAGCAAAAACTACAGCTAATAATTCTTTTTCAGTTGTAGCATAATTTCTTTGAGCAGCATCAAGAGTTTTACTAGCATAATGAATAACATTCAGTTTTTTTATCTACTCGCTGTCCAAGAACAGCGCCTACAGCAAAATCACTAGCGTCACACATAATTTCAAATGGTAAATTCCAATCAGGAGGTTCAACTATAGGAGCAGTTGTTAAGGCTTTCTTAAGAGTTTCAAAAGCTTCCTTACAATCATCATCAAAAACAAATGGTACATCTTTTTGAAGAAGATTAGTAAGAGGCTTTGAAATCTTGGAGAAGTCTTTAATAAATCTCCTATAAAACCCAGCATGACCAAGAACACTACGAATACCTTTAACGTCCCTCGGATAGGGCATCTTCTCAATTGCTTCAACTTTAGCTCTATCAACTTCAATACCTCTCTCAGAAATTTTATGTCCCAATACAATTCCTTCATTAACCATAAAGTGACATTTCTCCCAATTAAGAACAAGGTTAGTCTCTTCACATCTCTGCAAAACTTTATCAAGGTTTCGCAAGCAACTATCAAAAGAATTCCCATAGACAGAAAAATCATCCATGAATACCTCTACAATACTTTCACAAAAACCATGAAAAATAGCAGACATGCATCTTTGAAAAGTAGCAGGAGCATTACATAAACCAAAAGGCATACGCCTATAAGCATAAGTTCCATAGGGACAAGTAAAAGTGGTTTTCTCTTGATCTTTAGCTTTAACAGCAATTTGTGAAAATCCAGAATAACCATCAAGAAAGCAAAAATGAGTATTTTTAGACAATCTTTCCAGCATTTGATCAATAAATGGTAAAGGGTAATGATCTTTCTTAGTAACTTTATTAACTTTTCGAAAATCAATACACATTCTATACCCTACAACTACTCTTTGAGGAATGAGCTCATCATTATCATTAGGCACAACAGTCATACCTCCTTTCTTGGGAACGCAGTGCACAGGACTAACCCATCTACTATCAGCAATAGGATATATAATACCAGCTTCAAGAAGTCGTAATACCTCATTCCTTACCACTTCCTTCATCTTTGGAATTAGACGACGCTGAGGTTCAACAACAGGCTTTGCATCATCTTCCATATTAATAGCATGTTGGCAAATAGACGGAGAAATCCCCTTCAAATCATCAAGAGTGTAGCCAATAGCGCCTCGGTGCTTCTTCAATATTTCCAATAACCTTTCTTCTTCAATCTCTGAAAGCTTAGAACTAATAATAACAGGATATATTTTCTTATCATCAATATGAGCATATTTAAGATTATCAGGTAAAGGCTTTAAATCAAAAACAGGATCTTCCTTTGGTGGCGGTGTTGTACCCAAATCTTCCACCGGTAAATCATGCTTGAGAATAGGTTGGCGAAGAAAAATTTCCTCAAGTTCATCTCTTTCTTTCCTAAAAATTTCACTCTCGCTATCCTCCAAATGTTGCTGCAAGGGATTGTTAGGAACAAGAACAATAGATGCACATTGCTCCATTTTAAAATCATTACTAGGCAAATCAGCTTTATAAGGAGTTTTAGTAAATTTAGAGAAGTTAAACTCATAAGATTGACCAGCAAATTTAGTCAAAATTTTCTCTTTCTTGCAATCTATAATAGCTCCACAAGTATTTAGAAAAGGTCTACAAAAAATAATAGGACAATAATCACTAGCAGCAGAACCAAGTACCAAAAAGTCAGCAGGATATTTAATCTTACCGCATAAAACTTCCACATCTCGAACAATACCAATTGGAGAAATAGTTTCTCTATTAGCCAGCTGAATAACCACATCAATATCTTCAAGTTCACAAGAATCAATTTCGTGCATAATCTCCGTGTAAAGCTCATAAGGAATAGCACTAACACTTGCACCAATATCACATAATCCATAATAGCAATGATCACCAATTTTAACAGATAGCATAGGAACACTAGCTTGTTTGGGTTTATTAGGATGTGAAACAATATTAGAAGCATCTTCACAGAAAATAATATGACCATCCTCCACATTTTCAGTCACAAGATCTTTAACTATTGCAACAGCAGATTCAACTTTTATTTGTTCTTCAGGTTCTACAGGTTTCTTTTCACTTTTATGAACCGCACTATTTATAACAGAGTACTCTTTCATTTTAGCAGGGAAAGGAGTTTTTTCAATATAAACTTCAGGAATAACATGATCAGCAGTTTCAACTACAGCACATTTATTAATAGATGAATCAATTTTATCTTTATATGGTTCATGATACTTATCAAAATTCTTCTTTGGCAATTCATAATGAGAGGCAAAAGCTTTATAAAGATTTACAAGAACTTGAGAATCAAGACCATATGTAGCACTCATATTACGAAATTTATCAAGATATCCATAAAAGCTTCAATGCATTTATAATCATAAATTATACCCGATTCTCTATCCTTGTCGTTCTCCCATCCTTCGCATTTTCTTGGATCCGATCAAGAAGGTCCCTTTTAAACTCTTCTTTGTTGCGTGTAAATGATCCAGAACAAGAAGTATCCAGCAAGGTCTTGTCTTGAAAAGAAAGTCTTGCATAGAAATTATCAATAATAACATTACCAGGAAGCTCATGAATGGGGCATTTGAGCATTAAAGACTTCAATCTCCCCCAAGCTTGGGCAATACTTTCTCCATCATGAGGCCAAAAATTATATATGCGATTCCGATCCTTATGAATTTCACTTGGAGGATAGAACTTAGAATAAAACCGGGGCACAATATCATTACATTCAAGAGAATCCCCATTATCCAGTAATTTATACCAATGCACCGCCTTACCGGACAGCGATAAAGAGAATAATTTCTTCCTCACTTCATCCATAGCAATACCTGCACACTTGAATAACCCGCATAATTCATGCAAAAACAGTAAATGATCACCGGGGTGGACAGTTCCATCCCCTTCATAGCGGTTATCCATAACACGTTCAATAATTTTCATAGGTATTTTATATGGTATCACTTCCTCACCTGGAACCTCATCCACTACCGTTGCAGTAGTAGTAGATTTCCCAAATAGAAATTGAAGAGAAGATCTCTCCATAATGACTTATAGCAGCAGTGTAAATAAAATCAGCACAACAAGAAAGGTTTTCCTTACCAATTCCACTTACCAATAGCGCTTCACTCCCGGCAACGGCGCCAGGAAAATAGTCTTGATGACCCACAAGTATAGGGGTGTATCGTAGTATCTTCGATAAGTAAGAATGTCGATCCCAACGAGGAGCAGAAGGTGTTGACAAGCAGTTTCGATGAAGGATTCACCGTAAATGCTCACGAGACAAGTATTCAGGGGGTTTTGATGTAACAGTTGAATAAAGTACGAGTATGTAAAGTGCGAGAGTAACAATTGCAGCGAGTGGCCCAATCCTTTTTAGCACAAAGGACAAGCCGGTTTGTTTACTTATAATGACCAAACGTTCTCGAGGACACACGGGATTTTAGTCTAGTGCTTTCGCTACATACGGCTAAATAATCTTCATTGTTATGATAAGTGTTGTGTGGGTGAACCTATGCTAATGTACCGCCCTTCCTAGGACTAATACATACTTGTGATTATACCCCTTGCAAGCATCCGCAACTACAAGAAAGTAATTAAGAATAAATCTAACCACAGCCTTAAACTACGAGATCCTGCGATCCCTCCCGCATCGATATACCAACGGGGTTTAGGTTTCTGTCACTCCGGCAACCCCGCAATTAGCAAACGAATACAAGATGCATTCCCCTAGGCCCATAAATGGTGAAGTGTCATGTAGTCGACGTTCACATGACACCACTAGAAGAATAACACCACAACTTAAATATCACACCATTGAATATTACTCAACCATAGTTCACTACTAACATTTAGACTTCACCCATGTCCTCAAGAACTAAACGAACTACTCACGAGACATCATATGGAACATGATCAGAGGTGATATGATGATGAATAACAATCTGAACATAAACTTGGTTCAATGGTTTCACTCAATAGCATCAACAACAAGTATAGATCGATACCGGGAGAGTTTCCCCTATCAAACAATCAAGATCAAACCCAAATTGCTACGGCGGTGACGGTGTCCAGCGGTGATGACGGCGGTGATGATGGTGGAGATGATGATGATGGTGATGGCGATGATGTCCAGCTCGATGACGGTGACGATGGCGTCGATTTCCCTCCCGAGGGGAATTCCCCGGCGGATTCCTGCCCGCCGGAGAGCTCTTTTCTCTCTGGTGTTCTCCGCCCCGCAGAGGCGGCTGTAACTCTTCGTGAGGTACCCCTTCTGGCTTAGGTTTTCGGGACGAAGGATTTCGCGAAGAAAAGGAGGCGAAAGGGGTCGTGGGCCCCCCAGACCACATGGCGGCGCGGCCAGGGCCTGGGCCGCGCCGCCCTAGGGTGTGGGCCCACCCCCGGGTCCTCCTCCCGGCCCCTCCTTCTGGCTTCCTTCGTCATCTTGAAAAATAGGATTTTTGGTATAATTTCCTCCCACAGTTGATCTTCCGAAATATTGCGTTCTGACGGTGCTTTTTCCAGCAGAATCCTGGCTCCGGTGCTTGATCCTCCAATAATGATGAAACATGCAAAATAGATGAAATAACATAAGTATTGTGTCCCAATATGAAATATATCAATGAATAACAGCAAATTATAATATAAAATAGTGATGCAAATTGGACGTATCAAGGGCACAAACTTTTTTACCAAGATCATCTAGAGCCCTAGACCACTTTCTAGTTTTTTCATTCCTATGATGGATACAATATTCATCTTCGATTTGATTAATTCCACAAGGTCTATGCATTCCACAAAAATTAACATGCTTATAAGAAATAGCATTTTCAGAAGTTTGGGCATGTTTATTGCAATCATTAACAACAATTTCATCCTTCATGCAAGCATCTTTAAAAGGTTCATGATACTTATCAAAATTCTTCCTAGGCAATTCAAAATGAGAGGCAAAAGTTTTATAATGATTTGCAACAACTTGAGAATCAAGACCATAAGTAGCACTCATATTTCGAATTTTATCAGTATCCATAAAAGTTTCAATGCATTCATAATCATAATTCATACCTGACTCTCTACCTTTGTCGTTCTCCCAATCTTCAGCGTTCTCCTCAATCCGATCAAGAAGGTCCCTTTTAAAATCTTCTTTGTTGCGCGTGAATGATCCAGAACAAGTAGTATCCAGCAAGGTTTTATCTTGAAAATAAAGTCTTGCATAGAAATTATCAATGATGATATTACCAGGAAGCTCATGAATGGGGCATTTGAGCATTAAAGACTTCAACCTTTCCCATGCTTGGGAAATACTCTCTCCATCACGAGGCTAGAAATTGTATATGCGGTTTCGGTCTTTGTGAATTTCGGTTGGAGGATAGAATTTAGAATAAAATAGAGGCACAATATCCTTCCACTCAAGAGAATCCCCATTCTTCAGCAATTTATACCAATGCGCCGCTTTACCGGACAGCGACATAGAGAATAGTTTCTTCCTCACTTCATCCATAGAGATACCTGCACACTTGAATAACCCGCATAATTCATGCAAAAATAGTAGGGATTTCTATTTTCGTGCCCCTGGTTCCTTAGTTGTGCTCAGTTTTCCCCAGCCTCTTAACTTTTCCTCAGTTTTCTCCTCCCTCTAGTTTGAAACCCCTCGGACGGGAGGGTTGCCGTCAGGTCAGAGGCCTTACCGTTACCGTTCTGATGGGTGGGGCTGCACAGATCAAGGTGGGGCTGCACAGAGGGCAGTTCCTCTCTGACCGTCTCGTGCTGACGGGTAGCCATCCATTTGTCGCTGACGCGTGGGCCGTTTTATTTCCTGATTATATACACGGTGCTGCCAATGACAAATGGGGCCGCTCTATAGGGCCGCCGCAGCCAATGACCAGTGGGGTCGTCTATTTTTCAAGAAAATACATATATAACCACTCTGTGTGGCTGCCGCAGCCAATGACCAGTGGGGTCGTCTATTTTTCAGGAAAAGACATATATTACCGCTCTGTGGGGCTGCCACAGCCAATGACCAGTGGGGTCTTCTATTTATTTAGAGAAAATTATATATTCCCGCTCTGTGGGGCCTCCGCAGCCAATGACCGCTGGGGTCGTCTATTTATTTAGAGAATATCATATAGAGCCGCTCTGTGGGGCCGCCTCAGCCAATGGCAGGTGACTATTTTCGCAGCTTAATCTAAAGTGAATCTTATGCTAAACATGGTGCTTCCCAACGGTGACCTAGCAGTGGCGGCGAGCATAGCCGTTCTGACCATGCCAATATCGGCATCGTTTGGAGGCTGTGGTGCTCGAATCATGGTGGAAATTGCGATATAATTTTTTAAATGCATAATATATAGCTAGATCTCTAAATCGATGCATATGAAGCTACATATATATTCTTGGTCATAATTCCCTTATCTAAAGGGGATGGATGCATGGCTTCACGTCGTCGTCGCTTTCATCGTCAGTATCTTCGTCGTCCGAGTAATAGTACATGTAATATTAATAGAGTCCATTTATTGCCTAATTCTTTCATGGAAAAATTTAGGTGGAATTTTCATGCAAGATGTCTATGGCTATCATAGTGTCTGGTATTATGCACTGGCAGATCAGATGCAAGTGCAACCTGCAGGGTGGTAATTTTTGTTTTATTTGCAAAATAGCAAATTTTCACCATATGTGTTGGCACCATGGTTATTAGTTATTAGCTCCGCCACTGATATTATGCAATAGTAACATAGTCTGGAAACGAAACGGAGGGCGAAATACATGTAGCCCCCATAATTAATCACATGCATCATATATGTGGGAACGCGGACGTACCTTCTTGACCAAAGGATCTTCATAGACGACGATGAAGAACTCCTCTATGATCAATGGCAGTGTTGACGGTGGTGGTGGCAATGATGATAATCCACGTGGAAGCCATGGTAATGGATCAAGTGTATGTGAACGAAGAAGAGAGAGGCAGAACCTATTGACACAAGGGATGGCCGTTGTGGGTGTTTATAAGGGAGAGATGACCGTTGTAGGGGTTTACACAATAAATTAAGGAGGAGGTGACCGTTGTGGCCTTGTGGGGGTTTACACAATAAATTAAGGCTAGTCATAGTGCATAGTATCATATTGTTGTATCATGCATATGGTATTTGCCTATGATACTTGATGACCCACAAGTATAGGGGATCGCAACAGTCTTCGAGGGAAGTAAAACCCAATTTATTGATTCGACACAAGGGGAGACAAAGAACACTTGGAAGCCTTAACAACGGAGTTGTCAATTCAGTTGCACCTGGAAACAGACTTGCTCGCAAGGGTTTATCAAGTAATGCTTTTATAGCAAGAGCGTAGTGAAATAACAAAGAATAGAGTAACAGAGACAGCAGTAGTGATTTTAGTAAACAGCAGGATTAAAATACTGTAGGCACGGGGACGGATGACGGGCGTTGCATGGATGAGAGAAACTCATGTAACAATCATAGCAGGGCATTTGCAGATAATAATAAAACGGTGTCCAAGTACAAAGCAATCAATAGGCATGTGTTCCATATATAGTCGTGCGTGCTCGCAATGAGAAACTTGCACAACATCTTTTGTCCTACCAGCCGGTGGCAGCCGGGCCTCAAGGGAAACTACTGGATATTAAGGTACTCCTTTTAATAAAGTACCGGAGCAAAGCATTAACACTCCGTGAACACATGTGATCCTCACATCGCTACCATCCCCTCCGGTTGTCCCAATTCTTGTCACTTCGGGGCCATTGGTTCCGGACAGCGACATGTGTATACAACTTATAGGTAAGACCATAAACAATGAATATCTTGATGAAGCAATAACATGTTCAGATCTGAGATCATGGCACTCAGGCCCTAGTGACAAGCATTAAGCATAACAAGTTGCAACAATATCATCAAAGTACCAATAACGGACACTAGGCACTATGCCCTAACAATCTTATGCTATTACATGACCAATCTCATCCAATCCCTACCATCCCCTTCGGCCTACAGCGGGGGAATTACTCACACATGGATGGGGGAAACATGGCTGGTTGATGTAGAGGCGTTGGCGGTGATGGCGGTGATGATCTCCTCCAATTCCCCGTCCCGGCGGAGTGCCAGAACGGAGACTTCTGGCTCCCGCGACGGAGTTTCGCGATGTGGCGGCGTTCTGGAGGGTTTCTGGCGACTTCGACTTCTCTTCTGGTGTTTTTAGGTCGAGGCGAATAAGTAGTCCGAAGGAGGGCGTCGGAGGCCGGCCGAGGGGGCCACACCACGTGGCCGCGCGGGCCCCCCTGGGCCGCGCCGCCCTATGGTGTGGGGCCCTCGGGCCTCCACTTCAATTGTCCTTCTGGCTCCGTCATTATTCTGGGAAAATAGGGCCTTCTGCATAAATTCCGAGGATTTTCCCGAAAGTTGGATTTCTGCACAAAAACGAGACACCAGAGCAGTTCTGCTTTGAAAAACAAATAAGTAGTCCGTGTTAGTTGTATCCAAAATACACAAATTAGAGGCAAAACAATAGCAAAAGTGTTCGGGAAAGTAGATACGTTTTGGACGTATCAACTCCCCCCAAGCTTAGCTTATTGCTTGTCCTCAAGCAATTCAGTTAACAACTGAGCGATAAAAGAACTTTCACGAACACATTTGCTCATATGATGTATATATTCTCATGCTATGGCTAATACTCGAGCAGTTCATAATGAGATATATGCAAATAAGATCCTCTAACAGCTATGTCAATCATGGAGAGGTACCAACAATTAATAAAAAGCATCATGAATCATGTATATAAGCAGAATTGTAATGTTCATAAGAGAGCATGATAAAGTGGTATCTCGCTTGCCTGTATTTGATTGGCAAAACATAAATGCCCGGGCACCTCTGGAGTTCATAGAAAGACTAGAAGTAATGATTGTCAAAAGATAAATGCATCAAAGTTATACCATACTCAATTAAATTTTGAGACAAGCATATTATACTAAGAATGACAGTTGTGCTCTCAAGATAGTGCTCAAAGAAATAATGGAGACACAACATAAAAGTAAAAGATTGACCCTTCGCAGAGGGAAGCAGGGATTAACATGCGCTAGAGCTTTTCATTTTTATAAAGACAGGAGTAAAATTATTTTGAGAGGTGTTTGTTGTTGTCAACGAATGGTAATGGGTACACTAACTACCTCGCCAACCGGACTTTCAAGAGCGGCTCCCATGAATTATTGCATATTTATTTGGCACTCCTTCCAACCTTTCTTGCACAAACCATGGCTAACCGAATCCTCGGGTGCCTGCCAACAATCTCATACCATGAAGGAGTGCCCTTTTATTTTAGTTTTATTATGATGATGACACTCCCCCCAACCTTTGCTTACACAAGCCATGGCTAACCGAATCCTTCGGGTGCCGTCCAACAATCACAAACCATGGAGGAGTGTCTATTTAAGTTAATTAATTTGGGACTGGGAATCCCATTGCCAGCTCTTTTTGCAAAATTATTGGATAAGCGGATGTGCCACTAGTCCATATGAGAGTCCGTCAAAAGTAAATGACAAGGTTGAAAGCTAAACACCACATACTTCCTCATGAGCTATGAAACATAAACACAAATTGAGAAGCATTTTGAAGGTTTTAAAGGTAGCGCATGAGAATTTACTTGGAATGGTTTGAAATGCCATGCATAGGTATTTATGGTGGACACGCTGGAATAACTTGGTTTTCATGTGTTTGGAAGCACGAGCAGCGTTCCCGCTCAGTACAAGTGAAGGCTAGCAAAAGACTAGGGAGCGACAAATCAAGAGAGCAGTAACTGTCATAATCATGCTTGCGGCAAAATAAATTAACGGAGGCATAAAAGTGATACAAGAACTCTGAAGCAATATAAATCATCGAGGCTTAATTGACTTTTTGTTCAGTCATATGCATGCGTGAGCATGTGCCAAGTCGATATAAATGAATTATTCAGAGGAGGATACCACAATGCCATACTTACTTATGAATAAAACAATGCAAACAAACATACATGACATGCTACTCATATTAATAAATCGGAGCTAAACATGAGAGATCATGAACTACTAGACTTTCTCTAATAACATATACCTCACATGAACCAACTAAGCATGCTCACATGGATGAGTATATGTACAAAAATGAAAACAAATAGAGTTCATACCAGCCTCTCACCACAATCAGGTTGTCGTAGATCGTCATTATTGCCTTTTCACTTGTGCAGCTTGGATAATATGAAATGAAAACCACGCTCCAGCCACCGAAGACCATTGAACTCATAAAGAACTTTACAAAACAGAGAAGAACAGCAAATATTTTTGGCGTTTTCGAATTTAGAAACAAGAACAAAAAGAAACAATCAAACAAAGCAAAATCTTTTTGGGTTTTCTTATAGCAAACTAGCAATAGCAAATAAAGTGAAACAAATGCAAGAAACCAAAGCAAACAAATGGTGAAGAGAAACAACAGAAATATTTTTGGTCTTTTTGTGTTTTGGGAAGGAAAACAAAGCAAAACAAGAAATAGCAAACTAAAAGAAACACAGAAAAGCGAGATGGCAGAAATCTGCCAAAACCTGACAGCAGTACAGAAATCGATTTTAACAAAAATCTTACGTTGCTCAGATCGAAAAGTGTTCAACTAATGAAAGTTAGATAACAACCTGGGGAACCTGCACAAAAATTGGCAGCTCAAAATGACGCTCTGGCTATTTTTGACGATTTTTACAGTAACGTTCCAGAATCTGTTTTCAGGCAGCATTTCCCCAAATATCATCCTCCTCTCATTAGAAAACCACTCAAACAAACAAAACAAGTATGTGCAAGTATCCAGCAACCATAATATGCAAAGAATGAGTGATGCCGGTATACCTCCCCCCAAGCTTAGGCTTTTGGCCTAAGTGGAGCTCAACCCCAACGAGGGTCATTGTTCCTCGCCGGTGGGTAGTCCATGGAGTAATCATAGTAAAGCTCCTGCGCAGAAGAAAAGCGTGGAGGCTCCGCATATCCACCGTGTTGATGCGAGGAACTTGCTGCATCGGATGATGAGTCGAGGTGCTCCTCGACCTCCGTGTCGTCTCTTGCATGTTGACCTCCTCTCTCTATGTGTGCATCTAGTGCACCTTCTGTGACCGACCAATCTCCCCTGGAATCAAGGTTAGACAAAACAGGCGCAGGCAATCTTACTAGTTTCTCAGTTTTCTTAGTTATTCTCCAAACTTTCTTATAAAATAGCATCTTATAATACAGGTTACCCAAGTTGGAGGAATCTGAAACAAATTCATGTTTAATCATAGAGGCTATGTCAAGTTTTTCTATGGGGAACGGAATATCAAAATGATGAGGTTCTACATTATGAAAAGTTAGTAAACGAGAGGCGATGAGACCTCCACAAATTCCACCTTTCTCACGGTTAGTAGCAAGTCTATAAGCTATTAATGCCCCCAAATTATAAGACCTACTATTTTGCAGTGCTGCAGCTAGAAAAGCCAAATCCGGGATAGAAAGTTTACCCCCAATCCTTTTAGCGAGAACGCACTTGGTAATAAAATAGGCAAAGTAGCGGATAGCCGGGAGTTGAATACTAGTGATTTTACCACTTTCACCTGAGAAACTCCTTCCATCACAAATCATCTTGTAGAGATCCGAGAGTTCTTGCGGCGATCCCTTTATCTTCTCACATGATCCCCATTGCGGTACTCTAATTGCTGCACAGAAAGCACTAAATGGCAAGTTAACAGCTTTATTGTAAATTTTATACTGGACCGTGGGGTTAGATCGCGACCAATTGAACTTGAAGTCCTGCACAAAAGACATAGTTAATTTCACATATTGTCTTGGCTCTCCTTCAACAAAGTCACTCAGCCCTGCACGAGAAATTAGAGTTTGAACATCTTCAAATATCCCCGCGCTTCTCATGAAATCCGCGCACGGGTAGTAAGAGGGGTAAACTCCCTCTTCACGATTGACTATCATAACTTGTTGGACTTCCAATTCTTGCTGGTTCAAGTGATATCTATTCCACTCCATTTTCTGAAATTTCAACAAATGACATAAAAATTTGGTTTGGTGACATATAATTGAGGGAAACTACCATAGGAACTTGCTAGAGTACTAATCATGCAACAAAACTAGTTTCTACCACTTAGAACAAGCATGCAAGCTCACTAAACATGTTACCTACAGCAGCAAAATATTCAAGATATACTCAACCAAACGAAATTCTACTTGGATGGGTGGAGGAGTCACATACCGAAGAGCAAATGTGCCAAATTTCAGACAGAAATCTGGGCTGAGCAAAGAGATCGAAAAATCTGGAGCTCTGGAGCAAAAACGCGAGTGAGAGGAACTTGGTGTCGATTTTTTCGGGAGAGAGAAGAGTCTGGGAGGAAGAGATGGCAAAGTGGGGCAGAGGGGGACCCACACCACATGGTGGCGCGGCCACCTCCTTGGCCGCGCCGGCCTGTGGTCTGGCGCCCTCTGGTGCCCCACAGGTCATCCTCTGGTGCTCCCAGGTGCCTCGTGGAAAAATAGGACCAACGGTATAATTTTTGTGAATTTTTGAAAACTTTGAAAAACGCACATTTCTGGGTATTTAGTTTATTATTACTGGCCAGGAAATTTTTTTGAAATCTTCGAATAAATCAAGAACTTTGCAAATTAAAAGTGCTACAGCAACTAGAGCAAGTGGAGGAAGAAAGATATGTTGTTTACCTCCTCTATGCATATAAAAGGTATTCGTTAACAAGGTTGATCAAGTCTTGTCACCAAATAAATTTTACATAGCATAAGAAGAAATAAACCTCAAATCAATCATGTTACCTTGAATTGTATTGATATGGATCCAATCACGAGAGTTTGATATTCTTCCTTAGGCTCATATATAGGACAATCAATAGTTCCCACTTTGATAGTTCTCACATTAGAAATAGTATTAACTCCACACGCTTTCTCAATCCTCTTGGGGAAATAAACGGTATGCTCCCTATCATCAACATTGAAAGTAACCTTTCCTTTATTGCAATCAATAACAGCCCCTGCGGTGTTAAGAAAAGGTCTCCCAAGAATAATAGACATATTATCATCTTCCGGCATTTCCAACACAACAAAATCAGTTAATATCAAGCAGTTAGTAGTAACTTGAACAGGAACATTCTCACATATACCAACAGGAATAGCAGTAGATTTATCAGCCATTTGCAAAGATATATCAAAGAGGTATCAACTTATCTAAGTAAAGTCTCTTATAAAGAGAAAAAGGCATAACACTAACACCGGCTCCCAAGTCACATAGAGCAGTTTTAACATAATTATTCTTGATAGAACAAGGAATAGTAGGTATACCTGGGTCGCCCAACTTCTTTGGAATTTTGCCATTGAAAGAGTAATTAGCAAGCATAGTGGAAATTTCCTCATTGGGGATTTTCCTTTTGTTAGTAACAATATCTTTCATATACTTTGAATAAGGTGGCAATTAAATAGCATCACACAAAGGGAATGGCAAGAATAAAGGTTTCATCCAATCGCAAAATTTATTATAGTGTTCTTCTTCCTTTGATTTTAATTTCTTAGCAGGAAAAGGCATTTGCTTTTGCACCCAAGGTTCTCTTTCATTACCATGTTTCTCAGCAATAAAGTCTTCTTTAGTGTACTTTTTATTTTTAGCATGCTTTTCAGGTTCTTCTTCAACCTCTTCTTTATCAGGAGTATCATTCTTAACATTATCATTATCATTATCATGTTCATTACCACTTTCAGTTTCAGCATCGTAAATAGAAATACTATTAGGATCATTAACAGGTCCAGAGGATTCTACAACATTTTTATGTTTCTTCTTCTTTTTCTTCCTAGAATGAGCACTAGGTTCAATGCGTTGAGAATCTTGTTCAACTCTTTTGGGATGCCCTTCAGGATATAGAGGATCCTGGGTAGAGACACCGCCTCTAGTTGTTACTTCATAAGCATGTTTCTCTTTAGAATTATTCCCTAGCAAGTCATTTTGCACTTTAGTGAGTTGATCAATTTGAGTTTGAATCATTTGAAAATGTTTAACAAGCATCTTAACATCATTGGAGGTTCTCTCCACAATATCATGCAATTCACTAATAGCTTGAGAATTTTCCATTAAATGATTCTCTACTCTCATATTAAAATTTCCTTGCTTAACAATATAATTATCAAACTCATCTAAGCATTGTGCAGGAGGTTTCGAATACGGAATATCTTCCCTAGTAAAGCGTTGAAGGGAGTTTACCTCAATCATAGACGAAGGGGGAATTATCTCACATATATCTTCAATAGGAGGTAGATTCTTCACATCTTCAGATTTAATACCTTTCTCCTTGAGAGACTTCTTGGCTTCCCTCATATCTTCATCATTCAATTTAATTAAACCCCGCTTCTTCAATATTGGAGTTGGAGTCGGTTCAGGCGTAGTCCAATCATCATGATTCCGGCTTATTTTAGCCAATAATTCTTCAGCGTCGTCTGGAGTTCTTTTCCTGAAAACACAACCAGCACAACTATCCAGGTATGCCCTAGACTCAATGGTTAGTCCACTATAAAATATATCAAGTAAATCATGCTTTTCCAAATCATGCTCCGGTCGAGCTCGAATTAGAGATGAGACTCTCGAACAAGCCTCCTGCAATTTCTCTTCATCTCCCTGATTAAAATTATAAATTCTCTGCAAAGCAATATGTTGAGCACTAGCAGGAAAGTATTTGCGGAAGAAAACATCAAGCAATTCTTTCCGACTTTTAATAGAATTAGGTGGCAAATTATTATACCAAGTTTTAGCGTCATCCTTTAATGAGAATGGAAATATTTTAGCAACAAAGTAAGTACGCATCTTAACATCATCAGAAAACAAGCTACTAAGAGTAGATAATTC
The DNA here is from genome assembly GCF_019359855.2 of Lolium perenne. Classification (NCBI taxonomy): domain Eukaryota; kingdom Viridiplantae; phylum Streptophyta; class Magnoliopsida; order Poales; family Poaceae; genus Lolium; species Lolium perenne. The sequence continues at coordinate 102,525,517 of NC_067246.2, read as the reverse complement.
AGTCATGTGTTCAACAGCACTTTCTTTTTCAGTACCACAAAAGGGTGTTTTCTCAACAATAGCTATATGAGATAGATCAAGAGAAAAATCATAATCTTTATCCCTAATGTTTATAGGAGATGTGGCAAACTTAGGATCAGGAGACAGTTTATATCTAACGGCATGTTCTGCAAGCAACTTTTTAATTTTTCTTGCATCAGTAGTAGCATTGCATTTTTCAATAAAATCATCATTAAGCTCCACATAATCTTCCTCAGGATCATCACTAAAATAACCAAGTTCAGGTGAACTAACAGGTGTAGTAGCATTAGGAGTTTCAGTATTTTCAATTTGTCTAGACCTAGCAATTGTAGCATCTAGAAAAGATCCCAATGAACCACTATCATCAAGCACAGCAGAAACATTATCAATATTATGAGAGTGTTCAGATTCAGCAGATGTACCCGCATGCGAAGCATGTGGCGGTGAAACAAGTTTATCAATCACAGATGGTGAATCAAGAGCAGCAGAGGTATTCAGAATTGTACCTTTTCTTGTAGTGGATGGTAATATGGCGATCTTAGTATCGCGAGGTTTACCCATGATGGAGAATTTGCAGCGAACAATATTAATCCAAGTGAACTTACAAATAAAGCTATGCTCCCCGGCAAAGGCGCCAGAAAATAGTCTTGATGACCCACAAGTATAGGGGATCGCAACAGTCTTCGAGGGAAGTAAAACCCAATTTATTGATTCGACACAAGGGGAGACAAAGAACACTTGGAAGCCTTAACAACGGAGTTGTCAATTCAGTTGCACTGAAACAGACTTGCTCGCAAGGGTTTATCAAGAGTAATGTTTTATAGCAAAGAGTAGTGAAATAACAAGCAAAGAGTAACAGAGACAGCAACAGTGATTTTAGTAAACAGCAGGATTAAAATACTGTAGGCACGGGGACGGATGACGGGCGTTGCATGGATGAGAGAAACTCATGTAACAATCATAGCAGGGCATTTGCAGATAATAATAAAACGGTGTCCAAGTACAAAGCAATCAATAGGCATGTGTTCCATATATAGTCGTGCGTGCTCGCAATGAGAAACTTGCACAGCATCTTTTGTCCTACCAGCCGGTGGCAGCCGGGCCTCAAGGGAAACTACTGGATATTAAGGTACTCCTTTTAATAAAGTACCGGAGCAAAGCATTAACACTCCGTGAACACATGTGATCCTCACATCGCTACCATCCCCTCCGGTTGTCCCAATTCTTGTCACTTCGGGGCCATTGGTTCCGGACAGCGACATGTGTATACAACTTATAGGTAAGACCATAAACAATGAATATCTTGATGAAGCAATAACATGTTCAGATCTGAGATCATGGCACTCGGGCCCTAGTGACAAGCATTAAGCATAACAAGTTGCAACAATATCATCAAAGTACCAATAACGGACACTAGGCACTATGCCCTAACAATCTTATGCTATTACATGACCAATCTCATCCAATCCCTACCATCCCCTTCGGCCTACAGCGGGGGAATTACTCACACATGGATGGGGGAAACATGGCTGGTTGATGTAGAGGCGTTGGCGGTGATGGCGGTGATGATCTCCTCCAATTCCCCGTCCCGGCGGAGTGCCAGAACGGAGACTTCTGGCTCCCGCGACGGAGTTTCGCGATGTGGCGGCGTTCTGGAGGGTTTCTGGCGACTTCGACTTCTCTTCTGGTGTTTTTAGGTCGAGGCGAATAAGTAGTCCGAAGGAGGGCGTCGGAGGCCGACCGAGGGGGCCACACCACAGGGCCGCGCGGGCCCCCCCTGGGCCGCGCCGCCCTATGGTGTGGGGCCCTCGGGCCTCCACTTCAATTGTCCTTCTGGCTCCGTCATTATTCTGGGAAAATAGGGCCTTCTGCATAAATTCCGAGGATTTTCCCGAAAGTTGGATTTCTGCACAAAAACGAGACACCAGAGCAGTTCTGCTGAAAACAGCGTTAGTCCGTGTTAGTTGTATCCAAAATACACAAATTAGAGGCAAAACAATAGCAAAAGTGTTCGGGAAAGTAGATACGTTTTGGACGTATCAATACTATCACTATAGTGGGTGGTATTATAGGGTAATATCATAATCTTCTAAATTTATTGTTTTGTAGAATCTCAATACAAAATGTGTGTACAAGATCTATTTAGATACTAGCACTATGGCCAGCCTAAGGAGGACATGATCGTTGTGGGGGTAGTCATCTAGGTTTTGTGTTTAGTCAAACTTCCCTTTAAACTTTGACCACATATATAGGAAAAAGTAGTAGCATTTATGACACTAATTTAGTATCCCGAGATCCCTTCAAATGGTAATTCATGATAGTTTATCATTTTGCCGTAATGGCTACAAGAAATGGGTGATTGTTCATCATTTTACCGTGAAAAGTAATGCCTAAAAGAAATGGTAATTCATGATAGTTTATCATTTTACCGTAATGGCTACAAGAAATCGGTGATTGTTCATCATTTTTTGTGTGGAAAGTAATGCCTACAAGAAATGGGTGATGGTGTATCATTTTTTGCGTGGAAAGTAATGGCTACAATAAATTGGTGATGGTGTATCATTTTTTGCGTGAAAAGTAATGGCTACAACAAATGGGTGATGGTGTATCATTTTTTGCGTGAAAAGTACAAATCGGTGATGGTTTATCATTTTTTGCGTGAAAAATAATACCTAAAAGAGTTTATAATTTATCTCGTGAAAAATAATGCAGAAAACCAAACTTTAGCGTACTGGGTAACCGCCCTTTAGCATACATAGAGGGTGGAAGCTAACCGCCGACAGAGAGAGAGAGAGAGGATGGTGGCCCCGACTAGAGAGAGATAGGGGTTATCCTGCCCGTTAAATCATACGATCAACGTTCGGCGGGCACGATCCGCGTGACATGGGCTAGACCAATTAGGGCAATGTTGGGCGTCTGTGAGAATTTGTGAAGGGAGAGGGCAAAACTGAGTAGTATCAAGAAACCAAGGGCAAGTGAGTAGTAAACAGACTAAGGAATTCAAATATGAGATTTAAAAAATGAAAAATGCGTGTTTTGTACAATGAAACCCATCTTGGCGTACCTCAAACTATTTGCAATACAAATATACATGAGTGTGAAAATTATGGCCTCATTCAGACAAAGTATGTTTTGGGGAAAGCTGTTTTGGGTAGGGCTTATTGTGGAAAACCATGCACCTTCATAGCTACTAGGTGATTTGAGAAGTGGCAATTTGTGGTAAAACTTGATTTATCTACGATTTATCTATGATTTGAGAAGTGGCAACTTGTGGTAAAGACTCCATGAGTAAGTGCCACTCTTTTTCGTAATTTTTTGCACATTAAATAACTCATTTAACTGGTTAATCCCATTTGTTGACTCTCTGTTGACCAGCCACTTGAGGGTAAAACTGAGTATATTGCACTAGCCAGTATTAGCACCCAAGGGGAAAACTGAGCACACAAAAAATGCTAGTATATGACTCGAGGGTATACCTGAGTATATCTAAATTTCCAAGGTTAGACTCGAGGACGTGTTGCGGTGCAGAAGTGGAAGACGTGCCATTGTTGACGCGTGTCGCGGTGCAAACGTGCACTAGTGGACGCGGGTCGCATTTAGGACGCGTAAGCCCCTCTCTCCCTCCCTCTGCACACAGTACGTCTCATTCTCGCTCACGCACGAAACCACGACTCTCATGTCCCATCAACTTCTCCAAATCGAAGGAAAAACCCCAACCGCCGTACGAGCCCTGCCGGCGATGGAGAAGAAGAATGCGCCGGCGGCCATCGCCCCCGAGCCCGTCGCCTCCGAGCCCGTCGCATCCGAGCCCGTCGCCGCCGAGCCCGTCGCATCTGAGCCCATCGCATCCGAGCCCGTCGCCACCGAGCCCGTCGCCTCCGAGCCCATCGCCGCCGAGCCCGTCGCCTCCAAGCCCGTCGCCGCTGAGCCCGTCGCCGCCGAGCCCGTCGCCTCCGAGGGCGGCGCATCAAAGCGCGGCGCCTCCGTGAGCTGGGCCTCTCTCGTGGGTGACGGACCACTTCACAAGATCGGCGAATGCTTACTGGTGAATGAGGAGTACGTGGACGCCTACTCTGCTATGAGGCAAGTCTGTAGAAATTGGCGCTCAGGTTTACCTGAGCCTGACGTGCACCTGCACGAATGGATCATGGTAGACCACGCCCTTCCACGCGCCGCTGAGTTCACCTTCCTCCAACTCGGCACATCCCGCTACGTCACCATAGATCTATCGGAAGTTCGTGCAAGGTTCAAATTCCTCCATATCTATAGGGTTAATATATTCTTATTTTCAATCTTAGTGTTGAATGTTATCTTCATCAATATATTTTAGATACTACTTCGTCAGCTTTTGCCGTGGTGTCATCGTGCTTGCCCAGAAGAACCCGCTGCACAAGATACGGCTTCTGAACCCACTCACAAAGGCATCGAACACTATGTTTGAGGCGCAGATGCCATCTGTTTTTGTGAATTCAGTCACTGTGATCAAATCCCCGACTATGGTCTTAGTTTGCTCACATTACCCGAATGAAATTAGTTGGGTCGATGAGAGCACTCCAACTAAGGATATATATGAAGATTGGGGAGATGGTAGTTTTTCGATGGAGAACCATAGTTTGCGTTGCATTACCCCGTTCAATGGTGAACTGTATGCAATAGCTGTGGATAATTTTGAGTCCGGAAGAATAGTGTGCACCAATGTACGGCTGCAGCAGAGCACTGTCAAGATGGAGACACTAATTTCATTTCCACAACTTGGAAATGACAAGTTCTATCTTGTGAAGTCGGATGGTGATCTGCTGCTTGTGTTGTTGGACAACATGCTTTTGGAGGACCAACCATTGGTGTACCGTGTGGACACTCAGAGCCGCTCTCTCCATCCGGTCAGTAACATTGGCAGTCATGCCTTCTTCGTGCATTATATCCGGTGTATCTCCATCGACACCACAGTGCACCCGACACTTCTACCTGGCTGCATCTACTACGCCGATTTGGGTTATATCAGAGAGTACATTCATGATACAAAGCCTGGGATGAGTGGCCACGATATGTGAATAGAATGGGAAACTACGGTCTGAGAAATGAACACAGGCCATACCGTCTGGAGGATGTATTGGCCGCATACTATAGACGGAAGGAGTTCAATGAATATTTCCTTGGGATAATGCACGGATGGGACGACAAAGAAATATATGAGCAACGAGGAATCTTCTAGCTGGCCATACATTGCGTGCGTCTTGTATTTTTTTTCATCTTAGTTTGTCGTGAACATTAACAATGTTATTGGCTGCTTTTGGCTGCTGTATGCAGTTTATGTATTATACGTTTTCTGATTATGCTGCTGTGAATTTATCATATACTAGCTTCTAGATTTGCTGCCATATTGGGCAAAAAACGAGGGTCAAAAGGCAGAAATAGAGAAGCTTCTCTAGATTTGATACTAATTTGGTGAAAAAGACAGAGAGAGAAAGAGGGGAAAAGGTGCTCTTAAAAGGGAAAATGCCAATTTGGGCCGAGAGAGACAAAACTGAGCTCCTGCTCACGTGCAACCAAACGCTATCTCGTCCTGTCCCACGCGGTCCCTTTCTACCAGCTCCACGCGACGAGGGCCCACACGACGCGGCCCCACACGTCAGCACAGCACGGAACGGTCAACTTAACGGGAATCCTGCCGTCTGAGCTGCTTCTGCGGGTTTCAAACAAGGACTTGGGGAAAAGTGAGGAAAAACTAAGGGGCTGGGGAAAACTGAGCACAACTAAGGAACCGAGGGCACAAAAATAGAAATCCCAAAATAGTAAATGATCTCCAGGATGGACAGTTCCATCCCCGTCATAGCGGTTATCCATAACACGTTCAATAATTTTCATAGGTATCTTGAAAGGAATACTTTCAGTAGGTGGATTTAAAATATCACAAGCATCATTCGAGTTATCGCATATGGGAGATAAAGTATTGTCAGAGCAAATTTTCTCCCCTAAAGGTGGGAAGCTAAAAAGATCATAAAAACTAGCTTCCCCAAGCTTAGACTTCTCCACAACATTAGCAGTAATTGCGTTCATACTAATAACATTGCTACTAGCATGCAAATAAGGTTCCATAGGTTTTTTAATTTTCGCATCACACAACTCATGTCTTAACTTAGGAAATAAGTTAAAAAGCTCACTGTTGTTTTCCATTATGCCTAACTAGTGAAAAATAAAAACAAGAAACAAAAAGATGCAATTGCAGGATCTAAAGGAAATAGCTTCGAGCACTCATACACCGGAAACAATGCTAGGAAATAGCTTAGTAGTCGGATAATGTGAATACCTTTTACCTTACCTCCCCGGCAACGGCACCAGAAAATAGCTTGATGTCTACGCACGCTTCTATTCCTGTAGACAGTGTTGGGCCTCCAAGAGCAGAGGTTTGTAGAACAGCAGCAAGTTTCCCTTAAGTGAATCACCCAAGGTTTATCGAACTCAGGGAGGTAGAGGTCAAAGATATCCCTCTCAAGCAACCCTGCAATTACGATACAAGAAGTCTCTTGTGTCCCGAACACACCTAATACACTTGTCAGATGTATATGTGCACTAGTTCGGCGAAGAGATAGTAAGATGCAAGTGATATGGAAAAATATGAGTGGTAATAGCAATCTGAAATAAGTATGGCAGCAAGTAAACATGCAGCAGAACAGTAAATAAACAGTGATTCGATGTTTGGAAACAAGGCCTAGGGATCCTACTTTGACTAGTGGACACTCTCAACAATGATCACACAATAAAACTACTCTACACTCTCTTGTTGGATAACAAACACCATTCATTGTGTAGGGCTACAAAAGCAAACCTCAAGCCGGAGTAAACAAGCTCCACAACATCCGGAGTTCATATTTAAGTAACCTCTAGAGTGCATAATAGACCGTTGCAATTTAGACCGAGTACTAACATAGCATACACACTGTCAACAATAGCTATGAAAGGGGGAATAGATCGCATCAATACTATCATAGTAATAGTTAACTTCATAATCTACAAGAGATTACAATCATAACCTATGCCAAGTACTACATGATGCACACACTGTCAACATTACATCATGGAGGAGGAATAGAGTACTTTAATAACATCACTAGAGTAGCACATAGATTAATAGTGATACAAAGCTCATCATATGGATCTCAATCATGTAAGGTAGCTCATGAGATCATTGTATTGAAGTACATGGGAGAGATATGAACCACATAGCTACCGGTAGAGCCCTCAGCCTCGGGGGAGAACTACTCCCTCCTCATCATAGGAGACAGCGATGGCGATGAAGATGGCGGTGGAGATGACTCCGGGGGCAATTCCCCGTCCCGACAGGGTGCCGGAACAGAGACTTCTGTCCCCCGAATTGGAGTTTCGCGATGGCGACGGCGTCCCTGGAGTCTTTCTGGAGTTTCGTCAATCCGTATCGCATTTTTAGGTCGAAAGGGGTCATATAGGCGAAGAGGCAGCGCAAGGAGGTGCCTGGGGCCCCCTCACCATAGGCTGGCGCGGCTAGGGGGCCACCCGTGCCGCCTTATGGTGTGGGCCCCCTACTGCCCACCTCTGACTCTCCTTCGGTGTTCTGGAATCTTCCGGGAAAATTAAGATATTGAGTCTTTGTTTCGTCGAATTCCGAAAATATTGCCCGAACAGCCTTTCTGGAACCAAAAACAGCAGAAAATAGGAACTGGCACTTCGGCATCTTGTTAATAGGTTAGTTCCGAAAAATGCATGAAATCATTATAAAGTGTGAGCAAAACATGTAGGTATTGTCATAAAACAAGCATGGAACATCAGAAATTATAGATACGTTGGAGACGTATCACCTACCTACTACATGGTATTTTTCTGCCATTCCAAGTAAATACTTCGTGTGCTACCTTTAAACAATTCAAAAGTTATTATCTCTTATTTGTGTCAATATTTTATAGCTCACGAGGAAGTAAGTGGTGTTTTATCTTTCAATCTTGTTGGGCAGACTTTCACCAATGGACTAGTGGCTTCATCCGCTTATCTAATAATTTTGCAAAAAGAGCTGGCAACGGGGTTCCTAGCCCCAATTAATTAACTTTCATTAATAATTCTCTTCACATGTTTTGCTCTGATTCGTCAGTAAGCAACTTAATTTTGCAAATAGACACTCCTCCATGGTATGTGAAATGTTGGAAGGCACCCGAGGATTCGGTTAGCCATGGCTTGAGAAAGCAAAGGTGGGGAGGAGTGTCATCTCTAAATAAAACTAAAATAAATAGACACTCCTTCATGGTATGTGATTGTTGGAAGGCACCCGAGGATTCGGTTAGCCATGGCTTGTGAAAGAAAAGGTTGGAAAGAGTGTCACCCAAAAATAAAAATAAACCAAACTAAAGTACATGTGTAAACAAAAGAGAAGAGGGATGATCTACCTTGGTGTTAGAGATAACGTCCTTCATGGGACCGCTCTTTGAAAGTCTGTCTGGCAAGGGGGTTAGAGTGCCCACTACCATTCGTTGACAACAACAAACACCTCTCAAAATTTTACTTTTATGCTCTCTTTATGATTTCAAAACTTGAAAAGCTCTAGCACATGATTTTATCCCTGCTTCCCTCTGCGAAGGGCCATTCTTTTACTTTTATGTTGAGTCAGTTTACCTACTTCTTTCTATCTTAGAAGCAAACACTTGTGTCAACTGTGCATTGATTCCTACATACTTGCTTATTTGCATTCATCATATTACTTTGTGTTGACAATTATCCATGAGATAAACATGTTGAAGTTGAAAGCAACCGCTGAAACTTATATCTTCCTTTGTGTTGCTTCAAAGCTTTCTACTAAGAATCTATTGCTTTATGAGTTAACTCCTATGCAAGTCTTATTGATGCTTGTCTTGAAAGTACTATTCATGAAAAGTCTTTGCTATATGATTCAGTTGTTTAATCATTGTCTTTACCATTGCTTCGAATCACTGCATTCATCTCATATGCTTTACAATAGTATTGATCAAGATTATGATAGCATTTCACTTCAAGAAATTATCTTTGTTATCGTTTACCTACTCGAGGGCGAGTAGGAACTAAGCTTGGGGATGCTTGATACGTCTCAAACGTATCTATAATTTCTTATGTTCCATACTACTTTTATGATGATACTCACATGTTTTATACACACTTTATGTCATTATTATGCATTTTCCGGCACTAACCTATTGACAAGATGCCGAAGAGCCAGTTGCTGTTTTCTGATGTTTTTTGTTTCAGAAATCGTAAAAAGGAAATATTCTCGGAATTGGACGAAATCAACGCCCAGGGTCTTATTTTTCCACGAAGCTTCCAGAAGACCGAAGGAGTTACGAAGTGGGGCGACGAGGTGCCGCCACACCAGGGCCGCGCGACCAAGGTGGGCCCCGCGCCGCCCTGTTGTGTGGGTCCCTCGTGACGCCTCCAACCCTACCCTTCCGCCTACTTAAAGCCTTCGTCGCGAAAACCCCAGTACCGAGAGCCACGATACGGAAAACCTTTCAGAGACGCTGCCGCCGCCAATCCCATCTCGGGGGATTCAGGAGATTGCCTTCGGCACCCTGCCGGAGAGGGGAATCATCTCCCGGAGGACTCTTCATCGCCATGATCGCCTCCGGATTGATGTGTGAGTAGTTCACCCCTGGACTATGGGTCCATAGCAGTAGATAGATGGTTGTCTTCTCCTCATGTGCTATCATTGTTCGATCTTGTGAGCTGCCTATCATGATCAAGATCATCTATTTGTAATGCTACATGTTGTGTTTGTTGGGATCCGATGAATATGGAATACTATGTTATGTTGATTATCAATCTATCATATATGTGTTGTTTATGATCTTGCATGCTCTCCGTTGCTAGTAGAGGCTCTGGCCAAGTTGATACTTGTAACTCCAAGAGGGAGTGTTTATGCTCGATAGTGGGTTCATGCCTCTATTTAATCTGGGACAGTGACAGAAAGTTCTAAGGTTGTGGATGTGATGTTGCCACTATGGATAAAACATCAATGCTTTGTCTAAGGATATTTGTGTTGATTACATTACACACCATACTTAATGCAATTGTCTGTTGTTTGCAACTTAATACTGGAAGGGGTGTGGATGCTAACCTGAAGGTGGACTTTTTAGGCATAGATGCATGCTGGATAGCGGTCTATGTACTTTGTCGTAATGCCCAATTGAATTTCACACTACTCATCATGATATGTATGTGCATTGTTATGCCCTCTTTATTTGTCAATTGGCCAACTGTAATTTGTTCACCCAACATGCTATTTCTTATTGGAGAGACACTACTAGTGAACTGTGGACCCCGGTCCATTCTTTTACACCCAATACAATCTACTGCAAACATTGTTCCTTACTGTTCTTCGCATACAAATATCATCTTCCACACTATACATCTAATCCTTTGTTTACAGCAAGCCTGTGAGATTGAAAACCTCACTGTTACGTTGGGGCAAAGTACTTTGATTGTGTTGTGCAGGTTCCACGTTGGCGCCGGAATCCCTGGTGTTGCGCCGCACTACACTCCGTCACCAACAACCTTCACGTGCTACTTGACTCCTACTGGTTCGATAACCTTGGTTTCTTACTGAGGGAAAACTTGCTGCTGTACGCATCACACCTTCCTCTTGGGGTTCCCAACGGACGTGTGCTTTACGCGTATCAAACTCCAAGACCCTTGACCTTCACTCTAAGAGCACCAAGTCTTGCATATTCATTGGCCACAGATTCTCCTTCTCTAATCATGAACATGGTGGCCTCCTTCTTTGCGGACTCGTAAAGAGCTGATTGGATGAAATTGGTTCCCTCTTGGAGTACTACGATTTGATCCCACAACTCTTTAGCGGAGTCAATGTCATTGACTTGATCAAGGATCTTGCGGTTGATGCCACTCCTAATCTTGTCACGTGCGGAGGCATTGAGTTGACGGTTGTAGAACTCGGTGGAGGTCAACCGAGCGGGATCTTGTGGCTTCCGGTATCCATCAACAATGATTTCCCATAGCTCCACACTGCATCTGCGAATATGAGATTCCATAGAAGATTTCCAAAAAGGAAAGTGAGTTCCATCAAAATGGGGAACGTTCCCACTATGGTTTATATGAGGCATGGGTGAAGTGTTTTTGGGATAGTCATGATTGACTTGGTGGAAACCTTCCGGAGGGACCGAAGCCCCACTAGAGGTCCCACTAGAGGTCAAGTTCTTAAGCATGGCAGTCATCTGTGCCATTTGGCTTTGTACTTCATCCTCCTTTTTCTTCTTCTCGGCATCATATGCCAAGAATCTGGATTTCATTTCTTTAACCGAAAGGTTAGAGTCATCATCCAGACCCTCGAATAGTTTATCCATCTCACTCTTAAGGCTATGAAGCCCTTAATAAGAGTCCAGGCTCTGATACCAATTGAAAGTTCAGAGATGGTAAACCTAGAGGGGGGGGGGGTGAATAGGTTTCTACAGATTTTAATTCTTTGTTTGCAATGTTAGGCTTTGCGGAATATAAAGCTGAGCCTAATGCAAACTAGGCGACACAACCTATATGAGGATACAAGTAACTCGAGCACGAAGGCTCTCACAGGTAGTTATAATACAAGTAAGGAGTTCGGTTAGAGATAACCGATAGCACGCGGAGACGAGGGTTTATTCCCATGTTCCATTCCTTTGCAAGAAGGTACGTCACGTTTGGAGGGGTGGAGGTCCCACGAAGGATTCCCCACGCCACGAAGGCTCACCCTATTCTCCGGAGCCTATCCCACGAAGGAATAGCTCACTCACTTGTGGTAGACTTTGAGGTAGCCTCCAAACCTTCACAATCTTGTCAGGAGCAAATCCACAACCCGGATGCTTTCGGACCACTCTTGCCCACCTAGAGTTACCAAGGAACCCTAAAGAGCAAGCTTCTTGATGAATACAAGGGGTAATGAGATTTAGCTTGGTAGAACAGTAGATCGGGTCCTCCTCTAACGTTTCCCCGGAGAGATTTGAGTTTGGGTGGAGGAGGAGGGAGATCTGAGGCTTTTGGTGCTTCCTACAATGGAGTATGAGAGAGAGAGCTCAAGAACAGCTTGTAGTGTAGTGCCTACCCCTTCAGAGGTAGAAGAAGGGGTATTTATAGTGTCACATGAATTCTGGCCGTTGCTCACTTGCCATGTCATCATGTGCCCGAGAAACCCGGTCAACCAGGCCAGGGACCGGACCCTCCAGTCCAAACCGGGCGGCAGACCGGACCGAAATAGGTGCGTCAAAATGCCTCTCAGTACTCCTCCCGGTTTGCGTCAGCATTGAGCTCAGTCGGCGCCGGAGCGTCCGGTCCTGCACCCGGTCCGACCGGGCCAGGGACCGAACCCGCCGGTCCAAACCGGGCGGCGGACCGGACAGGAACCGGAGCAGCCCAGAGGCTTACAGTACCCTCCCGGTTGGTGTGAGCGCAGGGGCCGGTTGGCGCCGGGGCGCCCGGTCCTGCGCCCGGTCGACCGGGCGGCAGACCGGAACCGTCCGGCGCACAGGCCGGTCCGACCGGGCCTATGACCGGCTGGATGTTGTAGCCCCCTTTTTGATTGTTGTCGAAGTGGGAGGGTCTCCTTTAGCCTTCTTGTTCCTTTGATACACCATTTATGCCTCTTTGGCTAATACCTGGGATTATCCTTACAAACATGTATTAGGCCAAATACTCTAGCACGGTGTCATTGTTACCAAATTAATGGATAAGGGTAAAATACCCTTAGAGATGCGTCTCTGGCGGACGCTCGGCGGACACGGAAAGTGTCCGCTCGCGTCAAGCGGACGTTTCATCGGGCCCGCCTGGCAGCGACCCTGCGTCGATGCGTCTTCTCCGCCAGTACTGGCAGCGAGGCGTCGTTTCGGCAGTCTGCGGCCGCGTTGCGTGGCGCGGCCATCGCCTACCTCTACGCACGTAGTAATGGCGATGCCACGCGTGGCGCGGCCGTCGCCCTGCCTCGGACCTATATATACAGGGGCGCGAGCATCTCATCTCCTCCTCACTAAACCCTAGCCGCCGCTGCCGTAGCGCCGCTTCCTCTTAGCCTCCAGCAGATCCACCATGAGCAGCGCTGGACGCGGCCAGGCTGCCGCGCCTCCACCTCCACCTTCACCTCCCACTCCACCTCCTCCGGCCTCGAGCTCCTCCGAGGAGTTCGACTCCGAAGATAGCACGGGCGACCTCCTCGACCCGGCCAGGGACGCCGCGCAGGAAGCAGAGGAGGAGCTGGCGGGCCACGCGGCGTTGGACGCCGAGCTGGAACAGCGCAGGCTGGTGGCCGCCGCTGCAGCAGAGGACTCCGACTCGGAGGTATCTTGGTCCTCCGATGACCCTGATGCGCCGGCGCCGGAGGAGAAGGCGGCGGAGCAGAGGGCCCTCGTCGAGTCTTTCAGGACGCTCAAGGACGACGCCGCCAACGCGAGGCTGGAGCAGTGCCTGCAAGAGGACGCGGCGGCGCACCGATTCATAGCGGCCGCGCGGGAGGCGGCGGAGAAGCAGGCGGCGGAGCGACGCAACGACGGTGCCGGCCCGTCAGGAAGCAAGTAGTTTAGGCCTATAGATCTACTTTGTATAGTTTTTATTATAGTTTTTATGCATTTTTTATGTACTACTTTGAATGTTTTTAACTATGTTCCAATTCAAAAAAATGGATCGCCCCAGTGGGAGCACACCCAGACGCAAACGGACGAGCGGACAAAATATATCCACGGGGCGACGCAAACGGATGCTCACGACCACTTTTGAGCTTCCGAAATGCGTCGCGCCGCTGGGATGCCCTAAACCCACACATGCAAAATTGTGCGGATGATCGACGGATCCTTATTCATGTAGGGAATATATTCTGCCGTGGGTCGGAATTTGGCAACGGGGAGAAAGAGCGTATGGGCGACACAAGTGCCTGCAAGAACACGAAAAAGTGAAGAAAGATCTCACCTAATATTCCCAGGCAGAGCCGGCAGATCTCTGTTCCTTTTTCAGGGTGTGTGCCATGGCCGAAGGCGAAGTGGGATATGTGCAGGTTCAGTTCCTGGCGCAGCTGCAATCGGGGGAAGCATCCGATGATCCGGACGACCTTTTTTCGTGCGCCAAAAACAGAAAGAAAAAGAGGCACATGAATAAAAGGCTTCGCCAAAAGAGAACGCCTAACTTGAGGTTAAAGATTTTAGTGGCTTTTTTTGTCTAGGGTTTTTTAAATTCCTTTTGGGATTTTTTTGATAATGAGTGTTTTATCGCTAAAAAGATTTTACGTGTGACCTCTGCATAACTGAAATGCACACAACCGTTTCAATCAAAAATTTACATGAATAAAACTGAACTCGTAAAAATAATCATGAAAGGAACTATAAGACAGTGTAAGGCGAAGGATGGTCAGTCCGTAAAGTACTCTGCTATTCATGTTGGAAAAAAGATATCCATCACCGTATCCTCCAACCGTGCATACACCTCCGTAAACAGGTCACGATGCCCCACACGCTGTAGAGACGACCATGAATAGAGGCGTAGTTGTGCGCTGGTACATGACCTGCATAACAGAATCATGTTTATTATAAAAGAACCTTATCATTTCTACATAGCCATAACAACTAACAATGTGAATCGCTAACTAGCTTAAACCTAGAATCCACATCATTGAACCAATTGCCGAGTATATTCGCAATGCTATGTGGTGGGTATAAGGTGGCCGACCATATAAATCTTGCAAATTTGCACTATAAAAGTAAGTGTTTTATAATTTCGTCATGGTGACACAAGACACACATTTTACTTCCCTGCCAATCAAGTTTTACAAGATTATCTTTTGTTAGAATTACCCCTCATTGAAGATACCACACAAAAATTATAATCCCGTCATGCTGATAAAAGACACATATTTTACTTCCTTGTCAATTACGTTTTGCAAGGTTATCTTTTGTAAATATTACCCCTCGATGAACATACCATGCAAAAAAAAACTTAGGGCTCCTTCGATTCATAGGATTGGAAAAAAATAGAAATAGGAAAAGCATAGGATTAGGGATGTCATGCCTAGTTGAATCCTATGGAAAGACGAGTTCTCTTTAATTGTACCAAAGGAATTTTCTATGAGGTATGACCTAATTATTTTTCTTATAGAGTTTGCACTACAAGATTCTTATAGAATTAGTTCATATGAAATATGTTCCTAGGAATCAGACATTAGCATAGGAAAAATTATCATAGGATCAAAATCCTACACTTTTTCTATGCAAATCTTATGAATCAAAGGAGTCCTTAGTTTTAAGTGGGATCTTCATCTTCCAAATTTAATAATAATAATATTATTATTATTATTATTATTATCAACTTGTACATTATATTGGATTAAAATTTTGTACATAAAATCCACCTAGAATTTAGCACTTTCACGAAGATTCCATCGAAATACATCCAAACCATGCATCAAATGTATCAAATCCACACGTTGTAACAAAGCATTCAAAAATGCTTGTCTAGGGCCAACAAGATTTCTTCTGCACGACACATTTGGTGGAAAAAATTTCAACACCTTAGCGAGCGTATCGTTTTTGTGATGTACAATATTGTACAAGGCCAAATATTGTTGACAGGGCGTGTCATAACCTATCCATTAATCTTTTCGGGATCTAATTTTCAATCCATTCTAATTGGGAATGCACTACATGGGAAGAAGAGTTTATTCGTCACCATTAGTCCACCCAAAAGTGTGATTGCCAGGCTTCCAATAAATCTGAGACAATGCACATAAGATAACATACTTTTTTCTAGAGAGGGTTTCCCAAACTCCCCAATGTCAGTTTAGTTTTTGATCTCAAGATCATGAAGATCTTTGCGTCCGCAACTCACACTATGCTTGACTAACCAATACTCCCTCCGTTCTAAAATACTCTGCATTCTAAGCTCTAAAATTTATTCTGAAATACTCTACATTCTAGCTTTTAGTTAACAATAATACGAAAACGAAGTGTTCCTACTTTATCTATTGGATGTCACTATTTTCAATGTATCTTGGATTGTATGTTTATTAATTTAAGTAGTACTAATAAATGCACTACTAATCTATCAGATTTTTCCTAGAATGTAAACTAAAAGAGAACGGAAGGAGTATTCTTTTTCTCACTCCCACCTTGTTAAAAGAGTCTTGATCGAAAATGATCCAATCGTTTTAAGACACCTTTCGAAACTTGGATATTACCTACAATACCATGTTAGATAATAACTCACCGTTTTTGAGAATCTTCTCGAGTAAAAAAAATCTAGCGATGGCATGGATGAAGTTCTCGGCTGAGTTCGTGTGCGCATGATGATGGGTGCCGCGGAAAAGCGCGCAGATATGATCGACGAAATCTTTCTTCGTGCTTGCCGAAGCACGTACGTTCTCTAGGGCGGCATTGTCGCCAAACTGCGTTCTTTCTCACCTCGAGATGACGCTCGCTCGAGTAGTTCCCTCGACAACTTTCTGAGGTGCGTAGCGAAAGCGGCAGCAATGCGTGCCTGGGCAGCTAGCTGTAGGTGAAACATGCCCGCACGCACGCCTCTGGAGTGAAAACTAGTCCAAAAAAGTGATTCCTCTTTTGGCTCCTACACGCAGAAGAGAGTAATTTTGTCTTAGGGAGCAAAGCACGGTTAATTTAGAAACGCAAGGCACCTTTTCCTCTTTTCCTACCTTTGCTTCCGTTCCATCTTTACACCTTCCATGCGTGTGTGCTGTCTGCTAGTTGGAGTATTATATAGTAGTAGGACTACCGCGGGTAAAAGGGGTAGGAATGGTTGGGAAAAAAAAATAGAAGGGGGTAGGATGAACAAATCTATTGACATTACATAGTCTTGCATCATCATGGTTCATGGTTATTCTATGTTCAACTCTTTTTTCCTTTTTAAAAGAATCTTTATTGACTCAAATGTCATATCATCGTGATGCAATCAAATAATTTTACACCCGAAAGATGAAACAACCCAACAAGCCCGAAAACATTCATCCGAATTGAGGTTTCTACTTTATGTTGGCTATTTGGAGGGTAAGAAATGATATCATCTTTAACAAAAAAAACATATATATTTTCACTTCTTACAGGTTATCCATATGATGTCACACTGGCTTCAGCTATGGACCCTTCTTTCCCAGAAGGACAGCGGGATGCCATAGTTTCTGGATGCACACGACTCCAGATGGTCGCTCATGATATCTTGTGCCACGCTGGCTAACGTCATACTAGGAGGTTACATCGATGTGTAGTGGTACTATGTTTTATTTGTTTCGCTGGTTGACTGTAGACGATGATTGAGTTGTAAGAAATATTTGAAACTTTTTAATAAAAGATCGTGTGCATCATAATGATGTAGAAGCCGAGATTTTAAAACCCCATTTCGAAAAAATGAAACAATACGAATGGAGCCAATATTGTATAGATCGCCTGCAAAGATTTCCGTAGCTGAAGCAGGTCAACGGCAGGGCGTGCGACCTGGTTAGTTTTTTTTTGAAGCTTTCACCGGGGGGAGAGAATCCCCACCTGAATATATTGCATCAAAAGAGCATTACAAGACCAGTCTCTTGACCTCTCTTGCGAGAGGCCATTGGTCAGGGTACATGAGGTGTTACAAAAAGAAAAGAAAAATGGAAGAGGAGGGATTACAGGTGCACTTGAGAAGCACAATTGGACATGCTAGCATGATGAACATCACGAGGAAGAGAAGCATAGGCAGTACAATGAGGAGTGTCAACGACGCTATCGAAGGGTGTCACAGTACCGAGACTATAACATCCCAAAAATTTCAAAACACAACAAATGAATTTCCCCTTTTTCCAAATTTTGGAACCAACAAAAACTTTTATTAAATTAAGTTCGATACATAGTGATCTTGCTTAATTCTTGTGCTATTTCCATGATTGCTTGATATAGTATTCTGAAATGATCTTAAACCCTAAACCTCACCCCTCTTTTCACCAACCAAGTTAAAATAAAATAAAAAGAAATTTAAATAAGAAAAAGGCATATGTGCCTATGGCTATTTTTGGAAAACTTTACCATAGGCCTTTATACTTTGTTTAGAGGTTTGGAAAACCTTCATAAACCTTACCTAGTACTTATCAAACCAAATCCAACCAAAGAAAATAAAAAGAAACTAAAAATGCCATAGAGTCATATGAGAGTAATATAGCAAATTTGTGAATTTAAGGAGCTTGACCCTAAGACTTGTTGTGAATGGTTGGATCACCCCTCTATACCATTTACATACTCAACAACATCAATTGGGTCAAGCCAAGTCAAATTAAAAATCAAATGCAACATATGCATAGAGGCATATGTGGCACATAGCCAATTTACCCAAATCTTGTCCTATGCCTTTATACCTTGACCAAATGGTGTGAAACCATCTCTAAACCTAATCTCACACTAAATGGACCCTCAACCTTGCCCAAGTAAAGCAAGGGGAACAAATTACAAGAAAAAGGAAATTTGACATATCACCTCTTATGTGTTATGGCCATTTTTGCAAATCTTTGAGCTAGACCTTTTGGAATGGTTTCAATGGTTTGGAAATGTTCCTAAACTAATAAGAATCACTTTGGAGTCAAGAAAAATCAAATCAAATGGAGAGAAATGAAATAGTGAGAAAATCCCATTTTCACTCACATACACTTTTGCCAATTTTGCAAATCTTCAACCAAAGCCACTTTGGCTTGTGCCATTGTTTGTAAAACACTTATATATCAATAACACACCCCTTTGAATCAAAGAAACCAGAATCAAATCAAAGAAAAATGCAAATTCCAACTTACATATGATAATGGTCATGTGACCACTTTATAACATCTTCATCACTTTGCACCCCTGGTTTTGACTTTTCTTAAACCAACCTTGACCAACTCTTGCCACCTCATCCAAGACCATGTCAAGATGAACCCCTTTGCTGTTGACCACCCGTGCTGACTTTGACCAGGTTGACCAGAATAGATGAGACAAGTGGAGACATTGAAATAAAGGGAAGATCAACCCCCATTTTGAAAACTTGCAAACCATCACCAAATTGACCACCACCACCATTCTACCTCTCTGAATATATAAATGAGATCCACCAAAAATATTTCCAAAATTCAACAAAATTTCTCTTGCGGCCATTATCACAAACACCTTGCAGGCAACATTTGGAAAATGCAACACATGCTTTTACACACTGGATTTTTGCCTAAACCCCTTTTGATCCTTGATCATTGTTGCTCATGTACCTCCTCTGCATCAAGCCCTGCCCTTGTGCACTGATAAAAGTGAAGCCATGATCACCATTGCTACCATGCCGTGTACCATGCACACACACAAGCACTTGATCTCCCTGGCCCTCTCCTATCCCTCTCACCATGTCAGCAAGCACGCTCACACTTCCCTGAGCATGCTCGTACCAGCCCTGAGCGAAGAAACGCACGGCATTGGCCAGAACGCCGCACGCCCAGACACGCCAGAACCATGCCAGGCACGCGGTGAGCGCGCACGGGCACGTCCTGGACGCGCCAGAGAACGCGCGCGTGCCGTCGCCTCAGCCCACCCTTGCACGCCTATTTCTGCATCGAGCGTCGCCACCATCTCCTCTACCCCGTAGACATGCTCGCAAGCTTGCAGAGGACTTGTCGCCGTCGCAATGATCCACGCCATTGCCGCCAGTACCCGCCGCAGACACGGAAGCAATGTGAGTTGTCCCCTCCTCCTTTCTCTGCACCAGCTACACGTTGAGAAGCGCCTAGCCGTTGCCTACCTCGCGCCCCTATCTCCTTGCCCCTTCGCGCCCTGGAGAGCCCTTGCCGTCGACGACCCTCCACGGTACCCTCGCCGCCCTTGCGCAGCTATAAATAGCGCCCCTCCCACACTGCATCCTCCACACCATTTCTGCTCCCCTCCTTCTCCTCGACCTCCTCAACCTCTTCTCCACTCCGATTACGCCACAGAGAGCCCCAATTGAGACGTCGATCGCCGGAGTCCGCCACAGTACAATCCCGCGACTCCGTCCACCTCCGCTCCTCCCACGCCTACCAGTAGACTCCTCGTCGTCGACAACATCGTCTAGCATCAGCATCGCCCCTCGCCGGAGCTCCAGTACGCCGCCGACCCCCTACCTCCGCCGCGACAGCACGCCCCTCTCAACGACGAAGACGACGCAGCTGCACCGTTGATCCTCGATCTAATCCGACGGCCCAGGTTAGAACATAACGATTCGATGGGATTAAGTCGCTGACGCGTGGGACCCCTTGTCAGCTGGCCCGAAACGTTACTGGGCTGGCCCTTCTGTGTTTTAAACCTTTCGGCCCATTCCTTTCCCGCCTAGCCCACTTAGCCATTTTCAAATTAATATGATTCAGCAAATTTTCAATACTGATGCTTTGCTATAAATTGAATAGTTTCAAATCTACAAGTCCAAATTTAGCAAATCAAAATTTTCCAGAAAGCTTATGAAATTATCTAGCTAACCCCACTGGATTCAACCCCATATCTTGTGTAGATTTTGAATAGCAAAACTAACAAGTCAGATACTTTTCAGTATTCAAATAAATCTTAAAAATCAACCAATATGAATTTTGAAGTAAATCCAATTGCTATAATTCACATTTCACAAACTCTAATTGTTTATGTAAAAATATGATATGGGTTCTGTACATGATCATGGGCTAGAAGCAAATTATTGGCTATGTAGTCAATACTAGCCCATTTAAACCATTTCAAATGTTAGGAATTTAAATCTATGAGGTGTAGCACCTCATTTAAATCATTTTCTCAAGTGTTATGAAGTAATGTGATGACCTCTATTGCATGGGCTCATACTTGCTCACTTGGGGAAACTTAAATCAAAATAGTATTTAAATTACAATGGTTATTAATTTCACATGAGATGATGAATCTCATTTAAATCATTTTTCTCAAAGTCAACATGTGATCATACATGGTTATTTGAGAAGATTAAATCTTAAGAACATTCAATGAGAGGAAATTATTCCTCCAAAGCACTAAATAGAAACCCTAATTCCAATTTCAATGAGAGGGAATTATTTTCCTAAAATTAAGTAAGAAAACCTAGCATAATTTGTGAACAAATGTTAAGTAGTAATGCTAGATCATTTGTGTGAACCATTAAGGCTAATGAAGACTACTTAAGTGTTGTTTGGTGATTGTATCCTCGTATTCGTTTATAGACGCTAGTACCGGAGACTATCAAGAGGAAGAGGTCTTCTACCAAGAGGAAGAAGAAGAAAACTTTGATCACCTCACCAATCAAGGAAAGCTAGAATAATGCAAGCTATTTTGTTGCAAGCTATTACCCATGCAAGATAGATTAGTGCAAAGCTCTACAAGAGCAAGGCACCATTACATTTTACTTTATGATCCTATCCCAAGTTTTTACTTTACAAGTTTTCATTGAATCTTAATTATCAAAGTTACTTTTTGATTTATGATTCACTTGGTTTAGCTATAGAGTAGTACAAGAGCATCACACTTAGCCTAGCAAGCTCCAAGATATTTAGCACCCCTCATAACTAGTTGCTAGTGCTAAAGATTAGAAGTGACTACTCTAGTTGGGAACTTGTGAATTGAAATGACTTTGAAAACCTTGGAATGATGAGTCATTCTATTGAAAGATTTTGAAGGTGAATATGACTGGTGAATGACTTGGTGAATTTTACCAAAACTGATGGTTGGGTTCGGATGCGATACCATTCCAATTTTATAAGTACCCCCATAATACCTGAATCTGGGTAAGGCTTAGCTGGAAACTTATGTATTTTAGTATGGGTTCCCTCTGAACAAGCGTCATAGGGGTTATGCCGAGGCTGCCTCCATTTGAAAGTGAAATGATGTGAAACGAGGTGAATGTACTATCCAAGCTGATGAGATCTAAGATCCCGGGAGTGGCCCGATCTCGCGATTTGACCCCGAAGTCCAAGGGAAGAGGTGGGAGAACGCGAGGAACACGAAGAACACGAAGAACGCCGGTACTCACGAACGCACACCAACCCGATACACCCGATACTTACCCCCGTGGCTCGATGGACCACGCCAATAGAATCTCCTGGAAGAGGCACGCGGCAGAATTCCCGGAGAGAGATTGGGGTTGGAGAAGAAGAGATTGATGAGGGAGAGAGAGTAGCTTGTACTAGAATCTCACTCAACAATATCCAAATCAACAACCAGGATGCCTTGATTACAGAGGGATGGTAACCCTAGGGAGACTAAGGTCAAAGTTAGGTTTGAGTTCAAAACAAGTCTACATGGTAAAGGAGGGGTCCAGGCTACTTATATAGGCATACATGGCCAGCAAGGGCGAAAAGGTACGCGAATGGATAACTTAGGCAGTTTGGTGGGTCATTCCCGTAAAACCCGGTTTGGAATCCGGTCTGACCGGGCCTATGACCGGGTGACAAGGGATTAACTTGTCAATGCCTACGGGTTGTAGACTAGGGTTTCGTTAGAAGTAGAGGGCAAGTAGATCTCGAAGGTTTCAGCCGAAAAGTACTCGACGATTATGAAAAATAGGGTTTGAGAGACAATGATTCGATGCTTTCTTCGTCCCTCGACTCCCCCTTATATAGGAGGTGGAGCCGAGGGATTCGTATTGTTACAAGTTACAGAGTCCAGGAAGGTTTCTAACTTATCCCGCAAGATTACAAATAATGCTTCCTATTACAACTCTATCTTTCCTTAACAATATCTTGGGCTTCCGAATCTTCTTATTCTTCGAGTAGTGGGCCTTCAGTAAACCCCGGGTACTATCTTTGGCAGGCCCATTGGGGATGCCTATGTCAATAGCCCCCGAGATTTTGCTTGAATCGCAGAGTCAGGGAAAATCTCCACTGTTTATTCTTACTCGACAACTTAAAACTTCTCTATATTTCTTTATATGAATTTCTATATTGTACAGGGATAATGGTAGTTGGGGCTAGTTCATCTGACGGATCAGGTACTAGTTAACTGCTCTAGTGGCAATCCGCAAAAACCTACTTCAAGATCACGTCCCTGGACATGATCTCGGGATACTGGTGTAAACTTCGACAGGTGCCGCTTAAGGTCTTACCATTCTGTCGAGTCCCAGACATATTTATCGGGTACCTAACGCGTCCGTTAGGATTTTTCTTCGTATCTGTTGATACGGTAAAAGTAGCAAACCGACGTCAGAGACGGTGCCACGCCACACAGAACGGATCTGGGGTCTTACCTTCACAAAGTTTTGCGGCATTCAGAAATTGTTCGCAACTTTGGCGTTCTGAGAATATATTGTCAAGTGCTTATTCGGCTGTTGGAATGGCACATTTTATTGAGTCAACGGATGACTTTATATTTCTCTCCCGATGGGAGTATATGTAGAGTTAGTTATAACTCGAAATATACTCTTTTGCTCTTCTATCTTTCTTCTTCTCTTTCTTTCTTTCTTTTTTATAATTTCATCGGGCACGCGGACAGCGTTTCCGATGGGAGTAGCCCCCGAGGCTACAGCCAAGGACTTGTGCTTGGGTATAGGCTCCACGCCTTATGCTGCTATATTTTCTTTCTCTCCCGAAGTTTTCAAATTTCTCGGGTGCGCGAACAGCGCTCCCGATGGGAGTAGCCCCCGAGGCTATGAGCAAATATTTGTATTTGATCATAGGCTCATGCCATTTCTATTTTATCTTTCTTGATCTTTTCATTTTTTTCAAAGTAGCCCCCGAGTATTTGATCAAAAACTTGTATTTGATCAAAGGCTCTCCAATATTTTTCCATGTCGCCTTTTTATGAAGCTGTTGAGTCGAATTTTTCTCCTGCTAAAGTGACGTTATTGCTGACGGTAGCCACGATTGCAAGTCCGAAAATCGCGAGAAGTCTTCTCCCGCTGCCTGGCGGGCCCAAATTACCCATTATCTTGAAAAGCCATGCAAGTGGGGGACACACGTCCTCCGCTTTTCCTGGCGCACGAACTGTAACTTCTCCAGGGTTAAAATACTTTTTTACCCCTATTCCACGTGTTTATCATCTGCCACACAGTTTTTCCATCCAACGGTCCGCCACTTCGCCGCACCTCTATATAAGATCCCCTTCTTCTTCCTCGAGCACTTCCGCTCGCGCCGTTCTCCTGCTCTCCTCTGCAAAACTTCCTCCTGCGCCCCACAACTCCCTGAGCTCATCTTCTCCAAGCTGCATTCCTGCGCCATTGTTAATGCCACCGCGTAGGTTGATCAAACACAGCACGCCGGAATCGTCGATGGCTGCCATAGATCTGGGAAGTGCGGAGTGGGAGAGGTCCAAAATCTCCACCCAGGACATCAACCTCTTGAAGAAACTGGGGATCAGCAAGAAGCCCAAGGCGATGTGCTTCCCTAGTGAAGAAAGCTACCCAACCCCTCCAATGGGGTATCGGGTAAGTTTTATCAACCATCTCATCCGCGGCCTTTCTGCCCCCATTCATCCTTTCCTTCGAGGATTGCTTTTCGTTTATGGTCTACAACTTCACCACCTCACGCCCAATTCTATCCTCCACATTTCCATTTTCATCACCCTCTGCGAGGCCTTCCTTGGCGTCCAGCCTAACTGGGCGCTATGGAAGCGCATTTTCTTTTGTCGCCGCAATGGCTCTCCCAATGTCGCCTATAATATAGGCGGCGTTGTTATCTCCGTTCGCCCCGAAGTCGATTACTTCGACGTCAAATTCCCTGACTCAGTTCAAGGGTGGCGCAAGAAGTGGCTGTATATTCAGGAGGAGAACCATGGATGTGCTGAAGACAACATTCCTCCTTTCGACGGTGCCGAGAAAATCTATCGCCGCCGCTCCTGGGATGCAGAGGCTACCGAGGAAGAAAAAATATCGACAGAGGTACTGATGACTCGCATCCACGAGTTACAAAACACTCGCGGCAAAGAGCTGTCAGGTATCCAAATCACGGCGTATTTCCTTAGAATCAGAGTGCAGCCCCTTCAGGCTCGCAAATACCCTCTCTGGAAGTATGCTGGCGACAAGGATGCGGATCGGTTGTCGGCGGATTTAGAGGTCAAAGACTTAGAAAAGCTTGTCCGAAAAATCTCCTCCCTCAGCAAGAAAGATCCTGTCCCTTCTTCTTGCCGCGTAAAACCATATAGCGCGACCAATGCGCTTCCCAAGGTAGCCTTTTGTCGACTGATTTGTTATTGTTTTGCCATGCTTTGCATTATTCTTTTATTGACACCTCCCCTTGTTTTTGTATAGAACCATCCAAATCTTGTCTCGCTTCCTCCCCTTCCTGAAGGTGGAGAAGTCGACGAACGGGCTGTTGTCACTGATGACAACCAAGATGCCCCTTCTCTTGAGAATGAACCCGCAGATTCTCAAAAATCTGCGGGATCTTCTGAAAAGGAGGCTGCCTCTGAAGCTACTACATCGGCACAGTTTCCTCCTCCTGCTGTTTCTCCAAGGAACAAAAGGAAAAGGGCTGAAGTCGAAGACTCCGGCACCTCCAAAGCCGAAGAAACTGCTCCCTCGCGTCAGAAGGCTGCTTTTGATCCATACCTTGAAGCCCTCATCAGCTCGTAAGTCATCTTTCATTTTTCCTTATTTCTGTACTCGAAGATTTTTTGTCTATCTTGCTTTTTATGCTGCCGCCATTTAATCGTAGTGGTGACGAGGAAGAAGTGCCAGCTTTTGATGCGACTGCTCGAACGAGTACGTCGCACACTCTGGTTGTTTCTGAGGTGAAAGTTGAAGGAGAAGAATCTTCGCCTCCTCAACAAAACCTCGACGCTCCTACTCCTCCTTCAAGCCCCCTTGTCCCTTCACCAAAAAGGACAAGGGTGGAAACAATCACGGAGCCTGCCCTACAATTGGGTAGCTCCTCGAGTCCTCTTTTGGATGATGTAAGTCTTTAATTTCTTGCTGTCATTGTCTATATTTCCTCTGTTTGCTTCTTTGTGCCATCATATTTTTCCCATACCGACGTTCTTTTTCTTTATCCTTCTTTGATAGCCTATGATCAAAGAACTTATTCGCATCGGTGCCCAATTCATTGGGTCCAGCAAGACCGAAGGTATTGACTCTTTGCTTGCCTTTGTTCTTGACTTCTTACTTCTGTTTTATCGCTATTTTGACTATTTTTAACTATTTTGGCAGAAAAACTTGCGGAGGCCAACAAACTTGCCGACACACTTGCTCAGAAACTAGAGAAAAGTGAGGCGGCTCGCAAGGAGGCCGAACTTGATGCTGGCAAAGCTAAAGCAGAGGCTGATAAGGCCAAGGCAGAAGCTGCTGGTGTCGAAGATCTGCAGAAAAGGCTTCATGATGCCGAGACTTCTTTGAACGAGCATAAAGCCGCACAGGCTGCTCGTGAAAAAGCAATCATCAAGCGCTTGAACTCGCAGAATCGGTGCTTTGTCAGTAAGTTTATCGATCTGTTCTTTCTTATTTAGACTTGCTTTTCTTTGCTTGCTTGTCGACCAATATATACTTTCTTCGGCAGATAAAACAAACCAAGAATTTGAGCTTGAAGATCCCGACAACGATCCTCTTCTCGACGCACTCTCTGTCCTTGAGTTTCATGGAACAGAAACTCGTGAAGGCATTGAACAGGCTGATGCAGGGTTGTCATGGATGTTTCCTTACTTCTTCCTGAAGAAAACGGAACCCAAGACTTTCCTTGCTCTTGCCAAGGACTTCAATCCACCAGAAGATCTTGGACTGAAGATGCGCCAAGAAAACATGAAGATTGCTGTCGAAAGCACTGTCGCCTTGGTTGCTGACAGCCAGCAAACTATCGACTGGACGAAAGTGGGCGACACAGAAGAGATGGAGACCACGAAGTGGCGGGCACTGATCAGGGCGGCAAAGCCCAACACGAAGAAAATCCTTGCCTATCTTGGGATCAAGCCAACCTCAACTCCTAGCTCGTCGAAGCCGGAGGTCTAGTTGAATGCCCCTTCTTTTTTTTCCTTTATTTTTTCTGTTTCTTTTGCTGTTGTCGCCACAATAGCTTTGGCGAGAATTGTCCTAGTGCTCTTTGTAAAGAACTCCTTCTGTAATATCTGTATAAATTTTCTGAAGATCAATGGAATTATATCTTGTGCGATCATTTGATTTCGAAATTTTCTTTTCCAGTTGATATTTGATAACTACTCTGTCAATCCTCATCCTGCCGATACTTCTCCTGCTTCCTCCTTCTCGAAGAAAACACTTGTTGACGATAACCCCATCGACGGTTCTTCAAGTAAACATTTGTCGCAAGATTTACAAGAACTTCGCCAACAACTTCAATCCATGAAGAAACAAACTCTGGCAATGATGGAGCAATCTCGAAAAGCATCCGAGAGAGAGAAAGTTGCTCTCCAACAAGCTAAAGAAGCCATAGCTGCCAGGGACGCTGCTGTGTCGGAAGCTAAGAAAGCAACTACTCGAGAAAATAGCATGCTCGAGCTAATGTCTGAAGCTAGCGTGGATATGCTAGGTATGTTTTTCCAACCTCATACTGCTTCTGTTTTTTGCTGTGCCTCTCCTTAAATTTCTTGCTCTGTCGCTCGATAGGCTCGGTTCTCGACGCTACTGCTGAAGATGAGAGAGTGAATGTGAGAACGAACCTCCTCGTCAATCTTTCACTTAACCATGGCTGTCTGTTCTGGGCCACTCCTGAGCGAACCCAACAGATTGTCAGGTTCCAAGATCGCGCTTGTCAGGTGCGCTAATTTCTTAACTTCTGCACGAGAACCTTGACCCTTGTTTACAAGACTTTGTTTCCTCGAGATGAGGCTCCCGAAACTCTTCTTGGATTGATGGAGAAATTCAGAGATGCCCCTCGTATTCATAACTTTGTGTGAGCTCAATTAACCGCTGGAGCAAGGTTCGCCATGATCATGATACACATTTGCCATCCCAAATTGGACCTGACGAAGATTGTTGCTGACTGCTTGGCCAAGAAATCACGGCGAAAAAATAACATTGACGCAATCAATGACATGGTGACTCATGTGGCCGAGTCGATGATGGATGAACTTCTTCGGATGGATTCAGAATTCTTCGTCAAGGGAACCTATGCTGAACATAAGACAACCAAAGGTTTATCCATAGATAGTATATTAGGCCTTGACTGAGCTGTACTATATTGCGAGAAATTATGTCTGTATTTTGTCGAACTTTTTGTTTTATATTGTAAAGTGGTCTATATTGAGAAGCCCCCGAGCCTTTGGTTGGAGCTTATACTGTTTTGTTATCTTGAAGATTTTTCTCTGTTGCAAGAATATATATATTTTGCTGTCGATGGGTTACGAGCCCCCGAGTGTCTTGGTGGCGACGTTCTATATTTTCGTTGCGAGGTTTTCAGACCAAAGCAATAGAATTTTGACGAGTATGCTATGTTTATGGGTGTTAGCCCCTGGTTTTTTATTTGGCGAGGTATTTTGTACCAAGGCGAAATATTTTTGTAAGTCTAGTTCATCTATATTGTGTATATTTTGTAAACTTGAAGGCAATTAGCCCCCGAGCGTGTCGAAGAACAAGAAGTATATCTTCCACTATCTTTATTATATTGCAGCACCGTGAGCCCGCCTCATTAAAAACCTTTCCAGCCCCACTCGGTGCCCTGAAAAGGAAAAGAGTGCGTCTGAAAACTCGCGGGCGTTTCAGTACATTGTATTTTTACAGAGGAGGACTATATTTTGACTCTAGGCGTAGAACCGCCTGAGCTGTGCCACATTCCAGGGGTTTTTCTCGGGAACCCCTGTCTTCTTGTCCTTGATTCTGTATGCTCCTCCATCGATTACTTCTGTGACGACGTAAGGGCCCAACCATGGTGACTCGAGCTTTTCAGTACTTTGCTGGTTGAGCCGTAGGACCAAATCACCGACCTGGAAAGATCTTGGCCGCAATCGTCGACTGAGGTAGTTTTTTAGGTCCTGCTGGTACTTGGTGACTCGTGATAGTACTTCATCCCGAGCTTCATCGAGTGCGTCTACATTGTCCTCCCGAGCTTTTCTTGAAGTTTCCTCGTCATACTCTGTCACTCTTGGGGAGTCATGCTCTATTTCAATTGGTAGTACTGCCTCAGCTCCGTGGACGAGGAAAAACGGGGTTTCTTGTGTCGCCGTATTTGGTGTTGTTCGGATGCTCCACAAAACACTTGGCAATTCTTCTGGCCAGGTATGTCTAGCCTTTTCAAGCGGTCCTAGCAGGCGCTTTTTAATGTCGTTGCAGATGATACCATTGGCTTTCTCGACTTGGCCGTTGGTTTGCGGGTGTCCAACTGACGCAAAGTGCAATTTGATGCCTACTTCTGTGTAGTATGCCTTGAACTCCTTAGCTGTAAAGTTACTGCCGTTGTCTGTCACAATGCTATGAGGTACTCCAAACCAAAAACGAGGCCCTTCACGAACTTTATTGCTGACGCTGCATCTGGTGAGTTTATTGGCTTCGCTTCTACCCACTTGGTGAATTTGTCGACAGCAACCAACATGTACTCATATCCTCCTGGCGAAGCCTTGTGCAATTTTCCAACCATATCGAGTCCCCATTGAGCAAAGGGCCAAGACAATGGTATTGGCATCAGTTCTGCTGCCGGAGAGTGGGGTCTTGCGGCGAATCTTTGGCACGCGTCGCAGGTTCATACTATCTCTTTTGCATCCTCGATTGATGTCAACCAGTAAAATCCTGCCCGAAAAACTTTGGCAGCAATAGCTCGACTGCTCGCGTGGTGACCACATATTCCTTCGTGCACGTCCTTTAGGATTGTCCTTCCTTCTTCGGGTGTAACGCACCTTTGCAGGACGCCTGAAATGCTTCGCTTATATAACTCCCCTTTGACCACTGTGAAGGCTTTGGATCGTCGAATAATTCGCCTTGCTTCAACTGGATCGTCGGGTATTTCTTTTCTTAGGATATACAATATGTACGCTTGCATCCATGGAACTTCTACCATCATCACCAGATCTTGGTTCTCTTCGTCATCTGCAGCTTCTTTGAGGGGTGCCGAAGTTTTCTCTTCCTTCGCCTTCTTCTGCGCCTTCTTTGGCTTTGTGGATCTCTCTGCTATTTCTTCCCAAAATACACCTGGCAAAATTGGGAGGCACTGTGACCCGATGTTTGCGAGAACGTCGGCTTCATCATTGCTCAGCCTACTGATGTGATTTACTTCGCATCCATCAAACAGCTTCTCAAGCTCGTTGTACACTTCCTTATATGCTATCATGCTATCATTGACTGCGTCACATTGGTTCATAACCTGCTAAGCTACCAACTGCGAGTTGCCAAATATTTTTAGTCGAGTTGCGCCGCAAGGTTTCGCCATCTTCATCCCGTGTATGAGAGCCTCATATTCTGCTTCATTGTTAGATGCGTTTGGGAACGTCATCTGTAGGACATACTTCAATTTGTTGCCTTCAGGTGATATGAGTATTACACCTGGCCAGCTCCTTCTACTCTCTTGGATCCATCGAAGTTCATGGTCCAGGTTCTCGATAAATCTGGGGGTCCTGTATTTTGCAACTCCATCCACTCTGCAATGAAATCTGGCAAAACTTGGGACTTGATTGCCTTTCTTTTTTCATATGTGATGTCCCGAGGGGAAAGTTCTATGCCCCAAAGGGAGACACGCCTTGTAGCTTCTGGATTGTTCAGTATATTTGAAAGAGGTGCTTCATTGACTACTATTATCGGGTGTGCCGAAAAATAGTGGCGCAATTTTCTTGCCGTTGTAATCACTCCATATGCTAGCTTCTGGTACTGCGGGTACCGCTGTTTAGAAGGCGATAAAACTTCACTGATGAAATATACCGGCCTTTGTACTCCATGGAGTTTTCCTTCTTCCTCTCTTTCAACGACTAGCACCGTGCTAACCACCTGAGGTGTGGCTGCGATGTACAGCAGGAGAGGTTCTTTCTCTTTCGGCGCCACCAAGATTGGTGGTGTCGAGATTGTGCGTTTCAAATCCTCGAAGGCTCTGTTGGCTTCTTCATTCCACTGGAATTTCTCTCCTTGCTTTATTAAAGCGTAGAACGGTAACGCTTTTTCTCCCAGCCTGGCTACGAATCTGCTTAAAGCTACGACTCGCCCAGTTAGCTGTTGTATTTCTTTCAACTTTGTTGGCTTCCTCATTGTTACGATAGCTTGTATTTTATCGGGATTTGCTTCAATTCCTCTTGCTGAAACTAGAAACCCAAGAAGTTCTCCTGCTGGGACGCCGAAGGAACACTTTGTCGGGTTCAGTTTGAGGCAGAATTTGTCGAGGTTGTCGAAAGTTTCCTTTAGATCCTCGATTAACGTCATCCCCTTCTTTGATGTTATGACGATATCGTCGATGTACACTTGTACGTTTTTTCCAATCTGTGTCGCCAAACACTTCTGCATCATCCTCTGGTACGTTGCTCCTGCGTTTTTCAAACCGAAAGGCATTGTTCTGTAGCAAAACATGCCGTACGGTGTGATGAACGTTGTTTTGACCTCATCTTCTTCTTTCAATCTGATCTGGTTATAACCAGAATACGCATCCAAGAAGGAAAGACGTTCACATCCTGCCGTGGAGTCGATAATTTGATCGATCCTCGGGAGGGGAAAGTGATCCTTTGGACAATGTTTATTGAGACACGTAAAATCGACGCACATGCGAAGGACTTTAGTGTTTTTCTTCGGCACCAACACTGGGTATGCTACCCATGTGGCCTCTGTATGAAGCTCCTTGATAAAACCCGCTTCCCTTAGTCGATCGATTTCTGACAGCATAGCCTTGCGGTTTGGTTCAAAAAAACGCCGCAAAGGTTGTTTGATTGGTCTCGCTAGTGGATCCAAGTTTAGGTGGTGCTCGGCAAGTTCCCTGGGTACTCCTGGCATGTCAGCTGGACACCATGCGAAGATTTTCCAGTTCTCACGGAGGAACTCGATGAGCGCGCTTTCCTACGCGAGGTCCATGTCGTTTGCGATGGATGTCATCTTTTTCGGGTCTGTCGGGTGGATCTGCACCTCCTTTGAATTTTTCTCAGTATTGAAAGTTGATTCTTTATTTGGCCTTCCAACATCTGGCAGCACGTCGTAGTCAGTCGTGAGCCTTGACGCCATATACTCGGCTTGCATCCCGAAAGTTTCTGACAGTCGATGAAAATCCTTATCACACTTATCGGCTAGGGCAAAGCTTCCTTTAACTGTGATTGGTCCCTTAGGTCCAGGCATCCTCCACAATAGGTACGTGTAATGTGGTACCGCCATAAACCTAGCATATGCTGGTCGTCCCAACAAAGCCTGGTACTGTGATGGGAAATCTACGACTTCAAACTCCAACCTCTCGATTCTGTAATTTTCTCGGGTCCCAAACTGAACGTCGAGATTAATCTTCCCCAGCGGGTAACTTGGCTTCTCTGGTGTGATACCGTGGAATCTCGTGTCTGTTGGTTTCAGGTTTGCTGGGGATATGTTCATCTTCCTTAATGTATCTGCGTACACAAGGTTTAAGCTGCTGCCGCCATCTATAAACACGCGAGATACGTCGAACCCTGCGATGACTGCCGGTAATATGAGTGCTGATTGCCCTGGTCGAGGAACTTGCTGTGGATGATCCGCTATGGTGAAGCCAATTTCTTGCCCTGACCAATTAAGATACTCGACTGTTGGTGGAGGCAATTTTTTCTGCCATGAACACCTGTCGCGAGATTACTTTCTGAGCTCTATTGGATGGCCTTCCTTTCTGAATCATCGAGACCGCTCCGTTAGAGTTAGGATCGACATAAGGCGGTGGTGCGGGTGCTGCCGCTATTCTGAGCTGATGGCGATTTTCGTCCGTAATCGCGGGAGGAGGTGGCAAGTGAATCTCACTCCTGGGTTCCCGAGGATTTCTGTGTGCTGCCTGAGCATTAGCACGCCCTGCCCACCTTAGCATTGCCTGGAAATTTCGACAATCCTTCTGCAGATGTCCTGACTGTCTTTTTCTGTTGCTGTCGAGGAAGAAATGCATCTGACATGGCCCGTTCATCATCTCTTCGGGAGACACGAAAGGCCTCTGGAACCTTGGCCCGCTATTTTGCCTATTGTTTCGAGAGTCATCTCTATTGTCGCCTCGTTGCTCATTGCTTCTCTGGTAATCATCTCTGTTGTTTCCTCCGGCGCTTGCTCGAAAGCCAGCCGAGATTTGTCCTGGAGCATCATAGCTCGAGTACTGCCGAGGAAATCGTCGCCTTGATTGATAATTTCGACCGAGATCTTCCTCTGGCGACCTATGCCGTTTGTTGTGAACAACATCTTCTCCATCTGCCCATCTGTTTGCTATTTCCATTAGTGCGGATACTGTCTTTGGATTGGTCCTCCCCAAATCCTCGACAAAATCTCCACGCCTGATTCCTGCGACAAACGCGTCTATTGCTCGCTCGTCAGATATGTTTTCTGCCGAGTTTTTGATGATATTCCACCTTTGGATATATTTTATCATTGGCTCGTCTGGCTTTTGTCGGCACGCCCTCAGTTCCTCTAATGACGCAGGTTTTTTACATGTGGACCGGAAGTTCTTGACGAACACGTACTCGAAGCTATCCCAGCTGTCGATAGATCCTGGAGGAAGTTTCTTTATCCAAGATCGCGCGGCTCCACTCAAATGCACCTGGATGCTTTGCATAGCTGTTGCTCCGGTTCCTCCTGTGAGCTTCACTGTCTCGAGATAATCAACTAGCCAATCCTCTGGATCTTGAAGGCCGTCGAATTTCTTGAAGTTATCAGGCAACTTGAATCCCGAAGGGACTCGAGTTTTTCGGACTCTTCTCGTGAAGCATGGCAGACCGC
The DNA here is from genome assembly GCF_019359855.2 of Lolium perenne. Lineage (NCBI taxonomy): Eukaryota > Viridiplantae > Streptophyta > Magnoliopsida > Poales > Poaceae > Lolium > Lolium perenne. The sequence goes on along the minus strand of NC_067246.2, from coordinate 102,491,782 downwards.
ACATATCCTCGTCGTTTAGCTCTGGGGAATGCCGATGTTCCCTTCTGCTTTGTCGCGCTCTGTCGACCCTTGCTTGTGCTGCCGTGTCCCTTGCTCCACTTGGTCCTTCGGGAGCTGCTGTTGTTGCTGCCGCAGGTCGTGGACTATTTTGCCTTGCTGCTCCTTCGGGAGGTGTTGATGCAAACGCCGTTCCCATGGCTCCAACTCCTGCCATTGCCATGTTATACAATGCCTCCCTTGGATCTCCTGGGGGTGGCCTGGATGCAAGGATGAAAGCTTGTGTCGCCATATACCCAGATTCTGGTGTCTTGGGGATGATGTTCCCTCTCGTGTCTATCGACATAAAAGACATGTCGAGGTTTTGAACCAAGTGCTCTCTTTCTCCTTCAGGTGCGTTTTGTAACCTTGATCTTGCTCTGTTCCGAGCTTCCCTGTGGCTATCACCCGAAGTTCTAGATTGTCGACTCAGCTCTGCCCTTCGCCTACTTGATGCAGAGGCTGCCTCCCTTCTTCTGTTTAAAGCAATTGTCTGTTTTTCCAATTCCCTTGCAGCTCGTGCGAGCCTATATTGATATTCTTGTAACTCTTCTGGCGTGGCTGTGGTGGCCATTGGTTCTGAGCCATCCATAGCTCTTGCGGCTCTATCCCATGCTGCTTGCGGAAGTTGAACTCTATCTCGCGGCTGTGACCCGATATATTTGTTGCCTAGGCCTCGTCGCAAATCAGAGGGATCGACGTATGGATTTCCCAAATCGTCAAAAGCCTCAGATGTTTCCTCTTGGTCACGGCTTGGCTCTCCGATGACATAAATCTGATGATACTTTGTATTCAGATCTGTGCTGGGTTTGGTGACACCATCATGAAGATTGGCGAAGACCTTGCCCATTGTAATGGATTTGTCGATGAAGTTGAAGCTGTCGACACTGCTTGAGTCATCGCTTATATAGGAGTCCGCAGATGACTCAAGCGAGCTGAAGATCTTGGCGAGCTTTTCTCTTGCCCTAGTGCTGATGAAGCGTGACGACGAAGTTTCTTCCTCTCCTGACTCGATTGACGATGTAGAGTTCGAAAAATCGGAATCGACCGCCGATAATCCCGACGAGATCGGAATTTCGACACGATACGCTCCCTCTTTCTCGACGCGAAAGTGAAATCTTCCGAACGTCATCTCCATAGGCTCCTCCAGATACGCATATGCATCCAAACGGGAGGGCGGGTGAGGAACAAAATCGACAGGACCAGTTGCGATCTGTTTACCTCGATCCATCGCGTTGCTTGCTGTTGATGAAGTCGACGATCTTGAACGTGCCATCGAGATCAGATCCTTGACGCCTCTAGTTCCCACAGATGGCGCCAATTGACAAGGGATTAACTTGTCAATGCCTACGGGTTGTAGACTAGGGTTTCATTAGAAGTAGAGGGCAAGTAGATCTCGAAGGTTTCAGCCGAAAAGTACTCGACGATTATGAAAACTAGGGTTTGAGAGACAATGATTCGATGCTTTCTTCGTCCCTCGACTCCCCCTTATATAGGAGGTGGAGCCGAGGGATTTGTATTGTTACAAGTTACAGAGTCCGGGAAGGTTTCTAACTTATCCCGCAAGATTACAAATAAGGGATTTCTATTTTCGTGCCCTCAGTTCCTTAGTTGTGCTCAGTTTTCCCCAGCTCCTTAGTTTTTCCTCAGTTTTCCCCAAGTGCTTGTTTGAAACCCGCAGAAGGCAGCTCAGACGGCAGGATTCCCGTTAAGTTGACCGCTCCGTGCTGACGTGTGGGGCCGCATCGTGTGGGCCCACGTCGCGTGGGGCTGGTAGAAAGGGACCGCGTGGGACAGGACGAGATAGCGTTTGGTTGCACGTGAGCAGGAGCTGGGTTTTGTCTCTCTCGGCCATTGGCATTTCCCTTTTAACAGTACCTTTTCTGCCTCCTTCTCTCTGCCTTTTTTCACCTAATTAGTATCAAATCTAGAGAAGCTTGCATTTCTGTCTTTCTTCAATTATTATTTGTGCCTTTTGGCCCTCGTTGTTTGCCCAATATGGCAGCAAATCTAGTAGGGAGCCCAATCTAGTACTCCATCTAGTCCATATGTATGTAGTTAAATCTAGAAGCAAATCTACAGGAAATGTACGATAAATTCACAAGGTCATATAGTAGAATAGGGATAGATAATATAGATAATAAGCTGCATTCAGCAGCCAAACATAGTAGGGTTCGAGGTTCTTCACAAGAAGACAAGCACCATCATACTAACAACATAACAACGAGGGATCCCTAGCTAACAACAAAGGGATCCCAACAACAAAATGGAGGAGGCAGCAGCAGCACACGTCCAGGACTCCGCCTACCCCATCTGCCTCTGCCTCCACTTGTTGCTCCCCTTGGGAGCCTTGGGCTTGAGCGGAGGCATGCGCCCGCCGGAGATCTCCACCCGCTGGATGCTGCGGAGGTGCATGCCGAGCGCCAAGTGCTTGGCGCGGAAGGAGTTGGGGTTCACCGACGCGCCGACCTTGGGGTTGGTGTGGCCGATGTTCTCGGCATGCGTGAGGACGCAGTTGAAGTCAGTGCCGCCGAGCCTCCTAGTGCAGAAGGGGCACCTATAGACACCCTTGGCGACGTCGAGGTAGGAGACGTACTGGTCGACCTGCAGCCTCCGCAGCACCTGGCGAGTCTTGACGTCATGGTGCTCGTCGTCACTGCCGATGTCGCTGCCAGACAGCTGATCCATATCAAACGGGAATTTATTAGTGAATGAGTTGCAAACGTGCATGATAACAAAGTTAGGAAAAACAGAGGCAGCCTCAGTTAGAGTGGACATGATTATATGTCTACAGGGACGGTGTAAGCGAACCAAAGCTCATGCACAACAGATTTGTACACAGAAATGGTTCGCTGAACCCTCCCTGTAAAAATTTGTGCCCACCGATTCATCATAGGCAAAGAAACAGATTTCAGATCTGAACTTGAACACATTCCAGATTATTTGCAAATTAAACGGTTGATATCTTTTGATTCATGCATAAAATAACTGATTGAGATCCTATGATTACTTGCATAAATTAACCGATTGAGATCCCATTATTACTTGCATAAATTAACCGAACGGCGGAACCCCAAATCTTAAACGAAATCAAGGAGGGATCAAAGCAAAATGGAATAAAATCGGCGCAAATATTAGCCCAATACTCATCCATCCACAGATCCATCTACACCAGCACAAATAGGGTTCAAAAAGGAATGGGGAACAAAAAAAGGAAGCAAACCGTAGTTACCTCGTTCCATGGGTCCTCTATGGAGGTGTCGTAGCGGTTCGGGGGCGGGACGTACGTCACCGGCTCATAGGGGTCCCATCCCGGCGGGATCTGGCCACGACCGGCGGCAGCAGCCTCCGATGCACCGGCGGAGGCGGCGGCGACGTCCGTTGAGGGGACGGCGGCGACGTCCGTTGAGGGGACGGCGTCGAAGAGGGAGGCGTCGCGCTTGGAGCCGATGGCACCGTGGACGATGGGATTGGCATTCTCCTTGTCCATCTCGCCGGCAGAGGAGAGGGAGAGGGAGAGGGTTTTTTGCTTTGGAGAAGATGATGGGACGTGAGAGAGGCGGCGTTGCGTAGGCGAGTGAGAGTGACAGAGATAGTGGGAGGAGGCGTCTATAAAGGCAAGGGGTGGTTAATGCGACCCGCGTCCTACGCGTCCACCGCTGCACGTCTGTACGTCTTGGACTTCTGCAATGCGCCACGCGTCCACGATTGCACGTCTTCGACTTCTGCACCGCGACCGGCGTCTACGCGTCAACAATTGCACGTCTTTCATTTCTGCACCGCAACACGCGTCCTCGAGTCTAACCCTGGAAATTTAGATATACTCAGGTATAACCTCGAGCATTATACTAGCATTTTTTGTGTGCTCAGTTTTCCCCTTGAGTGCTAATACTGGCTAGTGCAATATGCTCAGTTTTACCCTCAAGTAGTTGGTCAACAGACAGTCAACAAATGGGATTGACTAGTTAAATGAGTCATTTAATGTGCAAAAAATTCCGAAAAATAGTGGCACATACTCATGGAGTCTTTACCACAAATTGCCAGTTCTCAAAACATAGATAAGTCATAGATAAATCAAGTTTTACCACAAATTGCCACTTCTCAAAGGCCTTCTCAAATCACCTAGTAGCTATGAAGGTGCATGGTTTTCCACAATAAGCCCTTCCCAAAACAGCTTTCCCCAAAACATACTTTGTCTAAATGAGGCCACAATTCTCACACTCATGTATATTTGTATTGCAAATAGTTTGAGATAGGCCAAGATGGGTTTTATTGTACAAAACACGCATTTTCCATTTTTTAAATCTCGTATTTGAATCCCTTAGTCTGTTTTTTACATAGGTGCCCTTGGTTTCTTGATACTACTCAGTTTTGCCCTCTCCCTCCACAAATTCTCTCACACGTGCAACATTGCCCTGATTGGTCTAGCCCATGTCACGCGGATCGTGCCCGCCGACCGTTGATCGTATGATCTAACGGGCAGGATAACCCCTCTCTATCTCTCTGTCGGCGGTTACCTTCCACTCTCTAAGTATGCTAAAGGGCGGTTTTCTGTATTTATTTTCACGCGCTAAAAATTATAAACTCTTTTAGGCATTACTTTTCACGCAAAAAATGATAAACCATCACCGATTTGTTGTAGCCATAAATTTTCACGCAAAAAATGATAAACCGTCACCGATTTATTGTAGCCATTAATTTTCACGAAAATCCCAAATGATAAACCATCACCGATTTGTTGTAGCCATTAATTTTCACGCAAAAAATGATAAACCATCACCGATTTGTTGTATCCATTACTTTTCACGCAAAAATTGATAGACCATTACCGATTTCTTGTAGCCATTACTATTCACGGTAAAAATGATAAACGAACCAATCTATCTATCTCTGTATTTGAGGTTTTGACCTGAAAACAAATGGGTATTATAAAGGGAAATAAAAGTTCAAAAAAATGTAAAAACGAAACAATCTACCTATCTTTGTATAGAAGATCGTCTGTATGATTTTTGAGGTCATTTAGAGAAGATAGAAAAAAATCCCTTTTGAGAAGGTCGAAAAAACCTAACTTGTTACAAAAGCTGGTTTCAGTGAGACCTAACCAAATTTGGCATATATTATGCCATATCTATAACAACAAGGAATATCTAAAAGGGAAAGTTTCACAAAATTTGAAATTTATGGCGAAAATGATGCCATACATGATGCTGTTTTTCGAGGTTTTGACCTGAAAATCAATTGGATATTATAAAGGGAAATAAAAAGTTCGAAAAATATAAAAACAAAACAATCTATCTATCTATGTATAGAAGATCAGCTGTATGAAATTTGAGGTCATTTAGAGGAGGTAGAATAAATCACCTTGTTAGAAAAGCTGGTTTCAGTGAGACGAAACGGCATGCGTTTAAGCAAAGTGATTTTTTCGAACATCTCCAAATGATCCCAAATTTGCCATACATGATGCCATACGTGTAACAACAAGGAACCCTATCTAAAAAGTGTCAAAAAAGTTTGCCCAACCGTATAGCTCTATCAAAAAGAACCTCACCATGGCGCTAGTATAATTTTGGGCTTAGTTACAAACTTTCGTTACCTAACCTTCAACACGAAACTTGTTTCAAATCACTTTTGGCGTACAAGAAACAAATCCCTCTTTGATTCGAGCACCACAGCCTCCAAACTTTGCCGATGCCGATATCGGCAGGTCAGAACGGCTATGCTCGACGCCACTGCTAGGTCACCGTCGGGATGCACCCTCAATCCCGTCCCCTCATTCGATCACTGACACACCAGAGATACCGCCGAGGTCAATGCCGAACGTACATGCTGATGCCAATGCCGAACATGCATCCACGCCGACGTGGGCACGGCCACACCGCCCCGCTATGCTGGACGCCACAGACCACCGCGAGGTCTTTCCCTTCGCCACCACACTCTTCTAGCACCCATCTATACACGCCAGAAAGGAGAGACACTAGTTTTCTCTACATTGCTCGCGTTCGTGTCGGACACGGTCAGTCAAAGTTTTGAGGTAGTCGTCGATGTCGTCGACCATTTCTTCTCTTCTTTGCATGGTTAAACGCATCTAGTTCATATCTATCTAATGCGTCTGGTCTCGCCTCATGCAGTTCTTTGTGGACGTCGATCTCATCTCGGCACCCCGCAGGCCACCTCCTCCGTGCCATCGCTGTAGAGCTCCATTTAAAAATCTATTCCTACCCGTGTATTGCCCCTTGTATCAGCGCCATGGCCCACTTGTCATTCGATATACCGAAGCCCCACTCGTGCGTGTTTTGGTCAGGGATACAGCGATGCTTACGGTCAAACAAAGATGGATGGTCTGACGTGTCTTTGCGGGCTCTACGTGGCCCCACTAGTCAGAAGATAACGGTCAACCGTCGGGCAACCGGCCGTTATAGCATCTGTGATGGTTTCAGACAAGGTCTTGGGGAAAACTGAGGAAAAACTAAGGAGCTGGGGAAAACTGAGCACAACTAAGGAACCGAGGGCACGAAAATAGAAATCCCTACAAATAATGCTTCCTATTACAACTCTATCTTTCCTTAACAATATCTTGGGCTTCCGAATCTTCTTATTCTTCGAGTAGTGGGCCTTCAGTAAACCCCGGGTACTATCTTTGGCAGGCCCATTGAGGATAGAGTTCTTTGATCTCTTCAAGTCCCAAAACATGGAAATCCAAACGAGTAAGCAAAAGGGTGTTTTTGCGGGAAAGAGCATCCGCCACAATATTGTCCTTGCCCTTCTTGTATTTGATTACATATGGGAAGGACTCAATGAACTCGACCCATTTTGCATGTCGTTTGTTCAAGTTGTGTTGGCTTTTCAAATATTTCAAGGACTCATGGTCGGAATGAATGATAAACTCTTTAGGCCAAAGATAGTGTTGCCAAACTTCAAGAACACGAACCAAAGCGTAGAGCTCCTTGTCATATATAGGATAGTTGAGGCGTGCGCCATCTAACTTCTCACTATAGTATGCCACGGGTTTGCCCTCTTGCATAAGAACGCCACCAATACCGAGTCCACTTGCATCACACTCAATCTCAAAAGTTTTTGCAAAATTTGGAAGGACAAGAAGGGGAGCTTCGGTAAGACGTTTCTTCAACTCATCAAAAGCATTTTGTTGGGCCTTTCCCCAAACAAACGGAACATTCTTTTTGGTAAGCTCATTCAAAGGGCAAGCAATGGTTCTAAAATCTTTCACAAAGCGGCGGTAGAAACCGGCAAGTCCATGAAAACTTAGGACTTGACCAACATTGGTAGGAGTGGGTCAATTGTGGATGGCCTCCACCTTGGAAGAATCAACTTCAATCCCATTAGCGGAAACCACAAAGCCAAGGAAAACCAATTTGTTTTGAGCAAAGGTGCACTTGGGGAGGTTAGCATAAAGCTTTTCATGATGCAAGATGCACAAGACCTCTCTCACATGTTGCACATGGTCCTCGAGATTTTTGCTATAAATGAGAATATCATCGAAATAGACAACCACACTCTTGCCAATGAGAGGACGCAAGATGTGATTCATAAGACGCATGAAAGTGGATGGAGCATTGGAGAGACCAAAAGGCATAACGAGCCATTCATAGAGACCAAGCTTGGTCTTGAATGCCGTTTTCCATTCATCACCAATGGCCATGCGAATTTGGTGGTAGCCACTACGCAAATCGACTTTAGAGAAAATCGTGGCACCACTCAATTCATCAAGCATGTCATCTAAACGCGGAATGGGATGGCGGTAACGGATGGTAATGGCATTGATGGGGCGACAATCCATACACATCCGTTGTGTCGCATCCGGTTTAGGCACAAGAATCACAGGAACCGCACAAGGACTAAGGCTTTCGCGAACGAACCCTTTGGCGAGGAGATCTTGAATTTGGCGTTGGATCTCCTTTGTATCCTCGGGGTTGGTGCGGTAGGCGGCACGGTTTGGAAGCGGAGCGCCGGGTATGAGGTCGATGCGGTGTTCTATGCCTCGAAGTGGTGGTAGTCCATGAGGGAGCTCGTCGGGGAAGACGTCTTGAAACTCCTTCAAAAGAGACAACAAAGACGAAGGAATGTTGGTTAAGTCGTTAGTTGCCGACAATGGTCCCTTGCATATGAGCACATAGTGCAATATGGTGGATGGGTTCTCTTGGACCTCTCTCCACTCACTCTTGGTGGCTAGAAGGACACTCTTTGACTCACTCATATATGGCTTGTGGCACTCACTATCTTTGTGGTGGGTCGCTCCCTCTCCTCTCATCTCACTATGGTGGGTGCGGAGTTGTGCCCTCGCTAAAGCCTTCGCATTATCCGCGATGATTTGGCTAGGAGTCATCGGGCGCAACTCGAACTTCTTGTCGTTGACCTTGAAGGTGTATGTGTTGGAGAGTCCATCATGTATAGCCTTCTTGTCAAATTGCCAAGGGCGGCCAAGCAACATGTGGCACACCATCATGGGTACCACGTCACACTCAATAGTGTCCTCATAAGGTCCAATCTTGAAGTTGACGGTGACGGTATGTTGTATCTTGACGTTGCCCTTGTCACTCAACCATTGGATATGGTACGGGTGAGGATGCTTGCGGAGAGTGAGGTTGAGCTTCTCACACAACTCGGTGCTAGCAAGGTTATGGCAACTTCCACCATCTATGATGACCTTGATCGATTTGCCACCAATTCCGGCACGGGTTTGGAAGATGTTGCACCGTTGTTCTTCCATAGCGTGAGGTTGCGTTGTTAGCACTCTAGTGACCACAAGTGAGGGACTTGGGTCATGCTCGCATAAGAGAGGGTCTTCTCCACTTTCTTGCTCATAAGCTTCTTCACTTTCCACGACGGCTTGCACAAGGGCCTCGTATTCATCTTCATCTAGCGTCTCAATGTCACCATTCTCCATAGTGATCATAACCTTGGTGTTCTTGCACTCAAACGATTTTTGGCCTTGGGTGCCACACTTGAAACAAGTGACATTCGAGGGTCCCGTAGATGCTTTAGAGGAGGCGGTGGAGGAGACCGTTTGCTTCATGCGACTTTGGATAGTCGGTTTCTTGGATGGTGTAGAGGATGCGTCGGCCTTGACACTTGTAGTGGGAGGAGTTGAAGTCGCGAGCTTGGATGCGAAGTACGTCTTGGACTTGGAGTACTTGGTGTCCTCAATCACTTGGCGCTCGGCCTTGGATGCTTGGTGGACCAACTCAACCAAGTTGGAGTATGGTTGGAACTCCACAATTCTCTTGATGGGGTAGTTGAGGCCATTGAAGAAACGAGCAATGGTTTGTTCCTCGGACTCTTGGATGTTGGCTCGCATCATGGTGAGCTCCATCTCCTTGAAGAATTCCTCAACGGTCTTGGTTCTTTGCTTCAATTGTTGTAGCTTGTTGAAGAGGTCGGTCATGTAGTGCGTTGGGACAAAACGAGCATGCATCTCTTTCTTCATCTCTTCCCAAGTGTCAATTGGAGGTTCGCCCTTTTCTTCCCTTAGAGTGAGGACTTGCTCCCACCAAGTGTTGGCGTAATCCTCAAACTCAAGAGACGCCATAGCCACCTTCTTGGCACCGGAGTAGTTGTGGATGCGGAATATCTTGTCAACCTTGAGTGCCCATGAGAGGTAGGCCTCGGCATCTTCTTCACCCTTGAACTTTGGCATGGTGAACTTGAGCCTTCCAAACATGTTCTCTTCATCCTCTAAGTTTCTTCGGCGAGGACGGATGCCTTCATCTCTTGCGGCTTGAGGTGGGATAGGGAGTCTTGCACGACCAATCATAGCATTGGGTTGGCGTTGAAGGTGGACACTAGCTTCACTTGGCTCACGGTGATGTTGTTGAAGATCTTGTCGAGGTTGTTGACGAGGTTCAATGTTGGCCCGTTCATCTTGAGCATGCGGTGGAACTCCTCTTCCACGTTGGTCATGGTGAGGATGGCGGCGAAGGTCACGCCGAGGTGGATCTTGAGGACCTTGGTCTTGTGGTTGGCCGTCACGCCCATGGTGGGCATGGCGATCCGCTTGATGACAATCTTGTTGTAGGCCTTGGTCTTGTGGAGGTCGCTCAAATGGACGAGCATGGCGATGGATTTCTCCTCGCCTAGAGTTGGAGCGAGAGTCTTCATGACGAGCTTGTGGGCGATGAGGTCGATGATGGTCTTCATGCCTTGAGGAAGAGCTTGAGGACGAAAGGCCACCATGAGAGTAGTAATCTTGTGGCGAGCTTGATGACGATGAAGTAGAGCGGTGTCGGCGATGGCGACCCCAGTTGGTGATGGCGCGCTCGAGGCTATCCATGCGCCGCTCCATGTTCGCATCATTGGCCGCCATTTGGCCATTCAAGTTGTTCGTAGCTTCACAAAGGAGAGCCAAGTCTTGGTTCACGGCGGAGAAGTTGTGAGCCACCTCATCGTATTGCTCATCGATGCGCATCTCGAAGAGGGTGAGTTGCTCCTTGAACTCTTTTCGTTGCGTCCATAGGTTGTGTTGAGTAGCTAACCTCTCGGTGTTGCAGAGGATTTCTTCATCCCTTGTGGTGGTGGCATAAGAGGTGGAAGTCGCCTTATGAGGAAGGTATGCTCGATGTGCACTTGCCATCCTTGGAGTGGTAGGCACCCTATCATGGTGTTTGTCACCTTCATGTCGAGGCTCTCGTCTTCGTGCATCATCACCATGGCTTGAGTGGTGTCGTCGAAGACTCGTGGAAGATGTTGGTCGATGGCGATCATGAAGTGGCTTGTGGCGGCGAAGCTCATGTGTTGACGTATGTCGATGACGGTCCTTGCCATGCCTAGATGATGGCTCATGCGACTGGGCATGTTGCTTGCGGCGCCTTGTGGAGCTTGGAGAAGAGTGTCGATGACGCTCATGATGGGGACGCTCTTGATGCTCCATATGGTGTACTTGAAGTCGACGATCTTGTGGATAAGCACTCTTTTGGTTCCCATTTTTGCCAAATGCCTCTTGGAGAAACGACATGATGCTTCGTATTTGATTGAGAGCCTCTTGTTCGCCGATCACAAAATTGGCATCCACAAGCTTTCCATTTGCAAGTTGTTTTTCCACAAGCTCTTCTTCGACCGCGACTTTATCCCTCTACCACAACATGGGACAACCATCATGGACTACACCGTCGGTGAGGAGGAACAAGAGTCGAGGGCAACTCTTCCCCAAGGGGGGGGGAGATGATGTAGCCCCGCCTATCGTCGACGCTGATGCGGCCTAAGGCCACGTGGGTTGCCCGATCTCACGAATTGACCAAGGGAAAGGCGGGGGAGAGGAAGAACACGAAGAACACGGCGACGAACACGATGAACACACGCGAACGCACGCAACACAACCCGATACAATTCCGGTTTACTCCCGATAGCCCGAACCACTATCCCGATAGAATCTCTCAAGGGAGAGACACACGGTAGAATCCCCGAGAGGAAGATCGGTATACGATCGGTGGAATCACACGAGTGAGAGACCGTGGTAGAATCACAAGTGTGAGAGACTAATCATATAAGGAGTGCCTTGTACAATAGATTTTGGTAATCTAAGGAGGGGGTTACCCTAATCCCAAAGGGATGGTGGAGGCATGAGCCTAATTCTCTCAAGTTCATTCCTTGTGGTATCTCCGTTCCTATCCATGATGGAAAGACAAGAACTATGTTGTGTATGTTAGTGGAAGGAGACTACCTCGCACTCTTACCAAGGTAAGATAGTATTGAGGCAATCAACCAAGCCAAAAGCAAGATCAAGTGTAACGGGACACACGCAAAACCACACGCAAAAGCTAGCAAATATGGTGTTAGGCGAGTGTTGTGGAAAGCCAAAAGACAAATCCAAGATCAAGTATGTTGTTAAAAGTGGGTGAGGTCCAAAAATCCAAATGTCAATGTGAAGATCACTATAAACACAGAAAAGTTGGGGAACACACACACGGGATAAGCGGGGTTAGTGCAACCAAAAGTGAGTGGAAAAGTGTATGTAAAGGTGCTCGGTGTCACACTAACACAAGGAGAGCCAAAGCTTCGGTTGCAATTGAAGAGACAACAAGATTCACACGCGACCTCTCTTCTCTTCTCTCATTTGCTTAAAAGCTTATGACTCTTTTGTACACGGTGGCACTCACACTCTTTTGTATCCTTGGTGGCACTTGCACACTTTTGTATGTATGGATATATGAATGTATGGATGTATGGATGTATGGATGTATGGTGCTACTTGCACTCTTTTTGTGTTTTTGGGGCTTTTTCACGCACTATGTTAGCGTTAGCCTCGCTTTTGCTATCTTGCCATACGAGTGTTTGCTTGGATGCTTTACTCAACACGACACACACACCTCACAATGCGGGGCCACGTGCAATGTCTCGCAACACTAAACAAGCAATGCTCGATGGGATAGATCGCAAAAGGAAGAGGGCTACAAGGGAAAACTGTAAGTTATACCTGCGATGATGGTGGTGGTGGTGGTGGTGGTGGTTGTCGCCGGAAATCGAGCTCGGAGAAGGGCGCGGAGCTGCGCCCGGTCTGGGGCCGGTTGGACCGGACTGAGGACCGGCGGATTCGGTTGCCGCCCGGTCGACCGGGTACTGGGCCGGCTCGTCCGGTCTGGGGTCCGGTTGACCGGGTTCTCAACCGGGTTTCGCGTTTCTCTCTCCTGTTCTTCCCCAAACCAAATCCAAAAGAGCAAATCGACGGGAAATGATGGAATTGGAGGCTCAAAGTTGGGGAAATAGTAGATCAAGCACAAAAACACCGAATCCACGGACCAAAACCACTCAAAACGCAACCAAATCACAGATCGGTCAAGAGGCACTTTGGGGCTATTTTTGGGGATTTTTAGGAAAATTTTCTAGAAACGAAATCGGGTGGGTGGAGGGTCAAAATCGCGGTAACCAAGAGCTGCTGATACCATATGATGAGATCTAAGATCCCGGGAGTGGCCCGATCTCGCGATTTGACCCCGAAGTCCAAGGGAAGAGGTGGGAGAACGCGAGGAACACGAAGAACACGAAGAACGCCGGTACTCACGAACGCACACCAACCCGATACACCCGATACTTACCCCGATGGCTCGATGGACCACGCCAATAGAATCTCCTGGAAGAGGCACACGGCAGAATTCCCGGAGAGAGATTGGGGTTGGAGAAGAAGAGATTGATGAGGGAGAGAGAGTAGCTTGTACTAGAATCTCACTCAACAATATCCAAATCAACAACCAGGATGCCTTGATTACAGAGGGATGGTAACCCTAGGGAGACTAAGCTCAAAGTTAGGTTTGAGTTCAAAACAAGTCTAAAGGGTAAAGGAGGGGTCCAGGCTACTTATATAGGCATACATGGCCAGCAAGGGCGAAAAGGTACGCGAATGGATAACTTAGGCAGTTTGGTGGGTCATTCCCGTCAAACCCGGTTTGGAATCCGATCTGACCGGGCCTATGACCGGGTGGTCCGGTCCTGGGTCCGGTCGACCGGGCGCCAACCGGGAACTTGCGAGGTTTCCGATTTCCTTTCGGTACGAGGGAGCTGTGCCCAGTTGGGCGCCCGGTTGACCGGGCCTGGGACCGGGGCGTCCGGTTGTGGGGCCGGTCTGACCGGGTCCTGGACCGGCCAGCTCTCGTCTCTTCCTTGGAGTGCTTCGAGCGACGTCGGGTTCGGCTTCGTGATCATCTCCATGTCCAGCTGCTCCTCTCCTTCCCTTGACCATGGCGTGTCCTCCTCTCCGGGGTCTTGATGCGCCTTGTACCTAATGACACATAACACATCGGCATGAGGTAGCATTCCGTCCAAAGGGGTACCAAGATCAAGGGTGGTGAGGAGCGAGTTCACCTCATCATGTAGAGCTTTCACTCGGGCTCGTGTCATCGGTCCACTTGGGGGACTTGTTGGTCTTGGTGTAGCAACGTCGGTGAGCGGGGCTACATCACAAGCCCTGTGCAGTTCCCGGGTTGACGGTTTGTTTTCACCGGGAGGCCAAGCTCATGGGGAGAGGTGCCTATACTAGAGTATGTAAATGAAAGTTTAGGATTGGTAGTTCGCGTACTGCGTACGATAAATCATGGCCAGTTACCCCTGACGAACTATTGCAATTGTTGTGGCACAAGTGTACAACCTCTGCAGAGTTTAACCTATTCGAATAGCCGCGTCCGCGGTTATGGACAGTTGGAAAGGCCATACTGTTCCGTCATCAGAACTTTTCTAAAAATATGAATGGTGACTTGTGACTTGAAATGAAAGGTGACTTTGACTTTGAATCACAACTGAGTTGTGGGAATGACACAAATGTTCCCACTTGAGTTAGGAAAATGAAGAGGCTTTGATTATTAAAGTGTTTATGAAATAAAACTGGCTTTATGCAAATGAAACTAGAGCTTAGAACCCCCTTACTATAGTTGATAGTTTTTACCTTAGTACTAGTTTGCGAGTACTTTAAAGTACTCATGGCTGTGTCCCTGGCTATTCAAATGGCCAGACTATGAAGAAGAGTACCAGAACCCGGAAGAAGGACAGCAGGACGTCTACGACAACTAGGATCACTCCTGGCGTCAACAGTTGCCTGTGGAATAGATGGACTACTACTACGCTATTTCGCTTCCGCTATGTGTTATGTAATTGATCACTAGAACTTCTATTATTTTAATGAGACTGGATCATGTGATTCTTTATTTGTAAGACGATTATGGTATGTAATGAATGATGTGTTGTGATATCAATCTATTATGTCTCGCAAAAACAATATTCCTGGGATTACGATGAATGGCATAATAGGCATCTGGACTTAAAAATCCGGGTGTTGACAAGTTGGTATCAGAGCCATTGTTTGACCTTAGGAGACCCTAGTTAGAATGGACGTCTGAAAAAAAAAACTTAGTTTTGAAACAAATGAAGTGACTATTTATGAAAACCTATTCTCCCTCTTATCCTTGAGATCTTCTTCAAAATAAGAAAGTTATGCTCTATTCTTCTTATACTACTACATAAAATTTTGACACACTACTCACTTCTCTAACTTACTCATCATAACTCTTCACAGATGGAGTTCACCTGCAAGTCCTATCAGCTTGGCCACGGAGGAAACCTCATGTTCGAGAAGGATTTGAAACAACTGGTTGATTATTTAGGACGCCCGTATCCCGAGTTCTTCAGAATACCCCTCAACAATCCATCGGGAGGACAACCTCGGTGGGAAGTTACTACAATCTGAGAGGAAAGCTTGGAGCCCCAATATGGGAAACCATCTGGTTTTCTGTAACGGGAAGCACTTGGAAGGAAGGACTAGTCAGAGCGATGCAAGAAGCAATTTCCCGTCTGTGCGGACAGAATATCAACAAGCTCAAGAATACCTGCTTCATTTACTACCCAGGACACGACCCCATGGGAAGACCAATAATCATGCCCCCGCACCCGGAGATGAACCACTATGTGGCATACCTCGACTACCTGCTGTACAAGACCCGCAAGGAGTTGGAAAACGCCCTCGCCTTTCGCCAAGCACATTACCCGTGAAGATTAAGAATCCCCCCTGAAGAGTAATATCATTTAAAGCACTTTCGTATGTGTGAGTTGTATCAGGATCCCCTTGTATCGTAGAACGAATGAATGGTTCTTCAAACCAACAGTGTGTTAGTTTTGTAATGTGTGATGCTTGGTATGAATGAAAAAGTGTTGTTGGTTTTTACCCCCGCAACACTACTCAAATTTTCAAGTTATGAACTTTTTAAAAACTTTAACAATACAAACCATAGAAATTTCCCTCTTATCTTATCATCTACCTCAATGTTCAGATGGCCCCACCAACCCGCAACGCCAACCAGGATGCCATGATGCAGATGCTGCAGATGATGATGACAGACCGAGAAGTTGAAAGTGCTGAACGCCAAGCCAACATTGCTGCACTGCAACAGATAGCTCAGAACAATCAAGGCCATGGAAACCACGATCACCCTGGATTGAAGCTGAAGAACTTTCAGAACACAAACCCACCCATGTTCAGCAAGACTGAAGAGCCCCTAGATGCTGATGACTGGCTCCAGACCATGGAGAACAACCTTGAAGTTGCAGGAGTTGAAGCCGCAGAAAAAGTACTGTTCGCCACCCACTACCTATCAGGACCCGCCAGAGCCTGGTGGACAAGTGCCCGTGCAATGAATGCGGGACAGATGATGACCTGGGAAGACTTCAAGCTGAAGTTTAGCAAGTACCATGTGCCCCAAGGACTGATTAAGAAGATGAGAGATGAGTTCCGCGAGCTCAAACAAGGAAGAATGTCCATGGTGGAATACCGTGACCGGTTTCTTAATCTGTCAAGGTACGCCCCGGATGAGACCGACACCAATAAGAAGAGAAAGGAGAGATTTCTGAACGAACTGCATGATGAGATGCAAACGGTGTTAGTGAACATTCCGTTCGCTGACTTGGAAGCCCTCGTGGACTCAGCTATACAGATGGAAGGAAAGCTGCATCAAGCCAACGAGAATCGCAAAAGAAGGATGATGAACCAGAATGGACCCCACCATACCCGGAAGTACCGCAACAACTCCTCTGGAGGATTCACCCCAAGATACAACAAGCCCCATGCTCAGAATTATCGCCCCAACTACAACAACAACAACGGAGGACCCCCGAAGCCCGGAGGCAACAGCAACAACAGCCACAACAACAACAACAACCACCACAAACAACAACAACAACAATGGGAACAACAACCACACCAATATTGCCCCGAGGACTGGGAGCAATGCTACCCCCGTCACCCCAAAGGACAAGGCAACCATCACCTGCTATGAATGTGGCACTATAGGCCACTACTCCAATGAATGCCCCAAGAAACTAGCCAAGACTACCCCCAATACTGCTGCACCTGCCCAACAACAGCGTCGCTTCGCCGGTAGAAGGAACCAGAACAACAACAACGGCCGTCTCTACCACATGAATGCCACTGAAGCCCAGGAAGCACCTCAGGCCATGCCAAGTATGTTTTCCTGTTAAATCAAAATACTCAATCTCTCTTAGGAACCTAACTTTTCTTAAAATCTCGGGACGAGATTTGTTTAAGGGGGAAGGGTTTGTAACATCCCAAAAATTTCAAAACACAACAAATGAATTTCCCCTTTTTCCAAATTCTGGAACCAACAAAAACTTTTATTAAATTAAGTTCGATACATAGTGATCTTGCTTAATTCTTGTGCTATTGCCATGATTGCTTGTTATAGTATTCTGAAATTATCTTAAACCCTAAACCTCACCCCTCTTTTCACCAACCAAGTTAAAATAAAATAAAAATAAATTTAAATAAGAAAAAGGCATATGTGCCTATGGCTATTTTTGGAAAACTTTACCATAGGCCTTTCTACTTTGTTTAGAGGTTTGGAAAACCTTCATAAACCTTACCTAGTACTTATCAAACCAAATCCAAGTTGAAACCAAACAAAATAAAAAGAAACTAAAAATGCCATAGAGGCATATGAGAGTAAAATAGCAAATTTGTGAATTTAAGGATCTTGACCCTAAGACTTGTTGTGAATGGTTGGATCACCCCTCTATACCATTTCAATACTCAACAACATCAATTGGGTCAAGCCAAGTCAAATTTCCAAAATTCAACAAAATTTCTCTTGCGGCCATTATCACAAACACCTTGCAGGCAACATTTGGAAAATGCAACACATGCTTTTACACACTGGATTTTTGCCTAAACCCCTTTTGATCCTTGATCATTGTTGCTCCTGTACCTCCTCTGCATCAAGCCCTGCCCTTGTGCACTGATAAAAGTGAAGCCATGATCACCATTGCTACCATGCCGTGTACCATGCACACACACAAGCACTTGATCTCCCTGGCCCTCTCCTATCCCTCTCACCATGTCAGCAAGCACGCTCACACTTCCCTAAGCATGCTCGTACCAGCCCTGAGCGAAGAAACGCACGGCATTGGCCAGAACACCGCACGCCCAGACACGCCAAAACCATGCCAGGCACGCGGTGAGCGGGCACGGGCACGTCCTGGACGCGCTAGAGCACGCGCGCGTGCCGTCGCCTCAGCCCACCCCTGCACGCCTATTTCTGCATCGAGCGTCGCCACCATCTCCTCTACCCCGCAGACATGCTCGCTAGCTTGCGGAGGACTTGTCGCCGTTGCAATGATCCGCGCCATTGCCGCCAGTACCCGCCGCAAACACGGAAGCGATGTGAGCTGTCCCCTCCTCCTTTCTCTGCACCAGCTACACGTTGAGAAGCGCCTAGCCATCGCCTACCTCGCGCCCCTATCTCCTTGCCCCTTCACGCCCTGGAGAGCCCTTGCCGTCGATGACCCTCCACGGTACCCTCGCCGCCCTTGCGCAGCAATAAATAGCGCCCCTCCCGCACTGCATCCTCCACACCATTTCTGCTCCCCTCCTTCTCCTCGACCTCCTCAACCTCTTCCCCACTTCGATTACGCCACAGAGAGCCCCAATTGAGACGTCGATCGCCGGAGTCCGCCACAGTACAATCCCGCGACTCCGTCCACCTTTGCTCCTCCCACGACTACCAGTAGATTCCTCGTCATCGACAACATCGTCTAGCATCAGCGCCGCCCCTCGCCGGAGCTCCAGCACGCCGCTGACCCCCTACCTCCGCCGCGACAGCACGCCCCTCTCAACGACGAAGACGACGCAGCTGCACCGTCGATCCTCGATCTAATCCGACGGCCCAGGTTAGAACATACCGATTCGATGGGATTAAGTCGCTGACGCGTGGGACCCCTTGTCAGCTGGCCCGAAACGTTACTGGGCTGGCCCTTCTGCGTTTTAAACCTTTCGGCCCGTTCCTTTCCCGCCTAGCCCACTTAGCCATTTTCAAATTAATATGATTCAGCAAATTTTCAATACTGATGCTTTGCTATAAATTGAATAGTTTCAAATCTACATGTCCAAATTTAGCAAATAAAAATGTTCCAGAAAGCGTATGAAATTATCTAGCTAACCCCACTGGATTAAACCCCATAGCTTGTGTAGATTTTGAATAGCAAAAATAACAAGTCAGATATTTTTCAGTATTCAAATAAATTTTAAAAATCAACCAATTTGAATTTGAAGTAAATCCAATTGCTATAATTCACATTTCACAAACTCTAATTGTTTATGTAAAAATATGATATGGGTTCCGTACATGATCATGGGCTAGCGGCAAATTATTGGCTATGTAGTCAATACTAGCCCATTTAAACCATTTCAAATGTTAGGAATTTAAATCTATGAGGTGTAGCACCTCGTTTAAATCATTTTCTCAAGTGTTATGAAGTAATGTGATGACCTCTATTGCATGGGCTCATACTTGCTCATTTGGGGAAACTTAAATCAAAATAGTATTTAAATTACAATGGTTATTAATTTCACATGAGATGATGAATCTCATTTAAATCATTTTTCTCAAATGATAAGTGTGAAGTGTTGACTTTGGTCAACATGTGATCATACATGGTTATTTGAGAAGATTAAATCTTAAGAAGATTCAATGAGAGGAAATTATTCCTCCAAAGCACTAAATAGAAACCCTAATTCCAATTTCAATGAGAGGGAATTATTTTCCTAAAATTAAGTAAGAAAACCTAGCATAATTTGTGAACACATGTTAAGTAGTAATGCTAGATCATTTGTGTGAGCCATTAAGGCTAATTAAGACTACTTAAATGTTGTTTGGTGATTGTATCCTCGTATTCATTTATAGACGCTAGTACCGGAGACTATCAAGAGGAAGAGGTCTTCTACCAGGAGGAAGAAGAAGAAAACTTTGATCACCTCACCAATCAAGGAAAGCTAGAATAATGCAAGCTATTTTGTTGCAAGCTATTACCCATGCAAGATAGATTAGTGCAAAGCTCTACAAGAGCAAGGCACCATTACATTTTACTTTATGATCCTATCCCAAGTTTTTACTTTACAAGTTTTCATTGAATCTTAATTATCAAAGTTACTTTTTGATTTATGATTCACTTGGTTTAGCTATAGAGTAGTACAAGAGCATCACACTTAGCCTAGCAAGCTCCAAGATATTTAGCACCCCTCATAACTAGTTGCTAGTGCTAAAGATTAGAAGTGACTACTCTAGTTGGGAACTTGTGAATTGAAATGACTTTGAAAACCTTGGAATGATGAGTCATTCTATTGAAAGATTTTGAAGGTGAATATGACTGGTGAATGACTTGGTGAATTTTACCAAAACTGATGGTTGGGTTCGGATGCGATACCATTCCAATTTTACAAGTACCCCCACAATACCTGAATCTGGGTAAGGCTTAGCTGGAAACTTATGTATTTTAGTATGAGTTCCCTCTGAACCATCGTTGCTCAGCTTTCACCGGGAACCAGTCGCTGCAATCCTTGGTCGCCACCTTGGAGTCCAGGATGTGGCCACGCCAAAAATGGCGTAGCTAGAGCCTGGAGCAGATCTTGAGGTGGCCACCTCTGTCGATAGGAGCTCCACCCCTGGACGGACAGACAAGTGGCCGACCGCAGAAGCCGGAACTACCCTGCCCGTCGCTAGGCCGCGCGGAGCCCAAGTGTGTTCCAGACCTCGAGCGAGGGTCGCCGGACCAGGGCAGCACGCGGGCCGTCGCCGGCGAGGAGCTGCCGCGTGCCTAGGCGGAGCACCGACGACGAGATGTGCAAGGGCACGGGCGAGGGCGGGCGGCTACGTTGAAGCCTGGGGAGCCCCGTGTTGCAGCGCCACCTGTCGGCCCGAGGCGGATCCCGCCGGAGCGCCGTCGGCCGGCGCGGAGGCCAGGCCGCGCGGAGGGGCCGAGGTGCGGGCCAGATCGATGTCGATTTGGGGGAGGGGTGGGTTTCTGGGTGGCTGCTTGGATTTTGGGGGAACCGACCGTGGGAGCTTCCCCGCCGCCGCCGTCCACCGTGAGACGGTCTGCTCCGGCGGCAGCGGGGGCAGAGGGTGCGGGGGAGTGGGTTCCTGGCGGCGGCGGGCGGGGGCGCCTCGGGATCGCCTGTGAGCGACCCGGAGGCGGCTAGGGTTGAAGGACTGGTCTGTGGCTCATGTTCAGATTAGCTTGCACTCTGCGGCCTGGTTAGTGGTGACAGACAGGGCGACATGCGGGCATGTACCGGTGCCGGGCACCGCCGCCGCCACCGCACGTCATTTCATCTGCCTCTAGGCTCTCTCGCCTCTCGCTGCTGCCCTGCCGACACTAACCTTTCGCCATTTTCAATTGCTGGTAGGTGTATACTACCTTCGACTGCTCTCGCCTCAAAGGTTGCCAATTGATCGAGCAGGGTTGCGAGGGTGAATTCCTCGCAAGGAAAGGAGCACACCGTCGATCTCTCGGAACCTAGAGCGTTTGACATCATAGCTAGTGAACTCCGGTACTCGTATTTCAGGCTGCCAAAAGCAAAGAAGCGAGCACGCACGTACCAGCCAGTAGCTGTGTCGCCAACATTTAGCACGGCAACACCGTACCGTGGGTCGAGGACACAACGAAGAAAAAGGCGACAGAACAGAATCATGTCCACCATCCTTGTTTCTTTTGTACCCTCCCGCCTTGCAAACTGAACTCAACCTTTTCTGTCCTCGTGCTTCGTCTGCGTGCATTGCCGTCCTCTATGTTCGTACGTGCGTGCGGCAGACGCCGGCACAAGTGAAACGAAAACAGGGTGAACCCCATAATAAGCTGAGCGTATGTGGCATTTAAGCGCATTTGAAACCGGTTGACGCAAATGGATGTGGAGTGCCCTTTTGGACCACACGGTCAAAAAATCGTCTGCATCTAAGCCTAGCGGCCCAACGCATAGCGACTAGCTTGCCCGTCTAGACGCAAATGCAGCTCAATTTTTTTTCGAAATGGGGATAAAAAATCTCGGCTTCTGCATCATGATGATGCACACGGCATTTTATTAATAAGTTTTGAGTACATAATTTAAAACAAATCACGCATCGCCGAGAATTGATACAAGAATCAACTAGTGAAAGAAATAAAACAAAATATGACTATACATCAACCTAGCCGCCTATTATGCCGCCAGCCAGCCTGGCACAAGATATTCTGAGCGACCATCTGAAGCTGTGTGCATCCAGAAGCCATAGCATCCCGTTGCTCCTCCGGTGATAGTAGAGCCCACAGCTGAACCTAATGTGACAACATATGGATAACCTACAAACGCAGCCCAAATATGGGCCGCGAATGCTTCTACGCGGACGGTGCGCAGGGCGTCCGCGCGCTACTGGCACGGGTCCGTCTGCGCTGGTGGGCGGCGTCGCACCAGCTTCAGTGACAGACATTGAAGTCGATGGGGCATCCGAACCTTTTTAAGAGCTGTTGGTGGCGTCCATCATCTCGCTCACGCCATTGCCAATGCCCTCGACCTTGCCACACACACACAACCGACGCCATGGGGAAAGGTTGGCCGTACCGAAAGAGGAAGATTGACCATGAGGCCGGCGGCTCGGGTTCCGGTAAGAAGCCGTGGCACAAGCGGTCACCGTCAACCTCGTGCGTCGGCTCTGGGAGGGGAGCCAGCCGGTGCCATGGCCGAATGCAGGCCTGCTGGGAGGGGCTGGTACCTGAACTACATCCGCGTACTAGTCCCGAGGGTGCCTCCATGAGGTCTGGCGCCGCCAAGCCATCTTGCCACCGGATCTGCGTGACGATCCTATGTTTGCGGTGACATCGTACAACTGGATCTTGTTCGGCGTGTGGGGGTTCAACGCGCGCCCCGAGCTTGATTCCTCGGCGATGTCGACTTCTTCGCCCGCGAGCTCGACGTGGACGACGAGCACGAGGACGAGGATGAGGTTGAGTACGTGGATGATGACAAGGAATAGTATGGGGACGAGTACGCGGACAACGCCTACGAGTGCGAGGATGAGGACGGCGCTGAGGATCCGGAGACCCAGCCGCCGGACAAAAGCGAGGAAGAGGCCATCGCCATTGCAATGGCCAACTCGCTATGTGGTATGGCCTCGGCGTCCAGCTTCGTGAATCCTGGCTGGCGCAGGGGACGCCAGCGACTCCTCCGGCCACGCCGACATGCACCCACGCGCGCGCCATCTCCATCCCTGGCCTGGGATCCGTGGCCGCCGTCACCGCATGCTCTCCTTTCTCCTCCACCACCGGCCCCTTTCCTCTGCCCCCGCCGGCTCCCCTTCCTCCACCGCCGGTCTACCAACTGCCATGTCGGACGCCGGAGATCATCGACCTCGTCAGCGACGACGAGCAGTAGTTGATGGCTAGGTTTTAGCATGCCTTGCTGACCCTTTTTAATTTTAAAGTTCTTATAATTATGTAAGTTATGGGCTTTTAACGAATGTAAAAAAGTTCCTCCTGTTTTATGCGCCGGACCGTTGAGAACACCTGAGACGCAAACGGACGCGCGGTTGATTTTGACCATTTGGGCCCACGGAAACGGATGCAGACGGTCGCTTTTGGCATCCGAATTGCGTCGGCCCGTTGAAGATGCCCTAACGTTATCTATGCCGGCATATTTTTTTTTGGACTCATTTTTATCTACTTCCTAAATAGTTTGATGTGAACAAATATAATTTAACACAGTTCGATAATGATAAGTTGAGCCTATGTGGCATACAAGGTTAACTATTTATCCACCGTTACAGGTACCCATGGACACCCGACCCAGCCACAGAGGGCTTGCCCTGCCCATGCATGGATTTCACAAAGCGGGCACACCCCCGAACGCGAGTTTGAGATGGATAGATATTTTGCTCCATGAATACCCATCTGACATGTGAGGTTCCACTAACCGTGAACGCCAGCTCCCTTCTACCTACACATAAACACAATTGACCCATCTTCATGATGCAGTCTGGCTTTGGAGCATTTGTGATTCTTGATATATATAATTGTAGGAGGTGTTGGATGATTTCGCCGTCGCTACCGGGCTGACTATCAACTTTTGCAAATCCTGCTTCATACCCATATACGTCTCTCCGGCGGAGGCTCGCTCCATGGCCTCCACCTTGGAGTGCCCCATCTCATCCTTCCCCCAGTCCTACCTAGGGTTACCGCTTTCCCCCCATTAAACTTCCAAACTCTGCCTATGCTCCCTTGATTATTTCCTTCGACCGTCGTCTCTCCAGTTGGCGTGCGTTGTTGTTGTCCTCGGGAGGGCGCCCGGTGTTAGTAATGTTGTGCTAAATAATCTTGCTACCTACTATATACTTGCTTCCACAAGGTGTGCTCGAAAGTATTGACAAAAGGCGCTGCGCTTTCTTCTGGACCAGCAAGGACTCTTGCTCGAGTGCTCGTCGTCTTATTGCTTGGGACAAAGATTTGTTGTCTAAGCAGGAGGGTGGCTTCGGCGTCAAGGATCTACACCGGAAGAACATGTGTCTCCTCCTCAACTTCATCCACAAACTCCACGAGCCTGATGCTCTGCCTTGGAAGGACTGGTTTCGGCTTCACTCTGGGCAGGACCTCGGCGACAGGGTTTCTCCCCCTCCTTCCTCGACATTATTGTGCGGGAATGTCTCCCACTCTACCACTCCATCACACGCACCGCCGTCGTGAGTGGCACCTCCACCGCCTTCTGGCTCGACAAGTGGCTTGCCGGGGAGCATATGCACCGCCGCTTGTTATATTATCTTCGTAGAACAATATCTTTGAAATACTCCGTATGTTTTTGTGGTAGAGGGATCATATGCACCCGGGAGCTGAATTGAATTTCCGAAAAGTATACAACTTTGAAATGTTCAAGAAATGCTCAAGGAAGTACCCCCTCTGCCATATATGCAAAAAACAATGATATAAAAATTTGACCAAACATATATGCAAAAATATGAAGATCTACAATACAAAATCAACATCAATTGAGCTAGCATAAAAAATATTTCATAAGATATTGTTCTCCCTTATTTTTGGCTCTGGGCACCAGTGTTGTTTAAAAAAAAATCACACCTATGTGTTTCAAAAAAATAGTAAAAAAATTATGGTGTAGCCAATGAATTATCCTGTAAATGTGCAAAATTTCAATTTCAAATACAAAATATTCTGGGCTACACAAAAATTGCAAACATGTAGTTCTGGGTATGCATATTTCAAATCTCCAAATGTCAACAGATTATGTCTTTTTTGTGTGTAGCATACAATATAAAGAATTTCGTATTAAAATTTTACACGCTTTTAGGTTACGTCATTTACTATGTCTATATTTATTTTTAGATTTTTTTGAAACAAATATATGTGATTTTTGATTTTTTTAAACAACAGGAGCACTGGTGCCCAAGAGCCAAAGGCACTTTTCGGTTCTCCCTAGCTACTATATATTTTGTTAAACTTAATAAGCTTGGACTTTTGGCTAACTTTACATGTCATGTATTTCTGGACGGAAGAAGTGCGAGCGATATTTCTACTCTAAACACTAGAACTACAGGGATATTCTTTACAGTATTCAATCTCACTTTAAACAAAAGATAACATCAATGGGAAGATCTGCTCGTCATATCTCCATCATTTCTGTGCAGCTATATCTCCATCCTAGTTTGGAGCCACTACATGGTGCCCTCTGTTAGTGATTTTCTTCCGTTTTTATTTTAAGAAACAATGCATAGAACTAGCAGTTGCGCTCAACTCTTTTAGCATGTCATGAGCTGATCATACAGTATATATGGTGTGAGGTGAGTGTAATATAACAACGCTTGCAATCATTGAAGCCTATCCTGTTTTGGTTGCTGAATTAGTCCCATAACCTGCTGGAAAATCAGATTACACGTCGTTTTTCGCTTCACTATCCCAGCTTGAAAAAACTATTCCCGTTGCCCTCTCGTTAGCCGAAGAAGATCCTGGATGCTGGTGTCGGTCGCTCCTGGCCTACCGCTGCCATGTGCCTGTCAATTTGGAGCAACTTTGTGGAACTCTGACGACCGTTCCCGGCGACAGAGCAGAGCCCATCACCGCCGGACCACAAGCAAGCCCACCTGACCGGCGAGGCGATCACGATCGCAACCTTCGCAAGTGTGCACTGTCCGACGATGGATCCACGCACGAACAGTGGATCCAGTTGCAAGAAGATGCAAACTTATGAATATCTGCAGTACCGCATGGCGCTATCAGGTGCTCGCTGACACGGACCTGTGCACTGAACCTAGCTACCTTGCTGGACCATCTTCCACTGGCCTAGCTAATCTGCTCCGGGCGGACACCGAAGTGGCAGCGGTGGTGAGCTCGCCACGGCCGCGGTGCCGGAGCTCCGGTGCCAGTCGTGGCTCGACACAGTGCCCGCCGTAAACGTCGCCGGAAAGGCATCGGCGTAGTGGCAGAGGCACACTGGCACTGGATGTGAGATGTTGGCCATGATAGAGGACGGTAAAGGCGGGCGCGATCTTTTCGTCCCCGGCCGTCAGTCATCAGCCGAAGCGAACGGCAGTGGGGGTGGAGAAGCGATGGCGGCCAGAGGCGTCAAGTCCCTTTTGCTTTTCTGTTGCCTCCCTCCGGTCACTGCTGACACTCTGACAGTCGGTGCTCGCGATCGAGATTCTCGTTCCGGTGGTCGCCGCCGCTAGCTGCTTCATCACATTCTGAACACATCGTGAGCCTCCCTGGCACGAATGGAGCCTACCACGAACTTGGCGATTGCGTCTCCGAAACCATGATTTGATGAATGCCGTCCATTCCGAGGAACAGAGGAACCCGCGACTGGTGTCTGTCACTCAGCAGCTGAGCTCGACCGGCGTCGTCATCAGGCCGTCTGTCTGAAGGTAAACTCTGCACTTAGCCGGCAGTGCACGCCGTCTCCTTCAGCTGGACACACAGACTGGCGAACTGCAGTTGGATTTGACGGCATTTCGGTCGTGATCGATCTACGGTCGTTTCCGCCCATACGCCCCATGATTGCATTGCCCGCGCGCGGGCGCATACCATGTTCCAACACAGAGCGACTGTGGTGGATCCTCTTGGGAGTTGGGACTAGTGAGATCGTAAGAGTATGTTTTCCTCTCTGTTTATTCTAGCTTATCTCCGTGATCCATCGGCATTGGTTTCAGACAGCGATTCGTCGTATGGGCGTCGCTTGGATTCATCTGTTGCTTCCATGTGCGCGTTGGGATCAGTTAATGTCGTGCTCCGGGTTTTCGTGGCGCCGTTGCTTGCAGGAGGTCAAATCTCTCCTTCGCAAGTGGTTATTCAAGCTTCTTAGTGAAGATGTGATATGGTACACTATTCTAAAGCGAAAGTATGTCGGTTTAAGGGCTTTGTCCTAGGTTATTTTGAAAATCGGGGTACTCGCACTTTTGTGCTGGCCTCATGGTGATAGAGATTTTATTTATATATGAGGTTTTCTTAATGGGGTGTGCTTCGGTGCGCACCCTCTCCAAACTCGCGACTTATCGCCGAAGGGTACGGTGGTCCCGATTTTGTTTTTTTTGTGCTGCCCGCCGAAACCCATATCCAAGCCCAGTGCAAGACTCGTATGGGTATACAGGGCCTGGGCGTATCTATACGGACGACCCCACGTGGGTGGGTCCCACGTGCTAAGCTAATCACCGTGATTAGCTCCCATTGCATGCATCGTTTTCATCGGCACTGGAGATCTGATCGAGCTGTTCCACGCCGTCGCTAGGTTGAACGCAAGCGGTTGTTGCCGGCCCGGCCGTCGGCGGTTGTTGCCGGCACGTCCGTCGCCGCCGGTGGTTGTTTCGCATGTCGACGCCGCCGACCGCGCGCGAAGCCTGATGACCCACAAGTATAGGGGGTGTATCGTAGTATCTTCGATAAGTAAGAATGTCGATCCCAACGAGGAGCAGAAGGTGTTGACAAGCAGTTTCGATGAAGGATTCACTGTAAATGCTCACAGACAAGTATTCAGGGGGTTTTGATGTAACAGTTGAATAAAGTACGAGTAAGTAAAGTGCGAGAGCACCAATTGCAGCGAGTGGCCCAATCCTTTTTAGCACAAAGGACAAGCCGGTTTGTTTACTTATAATGACCAAACGTTCTCGAGGACACACGGGATTTTAGTCTAGTGCTTTCGCTACATACGGCTAAATAATCTTCATTGTTATGATAAGTGTTGTGTGGGTGAACCTATGCTAATGTACCGCCCTTCCTAGGACTAATACATACTTGTGATTATACCCCTTGCAAGCATCCGCAACTACAAGAAAGTAATTAAGAATAAATCTAACCACAGCCTTAAACTCTGAGATCCTGCGATCCCTCCTGCATCGATATACCAACGGGGGTTTAGGTTTCTGTCACTCCGGCAACCCCGCAATTAGCAAACGAATACAAGATGCATTCCCCTAGGCCCATAAATGGTGAAGTGTCATGTAGTCGACGTTCACATGACACCACTAGAAGAATAACACCACAACTTAAATATCACACCATTGAATATTACTCAACCATAGTTCACTACTAACATTTAGACTTCACCCATGTCCTCAAGAACTAAACGAACTACTCACAAGACATCATATGGAACATGATCAGAGGTGATATGATGATGAATAACAATCTGAACATAAACTTGGTTCAATGGTTTCACTCAATAGCATCAACAATAAGTATGAATAGATACCGGGAGAGTTTCCCCTATCAAACAATCAAGATCAAACCCAAATTGCTACAGCGGTGACGAGGTGCTGCGGAGGAGATGGTGGTGATGATGGTGGAGATGATGATGATGGTGATGGAGATGATGTCCAGCTCGATGACGGTGACGATGGCGTCGATTTCCCTCCCGGAGGGAATTTCCCGGCGGATTCCTGCCCGCCGGAGAGCTCTTTCTCTCTCGGGTGTTCTCCGCCCCGCAGAGGCGGTCAGTAACTCTTCGCGAGGTACCCTCTCGTGGCTTAGGTTTTCGGGACGAAGGATTTCGCGAAGAAAAGGAGGCGAAAGGGGTCGTGGGCCCCCAAACCACATGGCGGCGCAGCCAGGGCATGGGCCGCGCCGCCCTAGGGTGTGGGCCCACCCTGGGTCCTCCTGGCTCCTCCTTCTGGCTTCCTTCGTCATCTTGAAAAATAGGATTTTTGGTATAATTTCCTTCCACAGTTGATCTTCCGAAATATTGCGTTCTGACGGTGCTTTTTCCAGCAGAATCCTGGCTCCGGTGCTTGATCCTCCAATAATGATGAAACATGCAAAATAGATGAAATAACATAAGTATTGTGTCCCAATATGAAATATATCAATGAATAACAGCAAATTATGATATAAAATAGTGATGCAAATTGGACGTATCAACTCCCCCCAAGCTTAGACTTCGCTTGTCCCCAAGCGAAACTGAACTCAGTAAACAGGACCACATGTTTATGGAGTGAAGAGTCGATAAATAAAATACGGACAAGAAGCATCATATTCATTCACACAAGACATTATAGTAAACAACTTCCTCATATAACTCAACTTGAAACAAGTATAAGGTAATCACAAATAAAGGTGCATAAGAAATCATAATTGGTGATGGCAAACTTCGTTCTTGGTCAGAGAACAATTAACAAATTATATTTATCTCATTGAGCAGCGCTCTCATGTTAAAGTTTATAAGGCGCAACTTGCATACTCAATCATAATGGTCTCTTCATAATCATTGATAACTTGCAAAGCTATATTCATTCAGATAAAACTTGTACTAAACAAGGAAGAATAAAAACATGATGAAACAAATCACAATATAATGGTTTGATCACAACTACTCAAATGCTTGCTTGAGATGGAGGGAAATAGGTTTACTGACTCAACATAAAGTAAAAGACAGGCCCTTCGCAGAGGGAAGCAGGGATTAAATCATGTGCTAGAGCTTTTTCAGTTTTGAAATCATATAGAGATAATAAAAGTAACATTTTGAGAAGTGTTTGTTGTTGTCAACGACTGGTAGCGGGTACTCTAACCCCCTTGCCAAACAACCTCCAAAGAGCGGCTCCCATATTATTTTTATTTTGTGTGGCACTCCTTCCAACCTTTCTTTCACAAACCATGGCTAACCGAATCCTCGGGTGCCTGCCAACAATCTCATACCATGAAGGAGTGCCTTTTTATTTTAGCTTTATTATGATGATGACACTCCCCCCAATCTTTGCTTACACAAGCCATGGCTAACCGAATCCTTCGGGTGCCGTCCATCAATCACATACCATGGAGGAGTGTCTATTTAATTTGATTAATTTGGGACTGGGAATCCCATTGCCAGCTCTTTTTGCAAAATTATTGGATAAGCGGATGAAGCCACTAGTCCATTGGTGGAAGTTGCCCAACAAGATTGAAAGATAAAACACCACATACTTCCTCATGAGCTATGAAACATTAACACAAATAAGAGATACTAAGTTTTGAATTGTTTAAAGGTAGCACATGAAGTATTTACTTGGAATGGCAGAAAATACCATGTAGTAGGTAGGTATGGTGGACACAAATGGCATAGGTTTGGGCTAAGGTTTGGATGCACGTGAAGTATTCCCTCTCAGTACAGGTCTTTGGCTAGCAAGGTTAATTAGCAAGCATAAGAGTCGAGGGAAACAAACAAATATACATGTGATAGAAACAATCATGCATCTTCCTTGTAAGCACAAACGATCTTAACTTCAGAATAATAAGCTATGAGCTAACAAGAAAGACAATGAAACATCTACATGTATTTCTCTTTTCTACTTAAACCTCAAAGTGTTGTTGCTATTGACCAATGCTAAGTTTGCCAAAACCAAATAGATTTATTCAATGCTCCCAAAGTGATACCAATACTAACAACAAGGTAAATCATATAATAGAGATTGCAAACTAAAATAAGATGTGCAATATGTAAATGATAAGACTTCTCATTAATATTCCATAACGATAACTCACACCAAGGGATGCATAGATAACCAACCAAAGGAGAGATACTTCCACACTGCAACTCATCTTATATAATAACTTCCCTACTCATGATATGACACTACTTGACAATAAAAGTAAAAGGTAGTGATAATGTGATACCGCGGCACTCCCCCAAGCTTGGAACAAACCAAGGGGATGCCAATACCAACGATGAATTACTCATGCGGAGATAGTGGTGATGAACTCCCCCCGCGCTTCTTAATAAGCTCCTTCAACTTCAGTTTCTCAGCTTGACAATTCTGCACTAAGATTCGAAGAGATTCATTGTTATCTGAGGTTGGCGATGACGACCTTGTGATGCGAATCGAGTGGTATTCAATCATTCTTCGGAGACGGCAATTCTCCTCCTGGAGTATCTCCACTTCTCTTCTTAGAGCCCGATATTGATCACAAAACTCATCAGTAATCCGTAGAACTTCTTCCATCATGGGGAAGGAGTCGAGGCTAAGAGCGGGTGGTAGAGGTCCCTGGAAGTTATGAGAAAAAGAACGTCGAGTGTCAACAGATCCCACCAAGATTTGCTTGCTCCCTCCGGCTTGCTGATCTTGTCTTGATGGCACCTCCTTCACTTCTTCCTCCGAAAGCCCCTTGCCCTTGTCGTTGGAGGCCATGGTGCTTCTAGACCGAAAACAGATCCTGGCAGAAACAGCTCGAAACAAAACACGTCGAGAACACGATATACGGACCTCCAGGGGTCCGGGGGATTATATAGCAAAATTTTTCACGACAAACGGAAAGTACCAGATCGAACCAGAGTCGGAAAGGGGCGACGAGGCGGCCAAACCATAGGGCGGCGCGGGCCCAGGCTTGGCCGCGCCGGCCTATGGTGCCACGCCCTCGTGCGTCCTTTCCACTCCGTTTCGAACTCGTAATTTTTCATATTTTCCAAAAATAGCAAAAATATTGTTCGGAAAGTAAATTGCGTACTTTTCATTACCAGTACTGTTACCTATTCAAAGTCGAGTTCTGGCGGACTGTCAATTTGCCTTTTGATGAAAGTCTCCGGCGCTTCCACTTGAATAATATCAACATCAACATTATAGGAATCACCTGAGATATAATGCTTGAGTCTTTGTCCATTCACCACTTGCGTAGCATTGCCTTGGAGAGAGCTAATTTTGATTGCTCCTGAACGATACACCTCCTCGACAACATATGGTCATTCCCATTTCGAGAGTAATTTCCCTGCAAAGAATCTGAGACGAGACCGATACAATAGGACTTTATCCCCAATATTAAATTCTCTTTTGATGATCCTTCTATCATGCCATTTTTTTACTTTTTCTTTAAAGAGTTTAGCATTTTCATAAGCTTCATTCCTCCATTCATCTAGAGAACTTAATTGCAACAACCTCTTATCACCGGCAAGTTTAGGATCTTTATTTAATTCTCTAACAGCCCAATAAGCTTTGTGCTCTAGTTCTAAAGGTAAATGACAAGCTTTCCCATAAACCATTTAATAAGGTGACATTCCCATGGGATTTTTATAAGCAGTTCTATAAGCCCAAAGTGCATCCTTCAATTTACTAGCCCAATTCTTTCTAGTTTTATTAACGGTCTTTCCCAAAATAGATTTAATCTCTCTATTTGATAATTCTACTTGACCACTAGTTTGAGGATGATAAGCGGAAGCAATTCTATGATTAATACCATACTTAGCAAGAGTTTTTCTAAAACCTCCATGAATAAAATGAGAACCTCCATCAGTCATAATATATCTAGGCACTCCAAATCTAGGAAAAATAATATCCAAAAGCATTCTTAAAGAGGTCTCACCATCAGCACTTTTTGTAGGTATGGCCTCCACCCATTTAGTAACATAATCAACAGCAACAAGTATATGAGTGTTACCTTCTGAAGACGGAAAAGGTCCCATGAAGTCAAATCCCCAACAATCAAACGGTTCAATAACAAGAGTATAATTCATAGGCATTTCATTACGTCTGGAGATATTACCAACCCTTTGGCATTCATCACAAGATAAAATAAAATTTCTCGCATCCTTGAAGAGAGTTGGCCAATAAAAACCTGATTGTAAAACCTTTTGCGCGGTTCTTTCTCCGGCGTGATGTCCTCCATAAGCACTACCATGACATTTACTCAATATCTCCTGTTGTTCATATTCGGGAACACATCTTCGCATAATACCATTTGGAGAAATAGTTTCTCTATTAGCCAGCTGAATAACCACATCAATATCTTCAAGTTCACAAGAATCAATTTCGTGCATAATCTCCGTGTAAAGCTCATATGGAATAGCACTAACACTTGCACCAATATCACATAATCCATAATAGCAATGATCACCAATTCTAACAGATAGCATAGGTACACTAGCTTGTTTGGGTTTATTAGGATGTGAAACAATATTAGAAGCATCTTCACAGAAAATAATATGACCATCCTCCACATTTTCAGTCACAAGATCTTTAATTATTGCAACAGCAGGTTCAACTTTTATTTGTTCTTCAGGTTCTACAGGTTTCTTTTCACTTTTATGAACCGCACTACTTATAACAGAGTACTCCTTCATTTTAGCAGGGAAAGGAGTTTTTTCAATGTAAACTTCAGGAATAACATGATCAGCAGTTTCAACTACAACGCATTTATTAATAGATGAATCAATTTTATCTTTATACGGTTCATGATACTTATCAAAATTCTTCTTAGGCAATTCATAATGAGAGGCAAAAGCTTTATAAAGATTTACAGCAACTTGAGAATCAAGACCATATGTAGCACTCATATTACGAAATTTATCAGTATCCATAAAAGCTTCAATGCATTTATAATCATAAATTATACCTGATTCTCTATCCTTGTCGTTCTCCCAACCTTCAGTATTTTCTTGGATCCGATCAAGAAGGTCCCTTTTAAACTCTTCTTTGTTGCGTGTAAATGATCCAGAACAAGAAGTATCCAAAGCAAGGTCTTGTCTTGAAAAGAAAGTCTTGCATAGAAATTATCAATAATAACATTACCAGGAAGCTCATGAATGGGGCATTTGAGCATTAAAGACTTCAATCTCCCCCAAGCTTGGGCAATACTCTCTCCATCATGAGGCCAAAAATTATATATGCGATTCCGATCCTTGTGAATTTCACTTGGAGGATAGAACTTAGAATAAAACCGGGGCACAATATCATTCCATTCAAGAGAATCCCCATTATCCAGTAATTTATACCAATGCGCCGCCTTACCAGACAGCGATAAAGAGAATAGTTTCTTCCTCACTTCATCCATAGCAATACCTGCACATTTGAATAACCCGCATAATTCATGCAAAAACAAGAATGATCACCGGGATGGACAGTTCCATCCCCTTCATAGCGGTTATCCATAACACGTTCAATAATTTTCATAGGTATTTTATATGGTATTACTTCCTCACCTGGCGCCTCATCCACTACCGTTGCAGTAGTAGTAGATTTCTCAAATAGAAAAAGATCTCTCCATAATGACTTATAGCAGCAGGCAGAAATAAAATCAGCACAAACAGTAAAGGTTTTCCTTACCAATTCCACTTACCAATAGCGCTTCACTCCCCGGCAACGGCGCCAGAAAATAGTCTTGATGACCCACAAGTATAGGGGGTGTATCGTAGTATCTTCGATAAGTAAGAATGTCGATCCCAACGAGGAGCAGAAGGTGTTGACAAGCAGTTTCGATGAAGGATTCACTGTAAATGCTCACAGACAAGTATTCAGGGGGTTTTGATGTAACAGTTGAATAAAGTACGAGTAAGTAAAGTGCGAGAGCACCAATTGCAGTGAGTGGCCCAATCCTTTTTAGCACAAAGGACAAGCCGGTTTGTTTACTTATAATGACCAAACGTTCTCGAGGACACACGGGATTTTAGTCTAGTGCTTTCGCTACATACGGCTAAATAATCTTCATTGTTATGATAAGTGTTGTGTGGGTGAACCTATGCTAATGTACCGCCCTTCCTAGGACTAATACATACTTGTGATTATACCCCTTGCAAGCATCCGCAACTACAAGAAAGTAATTAAGAATAAATCTAACCACAGCCTTAAACTCTGAGATCCTGCGATCCCTCCTGCATCGATATACCAACGGGGGTTTAGGTTTCTGTCACTCCGGCAACCCCGCAATTAGCAAACGAATACAAGATGCATTCCCCTAGGCCCATAAATGGTGAAGTGTCATGTAGTCGACGTTCACATGACACCACTAGAAGAATAACACCACAACTTAAATATCACACCATTGAATATTACTCAACCATAGTTCACTACTAACATTTAGACTTCACCCATGTCCTCAAGAACTAAACGAACTACTCACAAGACATCATATGGAACATGATCAGAGGTGATATGATGATGAATAACAATCTGAACATAAACTTGGTTCAATGGTTTCACTCAATAGCATCAACAACAAGTATGAATAGATACCGGGAGAGTTTCCCCTATCAAACAATCAAGATCAAACCCAAATTGCTACAGCGGTGACGAGGTGCTGCGGAGGAGATGGCGGTGATGATGGTGGAGATGATGATGATGGTGATGGAGATGATGTCCAGCTCGATGACGGTGACGATGGCGTCGATTTCCCCCTCCCGGAGGGAATTTCCCCGGCGGATTCCTGCCCGCCGGAGAGCTCTTTTCTCTCTG
This sequence comes from Lolium perenne, assembly GCF_019359855.2. Taxonomy (NCBI): domain Eukaryota; kingdom Viridiplantae; phylum Streptophyta; class Magnoliopsida; order Poales; family Poaceae; genus Lolium; species Lolium perenne. The sequence goes on along the minus strand of NC_067246.2, from coordinate 102,456,320 downwards.
GTGTTCTCCGCCCCGCAGAGGCGGCTGTAACTCTTCGCGAGGTACCCTCTGTGGCTTAGGTTTTCGGGACGAATGATTTCGCGAAGAAAAGGAGGCGAAAGGGGTCGTGGGCCCCCCAAACCACATGGCGGCGCGGCCAGGGCATGGGCCGCGCCGCCCTAGGGTGTGGGCCCACCCTGGGTCCTCCTGGCTCCTCCTTCTGGCTTCCTTCGTCATCTTGAAAAATAGGATTTTTGGTATAATTTCCTTCCACAGTTGATCTTCCGAAATATTGCGTTCTGACGGTGCTTTTTCCAGCAGAATCCTGGCTCCGGTGCTTGATCCTCCAATAATGATGAAACATGCAAAATAGATGAAACAACATAAGTATTGTGTCCCAATATGAAATATATCAATGAATAACAGCAAATTATGATATAAAATAGTGATGCAAATTGGACGTATCAAAGCCCCCCCGCAGATCGACGACCTTGGAAAGGCGCGCCATCGGCTCGGCATCTTCCCCGCTAGGGTTTAAAATTACAGGTACCATGACTTCATCTTGTAGCATAGTAAGAGGACGCAATTCTGCCGGTTTTTCAATTCTAATTATGGTCCAATACTACAGAATATGGAGAACTCTATATCTGGTATGATTGAGGAACAAAACGAGTACGTCGGCTATAATTCCGATGACTCTGAAATGGAGGAAAATTTGCAGCACGAAGCCGGCTGGAGCAAAGACGAGTTTGATGTGAGCCACTATTTTTCATTTCGATTACCAGCAGTCCAGCATCATCAAATTATATATGGTTCCTCATGTCATAATTTATGCAGATTGCGTACGATGAATTTGATAATGATGACAACCATGGCGAACACACAGACGATCAAAATGATGAGAACCATGGTGAACACACGGACAGTCTAAATACTAGTGAGGTATGTGTAGTGACTCATACAGTGACATAAAATGATGCATGAAATGATGGCAACTGTAAAATTTACGGTTACTAAATTTCGAAATGCATTAATAAATTTCAGGCACAATTTGACACGCAGCTTGAGTACGACTATTACGGTGAATCTGACTTGGACACGGGCCACACTGATGATGTGGAAGGTGCATCAGTTCCTGAGGATTCTGTTGACATGAGCCAGGTTGTTATCTCTCTTTTATCAGTCTTATATAGCTGGAACACATAAATTTATAGTTTTAATTAATGCCTACGTTTTCTACTTGCAGGCGACGCCAGGCGCTAGTCAGCCTGAGAAACCACACAAAGGTAGCAATGGCAATGAATATCCTGATAGTGATCGGGATTTATACTGGATGATAAAAGAGATGACTTTTATTTCTGAAGCAGCAGCATATTCTTTCTACAACAGATATGCTAAAGATTATGGGTTCAGCGTCCGGCTTGACCAGGTTAAGCGGTTTGATGATGGAGTAATTCGGTTAAGGCGTTTTGTGTGTTCCAGACAGGGCAGACGTCCCAAAAACCAACTGACCACGGAAGGCCGTGTATATAGGCACAGACCTGAGTCTCGCTGCGGCTGCAAGGCACGTTTGGTGGTCAAGTTTGATGGAAGAACTGGTTTCTGGGTTGTTGAAGATTTTCGTGACAAACATAACCATGACCCAGCTGAACCATGTCAGACTCCGTTTCTTCGGTCCCATAGGACGATCAACGACGCGCAGAGATCTGAGATATTATCAATGGGATCCATGGGAATCAGGAAGCACCTCATTATGAGAAAATTCATTGCAGGCTCCGGTTCATTTGCTGGTGTTGGATTCACAAGAAAGGATTTGTACAACATGTGCTCTAGGGAGAGGAGGAGGCTGCTTTTCGACGGTGACGCTACCACAGCCATCCGCATTATGTCAAAGAGGAAAAAGAGGGACCCTGAATTTTTCTTTGAATATGACGTTGATGAAAAAGGCCGTCTGAAGCACATGTTCTGGTGTGATTCCCAGTCACGTAGGGATTACCAGGACTACGGAGATGTGCTGGTGTTTGATAGCACATACAAGATGAATAAATATAAGATGCCATTTGTTCCTTTTGTGGGCTTGAACAACCACCGTAGGACAACGGTTTTTGGGTGTGCCATCCTTTCAAGTGAGAATGAACAAACATATGTTTGGCTTCTAAAGACTTTCCTCAAAGCGATGTGTCAACAGAAGCCAAAGGCAGTAATCACGGATGCAGATGCCGCGATGATCGCCGCAATCGGTGAAGTATTTTCTGGTGTGCCGCATCGCATCTGCAGCTTCCACATTGAAAAAAAATATGGAGATGCATCTACCTAACAAGTCACTGAATGAGTTCAGGACTCTTTTGTATTACACCACCTCAGAGCAAGTATTTGAGGAGCGATGGCATGCATTTTACAGAAAATGGCAATCCCCAAAAACCAGAACATGGATGAAGAGGATGTACACCAGGAGGAAACTTTGGGCTGCAGCGTATCTCTCTCAAGGATTCTGGCTGGGTATGAAAAGTAACCAGCGGAGTGAAAGTTTAAACTCTTGTCTGCACCTGCACCTAGATGGGGAAATGACAATTGTTGATATGATTATGCACTACGACAACGCAATTGTCCGTCTCCGTGAGAACGAAGCCCACGACGACTGCACGGCTTCACAGACTACACCAGTGGCAATTACTAATTTCAGAGAACTAGAGGTTGCTGCTGCAAAAATCTTCACTCCTGCTGTGTTCTATATTATTCAAGGTGAGCTTTCAAAAATTGGCGGCATAGAGATCTTAGAAAAAATGCAGGCAGGAGACTCAAACATCTTCATTGTGGCATGGAGGAATAATGTAAGGACCAGGTTCTACGTGGAATATAGACCCAAGGAGGCAGAAATTATAAGGTGCAGCTGTCAAAGGATGATTAGAAAGGGGATCCCTTGCAAGCACATACTGCATGTGCTGCATTTCTTGAAATTTACTGAAATTCCACAATGTTGTGCTCTACGATGATTCACAAAAAATGCCAGGTTAGGGTTGCCAGCTAAACGCACCAGCGACATGTTTGGGTGGGGTTGGTCTGGGGCAGAGGAGCGGATGAAATACAGCAGGATGAATATTAAGGTATCACAGGCTATGCATATTGCATTAAACAATTCAGAGGAATATGATCTGCTGAACAGTACCATTGATGGCATAATTTCTAGAAGAGAGGGGTATGCTAAAGGTAAAGCATATGGTCCCCTGTGTCGGTGCATGAAAATGAAGATGCTAGTGGACCATGCGATATTGTTGTTGGTGATCCTTTGAAAGTGTCCACTAAGGGTGCACCTAGGCAAGAAGCGCGAGAAATCTCCAATGACTAAAAATGGAAGACCACTAGGACACAAGGAACGCAGGTGCAGGTGTGCGGGGCATGCCAAGGAGAAGGGCATAATGTAAGAAACGCAATATGCATATTTCATCCGAAGTAAGTTTTTCTGCCATTTTGTTTCATATACTTTAAAAGATTCATATGAGTTGTTGTGTAATTTTATGTCTGTGAACATGTGCAGGAATGTGCTGCAGCAGGAAGGGTAGTTCTTTCATAGTTATCTAAAGGGCAGTAAATTTCCTTAATTATGAATGGGACGACTATAGCTTTGTATTTGATGGAGTTGTTAATGTTTGCAACGTACTGATATTTTTATTTTGTACTGATGTTCTTAATTCTCTGGTGTTCTTTTGTAAAAATGGCAAAAGACATTATATATTGTGAAGTAGGCATTTCCTTATAATCATCATAGCATGCATGTACAAAGATAAAAATAATTGCATACTTTCGATAATGGGAAATAAAACCAATGTTACAAAATTTTGTAGATAATCTTAACCGACTAAATATTGTTTACAACCGAAGACAATTAAAAATTCAATATTACATGTGTCCGGAAACCTTCATGAGCAAACCGAACAGTCACACTATCAAATTTATATTTTCCTGGTCTTTGCTAGCAATCTCACTTTGTTTTTCACCCTGTCAAGAATGTTGTTTGGTGATAAAACAATGTTTGCAACTGTACTTTCTCTCGATTCATCGACTGTGGCCTGCCAAAACATTATAAGGTGTTATACACATGGCTTGTTAACATTGTTAAAATTAACCGAGTGCATGGAACATAGTATAGCCAACCTGAGAAACCGGGCAAGTCATCTGATCTCCGTCCTAGTGCTCCATACATTGCAATACCCATAATCCGCATGAATTGCTGGTATATAATGTGACAAAATTTAAAAGTCTCCGCATATACAAAACCGACTTTCTTTATGTGTAATGCAATATAGGTACTTACGTATCGGTTTGCTTAGGGATGTCATAGCTTTTAATAGGCCATTGTTCGACATCAGGATATTCTGTGTCACAAGTATTGTTTGCTTGTTGTATGTCCTGTGAAATTTGCCCAATCTACGAAACAACAAATATATTACTGCACAGACATGAGAAAGTACACAAAGACATGTATGTAGAGAGTGTAATACCAAGTCTTCCACAACTGATTTTGACATCCCTAAACGAAACAGAGGATCAAGGACCTGGAATTCCTTCTTCTTTGTATGCATGACAACAGTTACGTAATGAGTTTTCCGTATGTTCAGTGCGAAAAATGTCTACAAGAGAAGGAAAAAACTTTGTCAATTATCATATTATTTTATTCTAATTTCGCATGAAACATTGAAAGAAACTGCTGTTACCTTCTCATGCTTGAAATATTCATCCATAACCCTACCTAAGGCTCCTGGTCTTGTAACTACCTCATCTATATTTCTAATATTGTATTTTTCTGTATTGTTTTTCTGCTTGTTCAAGGAGATAGTTTGTCCTCCACGCAGGACATAACATTCGATCAGACCCAACACGGAGAGACAAATATCCAATAGCTGCATCAATAATCTGATAGCAACAACAATATTTTCAAATTCAAATAGTTTAATTACGAGTATAACGCAAACTTTTGGTTTTGAAGACTTACATCATCAGATAGCCATTCGTGCGCAAGAACGACGTTAAGCTTTTCTGAAGACAAGCTGGCGCCATATTCATTCTTGTACACTCCTTTAGATGCTTCTTTTGGTAGCTTGGATATTGTTTTAACATATAAAGTGGCAGCTTCTATTTCCTGCTGTGTTGGTACTGCCGAAGATACCCCAACTTCATGTTCTGCAAACAACCCTGATGCACATAATAGTAATAACATATGTGTTACAGGTTGCAGCATCATTTATTTGCCAACAAAGAAATAACGAATAAATGGTGTTACCTTTCTTTACACGGCTTTGACGTTTTGCTCTAGGTTTCGCGACCACATATGGTGATCCATATTTTTGATTCGTCGTCCGTTTCCTTTTCCCTCCAACTTGTACCGCCGCTGCGTTTCTCCTTCTTCCATTACTATTTGCACACTTTGTTGTATTGCCCTTCTTCCTACTAGCCTGTCGTCCCATTGTTTCACCACTATGAGTACTCATAACTTCATGTTCACCGTCATGTAGGTCATCCTTCTGTCCAGCATTCACCTTGGTGGTAGATCTTGCGAAAATGTCATCCGGTATACGTATATCCGAGGATGATGCCGATTTTGTGGTATCATTTAAGATAAAAGGATTATCTTGTGTACCCTCCGTGTTACCGAGGTTTCCTGGTGTGACGTACACATTATCTCCTGCCTCCGGCACCCCATTATGCTTAGGAGGTGTGACAAACTTACCAGAATTCTTTGTTAAATTGCTAACTAAAGCATCTAACTCGTCAGAACTGTTCTTGTACATGAATTCTTTCTTAGACGAATCATTGATGTGATTAGAAGTCTCTTCTTCCTCATCTCCTCCTTTCCCTGACTCTGATTCTTCAACCGGTTTGTACATGACACCATTCTTATTTAGCATTTTTAGGACTTCCTGCAAAACAAGTAGTATAATTATTCATTACTGATAATGTAATACTTTCGTGTTTGTAAAATGAATGGCTCCTCACCTCTGCACATCTCTTTGGTACAAGTGCTAATTGTTTGTCAATGTGATCCGTCAGTTCCTTCTTCAAATTTCCAATATTATGTCCTTGTTACTAAGCCTCTGTCTCGAACGTGTCGAACGTGACTGTTCACCATTCTGCGATGTGTTTTGCTTTGTTTGCGCTCTGGCATTGGCTTGAGTTGTAAGATCATTAATAATCTGCATGTCAAATTAGAAAACAAATATCATAAATTAATATAACAACACAACGTCGACTATGATATAATGTAGCTAGAAGTAGTGATAAAAACAAAACCTTCACTTTGCCTCTCCCACGACCATTTGCATAGTCGTACTGCGACCTCCTTTCCGCTTCCGCTTCAGTCCAGTTTTTCATTAGTGGCCGAATAGACTTGTGTGGAATATACGTAGGATCATCGACAACTACCACCTTTTCCCAGTATAGTAGCTACAAACAACACATTTTAAATGAAATAAGTTTCAAATTGTCACATACATCAAATATAGTGCTAATCATGTTTGCATACCTGAGTGAGACAAAGATTTCCAACCGGCCATCCCCTACCTTTTCCTGCTGATCTTGTGTAAGCAGACAAATTATCAAGGAGGTATCGCAATGTGAATTGATTCCAGTTAATGTTAAACAGTCTAGGAACATCCTCCACTAAACAGTAGTGATCTCTATCGACTGTTTTTGGGCCAGATGGCGCAAGAACCGTGCCAATTAGCACAAGCACTGCTTTCCGCACAAAGTCATCATCGGAAGCTTTCTCTCTCTGTATGTCAGCAATCAAGTCTTCAATAACTAGATTTCCACTAGACTTGCTGAGATAACTAGGCGGTATTTTCCTTCTACTTGTTAGACATTCTTGATCAATTATATCAAAAGCGGAATAACCCTCATTACGTAGACCATAAATGCATTCTATGTCTACAGAAGTTGCAGTTATCGCTCCTGCCTTGTCTTGTACGACGAATGTCTCAGTTTTAGGATCATATAGCTCTATCATAAATCTAATCATATTTGTGCGCGTGGCGAAGGCTGGCAGTTGCAACATCGTCCGCAAAGTAGTAGAGCTAAACCTCGCACGTTGAGGTCCCGAGAAAGTGGCTACGAGATCCGTCCACAATGTGTAGTCACAATAGACCGGGCCATCTAATTCATCCATTCTGCAAATAACATATACAAACAACAATTATTGCCGACATAGAAAATCTCCTAACCATCTACAGCGTAAATGTCAACCTAAAACTTACACGTCCGGCAAAGAATGAAGGTTTAGATCAAGCGCACTCTAGATCAAGTGGGCGAAAGGATCGATGATAAACGAGATTGCAAATGCGCACCTGGAAGGCTGGAACACGGATGTTGCCGTCGTTAGATTGAGCTGTAGGCTCCGCCGACGAAAGGACTCCTATCTTCTCCAGACGGCGATGGAAGGCGACGTTGACTTGAAGAAGAAATCGTGGGTAGTTAGACATTGTGCGTCGGACGTGCCGCTAACTAGGGCATCTGCTGTTAATACTATAATTAGGCAAGCTCTCGATGGATATCTGGGCCAGCCCGTTAGTACCCAGCCCATACACGGAGGGCACTCTATGCATGTGATAAGACACTGCTTTGCATTCGGCAGACGCATCGATAACTGACTACTCCCTATCTCTTTTGGAGCAACAATATATACATGTTCAAAGGTGCTGATCACCTACAAGCATACCATGGTTCCGCATGGCACCACACAACAATGGCTTGTAGCTAGTACGACGGTGCAAAATATTTTTTAATTACGATTTCAATTGTTTGTAACGAAGAATTTTTTAAAAAATATGGTCTTTTTTGCACATTACTAGATCTGCAATGTACATAATTGACATATCTATAGTGCCACTGTCGAGTGGGGCATCAACAAATTTCACAATGCTACAACCCTCATACAACACTTGTAGAGAAATAAGCTGGATATAATTAATAAGCATTCACGATCGAACTCTTCACACATTGTCATAAAAGTGTGAAACCATTAAAAATGACATAAATTTGCACCATACTAAAAGTGTACCAACGGACATGACATAAACAAAAATTTTAGATAGCTATAGTAGTCTTCACGAGCGAAGTCTGAACCGGGCTGCTCTCACACACAGTCAAGCATAATCTGCAGACCACCTTCTCCTTGCTTACGGAACCAGAACACATATTTCTGATTTTTCTTCATGCCATTCTGCCTCACCACATCCATCCAGTGTGATGTTATCATGGCACCTCCTTTTGGTACTCCTTTCACCGTTGACATGTTCATCACCATCGTAACTTCTGTAACATTGGCACCTGGTGAGTACAGCTTTATTGTTGCTGGTAGCTGAATATTGGGCAGAATGTGCTTGAGGGTGAACCTCCTTGAGAAGTACTACACATAAATTTGACAGTCAATTATCGGCATATCTTGGTTAGTAGTAAGAAATGATGGAAATCAAAATTAATTACCATCTTTGCTTTATTCTTCACGATGTGTGATTTCTTGATGGTGCACACGTACAATGGAATTACTGGTAGGGTTTTCGCAACTAGTCGTTCGAGTGCATCAAAATCGTCATAATTCATCTTAACTCGATTTGCATACTCTATGAAAGCTTCAAAATCATACTCTTCCTCTTCTCCAGGACCTACATGTAATATTAAAAAACATAAGGGACATCAATTAATTCTAAATTAAGTTGTTCATAACACTGTGTTCTCATTGAGTGACATAAACAGACTTACCCCTTATAATAGGCCTTTTCCTCCAATTCGGTAAAGCACGAAGCTGGGCAGGCGTAGCAAGGAATGGCTGATCAATGTCAATGTTCTCATATGTCATATACGTACGATCAAATTAACCACTAGATCTAATTAAGTCGGCCGATATTTTTTTCCCAAGCGACCCAACCAAGGGAAGTAAGATTAGACGACCAGATCTAACTTGGGCAGATCAAAGTAAAGACGATCTACCGCGTCTACATATGTTGTCAGGCAAGCGTTCATAAAAAAAATTAGGTGCATGGCACGAGGTGAGCGAACTATACTTACATCCATGGCGATGAGATCCGAGTCAGCTCGTAACCAACGTCTTCGAGGACGCAGTCGGCGTCCAGTCGTAGATCAGAGGAGGCGTTGAGGAGATAGATCGTTTGAGAATTAGATTTGAGGATTAGTACGGCAGTTAAATACATAAATAAAAGGCTGGGCCAGGATGGGCCTCAATTGCGGCCCACGAGGAGCATAAAGAAGCATACCACAAACGAAAAGATGGATCCCTCGGCCCGTTATCTCATCAGCATCTCCATCCTGCCTCCACCTACAGGTCGCCGCCGCCATGGTGATTTCGGCTATGGACGACATCGACCGCGTCGAACCCATGCACAACTCATCGGATGAGGTATGATTCTAAGTTAACGTCTTCATCTCATGGGATTCTAAATATCTTGAAGAGTCATCGGTATGTGCAGTTCATAAGTTATGTCGAATTTAATATGTTTTCACGTTTTATTGTAGGAATCAATATGTGAGTGTGGTATTCAGGATGGCTGTGCCCAGTTTCAACACTGTCTACAAGCAAAAATTGTTCTCCTAGAAGAACTAAATTTTAAAAGAGAGGAGAAAATGAAGATTGATGAAGAATTGAGGATTGTCAAAGAGAAGCTCGGGGTGGCTCATGAGACAATTCGGAAGATGGAACAAGCATTGATGACTACCAACAAAAAAATAGAAACACTTCTGGAAGAGAAAGGCCGAATCGAGTTGATGATGGCTGATATCATCGATGAACACAACATTAGTAAAAACGAAACAAGGGCGACAACAAGGTTGAAGATAAATAAGGTCAAAAAATATGCTCTCCAACGGGAATTGTTTAATCAGTACGCCTTGTGTGCTATAATTATTCTAGTAGCTGTTATAATCGCGATGTCAGGGCTTTTAAAATGCTCGGCCTAGATGTTATGGTTGGGCAACAGTGAATTCTGTAATGTGATCATGTCCAGAAATAAAAATTTCTTTTTCGACAGTGAAAAGCTGATGAGGAGAAGTACATAGCATAATTACCTCTTACAATAATTAAAATGCAGAAGTAGATTGTCTGACAACTCAGTTCAAAAGCTAACCAAACACTGTTCAACACAACACGAAGCAGTAGTTCCAACATCATAAACCAAAAGCATATCTACAAAAGCATCGACAGCAACCACCATCCACAGGAACTAGGCTTCAAGCATCCTCCATAGCAAGCACCAAGAGAAGCCCATGATGCTCTGCCCTAATCTGCTTGGAGGTGCCAGTATGGGCTAGCTCCTCGCAGTGCTGCCTCAGGCTTTTAAGCTTGCCATCCCTGGGCTTCACCTTGTGCCATGGACAGAAGTACTTCCCCCTCTTCTTGAAAGGGAAGGCCCCTGCATCCAGCTTCTGCATCAGCTTGGTCTTGAAGGATCCAATGTTCCTGCTGTCCACGGACTCGGATGAATCCTGGGAGTCATACTGCACAACAACAAAATGTACAAGTTATGATTACAGATACAAACCAAACACAATGAAATACATGCAATGGTACAGAACAACTTGTATAGCTCACCTCCAGGGAGCCATCTGAATCCTGCAACTCCTCATATGGAGCAGGGACATGTGGAGCAGGCACTGGTGGAGCAGGCAATGCTGGAGCAGGCACAGGTACTTCCTCCTCCTGGATTGGAGGAGGGACAGGTCCTAGCTCCTGGATTGGAGGAGGCACAGGCTCCTCCTCCTCGCGCTTACGCTTCCTGGAACCTTCACCAGCCTACATACAAATATGAAAAGTCACCACAGTAATCACCTATAGGAAAATAACATCCAAATACTATGCATACCAAATAGATCATCTTAATTATTCTTTCATTATATCTTACTAGGAAGGTTTTGCGCGGCGACACGCCGCGCCCGTGGCGATACAAATGCTTGCAGGGAAATGTGTGATAGTGTTTGCCTCCACAGAGAAGAAGATTGTTTCACTTAACAAAAATTCTAAATAAAATGTAGGCAAAAAAAGGACAGGCGACCATCAAAGCTTATTCTTCAACATGTAGAATTGCTCATCTGTGCAAAATTCAGAACAATACATTCATGCCGTCTAAATTGATGAAAGTGACATGGTAGTGACCAAGTTGATACCGACTATAAAGAGAAACACAGAGAAAAAAAAGAACCATTTGATCCTGACAACCGGTGCAGAACACATAAAAACTTATTACAACCCAATCTTAAACAGAATGTGATTCGTATGATAGTGTATCAACTTGTACGGATACATCAAATACTGAACCGATGCAGCTCCCCTTTTTGGAGACTTGAGCTATATCTGTGGCATTCAGTGGTAACATTTTCGATGCATTGGGCAGCTGGTATGACCAGCATGCAGGTCACTTATATTCCGTTGCAAAGTTTCAAGGCATTATCATTTGCTGTTATATTGTGTCTTCACAAACGCAAATGGATTGGGTATATACTTGATCACTGACATCGGTCTTAGATTGCGAGGGTAGGCCCTTTATCCCAAGCTGAATAATCTGAGTAACCGCCAACTAAAATGTATTATGTGTCACTTTCTCAGTCTAGTTTCCCCGTTATGATACGAATTTCTTGCGGAATATGCAGCAGATATGCACTGTCACTTAGTAGATTTACTCGAACATGGACGTCAGATTTTCGTCAATAAGCTTGCACACATGCTAGAAGTATGTAAAGTATCAGTCTTGGGTGCAAGACACAGCCAAAGAGTACTTTGAATGCAAGATTGGAGCAATATAAACCAAATCAAACAGGGCCAAGAGCATATCAAAAGCAAAGCAAGATATTAATCTTGTTGATTAAAGTAGTTGACTCGACATGGTACATACCTCATACAATAAGTTGGCGCAAACAAACTTCACGCACAAATACTACAGAAGTTAGAAATTTGCAAAAATTAATATGACATTGCATTAATTCTGCAATAACTATATAGAAATGGTCGATGAAATATAATAAGTGATGTTGCTTAAAGTTATCAAATACCATAGGAGCACGACAGAGCAACATGAAATTAATCAGAAAAAGAAGAGAAGAGTTGAGGTTTGTTCGGTTCGTCAACATAGAAGTTAGCACCGTTGGATCGATGAATGTTACTTCCACTGTGCTATAACATAAAGCCCACCATCACAGATCAATACTGAATGTGTAAAGGGAACCTGAACAAAGAAGGCATCATATTGTTCTTCCATAAAGAACTGATGACCTAAAATATGAAAGAGAGCGGTCAGTGGGGTTAAGTTGTCGAGGCATGTAAGAATGTTTCAGTTCACTTGTCATCAGAAAGTAAAAAACCAGATATGCCATGTAATCAACCAGCCTTAATATGAAAAATAAGCTGTCAGTAGACTCGAATTGAAGCAAGAGAGAGGAAGCAGATGTCGGGCAATACCTGGCCCGATGCTTTGTCTTACTCCATATCAGTGATATCACATACGGATCTACCTCGTTGTCACAGCAGATATGCCCTATTCATAAAACGAAAATCTCTAAAATTCAGAGGGAGAACATAATCAGGAAAAGGGAAGCACGCGGAAGAAAAGAAAAAGACAAAGGTGGAGCTCACCTGGCGTCGTGGTTGTCTCCGTCGCCGTCGGCCGGCCCGCTGTCGAGGTCGTGGCCGTGGTCGATGCAGCACATCTGCTTCTCTACGCGTCTGGTGTTACTTGCTTGCAAGCCCCCCATGCGCCGATGCTGCGGGCAGGTCGTCTTGTACCGGTAACCACGCCATCTCTCCGGCCGTTCGCAAGGTCTGCTCTGGCGGCCGCGCCGCCGCTCTGACCGTTCGCATGCTCCAGCCTGTGAAAAACTGAAAATAGAGGGCGTGAGAGAGAAGTGTTGGAGACCTGGGAGGCACGGTGAGCGAGTGGGGACTGCGGGGAAGGGTGGACCGGTGGAGTCTGACGTGGTGCTCGTTTTGCCGCCGTAAACTGCAGAGCGCCATTGGCACGCACGCATCATCCTCAATGAAATCCAATCTGAAGACCTAGACATGGCTGCGGGTGGAGCTCTCCTGGTAAAGATGCCGATGGAAACATGAATAGAGATGAGGGTAAGCCAAGGAGGTGGGGAAAGGCATGGAAGAGGAGGCCTCCGAGGTCCTCCACCGCGCCACCCGCGCAACACCACCTGCCGCCGCCTACCTCTGACCCCGCCGGCCGGCTCCGTACATTCTCGGTCGTATGTAGCTCCTCTGCATCCGTAGAAACCAGCAGCCCAAGCGGCGTCTCCGAAGGCAGGATATGGGGTGGGACTGCCGAGGAAATTGACCAAAGGCAGTCGGCGTGGGGATAGAAATAGAATGATAAAAATACAAAAAGGATATGAACGGAAAGAAGATCGTGGGCAACTCATACACGGCTGTCACCACCTGTTTTGACTGAAATCTGCTGGAATGATCTGCATTACCCATCGCCCTTCTAACAGTAAAAACTGTCCACGCGTTAAGATTCAATTGGATAAAATGCAACCGTGAGCAGTGTCCAATTCCAAAGCTCTAAGGTTTCAGCAAATGGGTTCAGCTTTTATATATAGTATATATGTATACTCCAAACTACCAAGTCTAAGGGAATTATATTTATAGTTACATTATGCTAGCACCTACCCTGATCATGCTTTCATTATACTATACATTACAGGACCCTTTCAATGATAGCACATTAATCCCATGATAAATCCCCACATTAATCTCAAAAGGTTAATATTCTCACATTATTCTAGGTCATCAAAATTAGCTGGATGCTTACATTCTAATTTTGCAATATAATCAGCACATACTAAATAATTTACAGTACAGCCGTGTACATAATTAAAATAAAAGAAATTTCCAAGTAGCAGGACACAGGAGGCTAATTCTTGTCAGTGTAACTGATATAGATGTATACTGTCTGCTCTGTTAAGCAATGCATCAGAACTGCAATAAGTCAACAAGCAAGTAACTATATCACCTGTAGTCATTATTTTCATGGGATTTATTGATAATTAATTACAATCTTAAATAATAACTGATAACTCCTTCAAGGCTTTCCAACTTAGCAAAGATGGGATGTGCAACATCATTAATTCGACCAACATGAGCTTAAAGAAACAGCTAGCATGGTAAGCTAGTAACTATGAAATGAGAACCAGCAGCAATGCAACCATTGCACCTAGCAGCTTATCTTCACATCACTTCCATGACAAATTTGATGAATCAGAACAACAATGAAGCATCCTCCTAAACTACAGTTTCTTTTGTTCTGTTCTCTGCTCTAGCTAGGCCGCTCCAATACTATAGTATTTTGAAATCACTAAGGTTTAACTAACATATAATGTTTGATGTCATCTACGTCCTGGTGTTTAATCATCATCAACGTTTCAAACCACTTGATGCATGTCTGTGTATAAATACTACTATCAATATGCGATAATTTGTATATGAACATATTGTGTGAAAACATTTGAAACTATCAATATGCGATAATCTGTGCACCCATTCTTTCCTCTCAGACCAGTTAATCGAAATCAAAAAAAGCCGACAACGAACTAACCTCCATCTGCATGTCGTCCTTGACCTCGCAGACATGGCCGGACGCCTCCGCACCGATCAGATCCGCCACCACCTTCAAGGCCGCGGACGGTTCAGCCTGATCCACCAGATCCGCCACCACCGTGACGGCTGCGGCACCATCACCCGCAGCATCACCCGCATCGCCCTTCCCTGTAGCAGATTCGTCGCCGTCCACATCCGCCGTTGCCGCCACCAACGGGCCGACGGCGGGAGAGCCGATGACGGAGGTCTCCACGGCGGTCTTGCTTGAACCGTCCGCCGTCTTCTTCTCCTCTCCAGCTCCGCCATCCCCTCCAACCGCCTCCAGCCGCGCATCCCCTTCCACGACCGCCAGCATCTTCACTTCTTCCGCGGCAGCTCTACCAGGTTCCATCACCGCCAGATCTACTCAACGGCGGACGATCCACTGCCTAACCTACGGGCGGAGGGAGAGAGACGAGGGTTTTTTGGGGGAGAGATGGAGCTCGAAGAAGTGGGGAAGGGGGGGAAATGGAAGCGGACGAGCGGTTCCAGGACTTTTATATGCCCCGACGCCTCCGCTCCCTCGCCACGTCTTTCTACACGTCACCGACGCCTTCCCTTCCTTGCCACGTTACACGCCACGTCATCCCCGTATACGTACAGAATACAGTATAGGTGACTCCCGTATACCCTACGCCGAAGCCGATAGTCTGAATTACAAACAATTGTCTGAATTAAAAATAGTCAGAAAGTAAGAAGAACATAAACTTTTTCCTAGGTACAGCCGCCGCCTCCACCTCAGTCTCCTCCATAGATTGGGTTCCCCCTCTTCCGGCCGGCTTCGTCGGTGTCGGGAGGAGTGGGGAACCCGATCTATGCGTGGAGTTTTTTAAAAAAGTAGTGTTTTCAGTTGATTATGTTAGGTTTTTGGTAGTCATCTTTTTGTTGGTTTCACCCAAGGGTTGTGGGCCCACTTTGTGGCCTGGTTCTGACACCTCGTTCTGACGAGAACCCTATATTTCAGGGGTCTACACCACATGAACATGGGCATTCACACATGCACAACCCTAAACCCATGGCTAGGAGTGGGTGAGGTGACATGGTGCACCAGTGCCCACCACATGGGGTCACCCAAGGGTTGTGGGCCCACTTTGTGGCCTGGGTAGAGCCGTTTTGCACGTATACCATGTGTGCCGGCTCCCGTGAGGTAGCTAGGTAAGGAGCACATGATTTCTTACATGGATGGTGATGTAAGTGGTGTTTGGATGCCATGGTGAAGCAGATCCCAAAAGATGGGACCACCATGCACACGCGCCGTCAGACGATCCACTGTTTTGACACCTCGTTCTGACGAGAACCCTATATTTCAGGGATCTACACCACATGAACATGGGCATTCACACATGCACAACCCTAAACCCATGGCTAGGAGTGGGTGGGGTGACATGGTGCACCAGTGCCCACCACATGGGGTCACCCAAGGGTTGTGGGCCCACTTTGTGGCCTGGGTAGAGCCGTTTTGCACGTAAACCATGTGTGCGGGCTCCCGTGAGGTAGCTAGGCAAGGAGCACATGATTTCTTACATGGATGGTGATGTAAGTGGTGTTTGGATGCCATGGTGAAGCAGATCCCAAAAGATGGGACCACCATGCACACGCGCCGTCAGACGATCCACTTTTTTTGACACCTCGTTCTGACGAGAACCCTATATTTCAGGGGTCTACACCACATGAACATGGGCATTCACACATGCACAACCCTAAACCCATGGCTAGGAGTGGGTGGGGTGACATGGTGCACCAGTGCCCACCACATGGGGTCACCCAATGGTTGTGGGCCCACTTTGTGGCCTGGGTAGAGCCGTTTTGCACGTATACCATGTGTGCGGGCTCCCGTGAGGTAGCTAGGCAAGGAGCACATGATTTCTTACATGGATGGTGATGTAAGTGGTGTTTGGATGCCATGGTGAAGCAGATCCCAAAAGATGGGACCACCATGCACACGCACCGCCAGACGATCCACTATTTTGACACCTCGTTCTGACGAGAACCCTATATTTCAGGGGTCTACACCACATGAACATGGGCATTCACACATGCACAACCCTAAACCCATGGCTAGGAGTGGGTGGGGTGACATGGTGCACCAGTGCCCACCACATGGGGTCACCCAAAGGTTGTGGGCCCACTTTGTGGCCTGGGTAGAGCCGTTTTGCACGTATACCATGTGTGCGGGCTCCCGTGAGGTAGCTAGGCAAGGAGCACATGATTTCTTACATGGATGGTGATGTAAGTGGTGTTTGGATGCCATGGTGAAGCATATCCCAAAAGATGGGACCACCATGCACACGCGCCGTCAGACGATCCACTGTTTTGACACCTCGTTCTGATGAGAACCCTATATTTCAGGGGTCTACACCACATGAACATGGGCATTCACACATGCACAACCCTAAACCCATGGCTAGGAGTGGGTGGGTTGACATGGTGCACCAGTGCCCACCACATGGGGTCACCCAAGGGTTGTGGGCCCACTTTGTGGCCTGGGTAGAGCCGTTTTGCACGTATACCATGTGTGCGGGCTCCCGTGAGGTAGCTACGCAAGGAGCACATGATTTCTTACATGGATGGTGATGTAAGTGGTGTTTGGATGCCATGGTGAAGCAGATCCCAAAAGATGGGACCACCATGCACACGCGCCGTCAGACGATCCACTGTTTTGACACCTCGTTCTGACGAGAACCCTATATTTCAGGGGTCTACACCACATGAACATGGGCATTCACACATGCACAACCCTAAACCCATGGCTAGGAGTGGGTGGGGTGACATGGTGCACCAGTGCCCACCACATGGGGTCACCCAAGGGTTGTGGGCCCACTTTGTGGCCTGGGTAGAGCCGTTTTGCACGTAAACCATGTGTGCGGGCTCCCGTGAGGTAGCTACGCAAGGAGCACATGATTTCTTACATGGATGGTGATGTAAGTGGTGTTTGGATGCCATGGTGAAGCAGATCCCGAAAGATGGGACCTCCATGCACACGCGCCGTCAGACGATCCACTGTTTTGACACCTCGTTCTGACGAGAACCCTATATTTCAGGGGTCTACACCACATGAACATGGGCATTCACACATGAACATGATACATGTAGTAATTGCTATTAATGTCTTGGGTAATGTGATACTTGGCAATTGTTGTGCTCATGTTTAAGCTCTTGCATCATATGCTTTGCACCCATTAATGAAGAAATACATAGAGCATGCTAAAATTTGGTTTGCATATTTGGTTTCTCTAAGGTCTAGATAATTTCTAGTATTGAGTTTGAACAACAAGGAAGACGGTGTAGAGTCTTATAATGTTTTCAATATGTCTTTTATGTGAGTTTTGCTGCACCGGTTCATCCTTGTGTTTGTTTCAAATAACCTTGCTAGCCTAAACCTTGTATCGAGAGGGAATACTTCTCATGCATCCAAAATACTTGAGCCAACCACTATGCCATTTGTGTCCACCATACCTACCTACTACATGATATTTTCCGCCATTCCAAAGTAAATTGCTTGAGTGCTACCTTTAAAATTCCATCATTCACCTTTGCAATATATAGCTCATGGGACAAATAGCTTAAAAACTATTGTGGTATTGAATATGTAATTATGCACTTTATCTCTTATTAAGTTGCTTGTTGTGCGATAACCATGTTTACTGGGGACGCCATCAACTTTTCGTTGTTGAATTTCATGTGAGTTGCTATGCATGTTCGTCTTGTCTGAAGTAAGGGCGATCTACACTGAGTTGAATGGTTTGAGCATGCATATTGTTAGAGAAGAACATTGGGCCGCTAACTAAAGCCATGACCCATGGTGGAAGTTTCAGTTTTGGACAAACATCCTCAAATCTCTAATGAGAAAAGATTAATTGTTGTTGAATGCTTAAGCATTAAAAGAGGAGTCCATTATCTGTTGTCTATGTTGTCCCGGTATGGATGTCTAAGTTGAGAATAATCAAAAGCGAGAAATCCAAATGCGAGCTTTCTCCTTAGACCTTTGTACAAAGTGGCATAGAGGTACCCCTTTGTGATACTTGGTGAAAGCATATGTATTGCGGTGATAATCCAGGTAGTCCAAGCTAATTAGGACAAGGTGCGGGCACTATTAGTACACTATGCATGAGGCTTGCAACTTATAAGATATAATTTACATGATGCATATGCTTTATTGCTACCGTTGACAAAATTGTTTCATGTTTTCAAAATCAAAGCTCTAGCACAAATATAGCAATCGATGCTTTTCCTCTATGGAGGACCTTTCTTTTACTTTCAATGTTGAGTCAGTTCACCTATTTCTCTCCACCTCAAGAAGCAAACACTTGTGTGAACTATGCATTGATTCCTACATATTTGCATATTGCACTTATTATATTACTCTATGTTGACAATATCCATGAGATATACATGTTACAAGTTGAAAGCAACCGCTGAAACTTAATCTTCTTTTGTGTTGCTTCAATACCTTTACTTTGAATTATTGCTTTATGAGTTAACTCTTATGCAAGACTTATTGATGCTTGTCTTGAAGTGCTATTCATGAAAAGTCTTTGCTTTATGATTCACTTGTTTACTCATGTCATATACATTGTTTTGATCGCTGCATTCACTACATATGCTTTACAAATAGTATGATCAAGATTATGATGGCATGTCACTCCAGAAATTATCTGTGTTATCGTTTTACCTGCTCGGGACCAGCAGAACTAAGCTTGGGGATGCTGATACGTCTCCGACGTATCGATAATTTCTTATGTTCCATGCCACATTATTGATGTTATCTACATGTTTTATGCACACTTTATGTCATATTCGTGCATTTTCTGGAACTAACCTATTAACAAGATGCCGAAGTGCCAGTTGCTGTTTTCTGCTGTTTTTGGTTTCAGAAATCCTAGTAAGGAAATATTCTCGGAATTGGACGAAATCAAAGCCCAGGGGCCTATTTTTCCACGAAGCTTCCAGAAGTCCGAAGACGAAACGAAGAGGGGCCACGGGGTGGCCAAACCCTAGGGCGGCGCGGCCCCACCCCTGGCCGCGCCGGCCTATGGTCTGGGCCCCCCGTGCCGCCTCTTGACTTGCCCTTCCGCCTACTTAAAGCCTCCGTGACGAAACCCCCAGTACCGAGAGCCACGATACGGAAAACCTTCCAGAGACGCCGCCAACGCCGATCCCATCTCGGGGGATCCAGGAGATCGCCTCCGGCACCCTGCCGGAGAGGGGAATCATCTCCCGGAGGATTCTACACCGCCATGGTCGCCTCCGGTGTGATGTGTGAGTAGTCTACCCCTGGACTATGGGTCCATAGCAGTAGCTAGATGGTTGTCTTCTCCCCATTGTGCTATCATTGTCGGATCTTGTGAGCTGCCTAACATGATCAAGATCATCTATCTGTAATTCTATATGTTGCGTTTGTTGGGATCCGATGAATAGAGAATACTTGTTATGTTGATTATCAAAGTTATATCTACGTGTTGTTTATGATCTTGCATGCTTTCCGTTACTAGTAGATGCTCTGGCCAAGTAGATGCTTGTAACTCCAAGAGGGAGTATTTATGCTCGATAGTGGGTTCATGCCTGCATTGACACTGGGACAAGGATGAAAGTTCTAAGGTTGTGTTGTGCTGTTGCCACTAGGGATAAAACATTGATGCTATGTCTAAGGATGTAGTTGTTGATTACATTACGCACCATACTTAATGCAATTGTCTGTTGCTTTGCAACTTAATACTGGAGGGGGTTCGGATGATAACCTGAAGGTGGACTTTTTAGGCATAGATGCAGTTGGATGGCGGTCTATGTACTTTGTCGTAATGCCCAATTAAATCTCACTATACTCATCATGATATGTATGTGCATGGTCATGCCCTCTTTATTTGTCAATTGCCCAACTGTAATTTGTTCACCCAACATGCTATTTGTCTTATGGGAGAGACACCTCTAGTGAACTGTGGACCCCGGTCCAATTCTCTATACTGAAATACAATCTACTGCAATACTTGTTTTACTGTTTGCTGCAAACAATCATCTTCCACATAATACGGTTAATCCTTTGTTACAGCAAGCCGGTGAGATTGACAACCTCACTGTTTCGTTGGGGCAAAGTACTTTGGTTGTGTTGTGCAGGTTCCACGTTGGCGCCGGAATCCCTGGTGTTGCGCCGCACTACATCCCGCCGCCATCAACCTTCAACGTGCTTCTTGACTCCTACTGGTCCGATTAAACCTTGGTTTCTTACTGAGGGAAACTTGCCGCTGTGCGCATCACACCTTCCTCTTGGGGTTCCCAACGGACGTGCCAACCACACGCATCAGTGACATATTTATGTAATCTAAGTGAGTCTCTATGTGTGTTCAAACCTGTTCGTCCTCAAATGACTACTATTTCTTGTACCAAATTGTTTACAAAACCCAACAAAAAATCAAAAAAATTCTAATCCACTAAGACTAGAATTTTAGCTTTTTCAATTTTTTAAGTTGTTATTCATATATATTACAAATTTAGTGTTAAGATTCATATTGAATTATCTATTTCATATTCAATTAGTGAATTAGTGAATTGTATATAATAGACTACACAAAGATCTGTGTGTTGAAAAATGTACAAACATGCATTTAATAACCTAACGGAAGTGATAAAATGACTATAGATACCTTTATTACTTGTGAGTGTCAATATGTATCTATCCGTCCCACTGGTTACCAGACTACCCCTGCGAGACGACTTCCCACTAGGTGTGCGGTTCGAGTCGCGGCAACACCCATTTTTTGCTTCGTTTTTTTTTATATTTAATATGTACCACCTCAACTAGCCTAATGGGCCTAATTTGGTTGGAGATGGCCCATTAGTCAAATCTAGATTGGGCTATCCGCTGCGATTATTGTTGCTGTTAAATGAGATAGTTGTTCCTGTTTTATATGTAGCCTAATGGGCCTAATTGGATGGAGTTGGCCCATTAGTCAAGTCTAGATTGGGCTGCTGTCACTTTGTGAGTGTTGTAGCTGTGAAATGAGCTATTTGTTGTTGTTGACTGAGAGATTTGTTGCTGTCAAGTATCACATAAGATAACAACTCCACCCTACTGCCAACACGCCGTCTTTATTTTAGATTACCAGAGGTTTTCCCCCATTTCCACTGGAAAATGCCTTATCAATTATGTACAAATCGTCTGCAACACAACTGAGCAAAACTGACAATACATTTCCTATAATCAAACGCTTACTTTGGCAAAATCTTTGTCACTTGGTGAATTGAAGCATGGCAGTTGTGCTAGTGTGTCCTACCTATCTGTTTGACCCCATGTAATGGATTTAGATGGCGGTTGTTTTCAGTGTGTGATCACTGCTCTAAACCTGTTCCAGGCTTTCCTGGTACATCGGAGTTGGTTGGGATGGCAGCCAATCTCCCCAGTAAACCCTGTTTTCCTTTTATTTTGTTGGTGTCTAGTTTTAATCCTGTAATAGACTTGGCTTCTTTTTCAATGAAATTGGGGCTGGGGGGCAACCCGTGTTGATCTAAAAAAATAAATCTTTGTCACTACATCATGCTAACAGGCTAGATCAACAGCAGCAAATAGAACATGCTTACCTAGCATCCAAGCACACAACAGGGCCAAGCATGCACAACACATAAGCATATGTAGTAAGCACAACATACACATGCTTAAACACTAAGCATACTTAATTAGAAACATAGTTCAACACAGCATTAACCAAGTTTCAACACCATAAGTACGACAGAGTTTAACATAAACACACAACTAAAGGAACATGATAGCAGGTAGGCATCAGGTAGGCAGGCAGGTTGGCAGGCAGGTAGGCAGGCAGGTCGGCAGCATCCTCGGCATGCTCCTACTGCCTGGGGGCGTACTTCTTGAGGAAGATGCCGTAGGCGGCATGCTTGGCCCTGATGTGTGCGGGTGTCTGCCCGCTGCCAACACCAGTGTAGGTGGCATGCTGGTACATGCCGAGGAAGTCCGTCGGCATTTGCTTGCGGCTGCACCAGGGGCACTTGAACCTCCCTGGGCCAAGAAGGTAACGAATCTCCCCAGCCCTAAGCCTGCGGAGAACATGCCTACTCTTCACGTCCCTATCCTCCCGGTCAGAACAGACTTCATCCGAAGGATCCTCCTGTTAAATGAAGTAAATTAGGTTAATTAGCTGCTATGGTGTACAAACAATGTAATGACTATAAATAGAAAAGGAATGAAAACAATGCAAAGTATTTATTTGTATAAATGCACATTAGTTAGTAACTATACATACCATATCTAATTTAAAGCTTGCATAAATAAGTTAATCAATAATGCAAATTAGTTATTAACTGTAGATAGCATCTGCAATTTAAAACTTGTATAAATAAGACATTATAGCAATAGTGTGAATTAACCAGTTAACAAATTTTGTTCGAATTGATGGAAATAAGTGTTAAATTAATATGACAAGCATCTCTTAATCACACGGTTAAATAAAAGTTTAACACATTCATACAAATTACTAACCAGGATTTAAGCTCCATTTGAAACACGCAATTATGTAATTCAAGTAAACAACATGAAACAGGAAGTCAAGATGGGCACATATAACCCTATAATATGTTGTAAATTTGTAACCTAAGCATGTAATGCTACATTTCTGAGGAATACGAGGATTAATACCTGGTTAGCCTCGGTTTTACTCCAATTTTCTTATACACACAAGCAGCTAAGCAAACAATGTACCAAACACAAACAAGCAGCTAAGCCAGTGGCGGATCTCCCATTCTGGCAAGGTCTAGCCTATGCAATAGCTAGCATTGGCAATTAATACTAATAGACTATTACTTGAGCAGATTTTATGCTAGAACTAGCGCTTAATCTTGGCTTGTGGTATCAATTTTTCCTCTAAGCTATCATCTTCACCACACCATAATCTTGGGTCGTCCTCCGCTACTGAGCTAAGCAGTACTGGAGTAGCAAGCAGCTAAGCAAGAGCTAATCAAATTAGCATAGCATCAATGTGTTGAGCAAGGAGCAGAGAAACACAGGCAACCGCTCTGAACCATGCATGGCCTGATTGAGAAACCATGACCATGATGCCCTGTTTTCTTTGCCAACAACCCCAAATGTGCAAAAAAATGGATATATTGGCGCAGTAAAGGTAGATCCAGAGTTCACTAAAAATATTTTGGTACAGTTCTTATGATTTACATTTCATGTTATGATAATATTACTTTTGTTGGATATGTAGATGAGGTTTCTTTACCCTCCTCGATTGGAAAAGTATATATTAAAAACAATTGGAGAACGATGGAGGCAACATAAGTCAAATATGAAATCACTCTATTTTGATGCAACCAAGAGTATGGAAGCAAACAACACCAATGTTCCAAGGGGTGTGATTAAAGATCATTGAATTTCTCTTCTTACTAATTGGATGAGCCAAAAGGCACAGGTACATATGGACGACTTGTCGGATTACCATTTACATCTTGCTTAGTTTCTCTAGGGAATTATGCAAATGCATGTGCTTAGGCCACAATCGAAGCGGAAGGCAACCGCTCTGAACCATGGCCTGATTGAGAAACCATGACCATGATGCCCTGTTTTCTTTGCCAACAACCCCAAATGTGCAAAAAAAATGGTATGTAAAGCAAAAAAAAAAAGGTTGAGAGGTTGAGAAATTTACCTCGGACGGGTCGGCGGAGTCGAATTCTTCGAAGGTGGGCACGTCGTCAGGGCTGTTGATCTTGAGCCCCGCCGCCTTCCTCTCCTGCCTCTCTCGGGTCTTCTGGTTCTTCTTCTTCCGCCGCCGCATCTGCGCCTCCATCTCGTGCGCACGCTTCTTGCTCGCCGGTGCAGCCACCGGCCAGCCGTATCTTGCCGTCTGGCCCCAACCGGAGCTCAGATCTGGGGCAGCTCCGGCCGCCGATGGTGCCGCCGATGGTGCCGCCAACTGCGTGTCGTCAACCGCCGCCTCCTTGCCCTTCCCCTCCTTCCCCTTCCCCCTCTCCATGGACGAGCGCGAGCGAGCACGAGCGAGAGCGAGCTGTTCTTGACCTAGGGTTTTTTCCCGATTTGGGGATTGCTTTGGATGGATGCGCTGAAGTGTGAAGAGGACAGGGGAGAAAAGCGTTATATATCTCGGCGGTTCCGCGTGGCCGCGCGTGGACACGTAGGCGTATAATACATTGCGGTATGGGTCATATACGGGCTTGTACGTGGGCTGATACGAACCCAGCCAAACCCGAAGTACACAGGAAATGACGATCTTGCCCCCAGACCCGAAGCGGTATGAACGAATCCTAACCGTCCATGTGTTCTCGCGATTTGGCTTGTTTGTGGTG
Organism: Lolium perenne; assembly: GCF_019359855.2. Lineage (NCBI taxonomy): Eukaryota > Viridiplantae > Streptophyta > Magnoliopsida > Poales > Poaceae > Lolium > Lolium perenne. Next base: position 102,431,401 of record NC_067246.2, on the reverse strand, counting down.
GGTGCGTACGGAAGCAAAAAACGTTTCTTAATAAGGAGGAGTCTTAGATAAAATTATGGAAAGATAAATGACTTGGCAATACCAATCTTCGAGAACAATATATTGTGAGTCACAAATAAGATACATCAATATGACGTTCAGACATGATCATGTTGGTCCTAGGGTATCACTTTGGAATACTTTACATCAGTGCTGGCTTCGATCAAGTTGTCGCAAGGAACTAACGAGTTCTAGTGAAGTATACATGTGTATGTGTGTGCGTGTGTGTGTGATCCTTCTTGTTGCTTTTGTTGGGGCTTACATTTAAAGCCAGGTTTAGGCCTTATGTTTAAAAATATCTTTTGTCTTTCCTATCTGAATGAGGCAGCGCATCTGCTTGAACAAAAAATGGAAGAAAACCACTAATAGAGGGTACAATGTAGTGGCTTTAAGTTAGCAAGTTGATTCTAGCTTACAGCGTTTCGTTAATAAAGCGTCCTTTATCAACTAGCCCAATATAGCTGCTCGAAAATGACGGTGATAGGATGAGTAGATCTTCCCATTGATGCATGGTTGCATCGCCGAGACACTTTGACAAATGTACAAGAAGAGTGTTCATCGAAGGGCCAAAAGTTCAGAAATTGTAAGGGCCAGGAACCAAGAGAATAAAAAGCATCCATTCTTCTGAAAGAAATGTGACACATATATGTCATCCTTTGCTTAAAGGGAACCTTAAACTAATAAGAATAAACCTACAGTTGTAGTGTTTACAGTAGAAATGTCACTCGCTCATTCCGTCCCCAAAATACATGACATTTGGGTTTGAAGTTGGTTTTGCGCAATGTTCACTAAAATGAGCAAAACTTTCTCATATAGAGTTTTTATGTATAACCACTGAAATTGTTCAGAAAAAATATATGCATCTAAATATATCAAAGTAGGGTGGTTTCTCTACCTAGCCCTACTGGGAGCTTCACCTCTATTCTTGACTATTTCAAAGTTGTATGCTTTGGTCCTATGCTAGTGATGATTGTATCTCGAATGGTCACGAATGTTGAACACCAACATTTAGGTTATATTAAGTGATTTTTCTTCAACAATCCTATGAACAGAAATTTCATTGTATACGCTTCGGCGAGGTCAAAAAAAATTCTTAACATGTTTTCTCTTTTTTTCACTGAGATGTATATGATATGGTTTTAAGATATTTAAATTTTTCTGGCGCAGTTTACACAATGTCGTCTAAGCCATAATTCTATCTATAGCAAGTTACCAAATGGTGACGCATACTGAGGTGGGAAAATTTACATTACTTTTCAAATTTCAACCATAGCCCCCCTTCAAATTCCTTTGCGTTTTGCAAAACTATACTAAGATACAAGATTATATCTATGGACGAATCCAGGATTGATGATCTACCTCAAGTGTCTCCAGAAGAAAACATGATTTTGACCTCTCCTTATTCTGAGGAAGAGATAAGGAAAGCGGTTTTTCAAATGGAACATAATAAGGCGTCAAGTCTTGATGGTTTTTTAGCTGGATTTTATCAGACCTTTTGGGACATAATTAAATAAGATTTATTGGAACTGTTTGTTGAACTCCATGCGGGGCAACTTGAGCTATTCCGTATCAATTTTAGTGAAAATATTTTTTTACCAGAATTTATTGACGCGGAACGGATTCAGCAATATAGAATATGTCTTCTTAATGTTTGTTTTAAAAGATTTACAAAAGTGGCGATCATTAGACAAAATTCCGTGGCTGATCAAGTGGTGCGTCCGTCTTAGATTGCTTTTATACAAGTTAGATACATCCATGAGATGCATCGCAAAAAGTTGAATGGGGTCATACTCAAAATCGACTTTGAGTGCCGTGCTCTAATTAATAACTTTATTTTTGGAGAAAATGTTGCCATTAAGATCAATGATGATATTGGTAGATATTTCTAGACAAAAAAAGGTTTGAGGCAAGGCGATCCCCTATCTCCAATGTTGTTTAACATTGTGGCAGATATGCTTGCTATTATAATTGAGCGATCTAAACTTGATGGCCAGATTGAAGGGGTAGTTCCTCATTTGGTTGATGGGGCTTATCCATCGTTCACTATGCTGATGACACAATTTTATTTATGGATAATGACTTAGATAAAGCATGAAATCTGAAGTTAATTCTTTTAGCATTCGAGCAGCTGCAGGTCTTAAGATTATTTTCCATAAAAGTCAATTGTTCTGTTTCGACGAAGCCAAAGACGATGTCACCCTATATGCCGAGTTATTTGTATGTGGGATTGGTTGTTTTCCAATTAGCTATCTTGGTATTCAGATTCATTATCGGAGGCTAACGCTGGCTGAATGGAAACTTGTTGAGGAAAGACTTCAAAAACATCTTAGTAGTTGGAAAGGAAAATTATTATCCCTCACGGATTAATTCTCATAAACTCAATACTTAGAAATATGGTGTTGTATATAATATGTTTCTTCTAGTTGCCCAAAGGAGTTTTGCATAGATTGAATTATTTCCGATTAAGATTCTTTTGGCAAGGGGATAATGAGAAGAAAAAATATCGGTTGACAAAATGGAGTGTTGTTTGCCGTCCAAAAGATCAAGGTGGACTTGGTGTTCATGATTTTGAAGTTAAAAATAGGGTCTTACTTGGTAAATGGCGGGCCAAGTTGTTAACTTAGGATGGAGTATGTCAGCAACTACTGCGAAAAAAGTATGTGGGTTCAAAAGCAATATCTCTGGTTCTTTGGAAACCATGAGATTCACAGTTTTAGGCTGGCATTATGGCAACTAAGAAGCACTTTTCTCATTTGGTTCTTTCTCCATCAGGAATGGGTCGGAGATACGGTTCTAGGAGGATAGATGGTTGCGTACAACCACTCTTCGTGAACAATGTTCAGCCTTGTACAATATTGTTCGGCATAAGGGAGATACCTTGCAAAAGGTGATGGAAACTTCTCCGCCCTCTATGCCGTTCAGGCGTGATCTTATTGATCCCCAACTTGCTGCTTGGAATGAATTGCTACAGAGGTTAGCTTCAATCCAGTTGGTTCAGGCGGGCGATAAATTACGTTGGAGCCTTACCAAGAATGGTGTATTCTCGATAAACTACATGTACAATGCATTAATTATACCCAGTTAACCGGTTAGTAATAATAAATTCATCTAGAAGATGAAGATACCTCTGAAATCAAAGGTCTTTGCATGGTACCTTCGTTGTGGTGTGATTCTAACTAAAGATAACCTTGCAAAACACAACTGACAGGGCTGCACGAAATGTGTTTTCTGTCACGAAGAAGAGATAATAAAACATATTTTATTTAACTGTCGGGTTGCTAGGTCTATATGGTCAATCATTCAGATAGGTCCTACCTTATACCCACCTCGCAGCATTGCAAATATTTATGGCAATTGGCTAAATGGGGTGGAGTCTAGGTATAAAACGCTTATCAGGGTGGGCGTGAATGCTATTCTGTGTTCGCTTTGGCTATGTAGAAATGACAAAGATTTTAATGATAAAAATTCTTCTCTCATGCAGGTTGTTGACCGCTCTACAGCTTTGCTCCGTTCATGATCGTCACTTTAACATTTGGAGGATCGTGACCTCTTTACGGAGTTGTCTACACGGTTGGAGAATATGACAAAAAAGTTTATTTCCCAACATGGGTGGCTGCATAATCGGCGGATTGCGGCCAATGAAGCTTAGATGTGTTAGCTCTTTTTTTGTTTTCTTATATAAATATTGTTTTGGTTCTATTTGATATTCGAACGGTTGTGTACATCATAGTAATGCAGAGGTTGTGCGTAATGCAGGATAACGTAGCATAGAAAACAAAAAATTTCCTACCGCGAACACGAAATCCAAGCCAAGATGCAATCTAGAAGACGGTAGCAACGAGGGGATTATCGAGTCTCACCCTTGAAGAGATTCCAAAGCCTACAAGATGAGGCTCTTGTTGCTGCGGTAGACGATCGCTTGCCGCTTGCAAAAGCGCGTAGAAGATCTTGATCACGGCGCCACGAACGGGCAGCACCTTCGTACTCGGTCACACGTTCGATTGTTGATGAAGACGACGTCCACCTCCCCGTTCCAGCGGGCAGCGGAACTAGTAGCTCCTCTTGAATCCGACAGCACGACGGCATGGTGTTGGTGGTGGTGGAGAAATCCGGTGGAGCTTCGCTAAGCGTGCGGGATGTGGTGGAGGAGAGAGGGCCGCTAGGGTTTGGGAGAGGGGGGCGCCGGCCACTAAGGGGTGCGGCCACCTTGTGGTCTTTGGGTGGCCGGCCCCCTCCCCTTGGCCCCTCATTATATAGGTGGAAGCCCCAAGTGTTGGACTACAAGTCTCCGAATAAGACCCGAACCAAAAACCTTCCATGTGATAGGGAAACCTACCCAAGGTGGGAATCCCACTTGGGTGGGATTCCCCCCTTCCATGTGGGGGGGTGGCCGGCCCCCATAGGGGAGTCCACTTGGGACTCGTCCCCCTTAGGGTTGGCCGGCCATGGGAGGTGGAGTCCCTCCGGGACTCCTCCTTCCTTAGTGGTTTCTTCCGGACTTTTCTAGAACCTTCTAGAACCTTCCATAGAACCTTCCATAGAACCTTCCGGATCATTTTAAATCACATAAAATGACTTCCTATATATGAATCTTATTCTCCGGACCATTCCGGAACTCCTCGTGATGTCCGGGATCTCATCCGGGACTTCGAACAAATATTCGAACTCCATTCCATATTCAAGTTCTACCATTTCAACATCCAACTTTAAGTGTGTCACCCTACGGTTCGCGAACTATGCGGACATGGTTGAGTACTCACTCCGACCAATAACCAATAGCGGGATCTAGAGATCCATAATGGCTCCCACATATTCAACGATGACTTAGTGATCGAATGAACCATTCACATACGATACCAATTCCCTTTGACACGCGATATTTTACTTGTCCGAGGTTTGATCATCGGTATCACTCTATACCTTGTTCAACCTCGTCTCCTGACAAGTACTCTTTACTCGTACCATGGTATGTGGTCTCTTATGAACTTATTCATATGCTTGCAAGACATTAGACGACATTCCACCGAGAGGGCCCAGAGTATATCTATCCGTCATCGGGATGGATGAATCCCACTGTTGATCCATATGCCTCAACTCATACTTTCCGGATACTTAATCCCACCTTTATAACCACCCATTTACGCAGTGGCGTTTGATGTAATCAAAGTACCTTTCCGGTATAAGTGATTTACATGATCTCATGGTCGAAAGGACTAGGTAACTATGTATCGAAAGCTTATAGCAAATAACTTAATGACGTGATCTTATGCTACGCTTAATTGGGTGTGTCCATTACATTATTCATATAATGATATAATCTTGTTTATTAATAACATCCAATGTTCATGATTATGAAACTAATCATCTATTAATCAACAAGCTAGTTAAGAGGCTTACTAGGGACTCTTTGTTGTTTACATATCACACATGTATCAATGTTTCGGTTAATACAATTATAGCATGGTATATAAACATTTATCATAAACATAAAGATATATAATAACCACTTTTATTATTGCCTCTTGGGCATATCTCCAACAGTCTCCCACTTGCACTAGAGTCAATAATCTAGATTACATTGTAAGGTACCTAACACCCATAGCATTCTGGTGTTGGTTATGCTTTGCCCTAGGGAGAGCTTTAGTCAACGGATCTGCTACATTCAGATCAGTGTGTACTTTGCAAATCTTTACTTCTCCATCTTCGATGTACTCGCGAATCGAATGATAACGCAGCTTGATATGCTTTAGCCTCTTGTGTGACCTTGGTTCTTGTGCATTGGCGATGGCACCCATGTTGTCACAGTAGATGACTAGTGGGTCCAATGCACTAGGAACCACACCGAGCTCTATAATGAACCTCTTCATCCATACCGCTTCTGATGAAGCCTCTAAAGCCGCTATGTACTCTGATTCTGTTGAGGATTTCGCCACCGTGCACTGCTTCGAGCTTGCCCAGCTTACTGCAACACCATTCAATATAAACACGTACCTGCATCGTGACTTAGAGTCATCAGGATCAGTGTTCCAACTTGCATCGGTGTAACTTGTTACAACGAGCTCTTGGTCACCTCCATAATAAAGAAACATATCCTTAGTTCTTTTCAAGTACTTCAGGATATTCTTGACCGCTGTCTAGTGTTCCATTCCTGGATCACTTTGATATCTGCTAGTCAAACTAACAGCATGTGCTATATCCGGTCTTGTACATAGCATGGCATACATGATAGAGCCTACTGCCGAGGCATAGGGGATTTGACTCATCCTTTCTCTTTCTTCTGCCGTAGCCGGACCTTGAGTCTTACTCAAGACTTTGCCTGGTAACATAGGTAAGAATCCTTTCTTACTTTCGTCCATTCTAAACTTCTTTAGAATCTTGTCCAGATATGTACTCTGTGATAGCCCTATTAGACGTCTTGATCTATCTCTATAAATCTTGATGCCTAATATATATGATGCTTCACCAAGGTCTTTCATTGAAAAACTATTATTCAAATAACCCTTTACACTGCTTAATAGTTCTATATCATTCCCAATCAATAATATGTCATCTACATATAATATCAGGAATGCTACAGAGCTCCCACTCACTTTTTTGTAAATACAGGCCTCTCCATGACACTGTATAAACCCGAAGTCTTTGATCACCTTATCAAAACGTCGGTTCCAACTTCTCGATGCTTGCTTCAGTCCATAGATTGAACGCTGAAGTTTTCATACTTTGTCAGCATTTTTAGGATCGACAAAACCTTTGGGTTGTACCATATACAACTCTTCCTCAATGTCTCCATTAAGGAACGCCGTTTTGACATCCATCTGCCAAATCTCATAATCGAAAAATGTAGCTATTGCTAACAAAATCCTCACAGATTTTAGCTTCGCTACAGGTGAGAAAGTCTCATCGTAGTCAACACCTTGAATTTGTCGGAAACCCTTTGCGACAAGTCGAGCTTTATAGACAGTAATATTACCATCATCATCTGTTTTTCTCTTGAAGATCCATTTATTCTCGACAGCCTTTCGGCTATCGTGTAAGTCTACCAAAGTCCATACTTTGTTATCATACATGGATCCCATTTCGGATTTCATGGCTTCTTGCCATTTGTTGGAATCTGGGCTCATCATCGCTTCTTCATACGTCGCAGGGTCTTCATCATTGTTATCCACAATCATGACATTTAGACAAGGATCATACCAATCAGGAGTGGCACGTTCCCTTGTCGATCTGCGAGGTTCAGTAGTTGTCTCATTTGAAGTTTCATGATCATTATCATTAGCTTCCTCTGTTGCCGGTGTAGGCGGCACAGAACATCTTCCGCATCGCGCTACTCGATCAACGAGCAGAGATTCTTCAATCTCATCGAGTTCTACTTTTCTTCCAATACTTCTTTAGTGAGAAATTCTTTCTCAAGAAAGGTTCCGTTCTTAGCAACAAAGATCTTGCCTTCGGATCTGTGATAGAAAGTGTACCCTATAGTTTCCTTAGGGTATCCTATGAAGATGCATTTCTCCGCTTTGGGTTCTAGCTTGTCCGGTTGTAACTTTCACATAGGCTTCGCAACCCCAAACTTTCAGGAACGACAGCTTAGGTTTCTTATTAAACCATAATTCATACGGTGTCGTTTCAACGGATTTTGATGGTGCTCTATTTAAAGTGAATGCGGCTGTCTCTAATGCATAACTCCAAAATGATAACGGCAAATCAGTAAGAGACATCATAGAACGAACCATATCTAAGAGAGTTCGATTACGACGTTCGGACACACCGTTTCGTTGTGGTGTTCCCGCGGTGTCAATTGTGAAAGTATTCCGCATTTCTTTAAATGCATGCCAAACTCATAACTCAGATATTCACCTCCGCGATCAGATCGTAGAAATTTAATCTTCTTGTTACGTTGATTTTCTACTTCACTTTGGAATTCCTTAAACTTCTCAAAAGTTTCGGATTTATGTTTCATGAAATAGATATACCCATATCTACTCAGATCATCCGTGAAGGTTAGAACATAACGATAACCACCGCGATGCTACACTCATTGGTCCGCACACATCGGTATGTATGATTTCCAATAAGTCTATAGCTCGCTCCATAATACCAGAGAATGGAGTCTTAGTCATTTTTCCCATTAGACATGCTTCGCATCTATCAAGTGACTCAAAGTCAAGTGATTCAAGTAATCCATCGGTATGGAGTTTCTTCATGCGTTTCACTCCAATATGACCAAGACGATAAGCCACATATAAGTAGAATTATCATTCAATTTAATTCGCTTAGCATCAATGTTATGTATATGTGTATCACTACTATCGAGATCTAACAGAAATAAGCCATTCTTTTCAGGTGCTCGACCATAAAAGATATTATTCATAAAAATAGAACAACCATTATTCTCAGACTTGAATGAATAACCGTCTTGCATTAAACAAGATCCAGATATAACGTTCATGCTCAACGCGGGTACAAAATAACAATTATTGAGGCTTAAAACTAATCCCGAAGGTAGATGTAGAGGAAGTGTGCCGACAGCGATCACATCGACTTTGGATCCATTTCCAACGCGCATGGTCACTTCATCCTTTAGTAGTCTTCGTTTATTCTTTAGTTCCTGTTTCGAGTTACAAATATGAGCAACCGAACCAGTATCAAATACCAGGTACTAGTACGAGAACCGTAAGATAAACATCTATAACATGTATATCAGATATACCTTCTTTCTTCTTCTTGACAAGGCCGCTCTTCAGATCCGCCAAATACTTGGAGCAATTACGCTTCCAAAGTTGTCCCTTCTCCTTGCGAATAACACTCAAGCATCGGGCTTAGGGCCGCCTTAGGTTTCACAGGAGGCGTGGCAGCTTTCTTGCCACCCTTCTTGAATTTTCCCTTAGACTTGCCCTGTTTCTTGAAACTGGTGGTCTTGTTGACCATCAACACTTGGTGCTCTTTCTTGATCTCAATCTCAGCAGATTTCAGCATGGAGAAGAGTTCAGGTAACTCTTTGTTCATGTTCTGCATATTGTAGTTCATCACAAAGTTCTTGTAACTAGGTGGCAGTGATTGAAGGACACGATTAATCCCCAGTCGGTTAGGAATCACTATTCCCAAATCACTGAGTTTCTTCGCATGCCCAGTCATGGCGAGCATGTGCTCACTAACGGAGCTGCCTTCTTCCATCATGCAACTGAAGAAGTGTTTCGATGCTTCATAGCATTCCACGGCCGCATGAGTTTCAAAGATAGTCTTCAACTCATTGATTAACTCATGTGGATCGTGGTGCTCAAAACGTTTTTGAAGATCGGCTTCCAGACTGCATAGGATGGCACACTGAACTTGAGAGTACCGAGTTTTCCGAGTTGCATAAACATTCTTTACTTCATCGGTTTCAGTTTCTGCAGGAGGGTCACCTAGCGGTGCATCAAGCACATATTGCAGATTTCCGCCATTGAGGAAGATCCTCACATGACGGAACCAGTCGGTGAAGTTGCTACCGTTTCTCTTAAGCTTTTCTTTCTCTAGGAACTGGTTAAAATTGATTGAGGACACCGTATCTACAACATATTTGCAATAGTTTAGACTAATGTTTATGACAAATTGAGTTCAAATTTTAATTCAACATAATTAAAAACTAGGTGAACTCCCACTCAAAACAATATCCCTCGCATTGTCTTAGTGATCACACGAACCAAATCCACCACACCAAGTCCGATCATCACGAGACAAGATGTAACTTCAATGGCGAACACTCAAAGTGTTCATCATATCAATCATATGATTCATGCTCTACCTTTCGGTATCACGTGTTCCGAGACCATGTCTGTACATGCTAGGCTCGTCAAGGCCACCTTAGTATCCGCATGTGCAAAACTGGCTTACACCCGTTGTATGCACTTGTTGAATCTATCACACCCGATCATCACGAGATGCTTCAAAACGACAAGTCTTGGCAACGGTGCTAATAAGGATGAACACTTTATTATCTTGATATTTTAGTGAGAGGGATCATCTTATAATGCTACCGTCGCGATCTAAGCAAAATAAGATGCATAAAAGGATTAACATCACATGCAGTTCATATGTGATATGATATGGCCCTTTTGTCTTTGCGCCTTTGATCTTCATCTCCAAAGCACGGACATGATCTCCATCAACAACGGGCATGATCTCCATCATCGTCGGTGAAGCACCAAGGTCAATGGCGCCGTCTTCATGATTGTCCTCCATGTAGCAACTATTACAACTACTTTGAAATACTACTCAACATGAAATTTAAAGACAACCATAAGGCTCCTGCCGGTTGCCACAATACAATAATGATCATCTCATACATAGTCATCATCACATTATGGCCATATCACATCACCAAACCCTGCAAAAACAAGTTAGACGTTCTCTAATTTGGTTTGCATATTTTACGTGGTTTAGGGTTTTCGAGTAAGATCCAATCTACCTACGAACATGAACCACAACGGTGATACTAGTGTTGTCAATAGAAGAGTAAATTGAATCTTCACTATAGTAGGAGAGATAGACACCCGCAAAGCCACTTATGCAATACAAGTTGCATGTCGAGCGTGGAGCAAATCTCATGAACGCGGTCATGTAAAGTTAGCCCGAGCCGCTTCATCCCACTATGCCACAAAGATGCAAAGTACTCAAACTAAAGATAACAAAAGCATCAACGCCCACAAAACCATTGTGTTCTACTCGTGCAACCATCTATGCATAGACACAGCTCTGATACCACTGTAGGATAACGTAGCATAGAAAACAAAAAATTTCCTACCGCGAACACGAAATCCAAGCCAAGATGCAATCTAGAAGACGGTAGCAACGAGGGGATTATCGAGTCTCACCCTTGAAGAGATTCCAAAGCCTACAAGATGAGGCTCTTGTTGCTGCGGTAGACGATCACTTGCCGCTTGCAAAAGCGCGTAGAAGATCTTGATCACGGCGCCACGAACGGGCAGCACCTTCGTACTCGGTCACACGTTCGGTTGTTGATGAAGACGACGTCCACCTCCCCGTTCCAGCGGGCAGCGGAAGTAGTAGCTCCTCTTGAATCTGACAACACGACGGCGTGGTGTCGGTGGTGGTGGAGAAATCCGGCGGAGCTTCGCTAAGCGTGCGGGATGTGGTGGAGGAGAGAGGGCCGCTAGGGTTTGGGAGAGGGGGGCGCCGGCCACTAAGGGGTGCGGCCACCTTGTGGTCTTTGGGTGGCCGGCCCCCTCCCCTTGGCCCCTCATTATATAGGTGGAAGCCCCAAGTGTTGGACTACAAGTCTCCGAATAAGACCCGAACCAAAAACCATCCATGTGATAGGGAAACCTACCCAAGGTGGGAATCCCACTTGGGTGGGATTCCCCCCTTCCATGTGGGGGGGTGGCCGGCCCCCATAGGGGAGTCCACTTGGGACTCGTCCCCCTTAGGGTTGGCCGGCCATGGGAGGTGGAGTCCCTCCGGGACTCCTCCTTCCTTAGTGGTTTCTTCCGGACTTTTCTAGAACCTTCTAGAACCTTCCATAGAACCTTCCGGATCATTTTAAATCACATAAAATGACTTCCTATATATGAATCTTATTCTCCGGACCATTCCGGAACTCCTCGTGATGTCCGGGATCTCATCCGGGACTTCGAACAAATATTCGAACTCCATTCCATATTCAAGTTCTACCATTTCAACATCCAACTTTAAGTGTGTCACCCTACGGTTCGCGAACTATGCGGACATGGTTGAGTACTCACTCCGACCAATAACCAATAGCGGGATCTGGAGATCCATAATGGCTCCCACATATTCAACGATGACTTAGTGATCGAATGAACCATTCACATACGATACCAATTCCCTTTGTACGCGATATTTTACTTGTCCGAGGTTTGATCATCGGTATCACTCTATACCTTGTTCAACCTCGTCTCCTGACAAGTACTCTTTACTCGTACCATGGTATGTGGTCTCTTATGAACTTATTCATATGCTTGCAAGACATTAGACGACATTCCACCGAGAGGGCCCAGAGTATATCTATCCGTCATCGGGATGGACAAATCCCACTGTTGATCCATATGCCTCAACTCATACTTTCCGGATACTTAATCCAACCTTTATAACCACCCATTTACGCAGTGGCGTTTGATGTAATCAAAGTACCTTTCCGGTATAAGTGATTTACATGATCTCATGGTCGAAAGGACTAGGTAACTATGTATCGAAAGCTTATAGCAAATAACTTAATGACGTGATCTTATGCTACGCTTAATTGGGTGTGTCCATTACATCATTCATATAATGATATAATCTTGTTTATTAATAACATCCAATGTTCATGATTATGAAACTAATCATCTATTAATCAACAAGCTAGTTAAGAGGCTTACTAGGTACTCTTTGTTGTTTACATATCACACATGTATCAATGTTTCGGTTAATACAATTATAGCATGGTATATAAACATTTATCATAAACATAAAGATATATAATAACCACTTTTATTATTGCCTCTTGGGCATATCTCCAACACGTAATGCTTAAAACTTTTAAGTAATGACATTTATCGAGAAAACTAAGCTACAAGAAGCATCGGTTGTCACTGCGTGCGTCAATTTTTAATATATAGTATGGTTTTTGCCAAATGGCATGTGGTCAGTAAAATGTCAAACATATCCCAGCACAAGAATGTGAACAACAATTGGGCACAGCCAAGGATTTCCTCCAGCAATTGGATGTGGAGGATTCACTTATGGCCACAAAGAATTCCACTCCTTGCTCCAAGTTGAGAGCAGTCGATTCCACCTAGACCCAACTGCGCAGAATCTGCAATTCCTCTTTGGAAATTTTGACAGGAAAGACTGCCCAACAAATTGTCAGAAAAGACCACCTGCGAAAAAAAATATCAGAAAAGACCACCTCCCTATGGCGGCAGGGAGTGCCAGCCAACACGTGGCACCTGCTGAAAGGACACGGATGTCGCCTAGAGGGGGGGTGAATAGGCGGTTTAAAACTTTTACGAGATGGGCTTAACAAATGCGGAATAAAACTAGCGTTTACTTTGTCAAGCCCAAAGCCTATATACTATGGTTCACCTATGTGCACCAACAACTTATTCTAAGCAATACAAGCAACTATGTGATAGCAAGATATATAAACTTATGCTAAGCAATACAAGCAACTATGTGATAGCAAGATATATAACTTCAAGCACGATGGCTATCACAAGGTAAGGTGCATAAGTAAAGAGCTCGGGTATAGAGATAACCAAGGCACGCGGGAGACGAAGATTTATCTCGGAGTTCACACTCTTGCGAGTGCTAATCTCCGGTGGAGAGGTGCGGTGGCTTAGTGCTCCCGAACGCCACAAGAGGCTCACCTTGAGGTGTGGTTGCTCGATGCACACCAACGCCACAAAGGCCTCACCCCAAGATGCGGTACTCACACCACACACCGAGCGCCACGAAGGCGTCTCACCTAAATCTCCGGTGACCCTCGCCACAAAGGCCTAGGACACGGTTCCACTAAGGGATTTCCTTCGAGGCGGAAACCGGGCCTTACACAAAGGTTGGGGCACACATCCACAACTTAATTGGAGGCTTGATGGCGTGTACAACACACGTCCGTTGGGAACCCCAAGAGGAAGGTATGATGCGCACAGTAGCAAGTTTTCCCTCAGAAAGAAACCAAGGTTTATCGAACCAGGAGGAGCCAAGAAGCACGTTGAAGGTTGATGGCGGCGGGATGTAGTGTGGCGCAACACCAGGGATTCCGGCGCCAACGTGGAACCTGCACAACACAACCAAAGTACTTTGCCCCAACGAAACAGTGAGATTGTCAATCTCACTGGCTTGCTGTAACAAAGGATTAACCGTATTGTGTGGAAGATGATTGTTTGCAGAAAACAGTAAAGAACAAGTATTGCAGTAGATTGTATGCGATGTAAAGAATAGGACCGGGGTCCACAGTTCACTAGAGGTGTCTCTCCCATAAGATAAATAGCATGTTGGGTGAACAAATTACAGTCGGGCAATTGACAAATAGAGAGGGCATATGACAACGCACATACATGATATGATAAATATAGTGAAATTTAATTGGGCATTACGACAAAGTACATAGACCGCTATCCAGCATGCATCTATGCCTAAAAAGTCCACCTTCAGGTTATCATCCGAACCCCTTCCAAAGATTAAGTTGCAAACAATGACAATTGCATTAAGTATGGTGCGTAATGTAATCAATAACTACATCCTTGGACATAGCATCAATGTTTTATCCCTAGTGGCAACAAAGACATCCACAACCTTAGAACTTTCTCACATCGTCCTGCATTTAATGGAGGCATGAACCCACTATCGAGCATAAATACTCCCTCTTGGAGTTAAGAGCAAAAACTTGGCCAGAGCCTCTACTAATAACAGAGAGCATGCAAGATCATAAACAACACATAGGTAATAGATTGATAATCACCATAACATAGTATTCTCTATCCATCGGATCCCGACAAACACAACATATAGAATTACAGATAGATGATCTTGATCATGTTAGGCAGCTCACAAGATCCGACAATGAAGCACATGAGGAGAAGACAACCATCTAGCTACTTCTATGGACCCATAGTCCAGGGGTGAACTACTCACTCATCACTCCGGAGGCGACCATGGCGGTGAAGAGTCCTCCGGGAGATGATTCCCCTCTCCGGCAGGGTGCCGAAGGCGATCTCCTGAATCCCCCGAGATGGGATTGGCGGCGGCGGCGTCTCAGTAAGGTTTTCCGTATCGTGGCTCTCGGTACTAGGGGTTTCGCGACGGAGGCTTTAAGTAGGCGGAAGGGCAACGCAGGGGGCCACACGAGGGCCCCACACGCTAGGCCGGCGCGGCCAGGGCTTGGGCCGCGCCGCCCTATTGTGTCGGCGCCTCGTGGCCCCACTTCCTTTCCCCCTCGGTCTTCTGGAAGCTTCGTGCAAAAATAGGACCCTGGGCGTTGATTTCGTCCAATTCCGAGAATATTTCCTTACTAGGATTTATGAAACCAAAAACAGCAGAACAAAGAATCGGCTCTTCGGCATCTTGTTAATAGGTTAGTGCCGGAAAATGCATAAATACGACATATAATGTGTATAAAACATGTAGATATCATCAATAATGTGGCATGGAACATAAGAAATTATCGATACATCGGAAACGTATCAGCATCCCCAAGCTTAGTTCCTGCTCGTCCCGAGCAGGTAAACGATAACAAAGATAATTTCTGGAGTGACATGCCATCATAACCTTGATCATACTATTGTAAGCATATGTAATGAATGCAGCGATCAAAAACAATGGTAATGACATGAGTAAACAAATGAATCATAAAGCAAAGACTTTTCATGAATAGTATTTCAAGACAAGCATCAATAAGTCTTGCATAAGAGTTAACTCATAAAGCAATAAATCAAAGTAAAGGTATTGAAGCAACACAAAGGAAGATTAAGTTTCAGCGGTTGCTTTCAACTTATAACATGTATATCTCATGGATAGTGTCAATGTAAAGTAATATAACAAGTGCAATATGCAAGTATGTAGGAATCAATGCACAGTTCACACAAGTGTTTGCTTCTTGAGGTGGAGAGAGACAAATTGAACTGACTCAACATAAAAGTAAAAGAAAGGTCCTTCAAAGAGGAAAGCATCGATTGCTATATTTGTGCTAGAGCTTTGGTTTTGAAAACATGAAACAATTTTGTCAACGGTAGTAATAAAGCATATGTATCATGTAAATTATATCTTACAAGTTGCAAGCCTCATGCATAGTGTACTAATAGTGCCCGCACCTTGTCCTAATTAGCTTGGGTTAACACTGATCATCATTGCATAACATATATTTCAACCAAGTGTCACAAATGGGTACCTCTATGCCGCCTGTACAAGGGTCTAAGGAGAAAGTTCGCATTGGATTTCTCGCTTTTGATCATTCTTCAACTTAGACACCCATACCGGGACAACATAGACAACAGATAATGGACTCCTCTTTTAATGCTTAAGCATTCAACAACGATTAATATTCTCATAAGAGATTGAGGTTTTATGTCCAAACCGAAACTTCCACCATGATTCATGGCTTTAGTTAGCGGCCCAATGTTCTTCTCTAACAAGATGCATACTCAAACCATTTGGTTGTGAAAACCGCCTTACTTCGTACAAGACGAACATGCATAGCAACTCACATGATATTCAACAAAGAGTTGATGGCGTCCCCAGAAAACATGGTTATCGCACAACAAGCAACTTAATAAGAGATAAAGTGCATAAGTACATATTCAATACCACAATAGTTTTTAAGGCTATTTTGTCCCATGAGCTATATATTGCAAAGGCGAATGATGGAAATTTAAAGGTAGCACTCAAGCAATTTACTTTGGAATGGCGGAGAAATACCATGTAGTAGGTAGGTATGGTGGACACAAATGGCATAGTGGTTGGCTCAAGGATTTTGGATGCATGAGAAGTATTCCCTCTCGATACAAGGTTTAGGCTAGCAAGGTTTATTTGAAACAAACACAAGGATGAACCGGTGCAGCAAAACTCACATAAAAGACATATTGTAAACATTATAAGATTCTACACCGTCTTCCGTTTTGTTCAAAACTCAATACTAGAAATTATCTAGACTTTAGAGAGACCAAATATGCAAACCAAATTTTAGCAAGCTCTATGTATTTCTTCATTAATGGGTGCAAAGTATATGATGCAAGAGCTTAAACATGAGCACAACAATTGCCAAGTATCAAATTATTCAAGACATTTTAGAATTACTACATGTAGCATTTCCCGATTCCAACCATATAACAATTTAACGAAGCAGATTCAACCTTCGCCATGAATACTATGAGTAAAGCCTAAGGACATATTTGTCCATATGCAACAGCGGAGCGTGTCTCTCTCCCACACAATAAATGCTAGGATCCATTTTATTCAAACAAAAACAAAAACAAAAACAAACAGACGCTCCAAGCAAAGTACATAAGATGTGACTGAATAAAAATATAGTTTCAGGGGAGGAACCTGATGATGTTGTCGATGAAGAAGGGGATGCCTTGGGCATCCCCAAGCTTAGATGCTTGAGTCTTCTTAAAATATGCAGGGGTGAACCACCGGGGCATCCCCAAGCTTAGAGCTTTTACTCCTCTTGATCATAGTATATCATACTCCTCTCTTGACCCTTGAAAACTTCCTTCACACCAAACTTCAAGCAAACTCATTAGAGGGTTAGTGCACAATAAAAATCCACATGTTCAGAGGTGACACAATCATTCTTAACACTTCTGGACATTGCACAAAGCTACTGGACATTAATGGATGTGACGCCCCAAAACCGGTACCATGAGGATCCCAGCGAATCCGCCGAAATCCGCACGATATCGATTTCAGGAGACGCACCACCAAGCGTCTCGTACACGCCGAAGCATGCACGCGATGCGGGTGGAATCAATCACGAGAGGTAACATTACAACATGATTACAATACAGCCCACAAGAAACAGATATATTACAACAACGACTCCAACGAGTCAAGATACAAATATACAATACAAAGATCCAAATCATACAGAAGATCAAATACGTCCGAGTACGGACAAGATACAAATTGGAATAAGAGTCCTGAAGATAACCAGTGGCGTCCATAACCTGCCTGTGCCAAGCGGAAGGGTAACCTTGCTAGCGTCGTCTTCATCGAACATATCTTCATACCTGCCCTTATATCCCGTAGAAGCAGCAATAAGTACGGGTTCGTACTTAACAAGACTTCAAGACGTATAAGCATTCGTCAACCGATCGTCCTTTGTACTTGAGGCACGCAGGGGACTTAGAGGACGCAAGAGGAACGTCATAGGCAATATGGTGGGGTTAAGCGGCAGCGCGCAAGCACTAAAAACCTATAGAGACACTCTACAACAGTCGTCTAAACAGAGAAGATGAGAGAGCGTAACTAACAGTTCTATACTCTGCAAACATAACACAGCCGATATGTTCCCCCTTCGCCAAGAAGTACTGGCAAAGGCGCTCACACTGTTGACAAGTTTTAACCATTTATTATTAGAGTTGCGCTAAGTTACTACACCAGTTATTATGATTGAAGCAACATGTGTAAGTTGTCTATGGTCGAGTCATACAGCTCCAAGTCGTCCATAATCATGACGCGGCTTATCGATAAGATTTTACCCTGCAGGGGTGCCCAAATGTGCCCACACGCACGATCAAACCACTTACGACAGGTGGAAATCACGACTCGCACTCTCCTTCACGACAACAATGTCCAGGAAGCCACCTAACTAAGTTAAACCCGTGTCGAAGTCCGGCCGTATCTCCGAAGCGGACCTAGCTGTTTGCGACAGCGTACTAGGTGGTTTAAACACACACTGGGGCGATAAACCACTTCGCAGCGGCTCCGCGACCTATACGTGCATACCAGAAACAAGGGATACAAGGCACCCAGGGGCTTCCCAAAATAAATAAGTAACAGGCTGGCATGCACGCAACAACAAATGGTAAAACATTACGAACTAGTTGTGGCCACTGGACAAAGTCAGAGATTCCTAAAGGGTCGAGGGGAGACCCAGAAGCATACCCACGTGTGGTTAGAGCGCTCAGTCTCGGAACAGATAACAAGAACTCGGGGTCCTAGGTTTTAAGGAAACACAAGTGAGCCGTCATAAAACGAGCAACTGACCCACCGATGCCTCCGCTTAACAATTATTAACAAGTAACCATGATTTCCTCAACAGATATAACCACGTAGCATGTGTCATGATTCCCAACAGATAACCGATAAGATAGCGATAACGGTAACGAGATATAACAGCACTAGCATGCACTACGACTCGCAAGGCAGACCCGATACCAAACAATAGCCATAGGTGGTTGGTGGAGGCAATATGGGCTGCTTGAGGTAACAAGTGGAAGGGACACGTGACAAGAACGCAACTTAAGGATAGCATGAGGGAGAAGGCAAAAATAAAATAGGTGAGCGACTTCTGCAGGGGCAGGAGTATAAGGGAAATGCTTGCCTGTTATAGCTTGCTGAGGAACATCCGGAGAACTCGTCGTATCTCACCACACCACTTCGTGATCCTATCCGGGAAGAAGCAAATGCTGGAACACACAACGTATGCAAGTCTTACTACTACGGATAAAGAAGATCCAGCATGATCAAGATGATATGCATGACATGGCAAAGATGATGCGATGCAATTTATCCAAATTAAGCGGGATCAGAACCCGGACAAACAATTAGGGTTGAAGTTGCATTTTCTACCGTCAAAGTTAAGTGTTGATTAGCATGGTAAGACATGGCAAAGGTGAGCTACTTCAATATTAAACGGAGCGGGGAAACCATATGTGGATATCCGAAATACTCCGCATATATGTGAGGTGAATTACGCAAACTATCAAGGCGTGACATGATGCGATATGCAAACAGATGAATGGATGGCATATTAGTGTTCAACACATTTTTCTGGTTGAAAAACATATAAAACACTTTCTGTTTTGATTTACGGTTTAAAAGATATGATTTAGGTAAGAATTACACAATTCATGCATTTCAGAAAACAGTAAACGTGCAGAAATTTTGTAACACAAGAGAGGCTAGCCGTAGCCACTGACCTGCGGAGGGCAGGGGCGACTAGGCGCTGACAGGGAGCAAAGTGCTGCTGCGCTGGGGCTACGAACTGATCCCGGCTATCAGCAGAAAAACAAAGAACAGATTATTAAAAAGGAGGCCTTGCATGACTTGGGATTGAACACAGGATCACACGGATGCATGGAAGAGAACGAACCAGTACGCCTGGCTTCAGATCACGTCGATTTGGAATGCTCAATTTAATTGAGCGAACAAGGCAGAGACTTGTCTCATTAGCCGGCCTGGTTAAACAAATGCACAAAAAGGGTTGGCTTTGATTAGCCCGAGTGGGGACTTAACCCAGGAACCTCACGACTGAAACAAAGGAACAGAGCAGATGATCTAGAGCACAGACGTTCAGATTGTATAGACGCAAGATAGTATGGATTGAGCGGATGCAGAGACTTGCCCATGCACGACGCGGATGCAGAGGTAGGGACGCTGTCGGGCGACGGAAACAGACGGAGCCGGCCGGCCGGAGGCGTCGACGGCGTTCTGCGCTTTGCCATGCCGTGGCTTGGATACCGGCGTTCGTTACTGGCTTGCTGCATGCGTGAAAGCGAAAACAAAATCATCACGAGTTGAAGCTCCTTTCCATCCCGACCATGCACGGGACGAAAACAAACGGAGAGATAAAGCTAGATTGCTGCTCACTGTGAAGGGGATGAAGTGGAGCACCACGTCCTGGAGAAACCGGAGGGAGTTGGCGACAAAGACACCGAGAGAAACAGCCAGGCACTCGCAGTTGCTGAAGGCGGACATGGTCGTGGACGTCCGGGTCGACGGCGGCAGGGACGGCACGGAGAAGAGCACAGGCGGCGCTCTGGAAAACGAGGCGCACCGCTGCAAGGTCGGGGACGACGACACGGACGTCAGCGACATCCTGGAGGTCATGGCGACGGCGCGGAGCAGCGCCTGGACGCAGAGAGGAAGATCGGCGCGTCGGGGCTCGAAGGGAACGCGGGCAGACGAAGGCGCGGTGCAGAACTTGGATACGCTGCTGGCGGCGACCAGCTCGGACGGTAACCGGAGCGTTTGGTAGGAGGCCGACGGAACGGAGTGCAGCCGCAGGGAGGCGCGCGTGGCCGTGGTGGTGCAGAGGCAGAGAGCAAGAGCAAGAGCGGCGGCGGCAGAGAAAGGAGGGGCAATAGGCTAGGGTTGCAGGCTTGGAGGCAAGAGGAATTTTATAGGGAAGGCAGAAGAAGCAGCAGCCGTCCCATCGACGTGACAGCGATGTGAGGATGCCTGGATGCACTGCCGTACGACGAAGGAGGAGCAGATGTGCAGCGCTGGTGTTGGTGGGCTGCTGCGCTGTACATGGACCAAGAAGTAAACTGGGCTGCGGGGCTTCTTTCCATCTCTTCTATTTCTTCTGTCTTCTTTTGATTTGTCTCGCTGAATTCTCCCAGGAAGCAACAAGGAGAAGAGGGAATGATTTTAGGGAAGGAAGGTTCACAAAAAAAATACTTTCGAAACATTTAATTTTGAATTAACAAGTTTTCAAATATTTTTCGAAATGCTTATGTTGAATTAAAATAAGAATGAGGAAGGTTTTTATATAACCCTAGGATTAATTTGCAAAACAAATTAGGGTTGCACAAAATATTTTTTTGGTCTTTTCAGAACATGCAAGGTGATATGATGCAGGATGATGCACGACGTCAGAATGACGCGAAAAACAACACAACAAACGAAAATCTAATTGGGGTATTTTTCTGGACCGTTACAATCGACACCACTAACAAGGAACCTCGCCCCGAGGTTCCACGTCAACCTAAGGGGGAGTTGGTTAAACTATCGGATCTTCTTGTACCATGTTGACAAACACCCGACCATGGCGTGGAACCTTCTTCTGTCGAGGTGTTGGTCTTCTCGACACCACTAACAAGAAGTCGTTGTCCCGTTGTTGATGATGCGCTTCTGTTGGTATCCTCCGAAGATCGGACCTATTAGGATAAGGCAAAGATCGTCCAACCCACGTGGATACCTAAGACTCAGAAAACTCAGATAAGAGAGAAGACTCAAAACTCGTAAAGATAAGAGGAGAAAGAATCGAGGTAAGGAGAAAAATCAGAGCTAATCAGATCTATCCAACGAATTTTAGAAAATAGGTTTTGACACGCTAAACTTAACGATCGTTGGCAAGGTTATCCTAAAGGCTGGACTAGTGGGGTACCGTCAACCTGATGCTCTGATACCAACTTGTGACGCCCCAAAACCGGTACCATGAGGATCCCAGCGAATCCGCCGAAATCCGCACGATATCGATTTCAGGAGACGCACCACCAAGCGTCTCGTACACGCCGAAGCATGCACGCGATGCGGGTGGAATCAATCACGAGAGGTAACATTACAACATGATTACAATACAGCCCACAAGAAACAGATATATTACAACAACGACTCCAACGAGTCAAGATACAAATATACAATACAAAGATCCAAATCATACAGAAGATCAAATACGTCCGAGTACGGACAAGATACAAATTGGAATAAGAGTCCTGAAGATAACCAGTGGCGTCCATAACCCCGCCTGTGCCAAGCGGAAGGGTAACCTTGCTAGCGTCGTCTTCATCGAACATATCTTCATACCTGCCCGGTTATATCCCGTAGAAGCAGCAATAAGTACGGGTTCGTACTTAACAAGACTTCAAGACGTATAAGCATTCGTCAACCAGTCGTCCTTTGTACTTGAGGCACGCAGGGGACTTAGAGGACGCAAGAGGAACGTCATAGGCAATATGGTGGGGTTAAGCGGCAGCGCGCAAGCACTAAAAACCTATAGAGACACTCTACAACAGTCGTCTAAACAGAGAAGATGAGAGAGCGTAACTAACAGTTCTATACTCTGCAAACATAACACAGCCGATATGTTCCCCCTTCGCCAAGAAGTACTGGCAAAGGCGCTCACACTGTTGACAAGTTTTAACCATTTATTATTAGAGTTGCGCTAAGTTACTACACCAGTTATTATGATTGAAGCAACATGTGTAAGTTGTCTATGGTCGAGTCATACAGCTCCAAGTCGTCCATAACCGCGGACGCGGCTTATCGATAAGATTTTACCCTGCAGGGGTGCCCAAATGTGCCCACACGCACGATCAAACCACTTACGACAGGTGGAAATCACGACTCGCACTCTCCTTCACGACAACAATGTCCAGGAAGCCACCTAACTAAGTTAAACCCGTGTCGAAGTCCGGCCGTATCTCCGAAGCGGACCTAGCTGTTTGCGACAGCGTACTAGGTGGTTTAAACACACACTGGGGCGATAAACCACTTCGCAGCGGCTCCGCGACCTATACGTGCATACCAGAAACAAGGGATACAAGGCACCCAGGGGCTTCCCAAAATAAATAAGTAACAGGCTGGCATGCACGCAACAACAAATGGTAAAACATTACGAACTAGTTGTGGCCACTGGACAAAGCTGTAGATTCCGGCAGTGGTCGAGGGGAGACCCAGAAGCATACCCACGTGTGGTTAGAGCGCTCAGTCTCGGAACAGATAACAAGAACTCGGGGTCCTAGGTTTTAAGGAAACACAAGTGAGCCGTCATAAAACGAGCAACTGACCCACCGATGCCTCCGCTTAACAATTATTAACAAGTAACCATGATTTCCTCAACAGATATAACCACGTAGCATGTGTCATGATTCCCAACAGATAACCGATAAGATAGCGATAACGGTAACGAGATATAACAGCACTAGCATGCACTACGACTCGCAAGGCAGACCCGATACCAAACAATAGCCATAGGTGGTTGGTGGAGGCAATATGGGCTGCTTGAGGTAACAAGTGGAAGGGACACGTGACAAGAACGCAACTTAAGGATAGCATGAGGGAGAAGGCAAAAATAAAATAGGTGAGCGACTTCTGCAGGGGCAGGAGTATAAGGGAAATGCTTGCCTGTTATAGCTTGCTGAGGAACATCCGGAGAACTCGTCGTATCTCACCACACCACTTCGTGATCCTATCCGGGAAGAAGCAAATGCTGGAACACACAACGTATGCAAGTCTTACTACTACGGATAAAGAAGATCCAGCATGATCAAGATGATATGCATGACATGGCAAAGATGATGCGATGCAATTTATCCAAATTAAGCGGGATCAGAACCCGGACAAACAATTAGGGTTGAAGTTGCATTTTCTACCGTCAAAGTTAAGTGTTGATTAGCATGGTAAGACATGGCAAAGGTGAGCTACTTCAATATTAAACGGAGCGGGGAAACCATATGTGGATATCCGAAATACTCCGCATATATGTGAGGTGAATTACGCAAACTATCAAGGCGTGACATGATGCGATATGCAAACAGATGAATGGATGGCATATTAGTGTTCAACACATTTTTCTGGTTGAAAAACATATAAAACACTTTCTGTTTTGATTTACGGTTTAAAAGATATGAATTAGGTAAGAATTACACAATTCATGCATTTCAGAAAACAGTAAACGTGCAGAAATTTTGTAACACAAGAGAGGCTAGCCGTAGCCACTGACCTGCGGAGGGCAGGGGCGACTAGGCGCTGACAGGGAGCAAAGTGCTGCTGCGCTGGGGCTACGAACTGATCCCGGCTATCAGCAGAAAAACAAAGAACAGATTATTAAAAAGGAGGCCTTGCATGACTTGGGATTGAACACAGGATCACACGGATGCATGGAAGAGAACGAACCAGTACGCCTGGCTTCAGATCACGTCGATTTGGAATGCTCAATTTAATTGAGCGAACAAGGCAGAGACTTGTCTCATTAGCCGGCCTGGTTAAACAAATGCACAAAAAGGGTTGGCTTTGATTAGCCCGAGTGGGGACTTAACCCAGGAACCTCACGACTGAAACAAAGGAACAGAGCAGATGATCTAGAGCACAGACGTTCAGATTGTATAGACGCAAGATAGTATGGATTGAGCGGATGCAGAGACTTGCCCATGCACGACGCGGATGCAGAGGTAGGGACGCTGTCGGGCGACGGAAACAGACGGAGCCGGCCGGCCGGAGGCGTCGACGGCGTTCTGCGCTTTGCCATGCCGTGGCTTGGATACCGGCGTTCGTTACTGGCTTGCTGCATGCGTGAAAGCGAAAACAAAATCATCACGAGTTGAAGCTCCTTTCCATCCCGACCATGCACGGGACGAAAACAAACGGAGAGATAAAGCTAGATTGCTGCTCACTGTGAAGGGGATGAAGTGGAGCACCACGTCCTGGAGAAACCGGAGGGAGTTGGCGACAAAGACACCGAGAGAAACAGCCAGGCACTCGCAGTTGCTGAAGGCGGACATGGTCGTGGACGTCCGGGTCGACGGCGGCAGGGACGGCACGGAGAAGAGCACAGGCGGCGCTCTGGAAAACGAGGCGCACCGCTGCAAGGTCGGGGACGACGACACGGACGTCAGCGACATCCTGGAGGTCATGGCGACGGCGCGGAGCAGCGCCTGGACGCAGAGAGGAAGATCGGCGCGTCGGGGCTCGAAGGGAACGCGGGCAGACGAAGGCGCGGTGCAGAACTTGGATACGCTGCTGGCGGCGACCAGCTCGGACGGTAACCGGAGCGTTTGGTAGGAGGCCGACGGAACGGAGTGCAGCCGCAGGGAGGCGCGCGTGGCCGTGGTGGTGCAGAGGCAGAGAGCAAGAGCAAGAGCGGCGGCGGCAGAGAAAGGAGGGGCAATAGGCTAGGGTTGCAGGCTTGGAGGCAAGAGGAATTTTATAGGGAAGGCAGAAGAAGCAGCAGCCGTCCCATCGACGTGACAGCGATGTGAGGATGCCTGGATGCACTGCCGTACGACGAAGGAGGAGCAGATGTGCAGCGCTGGTGTTGGTGGGCTGCTGCGCTGTACATGGACCAAGAAGTAAACTGGGCTGCGGGGCTTCTTTCCATCTCTTCTATTTCTTCTGTCTTCTTTTGATTTGTCTCGCTGAATTCTCCCAGGAAGCAACAAGGAGAAGAGGGAATGATTTTAGGGAAGGAAGGTTCACAAAAAAAATACTTTCGAAACATTTAATTTTGAATTAACAAGTTTTCAAATATTTTTCGAAATGCTTATGTTGAATTAAAATAAGAATGAGGAAGGTTTTTATATAACCCTAGGATTAATTTGCAAAACAAATTAGGGTTGCACAAAATATTTTTTTGGTCTTTTCAGAACATGCAAGGTGATATGATGCAGGATGATGCACGACGTCAGAATGACGCGAAAAACAACACAACAAACGAAAATCTAATTGGGGTATTTTTCTGGACCGTTACAATGGATCAAAGAAATTCATCCAACATAGCAAAAGAGGCAATGCGAAATAAAAGGCAGAATCTGTCAAAAACAGAACAGTCCGTAAAGACGAACCTGGAAGGGGCACTTAACTTGCTCAAACGGAAAAACTCAAAACTAATGAAAGTTGCGCACATATCTGAGGATCACGCACGTAAATTTGCAGATTTTTTTACAGAGACTTCTGCGCGAATTCGTGACAGACAGCAATGCTGTTTCTGTGCAGCAATCCAAATCTAGCATCAACTTTACCATAGAGACTTTACTTGGCACAAAAACATGATAAGGAGAGGTTGCTACAGTAGTAAACAACTTCCAAGACTCCACAATACAGTAGCAAAATAAACACATGGGTTATCTCCCAAGAAGTTCTTTCTTTATAGCCATTAAGATGGACTCAGTAATTTTAATGATACTCACGCAAGAAATAAGAGTTGAAGCAAAAGAGGGCATCAAGAAGCAAATCCAAAACATATTTAAGCCTAACCCACTTCCTATGAAAAGGAATCTTGTACACAAATAAATTCATGAATAACAAAGTGGCAAGCATAGAAAAGCAACACAAGTGCAATTTCAAGATTCTTAACATAAAGAGGGGAAACTTAATATTATTAAGATGCATATAACCATGTTTCCCTCTCTCATAATAATTTTCAGTAGCATCATGAACAAACTCAACAATATAACTATCACATAAAACATTCTTGTCATGAGCCACATGCATAAAATTATTACTCTCCACATAAGCATAATCAATTTTATTAGTTGTAGTGGGAGCAAATTCAACAAAATAGCTATCACTATTATTCTCATCACCATAATCATCATATATAGGAGGCATATTGTAATCATAATTAATTTTCTCCTCAATAGTAGGTGGACTGAAAATATCATATTCATCATTGCAAGCATCATATATAGGAGGTAAAGTATCATCAAAGTAAATTTTCTCCTCCATGCTTGGGGCACTAAAAATATCACCAGCTTCCCCAAGCTTAAATTCTTCCATAGCTTTAGCAATAATAGTGTTCAAAGAGTTCATGCTAATAACATTGCTACAACTATTTTGTAAACAAAGTTCCATGGGTTTTTTAATTTTCTCTTCAAACACATCATGTCCTAATTCAAGATATAGTTCATAAAGATCTCTAATTTTTTTGTTGTTTTCCATTAAGCCTAACTAGTGAAAATAAAAACAAGTACAGGACTAGACATGGTAGCAAAAGTAAAATGCAAGTAACTAATTTTTTTGTGTGTTTTTGATATAGAGAACAAGACAGTAAATAAAGTAAAGCTAGCAACTAATTTTTTTGTGTTTTGATATATAATGCAGCAAACAAAGTAGTAAATAAAATAAAGCAAGACAAAAACAAAGTAAAGAGATTGGATTGTGGAGACTCCCCTTGCAGCGTGTCTTGATCTCCCCGGCAACGGCGCCAGAAAAAGTGCTTGATGGCGTGTACATCACACGTCCGTTGGGAACCCCAAGAGGAAGGTATGATGCGCACAGTAGCAAGTTTTCCCTCAGAAAGAAACCAAGGTTTATCGAACCAGGAGGAGCCAAGAAGCACGTTGAAGGTTGATGGCAGCGGGATGTAGTGCGGCGCAACACCAGGGATTCCGGTGCCAACGTGGAACCTGCATAACACAACCAAAGTACTTTGCCCCAACGAAACAGTGAGGTTGTCAATCTCACCGGCTTGCTGTAACAAAGGATTAACCGTATTGTGTGGAAGATGATTGTTTGCAGAAAACAGTAAAGAACAAGTATTGCAGTAGATTGTATGCGATGTAAAGAATAGGACCGGGGTCCACAGTTCACTAGAGGTGTCTCTCCCATAAGATAAATAGCATGTTGGGTGAACAAATTACAGTCGGGCAATTGACAAATAGAGAGGGCATATGACAATGCACATACATGATATGATAAATATAGTGAAATTTAATTGGGCATTACGACAAAGTACATAGACCGCTATCCAGCATGCATCTATGCCTAAAAAGTCCACCTTCAGGTTATCATCCGAACCCCTTCCAGTATTAAGTTGCAAACAACAGACAATTGCATTAAGTATGGTGTGTAATGTAATCAATAACTACATCCTTGGACATAGCATCAATGTTTTATCCCTAGTGGCAACAGCACATCCACAACCTTAGAACTTTCTGTCACTGTCCTGCATTTAATGGAGGCATGAACCCACTATCGAGCATAAATACTCCCTCTTGGAGTTAAGAGCAAAAACTTGGCCAGAGCCTCTACTAATAACGGAGAGCATGCAAGATCATAAACAACACATAGGTAATAGATTGATAATCACCATAACATAGTATTCTCTATCCATCGGATCCCGACAAACACAACATATAGAATTACAGATAGATGATCTTGATCATGTTAGGCAGCTCACAAGATCCGACAATGAAGCACATGAGGAGAAGACAACCATCTAGCTACTTCTATGGACCCATAGTCCAGGGGTGAACTACTCACTCATCACTCCGGAGGCGACCATGGCGGTGAAGAGTCCTCCGGGAGATGATTCCCCTCTCCGGCAGGGTGCCGAAGGCGATCTCCTGAATCCCCCGAGATGGGATTGGCGGCGGCGGCGTCTCAGTAAGGTTTTCCGTATCGTGGCTCTCGGTACTGGGGGTTTCGCGACGGAGGCTTTAAGTAGGCGGAAGGGCAACGCAGGGGGCCACACGAGGGCCCCACACGCTAGGCCGGCGCGGCCAGGGCTTGGGCCGCGCCGCCCTATTGTGTCGGCGCCTCGTGGCCCCACTTCCTTTCCCCCTCGGTCTTCTGGAAGCTTCGTGCAAAAATAGGACCCTGGGCGTTGATTTCGTCCAATTCCGAGAATATTTCCTTACTAGGATTTCTGAAACTAAAAACAGCAGAAAACAGCAACTGACTCTTCGGCATCTTGTTAATAGGTTAGTGCCGCAAAATGCATAAATACGATATATAATGTGTATAAAACATGTAGATATCATCAATAATGTGGCATGGAACATAAGAAATTATCGATACGTCGGAGACGTATCAAGGCTCCCAACAAATCACCACAAAGGTCTAGAATCCGTCTAGGGTTCCAAGAACCCAAGAGTAACAACCTTGTTGCTTTCACCACCACGAATCACCGTGGAGAACTCAAACCGATGCACCAAATGCAATGGCAAGAACACCACAAAGATGCTCAAGTACTTCTCTCTCAAATTCCAACAAAGCTACAAAAGCTATTGGGGGAATAAGAGAGGAAGAACAAATAGGAGGAGGAACACCAAATTTCTCCAAGATCTAGATCTAGTGGATTCCCCTCACAAAGAGAGGGATTTGATTGGTGAAGATGTAGATCTAGATCTCCTCTATCTTTCTCTCAAATAGATGCAAGATTCATGGGAGAGAGAGGGAGATAGCAAGCTCAAAGAAGGTCAACAATGGGGGCAAAAATGAGCTCAAACGGATGGGGAACTTTGGGGAAGAAGACCCCCTTAAATAGGGCAAGAGAAATCTGCCCGTTATGCACAAAACTCGTCAAAACCGGAACTTCCGGTCATTTGGGGCGGAACTTCCGCCCCCCGGAAGTACCGGCCAACTTCCGGATGAAGTAGGGCGTCCCCGGAAAGCTTAGAGTATACTTTTGCGTGCAGAATCGTCATTTCCGGAAGTTCGCCGGAACTAGCGCGGAAGTTCCGCCAGCTTCCGGCCAAAAAACTGCTTCACGGAAACTTGAATAACTTTTGCATCCGGACTCCGATTTTGATGATCTTGGGCTTGTTTCGAAGCTAGGAACAAGCTCTACAAGATCATGCAGGAAACCATCATAGTCCAACAAGGGAGGATTGAAACAAATGATGAAAGATTTGACCTATCTAAAAAAGACATACCGGTAAAACCTTCAATCTTGAAAATGCAACAAGTTGCCCATGCAAAAACCATTTTCGATGAACTAGAGCTTGTCATGAGAATAAGCACAAGCTCTAAAACATAACATGGATAAGATCCAAATAAAACCAAGAAACATGATGAACCAAACTCGAAAACGCAACAAGTGATCTATGCGAAATCCGTTTTCGATGAACTAGAGCTTGTCATGAGAATAAGCACAAGCTCTAAAACATCACAAGGATAAGGTCCAAATAACAACCAAGAAAGATGATGCAAGGATGCAAATGTTTGAGCTCTCTCCGAACGATACGATCGAGTTACTCACTCGAGAGCCCTCTTGATAGTACGGCAACTAAACTATAAACCGGTCTCCAACTACACTATGAGACCGATGAGAAAGAAACACTATGAAGAGCAAACCTTATACTTGCGCATTCCACTTGAGCTTGATGACGACGATCTTGACCTCAACAAGATGAAACGCCTTTCTTGCTTGTGCTTGCTTGACGAAGTCTTGTGGATTGCTCCCCCATAATCCACCATGGGAGAGCTTCTTCTTCGGCGCATCTTCACATAACCATGACCACCATGTGGATTGCTCCCCCATAATACACCATGGGAGAGCTTTTTCTTCGGCGCATCTTCACATATCCATGATCACCATATGGATGGCAAGACTCAAGCAAAGGATCTCTTCGAGATGGCTCATCTTGAACTTGCACTTCATTTCTCCATGGCAAGCTTCAAGCTTATGAACTCTTCGAGTTGGCTCATCTTGAACTTGCACTTCAGTTCTTCATTCTTCATCATGTTGATGTCTTGAAGTAACTTGAGGGCTCACTTCATCTTCATCTTCAAGACATACTTGACACTTGATATCCTTCATCAATTCTTCTTATTGCAACCTTGAAGCCAACATATGGTTCAAGAATTGCGTATGGACAACTCTTTATCGTTATAACTCAATGCAACATTAGTCCATAGGGATTGTCATTAATTACCAAAACCACACATGGGGGCTCCATGCACTTTCAATCTCCCCCATTTTGGTAATTGATGACAATCTCTTTGAGAGGGTTTATATAAGGAATTGAAGTTGCAAGCAAGTTGAATATATAGAGCAAACTCCCCCATAATATATGCGTGTGTGAATGATCTTGACTTGCATTGCATATATTGGCATTCAAAGCCTAGTGGAGTTTCCTCTAACTATTCAACTATGCAAAGCAACAAGATGCAATGCAATAAAGGCACATGCTTAAGCACAAAGCAAAGACATAACCAAATTCCTTTAAACCCTCCAAACTTCTCCCCCATTGGCACCAATTGCCGAAATGGGTGAAAAATTTAGAAGGCCAAAATAGTGAGAGTTCCTCCATAGCGTGTGAATTTCTCATAATTTGAGTGGAATCAAATGCACGTATCCAATAACGAATATTCGGAAGGAATCACACCATAGATAGGATCAAAGATTGCAAAAAGATAACAAAGTCTAGAAGCTTCAACAAATGAAGCAAGCAACTAAATGAACCACAAAGAAGATACCAAAAGAAAGATAGATATTATTATAAGATCAAGAAGATTGCTCTAAATAATATGAGAAAGCTCCCCAAGGTTTGTGCACAAAACTAGACAATTTGCATTGGAGTATAAAGTGCACAAACATGGATTCATCACTCCCATAATATCATTCAAAACAAAAGATACCAAGTGAATCAAACTCTAATGATCACCACAAAATGGTGCCTTAAATAAAATGAGGAAGCTCCCCAAGGTACATGCATAAATTAAAATGTTGCATTTGAATGCAATATGCATAACATGGAATCCTCACTCCCTCATTACCATTTAAAACACAAACATTTGCAATAGATCATAGATAGAAAATTAAGCTTAACACTTGCAACAAACAAATGGTTGAGCAACAAGTAAGAGGCACCATAATAAAAGGCTCAACCAAGAGGATATGTGAAAGGCATGATAAAGCATATTATAAGACTATTACAAGGATGAGCAAAAAGCATCATCATAGTCTTCAATGAATTATATTGCTTAGCATGACCAATCAACACGCAACAAATAAATAAGATATCGAATGGAGATGTATCATCTCTTATGTGTATAAGTTTCTCTAAGTGAGCAATATCACAAAGATATTTATCCACAAAGAAACATGCACACACAAAATAGATACACAAGAAATATAGCATGATATCCAAGAAAAAGTCATGCAATATACCAATAAGATTTTTTTTGCTTAATAGCATGGCCAAAGGCTCAATTTTATCTTATTGTACATTCATGAACTTCAACCACAAACAACTAAAATACATCACAAATATCAACAAGGGATAGAAGATAGTTGGGATGCATTTGAGAAAGGCAACAAGTATCACAAACGAGGATACCAAAAGAAGTAACTAAATTTTCACTTTCATCTATATTGCACATGTGAGAGCCTTGAGAAATTGATATGCAATAAAATTGCTAGATAGGCATAGTTGGGATGGATGAATCATGAGCATGATTTAAAATACTTTCCAACAAATGCACTCATCTCAAATTACTCACATTCACAATAAAAAGGTTTCATTAAGACTTTTGCAAGAAGCACAACATTTGCAAATCAAGAGATTCATGCCAAGATGCAACCACATGGTTGGATGCTAGAAAAAATATGCATGAAAAGTTACTTGTTACCGAGATAACATTGGTGTGGATGTAGTAGATATGTGTTCGTTGACCATCCTAGCTTGCCTCAAGTTACCATTGAGTCACCACTTCTTTCCAAGAGTGAGACAAGCATCCAATGCATATCCATAGTACCTAACACAAAGGTAAGTACAAAATGGTCCCCAAACTAATTGGGTACGAAGTAGTTAGACACACTACAACATATAGGACAAACTCCACAATTCTATGTGCATATAGATATGAAATTGAATTTCATACACATCTTAGCCAAATTAGGATTTGATGGAGTTTACCCTATATATTGGATCAAAGAAAGTGACACATGCCATAAGATATACATATATTAAATATGCATGCACAAAACTTTCAAGAACCAAAGGAAGATACAATTTGGACAAAACACCAAATAAATCAAGAGACAATGGTTGCCCAAATTATATCAAAGAATCAAATCAACACAAGATTGACTCCAAAGACTTATCTCATTATAAGAAGCTAATTAAGCCTAAGCACAAAGGAATGAGATAACCAACTCCCAAGAGAGCAAGGTTCCAACAAATAAACCAAACCCTCGACACTTCTTATGATGGCACAAAGTACCAAAAAAGAAAATTTTATATCTCCCAAAACCAAATTTTTGATAATGATCAAAAGATGTTAAGCATTCTAACAAATATATAAGAGCTCCCCCAAGATTAGTGCATTATCTAGGATTTTTCATATGAATACAAAATGCACAAAACTAGGATCATCGCGCTACCTATATCTACTAAAATGCTAAGAAAGTTTGAATAGTCAATTAGATCCATAAGATGCAAGGAAGACACATGGGAGTCAAAGCAAAACAAATTCATGGCAATAAATAAGGCAATTTGAACACAAGAGCCAATGTAGATATGATCAATAAATATCTACCTCATAATTTATTACCACTTGTCCTAGGACAAGAGATATTAGGAAATATTTCCCGGTGGTAGTTTGTAAGTATACATAAGATCATATTTACAACGAATAAAGCATATGGTAAAAGATAAGAGTTAACCATCATGCAAAGATAGTTTCTTGATAGCTTCATTTAGTCATACCAACATGCAAGGCAATTAATAGTATTCATACCAACATGCAAAGCAATTAATAGTATGACTTGAAGCACATGGTTTCCCAAAAATGTATTGAGGGACACGTTGTGAAAAACCATGCCAAGAAAAACTTTCACAAATAAGATCCACAAAGATATTAGCAATGAAGCTA